>NC_080851.1:4949909-6199909 GCF_030435755.1 Ochotona princeps
CTCTTCACTGACTCTTCATTATTCTCCTGTCTTAATGCACAATAGCCTTTGCAAAACCAAATGTAAAATGTACTATGTCACAGAAGGTATGCAGCTCAAATCGTTTATATACAATTGTATACATATGTACACATTTATGTAAATATAAATACTTACACGCATTGAAATAATGCATAAATAAAAGCAAACTCAGAACTGTTAAGCTAGTTAGCTCAACTATATATTTCTCTAATAATAAAAGAAAGCTTGAACCTAATTCTTTTGTCAGTAAATCTAGATAGCTTTCAGAAAGCTCCATGGTTTACAACTACAGATTATCTCTGATCAATAAACCTTCAAGAAAATATTCCTGTACATTTATATAAACATCTACACTGTTAGCCACAAAACAGTGCTCCATTCATCTGTACAAAGATTTTGCTAACTTAGATTATGAACAATTTTTCAGTGTATCTGGATTTAGGAACTGCTCTCCATAAATCTGAAGATTCCCAAATCCTAAAGTCCTTGACCTTCATTCTGGGAACATGACTCTAGTCTGGAGTTCAATTGGTTTTGAGTGGCTCTGTCATGATAATACATTAGGTAATTTGCTCTATTTATGAAAGGAATAAATCCTATGAGAAGACAGACTCTTTATACTAAAATCTAAACTGGGATGTCAGAGTATCCTTCATACTGAAAAGACATCCTTCAAAAAACCACATGTATGCATAAATCAGACAATCCTACAGCTAATCAAGAAAAAAAGATTATGGTCAGACATCCACTTAATGCCCTCAGAGGAACTTTGATTCTGTCTGGGAAGAAAATAATACTAGATTCCTGACTACCAGGTACTTTTAACAAAACAGTTAAAAACATAAGGATAGTTGGATAATTACTCTGATGCTAACCATGACTAGACAAAAGGGAATAGAGTGTCCATAAAGGAAAATTGCTCTCTAATTGAAGAACTTATTTCCTATTTATTAAAAATCCAGAATTATGCAACTGCTCCCCCGCATGCTTAATAATTCTGAGAAGTTGTTCCATTGTGATCTGATCTAAAGTTATTATGAATTTGTAATAGCTAATCTTCACTGTATTGATTCCATAGTTATAGCTAATGTGGAGCTGATCACAATCCTGTATTGACCCATGAGTTGAAGGAAGTTTTACTGTTTCAACGCTGTTGAACATTTTTCCAGGGACAGCAGAGGCTCTTACTCTTTTCTCTGAATAAGAGTTTCTTCGGCATCAAGAAATCCTGAGAATCCTTCCACAGGCAAACTTAAACCATCAAGTTGTGATGTTGGTGTATACACGCCAAGTGGCCTTCTTCCCCTCCCCTGTCCCTCCCCACCCTAGTGGGATGATTCTAACACACAGTCCCCATGGCCTCTTACAGAGTACCCTCACCACGTCGGAGCTCCAGTCGCACAAGGCACACACACATTGTCCACTCATTTCTCTTGCAGTTCTGAATGACACTGTACTGTGTCCCAGGAGCATCTTCTGCTCAATGTCTTGTAGAAACTGAGAGCGAAGTATTACTCTTGTATCTGTCATCACTGTGCCCCTCCTCAGCATGCTGGTTAAGCACACAGAACCAATCATGACTGAATACATTAACTCTGCTAACACATTTAGTCGTCCCTGAACATCTTGTGGCATAGCCATTAGCATGTCTCTCAGTTTAAAAAAGAACCAATGCACAAAGGTAAATATGTATACTGAACCTAGTTTCTAACACCAGAAGTTCGCAGAATCTGGAAGGTAGCAACCTAACCACTGTTTTGCTTGTGGTATGCAGGCATAGTTTTTAAAGAACACTTAAACTATGGCTTTTTCTTCTGTCTTCACAACTAGACCCATTGTGTTGCTCACTCAAAAGATCCCAAAGGCTTGTGCCGTACTTTTGCCAACACTTCAAGTTCATGGGCGCACAAGCCCTGGAATACACAAGTATGACAGGTGTTTCCTGACATGAAAAGTCACATTTTATATAGTGTTCTGATAAGCAGAGCACTTGAGAGGAAGCTCAATTTGAATGTTCTTATAAGGTACCAGGTTTCAAGAGTTTACAATAAAACACCAGCTGAGTCTTAATAGGTCACATACGCTTCTAATTTGGTGAATTTATTAAAATAGGTTATATTGGAAGGCAATGCCGTTGGGAAAAATGGATATTCTATTTTCAGGCAATCTGGTAACTTTTTGAACCATATCAATAATGAATGTACATTCAATAAATAGTGTACAGTTTTCTAATCACTCAGCATGGATGCATTTATTACTATTAAAATTAACATCACATTACATATGAACTTTATTCATGTCTATACTATTAATATCTGTAAGACTGCATTGCAATACAGCAATACAATATACCAGCCCTGCTCTTTCATCTTTTCTTCCCAAAAAACCCTTTTTCTAATCACACTTGAAAAACATTGAAAGCAAACAATAATTTTAAAGCATTAATATGAGAACCACATTTTTTGGAAGAGTACAAAGTCATATATTTCCCAGACTATACAAAATTGTTTAAGAATTCAGGTAAAATAAATTTTTAAAAAATTATAACTTGAGGCATTAAGATATTTACATTCACATACATACGTTTTATTTGATGCCGAAATGGATATTTACTGTCAGGGAGATTGTTCAAAGTGATATATAAATGTTGGCTTACTTTGCTACTCTGTGAAAATTGTAACTCTCCCAGATGGAAAACAAACGTCCTATAAAATATTTATTTCTATATCTCTAGGTCTACAAATCTTTTCTTCAACTACCAAATATGTTAAAAACGTCTATGTATCACACAGAGGATGACTCAGGAATGGTGAAGAAACAGCCAATTTACTCCACAGAATTTGAATTTTCCAACAAATGAAATGTTTTCAATAGCAAACATTCCAATTATCATCTCTCAAATGTTCAAGACTTGATAAAAGGAGAGTACACACACTTGTTTTAAAATATGAAACTCTACATTTACACAAAATAATAATTTTGGAAGCATTTATTCATTTGAAATGTGTGGATTCAATCCCCAACAGATGGAAGCCAGGTAGCAAGGACTGCAGGGGCTCAAGGACTTGAGCCATCCTCTGCTGTCATCCTAGATGTGCTATTGGGAACAAGACTGGAAGTGCAGCAGTTCAGACAGCACTCACGAGATAATGGCACTGCAGGCAGAAACTCCACCTGCGGCACAATACAGATATCCTGGGAAAACGTAATACTGATGAGCGGAACGGAACTAGACCCTTACCTCTCACTCCATACAAAGATCTACTTTGAAACTACAAGAGGAAAACACAGAGAAAGCGCTATTAGATGTTGGAATAGGGAAAGAATTTGTGGATCAGACTCCAAAAAGCACCAGAAACAAAACTAAAAATGGACAAATGGGATTCTAGCAAAAATAAGGAACATCTGTATAACAAAGGAAATCATTAACACATGGAAGAGATAACCTACGGAAAGGTCAGAGATATTTGCAAGTTGTACAACTGACAAGAGGTTGATGTTTGGCATATATAAAGTGCTGAGTAGCTCCATAGTAAAGCAAATAGATGATCCAATTAAAATATGGAGTTGACTAAACATTTTCAAACATGTACAAATGGTCAATAGGTATATGGAAAAATACCCAACATCAGAACCAGGGAAAGGCAAATCAAAATTATAATGAGATATCCTTTCATTCCGCTTAGACCACCTATTATCCTAGAGGCAAAGGTAACAGGTGTCAGTGTACAGAGAAAAGGAAATTTCTGTACACCTGCCTGGAGTACAGCTTCTCCCAGTCCCCCATCCCCTAGACACAGGAAGAAAAACAGAAACTTTGGAAACAATGGTCTCACTCGCTTTCCTCTGATCTTCGACCCTTCCCATTCTATTCAACTATGTGACATCATCAAAAATTAATTTTTTTAAAAAAAAGAGCATTAGTAAAACTGTTGTGGAAAAAATGGTATGGAAGTGTCTCAAAATCTAAAAAATCCAGAAGTTCTACTTGGCATATATCCAATGAAAACACAATGTCCTCAGAACCCTGTGTTCTGTTTGCTGAGACACCATTGAGAACAGCCACAACATGTATACAAGCAAGGCGCCCATTCACTGTAACCACATGGAGGACCTGAAGGACACTAAACAGCAGGAAACAAGCTAAGCTCAGAAATCAAAACATCACATATCCTGATTGACCAAAAGGGATCTCATGCTGGCTACAAGTATACCGGAGTCCAGGGAGTGAGCGATAGGAACATTGTGATTAATGAGAATGAGGTTGGAGAGGAGTAAGAAGTTTTGGGGTTCCGTTGCACAGGAAATGGTTACATGGCTAACACATTGAATAGTTCTCTAGAGTAACACGAACAAGCTGGAAGATACGGCTTTGGATGCTGCCACTGTAAAGAAAGGCTACATGTTTGAAGAAATAAATATATTTACAAATTGGATATTATACAACGTATTTATGTACTGATGAAACACACAGCAGTCCAGAAACACACATGAATCATACAAACAAGAGCAGTGGACTGCACCCGAGTCTCCTTCTCTGTCCTTAGACGAGCTGTGCTGGGACTACCTTGAGAAGCATTTTCAGAAGTCAGTATGGTCCCACGTTGCCTGCCAGCAGTACGTGACCTGCAGCAGGATTGGAGTGTCCAGAGAGAGAGACCTGCCTTCTAGTCAATTACAGTGCCACTGGTAGTGGGAGGATTTTCGGGAGATGCCCTTCTGCCTTTCCCTTTGCTTAGGCTATTTAAGTTTGCACTTGCATTGCAATAAAAGGACATGCTCAGACTGTCTCTGGTGGTTCTTGCTGTAGGCCATCATCACCTCATCCCCTTGGTGTTGTGCAGGCCTGAGGGTCAGAACTCCTGAGATTTTGCCATAGAACGTAGCATGTGTATTTTTGGTACCATTTCAAAAATGATGGTGTCACATTTGTAAACTAAACATTTCAAATAAAAAGAAGATGGTGAGGGAATCCTGGTACAGCTGGGTGCTGGCATCCATATGAGCTCACGCTGGAGTCCTGGTTGCTCTTCTTCCAATTCAGGTTCCCCTGATGCACCTGGGAAAGAGGATGGCTCTCATACTTATGTGAGAGATGAGGAACAGTTTCCAGGTCCTTGGCTTAAGGCCGATCCAGCCTTGGCGATTGTGGCCATTTGGTGAGTGATATGTATCACACATAGAGATGATATAGAGTGATATTTGTCATACATCATCTTCGGGGCTTTCCTGCCAGCAGGCCCCCGAGACCACTGAGAGGTTGAGGCGCCAGAATCCTGAGGCCGCAAGAACCACCGCGTACAGTCTGATGGAGCATGTCCATTTATTGTAAAGCAAGCACAAACATACAGACTGGGAAAGGGAATGGCAGAAGGGTGTCTCCCAACAGTTCTCCCACCAAATATTGACCCTGTAATTGGTTAGAAAGCATGTCTATCTCTCTGGACCCTCCAATCACGTAGTAGGTCATGTACAACATGCATGACTGGCAGGATTGCCCCAGGTCACAGGCAGGTAGGGGTGGATCATGCACAACACAAATGCTGGAAGGTAGGCCTTGGGTCACGTTCACCACATATGCAGGTAGGCTGTAGGTCGCATGTGACTTCTCAGAGTTGCCTATCAACAAAATCCCAGCACAGCCTGTCCAAGGACAGAGAAGAAAGACTGGGGTGCAGTCCACGACATTCATCTGCAGAGCCCTTGATTAGTTCAGGCTGAGGTCTCGGTCTCAGCTGGCCGAATCCATTGTCGGGGACTTCCCTCGGGGACACGGTGGGCCACGTGCCTGTGGCCTCCCACATAGGCCAAGCAGACATCTCTAATTAAATATAATATACACCCATTTTACCTTTCTATGTTCCAACATGATGTTCACTTTTATTCTGATTTTAAGGGAACGTGCCTAAGAGTGTGAGGACAGAAAAGGTAGGTCAAGGTGAAAGAGAGAAGAGATTTCAAAGAAAAGTGAAGAAACTTTCAAAAGATGCAGCCGTCATGGCCTATTATTCTCTTCCTATGGACATTCTGTGGGGGCTATTTTACGTTTACAGAGGTATAATAAATGAAAAAATTGAAATAAGCTACAAAAATGCTAATCTGTATGGTTTTCATCAGTTTGCTTTGGACTTATTAGAAACCCTCTAGTGGTCCCAAAATACTGTAAAAGCCACCTCTTTGAAGTGGGAAGTTATATTTCTATAGTAATAAATCAAACTTGAACTTCAAGTGTTAAATTCACCTCAAAGCTTAGAACTCACAGACTGCCTAGCCTAACTATGTTTGAACTGAGTAAATAATAAGTAGAAACAGATGATTTTCAAATGTCACTTTCATGAGTATAAATTACAGGAAATAAAATGGATAAATATAACATAGATCTCTTAGCAAGCAGATACTAACATGCAACATTGCACATAAAGCATAAATGCAGAGGAACAGTGCCTTTAAAGTGAACAAAAGTGTGCATTTTAAGGATTATCTGTTTACTCACGGTGGAAAACTCACCTGTGATTCCGGGTGAATAATGGCTTAGGAGGAAATTTATAATTTAATAATATAAATTAACTGATTAAACTATACACTCATTCACTCTTTCTGTGACATTTAGTTACATCTCTTCATATAATTTCCTCTCTGCAGGTCTATCTGTTCCAATTACAGCTGATGCAGATTATCTCACAGTTCCCATCCCACTCACAAACATTTTTTGTTCCATGTACATTTGGATCTGCAAGCATAAGATTGTCACCTATGCTATTGAGGCAAGCCCAGGATAGCCAAGAAGCAATATTCAGAGACACACAAGTCTGTTTGGTCAGTACTATGAGGTTCCCAGGAGTTAGCAGGATCAAGAAGACGGACAGATCAATGCTTCCACAGAAGCATTCATTAAGGCACAGAGCTACATGAGGAATCATTTGGAGAAACAAATTTCAGGGAATCACAAACGGTAAGTGGTTAGCAAAACAGCCTGGTACTGGCACAAAGATAGAGAGGAAGATCAATGGAGCAGAATAGAAACACCAAACGGGAACCCACACAGATACAGCCAAATAATCTTTAACAAAAGGACAAATGATAATCCAGGCAAATGGGAAGGTCTGTTCAATAAATGCTGTTGGGACAACTGGTTGATAGCCTGCAGAAACAAAAAGATAGACCCACATCTCTCACCATACACCAAGATCAAATCTAAATGGATAAAAGATTTAAACCTACATCCAGAAACCTTCAAGCTTTTGGAAGAAAATGTTGGAAATACTCTGCAAGATCTAGGGGTAGGTCCCTACTTCCTAAAAAGGACTCCAAAAGCAATAGAAATCAAAACCAGAATAAACAAATGGGACCTCATCAAACTAAGAAGCTTCTGTACAGCAAAGGAAACAATCAACAAAGTAAAAAAGCAGCCCACAGAATGGGAGAAGATCTTCGCACTTCGTAGGTGATAGAGGGCTAATCTCCAGAATATACAAAGAGCTACAAAACAACCAAAATGTCAAAACAAACAAGCCACTCAAGAAATGGGCACGGGAAATGGGCAGACACTTCACAAAGGAACAAACCCAAATGGCAAATAAACATATGAAAAAATGCTCAAGTTCCCTGGCAATAAGGGAAATCCAAATTAAAACATCAATGAGGTACCACCTGACGCCAGTAAGACTGGCCCACATGAATAAAAGCACCAACAACACTTGCTGGTGAGGTTGCGTGGAAAAGGGAACCCTACTCCACTGCTGGTGGGGCTGCAGGCTGGTACAGCCTCTATGGAAATCAGTATGGAGAATATTCAAACAACTCAAATTCAACATACCGTATGATCCAGCAATAGCACTCCTAGGAATATATCCAGAACACTTGTTCTATGAGAAACCAACATGCACTCCTATGCTCATAGCAGCACAATCAGTAATTGCAAAAACATGGAAGCAGCCAAAATGCCCATCAGCAGAGGATTGATAAGAAAGCTATGGTTCATCTACTCCATGGAATACTACTCAGCTATTAAAAAAAACAAAATGCAGTTCTTTGTGGCCAAATGGGCCAAACTGGAAACCATAATGTTAAGGGAAATGAGCCAATCCCAAAAGGTTAAATACCACATGTTTGCCTTAATTTAAGATGATATGATATTATGTATAACATGTTATGTTATGTATGTTATATGTTGTGCATAAACTAAAATTGAAATGTCAATGAGGTGGTCACAGAAGGTGGTTAAGAACTAGCATTTATTTTTAACATATTGGCTACTCATTACTATGTCAATTAATTCCATAATGATGTAAATTGTTACTGATGATATGTTGGAGCTTTTAATTGATCAGGATGATACTCTGCTGGCTCTGTCTTCAAACCAGAGAGGGTATACCTAAGAAGCCATTGAACTTGACTAGACAATAAGATGCTGGACTCTATGTTTGGTATATGCTTGCAATGAGGGAATCTCAACTGAACTTGAACTATGGTTATGCAACAAGGTGGAGGAATTCACCATGGTGGGAGGGTTTAGGGAGGGGTGGGGAGAATCCCAGTACCTATGAAACTGTGTCACATAATACAATGTAATTAATGAATAAAAAAAAATGAAATAAAAAAAAGAGTTGCAATAGACAGAGAAGGCTGCCTGAACAAAAGCAAAGTCAGAAGAGAAAGGTATCCAACAGACATCTATCAAATTACATGCTCACATGTGCATCGTAAATAAAGGAGGATCAAGACAGAAAAAAAAAAAAGGAAAAGAAAAAAGGCCCCATCACAATGCCTCGGTGACTAAATCCCCATAGTTGAAAGGGAAACACTGAAATACTTTGGGAGAAAAGAAAACTTAGGAGAGACTTAACCTGCAAACAAACAAAAACACACATCAAGTTTTCATGCTACACAGAGGGATTTAAAACGTTCAGGAAGTGGTTCAAAAAGTTCCACTTGGCCAAAACTTCTCTTTTGTTTCAATGAAACAAGTTAGAACCATTTTGAGAGACATCTTGGGAAAATTATCAGCAGAGGATCTTCCAATACAGAATGAATAACACAATACTGAGTGAAAAATTAAAACAGAGCATTTAGAAACTTTGTTATATTTAAGAAAAAGGTATTTTGAGTTCTATGGGACTGGAAGAAACTATTTATGATACAGCGACTCATCTGGTTCCTTTCTAGACATGTACTGTCTGATATGTATAAAGATCCTGTCTAATAAACTGAGCAGGTTTTATTTAGACAAACTTTTAATTGGGAACTTACTATTTATTGTTCTAATCAACCTTAGTATATGATTTATCTTCATCCCCCCCAAAAAAAGTGATATAAAAGTAAAAAGTAGCCTAAAATGCCAGATCATGCTTTCATATTTAGTATATCCTATGCAAACTGGTAAGAATGTAATACCCAAATGAAACCACACGGAGGAAATTTTGCAACAGACAGAATAATTTCATTTGTGTCTAAGCCTTGATGCCCAAATCTGATCTTCCACTTCTATATTTTACTCTGGAAAAATAAGGGAAGGATGTTTGACAAAGTTACCCATTTCAACACTATGCATAAAACTAGATTTAAAAAGAAAAAGAAGAAAAACCCAAAGGGAACTGCTAATATAAACGATGGAACATTCACACCATAAAATATGTTATGCTATAAAAGGAATGAAGTAAATCTCTATGTACTGCCGATGGAAATAGCACAGTAGAGAAAAGTCTACATATTTTTTCACAGCTTTTTAAGGACGAGAAAGAGTGGAGAGGGTTGATTTGAATGTAGTCATACGTGATTTGTGTGTGTATATACACACCGTATGAATGTTTGCACAGACATATTTGCTTATATTTAAAAGTGGAAGAAAGAACCATATACTTCAAAATATCTACAGATGGAGAAAGAAGGAAAGCAGGTGGGATGTAGTTAAGATCACACCTAGTTTCCTCTGACTGTATCTTTTTCAAGGATATGACTTTAGACCCCTAAAATTATTTGTGAAAAATTCAACTTGCAACAATTTCTTTAAAATCAAAGCAGAATGGAACAAGTCAATGTTGTATCAAGCTGGTATCATAACTACACTGAGGGAAGCTATTGCACATACATGTGATAACCACTCACTGGACTCTACCGCACCAATAGTCAAGGTGAAGTTAAAAGAGAAACCTCTGCTGTCATCATGTCTGGCAATGCTACTGGTACTGTGAAACTATTATGTTTACAGAGAGGTAGTGTAAACACAGCATGGAGAGAATGACAGGCATTTAAGGAAAGCACAGCTAAGAGTAGGATGGCTGGGTTATGTGGTAGATATATTTTCAGGTGTCTGAGGAAGCTCCACGGTTCCCATAGTGACTGCACTAGTTCACATTCCCACCAACAATAGATTAGTGTAGGTTTTCCACCCACATCCTCACCAGCAATTATTGCATGTTGATTTCTGTATGTAGGCTGTTCTCACTGGAATTGAGTGTCATCTCACTGTGGTTTTTATTTGCATTTCCCTGATTGCTAGAGAATCTAAACATTTTTTTCATGTATCTGTTAGCAATTTGAATGTCATAGTTCTATCATATGACCCAGCCTTCCTACACCTGAATACATCCAAAGGAAATGAAATCTGCATAGAAGAGTCGTAGTATCTGCAACCTCATGTTTATAGCAGTGCAGCTCAGAACAGCTAAGACAAAGAAGCAACCCACACGCCAATCAAAAGATGAATGGATAAAGAAAATGTGGTACATGCATTCCATGGAATATTAGTTAGCAATCAAAAATAATGAAGTCATACAATTTGTGACAAGATGCATCCAGCTGGAAACCATTATGCTTAATGAAATAAACCAAACAGAACACACAAAAACTGTAAGTTCTACCTGAGAAATGAGCATACTGGGAAATAAATGAATATATACAGATTGCATTCTTATTCCCAAATAATACGAGGATTCCCACAATTATTTTTGACAATGTTTTAATGTTATTGTATCGTCTTCCTTTGCCATACTTGTTATGTCACTATAGATTTACATATGAGAAAGTTAAAACCTGTAAGGTGAAATGAATGAGTATGTCATCGTAAGAACTCTGGGACATGTAGTATGGAGGGGAACAGAGGAAGAGAAATGGATGATCCCCTTTGCAGGTAGATCTGCATCATGGGGAAAAATAAATATGCAGTGAGCTGGCCAGACTGCAAAGAACCTGAAAGGATTGCCCTGCACAAGGCTTTCCTCTCTTCAGACACCAGCTAAAGGTTCAGAGATCAGCAGTACCTTCCTTCTGACCAGATGGCTACAGATTGGGGAATTTCCACTTTAACCTTCAGGTGTTATCATTTCCGAACATGATTCACAGAACTTAAGAAAGTGTTATCCTTATGGCTATAGTTTTACTGTAATCAAAAACTGCAAATGAAAACCAGGCAAATGGAAGCATGCTCAAGGCTATGTTAGCCCAATGGGCAGAAGACTAAAACCAGGAAAGCACATTCCAGTTTTTACTGGGTTTCAATTTCATGCTCATATATGTAACTTCAAGCTTTTTGTTTTGGCTCCAAAACAAACATTTAGTTCTATATTTCCATGAATTTTTTGGAGTAACCTCCTACCGCCCATATGACTAACGTTAGGATCATACCTACAGCCCTCAAACCTCCAGAACACTCATGTACTACAAAGGCATCACCATAAATCTCATTGTCAGACTGCCCGGTGACCCATGCCGCAGTCAGAGACTCTCCTATGAGACAGGACATTCTGAGACCTCAGAGGTCAACTCCCAGTAGCTCTGGACAAAGGTAAGATCACTCTTTCAGTCAAGTTAATTCTTCAGTTCACAATATAGCAGTCCACTAATTCATAATAGCGCTTATGATGGTGACACACACGATGGTCAACTTGGAAAGATGCCAGGGAGTCCAGCCATTTTGAAAATTCATCAGTAATGGAGAATAATTCTTTATATTCCTACTCCTCTATGCTCTACAATCCTGCATAGCAAGCTGATGGGTATGTTTGCACTCCTCCCATTCCCAGTGAATTAATGGTCAAGATCATCAATGGAGTCAGCATGCAGATATCCATTCATGGTTCAGCACAAAATGTATATCCCAGTGTACATTTGATCATTAAATATAACCGCTCATTTGGATATACAGAGCACAAGAATGCAATGTGCCAAATCCACACTGTTACATAATGAAAGGGTAAAAATAGGCTGCTATTCTTCAAAAATAATTGCATTTTTTAAAAAAAGATACATTAACCAAAGACAAAGGAGTCCGGAATCATGGCATACGAGGTTGAGCTGCTGCCAGCAATAGCACCACCCTATGTTGACACTGTACATGTCCTGGCTACCTTACCTCCAATCCAACTCGATAATAATGGAATGGGGAAAGCAGCAAAAGATAGCCCAAGTGCTTCGGCCCCTGCCACCCAGGTGAGAGACCAGAACTGAATTCCAAGCTCTTGTCTCTGGCCCTGGCCCTGGCTCAGCCCCAACCTTTTAGTATCTGAGGAGTAAACTAGTGAGTGGGAGCTCTGTCTCTCTCGATGTGTCTCTCTGCCTCTCCATTTGGAGTCCCTGGATATACAAGCAGACACCATAGAAACAGGAGAAAAGGAAGGGAGATTCATTAAGCTCTCTAACTGATAAAGTTGGGCTAAACTAACTTACCTCTAACTTAAATTTGCTCATCCTCAAATAAGTTGAAGTTATTTAATTCAGAAAATGTATTGCATGTTTCTGACCTTTTCTGAAATATTTCCTAGTTAGATAAAATTCAGTCATGAACCTCATCCTTTATCACTAAAGTTTTTATCTCTGATTAATAAAGATGTGTTAAATATTCATTGTTAGTTATTAATTTATAAATGGTTAACATTGTTTAAAATATATGTTAAATAGGAAAATATATATATTTAGAAGAACGGTACACCTTCTGTGTTCCAAATTTTATAGTGGGTTTTGAGTGTATGTATATATAATAGTTTGAAAATCATGACCTAATTATAAATGATATTTATGTCATCTGGAGATTTTTATATATAAAACTCTAGAATAGTAAAAGCATTAATCTTTGCCAAATATAATAAACATAATTAAAAACAGATTTATCCACTTTATCAAGTAAGTTTTCAAAATGGTTACAGAAGACAGATGTTTCAGGCTCACATGAATACGTCATATTGTCATGATTACAAGTAATGTTCTCTTTGGTTCTCCATCCACTGCCAGACAGGAGAGTCTTTTGTTTTAATTATAAGCTAAATTTGTTTCCTTTTCCAATAAAAAATTGATCAATTCACTGCTTTCAATTGGTGTGTCGAAAGCTCATAGAAAAAAAGACTCACTGACATGCCTTTCTGGAAAATGATCGTATTTGGTAGTGGGGGCTTGGGGATCCGCCTGGGGAAGGTGGGACTGTCACCGAAGGAAGTGGTGGGCATTCCTTTGGGACATACAGTGCTGAAGATGCCTGCAGGCTAGGGGTTACAGCTGTTGCTCTTGCACTGAGCACAGAGCTCTTTAAACAGTTCTGCTGTGAAGTAAGAATGTGTCTGTACATATCATTCTGTCAGTTAACAGGGCAAGTCATGTGCTCACCATTTACATTGTTTATTCTTGCTTATTCTCTATCTTCCTACTCCTACTGGTAGGTAATCTGGACATCTTATATGACATCATTGAATTAATTCAATTAATTCAATTGATTATAATTCAATTGATTATTGAATTATAATTCATTACATTCAATTAATTATTTCCTAAAATCATACGGTCATTTTTCTATTAGGCACTAGTTTTTCCAGAGATTTTTATTATTGAACTTCTTACTAAGTGTTCTCATTTTTAAATTATGCCTTATTTAAAAATAATAGATTTCACAAAAATATTTCTCCCTGGCAATAATCTAGGTTTTACTTGAGGCTGAAGTTCATACATTTTTAAAAGGAAATAACAGTTGGGCCCGGCGGCATGGCCTAGCGGCTAAAGTCCTCTCCTTGAATGCCCCGGGATCCCATATGGGCGCCAGTTCTAATCCCGGCAGCTCCACTTCCCATCCGACTCCCTGCTTGTGGCCTGGGAAAGCAGTCAAGGACGGCCCAATGCATTGGGACCCTGCACCCGCATGGGAGACCTGGAAGAGGTTCCTGGATCCTGGCTTCGGATCGGCGCGCACCGGCCCGTTGCGGCTCACTTGGGGAGTGAATCATGGGACGGAAGATCTTCCTCTCTGTCTCTCCTCCTCTCTGTATATCTGATTTTGTAATAAAATAAATCTTTAAAAAAAAAAGGAAATAACAGTGAAAATATACCACAAGAAGACAGAAACTAAAATGAGCTTGTTGTGCCTTGAGATGTATTACAGGTGAAGGAAGGGTCTTAAGACTTCAATGAATATGCCTTTGATATCTTGAAACATTGAGGCTGGTTACAACTTAACAATGTGTCTAACAAAACAACAGATGCATTCAATGTTCTGTGCAATGGAACATGTATAATCTATGTCCTCAAACACATACAGAGATGTAATGCCTGACGTTGTATGCTAAAGGTATGAAGTGGTGGAAATTTATCCAAGGATGGTCTTTAGAGACAAGGTCTATGGGAAGTGGTTGGACTAGTCATATCCCAGAGCAGAGCTCCAACGATTGAATCCTGGTGGCTTTACAAAGAAAGACTACACACTCGCACCTGTGCTCCTGTCCCAAAGTGACATACAGGAGTTTATTAAAAAAGTTTGCACCGCACTCTGTCGGCTTTGAACATTCAGAACTGTGACTCCAAATAAAACTCTTCTTATCAAGAAGGTTGCCTCAGCTATTTTGTTTGTTTGTCTTTTAAGAACATATTATGATGCTTGGGCCACCACACTGAAGGCTGTAGCAGATGAATCAAGTCCACCTCTTAGCACTGCATCCCATATGGGGACCAGTTCTTCTCCTAGATGCTCCACTTCAGATCCAGCTCCCTGCATATGGCCTGAGACAGCAGAGGAGAAAGGCCCAATCATTTGGGACCCTGCATACACATGAGAGACCTAGAACAAGCTCTTGGCTTCAGATTGGCTCAGCTCCATCCATGGCAGCCATTTGGGGAGCAAACCAGCAAATGAAAATGTTCCTGTCTCACCTCCTCTCTGTAAATCTGTGGTTCCAATAAAAATAAATAAGTCTCTAAAAAAAGTACACATTATGATTCTAAGAGAGCAAATTGAGCCACGGTATGATAAGAGAACAAGTTCCATAGTTTTAAGTCCTGATTTCCCACTTACATGGAATTCCCAATCCTGTGACGTTGAACTCTCCAGTGAGAGACAGGATCCTGTGTATACATAACTACATGAACACAATGCCTGGGAAAGAAATTGCCAACATAATACATCAACTGTTAACACAAGTTTTATTTAAATCACTCCTCCTCCTCTTTATGTGTCATCTCTCTAAGATGTAAAGCTTATACCTTACACCCTCACCTAAGCAACTCAGCTGTGTCCAGGCCGGCCTTTTGGCACCAGCTTAATCTCACAACACAACATTTACTTCTCTCTACTGTTTTCTTATGCCATCCCATAGACAAGCATTTTCTGTCAAGTTAGGAATAATAAAATTCACATCTACATGCATGGATTCACATGCAAATGTGCACAATTAAATCTCCAAATACTCCTCTCTTTCTCTGTGCTCAGTGCAAACACCTCATAGGCATTACATGTGTGTTGCATTGCTCAATCTCTGTTTCTCAACACCATTATCCATTAGAGGATTCAGTGGAAAAATACACCCCAAGGTGTAATCCCCCTTTACTTTCCTGTCATATGTGATTCTAGTATTATTCATTTGGAGTCACCTATAACTTAACCATTTGCTTCAAATTTAATTGATAACATATGTTGTACTCTTTCAGAACTGAAGTTGTATGCTGAAAATCTCATGGTTGTTGTAAGGGACTCCTGCAGTTTAGTCTTGTAATTTTCCTGGATGTTAGAGAGAAGCCATCAGAAAAAAATCATTACTTCTGGAAGACAGGGAATACCTAGGTGATTATTTCAGGAAGTTGTGAGTGGAGCCCCCATCCCTGGGCAGTTTTATCAGTGAAGGAGGCCGGACAAGTCTTACAAGTGTAAAATTATTTATTGGGTAAGTGCCAATTGAAACGGTTTTGTTGAGAAATAAATGTAAGTGCTTCTTTGTCAATTCTTTTGGAAACTAACAAAGTTATGTGTGCGGTGTGTGTGTGAGAGAGAGAAGGGGAGAAGGAGGATGGCGTCTTTGTTCCTGTTAAACAACCATGTTCTCATCTGCTTGCTTTTGCTCTCCATTACTCTTGTGTTTCACTTTCCGATATCTCTGGAGGAACTTCTTTCATCTTTGTGGTCAATTAATTCCCTTACTTCATTAAGTATTTCTTGTTGTTTAAATAAAATTTTCTTAGAGATTAGAGAAGAGGTTTTCCAGCTACGATAAGATTTTATCCATCTCCCCAAACTGCCTGAATTCTGCCCTAAAAGTTGTCTTTCCCAAAAGAATTGTACAACAGAGATGAAGGGAAAAATTGGCATCTAGGTATTTGTTAATTGAGATCAGAGCCAGCAAATGATACGTTGCAGTACAATGTTCTCTGATAACAAATGAATTGTTCATGCATTTGCTTTGGTTTAAGGCGAACGCGGGAATTCATCACTGTCCCCTTGACCCTTGAAACCATCACTGACCTGAAATTACAGTCAAGAAACTAAATTTGCTTTATCCAAACTTCCCAGAACTCAGAATGTTCTTAGCCCTCTGATGTTGCTGATTTTCATCTTCCTATGTCTTTATCTTCAGAGATTCAATGATAGACAATACATGACACAAACCAAGCAGCTTCCTTCCTAAATCTTGCTGTTTTTTTTTTAAATGATTCCCAGAACTCTGAATATCCTTCTTTTTCAGCTGTTTTACCAGAAACCAGAACCCAGGACATAAGCAAAAGGTTTTCTTGTTTGTTTGTTTTGAGAAGATGTGAAAAGAGAAGATTAGTTCCTAACTCATCTTCCTAATGGCTTGCTGGAGAGTGTCTTACGGCCAGATCCCGTGTTCTGGTGTTCTCATGGATGTATAACTGCCATGTTTGCTTCCTGTACGGAAAGGGCAACCCATGGGTGTGTCACATTATAATCAAAAATCATCCTGGAACATGGTGTGACACCACAAAACTTCGGACTGTGTCAATGCCATTTGAGGTGACTCCTTCTCCAATGGGGAGCTCCTGCACTGAGGCAATAATGTTTAGGAAATGAAACTCTCTCTCTCACACACACACCCCGTGATATCTGAATAGATACTTCAAGCAAAAATTGGGTGAAGTATACCTTAGAAGTATTAATTTACAAGGCTGGAACTAGGCACACAAAAAAACATGCCCACATGCTGTGATGTTTCACAATAGTTGGAGGAATTAAAACAACTGTTCAAATGGAAACAAAAAGAGCATAACCAAAACAATTCTAACGTCCACACACATTAGACACACAATGTTCCAAACATACTCAGATGTTCCAAGGGATCCAATATTCCCAGGTGTCAGTCTTTTCTGTAGCATTTGATACAGCCATACTGCTCGAATTTTAGGATAAGCCCTCCCTCAATCCCCTACACACATACATGGTTATTTCTGGTTGAGGTCTAAAGACAAATCTCAATTTCAATTTATGGAATAATGCTGTCTCTATTCATCAAGCCAATTTTAGTGTTATTTTTACAATATTTATTTTTTTATTTATTTAAAAGTCAGAATTACAAGAGAGTAGAAAAGAAAGAGAAAGAGCGAGAGAGAGATAAATGTCTTCCATCTGCTAGTTCACCCCCTGCACGGCCAGAACAGTCAGGGCTTTGGTAAGCTAAAGTCAGGAACCCAGAGCTTTCTCCAGGTGTCCGCTGTGGGTAGCAGGGGTCTAGGCACTTAGGTATCTTGTGCTGCCTTCCCAGGTGTGTTAGCAGGAAACTGGGTGGAAAGTCAAGCAGATGGGACTTCAATTGGCTCCCCTAGGAGATGCTGACATTGACTTTGATTCTTAATATCTGTTTCTTCCTTTGGATTGTGAAATCTGTTTGTTAACTGTTGATATCACAAAGAGAATTTAGCAAAAATTTAACACCTTGCTCTTTTCTTTAAGAAAAGTTGAATACATAAGCTTGTCAGAAACAGTGAAAAGTTATTTGCATTTTAACTCTCCCTAAAAAATTATTTCAAGCAAATTCTGAATTGTATTTTACTTATTGGAAATTAGTTTTGTGTCTTTCAGAGTTAATTTCTTAGAAAGTTGAAAACAGAAACCAGAAAACATAAAAGAAAATATTTGCTTCAGAAAAAAAATTAATATAATGAAAGATAAGGGAAGGCACACACATTGAATCCCAGCTCATCTTTACTGGACAAAAAGGATTCACTGTTATTCTCAAACAATTCCTGCCTCCCGTGCATGTAGCTTTCCAATGTTGCTATTCATAGATTGGAAACAAAGTACGGGTAAATAGTAAGTTGTAGTTCAAAATAACTGAAATCATAATATCAACTCATTTAAGCACCATGTAATACAAAATTCGTTTAAAATCTGTGATAAAGTGATATACATAATAATTTATTCAATGCAGAAATTGACAGTCATCCACCAGTGTCAATTAGTAGTTTTGTCATATAGAGTTAAGCTGCAGCTTGAATGTAAGACAAACCTGAGATCATCAAAAAGTTTTCTGTGTCTGCAAATAAATAGTATATGTAACCTAGATATTAGGAAAATTTTTAAATATGATCTCATTAACCATCATTATTCTATAGCATGATTCTAGTAAAATGTGGTCTATAATGAGAATAAGAGTACCAAATTGTATGTGGCTCCAGAAATGTATTTTTATGCTTTCATCATCAGATCTGTCTGTGTATGGAGATGGAAACAAAATCTCCCATCAAGAAGTAGGAACTAAGAAATACTACTGTACCTCAGAAGTTAAACTCTAAATTCAACAAACTATACAAAATGTCAGAGAAATGCAAAAAAAATAGCATATGGGGATAAAACCACTTGCAAGCAAGGAAAATCTAACATTAAATGTCTTTAAAAATTAAATTTTCTGAAATAAAAATCATGGCCAACTGGAAAGAATTTTGTTAGAAATGTACACACAGGAAAAAAGGAAGAGCATTGCCAGCAACCATCCATCATCACTTAAGAAAGAGATTGCACTGAACCAAGAGCCTCACCCCTCTTACGGAATGACAAGGAAGTCTGCTGAGAAAAGGGCTGCATCTGTCCAGGTTACCCTGTGGGCATTAAATATTCAAACAGTATAACTACCTCTTGACTTGCTCTGTGCCTCTCAAACATGAGTGCTGATCCCATCCTTAACCAGCAATCTTTTGATAATGGTCTCCTCCTGGAGCTAGCCTAAAGGAAATGTACAATGACAGCTGCATTTCCATTGTAAGAAAATAAATGGACATTGTAGCTTATAGATGTCATCTTTAATTTTAGTCAACACGGATTAGCCTTTTCAAGTCTGATCAACTTGGTACTATTGAACTCCACCAAGAATTTGTCCTTAACAAGGCAGAAGTCTAGGTCACCATATTCTACACTATGATTCAATCAGCACGGCGAATACCACTGGGCAACGTCTGTCTTTTGACAAACTCATGATCTCTCTCACATGATATCTCCAGAATCAAATCTAAAAACTCCATTGCAACATGTTACAAAGAATGATAAATTTCCACAAAAGTATGTTTTCTAATGTTGCTAAATCTTGATAACTTCCATCTCACTTCATTATGGATGATAGATTTTAGATAAAAATATGCTTTGTTTTATGGTTCCTTCCCCTTCCTGCAGAGTTAACATTTTCTTATTATATAAACATACAATTTTATCGATAATGTTTTTATATGTATTTGAGGGATGCAAAAAAAACCTTGCAGATTTTTATTAGCAAAACTTTATTGATTCTGACGCCAAGGTATCACTTGGGAGTTCTGTTTCTGTAATTTCTCTCAAGGCTTTGTTACAGGCATCTGCATCCCAAAGGGATGTGCAAACGAGAAGTCGCCAGGCATTACATAATTGTCTCTGAATAACCCTAGAGTTAGTTCTTAATCAGAAGCAGGAATCTTACCATGTAAAGGGTCAACCCTGTTAAATAAAGACTAGATTTTGTAACAACTTGATTCCAGTCCTATTACACATGGTAACAACAGTATCTGCTATTGGCCAGTAATTTAAAATCCTTCAATCAAGGATAACAAGACAAATGCTTAAATAAGCCTTTAATGCATTTAGGCTAGTACTGCACATCCATGTTTCCTATTCCTACCCTACTTCCAACTAATCAAATTATTAAATATTTGTTGAGCAAACATAAATGAAAAACAATGTCACTATCTTACATGTTTAGAGTAATGTGAGTCACTTTTCATATATTTATTCTGCAAGCACTATGCTAACTTCAGCATGCTAACCCATTTGACTATAAAGTGGTAACAGAAGTAGGACACAGCACATATGGGGCAACAAAACGCACAGAAACAGATGTTTACTTAAAGAAAATCACTTGTTTTCCACTCAATTGAGCTAACATTCACTTGAATATTTCATGCTAAAAATGTACTAAATGAAATCTATGCAGAGTTGTAAAATAAAGCTGAGGAAGATAAAATGCAGTGCAGAATTCATGCATGCCATTATAAATGCATACACCAGTGTGTGAGACAGAATTGATTGGAAAGTATTCTAATTCCCTACAAGGTGTGGGAGTGGGTAAATGGAATCTGAGAAATACCTTCTCAGCATGAACTTGAATCTAAAAAAATAAATCGATGGTCAACAAATAATAGTATTCCCGCTTATGGTACCAATAGAGAGCAAGACAAAAAATTATAGAAAATGTAAACTTTGCTTTCTGGTCATCACAATCTGCTTAATGTCTACGTGGTGTTGGTCTAGTGGAGACAGATTATGAAGATGTAACTACAAACAATATTTAGGATTGGATCAGGGAACTATTGTTCAATTCAGGAACTATCAGTTATCATGATGATCATAGGAAATAAAAGATCTACACATTAAACTCTGATGCTTATATAATCAGTCTATAAAACTAATATATACTATATATATTTACATTACATATGTGTATATATTACATCTAATTAGCATATATGATATATATAATTAGCATCCCTTGGTAAGCCTGACCTAAAGAGGATACTTAATGAATAAATGAATATAAAATTAAATCTTCATCCGCAACTTCTAGAGTCACTGCACAATGACACTAGAAAGAGGCGAAAGGAAAAGAGGAAGGGGAGTATAGTGAGATACTTTGGCCAACAATTATCTAATTAGTATGACAATAGTAGTTTGCCAGGCAGATCTAAGACATTAGGCCAAACGTATGCTATTTCTTCAGCAAAGGCCATGCAATGAGAGGAATCCCATGTCTCCCAGGTACTGGCTGCCTCGGAATCCCTATGGTCTTCAGGCCATGAATGGGAAGAGCCCGAGAGTAGTCCATTGGTACAAAGTTAGTGTTAATTATGCAGCTCAGCTGCTGTGCCTTCAGGCAGCAAAACTCGTGGGCACCAGGGTTCCCTGAAGGAGATAATGACCTCCCTGCAGTGGCTGGAGCAATTCAAGCTCCACGTATGTCCAAGACACATCCACCCACATGGGTGCAGTGAGGAACCAGTTACATGTGCTGCTGGCACACACTCCCCAACATTTTGAAAATGACTTCTGTTTATCTAATTACACACATAAGCACAAATATTGAATTTAAAATCCCAGTACAGGTGAGCCATCCGGAGAATTTATGGGATTCTAATTTGGTGAGAATCTGCACAGTTAAGTCTGTCCATGCTGAAGGACACCAGAAAAACCTTAACAGGCAAAGACCATCACAGTCACCACCACTGAACCCGTCCACGGCTGAATCCAGCCAGTACTGAGTGTTGGTGTTGATGCGGCACAGTATGAAATAGCAGCAAGCTAAAATGATAACAACTACACCTGGAAGACTCTCTTAATGTTACAAATATCTTCAAATGTAACAAATATAATTTATGCCTAGATACTTAATTTCTTGAGGAACGCTTATTACTTTCCTCTTATGTGACTTACTGCACTAAAAACATCAATTCAGGATCAAAAAAAAAAAAAAAACAACTGCAATCTCTTGAAATTTGCAGTCAGTATTGAAATTTCCATGAGGTACTTTTCCAATGAAAGAGATGTTCAAAGGTTATAAGAGTCAGTGACAATACATGATGGACTCAGAAAAGCTAGTTCCAAAAAGTATCATGAACTTGGCATTAAATTAGTACAACTATCAGGTTCTAACAAAAGAAACAAGTTGCTTTGTCTCTCACATCCACCAATGGGTTGCTCTGAAATCAAGCTGTCGGGGAACTACAAACCAGAAACAGTTTTTCAAGTGTGACAATGCAATTTGCAATAGCAAATTACAGAATACATTTTATTTGGTTGTTAATGTGGAACAAACTTTTGATTTGTCATTGTGCAAATTATAATAGAAAAGGAATTATTTCCATACAAAACAGTGTACCTATCTATTGTTACACTCAATTTCTTTGACAGCTGTAGAGTATTTCTAGAAATATATGGAATGATAAATTTGGAACAGTAAAAATCATTATATTATTTTACATGAAATAAAGTCTTATTATTCTATGGGGAAACATTTTATTGGCCAGTGAAACCTCTACAGAGAGCTTCCTGATGATTAGTAGATATAATAGAAAGCTTATTGTTTCATGTCACAGTTGAACAAAACTAAGGAAGATAATGGTGCCTTGCACAAGGGCACAATTTTATAATCAAGGTAAAAACTTTAACATTGAATTTCACTTGCCAAATTTCAAAAGCTAAACATATTCCAAGTTTGAAGAAAAAAAAGTCTAGTTTTTTTTAAAAGGTTAAATTTTTCCTTCAAGAATTGCAAAGTGATACAGAATACAAGTGATTATTAATAACCAATGTTTGCTTGTGCTTATCACCACAAATATATCCAATCCTGAGGGTACAGTCACAGCTGGCTCTGAAAAACTTGAAAACCTCTTCCAACTACTTTTTAAACAAAAGAAATGTGCTATGGTACCTATTATTTTACAAAACGGCTTTGTAAAGCTAAAAGAAGTATTGCAATAGTTTTCTTTGTCATAAATTAGAAAGGGAAACCTCACATGTTTTTCAATTTCTTTAATTGCTTCTGTTTATATCCTGAGCAACTTTCAGGAAAAAAATACTAAAAGCGATGCCTACTGGATGAGAACTGTTGAGGTCAAAACACTGACTTCTCCAGAGAAAAGTGGAGTAAAAGCACATCTCTTTAATTGCTTTCATTAAAATATTTTGTTGGAAGTTTCTGAGTCAAGGACTCAATTTGAAGTTTCAATAATTACATATGTAATACATATTACATAGATTTAATATATGTTATACATACTTGATAATGTGGTAAGCTGAGGTTGTACCAATACAGAAGTCTGACTTGAGAGCCAATTCTTCCCCCACCCTAAGGAAAATGTGAGAGAGGTTTGGAGAAGCAACAGCAGACAGCAGCCTTGAATACAAACTTTCATTCCAAGTTTGCTAGATCTTAGCTAGAATGTGCAAAATTTACTTCTGATGTTTTATGCTAATCACATCTGCTGTTACTAGCTGGAAGACAAGCATGCTCATTTTTTAGAAGTCTATATAAGTGGAAAAGAGCAGCGTTATGCAAAGGCTTTTATAAGTATCACTTAGAATAAAATCAGTGCTATTTAATTCATGCAAGCACATTCAAGAATTCTTCTCTGATCATCCCAACAGATTTCTTTAAATTGTTTCACTCCTGGAGATATGAATTCCCCTTCTGGAGCAAGAACAGAATATTTCACAGGATTTTAGATGGCACTAATCAGATTCTAACATACTATGATTACATCACAGAAATCATTAGGTCAGCTAGAACAATTAAGACAGCCACTTTTTTATTTCTGGATTTGATTATTTCTATTGATAGTTTGGAAAAGAATAGAAATAATGGATTATGGTATTACTTGCTCTAAAAAAAAGTATATAGAAACAACTTAGAAAGTTGCCAGTTTCTATAGTAAGAAATTCAAATAATTTTGAGGCTGTGTGAGTGAGTTTGGGTGCATTTGTTGCCAGAGACTCTCAGAGCAGGACTGTGCAGCCTTACCATGCGCAGTACATGTTGAAGCCTGACGGGTGCCAATACAAAGAGCTAGAACCTCCAGCAGGGCAAGGTATTAGAGGGAAAAAAGAAGCTCGTGGAAAAAACTGCTATAAGACGGTACAGCCAAGACAGGCAGGCACCAAAGTGAGCAAGATGTGTGTAAGCCACTAAAATGTGTTTGCTTTATAACATAAACTAGGGTGATCAATGTAGCAAGCCACAGGCTGCCCAATTAAATAGGAAGAAAAATTTTAGTCTTATAAATGGAGACCATCAATGAAGTGGCATGTCATTTCTTCCAAAAGGCCCCCAAGGTGCCATGGGATGAGCTGACAGGAGAGACAAGCAGATAAGATCAGGCAAGAGACAGTTACAGGAGAAAACACTGCAACCTGCAGGGAAGGGGCAGTGGTCCCTGAGACCCAGAACACAAATCCAGAACAGTGAATTTCTGAAATTCAATAGGCTTCAGAGCAAATAAACAAAAAACCCTTAAATTGAAATGCCAGCTGAACCTATTATTAAGATGTTCACAACCTATGCTTATTTCTAACAGAACTGGTTACAATACGATGGGTTTTCATCTTGGCAGTTGAACTTCCACTTGGAACACCCACCTCCCTGATCAGGTGCCTAGCACCAAGGGCAGGCTCTGCTCCCAATTCCATGTTCCTGCTGATGCAGAACCTGGCAGACAGCCAGTGAAGGTGCCAGGAGCCAGGACCCTGCCCCTGGCTCTGCCCTGCCCCAGACTCAGGGGCAGCATCTGCAGTAAGCCAAGGTGGAGGGGCCAGGACCCTGCCCCTGGCTCTGCTCTGCCCCTGGCTCTGCCCTGCCCCAGACGCAGGGGCAGCATCTGCAGTAAGCCAAGGTGGAGAATCCCCTCTCTTTCTTTCTGTATGCCTTCCCTATTAATTTTTAAAGCGGTTGTTTTGGTAATAACAGACTTGGACAATTCTACTTGAAGACTCCCTCTGCCCTCCCTGTTGTGCCTAGGTCCATTGGGCAGGACCTCTGCCTGCATCCAGGCTCCTGCAGTGGAACCTTCGGACATTTCAAGCCTGACCAGAAGGGAAAATGAGCCCAGGTATTGGTCAAGCATTCCAGCACAGCCTGTGAGTGCCAAGAAGCCTGCCATTTTTAGAATGAAATGTTGCAAATGACCACATGTTTTCACTGGTAGTAAGATCTTGATTTTTAGTGTTAGGTTTCTTTTTAAGAAGCATTTATTTCGTGTGAAAAGCAGAGTGACAGAGAGAAAGGGAGAGAGAGAGACTGAGATGCTCCATTTACTTGTTCACTCCCAACATGGTTCCAATGGCTGAGGCTGCTGCCAGACGAAATCCAGAAGCTTATAACTCCATCAGAGTTTGCTAAGAACTTGGCAAGGGCCTAAGTACTTAGGCAACCTTCCGCCGCTTTCCCAAGTGCATCAGCAGGGAGAACCCGATTGAAGTGGAGCCACTGGGACTGGTACCCATATGGGATGATGTTGTAGGCAACAGCCCTATGCCACAATGCCAGCCCTGATTTTAAGTGTTATGCTTCAATTATGTTTGTGTAATACAGGATACCCCCAAAATTAATAAAAACCAGAATTAAATATTTATTTCAGTTAAAAATAATTTTGAAACACATGCGTGTGAGCAGGTCTTCAAAATTTTCATAAAAACATGTACCATAATAAATCCATGCATGGGTTTTAAATTTTGCTACCAAAATAAACTTTCATTTTAATTGTGTTTTTCCCAAATGTTTGAAGTACCTGTCTATTTATAGAGGCTTATTAGTCATGAATTCTCAGAAAAAGTTATCTCAGAATAGTTCTTTGTTCTGGTAAGTCACATTGCGATTTTAAACTCTGCCTTTAAACTGTTATCAGCAACCCCCGAAAACTGAACAGCAACAAGGAAAAACAGCCAATTCAGCCATGAAATGATGAAGGGATCTCAATAGGTGGTTAACAAAAGAAAAAACAGAAATGGCCAACACACATATGAATAAATGCTCAACATCATTAAGCCACCAAGACAAGAAACCAAAACCACAATAGAACATCACCTAACTCCGGTCAGAATGCTACTGTCCAAAACAGAGAGCAATAAATGCTGGCAGATGGCTACAGATGAATGTGAACTTTGATACGTTAGTAGTGGAAATGAAAACTAATGGAGTTGCTGTGGAAAACAATATGGAAATTTCTTCATAAACTGGAAATAGACTTATATGATCCACTACTGCGAAAACATCTAGCACAAGAAAACATTTCATTAGTTACTTACACCACAATGTTTATAGCAGCACTGCTTACAATAGTCAAAATATGGGCCTGATGCAATGGCCCAATAGCTAAATCCTTATCTTGAAAGTGCTGAGATTCCAGAAAGGCAACACTTTATGTCCCAGCAGCTCCACTTACAATCCAGCTCCCTGCTGGTGGCCTGGGAAAGCAGCAAAGAATGCCCAAAGCCTTGAGACCCTGCACCTGCATGGGAGACCCGGAAGAAACTTCTCAGTCTTGGCTTAGGATTGGCTCAGCTCTGTCCACTGGGGTCATTTGGGGAGTGAACCAGCAGAAAGACAATTTTTCTCTGTTTCTCCTTCTTTCCAGATATCTGAACTGCCTTTCCAATAAAAATAAATAAGTCTTTAAAAAAAAGCCAAAATCTAGACCCAACCAAAGTGACCATCATCAGATGAATGGATAAAGAAAATGTAGTATGTATACATAAATGGGATATTATTCAGCTATAAAAGGATGAAATTCTATCATTTGGATCAAAATGGATGCAACCGGAGGACACTGGATTGAGTGAAAAAAGCTGGACACAGAGTTTCCCATGTATGCAAGGCATTGAAATTGGGGGAAAAAAATTAAAAAATCAAAATAAATCCTTGTAATGCCTGTGCACGTCGTTTTTTCCTGCAAAAATAGTTTTGTCAAATTTTGTTTTCAGTTGTTGTCAAACAAAATGTTAAAAATGATATACTACTACGGTTTGAATGAGCTGTGACTGCCTTAAAATGCACTGCATGTAAGTGAATCAGACATCTTTTCCTTTGGTTATTTATAGCTCTTGCCTACATTTCTGCTGAACTAGGTAGGCAGGTTTTATTTACTCTGGACTTTGTATTTACTGGAATATTAACACATTGACTATAAATTAAAACTATTACCTAAAAAATAAAAATGACAAAAAGCAAAGTACTTGTTCATAGCTCCAACACAAACAATTTTTCACAATTTTGTCTTTCAACCAGTTATAGCCACATATCTTCAATAACCTCACATTTTAGTTTAATAATGTCATGTGGCTCCAGCAGTCCTTCAGCTAGAGTTTGCAAACATAACCAAGTGTAATTTGGAGGAACATAGCTTCATTGCGTAATTGTCCATGAAATCACAAGGATTTTTTTCAACATCTCTTAGAAGAAGTTGGTAAAGTACTTAAGCCCTATGAAATAGCTAAAGAAAATCTATTGTTCTTTAGAAGTTAACTGAAACAACACAGGATGCAATTGCAAGTGGAGGAAGAAAGCTCATTCAAGTATCAAACTTAATTCAATTGTCAGCTTATGAATATGCTTTAATCATAACGATAGTGCCTGTCTGTGTTGGGCACAAGAAACGGAGTTCCAGGCATCCCAGTACACGATAAAATTCCACTCCTGAAACTGTAATAATCCAGGGACTTGCCAGTATCGATACTACTTTTGATCTCAGCATTTTACAAGGACACAATAAAAGCATTAAACCTGGAAGATCAGCTAAGTCAGAAGTGATTTCTTATGCCCTTTGTGCTTAATAAACATCGTTATAATGGGATTTTTCCACATTAAATTGAAGCCACATTTCATTCCATTAAACATCCAAAGAAATTTC
The DNA here is from genome assembly GCF_030435755.1 of Ochotona princeps. NCBI lineage: Eukaryota > Metazoa > Chordata > Mammalia > Lagomorpha > Ochotonidae > Ochotona > Ochotona princeps. Next base: position 4,978,041 of record NC_080851.1, read on the forward strand.
AATTTCTTTAGAATTAGAGCAGTTTTAATCTACATACTTCCCTTTCCTCAGCAATTTTCTATTTAAAGTATAGCCAATTGTGCTTTTTTAATGTTATTAAAACTTCATATTAATCAATAAAAAGTGTTTATCATTCTTCACTGCTGTAGGGAGTTTCCATAAACGTGTGAGGAACATTGCATGTTGCTTCATGGAAACCAGTACTGTTTTCCAGCCAAGTCAAGAATCTGAAATTCTATCAAATTAGATAACTGAAATGAAAACTAAAGAGATCTCATTCGTCCAAAATCATGCACAAAATATCCACATTTTGGTATACTTATTTGTTCCACTATAAAGCATCTTATTTTCAAAATCTGGAGGAAGCAGAGATTTGGTTTTTGAAGCACTATGTATTTAATTCTTATTTGTGTCCAAATCTGTTAAAGCCAATACCATCACATGATTCTAATGAGCTACAATTTCAAAAAAGGGGAACTCACAGGAATGTGTTCATATTTTATGAAAGTCAACAAGATTATGGGATTTAATAACAGTGGATTGTGTGTTAACCACAACTGATACCCGCTTAATCACTGTGCTTTAATCCCTTCATCTCAGTTGAGGAGGGCGATTTATTTTAAACCCACTACTTTTAAGAACTAGCCATCTTGCTAACTATGGTGGGCAAATGACCTATCGCTGTGAATATTTTCCTTTCTTTTGCATTTTCCAGAATATACAAAAGTATATTTTTAAACTCAGTTTGTATTTCCTCTTACTTTTTACTTCTGAGAGTTGCACATAACCACTATACTAAGTCATGTTAGATTTGTTGAAAATGTAGAGGCTGAACTCTAACATTGTCTAAAACTACAATATCATGATACACTTAAACTGAAGAATGATGAACCTGTGACTGTTGCCAAAGGACTATACTATTGTAATAATATAGGGGAAAGCAATTGGGGTCAGGGTAGTTGGGCAGGATGGAAGAGGAGATCCATGAGCCTATGGAACTGCATCACAAAAAAGAAAAAAGAAAAAGTGAACATCACGTGCAATCTTAAGGATATTTTAAGTCTACTTGAAACTTCCTTCAAACACATATCCTCATCCATTGCTTAAGAAGGTTCAAACCTTTAGTTCATGTACTATAATAGGTTAACCTATTAATAGCGTCGCTGAATGGCCAAGTCCTCCCAGTTACACATGACAGTTTCTCAGACACTACCCTGTGGAATGCACTTTTTTACTTTTTGAATGTCACAACCAATTGCACATCAGAATGTATAAATGCATTTTAGCTTTGGAAATATACTTACAGCATTCCTGACACAGATTTAGCTACAAAATGCTCATGTCGACATTTACAATTGTAAAACAATTGAGAAAAAAATATGAATGATCAGTAATTGGTAATCTATAACATCGTATCATAAGATGAATCTATGGGGGGATACAGAGGAAACAAAAAATGTAAACATAAGAATGCTAGAAACAGATTATCTCTGGGTAAGTTATGAGTGACTAATTTATTTGTTTTATATTTTCTACTTGTAATTATTTACTTATACTATAGGAGGCAGCACTAACAACAACAAAAAGACATTAAAGGCCAAGCTGTCATAAACCAGGGGCTGAGCACGTGTATTCCTTCCTCTCCCACAGTAAAGTATAAGCAAATACATCATATGCATATTTTCATCTTCTGTTGATTACACCATACTCTTTAACGGAATCCTAGAATTTAACATTATAAAATCTCTATCTAATGCTACCATGATTTGTTAATTGCTTATTTGGACAGCAGGGTGACACAGAGGGAGAGACATGAAGGAGGGAGGGGGAGAGAGAACAAAGAGAGAGATCTTACGTGTTTACTGCTGGTTCAGTCCTCAAATGACTGCTGCGACAACTAAGCAACCAGGTCTGGCCCAAGTCAAACCAGAAGCCAGGAACCCCATCCTGGCAGCCCGCGTGGGTAGCACGAAAGCCACTGGCTCTGCAGGAGGTGAGCAGACAGCCGAACCAAAACTGAAGCAGCTTGAATTCAAATTGGCACTTTGTTAAGGGATTCCAACTGTTGGTTTAACCAATTGTACCACAACCCTGTCCCTGAAAGGTAGCCCTTTGTCAATTCTCAAAATTAATGTGAAGAAGTGGAAAACATTAGATGAGTAGTAATAATGATTGGGTTAAGGGATTAAGTTTACTTTAGAAATACTAAATACAATTTTGTATTGAGAAACAATTATATAATTAATTACTTATAATTTTATGATATTTAATACCACTCATATGCAATAGACAAAAGCCACATAAACTTTAATTCTTATTAAAAACTGCATTTTTACTGTATGTTTTGCATTATTTAGTGTTAAGACCAAAGTCTCTAGTAACTGCTAGCTAAACTAAAAGAATCACCACCAGCTGATCGGGGTGATGGACTGTGCCGGGCCCTGTGCTTGCTAGAACATGCAAGAAACTAGTCTGGGAATACCTCAAAGTTTCTTTGGAGATCTCCCCAATCGAACTGCTGGACTCAGAACTCTAACCAAGAAAAGACAGAAAACAGAGCAGATCAATCATTCATCTCAGCTATATGTTAGCAGCGAAAAATGGGGCAAAAGGAGACTTTATGATGGACCATATCAATCAGTGGACGACCTCATCGAGCGAAACTGGCAGCGATTCATAACTGGAGAACTATTAACACCACTCGAGCACATATCTCAGAGCATGCCCCACATCCGGGACTCGGGGTGGGCGGGAAACCGGGTGGGGCTTCTCCCTCAATATCCTCCTTTACCTCAGATACAAGATGGAAACAATATGCCCACTTTCCTATCCCCCTGAACCTTATTTTCTTCTTTTTCTTTCTTTAACTGTAATTAACTATGAAAAGATTGTCAACAACAACACAATAAAATAGATTATAAAAAAAAAAAAAGAATCACAATGTGTTTTAAAAAATTATATATGAAGAACATCCAAGTTGTTCCCTATTTATAAACAAAAGTATAACATGAAAACTTAAAAAGCTTTTTGTTTTAGATTAAAATATGCATAGATCTGTCTCTTTCCTAAAACCCTGAATTCTAAACTTAAATCAGCCAATCTTCTATGTTGCAAGAGCTCCAAAATGGAGAGTTTATGCAGCATGAAACTTGGCTCGAGCTGATTGTAAAAGGGTGTCTTTCAAGAAGAAAGACTTAGAGAAGGGAGGCCACTCCGGTAGTGACAGGAAGTCTCCCTTCAGTCATACAATAAATTTAAAGCAAACAGCAATGATATGTTAGGACAAAATACACATGAAAGAGAGCAGGAAGGGAAGAAATTAAGACATCTTACAAATGCATGCTAGTCCATCGTGGAGGAGAGGAAGTATTAACGTAAGACTGGATATACATACACGTTTTCCAAATTATGGGTTTGGGAGTAATAAAATATGAAACAGACATTAGTTCTTTTGAAAGGAATGTTTCTTCTGTGGGGGAAACAGCAATACATTCCTGAGGGGCACAAAACAGACTTGAATGTGAAGGTTTGCCAAGCTCCTGCACAGGAAGACGCAAAAGCTCAGAGAGGTCGGTCATCTCCAGCACTTCAGAAATCCAAACCAATTCATGCAAAATGCCAACAGTCACTTCTGTGAAAGCAGACTCTGAAGTTCATATGGGAGGAAGAACAAAACACATTCAGAAACAGCAAGGAAAAGGTGAAAAGCAAACAAGAATAGATCCTTGGACACTACAATATGTCACAAAACCTCCAAAGTTGATATTGCTGGCCTATGAAAGACAGTAAACAAAATTTAGAAAGTAATATTACCACACATACATGGGAACTCAGTGCTTGTACCCAGCAGCCTTTCAAATCAGTAAAAACAAACATGGGTTTAAATTAATGATATTGGGCCAAATGGGTACAATCTACAAAAAATATTTAGTTACACTTTTGTTCATACCGGATACCAATGCGGACAACCAAATGAATGAAAAGATAAAGAAATAATCAAGTTATAAATTATTAATAATTATTGGGGAAGTTACTTCAAGCAGGTGGAGGGAATCACTGCAAACAGAACTGAAAGAACCATCACCAGGGCCCAGCTCCCCGGCAGAATCAGGGAATGCTCTGTCTGCGGCAGAAGCTTCTCCTGTGGGCAGCTGTTCCAGTCCTAGCCATTCTACTTCCAATCCAGGACTGTGCTGATGACCTTGGGAAAGCACTGGAGGGTGGCTCACATGCTTGGACCCTGAGTCCACATGGAAGAACCAGAGGAAGCTCCTGGCTTCAGATCAGATCAACTGTGGCCACTGTGGTCATTTGGGAAGTGAACCAATGGATAAAAGACCTCTCTCTCTCTCTCTCCTCTCTCTCTACCTCTCTCTCTTTCTTTCTCTGTGTCTTTGTCTCTCCTTCTCTGTTTAAATCTGTCTTTTAAATAAAAATCAATATTTTAAAAAAATCCACTCACCAAACAAGTCCATGATAAAAAGCAATGTCAAAAAGAATCTTTTGTAATTTTACCTTTGTCCAATCAAAATACACAAATTTAATAGTATAAGAAACCTGGTCTTCATTTTTAAGAAACTATTAACTCTGTAGCATGAACATAATATCTTGCAAACACAGTGCTGTTTTCCTTCGTCATCTACCTTAGAAATCAACAGACATTCGTAGCATGTGATTTTTCCAGAATCTCCTGTGTCACAGCTATGCTGTTATACAGTGCTGTCAAATCACAACACTGCACATTTTATGGACAGTTTGCCTTCAAAATACAGGAAGGCAGTCACTCTGGCAGAGCTGGAATCAAGCCTTCCGGATTTACTTCTCCCTGTTAATTCTCGCTCTTGGATTAGTGCTTATCTTCCCTATTTGGGAGTTAGGATTATTGATACTGCTGCTTTTTCACACATCTGAGGAACTTTGTCCTGCTTTCCTGGGCTTCCAGATTTTGTGAGCAGTCTTTATCTTCTTCCAGAACTTGAGTCATATGACCTTGCAAACATAAATATGTAAGGATGCATTATTAAGATTACTCGCCTCTATTGAGTAACAGCCCCTTATGAAAGCAGAGCTGCTGTCACCTAGGAAACATAATTGACACCTTTTGATGGGAATGATTTCCGCTAGGAGCTGTAAAGATGCTGAGTCCAGCCTGACAGCTCTGGTACCTACAGCCCAGCTCCCCCAGGGCCAGGCCAGCCCTGCCATCCAGAAGCAATTCACATGGTTTCACTTATCTCCCAAATACCTTTCTCTCACAAAGTGCCCTGAGCAAAACATACATTTCCAGGTGCGGTCTTATTAGAAGAACACTGCAGAGGCACACACAACTTCTCTCTCAGGAAACAATTCAAGAAATTCTATTGTAGAAGAGTCATTTAATCATTTCCCCCCTCTAAAAAAATTTATTTCCGACAGCTTCAACTAATCTTGTGTGGTCTGGACTGTTCACTACCTGTCAAAGATTCATGATCAAAACAAAATTCTCTTTAATCATGCCCCCTTCTCTCAACTTATAATACCCAGATTATAAGGACTCACTGTTAAGCTTTGATCCCAATGGAAATAAAACTTAGAGACATAGCAGGGTCATTTTCTTCTGAGTAATGAAACCTGTATTTGAACAGAAATTTCCCTGAGAAAATATTTATGATACATATGGGGACTTCCTCATGCTCCAATGACAGCCAAGAATGGAAAGCGAATTCACACACAAAAATGCATTTTCTCCCCATTAGGATAACGAGATTTATAATGAAATTGTGTGATAGCTGGCCACAGGCAATGCAAAAAAAAAAAAAAAAAAAAAAAAAAACAGACCTGTGAGAATGCTCACTCACTGGCGAGCCCCTCTCTCCCTCCCCCCCACCTGGCAATGTGCTCCACTCACTGTGTGTTTTGCAGCTGTAAGCTGCTGTGATATGAGGGAACCTGGGAAAAGATATGAAAGACGCCAGAGTGGACAAGGTGCATGGAGACAGATTGTTTCTGTTTTATAGAAAAACTTGTGGAGGGCCATTTCTCCCACCTGTATCTGTATCAGTGCCATTCGTTCCAATATGGAAATAATTTGAACTGATATACACTGAGGCGAACAAAAAAGGGGGGAAGAAAATCAAGTTTGACCAGGTCATTAAAATAAATCACGAGTGTTCTCTCTTGAAAGTATGAGAGCAAACCCGCGCATCCAGGCTGTCCCTGTCACCTTTCCCTCTGTCATGCATCAGTTTAGTAGCCATCTGAGCTGTGGTTAACTAGTTTTTCTTTCCTCATTCACTGTATTATCTTTTTCTCCCTCTTTTATGAAAGTACTGTTTGTTTCATGTTGATGGACACAATATCCCTGTTCAAATTTGACAGGCAATGTGAAGTCTGTGAACTCACAATCCTCTACTTTCACTGTTTTGTAACTCTCCAGGTTACCACACACACATGCACGTGTGCAGGTACACACACACACACACGTCCCAGGATATCCTTCTGAAAGTGAGACTCCATAAGCATTCTGAATGAATATTCTAGTGGGACATCAACGCACCACACAACTTGTCTTTGGAGAGTCTACTCTCTCTAAGGCAAAAAACGTAATACAAACACATGTATCTCTCTAGAATTTCCAAAATGTGCTATGGAAAACATTTTTTTCTGGGTTATCAGCTAAAAAGCTTGCTTTTTTTAAAGCTTGATTTTAGCCATGGAAAAGCTTGTCTAGAATTTTTAAACATGTTATTTCAAATTTGATGGTGAATGCATATAGAAAATAACTATAAACATCTGAAGAAAGAATGAAATTATCATAATTAAGTCTAAGGACTGAAGACAGATTTTCAAAAACAAAGCAAATACATCCATGTCGGGTAGGGGCTCTACCGTCTCGGACTGAGATTTTTTCGAAGTGTGTGAATTTAGCATGCACACAGCACTAAGACTCCTTCACAAAATTTCAAGAACATGAAACACAGTATGCTGAAATTTAAAAGAGAATACAACATTCACTCAACAATGGAAGTAAATGAAGGCTACTGCCTTGAGTGCTGTGCTATGTTAGTCTTGTAAGAAAACACACAAACATCAACCCTAATTTCAACATAAAATCCATTCGTAAACTTAGGAAGCATTACAAGATATTGGTTGTATGTGTTGCAGCAGGAAAGCACATAGGCATGCTCTGTTGCTAACACCTTCTAGTGTCGATTTTAACTATGGATCTATACCTCTCATATTCTGGAGTTTTAAGACAAGTTGGCGACCATGCACAGTCTCTGGCTCCTTTCTCTCTTGCTCCTTTTCTCTCACTCTCTCCCTGAATAACATGGAATATCTTTTGCCAGGGTGACTGATATGATACAATAGCATTTAAGATGGTCTTTGATATTCTGCAAAGTTACTCTACAGTTTGTCATGACTAAAAGCAACTTTAAAGCATTCTGAAAATCGCAGCCATTCATATCAAATGAGTTAATCCAAAAACTCAGCCGTGTGATCTTTGAAGTTAGGAAGTATGAAATTACTTTTCCCCATATAATCTGCTTCAACATCAACATCAAGTTAAATGTTTTTGGAATTGGAGTTGAAAAAACTTAGCTTGTAGATTATTTGATCTATCTACATGGCTTACCTTTCAAACTTGAGAACTGGCAAAGGCAAAACTTTCTGCCTACATATGAGCTAAACTAAAGAGTGTATAGGACCTATGCAGAAAACACACATTAATTAACCACATGCGAAATTTTCAGTGAAAAAGAACAGGATGTTTTGTAGCTTTTTATACAGTAAATTCCTTTTCGAAACAGAATTAATCTTAGAGCACAGTAGATCCTAAACAAAGGTTTAAAATACCCCTGCTACAAATTTTGAAAATTTCTTTCCCCAGACTCTTTTATTTCTAGAATGCATACTTATGTCACAAATACTCATAAGAAATTATCCTTATATATAAACACCAAAAATGCATTTGACAGCTCAATTTTGGGCTAAAACGCATCATAGGATTGCTAGATGAACCTTATTATTTGGCATTAGTTAGTTGTTTTCTTTCAACATTTACTGGACATTTGGGATTATGGGTTTCATAATGAAAATATTAGAAATATTTCTTGAAGTGGAAAAAGATGGTGCATTACACAAAATACAAAACAGATTAAGTTTATCTTCCATGCTTACCTAAATCAGAGCTAGTCACTTCTAATCACATCTTCCGCGATCTGAAGTTGAACTTGAAAAAAAATCTATCAGTGTGACCAAAGGTGTATGTGGAATAATATGCTCAATTCAATGTGTATATACTTTGTGTACAAACAACTGTTTCCTGTTCACTTCTGTGAGCTTTCTATCACTTCCAGTAAAAAAGCTCAGGTGGAACGGGTGAGTTCTCCTGGATCCTCGAGCCAGGGAGGCTTCAAAACACCTGCTGTACCTGTGTGCATCTGTGCATGAGCTACCACACCCCACTTGCACCCTCCGGTGCCAGGTAAACTACAAAGCCTGGGTGATGACCTGGGCACAACCATCTCCACCCAGCAGGCTTCAAGACTCCAACCTGGACCCAGCGTGGTAGCCTAGCACCTAAAGTCCTCGCTTTGCACATACAGGGATCCCATATGGGTGCCAGTTTTAATCCCGGCAGCCCTGCTTCCCATCCAGTTTCCTGCTTGCAGCCTGGGAAAGCAGTAGAGGACGTCCCAAAGCTTTGGGACTCTGTACCTGCGTGGGAGACCCGAAAGAGGCTCTGGGCTCCTGGCTTCGGATCAGTGCAGTTCCAGCCATTGCAGCTATTTAGGCAGTGAATCAACAGATGGAAGATCTTTCTGTCTGTCTCTCCTCCTCTCTATATATCTGACTTTCTAATAAAAATAAACTTAAAAAAGACTCCAACCTGAACAGCTGCACAATTGATTCGTGGAAAAAAAAAAAGTGCCATTTTGTACACTGTGGCAATAGCTTTAGGACTGCAGGGGACAACAGTGAACTGCGCATGTGCTGAGCTCGCGAGAACTCACTGAGGTTCGTGGATAGCACTGGTCCCGCAGAAAAATAATACCGACTGTGGCATCATACGGGTCAAAATAGGTCCATGTGGCACCCAGAACTAACGTTCAACAGGTTCCGACAAGATCAGTGCCACCAGCAACCTAACTATATAGGATGCCTGGTGTCTCTCTAATCCTTGTATCTGCTCTAACCGAAAGTGGGAGAAAGGTTGCAGACAATGGTGCAGCCTCAGCACGGTATCACAGGAGGTGGAGAGTGGTGAGCCAGGAACCAGGGCTGTAGAGACCACGGTGGAAATCTAACATAAGAACCCGGACCTGGAACTTGCTGGAGGTTGTGGCACAAGTGGCTGCAAGCAAAGAGTTGTGCACCAATGGCAACAAGTAAAATCGCATTGTAGACCTGTGGGTGACACAGCTTAGAAACCTGCCCCAAGGAGAAGACTCTGCTAACCAGAAGTGCAATGACAAAAGAAGAGACAAAAGCACAATGAATATTACTGAAAACTCCCCTGCAAAGGAGAAAAACCCTATGCCAACCTCAGAGTTAACTGAGGAAGACATCGAGAAAATGGGGCACACAGAATTCATAAAACTCATTTTAAAGCTTCTGATCAACAATGAGAAGCACATACAGGAGTTCAAAGAATTTTAGGAAGCAATAAAGCAAACCAAGGCTGATACATCAGAAATTAAGAACACAGTAGAACAAATTAAAAGTACAATGGAGAGTCTCCAAAATAGAATGAAGCAAGCAGAAGAATCTCAGAATTGGAAGATATTTCCTGTCATCAGGAGGAAGCAAACAAAAAGCTGGAAGCAGAGCTGGATCAGGCCAAAAAAAGTATTCAAGAATTGAAAGACACTATTAAGAGGCCAAATATAAGAGTTAGGGGAGTCCCAGAAGGTGCAGAAAGAGAAGCTGAGTTTGCAAATGTATTTAATGAAATAATAAAGGAAAATTTCCCTAATCTGGAGAAAGAATTGGGAAACATGATCCAGGAGGAGCACAGAACTCCCAACAGGCTTGACCAAAAATGATCTTCACCAAGACATATGATCTTCAAGTTCTCTTCAATTGCACATAAGGAAAAGATCCTTAAATGTGCACATGAAAAAAATGAATAGACATATAAAGGAATGCCAATTAAACTCACAGGAGATCTCTCACAGGAAACTCTACAGGCAAGAAGAGAATGGAGTGACATATTCTAGATTCTAAAGGAAAAAAATTGTCAGCCTAGCATAACATATCCAGCAAAGCTTTCTTTTGGCTTTGAAAATGAAATAAAATTCTTCCACAGTAAAGAAAAGTTGAAAGAATTTGCCTCTTCCAAATCTGCCCTACAAATGACACTTCAAGATATTCTCTTCATAGAGAAGAGGAATAGCACCTACCAAAACCAAAGGCAAATGGGAAGAACATCCCAGTAAAATGACGACAGAAGACTAAACCAATGAACAACCCATTCCTAAAATGACAGGACCGAAGTACCACCCATACATATTAACCCTGAATGTAAATGGCTTAAGCTAAATCAATCATAGATTAGTAGACTGGCTTAAAACACAAAACCCATCTATTTATTGTCTAGAAGAGACACACTTCAACAACAAAAATCAGTGGAAACTATATTGCATGGGTTTTATTGTTTTCTGTTAGTTTCATCTCTTCAAAACAGTTTCTTCTGATTAAATCATTCAGTGACTCCTAGATCATACAGTAGCATCATTTTCTGCAAGAAGGTTCTTGATTTTCATTTCTTCAGCTACACATTAGTCATTTAGTAGCATGTTATTTAACTTCATTGTGTTGTTAATTTCTTTTTTCTCCCTGATGTTGATTTTGTTTTGTGGTTTTTCATTTAAGGGGATGTATAGTAGCTGTGTAACAGAGACTGTCATATCTAGTAACATGTTATTTAACTCATGGCATTGTAAATTTCTATTTTTCTTTCTATTGTTGATTTTCTATTATGACTTTTCATTTGAGGGGATGTACAGTAGCTGTGAAATGGAGACTAACATCCAGATGTGAGGACACAATGTAGTATGCATTTCTACTTCCAGACAAAGATGGACTTACAATGAAACTGTTTACTATATCTTGACAATAGGATGCTGGACTCTCTGCCACTGTCCATGCCCACAATGATGGACATATGACTGTGTATGAAGAACTATATTTTAGTAATGATATAGAGGAACTAGGTGGGGGTGAGGGAATTGGGGAGGGGATAACGGAAATGCCAGGAGCCTATGGAATTGTATCTTAAGATGATAATAATAATAATAATAATAATAAGATATAAGAAAAAAAGAACAAGTGTTTTGAGGAGCTGCATCTTACATCCTTAAAATACCTAGAAGAACAACTAGACATCCTTTGAAAGACACACACACACACTCTTACATATTTCTAGTCTAGAATTGCAAGCTACAGTAAGAGCAATAAACTGAAAAAACTGGTTTACATCAGATGTGTTTTTTTCTCAGCATGCTGTTCTGTATCTACTCATTCTTTGTTTTGTTTATTGGACACCTGCATACTCCCTACACGGCAATCTCAATGCGTGTCAGAGGGTGCTAACCATCACTGGTGCTCCTAGAGTTGGGATTCCAACACAGGCCCTCAAATGGGAGAGGGTGGTGTCCCAAGTGCCTCCGAACTGTCACGGCAGATGTCCATGCCCACTCTCCTTCCACTTCATAATCTTTTCTCATTCTTGCATCTTCCATATAATATCAAAACACATAAGTCAGATACTCAAGAAAAGCACATATACATATGTGTGTAGTGACTGAATTTTAAACCACATACATTGCTTCCAATTGATTGTCGAATCTTTCCTTACCTCAAGAATTATCACATACAGAAATATTAGCATGATCATTCTCAAAACATCCCCAACAAAACTAACAGTATAGAATGCTCAAATATCTGTGTCATATCCAATTTAAATGTATGAAAGTGGACATGCACAAGGGTATATAAGAATTAACACAACAATGCTTTATTGTATTTATCATGTCTAAACTTGAGTTCTCATGATTGTCAAACAGCTTCATTCCTTCATCAGTATGTGTGTGTCCTTAATATCCTGATGGGTTGCTACGTTACCTAGTTTTGTACTTCCTCACGATGTTTTATCATGAATTGAATCATCAACCCCTTAATCGTTTCCATGAGTCTTGTGCACATTCTTCACAAATTGTCGACATCAATAAGAGCAGACTTGAACATTTATGCAAGCTCTTATCGTGTCTTTCATCAGAAGATTGCTTCCTGCCTCCTGCAAATTCACACAGCTCATCTTTACAAGGTCATCACTAGTCTGAAATGATTTCTAGCTTTGCATATAATTAGTGGTGCATTTTAATCGTGCTATAAAATTCAAGCTGTGATCATTCAGCATAAAGTATGCAAACTATGTGCTTTAAAGATTAACAATATTACTACTTCCCACTACTCTCTGACATTTATCACTTGCTTCTTCTGATAATGTAACTGAAAATCATTTTTATCTTAGTATACTTTGAGCCTCTATCACAAAATTTAATAAGTCGAGCAGGCATAAACAACCAACGTGTCTCATGGTTATGGAAGCAAGGATGTCCAATGTCAAGGCTCAGAAAGATGCAGTGAGGGTCAACCTTCTACTTTGCAGAGAGGAGCTCCTCATAAGGCAGAAGAGGGTAGCTACCTCCCTGGTCTCTCTTTCAGAAAGCATCAATGCCAATGCTAAGTTCTTTGTCTCTACAGTCTCTCCAGGTCCCTGAAGTCCTCCTTCCAACACCATCACCCCGGGGATGTAGATTTCAACTTCTGAATCTTTAAGGGAGTATTCAAACAACAGCAATTTGTTGGCAGAAATACTAGCAATAAATAAAATTTTGAAAGACATACAATAACTAAAACAACATATATCAAAGACCTATATCTAGGGACTCATTAAATTTTAAACACACTTTTCTAATATAATTTTTACAAAGAAGTATCATTAACCTAACATCTAAATTTATTTTGAACTAAAACTAGTATAAGTTACAGGCTCGTATACTTCTTCATTGAAATTAAAAACAAAAATGTCTCCGTTTTTTCATCCATCAAGAGAAGCTGGCGTATGTGACACAACATAAATAAATCTGACAGTCGCCATGTTCATGCAAACAGCTGGTTCTCACCGCTGCCCAGAGAAGCTGCTCTGTGCCTCTCCTCACATTCTTTTTTCCATTCCACTCACCTGTCACTCTCCTGCTCCGCCAGTCAACACAAATGTGACTTTCTTGGTGGAGATCTCTGTAGTTGCGACCAGAAAAAAATTACCTCTGATTCTATGAGTAGCATCTTATTATGGCTATTCTTTTCCTTGATCAAAATATAAATTCTGTCAATTCAGAGAAGACATATTTGTTGAGTTGAGGAAGGAAAAAAAGGTTTGCAATCATCAAGCACAATCAGCAGGAGCATGGAGGAGCCTTCAGCTCTCAGGAGATAACACTTCAAAATTGAGGGACAAAGAGAGGATGGAATGTGAGTCTCTGGGCTGGTGCTCTGGTGTGGTAGGTTAAGCCTCCACCTGCAGTGCTGGCAACCCAAATGGGCACCGGTTCAAGTCCCAGCTACTCTGCCTCTGATTCAGCACCCTGTTAATATGCCTGGAAAATCAATGAAAGAGGGCCCAACTCTTTGGGCCCCTGTACTCACATGAGGGACTGGCAAGAAACTCTAGACTCCTGGCTCCAGACTAGCCCAGATCTAGCCATTTTAGCCATGTGTGGAGTGAATCAGTGAATAGAGCTCTCTCTCAGTGTATCTTTGTCTCTCTGTTTAATCTGCCTTTCAAATATCAATAAATAAAATAATCTAAAAAAGAATATGTCACTGTTCTTTATTTGAGAGCCTCGTTAGTGTACCATGCCTAACACTGGGACTGTATTACCAGTTACATCGAGTGCAATCCATTAAATATTTGGGAGACACATAGCAGCAGCAGCAATGGCTCAAGTTTTGTGAAGAGGTTTCTTTTAAAATCCCCTCTTATTTGTTTGTACTACAAACTCTGCTACGTAGTAGCTCAAGAGGCAAGAGAGTCCCAGAACAATTTTCCGTCTTGCTTGTCTATTTTTTATCTTTCAGATGCACAAGTTGGTTGACTTGAAGCTGACAAAGCAATTTCAAATCCCAGAAAGGTGTGTAGAATTGCTTTAAGATATAAAGTACATGCAATGTGTTTTCTTTGTATTAATAGTTTTAAACCATCAAGCTATTCATATGTAAGTTTCATTTCACACATGACAACATAACCTAGAAGTCCTAAAGAAAGCAACTAAAAATACTGGAGAATTATAACATAATCAGTTGGAAAGCATCAGAAAACTGTCCAGGCAATCTGGCCACGAGGGACCAAATGTAGATGGAGTTTTCTGCAGAGAGACAAAATAATGTTGTTCTAGAAGCTTTTCCATGTTGGGAAATTTCCAGTTCATAGTGTCAGGCAAGATCTGAGAATCTTGTCAGGGAGTTTGGGCTTTGAAAAGCCAAAATAAATGTCTGGCAATCCCACTGGACTCAAGAAATAGGAATTGGATCCAAGGATTGTTTAGAAAGCCAATTCTTAAAAGGTCATATTCTGGATAAAGGAAAAGCATGGTAGGATGAAGTCCAAGCATTTAACCAGTTAATGAAAGTGCATGGAAAAAGTAACTAAGAAGCACAGCAGCTAGTCACTAAAACACAAGGGAGATTTTTTTTTTCAGTTAAAAAAAAAAAAAAAAACTGGAATTCAGCAACGGCTGAGAAGTTCTAATAAATACATTGATACTGAATCAGACTTACAGGAAATTTTAAACATTTGTTAGACTGAGTCCCAATTTGGATTCAAGCCACAAATTCCCAATGTGTTTGGCTATTAAGCAGCAGAATCTATATATTCTTAGTTTATATTGAAACTTTTAACAAGTACATGAATTTCAAGGTATCCAATTAAATTCATAAATATGTAGACCAGAGTTTAACATTAACTTGCTATCATATGATCACAAGCTCGTTAGAAAAAGATAAAGGAATATAACCAAGTTTGCTGGAGCACATCAGATAAAAATTGCAAAGTCTAAGTTATTTTACTATAATTGTTTCATTAACATTCACTTATTTTTTGGAAATGAAGAGTGAGGTACTGGCAGATTTTCCATTTGCTGGTTCCCTTGGCGAATGCACACAACAACCAGGACTGGTTTGGGTTAAACCCAGCAGCTCGAAACTCGGACAAGGTCTCTCGCAAGAGCATCAGGGACCCAAACCATGGAGCCATCATCCGGGGCCTCCATGAGTGCACGCTGGCAGCACACTGGACTTAGCAGCAGAGCCAAGATTTGGACCCAGGCTGAAATGGGATGTAATTATCCCAACTGGCACCTAACCACTGACCCAAACATCCATCCTAATTGTTCAATTAGAGTTACTTTGAATACTATGTAGATTTTTGATAGCAGCAAAACAAACACAAATACAGTCTCCTGACTCTACTACTTATTAGGAATGAGATAGTTGTATGAAATGCTCACATCACATCTAATTACCAATTGTTTAGAACCATTCAGCGGTGTGTGTTTATAAGAAATTCAGGGGATACAAAAGTAGGACTCTACTACGGTAATGATATGGTAATGATTAGTGCGTCTGAGTCGGGGGGAGTTTATAGATAGAGGAAAGGAAATGCCAAAGCCCATGAAACTGCATCAAAAATAATAAATTTTTTGATTCCTTAAAAAACAAATACTAAATGTCAGTATTACAATTATATGTATATGTGTGTGCATCTATATATGTGTGTATATAATTATATAATATAATATATGTAATATAATTATATATATAAATATAGCTTTTTTAACTTCCATGCAAAATATGCTTACTAAATTTTATTGGGTGAAAGGGTAGCCTGATTTAATAAAAGCTCTTTCTAAACCAATGCATCATGCTACAGTTCTGTTAGAACTAGATTTCAAACCAATCACAAAATTCCATGTGTAGCTCATAAATATGCTGTAGAATGATTGTGCAATTTTTTTCAGTCATATAAGAAATTTTCAAGGTATAATGAGATTTATTACAAATATATTTTTTATCTTCCTTTTTCTTTCATGTTTTACCTTAAATACTAATAGTATAAATATGCTGGATCTGAGGAAAACTGGCATTACACTTCTCAAGCTGCATGAAAATGATAGCTAAGGAAAATGAGTATGGTTAGAAATGTTTGGAGAAGGCAGACATGGACTGGCTGGAAGTGATTTAATAATTTATAAGATTAAATGCGATCTGAAGAGTTTAATAATAGGAATTAGGGGATGGAATTCAATAATACTCATGAGCTCGGTCAGATGTTCTGTCTTGCATTTCTTGACGTTAAGCAATCTCTGTCTCTTTACTGTAAAATCATGAATGTTTGGTTTACCAAATGATTTTTTCTAAATTCCCCAAACTTTCCACAATCCAATTATTCAATAATACAGAACCTTGGATATCTAATTGGCACAACTGGCATGATATTTCCTCTATGCTCACACTGAATTTTCAAACACCTTCATCACTACAGAAAGCCTAGAGAGACAATTAAAGTAAATATTTTCCAACAGTGTTTGAAGCGAAATAACATTGTGTTATGCTTTATATAAACTGATCTATTTACGGCTTCCTAATGAATCGCTGGTATGTGCAGTGAATACAGCAACACAAGCTACTGTAAGGAACAAAGCTGCACTGCCACAAGGGTCATATTTTCATCAACTCTCAGAAGGAAAACGATCCATTTTTCTTTACATAAGCTTACTGATGCACATGTATACACACACACACACACACACTCTGCTACTAATCACAAACAAACTTACCACAATAAAAGATTGCCCAAGAGTGACTGCTCATTTTGACTACCCAACTCTACTGTCTTGTCACTCACTTGGACAGTACTCTTAATATGTTGGTTAGAAAGCATATTTTTCACTTCTAGGAAAGGTCTGGTTAGCTTCCACTTGTCAACTGCTTTCTACAGTGAGGACTGCCCAGCACCTGGCCGCCTGCCGAAGCGGGATGCCTATCAGGCAACACTGTGATGACTGTAACAGACTTGCCTTCAAACAGTTTTCTGAGGCAAATTACATCCAACGGTAGGTGTTCTTGTGTTACATGAAAGTGCATAATTGTGCACCCAATTCTTATTCATAAAAATGTAATCCTTTTTATAACTGAGAGTTGAAAAGTAGTCTGCTCAATTTTTAAAATTTCTGATGATTAGAAATAATATAAGAAACATATTCTGGACTTAAATTTCTACAGAAGATCAATATTCTATGCATAAAAGTAACTTACTGATTTTGGGCCCACTGCAGTGGCCTAGTAGCTAAATCCTCTACTTGGATCCTCCAGGATCCCATATGGGCATTGATTGATGTCCCAGATGCTCCACTTCCCATCCAGCTCCCTGACTGTGGCCTGGGAAAGCAATAGAGGACAGCCCAAAGCCTTGGGACCTTGCATCCATGTTGACACCTGAAGAAAGCTCCTGGTTCCTAGATTCAGATTGGCTCAGCTCCGGCCTTTGTGGCCACATGGGGCGTGAACCAGAAGAGGAAGAACTTTGTCTCTTTTTCTCCTTCTCTTTGTAATTCTGATTTTCCAATAAAAATTTATAAATCCTTAAAAAATAAGAATTGATTTCATGACTATGTTTGTATATTTTCTTGTTTATCTCTTTGCATCCAAGTATAAAGTCAAAAGAGCATGCTCCCTTCTGGATCTATTTGATTTTGCTCCCTTCTGGTTCTATTTGATTTTTATGGCAAAAATAGCCATCTTCCTTAAAGATTCATACAGCAATGTAGCCAATATTTCATATTTATTTCTTTGGCTATAGTATCAACTTGAATTTTCACATATATCTATCCTCTATAAATAAAATTCAGAATCATCGTTTAATAATGATTGATGAATTCTAAGTTTAAATCAAAACCTGATAAGTTAAACTCCATGTACATCAAAACAATTCTAAGGCAATCACGGATACACTAATGAAAAATTTTTCACAACACATCATAAACAAAAACACAATGTTCTCTCTATATAAGACTGCTATAAATGGGTAAAAATAAGAACAAAAGAAAAACTGAAGAATTTTAACGGTGCACATTACATGGTAAGATCATGAAATGCTTTATGAAGTAGCAGTGAATAGAACATAGCTATCCAAATATTTCAACTAAAAGATGTTACTTTTTCTTCAGTTTACCAATACAGGGATTCCACAAACATGTTGTTTTTAAAATTAGTTCTCTACTTTTGTGGGTTCTACATCTGTGGATTCAACTGACAGTGAAACAAAAACATTCATGAAAAAAATATGCATACATCTGTAGTGAATATGTTGCAGAATTTTGGTCATTATTTAATACAATACTGCTTAACAACAGCTTACAGAGCATTCCACTGTAAGGTATCAGGAGCTCACTTAGAGTATACAAGGGAATATGCATAGAATGCGTGCAATAATGCATGCAACATTATGGCGTTTGTATAAAAGTTTCAACATTCTCAGATTCTGATACCTGTGAAGAATTCCAGCAAAAATTTCCCATGAATACTAAGGAAAAATTGTGCATAAATTTTCCTTTTCGGGTGCTATGTAGTAAAGACTAGAATTCGAGCCTGACTCGATGGCTCAATAGCTAAATCCTCACCTTGCAAGTGCCAGGATCCTGTATGGGAAGCAGTTCATGTCCTGGCTGCTCCACCTCACATCCAGCTCCCTGCTTGTGGCCTGAGAAAGCAGCAGAGGACAGCCCAAGGCCTTGGGACCCTGCACCTATGTAGGACACCCAAAAGAAGCTCCTGCCTCCTAATCTGGATCAGCTCTGCTCTGGCCATTGCAGCCATTTGGGAAATGAACCAGTGGATGGAAGGTCTTTCTTTCTGTCTCCCCTTCTCTCAATAAATCTGATCTGGCTTTCCAATAAAAAGAAATAAATCTTTACAAAGTAATAACAATAAACTTTTCCCAATTCATGTGAAGAAGAACCTGTTTCTCCTAAGGAAGGTCTAAGATCTAAATAAATTGGAAAAAAAAAAGACTAGAACTCAGAAAAATGACCAATATACAGATAATTAATTTATAGAGCATATCATCTGATTTTAGAAGTTAAAGCTCTACTTCCGCTTAATGCAGATCTAACAGACACAACAGATGATGGTGATGAAGATACAGGTAGAGATTGCCTGTGAGTCAGAAAAACCACTTACTGCACTGTTGTCCCTGGGCAAGGTGGCATCAATGAGCCTATTTGCAAGCAGATTTTGGAGGAAATAGAGAGGAATAATAATTCCGAAGAGCCCCCACAGTCCGAGATAACTACTGAGCAGCTGAGATTGAGAGATGAATGTGACAGAGGATACCAATAACTCAAGTATAAGAATTAGTTCCAAGAAAGGACTAATGTGATGTCCTCATTTCCACAACAAAGAGATCTGGAGCATAAAGAATTCTTGAATAAAATACATTACAAATAAATCACAACCTTGGACGCAAAAGTTACTTGATTCTTTGAACATTAAAGCAAACAATGAATGCTCAAACGGACACCTGCAAGTACTTTCGCTGTGACATTTCTACATTACCTAAGGAAAAACAAATCCGTAGCAAACTTACTCACGTGTAAAATAGATTTTATCCATAACCAGAGTGATGGAGCTAGGGACTGCTGCAATAGAATATTGGAATAAGTTAAAAGAAAGTAGGTTCTACTCAGACTAAAAGAAAAAGTGAGAATTTCTAGCTAAGGAACAAGGTGGGACTCAGTGAATGGAAAGCTAAGAAACACTGTGGAACGGGGAGATTCTGGTTGAATCGACCTAGCAGGACTTCTGTGAAGGCAATGTAGGATGAGACACCATCTGGAGATGGGAGATCAAGGAACTCTATATGATATCAAGAATGACTTTAACAGACAGGAAACGGTCAGCGGGGATGCACTTATAACTCACTGGATAGGACACAAAGATCAGTTACTCCTCACTGGGGTATTGAAGATTTCTCTGCACATCCCTCCTAAAACTGTTCACCTAAACTGTTGACATATGTCTTGCTAGAGTTATAGAGTTAGACTACCCGAAAAACTGCCAGATTCAGCAAAATCATGCTTCAACGCTATGAACTGCTAAATACTAAAATTAAAATAGACATGAGACAGCTGAATAGTAATCTATAGCCATTTTAAGGTGTATAGAACCCGGTTGTATATAAACTAATAATTGAAATGTCAATGTAGAAGTCACAGGATGTGGTTCAGAACTTGCATTCTTTTTTTTCTTTTTTTTTCTCTTTTAACATATTGTTTACTCAATACCATGTCAACTAATTCCAAAACGTTATAAATTGTTACTGATGTAATGTCGGGGTTTTTAATTGGTCGGGATGATACTCTGCCAGCTCTACCTTCAGACCAGAGATGGTCTCCCCAAAAAACCGTTGAACTTACCTGGACAATAAGATGCTGGACTTTATGCTTGGTAGATGCTTGCAATGAAAGAATCTCAACTGAATTTGAACTGTGGTAATGCAACAAGGAGGAGGAATCCACCATGGGGGCAGAGGGGGAAACCCAGTGCCTATAAACTGTGTCACATAATGCAATGTAATCAACAAAAAATAAATTTAAAAAGAGCAGTAAAGAGGAAAATCTTTGTCATATCCAAGCATTACTCCCCAAAATGACTTTAGTTGTACGCATGGAGCATAGTAAGCAAGGGACGACTTCATTAAGATGAACAGCAGGCATAGAGAATGATGGACAAAGAGATTCCTCCCCAAGAACAAAATCTGAACCTCCCAGAGGAGTTCCCTCTCCAACACTACCCTTGCTCTAACAGCGCAGAACCATCCCAAAGAAAGCAACTTGCTAGACATGTCCTGTCTTCAAAACTAAGTTAGAGTCTACCACATGAGTCAGACAGAAGGCAGTGACTTTCAGATGCTACAAATAAACTTTTACTAGTATTGAACCCTATATTTATTTTCCCATATAGTTATAGCTTTTGGTATAATGTAAATTAAACCTGAGAATGGAAAACATATTCACTATTTGGAAAATATAAGAAAACACTTATTACCAAGGACAATATACCATTTTTTTTTCCATTGGAAAAATTTAAGCCTTTATTTACAGTCTCATTTTTTCTCTTAACTTAAAATAATACCTTTGGAACAAAAACAACAAACATCTATGAAGTACTTAGGAAGCTTAACTCTGCTGCTGGATGACAAGAAACATATGGAGCTCACATTCTTGTTGGCTCCACATGACATAAATAGATGGACAGCTACATCAAACTATAAAATAGTATAAAATATCACAGGAATACAAAATTTACAGTAACACCAATAACACACCAATGAACACTAGATCTGAAGAGGCTTTGTGGACTTTTGCACAGACAATAACATGATGAAGGAAAAATGGGAGTTGTAAAGGCTCTCAGCAGACTTCAGTGAGTAGAAGTGGTGCAGAGTCCCAAAATGTTTATCAAAGTTACAGTTTGCTACTCTAGAAGGTAAGAGTAAGGGATATGATAAGAGTCAACAATAGGAGAAAAATATGGGCTGACAGCAGACATGGAAATGTTTAGCTAAATGTTTTATCATGCAGCAAATAGTGAACAATTAAGGTCATTGAGCAGGGGTGTGGCATGATCAAGGAGAAGTACATGTTATTAGTAGGGCTGATCAATAGGAAGAAGGATAAGGAAGAGAAATACTTGGCATTTTAGCGTGAGCTAGTTAGGGCCTATACCAAGATGGTAGGTGTGAGAACAGAAAAAAATGCAAGGCATGATGGATTTAGGAAAGGAGAATAATTTAAAAAAATGATTTTGAAGTTTTAGGATTTTCCATAGGGAATCAATTAATACATAATTGTACTTCAAATCATGAGAATAATATACCATTTTTTTAACCTGGTTGCCTTCTGATATCTACAAATAGAAATTTTTGGCCTCCGAATCAACACACAAGAATATAAAGCGTTCTCATTTCAAAATTAACTTGGACTCTCAAAAAAAAGATACATTGACTCCAACATTCATTCATGCTGTTTTGGAATAATAAGTTAATAGACTTTCTTTGTAGTTTCTTTGTAGAAGGAAATTAATTTAATAGTTATTATTCAGATTTAAGGGAATGGTTTTTAAAAGAATAAATTAATTGTCCTTTTGATGTTTCCTTATAAACTAATTTGTATCTCAATAACTTTTTTATTCTAGAATTTCTACAGTTTTTTTGTTATACTAATTAGATTCAAGCGATGTTGTTTCTCAATTATGTCAAAAATAGCCTCACAATAGATATCAGAGTCAAAGAATTTTACATAGTAGTGCATCAGTGAAAGGAAGTTTTTATTTTAGTTTATGGGAAGCTGATTTGAATGAACTTCAGTTTTTACCAAACCATATTCAACTAAATTGATTCTCCCTACCTCACATAAGGCCTGTCCCTCCTTTCTCTAAGACATTTACATAAACTGCTTTGTAATGCAGATTAAATTCCAAGCTTGCTAGATTGTGTGGGAATTAAAGTCCATGAAATCTGGTTTTATCTAACACTTAGGTTTCTTTTGTCTTAATGTTCATTCTTTGCCCACCCCATATACACAACACATGTGAAACTGTGAGTGACACTGTTTTTTAAAGTCACTCTTCGGGGCTACAATAAGATTCTTGTCTCATATTTTTGACTCCTAAGCCAAGTGGATGTGAATTTCTATGCTGCTGTTCGGCATCAAGTGTAGCTTACCTTTTGCTCCATAGAAGGATACCACTTTTGGATTTTATTTCACTGAGTATCCATATTAAAAAGAAACAAAATGGAAATACTTTCTGTAAATATTTTTACTACAGAGCAACTAGTTCATAATATTCTATCAGTCTCCTCTTGGTATGTATTCAATGCCCACACTTGTGAGCTACAACAATTTCCATCTATGACTTATAGTAAAAAGAAACACAAATCTTTAAATAAGCACAAAGAGAAATTATCAGTGAAAGAAAAATATTATATTATTATAGTTTCTTTTTTATGTTTTCCTCTTTTGTGATAAATTGTATACTTCAAAAAAATTTTACATATGGGCCCGGCGACGTAGCCTAGCAGCTAAAGTCCTTGCCTTGAATGCCCCGGGATCCCATATGGGCACTGGTTCTAATCCCAGCAGCTCCACTTCCCATCCAGCTCCCTGCTTGTGGCCTGGGAAAGCAGTCGAGGACCACCCAATGCTTTGGGATCCTGCACCCGTGTGGGAAACCTGGAGGAAGTTCCTGGCTCCTGGCTCCGGATCGGCACAGCACCGGCCGTTGCGCTCACTTGGGGATTGAATCATGGGACGGAAGATCTTCCTCTCTATCTCTCCTCCTCTCTGCATATCTGGCTTTGTAATAAAAATAAATAAATCTTTAAAAAAATATTTTACATAGTACTTTGGAATGCATTCTGACTGTAAAAAAGTCATTTGTAGTATTTCATCAAATGCATATATACATTTTCTCACTAGCGTTTATCAAGAGAGGTCTATCCTGTTTAAAAATATATTGTATTGGTCCTGGAAGTGCCAATACACCACTTATAAGATTTTCCCTAAGCATTTTAGAAAAGATGTTTATTTGTCAAGCTGAGATGTTCATGATTATCCAATTATTGGCATGACTTATCGGTAATGGTTATCAACAGACCTCTGTGAAGTTGATATGAGGTAGCTGCTAATGAAAAATAAATGACAACTACGACCGCCCTGGAAACACACTGCCTCCTCCAGCTGTGTGGTCATGCATTTGCCACATGGATTTTCTAACAACATGGATGTTTGACATTTATGAATCTTCCTATTTTGGTAGTCATACAGAAAATCATTGAAAAAATGCTGTCTCCTTTTACTTGATTATAATTCATGTGTAGAGGAATAATTTAATTTATTTTAATAATTTCATTCATGCACTTAAGTTTACGTGGGACCTAACTGCCTCTGCAGTTCTAAGTAATCACATTGAATTGGGAAATTAAACTCCCAAGATACTTAGAAAGGTGAAACCAACCACATGATCTGAAAAATTCTATTTCTGTATGGCAATGCTATATGCTACTGACAGTCATTATCATTAAATGTGAAAAATGTAGGTGATACCATTTATTTTACTCTCAATATTACACAGTGCTAAATCATTCTTAAGACAATGCTACAAAGTAAATCTGTTTTCTCTTCTAGAACTCTATGCAGGGTGTGCCGAGGAAGGTGAACACCGGCGACAGCGGGAAGGAGGCTCCAGAAAGTTCCGAATCGGCTTCCCCCTACAGAATGCTGCAGTACTTGGGGGATAAGCAAGCAAATAGAGAGGAGAGAGAACTGTGACCTGTTGGTTGACTCCTGAAATGCCTGGAGCAGAGAAACACTGGGCCAGCAGACTCCAAAAGCTGAGACAGCAACTTGGGTCTCTCCAGGGCATAGCAAGCGTAAAATGAGGGCAGCAAGACCTGTCCCTCTCAAGGTCCCATAACTGGAAGCACGATCAGCAGAGAACTGAAACTCCAGCTCAAGCATTTGCAATAGCATGTTTACAACTGCACCAAACACACCTGGTATCTTTACAAAAAGGAATAAGAGGGTGATTTGGATACAGAGCAACAGAGAAGGCAGCACCAGTGATTCAGGGAGGAAGCAACCAGAAATCAGCATGGAGCAAGGAACGACACTCTCCTGGGCCTTCAGTGGAATCCCACACCTTGATCTGAAATGTCTTGTCTCCAGATCTGTGACAGGGTAAGTTTCTATTGTCTCAGTTGGGCCAAGTATGCAGTAACCTGTTCCTGAAAAGAACTATGAAACTAACAACATAAGGCCGGGACAAAGAAGATATTAACTTGACTAAATCTATTACTGTAGATAATAGAACCTCTATTGTAGCATAGAACCACTTTAAATTTAGATTTGGGGACCAGCACGATGGCTCAGTAGCTAAATCCTCAACTTGCAAGTGCTGGGATCCCATATGGACACTGGTTTGTGGCCCAGCTACTCCAGTTTTCATCCAGCTCCCCTGCTTATAGCCTGGAAAAGCAACAGAGGATGGCTCAAAGCCTTGGGACCCTGCACCCATGTGGGAGACCTGGAAGAAGCTCCTGGCTCTTGCCTTTAAATCGGCTCAGCTCAAGCCATTGTGGCCATCTGGGGAGTGAATCAGTGGATGGAGGACCTTTCTGTCTCTCCTTCTCTAAATCTGATCTGTCTTTCCAATGAAAATAAGTAAAACAGATATTTGGATGTCAATTTTCAGGGCAACATGATTGACTAAAGGTGAAAGGTGGGAAGAATCTAAATGTCCATTGATGGATGACTAAAAACATGCATGTATAATGTTATACTGCAATGGCATTCTGCTGCGACACAGATGAAAGTTGAAGACACTGAAGTACTCATACCATGTTGTCTTCGTAAGTTCTCTAAGGAGAATCGACAGTATTATAGAAAGAAGCTATTTGCGCAATCCCACAAAGGGCCGTCAGCTGGAGAATCAGGAGAACTTTGCAGCACGGCCAGTCCCTCAGCGTACACAGGTAGCTGTCGATGTAAAACTCAGACATCAAAGGCTTGCAAGCCCAGGTGTTGCTGAGGGACCCCAGTCCAAAGGTTGAAATGAAAGGGCAGGAGAAGATAGGCACCGCCTGGCCGAAGAGGCCCAGTTTGCCCTTTCTCCTCTTACTATTTCATTTGGGCCTGCTGCCAGGCGGGTGGTGCTTGCCCAAATGGAGGAGACTCCTCCGTCCCACTGCGTCATGGAGTTGGATGCCAATTTCCTTTGGAAACACCTTCAAAGACTCACCTGGTGGTGTCAAGGGTTGGGGGACAGTCATTCTAATCAAAACCAAATACATCTGTGTTTCTCTTTCAACAGAAGAGAAGAACTAAAGCATTGAGGATAAATAATACTCTCCCAGCTGTCAGCACAACTCCCTGCCCAAGTCTGAGACCCACCATTCCTGAGCAGAGGGCCAGCTCAGACCAGAGAAAAGCCAGACCCCTCCTGGCTGTTGCTTCATCACAGATTTGCTTAGAGGGAACTGACCTGTGAGACAGTGTGCCAGCAAAGTGGGGTAGATCTGTGCTTCAACTCCCGCTTCCCTAGTTCTCCGTACCATAAAGATGAACAGGGAAACAATGGACAGAAAGTCACTGGCGGCGTCCTAGGTCCCCTGGTGGATTTCTTCATCTGATTACTCTACGCATGCAGGGCTTGTTTGTGTTCCCCACAATCTCATCCAGATTTCTCAAAGAGAAATGTCCAGGTCAGCATAAGAAACTACGGTGTCAGAAGCTTGTCCTGGCTGCTGTGCCTGGACAAATCACTTTGTGGTTCTTTGCCCAGATGACTTGGAGTGACTTAATGGTCAATGTGACACTGAAAATCAACTGACCAGTTAACTGTGAAGCAGCCATGCTTCACACTAGTGTTTATACAACCACTGTTCACAATGGCTTAAAAAATATAAACAACCCATGTGTCCATTATTGGACAGATGGCTATTGCATTATACCAGCAGTCATGTACCATTGCACATTAAAAAGGAATGAAAATTTGACATAATCATGACATGGAATAAATTTGGAGATGCCATAACTGAAATCAACTAGACATATAGGCAAATATTGTATGCTTCCACCACAGAGCTACAAACTTCAACTGCACAGACACAAAGAGTGGAACAGTACTTTCAGTGCCTAAGCAGGGGAGGGCAGTGGATGGAATAAGGAGCTGCTTTCTGATTAGTACCGATGATGAAAGGACAGTGGTGATGACCGCGCAAGGACATGAATGAACTTCAGCACATGTCCACTTCAATATAGTGGACATGTACTGCACCAGAATCTAACAGTTAGAAATGACCCAATGGCAACAGCTGTTTGGACTGGCAGTTATGACCCTTGCTGAAGACATTCTCATCCTATATCCAGAGTGCCTGTGTATATTGCTGGCTCCATTTCTGATTCCAGTTTCCTGCAAACGCAAGCCATGGCAATCAGAGGAGATGGCTCCAGGAACACTCTCTCAAAGGACCTAGACTGAATCCCTAGCTCCTGGTTTCTGCTTTCTCTCTCTGTCTTTCCCGCTCAAGTTTTCTTTCTCAAGCTCTCTCTCTCTCTCTCTCTCTCTCTCTCTCTCTCTTTCTGTGTGTGTGTCTGTGTCTTTCTGCCTTTCAAATGAAATATTCTGAAAAACTTAAATAGCAAATTTCATGTTTGCGTTATTTTATCTCATAAAATTGAATCCATATATCTGTATTTAAACACTATATGGATACATATAGATCTAAAATCAGGAGTCCCACTGCAAATAGTAAACTGACACGGTCCGCACTGTGAACTGGCGTATATGGTGCTAACATTCTTCGCGGGAAACACTTCCCTGGGAAGAGAATGGGAGGTGTCTGGTAAGTTGTAGAAGCCAGAGGGAACAGTGGTTCTTGAAGAGCATTTTACTAAAATGACTTCTAAAGTCAACGGCCATCGACCTGCACCTAAGTTTATACAGAAAAATAGTACTCTCCGAGTGTAAGACTAAATTTTCTGGAATCTCAAGAGTTTCTTCTTAGCAGGATTTTAGGACTCCTTAATAGGAAATGCTTAAAATAGCTGGGAGGTATCTGAAGGGACTTATAATTCTCACTTTTTGCTGTGAAACTGAACTTTTTTCCATTTCTATTGTGACACTATAGAATCCTCGGTCTGCTGCAATTTCAGGAAATACAGGTTGTGCCAGCTGTTCACATTCCAATTGTACAATAATTGCTATTGGCAGTGTAACATTTTCAAACTTCAAGCATAGAGGGAAACAAGAATAAACTTTCCCCAAAACTCTCATAACTGCAAAAAAATTACTTTTTCCTTTCCCTCATTTCACCGGTCATTCCCAACCAGAAGTTCATAAATCGGTCCTTTCTCCATCCATAAATCTAGCAGAAAGCTATAATGTTAATGTTTTAACAAAAACAATATGAAAATCTCCATTATGAATTACAGTGTTTTTAAACCAATTGCTTCCAGCAAACTTACTCCTTGCTTCAACAAGCCAGGGAAAGTTGACTGAAGGAAAAAAGAGATGCTCTCAGTGATTGATAACCACAAACACCTGTACTAAAGGGCAATCCACTAATAATTATCAGAAGTAATGAAGCAGCAACAAATCTTATATTCGTGGCTGATTCCTGACATCTTAATTGCATATTACTTGCTGATATTTTAATCATAGTTCTAGCGAACACCCAGCTAAACCAAGAAGAAAAAGAAATCATGAAGGGTTATACGTCTGTGTATGAAAATGGTGTCCGTGTCCATATTTTTATTTTGCCTTAGTTTTTAGAGCAAGGTGAAGTAGCTTTTTTAAGTAAAATACACAGTTGCTCATGATATTTCCTTTCCATTTTATTTCAAAACCATTTTCCAACCCCACATTGCATTAGTATTATCATAAAAACAAACTTTAAGCTGTCAATGAAATATGACATAAACTACAATAGATATAAAATTTTTCTTTAGCTTTGGGCAAGAACAGATGAATATACACAATGGTTTGAGTGTTGTATTGCTCCTAACCAATAGATGAAACATGTGCCAAAAATATGCCTTTAAAACTTCCTGCAGGCTTATTTAAATTCAGGGGAACATGGTTTAGAACAGGAAAAAAGCACTGTAAATTTAAAGTGTTCAAAACCACGTGTACTGTGTTCATGCAACAAGCACTTTGTTGGGAATTCAGCTGTGCTCAGAGTTGGCTGGGATTTTGCACACACTTGAACATCAAGCATCTACCCTGGAGTCAACTTTCTGGAAGGAATCTGCTTAGGTTTTTTGTAACGAGATTATCCCTCCAGGGAGTAGAAAATTAAATGGCAAGCTCTCTGTCTATCCATAAAGAACTGCATTCTTAACCAAATTTCCACCTATGTATTACTCCAAATAGCATAAAACTCCTAAAGTTAAAATCTAAGAATAATCTATCAATATTGCAACACATGAACCTATGTATTCTAATGCATAATGCCACCAATTTGCACTCTTTACCTTATTTATATTGAATCCCTCCTGTGTGTGTTTTTATACCACTTCTAATGTTGCCAGGAGCCTGATGATACAGGCTCTCTGAGTGACATTTCGCCCAATTCGATGTTTACTTTAAGCAAAACTCAACTGAGCATTTGGTGTGATTTAACCATGAAGTATTTCTCTCTCTTGCATATGGAATCACCACTTACATGACAAACATTATCTTTTTACTGTTACTGTTGCTGAATCTAATAGATTATTTTTTCAGTTCCGTATTTAATTGTATAGATACCCAGTCTATTTCTAGTTAACGTTCTAAAAAAGAAAACTTTGCTCTTATGTCTAATTTGATCCAGATTTATGAACTATTAAATGTATTCAATACGTAAAATTCATTGATAGACTATGAGAAAAAAACAAATATTTATGTCAGTGTCCAGTTTACATAGTGACCATTCAATCATTTTATGTAGAACTTTGAAATAAACTAGGCAATACCCTTATTTTTTTATTTCTTTTTTAAAGATTGATTTAGTTCTAAGATTATAAGAGAGAAAGAGAGACAAAGACAGAACTTCTTTCTGCTGGTTCATTCCCATTCTGGATGGACCACGCAGGGCTGGGCCACGGCCAAGCCAGGAGCTTGCAGCTGCATCCAGGTACGCCATATCAATGCAGAAATTCAAGAATTTTGACCACCTTCCCCTCCTCCCCCATGTTAATTAACAAGGAGCTGTACTGAAAGTGGGACTTGAATTGGTGCCCATACGGGATGCTGACCTCATAAGCTGTGCCACAATCCTGGCCTCACAGGTTATTTTTAAATACTTTAATATTTCAACTGTTTTTAAAAGAAATCTTGAGATACCTGGTATACCAACTGGACCCAGGAAATTTAATACAAATTAAACTCAGGCCTCAATGAAATGCTTTTAAAAGAATTTTCATTATATGTGCTCATGGTTAATTTGCACCCTTCTCCTAGTAAATGATACAAAATTATTTAAAACTGAGATGTTATGGGTTATCCAAATCCAGAGCCAAAGAGCCTCAGGTATAAACTCTGAGTTGAGGGAAACAGAGCCCTGAGGACTGTGGTGCACAGAAAATGTGTTCATCTTAACCTCTGGGCAGTCACTGTTAATGTACTCAAGGCATTTTTACTAGTAGCTTTTGAAATATTTAGGCAGGTGGGTAGGTATGAGTTTGGTCTGTTGAGCAGATGTGTATCTATGCCTAACAGATCGTAAAAACCTAAAGGTTAATAAAGGGATAAAAGGTGTAATCATGAATGGGGCTTGGTATGAGTCCGAAGTGTAATTTAACTATGCGGCTGACACAGTGTACAGAAAGGCACATTAAAGATACCATTTCCTTGCCTCCAAAGAGATGCTTAAATGTTTCCATTTCCATTGGACCTGGTGGAGTACAGCTCTCTACTAGATTATTTTCACGTGGAATGGAACTGAATGAAATGAGGCATCAGTCTCAAATGTAGCAGGCAACTCTTCCCCTCAGAAGGAGAGAAACGTCAAGCTGAAAATCCAGGAATACAGTGCATTTGTTAGACGACAGCATAATTACACACACACACACTATTTAGAGGAGCCATAATCTAGCTATTGAAATATTTTGTGGATGTAATAAAATCACTGAAATAGATGTAATTCTGAATTTTTAATTGTTTTAGAATCACATATCCCAAAAATAAATTTATGGAGTAGCAATTCAGTGAAAAAGCAGGAATTAAAATTATTTGCAGCAAATATTTGGAAATTCTTCTCTTCAGGAATCCTTTAACACAGATTAATTGTTGTTGAGGCAACTGTAATCTTAACGTAAACACTAGTCAACATGTCTTCCTGCATGAAACAAGCTAATAATAAGTACAAAATATCAGAAATTTTAGAACCAGCAAAACAAATTGATGAAAACAGATATATATGAAAGTATTTCAAATCTGTAGAATTATTCAGCTAAACTCATTAATATTTAGCACAAAAAATATGTGAAGCACTCACATGTTAATGAAGAAATTATACATTTTGATGATTAGGAATTATCTAAAATCTTTGAAGAACAATTTTGCTGCTTTCTTTCACAATAAGATATGAAGTAGTGTTAGAGAAATCTAACATTATTCATCTTTGTGAGATAAACCAGGTTGTTATCCCCCATGTTTTACTGGCTTGCTTCTCGGTGCAAATGGAAGACGTGTAATTCATGTATAGAATTTCTATTGGCAACTCTTTTTTCAAGGTGTCATATCAGGCAACCCACCAAGTAATGTAAGGATTTGCCTGCTAACAGTGAACTACAGATCACGTTCAGTCTTAACAAGTCAGGGGAGAAAATGTTTTCCACATGGCTCTCAATAACCTGCTGTTAGGTCATGCTTTTTGAAGATCACGCACAATGACAGACAGGCGGACATTGAGGGCAGCAGGATGCCCAGTTGCTACAGCTGCTCACTTTCCAACTTGAAGTTGGGTTACTCCCACTTTACAACTCAGGGGAACCAGACTCAGAAGCCAGAGTTCAGTCCTTCTGATGTTTCAGGTGTTACACGATGTCAAAAAATAATATATAAGATAACTAACATCCATCAAATTTAGAAGGTATATGTGCTTATGTTCCCCATTTGCAGGAATTGTAAGGCTACTAGCTGAAGCGATGTCATCTGGAGAGAGTACGTGAAGGCAAAAGCTCAGTACTCCAGCTATCGTTCAAAGAAGTCCAAGCCTACAGGCAAATGTGGAGGACACATGCTCTGAGTGCTGATCTCCTAAGACCCGAGAAATGACATTATGTAAATACTAAGTGAGGTCATGTATGTTAAATCCTGGCATGTATATGAGTTGAACAGATGCAATGAATGATGAGGTACTATGTCTATCATAACCATATTTTTACTTGGAACTCTACCTTCACTTCATAATATTCAACATGTTTAGACAGACAATATATTCAATATATTCAAAACTGAAGAGCCACAAAATGAGAGATATTATAAATTCTACAACCCAGACTCTCCCCTTCTAACTATTGGTTCCTTTTCTGGAGATAACATATATGATCACTTGTGTTTGTGTCCTTCAAAAATCTTTGCAACATGTACAGGAAAATATGGAGTGGCCTCCGCTTTCATATATCTTGCCATACAGCATGTTATCATATTCCTGATTGCTTATCACTTGACTTCTTTAAAAATGTACTTTTTTGGAATACAGGGAGAAAGAGACAGAGAATCTCATATCTATTACTTCACTCCCCCGAAGTCCACAACAGCTAGAACTGGGCGAGGATGAAGTCGGAAGAGGGAACTCCTTCCAACACTCCTACGATGGTGTCAGAGACTCAAGTACTTGAGCCATCACCCCTGCTTCCCACGGTCACACAGATAGGATGAACTAGGGGCTGTAGATGTCTCGAGCAGTAACTTCACCAATGCACCAAACACCTGCCCCTTGTTTGATTATCAGTTATCTTCTCTTGCTTCATTTCACCTCCTTGAGACTGAGCCTTAGATGATTAAGTCCAGGGAATTTAAAACCAACAGATGTGATCAGTTTGTTCTTAAGAGTGCTACATCTATTTTGGGTTGAAAGATTGGTGTTCTCAGTTTTTAGCCAAAGAATTATTTCTTTTTAAAAGATTTTTAATCCATTTGTTCACGATGCATAATTATAAGAGGAGGACGTCAGAGAGAAAAAGAGAGACCGGGAAGAGGTTCCAGACTCCTGGCTTCAGATGGGCACAGCTCCGGCCATTGTGGCTGCTTGGGAAGTGAATCAATGGACAGAAGATCTTTCTTTCTGTCTCTCCTGCTCTCTGTATATCGAACTTTCCAATAAGAACAAATCTTTTAAAAAAGTTTTTGTGTTCCTGTATTTAAGTAGGAACTCTTTCCAGTTCCTAACTCAGATGTTGCACTGGAAATTTCATTTCCCAAACTCAGTTTCTTTGGCACACTTATAGACAACCCAGAAACCCCATTACATTCCTTCCTTTCATTAATTTGTCCTATGGTCGCCCCTGCATGTCACTGATTCCCTCACACACTACCACCCATCCTGAGCAGTGTACAATTTAGTCATGCCAGTATGCTAAAAATGTTCCTCTGCCTTCTAAGGACTTCCTCAGTCACTTTCATCCAAAGGCCTGCTTCAGGTTTTGCTTCTCTCCATTTTATTGAATTCAACTGCTTCTATTTCTAATTTCAGCTCTGTAAGATTACAATAAAACTTTATGCATGATTTTACAAATTAACTTCATGCAATACCTGCCTCACTTCCCAATAAATTTAACCATTTTGATTTTTTAAAAAGGCCTCAGTTTCTTTTGGATTTGCTTCATAATGTCAGATACTATACTGGAACTTTCTGTGTCAATTCATCAGCCGAAAAAGCACATGTTGAAGAACCCTGAGAAATGGAATAAATTAACCTTCAGATTTCTCCTTTTCACCTCCTCTACTTCATCTATTTCTTAGTTTCTCTCAGTCATGCCATATGTTCAACCTTTGGTATGCAACGTTCATCTACCTTGTCAAGATTTATAAAATTCAGATTTCTAGTTTTTATACGTGCATTTCATCTTTAGGTTAATTCAAGAAGTAAAGCACATTTAACAACAGAAAGATTTAATATATTCTGGTTGGATACAAATGATGTATCTCCAGAGTATGATTGTATCATTTTAAAGAATTGGATTCTAAGTGTCAAAGATTTTATTTTGCATATTTTATCAAACATATAATAATGCCTCTCCATAGCTTTCTTTCAGGATTATTTATATTTTTTGCTACAGGCTTTGCATTTTAAATTTTAGAATGATTTTTTTCAGTATACAATGCATTGAATCTATTTCATTTTTAAAATTTCAAGAGATATTAATCTATTCTGTACCATTAAATATTCTGACTCAGACTCATTATTTTAGGCTCCTGCATGCTGGTCAGCTGAATTCTTGGGTCTTCTTTCTTTTCACTTAGGTTATGAAAATGAAACAGCTCCTGTTTTGGGATTGTTTTACTGAGTCTGGGTTAGAATATATCTGTAAGCATTGAGAAGAATTATGTTCTGTGCTACCACTTTGCCATCCATCAGTTGAAGGAATATGTTTGACTCACCTGCTGGACATTTTCTCCCACAGATCAGTAAACATTTTTTGTAAAGAGCCAGAGTAAATGTTTTAGGATTTTAGAGTGTCTGGCACATTGCATCAACACAATACAATGCAAAAGCAGCCACATTGATATGTACACAAATGGATGGGACTGTTCCAGTAAAATTTCATTTACAGACACTGTTGTAACTCTCAGATTTCAAAAACAATCTCATTTTTAATATAGCTATGTGTGTGTGTGTGAGAGAGAGAGAGAGAGAAAGTAGAGCTATCTCCCATTAGATTATGTGATCGCCAAATATCCAGATAGAATCTGGGGTAAGACCAAAGGCAGGAGAAAGGAAAACAGTTCGGGTCCGCACATGGATGTCAGGGATCCAAATACCTGAATACTCACCAAGTACATTAGAAGAAGCTGGAATCAGCCGTGGAAGCAGCACTGTAATCCTGTCATCCGACAAGGGCTGCAGGCATCCAAAGGGTCATCTTAACTACTAGCAACGTGCCTATCCCTGTCTAAAAAATCATTCTGACCAATTGAATATGTGAAATCATTCTTGCTGGGCCTGCATGGCAGCCTACTGGTTAAATCCTCTCCTTGTATGTGCCAGAATCCCATATGGGCAACAATTTGTGACCTGCTTGCACCACTTCCCATCCAGCTCCCTGTTTGTGGCCTGGAAAAGCAGTGGAGGATGGTCCACATCCTTGGGATCCTGCACCCACATGGGAGACCTGGCAGAGGCCCCTGGCTCCTTGCTTCAGATTGGCTCAGCTCCAGCCATTGTGGCCACTTAGCCACTGTATCTCCTTCTCTCTGTAAATCTTCCTTTCCAATAAAATGCATAAATAAATATTTTTCTAAAAAGACACAGCAAAATAAGTCCATGGAAAATGTCTATTATGTAAAAAAAAAAAACTATCCAAGATAAGCTCATCTTTTAATTCTATTTCTATCAATTTTTTGAAGTGCTCTCAGGTTCAGGTTTGGGCTGCACGCGATAGTCATAAAAAGAAGCACAACAAACTCGGAAAGTCCCTCCTTCCACGTTCTAGGCAGACTGAGTTTGGGAGATAATTTTTTTTCATACATTCACCAATGAAAACTATCACTAGAGAGTTAAAACATTAAAGAGATTGAGTGTAGTAATTTTACTGAGACTTTAACTTTTACTCAGTAATGCTCCCTCTATTCTGTTTCCTACCTTAGTCATACGGTCATCATCCATGCAGAGGTTCACAAATGTGTATTTCATTGCCACTGATATCTTCTTACAAATAGAATTTCAGTCACAAACTGTAAATTAACATCAAATGTGGCATTGTACCAAGACATATTACAAGAAACAAAATATTTCCAATGTACGGTAATCTCCTAGGCATGTACAACATATTACACTGAATAAGATGAAGCTTAACATTTGACCTTACCTAGCAAGAAGATGCTTATAGCTCTTTTGATACTAAGCTATACAGACAAAAGCAAAATCTTCTTAAAAAATGGCTTTCTGATGGTTTGTTGATTGTATCTTAATTTTTCTCTTGCAAATTGTAACAAACTAGGAAACATTAACTGAATGCTAAACATCCTGCATTTATTAGAAACAGCCTTCATCATATAATTGAGGACTACCAAAGTAAATAAAATAAAGTAAAATGTCAAGAAAGTCTGTATAAAAACGAATAGTCTGGGGCCAGCACTGCGGTGCAGGTGATTAGAGCACCACCTGCAAGGCCACCATCATATGGGAATGTGCTTAGGACCCACCTGCTCCACTTCTGTCCAGCTTCCAGTTAATGTGCCCTGGAGAGCAATGACAGATGACCCACACACCTGGGTCTTTACCATCCATGTGTGAGTCTTGGAAGAAGTTCCCTGGCTTCAGCCTGGCCCAGTACTGGGCTTTGTGCTCATTTGGAGAGTGAACTATAGGATGGGAGAATTGAGAAGCTCTCTTGTTCGCTTTAACTCTTACTCTCTCTAATCATGTCTTCTAAATAAATAAAATATTTTGGAAAAACAAGCAAACAGTCATCTTCTGTTACTACAGACATGATACTACAGGACATGCCATCTCCTTAGGCACACTGTGTTTAACTGTAGTCTGTTCTGTGTGGGAAACCTGGGAAACCTTCTTTATGAGTTTGATTCATATCTTCCCCTGGTTTACAAATGTCTGGACCCAAAATCATATCCAAAGCTAGATAAATCAGTTCTCTCCCATGAGATTTTTAGGTTAGGAGTTTATTCTTGCAAAACAAGGTAAAAATTGTAAGTCTCCCATTAAATTTTCATTCCTTATGAAAACATCGAGTAAACTAGGAATATCAGGTAGTTTCCCCAGTCTGACAACAAGCATCAACAAAGAAGCAAAAAGGCCTTACAACAGTTAAGATGAGAACAGAGCAGGATGTCAACATGTTGACTTGCATCCCCCTTACTTGGTGAACCTGGGTAGAAAAACTTCAGGGGTGGGCTGGGACCAAATGCAGAACATGGACTGAAAATGCAAGAGAATATTGATAGCTGGGGTGTGGAAGAGAACTGCAATGTATTTGTGTGCCCTACTTATGTCAGTGCTTGGTGAGTTAGTTTCTGTGTAGTTTAACACGCATATGTAACACTCTAAACTTCGCATTCAGCACATCCCTTAAAAACAATCACTAATCCCAGAGGAACAGCGCAGCTCTGTCCCTACTTTGGGTGAAAATAACATCATAACTTTAAGGCTATTTAAACAAATTCTTTTTAGCAGGATATAACTGAGCTTTGTGTTATGATCACATATGAAACTCCAGCTGCATATAGCAGGCAGAATTTCACTGGTATATCATCCTTAGTACCTAGAAGTGCCAGAAGGAGCCAACATTCCTTCTAGGGAGCATCAAAATAAGGATTTCACTTCAAAAAACTCAAACACGCACACAAACACACACACACACACACACACACACACACACACACATTTCAAACTCCCTTCTTCCCCATGATTTCAGAAAAGGCAGTTCTAAAAACTCTTGGAGAGCTGCAAAAATAAAGGGACTAATCCCATTAGTATATTATTTAACAGTGCACAAATTATTTAACAGTAACACAAGCAAACTTCTCAGAGTAAATGGCCAATCTTGCATCTGAAAATACACCACAGCTTTTCCTATAGTTCACACTACTTTTTAAAGCATACCAACAAAGCCCCTAAGAGTATTTTGAAATATTGTACCACAAATGCAGCTCTTTCACAAACTTAGGCATAATAGGTGTTATTTGAGACAGAGGGGACTCTAAAACCCAACTCATTCATGTATAAATAACCTTGGAGTTTTTCCACTGGGCAGACCAACATGCTTATAAATCTCATTGAACAATTTACTTTCAAGAGAAACAAATCTAGAAAAATCACAGCTCAAACACAGATGAAGTGCTGATGGGTGGCAGAGGGACAGAGGGGAGGAGGAGGAGAGAGATGGACAAAGAGATCACTGAAGAAAATACTGAAACTGGGAGAAGACAAACAACAAGAAAACTTCATGAAAACACTGGTAGAACTGACAAACTCAGTAAAAGCTGATGAAAAGCTAACATGACAAAATCAGTCTTTCACTACATAGCAAAAGTAATTACATGAGAAACAAGTCAAGAAAACACTATCATTTAAAGTAGTTACTGAAATAAGCAAAATAAAAGATGTAGGAATAAATTTAACAAGGAGGTGAAAGATGTTTATATTGATAAAGGAATTTGAAGAATGCACAAATAAATAAAAAGACATATCAATGCTTTGGAAGAATTAACATTGCTAAAATGTCCATTCCATACAAAGCAATCAACAAACGGGAAACAAAATCCTGAAATTCATATGGAACCACATAAAATACTGAATTATGAAAGCAATCTTGACTAAATGAATAAAGCTAGAATCATTGCACTCTGATCTCAAAAAATAATACAAAGCTGTATTAGCCAAGCAGCATGATGCTGGCATAAAGACTGGGGAGAAAAACGAGCCAGTAAGATGTGAATACAAGAATCCTATCTTCAGCAAAGGCACCAAGGGCACACAAGAGAGAAAGGTCAATATCATTGATAAGTGATATTGCAGAAACTTGATATTCACATGCTGACTGGCATTAGACTTATCTCATACCACTTTCAAAAATCAACGCAAAGTGGATAGAGGTCTTAAATTTAAGATGAAACTATTAAGTCCACCACAGAAGACACAGGAGAAATGTCCCATGACATTGGCTCATTGAATATTTATGTTTCAGAAACAGAAAACAAAAGCAAAAAATTTAAAAACACAAATATAATTAATTCAGAATAAAGAATTCAATGTAGCAAAACAGTCAAGAGAATGAAGAGAAAGTATATATAATGGAAGAAATTTTTGCATTGAATGTATTAACAGATGGTAATATTCAATGGATTTAAGGAACTAACCAACTCAAGCAAGAAAATAAATAACTCGACCAAAATTGAACAAACAGCCTGAAAATAAACACTTCTAAAAGGAGATATACAAATGCCTACCAAGTATAAGTGCTCAACATCACTCTTTACCAGAGAAATGTCAAGTAAAACCAAAATGAGATATTTCACACTTGTTTGAATGGCTATTATCAGAATGACAAAAGATAACAAATGTTATTAGCAAGGTTCTAATAAATGGGAACCTTTAATATGGAGTCAATGTATGCTAGTATAGCCACTGTGTAAAATGGTATTAAAGTTCATCACAATGTTAAAAAATGTGACTGTAATACAATCCAACAATATTAGGACAAGGCACAGTCATACCCAAAGGAAACAAATTCAATATGTCAAAGAGATTCTCCAGTTCACTGTTTACTGCAGCATCATTCACAATAGTGGACAAATTAAATCAGCCTATGAGCAAAGGCCAAAGCCCACCAGTGCTGGAACTGATAAAGAAAAGGTGGTGTATGTAGATAAACAGTGAAATAATATCCAATCAGCAAAAGGAATACTGCTATTTGTGCTAACAGGGAGGAGTGTGCAGGATATTATGTTAAACAAAATAAGCCCATTTCCACATACGTGGGG
Organism: Ochotona princeps; assembly: GCF_030435755.1. NCBI lineage: Eukaryota > Metazoa > Chordata > Mammalia > Lagomorpha > Ochotonidae > Ochotona > Ochotona princeps. The sequence continues at coordinate 5,017,353 of NC_080851.1, forward strand.
TACTAACGGTCACTAAACAGCAAGCCCTTCTGAACTGCACAGAAAAATACCACAGAAAAATTAATTTAGCACTGAATTTTTTTAACAATATGAGGAATTTTGAAAAGCCGATGTTGTAAAAATAGAAAGTGGAAGGTTAGTCACCAGGGTAGTGTGTGGCTTCCTGGGGACAGCTAAAAGGATAAGAAACAGAGAAACAGGTTGAAGAAATCTACTATGCAGCTTGGTAAGTATTGTTAGCAATGTGCTGTGTTCTTGAAAATTTCTAGGGCAGTGATAGTTCCTGATGGATATGTTAATTAGCTGTGTTTGGTCACATCACAACATATACATTCTGCAATGCATCATGTTATACACACTCAATATGTAGGCTTTTTGGTCAATAAAATATGGAAAGGTTCTTTAAGCAATGTTTGGCATACAAAAATGATCACCTAGCATGAGTTATTAAAGGGCACTCTTAAATATGTTGCCCAGAAAACTGTTATATATGATATACATACATACATAATACAGTTCAAATCATTGATAATTTTTTGCCAAAATTAATCTGCAGACCATGCAAATACTCACTAAAGTTCAAGGGAAGATCCAAGCTGAGAACTACGTAGGACTTAGCAGATGTTTTTGTCAGGCAACCGCAAGAGGCAGGCTCTGACTGTTGGAAGCAAGAGATAGGAATTGACTGGAGAAAACATGAACAAAATTGGAGGATGCTGAATTGTGAAGTTTAACTTGGAGAACATAATTCAACCCAATTTTTTGTTTCTTAAACTTCTGTAAACCTTCCTTGGAGCCATTCCTGGCCTTTCTTAACATCTCGGACAGCACTACCTCCTACACATTGGACATCGACAGAGACTCCTGCCTGGTTTATGCTTCTGACATGAACTGGAGCCCTGCATTAAGATGCAGAGCAGTAGAAATGATTGAGGCCATGCTCTGTAGACATGATAACCTCCAATAGAGAGCACAAATGAATGTGTTTGCAGGCAAGGAAGAATATCAGCTCCAGGATCACCACCCAGTGAGCCACATTCATGTTGCTGGGGCATGATTAATTTTGGATTATAAAATATAGAACTTCTTTGAATTATGTCTGAAATTCCATCAACTGTGGTAAGAAAGCTACTACAATACACAGAAATACCATGAAGGGTGCAAATTAAACCCACACAAAGAGGGCTTTGGGCCAGGTTTCTGGAAGGATATTTGAACATAGCTCATGTCACTGTTGTGCAAACATAAATTAAAGAAGGGAACATGCCAATATCCTGACCAAGTCACAGCATGAACCGAGCCTCAGCCCTGAAGTCTAAATTACCCATTAATAATATTTTCAGGGTTATTCAAACTGGGAATGCTCCTTAAAGCGATTCAGAAGGGTTTGCTGCTTGGTGACTAACACTAGTCCTCAAACATGCAGTGGTGTGCAGTCTCCTGGCTGGAGATAACAGACGTAATTACCAAATAATATCAAAACCACCTGAAAAACAGTGACCTTATATGAAGGATTCATCTCGGGGATTTTTATGTGCCAGGCTTTATTATAAGACTGAGATATTCTCTGGTGGTTAAGGGCATGTCGGGGCATTCTTCTTTGTGATTATTTATTTGTTTCTTTTGGTGAAGGAAGGCTCATATTCAGTCTCTGATTAGAAAGTGGCAATTCTCTATACAGAACTAGGAGAGATTGCCCTGTCGTTTTGTCTTCACTGAGTCAGAATGACAGATACTATGCAATTTTAAATGCTGACTATTGTAAGACCTGCTTTATAAATACAAGTGTTCCCCCTTTAAGTATTCAGTATATATTATTAGTGCACAGTATGAGGTTTTCTGTGCTCCACCTGCAGATTTTAGGTAGGAAAATCTTCATTTAATATCACAAGAAAGTTTCTTACACCATAGGAAAAGAGAAACATCTCAGATACGAGCCTAAGTGAAGAACTCACATACGTGGGCACGTAGACAAATAGGCAATGTGTCTCCTTGCAGTGCCTTGTGTCATTGTAATCGAGAAAAATCATTTTCAGGATAATGTTGAGAGCACTCAATAAGTTCACCATCACAAAAAAACAAATTGCTTGTCAAGCCCACAAAGCTGTAAAACCCAATTGACTTGGGAGAGGCAGTGGGAGAAATAATTATTGAAATCTAATTCCAAACGCTCTGAGAATGGCGTATCATGTTCTGTCCTGCGGGCCTCTAAAGGACTCAACTGACAATCAGACCGTTGCTGACCCCAGTGATATGCCCACTGCGTCATTTACAGTTCTCTCATCATTAAATAACAGACACTTTGCAGAATTGATAAATATAGTCTTCAACATCAACTAAATAATCCTCCCAATAGTCTGGTAAAACAGATGGAGGAAATAAAACAGAGAAGTTGTGAAGGGGCTTTAACACAGTCCATAGAGGCAATCCTGTGACTTGCTTTTGGACCTCCCGAGTTTATGTTTCTGACACCTTCTCTTCCATTTTTACCTATAAAAGCCAACCAAATCTCTAAGCCACAGTCACCCCACACCCTCCCTCAGGATGGGCTGTAATTCTTCCCGTCTAATCAAGAACAGGATGCTGTGCAGGAAACTTGCCTTCTCATCTGTACATATTTTTTCTGAGGTAGACTGGATATGGCGATGAACATTAAAATGGCTTTTAAGAGATTTCCCCCCAATGGCTAAATATTTTAATTTTTCTCCCTTTTTAAGAATCAAGTAAGTTCAAAGCACATTTTTTCCATCAGCTTTTAAATTAATTCCACTTCTTGCCCCTTGTCATAATCAACTCCTCTTGAAGTGGAATAAGCTCATTTATTGTGCCAGTGACAAGCCCTTTATTTGGCATCAGAGGAGCGTAAATGAGAATGAAATGGCTGCCATGTTGAAGGAACCCTTAGTGGGAGAAGGAAACTGATGGTTAAACAAATAATTATGGTCATAGTAATGGTAATAATTCCTACAGTTTATTACGTTCCAGACCCCGTGCTAAGCATGCCTCGCTTCATTTGATCCTTTCATGTAAGAACTCTTTCTATTTTCATTTTTTACAGACCATGGAACTGAGGTTAGCCTGATTAATGCCTTCATGCATTGAGCCTGTGTAAATAACCAATACCCCATTTTCCCATTCAAAGCTTATAAAGCTATCTTTTAATACTTCAGATTTTCATCTAATTTTTCCACATAGCTTGTCTGACAGCTTTAGTTCTCAACGTAATTAATACTTTTCACTCTAGTTTTTATTTTTATCATTTTTCTTGGCTTGAATTCTATCCCCAGGTCCAATCAACTCTGGGTCAATGACAAATAGCATTTCAGAACCCGCAGAGCTGAGCGCTCTTTTGACAATCATTATTAGGTCATGCTACCAAGCCCATGTTTGTGGTTAGTGGTTTTTATCTCAAATACCAGCTGATCCTTGGAAAATTTTCTGTGTTTCAGATGGATTTGAATTCCACTTTTGTAGAGCACTTTTCAAATTGCCTTATCTTGTTACATTTATTTTTAGACCTTATTCATATATCTTTACTGTTCAGATTATAAAATTCTGAAAACAGACACTACATCCTGATAAATTTGGATCCTCCAGGTTCCAGTTTGAGTAAGTTGCAAATGGTACATTTCAATTCTGTTTCTTAAACTAAACCGAATATTATATACTAAAAGACATTGAGGTCTTTAAGTTTTCTTTGTATTATCTATTCAACATTTCTGTCCCTTTACCTATCATTTGTTTATTCTTTTCTTCAACAGAGAAGAGGTGTCCTTTAGTATCCACATGTGGCCCTCTCAGCTCTGCACTGAGATTGTCATTGATTTATTTTCTTTCAGTAGCTACCCAATGGCTGCTTTTCTTTCCTCACTGGCCCTCATGACCTTTCTCTTCTATTTAATGTAGCTTCTCCTATTTTTACTTGTCTAAGTTTCTTCCAAAGGGTACACTGTAGAGAGGAGGGGAAGAAGAATACTACCAGAACCAGGTGATCAGGCCAACACCAACAGCGGCAAGTCTCATTGAGTGTGTGTACATTTGATATGACATCATAAAAACGGCATCAACCTCTGCAGTCTTCCTCCCAAGAATACATAAACCTGTCCAACCTCAAGGGAAAACATTCAACAGACTCCAACAGGGAGTAATGGTTAGTGTTATCAAAATAGTCAAGGTCATTGCTTTAATTTCCTGTGGCTACCATACAAACTGCCACAAATGCAGTGGTTCAAGAAGAGAACCCCTTCCCTCACAGTTGTGAAGGCCAACCTAAGATCCGCATGCTGACCGAGCTGTGATCACAACAGATGCCCCCAGTGCTGTCTCTTCCTTGACTCTTCCAGCTTCGGGAAGCCTCCAGCACTCCTGGGTTTGAGTCTGCCTCCCTCTAGTCTGTCTCTATGCCAGTTTCTCTCCTTCCTGTTTAACTCTCCTCTAAGCGTCTTTCACAAGGGTACTTGCCATGAGATTTAGGCCCTACTTGATCCAACAAAATGTTCCTATAAAAAGACCTTCAGATCTTAATTATGTTGAAAGGTAACTTCCTGCATCTATGGTCACTTTGACAGGTTTCAGGGGTTAAGAGGTAAGTCTGGAACAGTGGCAGCCATGAAGAGTGTGAGTAGACGTGATGAATAAATGTCATCTGATATCCTGGCGGGGACCATGTTGGACCCAAAGCATGCACATCAGTTGATGACACTCAATCACCATTCATTTACTTATTCATTCATTCATATCCATTGCAACAAATGAATCCCATTTATAGAAAAATATTAGCAATAGAAGAACCTGGGAAAGGTGGTATATGGAATTTAAAACTATTTTTTAAAGTATATCCACTTTATGAAACGTCTGTGTTACATGCTGTCAGAATTCTGTCAACAAAAGTAGTGCAAACCACTTGTGCAATTTAAAATTTTCTGAAAACCACAATCCAAATGGAATTACTTTTATAAAGTATAATATATTCAGCCTGATGTACCCAAGGTATCATTATAAAATATAATTGATATGTAATTTCTTAATGGCTTGGCATCTTTTTTTTGGTGGTTTGCTTATGTGTAGCACCAAAATTACACAGATGTTGGAGCTGGAGTGTGATAGAAATATCATAGACTATACAACTGCTAATGTTAGAGCATACCAAAACAAAGTTTGATTGAACATAAAAATGTTTTCTATTGCTTACGTTTATATTTCAATTAATTAAACTTCTTAAAAGGCAAACTTGAGGTTTCTCATCACAGCAAGCACCCCAAGCACTCAGCAGTGACTTGCGGGGTGGCGCCCTCAGGGATCAGCACATTCCACACATGCTCCCTTGTACCTGCTTCCCTCCCATCTAGCAAACTACCTCCACTAGTGAACTGAAACAAGCACCATCCCTCAGTTGACCCTGTAATGACTTTTCTAGTCTTGCTTCAAGTCTCTCATGGCTAAGCACTCCAAGAGTTGCAGGTGCTGGAATGTCCCAAGTCCATCTTCTTGGCTGGCTGAGCTGAATGGGAAGGCTTGGATGGAAGAACCACTCTTGCCTTTCCCATTGCGTCACTGTTGCTCCCTCTACACACTTCGTCTGCACTAAGGGAGCCAGATTTATTGCATGGAGACTCAGAGCTCCCAACAGCTCAAAAGCAAAAAAACTGCTGTGTTTTCCTAAGGCTGGGACTTGCACTGCGTGAGTGTTGCTGCCTGCTAGTATTTAAGGTGAGGTCACAGCACAGGCACAGACTTCAGCTGAAAGGTCATGAATATCAGAAGACACTGTTTACTGTGGGCCATCTTGGATGTAATTTACGTTAGTATCAGTTAATTTCTTAACGAGTACTTATTTCTTTCATCGTTTTGTAACCCCAGAAAATAGAAGACTGCATCTTCTGGCTTTATTTTCCTACTAGTTCCAGGATAAAGTTTTATAGACAGCCAAGATAATAGTAATTACAATAGGATGGCTAATTTATAAGAACTTACCTTGAGTCAAAAGTTATTCTTAATGCTTCACAAAGACTGTCACTATTTATTCTCATTAATTGCGTACTGTCATCTCAAGGTAATAGAGAGTATTAAGTGGCACATTCCAGCACGTGTCCCTTTATAACAGAGGAAGCTATGAGTCAAGCATGGCGAGATCTAACTCCTGAGCCCCAGCTCTTCCTGTTAATTCAGTGTGCAATTTGTTGACTCAAACTACATGTAAGGTACAAAAAACGAAAAGAAGGGAATGAACATATTGACCAATATTTTTAATCCTTAACATTGTGTTCGTAATGCTTAGACAATTTCTAATTAACTCAAACTTCTTGCAATAATCACCAATAATATTTGCAGAAAGACAGGACCCCTACTCCATCTCAGTAGGGATTTTGGCACAACGGGCTAAGCAGCCACTTGAAATGCCTGCATCCCATGTCAGGGTGCCTGGGATGTAATCCCGCCTCCACCTGGAATACAGCTTCCTGTTAATGTGCCTTGGAGACTGCACATTATGCCTCAAGGTGAGTTTGGGCTACCTGTACCCAAGACCCCAGGAGAGTTTTTGACTCTTGGTTTGCCTGGAAGTCTCAGCTGCCACGGCCATTTGGGGAGTGAGCTAGTAAATGGAAAACTCTCTCTCTTACTCCCTTTCACTCCCTGCTCTGTCACTTTCTTTCAAATAAGTATAAATGAATCAATAGCTTAATATTAAAACAACTCTGTCACTTGGAAAATTAAAAACAAATCTCTCTTCTTTTCTTTTTCACTCTCATTCATTTTCATTATTGCTCCTACTCTCTCTTTTGACGGTTGCCTGAAATTTCTTGCCAGCTTTACACAACCTTTTCACCGAGAAGCCAGAGGGAAACACATTTTTATCTAATCACCAGGTCATTTAGCATTCTTTCTGCTGACCTTAAGCTCCTTCTCCTTTGTAATTATGGAAGACTCATCAGAGGCATTAGTAGTTCTGTGTAACCTAATATATTTGCATTCCATATTTTTTTAAGCAAAGAAATCAACTCTGACAAACTAATGACCTCAACATAATTGTCGTTAACAAAAAGGTTACAGTGTTCTCACCAGAATAATAGACCTGGGACTCATTCTCTTTTGTGACTCTCCATCGTACTCTGTTCTGAACTCTTTAAACCTAGCAAATAATCATGCCTTATTAAGCACCTGCTCAGGGAAGAAGGGGAATCAGATGATGGTGGCATTAAATCCTGACCTTTGGCTCCTTCTGTCAAATGCCAGAATGATTATTTCTCCTGGATCTTGGCTTGACATTATGGAGCAATTGGCTAATCCTCAGAGCTTCCAGATTTGCACTCTGGTCTTCTGCTAGTGTCCATCTTATTTGTGTCCTAGATTTGGTCTGATTTATTTGCCATGTGTGGTAATACTATCTCCTTTTATCCTTAAAATGGACAGCATCTATAGAAGTTTGAGTCCTCGAGGGGGCTCTGAAAAAGTTGGAAGGTTTTGAAACAGAGTTTTACCTCCTCCTTCTGTCTTCTTTTGTGATACAGACTTGGAACAAGTGGCTGCATAAGAAATGAGCACAGACAAATAGGACTGGATCTAATTAGTTAGAACTTCATACTTGAGGGTGTGTACTATAGGAACACCACACCCAGAACAAAGATCGACAGATTTGAAAAGCATTTCCCAAGAGTGGAACTAACATTTCCTGTTGAAATGTAACCCTTGGGTCTTCAGTATTTTAAAGCACAGTTGGAATTGCCATTACCTTTCATTTACCAAAGTATAAAGGCCAGAGTTAAGGATGTCATCCCAGGAATAGAGAAAATGATGCAGTAGAAACATGTTATGAGACTTAGAATCACCGGGTTGGCCGTGCATTGCAAACACAGTCCACAAATGTCTTCTTTGTGGATTGATGATCCCACATTTTCTCCTAGTGGTTTCCATCGCCTACTAAAAATCCAAATCACTGACCATTGACATCAGTGAGTGAACAGTAAAGGAATTCAGGCATTTCCGTGCTGGACCAGAAAGGTGCGGTGTAGGAACCAAGCAGAGAGTCTGTGCTTTCTGCAACCACCAGTTCCTGGTAAAAGCGAAAGATCTTCAAGTCAATTTTATTTCTGCATTGCTGACTACTTTGCATAGGATTCACAAGCACTCATTTGTTTTTCAATGGAATGCTATTTAGGTGCTTTCCAAAATGCAATCATGGGCCTCTAAATTGAGAAAGACTTTGGAAGTCAATTAGCTTATAACTGTGTCTAAAATAATGAAAAAATGTGTGCCACGTTCAATTAACATAGTCCCTCCACATGGTAAATTGCGGCTTTTGTTTATTTAGATGCTTTCATTTACAAATATGTGTCATGAATTTTCAAGAGCGGATATAAAAAAAGAGAAGCTCCCAAATTACTTGATTCATCCATCCCTTCTCAATTGTATTCCTTTGAAACTTTTCCATAGAGAAATATTAGGAAAAACTGTAAGGGAAACCCACATCTATCCCAACTTACATTTTCATGAATGAAACATGGCAGAGATAAACTAAGTGACAGATCCACAATCCTTTCAAGTCAGCTGCAGGAACAGTCGCCAGGACTCTGCTGGCCGGCCGAGTGGTCCACTACTTCACACACCTCATTTATGTGTGCATCCCACCACCCAAGCTTCCTTGTTACACACACTTATCATATCAGACAGATATTTTCATTGCTTGAAAATGTATTCAAGAGTTGTTTTCTTAGCTAATGAATCACGCTGCAATCAACATCTGAGACAACAGAATGGCTGGGCTTGGTATCTGTGTCTCAGCCTCCTGCCACACATGTGTACTTCCAGCACCAATAAAACAACACAGGATTATAGGTAGTCGATGTCAATTGCTTACTTTTAAACAACAACAAAAAAATAACTGAGTTTCCCCAGTGGGCCTATCCTGTGTTTCTCTTTAACCTGATTCTCATTTGTGAACTCAGAGCATAGCAAATGCTGAAGTCCCTTTTATATACAATCTGGATTTTTGTGGGGAAAAGGGAACCCTTCTCCACTGCTGGTGGGACTGCAGACTTGTAGAGCCTCTATGGGAATCAGTTTGGCGAACACTCAAACAACTGAAAATCAGCATACCATATGATCCAGCAATAGCACTCCTAGGGATATATCCAAAAGATCTCCTACACAAGAAACCAACATGCACGCCTATGTTCATAGCAGCACAGTCTACAATCACAAAAACCTGGAAGCAGCCAAAATGCCCATCAATAGAAGACTGGATAAGAAAGCTATGGTTCATCTACTCTATGGAATACTACTCAGCTATTAAAAAAAAGGAAATGCAGTTCTTTGTGGACAAATGGGCCCGACTGGAATCCATCATGCTAAGAGAAATGAACCAATCCCAAAAGGTTAAATACCACATGTTCGCCTTAATCTGAGATGAAAAGATGACAACTTGAAAGATAGTACCTGTATATTGTAATATTAGTGCAATCTCTAACAACCTGTATCCAGTGCAATAAGATAATGCGATATAATCTATAAACCAACAATTAATGTCAGAATATTTAAGATCTACATCGTAAAACTGTAAAGCCTACTATACCCTCAGTACGCTATGTTAACTGGTAATGGGGAGGGAGTGCAGGGAAATCTTTCAGGACCATAAAAAGAGTGAGAAAAAAAGTACAATATAGCCTATCAAGGTCAAATCTGGTAATTCATAGACAACAGACTCAAAGCGGCACTAAACAACAATAAAACTACTATACCAATGCATGAGGGGGGAATCGGGTGCAATCCTGACAACCTCTTAACAGGAGGTCATGTGCGTGGAGCAGGGGGGCACTCCAGAGTGGAGCAGGTGGTAAGGAGGAAGCCTGGATCCCAACCACGAAGACTCCCAGACCTTCACCACAAACTACTAATACGAGCAACAAGGACTATACCCCAACTGCCAAGGAGGCCATAGGGAATTGGATGCCCTCGGAGGCTGAGTACTCTGAGGTCACCCACCCCCAACCGGAGCTTCCCCAGGGGATGGAAGAAGTCCAAACACTACCGCGCAGAAACCAACGTCATCGGAAAGACAACCAGAAGCCCTGAGCGGTCCGCAGACACAGAAGAACAATAAATGTCCTTCGGGACCAGGGAGGAGAGCTTTCTCTGGTCCGAGCCTGGCTCCACCTCTGGACCCCCGCCCTCCCTCGCAGTGACCATCAGGATCGCTTCGAAAACCCCTCATAGCAAACAAACAATCATACAAACTAAAAAAAAAAAAAAAACCTAAAATAAATAGACAAACAATAGAAAGTAGAGCTTGAAATCTGACAGGAAAGAGCTGGCACGGATTGGATCATGCCTTGCTGGGTGGGACACAAAGATTAGTCACTCCTCACCATGGTGTTGAGGATTTTCCTGCATATCCCCCCCCCAAAAAAAAAATGTTCTGCACCTTAAATGTTGACAAATATCTTGTTAGAGTTACAAGCCAGTCTAGATTATCCCAAAATCTGCCAAGATCAACAAAATTATACATCAACACAACAAATGGCTAAATACTAAAATGAAATAGACACGAGACAGCTGAATGGTACCCTATAGCCTTTTCAAGGCATATAGCAGCCGGTCCGGTCCTGTATATAAACTAAAATTGAGATGTCAATGAGCTAATCATAGGTTGTGGTTAGGACTTGTTTTTTGGGTTTTTTGTTTGTTTGTTTGTTTGTTTGTTTTTAACATACTGGTTACTCAAAACCATGTCAACTCCATAATATTGCAAATTGCTGTTGATGTTATATTGGGACTCTTAATTGACTGTGATGATATTATACCAGCTCTGACTTCGGACCAGAAATGGTCTCCCCAAGAAACTGTTCAACCCATCTGGACAATAAGTAGCTGGACTCCATGCTTAGTACATGTTTTCAAGGAAAGAATCTTGATTGAATTTGAACTGTAATGCTGCATCAAGGTGGAGGAATCCACCAGTGGGGAGGGGAGGGGGAGGGGTGGGGGGATTCCCAGAGCCTATGAAACTGTCACATAATGCTAAATATTAATAAAAATATATAAAAAAAAGTTTTGTGGGTAAAGTGTCATAGGAACAAAACTAGGCTGTTACTGTAACTATGAAAGACTGGCAGGTATGGGGTGAGGGGTACACAGCAGCAGAATTTCTAAGACATCTTTCCAAAATTTCCTCTGGAACTCTTTTTTCTGCCATGTGGCAAACCAAATATTTAACATAATTTACCAAACTGAAGATAACTTAGAAAGTAAATAATAATAATAATAATAGTTATTATTACCATTGCTAAAAAGTATTTTTAAGCCACAAAAAAACCTTGTATTAATTTAGCTATCACATCTAAAAACTGCAATTTCAAAGAGAACACTACTTTTTTGCTGTTTAGTACAAAAAAACAACTCTCAGTTCCACTACTAATAGAAAGAAAATGTATCAAATCCCAGTGGTGGGTGAGCTGCGCATGAGCGGGATCTATTCATTATTCCTGGTTGGTCTCGTGAGTTTCTTCTGTCCTTGGGAAAGCTGGTCATGTGCCACGTGAAGGGACAGAGTTTTCAATTGCTGTCTTCCCATAAATACTACGTTCCTCACACTGGTTCTCCTCTCTACATTATTTACATAGCTGATCCTCACTGATCACAGTACTGTTGCATCAAATCATTGTGACCACAAAATTAATGAATACTGTTCCTAAGGAAACACAAAACCAACTCCCTGTGAGGCTTTAGTGGGTCTATCTATAAACTGATCCATAGGTGGCTGTCGCGAATATTTACCCATCAATGGCCATATCCAGGCATAGGCAGTATTGCACAGTGCATTAAACTGCCACTTGCCTTGATTGCATATTATTTGAGGGTGCCTAGATTCAACACCCATTATCACTTTGGACCAATCTTCCTATTACTGCTCCTGAGGGGCAGCAGAGGATGTCCCATAAACTGGGATCCTTGTCACCTATGAGGGAATCCCAGATGGAGTTTCTGGCTCCTGATTTTAGCTTGTTCTAGAACTCACTGTTACAGCTATTTCACAGGTGAACTCTTTTCTCTCTCTCTCTCTCTCTCTCTCTCTCTCTCTCTCTCTCTCACACACACACACACACACACAATACATAAATATTCTATGGAGTAAGTCAGAATATAATAAACTGACAAGATAAAAAGAAGACACTTTTTAAATACTTTAGAAAAAACGTCAGAGAAGCAGATACAACCAAACAACGGGTATTCAACAAAGTTGCACATAGTACACTATAGAAAAAGGGTTTTTTTTTCCCATAAATCATATTGGGAAAACTGGTTATCTACATGCAGAAAAGTGAAATGAGACCCTTAATTCACCCTCCATACAAAAACCAAATCCAAATAAACTATTTCTCCGCAACTGCAAAACTGAGAGAGGACACTGGTCTTAAGAAAGACTTTCAGGTTATCTTTCCTGAATAACAGAAGTAACATCAACTAATGTGATGGCCTAAAACTCTAAATCTGAGCAGAAAAGTAGACTATCCACAAAGTGAAAAAACCACACACAGAATGGGAGAAAACATTTTCCAATCATACATTTAATGGTCAATTAGTATCCATGATCAATGAAACTCAAACAACTCAGTACCAAGAAAAGTAGCTCAGGAATGCAGTCAACCTACACATCCATCAACACACAACTGAGTAATGGCTGGCCTTAGCCAGGAGAAAATCCTGCCATCTGCAGCGACGCTGATGATACCAGAAGACATTACACTACGTGGAAAGAGCAAATTACAGAAAAACACTACATATCACTTCCAAGTGGAAATAAAAAATTAACTTCACAGAAGAAGAAAATAGTACTGTGGTAGGCAGGGTCTGGAGTCTCATGGAGGGATTGTGGAGATGTTGGCCAAAGAAAACAGAATTGCACTTAGATACGAGGAATAAGTTCAGAAAATGCAGCATTCAGCACGATGTACTGTTGTAGTGTGAAAATAGTACATTTCCAATATACAGTTTGAAAAATGCTCATGACACACACACAAAACACTATTAGTATGAATTAGTAGACACAAAATTAACTTGCTTCAGACATTTCAAAATATATATATGTCAAAAATCATGCTGTATATTATGAATATATGTAATATTTTAAAATAAAATATTTAGTTAAGACAAGAAAATAATCACAAGAAACTCATTTTATGAAACTTAACAGAGAAATTATTTCCAGTGTGTGACATTAACCACCAATGTTAGAGGTGGTAGAGAGATCTAGAAAGAGAAAAATTAAAAGCCCCTGTTAGAATTGGTACTTCCTAGGTCACTGGCTATTTTAGTAAACATCCAAACTTCATATTTTGAAAAATATGGGAAGAAACAGATACAATCATTTGTATTATCTTTATCTCAAAATATCAGCAAAAGAGAAAGGATACTGCAAATGATACAACCAGCAGGGAATATGGCCAAAGAGCAATTGAAAGAAAAAAACGGAAGAGGAGCGCTCTCTGGCATTCCCCTTGGCTGGGATAACTGGGGCAGATAGCAGCCCAGCCATCCTCCTTAACGCCCCACGAGAGTAAGAACTAGCAATATGTACTAACTGCACCTGTCAGAGCTGGGGAGACCGCACCGAGGCAACAGGAGATGGTGGTATGGTTATTTAGAAGACAAACAGCACAGTTTCCCTGATACTCTTTAGCTGGGTAGTTTTGACAGAAGGATCAAGACCGAGTAGTGACTCTTATTTCAATGACAGCAGCAGTGTTAACAATTTGAGAAACGGTCGACCCTCGGATTCCCCTGGACACCCAGCCATTTGGGCTAATCATCTCTGGCAGAGCTAGGAAGTGACGCTTTCCTGGCACGAAGAGCTCCCGTGACTGACCTTGTGGCCGACCAGGGACTCACCAGCCTTCGGAACTGCAGGCTCCGATGATCCGGGCTCCAGCGATCCATTTCCAGCGCCAGCCAGACATCCGGCGGTGGCCTCCACACGGACGTTGTGACCGCCAGTTAGAGCCTGGGTCTGTGTGGGGAGCTGGGAAGGTGAGTGTGGTCGGGGACCTGACAATCTGATCTGGGTGTCTGGGACCAGCTGAAGGCAGAGGGGAGTCGGGGACTCAGGGAGCCACCTTGTGTGGAGAGGCACAAAGCGAAGTTGACAGAACAACACACAGGCCCCTTTCTGACTGTTCATACGGATCTGATCTAGGGGTGGAGGGGAGCACCAGCTCTGCTCCCTGCGGGGTCGGTGTGGTCCCTGGAACTGAAAACTAGCAACTGCAGTTCTCCACCTGGAGCCATATCGGGTGGCAGGACAGCAGGTGTGAACCCTGAGTGGAGATCCAGAGTGGGCGTGTTGTTGGTTAATTGTGCGGAGCTGAGCCCACGGCAATAGTCTTGCAGCCTGGGGGGGTCTGTGTAGTCCCTGGAGCTGACTGCGACAGCCCCCTGATCTTTCTGGCCACCAAGTCTGCCTAGGGTGACCTCAGGAGGTGCTTAGACGTGTTGGCTAGCAGGGGGCGACAAGCTCAGTGCTGCCTATAAAATCAGTGCCACGGACAAAGCAATTATTCAGGACAGCTGTGTTTCCTAAACTCAGGGTACTGATTGAACATTAAAGTCAATTTATACACCTGAGGTAACAGACCATAGAGATGTCATCAAACAGATTGGCAATTACAAAAGGTAAAAGACAAGAAAAAAACACTATGAATGTTACTGAAGTCTCTCCAACAAAGGAGCAAAAGCTTCGCCCATTCTCAGAGTTAACTGAGGAAGACATTGAGAAAATGGGGGACAAAGAACTCAGAAAACTCATTGCAAATCCGCTGGTCAACAATGAGAAGTACAAACAAGAGTTCAAAGAAGAAATAGCAGTAATACATCAAATTAAGGCTGATATGTCAGAAATGAAGAACACAGTGGAGCAAATTAAAAATACGGTGGAGAGTCTCAAAAACAGAATGAATGAGGCAGAAGAAAGAATTTCAGAATTAGAAGATATTTCCTGCCATCACGAAGAAACAAACAAAAAGCTGGAAGCAGAGCTAGGTCAAGCTAAAAAGTATCCAAAAATTAAAAGATATGATTAAAAGGTCTAACATAAGAGTTATGGGTGTTCCAGAAGGTGCAGAAAGAGAAGCTGGGATTAGAGGTGTGTTCAATGAAATAATACAGGAAAACTTCCCTAAGCTGAGCAAAGAATAAGAAAATAATATACAGGAGGGCTATAGAATTCCCAACAGAGTTGACCAAAAACAAACTTCATCACAACACATGATAATCAAGCTCTCTTCAGTTGAACAAAAAGAAAAAATCCTTAAATGTGCACAAGAAAAAAAATCACGTGTCTAATAGGGGAACCCCAATCAAACTCACAGCTGACCTTTCAGAGGAAACACTACAGGCCAGAAGAGACTGGAGTGACATATTCCAGATTCTAAAAGAGAAAAATTTTCAGCCCAGAATAATTTACCCTGCAATGCTCTCCTTTGTCTTTGAAAATGAAATAAAATTCTTCCACAATAAAGAAAAACTTCAAGATTTTATCTCATCTAAACCTGCCCTACAAATGATATTCAAGGAAGTTCCTATGAAAGAAAAAAGAAATAGCAACCATCAGAAACAAAGGCAAATGTGGAGAACATCCAACTAAAACGCTAACACAAGACCTAATTTAGAACAACACATCGCCAAAATGACAGGACCAAACTGTCCCTTATCTATAATAACGCTGAATGTAAATGGCTTAAACTCATCAATCAAATGCCATAAATTGGAGGATTGGATCAAAAAACAAAACCCAACTATCTGCTGCTTACAGGTGATGCATCTTACCAACAAAGATCAGAAAAAATTGAAAGTGAAAGGATGGAAAAAAGATATTTCAAGTAAATGGTAAGGTAAGACAAGCACAAGTAGCCATTCTTATATCAGATAACATAGACTTTGATGTGAAGAGCATCAAAGAGATAAAGAAGGATACCACATAATGATCAAAGGATACCTCCAGCAAGAAGAGATCAGCATAATAAATGTTTATGCTCCAAATGCCAAAGCATCTAGCTACATGAAACAAATATTAATGGGATTAAAGGGAGAAATAGACTCCAATACGATCATAGTGGGGGACCTTAATACCCCATTAACACAAATGAACAGATCAAAAAACCAGAAACTCAGCAAAGAAACAATAGAACTCATTCAAACTCTAGAGCAAATGGACTTAGTTGACATCTATCGAACCATTCATCCTACTGACAGAGAATACACGTTTTTTTTCATCAGTACATGGAACTTTCTCCAGAATTGATCATATTATAGGCCATAAAACAAGCCTTAGCAAATTTAAAAAAGTGGAAATCATACCATGCACGTTCTCAGACCACCAAGGAGTGAAGCTTGAGACCAAGAATTTGAAACACCAAGGAAGACTTACAAACATATGGAGGCTGAACAATATATTACTAAATGAGCAATGGGTTAGAGAGGAAATCAAAGGGGAAATTAAAAATTGCTTGAAACAAATGAAGGCATCAACACAACTTATCAGAACTTATGGGACACAATCAAGGTGGTGCTGAGAGGAAACTTCATTTCAATTAATGCTTATCTCAAGAAACAAGAAAAGCACCAAGTAAATCAGCTAATCTTACAGTTGAAGGAACTAGAAACACAACAACAAAGCAATCCTAAGACTAGTAGGAAAAAAGAAATCATCAAAATAAGGGAGAAAAT
Organism: Ochotona princeps; assembly: GCF_030435755.1. Classification (NCBI taxonomy): domain Eukaryota; kingdom Metazoa; phylum Chordata; class Mammalia; order Lagomorpha; family Ochotonidae; genus Ochotona; species Ochotona princeps. The sequence continues at coordinate 5,034,066 of NC_080851.1, forward strand.
AAACCAAATAGAGACCAAGAGGACTATACACAAGATTAATCAATCAAAGAGTTGGTTCTTTGAGAAAATCAACAAAATAGACTCCCCACTAGCTCGACTAATTAAAAAAAGGAGGGAGAAAATACACATCAATAGTATTAGAAATGAGAATGGAGATATAGCAACAGATACCTTAGAAATACAAAGAATCATCAGGAACTATTATAAGCAACTATATGCGAACAAATCAGAAAACCTAGAGGAAATGGACAGATTTTTGAACATATACAATCCACCAAAATTGAATCAAGAAGCAATTAACAATCTAAATAGCCCAATAACATGCACTGAGATGGAATCAACAATTAAAGCCCTCCCAACCAAGAAAAGCCCGGGACCAGATAGCTTCACTGCTGAATTCTACCAAACGTTCAAGGAGGAACTAACCCCAGTCTTACACAAGCTTTTCAAACAATAGAAAAAGAGGCAATTCTTCCAAACTCATTCTATGAAGCTAATATTACTTTAATACCAAAGCCAGAGAGAGAAACAACAGAAAAAGAGAACTGCAAACCGATATCCTTGATGAACATAGATGCAAAGATGTCCAATAAAATACTAGCCAACAGGATCCAACAACACATTAGACAGATTATTCACCCGGACCAGGTGGGATTCATCCCAGGCATGCAGGGATGGTTCAACATTCACAAAACAATAAATGTGATACATCACATCAACAAGTTGACTCATAAAAACCACATGATCCTCTCAATAGATGCAGAGAAGGCATTTGATAAAATCCAACACCACTTCATGTTAAAAACCCTAAACAAGATAGGCATAGAAGGAACATTCTACAACATAATCAAAGCAATTTACGATAAACCCAATGCCAGTATCATACTAAATGGGGAAAGACTGGAAGCCTTCCCGCTAAAATCTGGAACTAGACAGGGATGTCCACTCTCACCGCTACTCTTCAATATAGTTTTGGAAGTCCTTGCCAGAGCTATTAGACAAGAAAAAGCAATTCAAGGAATACAAATTGGAAATGAGGAATTGAAATTATCGCTATTCGCAGATGACATGATTCTCTACATAGGAGAACCAAAAGACTCAGTCAAAAGACTATTGGAACTAATAAGAGACTTTGGCAAAGTAGCAGGATACAAAATTAATGAACACAAATCAATGGCACTAGTGTATACAAATAATTCCACCGCTGAGAAAGAAATTGCAAGTACAGTTCCCTTTAAAATAGAGGAAAGGAATCTTAAATACCTAGGAATTAAGTTAACTAAAGATGTGAAAGACCTCTATGATGAAAACTATAAATCATTTTAAAAAGAAATAGAAGAAGACCTTAAAAATGGAGAACTTTACCATGTTCTTGGATTGGCAGGACCAACATTACCAAAATGGCCATATTACTGAAAGCAATATATAGATTCAACACAATCCCAATCAAGATCCCAACAACATTCTTCTCAGAAATAGAAAAGATGATACAGAAGTTCATCTGGAATCACAAAAGACCACGAATAGCTAAAGCTGTCTTGAAAAATAGAAATCAAACCGGAGGAATCACAATTCCAGACCTCAAGACATACTATAGAGCAGTGGTTATCAAAACAGTCTGGTACTGGTACAGAAACAGAGAAGAAGATCCGTGGAACAGAAAAGAAGCACCAGAAGGGAATTCACACATGTATAGTCAACTAATCTTTGACAAGAAAACAGAAAACAATCCAGGTAAAAAACCTGGTCTATTCAATAAAAGCTGTTGGGACAACTGGATAGCAGCTTGCAGAATAAAGAAGCAGGACCCGCACCTGTCGCACTATACAAAAATCGGCTCTAATTGGCTCTAGGACCTAAACCTACACCCAGAAACCATTAAACTACTAAAGGAAAACATAGGAAGCACACTCCAAGATATAGGAACAGGGAAAGACTTTTTAGAAAAGATGCCTAAAGCAAAGGCAATCAAATCCAAAATGAACAAATGGGACTATATCAAACTAAAAAGTTTCTGTACAGCCAAGGAAACAATTAAAAAAGTGAAGAAGCAACCAACAGAATAGGAGAAAATTTTTGCATTCTACACAAGTGACAGGGGACTAATATCTAGGATCTACAAAGAGCTTCAGAAACCCAGGGATAGTGAAAAAACAAACCCTGTAGCAAAATGGGCAAAGGAAATGAACAGACATTTCTCAAAAGAACAGATTCAAATGGCTAACAGACATATGAAAAGATGCTCAGGCTCTCTAGCCATCAGAGAGATACAAATGAAAACCACCTTGAGGTACCACCTAACTCCTGTGAGACTGGCCTACATTCAGAATTCGAAAAACAGCACATGCTGGCATGGATGTGGGGAGAAAGGTATCCTCCTTCACTGCTGGTGGGAGTGTAGGCTAGTACAATCATTGTGGAAATACATATGGAGAGTGCTTGGAAAATTGCAAATAAACCTGCCATATGACCCAGCAATCCCGCTGTTAGGAATATACCCAACAAAAGCAAAATCTGCATATGAGAAGGGAATCTGTAATCCTATATTTACAGCAGCACAATCTACAATAGCAATGACATGGAAACAAACCAGATGTGCGTCTAAGGAAGAATGGTTAAAAAAACTGTGGTACATCTACTCAATGGAATATTATTCAGCTGTCAAGAAGAACGATATTATTCTATTTAAAACCAGGTGGTCCCAACTAGAAACCATTATAAGCTCAGCGAAATGAGTCAATCACAAAAGAATAAATACCATATATTCTCTCTCATATAAGGAAGCCAACATGGAAAGGGTAACTCCAATAGTCCATTGAGCGTCTGTTGGCTGTTTTGGCTGTGTCTCAGATGTTTTGATGTTTTTATGTCGGTTTGTTTGCTTCCAAATAATTTCTTTTCTCTAGTGGAGTTCATCAAGTGCCCATGGAGCATGCAATGGCAACATAGTTCCTAAGAGACTTCTGTGTTTCCTTTTAGTTAAGCATGTGCTGCCTACTCAGTGGCACATTGCTTAATCAAGGTGCTACAATTTGTTGTTGACGTTGTTGCTGTTGTTATTCATGCTGTGATTGATGTGGCTGTTATGAAATGATGTCAATCCAAAAAATAATTAAAAATAATGTTCTAGATATGAGAAAAAAATGTCTTTGGTATTTTGAGATTGCAATAAGCTTGTAAATTGGTTTAAGTACGATGGGTATTTTGATGATATTAATACTTTCAATATATAGGAATTTGATTTTAACAGATAATTTTGTACTATGAAAGTTTATTGTTAGTACCAGGTGTGAAATATGGCTTTTTGTTATTGTTATACTTTTGTTTTCAAAAGATTAATTTTTTTGGCCGAAAGCCTTAATTATTTTAGAGGTAATCTGTGACTACTTTGCCATGTATGTGTTTTTCCTTTCTTCCTGCGTGTTCCATGAGGAAGATAATTTGACTTTGTAGATGAAACATGCTTATGCTTTATTGTACAAGAAGTCTTATGTTTTTAAAGCAAATAAAGGTGTTTAAAAAAAAAAAGAAAAAAAAGGAATTGAATTAGTTAGTTCAGGACAAAGATTAAGCCAGATGAGATCAAAATCACCAATGGACAGTGGCCCTCAAATTCTGAAGCAGTTTAAAGAGTTAAAAATGGGTGCAGGTATGATACTGATTAGAGAAGTTTTTTTTAATTGCACTGTATAGTTTCTTTTCTCTGAGAAATAAAATCTAAAGCTTATTTGTATTTTTCATATTTTTAAATAAAAGGAGGTAAAACATCATATTCTTCTAAAGAAGCTAACCATGATGGCAAACAAATGGGACAGCAGTCCTCAGGCCAACAGTCAGTCATCCCAGCACCCGCAGGACTGAGCCACATCTGCAAAGCAGAAGAATTTGGGGGTAAACATTAAGTTGTTTTGCAGTTGTTTCCCACTGATGCTCCATCTTAGTCACAAAAAAAAGCTCTGATTGTTACAACGGTGTTCCTTCTTGCGTCTCATCCCCCATGAGTGTCTTGCAGGTACTCACAACCGTCTAATTTTCCCTGTTTGATCAATGTTTGGCAGATCTAATTTCTAAAACTTCCACCAGAAAGACCAAGAGAAGTGGAGGAAAATGTTGTTCGTGGCCCTACAGTATCACGGTGAAGATACAAAGGGTGAGTCATTCCACCAGCTTTGAAGGCAACAGCTGAAACCTGGGACCCCTGACAGCCCAGGACAAGCACTCTCACCCACGGTCCACCTCCAAGACCTCTGTGTACAAGTTCTTTCCAAATTCAGATTAGCTGGAGAAAAACACTATTAAGGATTACTTCTTTGGTTGGGGACCCTCCTGAATCTGGTTCTTGGCACACATTTCCTTATGGCCCACAGCCAACTATTGCTGCTCTGTTCATCTCATCTGGTGATCTATGTGCTGGCTATGGCTTTCTGCTCTCCAGGATGCCCAGGCTGTAACACCTGCACACACAGAACCACGTGTCAGGTCTGTGGCCCTGAGACCCAGCACACAGTGAACAGTATTGCGAATAGCTTCCCACTAGGCAGATGGTGTCCTATACAGGTGGCCAGGGTTGCATAAGAATCTTGCTTCTGTTGTCACTGAGAGTGAATCTGTCCCAAGGACTCCATAGTTTCTGAAGCATCTTGGGAAACAGAGCCTATAAAAAGTCTAACTGGCTTGAGTTTACGGAGGTCACAGAAAATTGCACTTTTATGCTTTAAAAAGGGATTATTCACAGTTTCTCCTAGCTGAAACCTGATAAGGATGCATTTGAACTAATTCTGCTATTTGTTCTAGTTCTGTTTTATTTAGAAGCCCTTGATCAGAAGCTGGTCTGAGTCAAGGCTGATACTGAAACCTGAAGAAGCTATTTCCAAAATCAGTCCTGAGCTGCAGTGGAGCACGGTCCTCAAAGAAGAGACTACTGTGAATGAAGCCTGTGAGGATGGTTTGCAAAACTCTCCAAGGGCACATGCCATTGCATCTGCATTAGGATCTCTTAGCATTCTGTCTTAGTTGGAAATATGTTCTGTGACCTAAACAGCAAAGTTAAGATCATACCATAGGGTGGTGGGGTTATTACTTGTTATGGGACTGGTGCCTCTATACACCAAGTGCCAAAGAGCAACCTGGCCCCTCCCTTGCGAGGCTATGTTGAGAAGCAGCCAGTCTGTGGAGCACGGAGCTGGCTCCCACAAGTTCACAGTGTGCTGGCCCCTTTGTCTGCATCTGCTGGACTCCAGAACCATGAGTTACACATTTCCACTGCTCGTAAGACATCAAAACTATTTGTTACAGCAGCCCAGTGGGTATGTGCAAGTGAAATGAATAACCTGGTGAGCGTTCATGCTAAATTGCAGAGACTAAGAGTTCCATGCTAGGAGAAACCACAGAAGTCATGGGAAACTGCATCACGAAGGACTAGAGATACTCCTGTCCATCACATCCCTGCTCGCTCGGATTCCCTGAAGATGCAGAGGCCTGACACACTGCTCGCAGTTTGTTTTTCCCTTGACAGACTCATTTTTTGCTTCATATTTCTTCAAAGCAAAAAAGGAATGAGTCAAAACCCCCTACACACTCTATCTGAAGATGGATGATTGTTCTAATGGAAATGCGTCTAATCTGTGCTAAGGATCTTCCGGCTTCAACAGGGATGTGGGAACTTTCCACAAACAGGTCTGAGCGGAAAGACAGATATGATAAAAACATTGTTTTTCTCGGTCTGGTAATACTGAATGACCACATAGCACATATTAATTCACAGTATTTGAGTAAAATGCTGACATAAGATCACCAGGTTTCACCCACCAGAAATTCAGTAGAGTATTAGTAAATCACTATTCTCGTACTTTTTTCCTGGTTTTTCTCCCAGTAAAGTCTTACAGTGTTGAGTTTTACAGCTTTGTAAGTACTCATTATATTAACTGTCTGCTGCTCCTCTGTGTGGACTCACCGGGGTGTCATCAGTTCTGAATCTCCATCCATACAGAACACGCCAAGCCGATATTGGAGAAAGGCACAGCATGCGCCTATGGCCCGTGTTACCTGACCCGGGTCCTGATTGCAGATGGCCCTTCCTGGACAGAAAGTGATCTGTGCCAACATGGGAAGTGGGATTAAGTGGTGGAGCCTGCAGCTGAGATGCTCTGTGTAATGAGCCGGCAGTCACTCGGGTGTTGCAAATACAATCACCCTTGACTCCTAGGCCGAGAAGAGATATCTTTCCACTCACAGACTCTCCCCAGCTTGGCAAAGAGGCTTCATTTTGTATTTATCTGATACTCACTCAGGTAACCAGTGTTGATCTCAGCAGGAAGGAAAATGTTCAAAAATAAAAATAATGAAATGTTGAGAGAAAGGTGCCTTCCACTTCACAAAAATGCATAGAAAACTAACTAAAAATCATTGGTGTAAACATTTTAACTGGCGCCACAACTGCTACCTGGTTGACTCAGTGCCATTTCCTAACCGTAGCTGCAAGGTGCGAAGTGTAAATATACTGACTCAGAAAAAAAAAAAACAGGAAATGACATCATCTCAGCAGAAGCCAAGTGCAGCAAGTGTATTTATACAACAAAGAGCACTGAAGTGAATATTCAGTTGTTATTACCTGAGATAACTTGACTCCAACAATGTCCTGTGGACACTCGGAGAGCAGCTGACAGCCTGGGCTCCAGAGCCAATGTTCCTCCTGGCGACCGCAGTCACCAGTGACCGCAGCCACACAAGTGACCCCATGTCTGCTCTCACACAGCCACACACACGTTCTTTAACAGACCTGAGCCTTAGTTTCCTCCCACATAACATACGGATTTTCACAAGAAGTTGTGGAGGCCAAATGAGCTAGTTTCTAAAGTGCTGAGAACTGGAACAAACTATGTACTATATGAGGTCATGTACAATAAATGGAATATTAAATTCTGATCCTTTTCTTTGGTAAATATAATTTAAGGCAAATAGCAAGTTGTTGAGTATAAGGCAGTTCACATCAAATGAATGTGAACTTTCACATTTATTAGATATTAATAGAAACTCAATTAAATCTCCACCCATCATGAGAATACCCATTATTGAATACCCATTCATGAATTACTAATGGGCCAACAGAAAACATTAATATTGTTAACCTATAACTTAAGCATAAGTGGGAAATGAATTTTGGTTTTCCATTTACTAGTTTCCTGGTAACTGCAACATATTTTCTCCCAGCATCTTCTGAAAAGAATAGATTGCAAGATTCTAATGAAATAGATGAGATGATATCTGCCAGGTAGTTGGCACATAGTAGGGATTTAATAATTGGGGAATATTAATGATGTTCTTAATTTTATTTTTGTTCCTATAGTTGAAACTTAAATTGTATTTCCTCTAAGCAGGTATACTTAAAAACTATACAGTATTCTGAACAAAGCCCACGTGAGATTATTTCATTCAAAACTATCTAGAATGAAAATGATATTCAATAAAAACACCGTTTACCTGCACTTAAGAAATCTAGGCCACAAGTTTCCTGGGGGAGTTGTTTCCTGTGGTTGCATCTGGGATGGGCTCAGAGGCCACAAAATGGCAGACGTTGCATGGAATTAATTTCCCTTGTCCCTATCACCGACGGTACCAGCATGCCAGCATTGTCCACTAGGCTCTCTGAGCAATTTGGGATCTTAACCAATTTGCCATGTCAGAACGAGAGATGCAGATCGCTGAAAATGTCAGTCTTCTGTTCGCAAGTTGAGCTGGAAGTCAACAGACCTGCCCAAAGGCATGTGGTGCGCTATGTGCACCTGCATCCAACGTGTCCAACAATTTATCTGCCAAAATACATTCATTTTTTACTTTAACGATTTACATATTTGGCATATAAAATGCTGCTATCTAAATGATGGTGAATAAATGTACTGAATATTGAATGTTTTAGAGATAACTTTAGTTACTACTTTTATGTAATCACAAAGAAAGCCAAGAGTTCCAAGTGTCCCTGAGATGTAGGGTGCTTTACTTGCTGGGAGCAGGACCTTCTCAACACTGATTCCTGCCGGTCAGGCTATTCCCAATATCCTGGCTGCAGCTGAAGTTAAACTCTCACATAAACGTACTTCATGTTTTAAAAAATATGTAGTACATTAGAATATTTTTGTCAGAAAGAAATGATGACTGTTTAAGGCTACAGATATGTCTACCCTGGTTTGAATATTTCAGAGTAAAAACACTATCAAAAATATCACTCAATTTCTCATAAATGCATATAGCTTTTCTATATCTGTTAAACATTTAAAAAGCTAAATATTAACGTTAAAGGATACATCTTGATAGTTCTGAGTCTGTGGCAGAAATTAACTTTATCCTTTTGTTCTTTCACAAATGCTAACATGTAATAGGCATGCTCAGTTCAACTTATTTCTGAGCTAGTATTCACAGACTGTAAGACAGATAAAGGCACAATTTTGTGTGTTTGCTTTTCTCTCCTTTGTCACTGATGGTTAAGGGGCTAGAAGGAGGTTTTCCCAAGATCCTGTTATATTTCCAACATCCTTATGTGCTCTTCCGTGTAAATTAAACAGGGAAACGCCAACGGCACAATAAAACATCTGTAAGTGAAGCCTGACTATCAGAGAAAGCCATTTATCCTTGACTGCAGTATGAATGTAAACCTTTCTTCAAAGACTCCTACAAAGTCCCATGCTTAAAGAAACCATCTATTACAAATCCCATGGACCCTTTGTCCATCAGCTTGAAACCCCGAGTTCACAGCATCGAGTCCATCTGAATCAAGAAAAAGAAGGAAATAAAAGACCAACAACACCAGTTTGCAATTGTTTTCTGTGAAACAGAAGAATATTTCAGATGAAAATGGGCCTTCATCAATTCACCAATTTGATTTAAAAAGAAGCACATGGTGCAGGAATTTTAGAAAATGTTTCCATTTGCTGGGATTTTTTTCTTACGAGTTTCCTAAATAATGACTCAGAAAACTCTTGCTTTTTCATGCTAAGTGTTTCCCTGTCTTTCTCAGCTGAGCGGGAGTGCAGCAAACATTGAGAATAGGGATTTAGTCCTTAAGCAAGCAGGAGACTGAGATGTTTCATACACTGTAGGCTCTTTGATGTCCTACAGACAGCTCATGGGAATACACAGAAATGAAAAACGACTTACAGCCACACAGACACTACTTGAGGCTCCAGGTTGTCAGCGCACTGTTTCCATCATCCCTACTCAGTGACTACAGAACATACCCCCTGTTGGCATTTCTCCTGAACACAAAACTGGTCAAATTGTCCACTAGACCCTCCTCAAGTCATTACAAACTCTAAGTTCAAGGCTGAAACATTCCCTTACAGGTTTTGTCCACAGTGTTTCCTAATATGTTCACGTATTAAACTTGGCAGAGAGAGAATATAGATCCATCATCCGCTACATCATTTTCCACACGGCTACAAAAACACTGCTGGGCCAGGCCACAGCCATGAGCTAGAAACTCAATCCAGTTCTTCCGCTGGGGCGGTAGGGATCCAGTGCACGGAGGTACCGCCTGCTTCTGCTGGAGTGTGCCACAGAGCCAAGACTCCAACTCAGCCTCTCTTACAGAGGTGTAGACATGTTCCAATCAAACATGTACTGTGCAAAAAGCCTGCCCCTTCCTGCTGTGTATAAATGGATCATTTTGTCTGCCCAGGTGCACATCATGGACATCAAGGAGTCACTTTAGGAAACCGTATTTTATTCCTCCTCAGCAAAACATGAAATACCTTTATGCCAAATTTCTATTGAAAAACAATTTTTTAAAAAAAATGTCCACTCCTTGGCCATCCTAATTATTTTAAAAATGTGCTCGCCAGGACCTTGTTGAGTCTCACGGAATCAGCCATAACAACTGATCTTCAAAGCATCGACTCACTGCTACAACAATGCCTAGAGACTCTAGGATCCCAACGAGGGCCTCGGTGTGCTAGACACCAGACAACTGAGTTGGCCCTTCTCTTGGCAGTGAGCAGTAGTCAAGACTGAAGTTTATAACTCAGAATTTCTTCTTCATAGCTCATACATCAAATTGTTAAACCAATCCATACTCTTTGTTACCTGAAGTGTGAAGGGCAGTATGTGTGCCTTGCTAAACATTATCATACAGTCCTGCAAATCATTTTTTTAAAGGAAAGATCACTTATCAATGTAATTTCATTTTAGTTCACCAGGTAGGTTTTGTTTATATGCAGAGATGGGCAAAAATTGAGCCCAACATTTTGCCTTTCACACATTCTCCATTTTATCTGATCCCAGTGGTGAAGATAGCATACTTAAATATGTATTTTGGGAATATAAGTTTGCATAGTCGGAGAACATTGATTTAAGCTACATAAAGTGAGACAGGAAGAAAATTGAATCAATTTACAAAACAAGAAATTGTCATTTTGGTTGAGCGGAAAGGATGCCTAATGGCCCATTTCTTTCTCGGCTTTTACCATAACAAAACAAATCACCGCTGGCAATAACTCCGGTTCTTGAACTGCGTTATGATTCCAGTTCTCTTTCACAACTTATTCTTACTACGGAAAAACAAACAACCAGAAAACGTTGACTCTCCCATGGTAATTTCTGCTGTTGTCATTTGTCGTTATGGACATTTGAAAGTTCTCTTCAGTTTTGCGGCCAGGGGCAAAGATGAAAATGGGAATTAGCACACATCATTTATGTGTGGAAATGATAAAAAGCTGGACAAGACCAGGATCTGATCTTTACAAACATTCTGATCCAGACTTGTGCCTTACATTACTTGTTCTGGTGAAAATTATACTTCACTGTAAACTCAGGTTGACAGAGCTTCAGAAAGGCTGGCATCCCTTACATAGTGTCTGTTATGTGAGCACCACGCTACTGGGAACATGGTAGCATCTATTTCCAAAGATAAATACCCTTCACGTATATACAAAACTGTCCAAAAGTGTATTTCTTTGCAATCAAAATTTAAGAGAAGACAGAAACTTCAACTTACTACTTTTGTAAATTATATACAAAGACATAGAAAAACATAAGGTTTTAAAATTTCTTTGATGACAAATGGAAATCATAAAAGTGCAAGGGCACTTCAAAAAGCTCAAAGAAAATTCTCTGAAAAACATTACTCTTGTATTTCAATATCTTTTGTTTCTAATGCCTTTTTTTTTTTTTTTTTTTTGCAGACCTCTTGAAATGCCCTTGTACTCTGGATGGTAATGCTTACCTCAGTGTGAAAATCGAAATTAAATGACAAAACAGCTTCGCTATAAACTTGTATGAAGGAAGGAGAGATATTTATTGTTTCTTTCATAAATCAAATCATTGCATATTAAGGTGCAAAAGCATCTACTGAAATTTTTCAGGAAACATTTTCTTTGATTTGCATCTAATATAATTCACCCTGTGTGTGTGTGTGCGTGTATTTTACCATTAGAGTGTAAGAGCAAAACTGACACACAAGCCAACACTCTGTGCACGCACAGAACACAGATGTCTGTGTTTTATTATAATTCAACCAAAATATACATTTAACAAGTTCTAACAGTTTTATACAAGACTGCATTTACTTCGAAATAGCAAAACTACAAATTCTAACTTTATGGCCAGTCACTCCCAGTACAACAATTAAATTATGTAATTAATTATGGCTTCTAATAGATTTTCGTCCTTTCCCCAGAAATCATTTAGCTTAATCTTAGTACAAATACATTTGTTTTTTACAAATATTTAAAGGAAATATATGTCATGTACCTACTCCTCTCTGTGTACTTTCAATTCATAGAATTTTGGAATTTTAGATTTTTTTTAACCTCACAGGCAAGTGGAACTATTTACATATTTTGTTCATTCGGCTGTGAGAAAAATATACCTATTACATGTTTTTCAACTGTTACTTGCAAAAAGCTAGTCTATACCAATATATTTTCAAAGACAAATGCCATATTTCAGAAAGAGGCTATGTCAGTTTTTATTTTCATTCATATTCAAGTACATGTAAAATGCATCTTATTTTTAAGAAATTTACCATGTCATAAATACTATTGGATTTTTTCTATAAAAATCTGGGTGACATCAATTTGTCTTTAGTAATTCCATTCTGATCATATTGAAATTCAGGTACTATTGTCAACTTCTAGTTAAGTCTGCTAACTTTAGCAGGAACCGAGGTAATGGTATATGAAGAACCAAAATGGGAAAGAAAGGCAAAATTCAGAAGCCAGTTTCGTAGCCAGCACATTGCAAATGAGCGTTACCATAGCCAACAGAATGATGACAGTGACACTTGGCATCAGTCATAGCCCTTGCACTACTGCTGTGGCTTTTGAAAATTACTACATTTGGGTTATGTGCTATTTTTCCATTTCTTGAGTTATTTTGTTTTGAGTTCTTTAAGAAAAATGTTCTGCATAAATTAATTTCTTAGACTATCCATTTCTAAACAAACTCTTCAAATTCTTGATAAATTGAATGTAAATGAATGCAGACAGGCGGGATTCCATTGAGCAGCAGAAATAGCTGGAATGAAATGCAGGCGAGAACACACAAGGAAGTCAAAAGACATATGTACTGAAGACTAGAGAGAAAAATATGAAACCAAGAATAAACAGACATTTTAAGACCCTTTCCAGAGAGAACTGATTTCTTACCATATTTGAAACTCTTAACTATGAGTTGATTCTTCATTATTTCAAAGAAATTTTGGTAAAATTTTCAGTGGCGAAACAGAACAGATTGTGTTTGCAGACTTAATATAGTCACACTACTCTTCTAAGCATTCTAGAGAATTAAGTCTTAAAACTTAAGCGCTATTTAGATGCCCCTGTCTTTAGAAAAACACATAAATCTTTGCCCCATAATTTTTACATAAAAATTTATTAAATATTTCAAATATTTCAATTAACATAATTTTATATGCAAAGCAGCCACAGTTTTAGGCATAAAAGAGGTCACACAAATTTTGCCCAATGAACTATTATTAAAAAGATTTTAAAAATGGGTAGGCCATCTATATGTGGATGAAAATAAAGTTGATCATTTCACAAAGCAATCTGAACTTTTGTACCCTATATACTTTGTCCAAAGCTATTCATATTTTAATCAGTACTGCCAGATACACAGTTATTTGGAATTTTTCTTTTCAAAAATGAAACCTGTTTCCATGTATTTGGTTTGGGCTTTGCTAGGAATTCCTGGAAGACTTTATCCCAGGATACTAACAATGATCAAGACTCCAGTTACGTTGCTAGGTAGTAGTCTAATTCAGCACCCCAACTATCCTTATGCACTGAGTTTTCAAGAAGGATTTGCTCTGGTGCATGAAATATATTTCAGTTACTCCTGCACTTTTCCTTCCAATGGAGCAGCTACCAATATTCACAAGTTTGATATCTAATGAGGAAGTTCCTCCCCAGCTGTCAGTCTGACTCCTCCAAGACAGGTCAGACACCGGAATTGGATGTGGGAGGGAGAGGATGCTCTGAGCACGCAGCCAGTCACACCGACCCTGCAAGAAGCCGTCCTCCAACCACATGGTTTTCTCACAGATTTTCTTTCAAAGCATGGATGAGAAACAAGCAAGGTCTGTTATTTAGTTTTCTAAAAAGCTGTCTTCCCTGTGAGGAAGTGACTAATTTTTCATTTCACACTCTAACTGGCGTGAAAAGGCCAAACAGAGGAAGGCTGAGCGTTTGGGTTGTGGGGGAAAGGTGAGACTGTGCTTGGACAGACGGGAAACACACCATGACGACTCAGAAACAAAGCTGAGCGGGCAACCTCTCAAAGTGCTAACAAAACTGGAAAGGCTTTCTTGCTCGTGTGGGTCAGTCTAGCTTCTACACCTGTGACAGACTTCTTGATTGTTAAATTACTAAATCAATGCTACTAAATAACAGAATTATCACTTCAGAATGCAGAATCACACACAAAAAAAGGTTGTGTGAAGGAAAGTTGTCAAAGAGTTCACTTAACCCTTTCCGTTGTCAACATTTTGCACTTGTTCTGTTCAACGCACGTACGCCCCGCACCCCTCTGCTACGGCTACTTCACCCTACCTCTCTATTGTGTTTCTCCTCCCACTCAAATATAACCCAGTAGTCCAATAAGCAGGAGGGAATAAAGGCTGTAAATGGGCATAACATACAAAGTATGATAAATATTTAGAAAAAGGAGAGGAAATGCATACTGAAATATCATTGGTTATAAATAAAATGTGTTCACCCCTCCATGATCCTTTAGAAAATCTACTTTTTCTCAGGCTTTTGCTGGCAGTTTAAGTTGTTTTTTTTTTAAACCAGATGGACTACAAATTGGCAGACACTCACACCCTAGTGACAACAGATTCATTACAGAAGTGGAACTTATTTGTAGTTCTTCCTCCTTTTCATGGGGAGTTTTCCCCCAAGGCCAGAATTTATGTCTGTCTTTCCTTCCGCCTCTCAGCAGATGCCATCAACATTCTTCCCGGCAGGGTGTACTCTACATCGTGATGTAGCCCTGATTGTATTCCAACATTTCTTTCCATATCTTACTACCATATGCACTCCGCAGTCTGTCCCTGAAGAGCTTAGCATGCCACCACAAGCACTGAACTGAGCACGGACTTCTGCGAACCTGTTACTCCTCACGAGTCCTAAGGAACCCCGGGGTGGACTCCAACATCCTTCAGTAAATCAGCATTGTACAACGGATGTAAATCCTAGGGCCTGCAGGAAGTAACGCCCATCTCCAAATTCCTGCAACTGGCTCGGCAAAGGGGATGGCTCCCTGGGAAAGCTCCAGTGGATGATGGGAGCTGTTCTAATTGAGTCTTGCCTCCACTTTCTACCACAAGAAAGCCGGTTCCAGAGAGCAGGGCTATGGGGGATTTCATCTGTTCCTAAGGACCCAGCAAAGCTGCATGGGATGCACATGCAAGAGAATAAAGCACCTTAGTCCAACATCAAATGTGAGGGTTGCTTAGGTACACTCTGTACATCACTTAACTCAAAAACTCAAAACTTGTAACGTTAACAAATGCAAAGTCCCTGTTTTGAAGAGAATTCCAGCATTTTGCAGGTGCATGTTGTGTTGTTGGAAAACAGGTTCAGATGAACTGTTACCTTGACTCTCCCACATTCACCCTATGCGGTCTTAGATGATTCTTCTTGTGCCTTAGCCAAACTCCCTGGAAAGCATGGAAGAGTTAGTATAAGGGAAGTACAAAACAGAAGACAGTGTGCGTGTGCAGGTAAAGAATCGACTCTTGAAGTTCAACAGCAAGCTAGGTGGCCACAGTCCTGGGAAGCTCGTCCAGGTCGCGGTGATGTCTTCGGTTCCGTTTCTTCCTCATTTCCTGCATGTGCTTCCATTTGGGGACGGCCTTGTTCCGCTGCCTCCGCTTCTCCCGGTGCCACATCTGCTCGCAGTACTGGTCGAGGCTGAAGTTTGGGCTGCTAAGGATTTGGATGTAGTCTTTGTATCTCAACCGTGACTCAACCAACAGATCCTTGACCTTCCCCTCCTCATGCTCTGCCCTCTGGGTATTTTCCATCTGTTCATTCTCAATGACATTCAGAGTCAGTTTCACTATGGTGTGGATGAAAGTGTGTTCCTGAGCTTTGCAGTAATACATCCCAGAGTCCTTCTTCTGCAGACTTCGAATCAGTAGCCCATACTCCGTTTTGATGATCCTTTCATCAGGTTTCAACTGCAGAATTGGAAAAATGGAGGTAATAAATTAAAAACAGAGAGAGCTACAAGCACACAAAAACAGGCCACGGAGCTGAGCTGAAACTGAGAGATAGATTCCAAGTCTCTCTGTCATCAAGCGTTATATTGTCAGCCATAGTTGAAGAGGGCGAACAAATCTATTGACAGTCATGGTCCCAAACCATGGTTTTTCACATACAAAATTTTTTACAATTTTTTCTTTTTAGCCTAGACTTGAGGATAGAGTTAACTTTTCTCCCGGTGCACAGAGAAGAGTGAAAAAGCTGAGAAGTGAAGATGAAAACAGGAGACTCTACTCTGAACTTCATTGCAGAGGCTTCAGTGACTAACTGGCATGCTAGGGTCACAGATCGACATTGCGTTTTCAGAGGCAGAATGCAAAAGTCACAGTCATTGTGCACAAAAGGAGCACTAGAGCATGCTATCAGCTGAACCTGGGAAGAGAACAAAGGACCTGTCTCTGTTTTCTGGGTTTCACCAAATGCATGGTCTGAAAGGCAGATGGAACCCGTAAGCAGTGACTTGTTAAAAGCCAAGTGGAAAGGCGTCGACCCAGCACCGTAACAGCAGGACCATCATCAGATTAGCAACATTTAAAGCTGAATTTCCCTTTTGACTTTGGATTGAATCTTGATACTGAGAGTACATATGATACATCAGACTGTGTCATTTGTGGAAATGTTTGCCATACCTCGGGATAGCGTAACAAGGCAGTTTGATTCCAAGTGTGAGAAAGCAAAAGAAACAGAAAGAATCAGCTCTGAAACATGATGCTCTTTGGTCTTTGAAGCATGGTATTCAAATAATCAGCTTGCCTGGACCACAAACTGGTATGAACAGGGACACGATCTCCAGTCACACTGGAGGCAGGCTGACCCACAGCACAGCCCTAGCCAATGCGGCATGTTGAGAGGCTGGGCATTCGGCAGAACCACAACAGAGTAACAAAGACGTCTGGAAAATTTCCCAGTTTACACATCTGTCCTTGCATGGTGGACTTTGAGCTGATGGAAATCAAGGAGGCCTAGAAGAAGGCTAAATTAAATTTATTCATAGTGGGTGGACTACATTCGGCATCTCTATGTGGAAAATATGTAGGGAAAAAAATCCCTCTGACTCTGGAAATATGAGAAAAGGAAAAGAAACATCGCTGGCATCGGGCCCAGTTAACTAGCAAGTCTATAGTGAGCCACCCTGTGGGCCACCCGGTGGGCCAGGGCAGTGCAGCTGGCAGGGCTCTCCGGCAGGCCACTTGCAGGTCACACAGCTCAGAGGCCCAGTGCATGGGGCAGCGTGCGCTCCAGGCCGCCTCTGCCCGGCACTGAGGCCACACCAACAGGGAAGGGTCTGTCTGTCCCTTTGGTCAGCTGGATGCAGTGCAGTTTTCTTTCCTGATGGGCTTATTCCAAATGGTGAGGCATCTTTAAACAGTGGTGTGCTAGATACAGACCTTGAATTCATTCTCGGCAACTCCTGGGGTTCCTCATGCCTATAGAATATTTTGATTTGAATTGCTGAACTTCTGGAGGGCCAATCGTTACATGAAAATGGTATTCTCAAACTGAACACACTTTGTTTTTCTTTTTTTACACTTTAAACACACTTCATTAAGAATGATTTCAGTAGGTCTCAGGCATCCAAGCACTGCTTTCCTGGCCTGAACCTGCCCGGCCTCCTAGCATGACTCATTCATCTTCCCATCATCCTCCCATCTCCCAGGATGGCCGAGCGGCATACGGTGCATTGGGGGGATTAGGCATAAATCTCTTTGAAGATTCCAGGGTGCGGCAGCCTGAGCCACATCACAGACTAACACCATTGTGCCTCGGAGGTAAGGCTCTCAAGCTTCCACCTCTGAAATTCTCCTGCCAGAAGCGGCCCGAGGCGGCCAGCATGCTGATCAAAGTGGACACTTTCTGCCCCAGTTCAGGGCTAGGTTTTCTTCACATAACTGCTGTCCTTGGTGACGTCTGGACCGCGTTTCATGCTGCTAGAGCCTGTCACAGCTCCTCTTCCATTGTTCACTCTAACCTTCCGGCAGGGGAAATGACAACCTCAGGGTCATGATTTGGGCTATCCTTGTTTATGTTCTTTTGCCCAGAGGTCTTGTCCCTCCCCTCGCTCTCTGCTCACTCCGGCTCCGTCCCTACAGGGCTCAGAATTTCATAAACACCTGGCAATTCATTACTCAGTCATGATCTTTCACCTTCCCTTTTTTCACGGAATGCTCAATTTGGTTCTTGGTGCTTGACCTATAGGTTTAAAACATTCTAAAAGTTGCTTTGAAAAATATTTGGCTTTCTGGATTTTCCTAATGTCTACTAGAATATTTAACCAA
The DNA here is from genome assembly GCF_030435755.1 of Ochotona princeps. Taxonomy (NCBI): domain Eukaryota; kingdom Metazoa; phylum Chordata; class Mammalia; order Lagomorpha; family Ochotonidae; genus Ochotona; species Ochotona princeps. The sequence goes on from NC_080851.1 coordinate 5,052,100, forward strand.
TTTTTTGACCTCCTGAAATTACAAAAGCATGCCTTCAGTAAAACAGAATCCGTAAGAAAATGCTTTGAATTGCCATATTTTCCCCAGGAATTTTGCAATTTAGAGATAATGATCTTTGCCCAGATATTAAGTTTGCTGACCATTTTCACACTCTGCATTCTCATCCTTCCTCATGCTTTCATTTAGAACATGTGAGGCGCATCTCTCCACAGTGAAACAGAAACGCAGTCACTTTAGAAAAGCCTCTCCTCTGTGCAGGGTACTGTCACCCCGGCCGTGGACCGAGACCCAGAGACACTTCCTCAGGACTGATACGTAAAGATGGCCCAACCTTACAACTCAGAATCATGCTTGCCTGTGGGTTGACTATTCACTGTCCTGAGGTGGGTGACTATAATGTACTTGGCATTATTAAATGGACAGCTTTAGGGAAGGCCATTTGTTTTAAACAAGAAGAGAAGCATTGAAGGAACAGAGGCCACTCAAGTACTAAATAGCAGGTAAAGGTCAGGGACTTCATCTTCAAAAGCATTCACCTGCCAGTGCTTTCATGGTTAACGCAATGCATATGTCTTGGGAGAGTTCAAGAGTATCTCCTTTCTCCAAGATCAGAAAATGCTACTGGGGGGAAAATTAGGATTACCTAAAGCACAGAGTCTCCACCACGAAAAAAAAATGTCTATAAAACAGTGCTAAAATTTCTTCTGTGTTCAATATGAAGCACATTGAAATTAGAAACTTTTCTAACTCAACATGGGAGAAAAGAGGTCAGAGTTGAATCATTTGTATGCATGGTTGCTTTTAGTTTCTCAGAAGACACTGACATATTGTATATAAGGTATGTCTTAATGTACCACTAAATCAATAATGAACGTTTTCAGCAAAATATTAGAAAAAAACTTACTAAAAATAATGCTGAAGTGTTTAGCTCCATATTATTTAAAAATCCTATTTATGCATTAGAAGCACTAAATTAACTTTTGAGTAAATGTAAAATGTAAAGATTTAATATTAGAAAATTCCAAAAGTGGAACATATACACACAAATATATATATATATATATATATATATATATATATATATATATATATATATGAGTTCTCTACGAATAGTAGCTAAGAAATTGCAGAGCTCTAAACTAATAGATTTTTCCCAAGTAAGACACAAAATGTTTGAAAGAAAGGAAGTTTTAGAAGCATAAACTAAGAAAACCATAACACAAAAATACTTGTAATGTGTGTGACATTAAATTAATGTCAATGCTATACACATAGCTTGTTAAAAAGCATTTTTAAATGAGCTTGTCAGTGCAAACTAGGCAAATGGCAGGCACTACAATCCACCAACTACAACTGAACTCAACATCTAAGAAACAAGAGAGGCTGCATTCACATAATACCCCTCAAAGAACAAATATTACCACTTCATTCTTCATCAAAGTAATAGGCACTTTCTTAAATTATGCTGCACAGTTTTGCCTCAGGAATTCAGAACACTGTAACTGTGATTTTGATGGGGAATTTGTAATAAACTAGAAACTAAAAGAAGAGTATCTTTATTTCACTTAATGTGATTTCTACAAATTTGTCCTAAAAGCAGAGTTGGAAAAGTCAAGAAGAGCTTTAGATATGGAAAAATGTGTTGCTTTTCTCTTAAGAGAGAACAATAACTATTGATATTGAATACTCACGAATATCCACGGCATCACAGCGAGATGGGGGGAGGTGAGAAAGTATGTTACACTGAATGGTAAAGGCAAAAGCTCGCAGTCCCACAGCTGGCGAGCAAAAAGCTGGGCCAGACATCAAAACGTAAGCCACCTCATCTACACCCTGTGTCCTCAGGGCTCTTCTTTATAGGTTGCTGTAAATCTAAAACCATGTGTATTGTTTTAATAGTAAAAAGGACAAGTTCTACCAATGGAAAAATGAAAATGTTTGAAGACATTTTGAAATCTTAACATCCTCAGAGAAAAGTTGGTTTCAGTAAATGCCATAAGGCATTGCCTATTTCATTCATTCAGATCTCAAAAGTTCAATCGGAGCACAGGGACTCCCGATTGACTCGATTAACTCGCTGGTTACAGCATAAACATCATCAATTTTGAGAATAGCTTTATAAGAAAGTCACCAGATGACTGACTCATGACCTCCCCAGCAGCACCCAACTGTGAAACAGCCCAGTAAGGAAATGTTCTCTGGGCAGCAAGTGAGCTGGTGACAGCCTCTATGCCCAGGGGATAATGGTCCTTCCCTCCAGCTTGCTGGAAGTGGAGGAAAGATTTCAGACCATGACCTCATGGGTGAGGTGCAGGAGGCATCCTGCTGGGAAACACTTCACATGGAGTCTCAATGCTGGCCTTTCATGAGCTCTGAAACACTGTGTGCCCTGGGCAATGGGGAACTGCCCCTCTGCAAAGACAGATGGAAATGCCACTTGAAATATTATAACCAAGATATTTTTCAGCAAAATTCAATCAATACACCATTTCTGCTCCATTGAGTTTCATGGAGCATGGTACCATCACGACTCTGATAGACTGTTAAAAGGAACATGAAAGCAATGTGCAGCACTTTCAGAACAACAAAATAAGTGATCGCAAATGATTACAGGCAAATGACAGATTCTGTAACTGGGAGACCAACCTAAACAGAGCAACACATTGAGGGGAAAAAGTCAAGAAAATAACCAGGGAGAAAAAAAAAGTATTAAAGAACTATTTTAAATTAGAACCAACTGTCAATCATTAGTAGGTATAAAATTGAAAATTCTAGCTTAGTGCCGTCAAAGTACATTAAAAAATCATCTATATTGAAATAACTCAGATAGCACTCCTGTAATTTTTCCAGGATAAAAGTAAATGTCTTACATTTTGAAATTAAATGATTACTTCTTTATCAGATAATATTCCAATACATGTATATAAATGTATATAAATACATGTATGTAAAAACAGGACCCTTAAAATAGTACATAAACATAAACCTGCATAATTTCATAATTTATCAGTGTTGGTAATGATTAATAAACAGCACTAGATCAGAGAAATCAGCCATAATAAAAATAAAATCATTCCCCTTAGTAGTAAATAAGTAAACAGCCAACATCATGATAGATACAGCAAATTTTACATAGAGAATGAGGTTGACTTCTTTATGTAACAGTAGAACTCTATCTAAACCAATGGCTTAAGATAAAATTTCATTGCTCTATTTAAAGTTTTCTCCACCTCAGCAGTAGTGACACTGGGGCCAGGCAATTCTTCATTGTGAGGGATTGAGTGCTATGTGGTGTTTAATTCTGTCTCTGACCTCTACCAACCAGTTACCAGCAGCAGAATCTACTTACCTACCCACCCACAAAGCTGTGATGGCCAAAATGTCTCCAGACTTTGCTGAGCGTCAGCACTAGGGGAGCAGGGTTGCCTGGGGTTGAGCTCTCCAATTCCATAGTAACGCTTGACTGATTACATTCACTGTTTTAAATGTTTATAGACTTGTCATGGGGCTGGAGTTTTAGACAAATCTAGTGCACTTACTTACATGACAAAGAAATGGTGAGCTAGAGAAGTTACAACCTGTGCAGGACTCCTTGGCAGTCAGGCCACAGTCAGAATCAGCATATTCTGAACAGCCCTATTTCCTATTCCACATGGCCTCACTGACACAGGATTTCCATAACTTTACAATGTATTTCACGGTTGTGAGAGCTTCTGCTTTGAAATTCTGCCTCCTCATCTTCACAGTAACATTGAAATTTATTTTGTTCACTTTAGAAACTTCTGGCACCCACTTACTTCGAGATGAAACCAAGGGTCTCTGGTCCTTGTTTCAACTTAAGTCATCTAATTCTCAACTGCGAGTTCTTTTCATTACCCATTCCCATGCTCTGACCATTAATACTTGGAATTTTAGAACTTTGCTCTGAGCATCACTCATTTCTCTTTTGCAAGCTCTATAAATAAATTTTATTCCATGAGATTCAGATAATACCAATTTAGGATTTCTCAGATTACTAAGAGCAGTAACATATTACAGCTGTGTATCTCACAGATGTCCGTAATATGTTTTCATCGTGTATGTGTATGTTAGAAAAACAAGAAGAAGCTAAAAGCATAGGGTGTCCACAGTAGCTTTCTTTCTGCTTAATTAATTTTTACAAATTTATTTGACAGAGCAACCAAGAAAAGGGAAGAAATGGAGACAGAGACATCTTTCATGCACTGGTTCAATTTTCCAAATGGTCACAACAGTCAAGACAGGGTCAGGCCACCATCAAGAGCCTGGAAGAGGGAGTCATCAGAATGGAAGGAAGTATACACACACTACACACCTGTTAAAAGTTTAATGGACACAATATATACAGAACTAAAGAAACTCAACAAAAAACAAACCAGTTAAAAATGAAGCAAAGGATTTGAGCAGGCACTATTCAAACGATGAAATACAAATGGCCAACAGGCCAGTGAAGAAATGCTGTAGATTACTGGCCACAAGGAAAACACAAATAAAACACAGTGAGTTTTCACCTCACCCCAGTAAGTGTGGCTACCACCCAAAAATCAAAAAACAACAAATACCAGAAAGGATGTGGAGAAAAGGGTACCTTAATATTCTATTTGTAAGAATGTAAACCAGTACAACCATTACAAAAGACATAAGGAGAGTCTTCAGAAATCCAAAAATTGATCTACCATATGACCCAGTCATTCCACTTGTAGGAACTTATCCAAAGGAAATGAAATGTGCCTATTTATGAGTTACCTGTACTTTCAGACTTATAACAGATCAATTCACAATAGCTAAGATATTGAGCCAACCCAGATGCCCATCATTTGATGACTAGGTAAAGAAAATGTATATAATACATAATGGAATACTCTTCAGTCTTACAGAAACAATAAAATCCTACCATTAGCGAGAAAATTGGTTTCCTGCAGGACATGATATCTAGTGAAGTAGGCCAGACAAAATCACAAAAGCCACATGCCTTCTCTGACCAACAGTAGCCAGAATGTATCGAATAACAAATACTTAATATTCATGAGTGAAACTAACATAATGTAATTATAGTTTACAGCCCTTGTTTATACTCTTATCGAACAGTGCTCTATTTCTTCGTTGTTTAATTCTTGATTCAGTAGAGATTAAACTGTGGGCATAGAGTAAGTTTAAAATGTTATCATTAAAATTAAGGGAAAAGTGAAGGAAAAAGAAGGGAAACCTCAAAAGATTCTTAGAAGTATTAACATATTCTTATGATTCTATCTATGAGCCACATGACATCTGTTCTCTTTGTATTAACATCTGTGTGTGTCCAATATTTTAAATATAAACCAGCATGCCTTATTTTAAAGCCTAAATTGAATATAATGTGAGTTAAAATTTTGCCATTTGGATACTCTGCGGAGAAAGTTATTATGCTTCTCCTGATTAGGAAACTGTTCTTAAAAATGTGGTTCCATGAGAACTTAAAATTTTGAAAAAAAATTCATCCAATTTGTTTGAGAAATACTCAGATCCATTTTTTAAGACATTCATATTAAATTGGCCTATTCTTATCTCAAATGAATTTTGGTGCTCATGAGCATAAATTATTATTTCCTTTTTATCAAAGAATAATGATAGCATCATATACTATTAGAAGTTGAGCATCCCTCATCACCAAAACCCAGACTTAAGTTTAACATTCTCTCAGGTGGATATTCCTTGAGGGCTTACCTCCTCTCGATGCTCGTCTCCTGACCGCTGGATATACCACTTAATGGATGCTTGTTGGGATTTAGGTATACATTCCAGAAAAGTTGAATTAAATTCAATGCCAAAAATCACCTTTTCATCAGCAGTTTCATGACTAATGCCTGGAAAGCAAACATGGAATAGGAGATTAACCTTGACCTGGTTTTAAAAGCAAGGGGAAAATAGCCTGATTTAGAACAGATGCTATGGGGAAGGAATCGCACACATTATTAAAGAGAAAGGAAATTCATGTAATAATATTGTTACTTAAGAGTCAGAGATTACCCAATAGGTAGATTTTTAAAGCTGTCTACCTGTATTGTATTATTTCAGTCTTTCATCACTATGTTAACTATCTACAATTGGTTTCTTAAAAATAATTCACAAGATCTAACTGTAAACATGGACTTCCTTTAAGTTGATTAAGCGTTTTGCGTGTTTTAAGGCTTTTATTTCTTTGTTTTTATGAAGCACGGTCAACTCTGTAGGCAGTTCTGAAAGAGCAGCTGCTTTTGCTTTCAAGGAGAAAGTCGGTCATGAACTGGTTCACAGAGTTAACCAGAAAACACTTCGAAGCTGTGATGTCAACCAAGTGATAGTGGTCCACCTTGCTGATAGTAAACCGCCCTATCCATCCATCCACCACACCTTCTCTCTTTTATTCGGAGATTATTTAGGCCAGCCCGCGTTTCCCACGAGATGGTTAAAGGGATCTTAAAGAGTGGTGCTGCAGACACCTTGCTCCGTAAATCAAGGCACAAGGCACCGTCAGAAGCGCATTCCATCCGGAGCAGCCAAAGGCTGTGTCCCAGGTGTGGTATAATATCTGCAGCTCACAATGGATCAAATAAAACACAACAGTCACTCATCCTGGTACAAACATGCACTTTTTCATCAGATATTCAGATATCTCAATTCTACAGATGACCTGAGACTAGGCAGTACGGAACTTCAATGAATCCTGAAACACGAGAGAGACGCAGGTACACACGACAGATTTGTTTGCAAACCTCCTTTTAAGTTGGTTTTTATTTCCTGTACCAACAACACATGAGGTACACTGCCATCACTATGAATTTATCCAACTAGCCTTCAAAAAGCATGGATTCTACTTAAAAACTTGCCATTTGTTGACTATCACCACCAGTTCAACAGTTAAATCTTTGGTTTTGAAGTTAATAAATTTCAAAATGCACAAAAAGATCACTAGTGTCAATTGTGACAGAGAGAGACATGCATCAGCTCCGTTGGACCAGCTGCACCCGAGAACTGGTCAACTTAGTAAAAGATTAATCAGTGGAATCAGTGAAAAACAGAATCATGACTGAGCTGATTGTATGAACTCACTTCTTACAGCAGTAAAAATAGATTATGAACTAAATTCATCACGATATTAGGCTGAAAATGAATTTGCTTTGCTTCCAATTATGTTCCACTTTTGAGTAAAGTTTCTTTTAAATTTTTAAAAGTGTATATCTGCATATATGCGTTTTGTATATACTGCAATACATGTATACAACATAACACATACATCATTATGGATGACCTAATTTTAAACACTTTAAATATACAAACACTGGTGTTTTAAGATAGAACAGATCCTCATTAAATGTAAAACAAGTTGGCATATTTTAACATTCCAGAATAAAATAAAAAGAACTTTTCACGGTAAAATAGGTGGAATATTTTGTTAGACATATATACGATACATATCATTGAGTGTAAGACTAGGTCTGCTTGACATTTATGTACCCTCTTGATTTTATATCCTTATGATATAAAATCCAGTATGACTGCACTGAGCAAATGAGCAAGGAACAGAAACAAGGACCTTGGACCTGGGTTACCTGATACTGTGCAGCACACCTCTATGGTAGACGAGATTCGGGCTGTTTCCTCTCGACTCTAAGGGGGTGCTGTCCGAATGCACCCTCTTTCCTTCCATAGCACTGTAGCTGCCCTACTGTGTAAACCTTGCATCTTTAAGTCTGACAACTGATACTCCGCATGTAGATTCTCCCATTTCAGTGACTTATCTATACATGTCACAATTATTTTTTATTTTTAAAAAGTATCCGTGAGGCGAGGGCTTGGTACAGTGGTTGGGCTGCCCCTGGGCACCGGCTTCCCACACCTGGGTCGTGTTCCCCTGGCAATACCCGGGGTGGCAGCAGACGAGAGGTTAGTCCCTGGGCTGCAGCACCCTTCTGGGAGGCCTAGATCAAAGTCTGTCTTGCAAATAAAATTAAATAACTACATTTTTTAAAGATTTATTTTATTTTTATTGGAAAGTCAGATATACACGGAGGAGGAGAGACAGAGAGGAAGCTCTTCCTCCCGATGATTCACTCCCCAAGCGAGAGCAACGGCTGGAGCTGAGTCAATCCAAAGCCGGGAGCCAGGAGCTTCTTCTGGGTCTCCCACACAGGTACAGGGTCCCAAAGCTCTGGGCCGTCCTCGACTGCTTTCCCAGGTGACAAGCAGGGAGCTGGATGGGAAGTGGGGCTGCCGGGACTAGAACTGGAGACCCTATGGGATCCGAGGCATGCAACGCGAGGACTTTAACCACCATGCTATCACGCCGGGCCCAAAATAATTACATCTTTAAAAAGAATCTAGAAGGCACAGGGTGCATGGCATGCAATAACGTGGTGCCACAGCAGCAGAAGTGCACAGGATGACCTCTCTCAAAACAAAACACTGACTTCCTGATGACACTACCAGGAGTTTAATACTATCTTACCCAATACTTAAGTCCTAAGCAAATGGTTCTGCAAACCATGGGAAGTGGCTCCGGCACACCCCTGAATGCAACTCAAGAGAAGAAAACATTTCATTAGAAACTAAATAAAAACAGGCACCAATAATTGTCCATCATATTCGGCAAGAAGAAAACCGCCAGTAACTTTGACTAGGATGCACTGGATAGAGCCCAGATGGAGAACAGGAAGACAGTAACAGGTTACAGCAAACAAGGGCTGTGATGAGCTGGAGACATTTGTGTGTGTCTCGGGCAGCAGACGTGTCTGTAACACTGTAACATTTGCCAAGGAACCTCAGATTCAGAATCCCAAACCTTTGCCCTTTGCTCATTGCCAACTGCAATAGAGTTTGCTTTTCTAACTTCCATTTGCCTGCTTAGCTAAGGAGTTGTGTGAGGGAGCTCACAGGCCTAGTAGTCTGCATTTGACAAGTCCCGATCACAGAGCGTTCCTCAAGGCAAAGACCCATGGTGTGCCTTTTAGATAAAACTTCCCCAGCAGCATGGCCTAGTGGCTGAGGTCCTCGCCTTGAACGCACCGGGATCCCATATGGGTGCCGGTTCTAATCCCGGCAGCCCTGCTTCCCATCCAGCTACCTGCCTGTGGCCTGGGGAAGTGGTTGAGGATGGCCCAAAGCTTTGGAACTCTGCACCTGCGTGGGAGATCTGGAAGAAGTTCCTGGCTCCTGGCTTCAGATTGGCGCAGCACCGGCCGTTGCACTCACTTGGGGAGTGAATCATGGGAAGGAAGATGGTCCTCTCTGTCTCTCCTCTCTGTATATCTGATTTTGCCATAAAAATAAAATAAATCTTAAAAAAAAAAAGATAAAACTTGCTCATTTGAAGAGTGTCCCCATAGCCCTTGCCTCTATGCAAATAAGGTCGTGAATGTTAGAGTAATAGTGACCAATAGTTTGTTGCAGAGATAAGGTTTTATGTAAATGAGGTCATAAAAACTGTAATTCTGGTTGGCTGGTTAACTGTATAAAACCCTGCAATTCTCTGCGTCTGCGTCTCGCCCCGGGACCGAGCTAGCTCGAATAGACTGCCTTTGTGCATTTGCATCGAAGTTCGACTCTCGGGGCTTCATTTGGGGAGCTCTGGACGCGGGTGCCAGCAGCAGTGCCAGCAGCGGCAGCAGGCTTTGGCTCACCACAGCCAGAGCTGCAACAACGTCCAGCACCGCGGCTAGCTGCGGCCGAAGCCACGTCCCAGGCCCTCGGTAACACTGTCCACCAGCAGAGCCTTCATGATTTGATATTTATTTCACTTTGTTATGCTTCTTGCCTGCTCCCTCCCCTACAATGCACTTGAACATACGTTTCATGAAGGTATACTTCTTTTGTTTACTGGTGGATCTTCACATGCACGTGTGAGACAGAGCCTGGGCCGCAGCCAGGGGTGACCACTACAGCAAAAACGGGTCCCACGGAGCTAACCACATACTGCAATGGGATGGGCCAGAGACTACTCTTCAAAAGAACATGGAGTTTAACATATTTTTTCTACTTGTAGATCAAGGAAGCACTGTGAGGCCACCAGAAAATGTGGGTTATCTTCATCCCTGGTGTGGCAGTTACTACTGGTGTGACACAGAGCGGGACTTTCTAGTTTCGTGACCGTGTGGGGGTGTGTTGGTGTGTGCTGTGTGCTGAGGACAGAGCCCTGCCAACTCTCTCCCTGTTCTCACACTGTCCCCTTCTTCTGCTTATTTTACACTATTCCTTTTTTAAATAGAGCCTCCTGCGAGCTCTCTTTCTGCTAAACTCCCATATCGCTAACTGGGCCCTCTCACCTCTCCCCAAAGAGCCATCAGCTCTCCAACAGGGCTTCTCTGTGTCATGTTTTACCCAGGACAATTGTATGTATGCACAAGGAAATAACTTAGTAAATATTTACTGATAGAAGGAATACATAAATTAATAAGTGAACATGAAGTAGAGGCCACGTAAAACTTGTGTCCAATAAGTACCAACACGTTTATCAGACTTCTCTGGGAGGTCTCTTTGAGTTTACTCTAAATGTCCAAATGTTTTTGGCTATAATCTATTTTATCTCTACTTGCAGTTTTTAAACTTTACAAGGATGGATAAGGCAGTAAAAAAGAAACAAAAGCTATGGTATAGGAATTTTAAAAGACATATGAAACAAATCACAGTATAATGAAGGATCACTCACTTAGGCAGAGTGTTGATTTATAAAGTTTCCCATTGCCTTCCAAGAACATGTGCATCACAACAGTGAAATCTCCCTATTTCATAGATGTTTTCACTCACATAATAAAAAGACACACAAAGAGCAGGCTAAACATTTTAAATGCAAGGAAAAGCGTGTTCGGCCTGTACTTACTGTCTTCTATATCCCAACACTGGGTGATGGGGTCGCCATACTTCACATCCTGGCGTCTAGCTCGCCTAGGGAAAGGGGATTAAACTCATCAGAATTTCCAGTATGATCATCAGAATATGGAACAGCTTCATCTTACACCAGCTAAAGACAGATGTACGCTTGCCTCATTGCTTGATTGAAATGCAGTTCAAAATACCAATGAATCTACTGCTAAACGCCGGTTGCACTTGAATCCTAACAGAAAAAATTTTGTTTTAGCTACAAACTGGCCTAAATCTTAGTTAGTTACTATTCTTTTCTCTGATTTGGGAAATTTGCAGGATCGGTTGAAGAAAACTATAATCCAGATTGTCTCTATATCAAAAATGGGGAGAACTAATCGTACTTCTCAATCAGTAGCGAAAGTAATGTCGGAAGACCTCTAGTTGCGTCCTTAGGAGAAAGTGCAGCTAATCCGACAAACCACCCTACCAGGGAAAGGTTGCCGCAGATCTGGTTACATGATAAACAGAATCTGGAATAATGAAGACCGTTCAGGAAGATGCGTATTATAAAAAAGCAATGCATGTATTTTTGGAATTTCTGCACCAAAATAAACTTATCTTGTAATTCCATTTCCCAGGGATATTTGGAAAGGCTTTCACAGAAGGACACATTTGAAATGACAGAGCACAATTTATATTGCCTTTTCTGGTAATGATAGTAGTAGCAGTAATTAAAAATTAATATTAAGATTTCATAAGATGTCACACATTTTTCTTAAGAAAAACATTTCTATAGGGAAAAACAAACAAACTTTGATGCAGCAAAGCTAAGCATGTCTTATATTCTTTCACTATATTTTCATTGGCTTCGTCTACATTTTGTTGCCACTTCCAGGATCACAAAAGTAGTAATTAACTTTCTTCAACATCTAGCACATCCCTGAAGCAACACTGACTGGATCACCACCATGCAAGAGACTTGCTCGTCACGCACATCGTCCAGCCCACACAGACAGCATGCAGGCAAGGGACAGGACATGTCCGCAACATCACAGACAGCGGTTTGGGGAAGCATAAGAAAGACTGTGATGGACGAAGTACCTAAGGGCAAGAATGATTTCTTAACCTTGGCTTCCTCAGCAACGGGGTTAATGCATCAAACTGAAGGTTTATTAACCTGAGCACTCTTGTTTTTTTAGCTTCTTAAAAAGTACTCCCCCCAGACCCATACCGATCAGTCTGTTCTTGGGCAAAAATTAAAAGAAAATGCCAGCGATGTTTTACCTTTGAACTTGTAACTCACATTTACCTGCCTGACACTTAATTCATAAATTTCATGGAATTTGAGATATTTCCTAATTTTGAGCAATATTTGCAACATATTTGATGTGTGATCTATAAAATACAGAATTTTACAAATTAGTGAAAATTCAAGTGGAAATACACGTATGAGGGTCAAGCAAGACTAACATGTTTCCAGGCAATTGTGTTTAAAAAATGAAACATGTTTTAGCAACACCTACAAGTTGCTGATATTTTATATGGAGACAAAAATAGGCCTTCAACAATAAATAATGTCTTTACATTATCCTGGAAATAATGACCACAATAAAACAAAACTTTGATGACAACGCCGTTTCTCGTAAGTGGTGCTGCGAGGCTCCGAGGGGAGGAGTTACCTCTTTGAGGTGGGTGCGTACCGCGAGCACGCACTTCCGTCCCAGGCACAGTAGGGGTCTCTGGCCAGACAGCAGTCTGCACAAGCTTTTCCATAGGTGCCGCACCTGTGTAGGGAGAGCCGCACAAAGCCATCCCGGGAACCAATGTACAACTGTTGCTGCAAACCAAGCAAAGCCAACGGATTAGAAACATCACTCAGGCTGGTCTGAAGAAGCTCCCTCTCTTAAATTCCACACAACGGCTGAATCTCGGGCACCCGGCCATGCTCAGCTCTTGTGCAACAACAAACATAGGGAAGAACAACCTCTCCGACCCCTAGGAGGATGCTGGTGTGAGGTGAGAAATACTGAAATAGACAGAATTCTATAAAGCTAGTGCAAGCATGGCAGTAATTTAAGGTCAAGGACCAGCTGCTAGACTGAGGAATTCAGATGCCAAATCCTGACTCCATAGCACAGAACATATATTTGGTAGATTGTATCAGATGCAGATGCTATAGCAAAATGGATGGCCTTTCTCAGCACCTTATGTGACAGGGCTGCAACAAACTGGAAAAACTCTTCTGTTTCCAGTCAGCAGTTTTATCTGCTAATGAAGCACCAATCCCTGAAACAATTGGACTTCCAAGGGGAAGCATGGAGCAGCTCCGAGCAATGAAAGATCCCAAGTAAAAAGCTGAAGGGTTCTGAAAAATCCAGCAAACAAAACTGCATTCCATACTGCCTGCCATGTGTACGCCTTCGAGTGTGTGTGCCCGTGATGGGGGGCAGGGAGGATGCAGGTGTAGAAGCAATACCATTGCCTGCAGTGAATCCACAATCAATCCGAGTGGACCACATATGTTTTAAACAAAGGAAAAATATCACAGAAAAAGATACTGGCATAAACAACAACCAAGGATACATCAACAAGTTTGTGGAAAATGGAAGGAAATGTTTATTTTGCTGCACAAATTTTTGAAACCCGGTCAATCCTTTTATGATACGAATTTTCCATGAAATTTTTGAAAACACTCCACACACTTTTTTTCAACCTACATGAGCTTGTCTAACACCTCTGTTACCTATTTCAACTGTAAGATAAGATTCACCGGTTGTGGAGTACAATGGTTTAGAATGTGACTTAAATTCACACACAGACACTGATGAGTTACACTTTCTCTCCGTAACTTCACTTTCGCTTGTTCCTCCCCTTCTAGTTCCGCAGTCTGTCTTCTTTGTGGGTTCTTTCTTAAATTAAACGTTGGGTTCCCCTCTTCTCTACCTTATGTTGCTCAAAAACTCAGAGGCATCTTGGGAAAGCGAGAACCCACGGATCCTCCTAACCCTCCCCTGCCCCATCAGACTCGACTCCCCCAGTGAGAAATCTGCTCCGTGCTTCCCAGTCTTCTCCCTGTGCCCTCAGCTGCCCCACACAGAACTTGCTAATCCACTTCCTCCCCTCCCTGGGCAAGGCCACTGCCTTTGATTTGCCCCTTATCATCTCTTTCCTGGATCATTTCTAAGTGTCCTGTTTCCGCTGACTTCAGTCTGGCTTCTCAGCAGCCCCAACCCCTACCCCATGACCCTATCCATCTTCCATGCTGCCACCCACACAGCCAACTGATCTTTCTGAAGGAAAACTCTTACCACGACACCACTGTGTTTGAGCTCTTTCATGGTTTCCACTGTCTTTACACTAACATGTCAGACTGCTCAAGAGGACACAGCAGGACGCACGCAGTCTGGTTCTGGCGTTACTTCTGCAGATGCACTCCGGCCTCCCTCCCCCTGGGCACACAGCACACAGCGGGCCAGGCGATGGTCTCTCACTCTGCTCAGTCGGGTCACTGTTCTCTCCTGCCACTGGGCACATGATCCTCTGATTCAACCTGCTTATAATGTATCTATCTGCTTAGATCTTTGCATGCAGCACCCTACCCAAGCTTACATCTAGCTTAAGAGTAGGTATTGTTTTTCTAACTTTACTCTTCAAGAAACTGTTTAAAAGAGTTAGTTACTGAATGGATATTGCTGAAGGCTGATTGCTGGGCTATGGGTCACCAAAATCCGTGTTCTAGTTCCTGATACCTAATTAAACCCTTTGGGCTGTTGTTGTGGGTAGTAGATAAGACTACTAATTTCAACATCAGTATCCCACACAGGTTCCAGTTCAAGTCCCAACTGTTGCTTTTCTAATCTAGCTTTTGACTAATGCACCTGGAAAAACAGCAGACAACAGCCCAAGTGCTTGAGTCCCCACGTGCACGAGGGAGAGCCTGAGAGGCTTGACTCCTTGCTTCCGCAGGCTCAACCCTGGCATTTGTGGGCATTTGGTGAGTGACCCAACAAATGGAGATGGAAGATTACCCTCTCTCATCTCTCTTGCTCTCTCTCCCACCCCCGTCTCCTTCTATAACTCTGTATTTCAAATAAATAAAATGAAATATTAAAAAAAATCAAAGGTTGGGGTTAATATTCTACATAACTATCATGGAGTTTTGCAAGGCATCATCTTCATGTACCAGAAAAAAAAAAAAAAACAATGAGCTCAATTTTGAAATTTAAAGAAGGGAAAGGGCATGTTGACTAATTAATGAAGCCTTGATAAGACTGACATCATGATCTCTCCTGTATTATAAGAAAAATAAACTATCTGTTTTTACATTATTTACAACTTATCTTACAATCCAATAGATCTTTTCAATTAATTTTCATTAGCAGAAGCAATTTGTTGCTATTACGGTTATTTTTCAGACAGAAAGTTAAAAGTACCTGTTTGAGAGACAGCTCCATGCTCAAGATGGCCGACGGGTGCTGGAAACAGAAGGCAAACGTCAGTGAAGAGCATCACTTAGAGGCTGACAGTAGCCAACATGTCACCTCTCTCACGTGGAAGCTTGCTGCAGTCAACATGCAAGCTCTATCACAAGGAGGAGAAAACAGTCTTACTTCTATTTTCTTCCAAATGCATAGTGTTTATTCCCTAATAGCGATGATAAAAATAGTTTCTTTGAAGTATATCTTCTTAAAGAAAACCCACCTAAATACGAGGAAACACTACACTGAAAATGGTTCCCAGTTCCCCAAGTTATCTCCTTGTAAGTCTTCTTATCTTAACTGCCTCCGTATAATTCAAAGCAGTGTTGACAAGAACATCTACGTAATTATTTATTACCTCTTTCTGCTCTTACTTAGACAAGTGTTCCAAAAACTTGCTCAAGTAGCAGAGTTCTGAGAAGTTACACAGTGAGCGCTCCTGTGGAAAAGCACATTCTTTGCGGAACACTGCAGGCTCTCAGTGCGTGACATCTCACTGCAGGCTCTCAGTGCGTGACATCTCACGACATCAGCAAGGGCCAGTGCTATTCACAAAAGTATGACTCTAGACACGCCAGAGAAAATTGAGATGGCTGAACACGAAAGATCTCAAACTAAAAATGACAGGGAGTATTTAAAAATTTCATCCACCTCTTAATGTGTACAGTAGCAAATTTCAAAGATGCAGATGAAATGTATGAATGAAACAAATTTTAAATGTCTTATTTATTTGACAGGGAAAGAGAGACAGAGACAAAGAGAGCTCCCATCTGCTAGTTTACTCTTCAAAGGCTGCAACGGCTGGCGGGGCAGGAGCTGCATGAGGCTCAACCCCGGCAGAAGGACGCAGCTCCTCCAGCCGCTGGACTGTCCCCAGGGCTGCAGCAAAGCCGGAGCCTGGAACTGACCCAGGACACTGTGCGATTAGGACCTTTTCACTACAAGGCTGAATGCCTCCCCCCCCCAAATTAAGTGATAAAGTTCTATCCAATAATTTAGTAAAATTATGAATAAAAAAATACATCCATATGGCAAAACATGCCACACTTCAGGAAGTAAATATACATATTCTACAGCAACTATGTAGGTATAGAGCTGTTGAAAAATAGAAAGGCAAAGAAAACAAAACTAAAGAATGAAACAGAACTATTGTTTAATCCCCATTTAAGGCGAGATTCAAACCACTGTTCTGGGACGAAGTTCAACAGCTGCAGGAAAAGGCTGGTTCTGCCATGCCAGTGTGCGTTGCTTGGACTCCAGGGCCAGGGAGAAAACACCTGCAGACCTGCATTGGACAATGGCTTTGCCCTTAGGAACCACCCGGGACTTGGCTATGGTAGACACACAGTCCAGGGGCCCTATGGGACCGGGGCCCTAAGCACCCTGAGCTTCTCATACTGGAGTACTCTGTTCTCCCTCAAGGCAGTGGTGTCAACATGGAAGCAGTCTGTGTTAAGAAGCTATCTCAACAAAACATAGCCTTTTTTAAAGGTGTGCCTAAAAAATGCTTTATTGCTTTTCGGGAAATAGTGTCCAATTAAATTTTGTTGGATGCACACATACCGAAAAACCTTAGCATTAAAGTTCAAATGTATTCTAAAGCTGGAGAATGAGGCTTTTACCATCTCGGATGGGCAAAGATAATCTAGCATTCAAGGAAACTTCAAATTAAGCACACTTTAAAAAAAAATTCTTTTCAGGAATGCAGGAACACAAGATTGATACACCCTGTTTTCTGAAATCCAATCAGGAAACCACTGACAGGTAAAATTAATCAAGTGAAGAAGCATCTGCATAGCGAGAGAAGCCCCAGGCCTTCACTGACTGGCAGTTTGTCCGACTACGCTTAGAGGATGTGGTTGTAAGAGCTGATCCCACAGGCTCTGAGCTCAGGGCAGTCAACAGCGGCAGGTGAGGCCAGCTCTTGGTCACTTATAAAGCTTTCTCCAATGCTTAGGGGAAAGAAAAACAAAAGAGCTAATGTCCAGAATTCCCTGGGGAGAAACGATGAAGTTTTGAATGAAGCTGTGTGTCGGCAAGGAGGGTGACCTTGCTCACCGCGCTCCCCCGCTGGGCTGCTCACCTTGAACACCTGCAGCTCCTCCAGCACCACCTCCTCCACGTTCCACTTCTCCTTGGAAATGCTGACGACCTTGAGGACAGTGCCAATGTCTGAAACGAGACACAGCCCATGATCCTGCTCTGCCCTGCTGCACGGGCCGCACGCATGCTCCCAGGCCCTTCCCCAAGGCTGGCTGTTGCGACAGGAAAAGTCGGGTGGAATAAGACAGGTAGGAGGGAAGCTCAATGAGTGGGATGACACTCTCTGGAAACAGCTCGGCTCCCTCCCAACAGAAGGCACACGGGTAAAGGAATATTAAATAACACATATCTGGAGTATACTCTTAACAAGAGGAATCTATTTGCCCAATTTAAATACTGGCTAACATAACAGAAGGGGAACAGGTTGTTTAATCTAAATGAAAAAGTTGAAATACATTAAAAGGAGCCCTCTTTGCGTCTTTGTCATAATATATGTTTACTCAGTACTTATATCCATGTCACCATAAAATTTATATATATTACATATTATATTATATTATATATTATATATATATAATTTTAACAATGTTTACACGTGGACAGAAATCACTGAAACTGACTATGTGAGAGAAATCATGATTCAAATTGAAATTTCTTCTACCTTCAGAATCATTATCAAAGGGCTAACAAGGGAAGTTTGTTTCAAATCATTTTAGCTCAACTTAAATTATATTTGCATTTGATGATTCAAGCAAAAATTAACATTTGAAGAAAGGTATCATATTTCATCTAATACTGAAGTTCCACAAGAAATACAATCAAAAGAACACTTTGGAAAAAAGGGAAAATGAAATTAATTCAAACAAAGCAGGTATGTTCTAAACTTCTGAATAATGGAGTTTGAGTAACATATATATTAATGATCCTGTTTGCATGAACGTGTCAGGATTATTCCATTTTATTTTTTTTTTTAAGGATTCTGAAATCTTTCAAAAACACTAGATGGACATCTCCAAACGCCAAGACAGAAAGCCACTGGAAATGCGCGGGACAGCTAGGCAGTGCCACCTAGTGGCAGCTGATGCTTCCAGCAGCGAGACTCGACCAAGGATGAAGCAAAAGCAGGGGAAGCAGTAAGAGGTGCCCACCCCAACACCTGCAGTGCCCACCCAAGACCTGGCTCTGCATTCTCCGCGTCACAGCACCACCACGTGCAGCAAGCTCGGGTCTGACAACTCATGCTCCAAGTGCCTCTGCCCTCACACCCACTGCCCAGAAACCGAACACACACAGAGCAGAGCGTTTTTATCAATTGTTCCAAAACTGTTCTTCTCTCATACTAATATCTATTCCAATAAGAACATCCATTTCCTAAGACTCCATTTGTGTCTGTTTCTTTATGAAACGTGTCACCTACAGAGCCAAAGCTTGACCCCAATGCTGGGCTTTGGGTTTAATGACATCTGTTCTCTCAGCCACCAGAATTCTCATGGGGTTGATAGATAATGTTTCTATCATCTATTATTTTTTTAAAAGATTTATTTATTTTTACTACAAAGTCAGATATACAGAGAGGAGGAGAAACAGAGAGCAAAATCTTCCATCTGACAATCCACTCCCCAAGTGACTACAACAGCCAGTGCTGCGCCGATCTGAAGCCAGGAGCCAGGAACCTCCTCCAGGTCTCCCACATGGGTGCAGGGTCCCAAGGCCTTGGGCCATTCTCGACTGCTTTCCCAGGCCACAAGCAGGGAGCTGGATGGGAAGTGGAGCTGCTGGGATTAGAACCAGTGCCCATATGGGATCCCGGGGCATTCAAGGCAAGGACTTTAGCTGCTAGGCCACGCCGCCAGGCCCTATCATCTATTATTTTTGAGACTTCTCAAATAATCGATATTTGTCTTTCTGCAAAAATAAATATTCGTAAGCACTGAGATGACAGACAAGAAATCAAATGGCCTCCAATGAAAATCTGCATGATACAATAATAAGAAAATGTGTGTCCATGTAGCACTCATTGCTTCATGATTCTGACAGATTAGCTTCAGCCCAGCACACCAGCGGTTCTGCAAATTGGTGAAGGGACTCTCGTTAGCGGATACATGGCGATATGACAATGAGGAAACTGCTTCACCTTGCTCCCATCAGTGACCAAACATGTACTGAGTACCGACTGTGCACGCAGGCACGCTGCAACCTGCACATTCCTGGGTGCACACACGCCCACAGACACTTAGGGCTATCCTGTAAGTGTGTGCTGTACGGCTTTAAGGGATACGAGTAGGACCTGGCTGATGATAACTCATCTTGACATTGACAATGCATATGTTGGATGTTTCCATGTTCTTCCACAAGGAAGTCCTACCGGGACAGCACGCCCAGCCCAGCTGGAGCTTACCTGTCCCGAGGAACATGACATCATACTGGCCGTCTTCTGCGACCACGTGGTCCACCACCACTTGTGTCAGCCTGTAATCCACATTGATCCGCTTGAAGGTCGGTGCACCTGCCACAGGGTACACCGACTTATACATCACAGGATGCCGCTTGATGAAGCTGATGACGTCATCCGGGAAGTCCCGGGTGGACTTAATCAGCGGGTCGTAGGTTTTGCTTGGACACTGCAAAGCAAAGCGGAGCAAATAAAGACCTCACACGTCCACCTGAGCAGCTTACGGCTAACTCAGTAACGAAGGGGTCACTGCCGAGCACAGTAAAAGGACAGACACAGAGAACAGTAAGCATGTACAGGTAGACTCCTGCATCACCACCAAATATTCTAAATTACTTTTTAAACTTTTTTCCTCTGAAGTTTACACAACGAACCCTTTTTAATACTTCTCATTATCATTGCTAGGGAAGAAAAGTTGAAATTCCTGATAAATAAAATGTGATTTTTGCAACTGGTTTTAAAAAAAACTTGATGTATAAATATGAGAACATATGGGAAACCAGTGGGTTTTTTTTTCTTTATTTCCTTTGAGTAAATTTAAGATTTCAACTTAAACTGTGTTTATTAAAAATCAAAAGGAAGCAATCAACAGATCACAAAAAAAATCACTTTCAAAAGCAGCTCAGTAACTCTGTAGCGGAAATTATCAAGTGTTTTTACAACTAGCCTGAAGATTACCTTGTGAATAATTCAACAGCACTTTCCCCAAAGGCTGTGTGAAGAAGGCCTGGGGTGTGTTCCACGCCTGTTTCCCTTGTGACTGGGTCCTCACACCAATAGCTAGCATACCCTGCCCCCTTGTGGCCAACATTAGAAGTTCAAACTGCTATAAATGCCAAGATGTGTTCTCATCCAAAACTAAAGGAATCATTTTACAACTTTCTCCAGAAAATAGCTCCTCTCCTATATCCTAAATACAATATATTCGATCTATTGTCATTTAGGAAGTTATCCCAGTTATGACACTTCTGTCCAACTCAAATCTTTAACAGGCTCCTGGGGAAATTCATGAAGCATACCATATTTTCAGAAAATCCCAGAAAGACAAATATCATATGTTTGCATGACAGTTAATATAGAATGAAAATGCACAGGCCTGGAGATCTTCTGCGGCTTGCTGGCTGCAGATCTGTAACCCTGCTGCACTCTTCTTGGTGAAGATTATGATTATGGTAAATGAAGCCTGCGATTATGGAGCAGTATGATGCTATGACTTTGGAAAGAAATAAAGGAAGGAAGGAAGGAAGGAAGGAAGGAAGGAAGGAAGGAAGGAAGGAAGGAAGGAAGGAAGGAAGGAAGGAAGGAAGGAAGGAAAAGCTGGCAGAGAAGGGGCGGGGAGAGAAGTAGAATTTTCTTCTTTGAACTGTATCCATGAACTATGGAAAATACATTGTCTTGATATCAAAGGGGTTTTTAAAAAGTTAAAGAGCAGAGAAGAAAATGGGTACAGGAGGGAAACCTGGTGACAGCATGCTGCCTTTCTACTAGTTTAGTCTTCTCCAACAAGTTGGAAACAGTCTCCATTGAACTGAGCCATGTGTACAAGGCGCTAATTAAAATCATGTTCGGCTTCCCAGAGCAGAGTTCTCAGCCCCAATAATGCACAGGCTCATGGCGGAGGGGCGGAGGGCCCGGAGGCTGCGGCGCGTGCGGCCCCAGCTGCCGCACCAGGACCATTCCCGCACCGGAGGCACGGGAAGGCGCAGCGGGCAGGCAGCAACAGTCCACACACACAACCACAAGAAACTTTGTCTTTGACACAAAGTTGGCATATCTAGTATCAGGAAATACACTTCCTTTTTAAAAAATCTGTTATGTTTGTATCAGGTCTGTATGAAAGAGATGAGACATGTTCTTAAATATTATCCACTCAGCATATTCTTCGCAGGAAATGGGTCCAAAGAGCAAAGCGCGCCTGCTCCATCACTGTTCCTGAGGCTAAGCCCTCAGACAAGTGGGATCCGTCAACCTGACCACGGGAGGAGCCTCCGGGAACCAGATGAAGCACAGACGCCAACTGGGTGTGGGGCGCAAAGGAGACAGGCTCTGTCCAGCGAGGGCCGCGCGGCTGAGGCTCTGCCAGAGGCCAGGCGGAGCAGGCTTGCAGTTTGTGGTTGGTCTAGCATGAAAATCAAAGCAGAAGTAAGGCTTTCTCCACATTGGGTTTTTGAAAGTCCTCTAACAGAAGAGGGAAAAACGTCTTTTGGATTTTGTAGCTGTCATTACACAGTAGTCAAAATTTCCAAATAAATAATACTGTGACCTCCAAAGCTCAATGTGTGACGGCAGAGCTTGGCGTCCTTAGCAACGTGGACACAGGAGAACGCAGCTAAGCCACGAGCATTTAGGAAGAGTAAATGTGGCGGGCTTCCTCTGTGTTAGTCTGCACAAAGCGATTTAAAGGTAATAAAATCTCAGAAAAATCAGCAGAGCCTGGTTTCTGTTGCCTCTCGGGCAGCACACTTGCAGCGGGCAGCTTGCCTCCCCGCGTGCCGCCGCTGTTTGCAGGAGGTCTTTATCCGCTCTTGCCATGCCCAGTCTCTCAGGTCCCGTCTCCACTCTGTTTGCACTAATGAAAGTGATCCGGCAGAGCGCCTCCCTGAAGTTTAAGACAGGGCAGTAGGAGCCTGGTCTTGATCTTTCAGTACATTTGATCCAGCGGAATTTTGACTTCGGTATCATTTATGTGCACAGCACACTGAGCTAAAAATTCCTGCAATGCCAGGCACCAAAAGCAGCAATGGGCAAAATAGGGGGTTAGGGGAAAACTACACCTACAGCAAATGGTCTTATTTCATTATTGATTTTCTTCCCCCCCAAAAAAAATCCCTAGAAAACTTTATCAGTGCAGCTGTACTTCAACGGGTCCAAAATCCACTTAGCTTTCCCCTGGCTTTCCAGCTGTGTTACAGTCCACACCTGACTGCAGAGTTCACTGGCTCCTGCCCTCAGCCTTCCAAGCCGCCTACTTTCTACCACCTTGGCTCCTGCGAGCACAGGACGTAAGTTGGAAGCAATCCCAGGTCTCCATTTGCTGCTGCAATAAAGCCTGGGTTTAAACTGAGAGCAGGCAGGAGTCGGAGCCACGCACGGCCCCTGGAGTGAAGGGAGGAGAGCAGGGCAGCCCGGCAGCGCCCAGCTCGCGCCTGCGCGGCGGCGGGCGCACAGGGCTCCGTGTTGTGCTTGGCAGGCCTGCGTGTTGGCATAAGGCCTTTAGGAGCAGAGTGGGAAGCAATGGATAAGAAGAGAAAAATGGTTTTTATCCAGTGAGAGAGCTTTGCCCCCTGGCAAGGCACCAGACAGCTGTTAAAGTTTTCTCGCTGCTGCTGTGGGCTGGTCGCTCTAGGCTGGGGTTTCTTTTTAAACAAAGCAGAGCAATGACTAATGCGAGGGGAGCCAGGGCACGGGGGAGGCTGAAAAAGGCTTTCATTTTTGCAAACTGGGAAAAATAAATGGAATATGTAAAGGAAGTCTGACTTTGCTTTATAATGTAAAAAAAAAATTGCAGTTTTAATAGGTACCATCTGATCGCACTGCTCCTACATCGAAGGCAGCCTACGGCAGACAGGAGCCAGGAAGCACCCCGGGTTCTACAGCAAAGGCAGAAAGACCAGGAGTACAGTGAAGAGACTGAGCCATCCGTCTCTCCCTGTTCTTTTAAGAAACTCTGCTTCCAGGGGGGATGTCTGTATCAGAAAGGCAGAACAAGCCCTAAGCACATCCAGCAGGCTAGAGTCTGCATGCTCTCTGGAAAGAAACCATATAGACCATTGAAAAGGTGAGGTGGGTTGGGTGTCCAAGAAACAGCACGCGTGGGTGTTGAGGGGGACAGGGACAATCCATGACTCCACCCGACTCCCCCTCCAGCCAACCCCCTGCTGCCCCAGCCCCTTGTCCTCACAGTTTGGAACTTGGAGTCCAAGTTCCAAGTGCCTAGATTCTAACCTTGCCTGCACTTCCTTCTAGAAACCAAAGCTCTTAGAAGGAGAACTAGCCTAGACACTCAGCCATTTACAGAAGTGGTAACTAAGCAATTGTTTGCTATCCACTAAGTGGAAGGACATGCAGTGAATACATATTAGGAAGAAAAATAAAGCTGAAATTCTTCATCAGAGACACATGGGTGGGAGGGAAGGAGCGAGAGACATGACTGGCTCCCCCCAAAGTCTGCTGTGCCTTTCACATCACTTGGAAAGACGGGACAGATCCCAACAGTGACAGCATGGCATTGACCATGCACTCAGGCTCACAGGCGAGGGTGAGGGTAGCATGAGATGCTACCAGGACTACCTGTTCCATCCACCTCCAAATCATTCTTTGGTAAGCCAGACTGTCTTAGTCTTGTACTGTGGAGATTTCAAGAAGAGGGTGTGAAGACTCAGCATGAAGTACATATTGTTCTTGAATTTGCTGAAATCTACACATGAAAGATAGCCTTAAAACTTGTTTTTTTCTACCATATCAAAAAGCAAACCCTTACTGGGAAGGGCCTGGTTGACCATCCGACTCCTGACAACTCCAGATCTTCCTGAGGTCAATGAAGATATAACGCTCGGAGCCCATGATCTCGCTATGGAGAGCCTTTCTGTAGGATTATGTCAATGCATCAGCCAGGCAGCTTCAGGACAACAGAAGGATAAAACAGGTTCCAGACAGCTTTGACTTGGGGGTTCCATGTGTACCTCCAATGCCTGCTGTTGTGAACCGAAGCCAAGAGGAGGCTGGAGTGTCAGCAGCCCTCTAATCAAGCCAGCTATGCAAGCAGTTTATCTTTGTGTATCACTACGCTATGATCCAGTCCCTCCCTGAGTTGCTTTTGCTCTTCAAAATTACAAAGATTCAGAAAGCCTCAGTGATGTTCTGCTATGGTAAAGTGAAAAAGATCTTTCTAGAACAAGTGAGTATGCCCAGATCCAGAGCTAGCCCACAGGAGAATAACAGTTGAGATGAGCTTTCCTGTGGATGTGGGACTTGGTGATTTCTCAATGTCGTGTTTGGCATTAAAAAGTTTAATAATTTGGTGGGAAAGAAACAAGGCCCGTTGGGTTTCTCAGGGCCCACACTCCAGGTCTGTAATGTTTTATCTCAGAGTAGAAAAGCCGGACAACAGGTACCGCAATGCAGTAAATGGTTTGGTCTTTATCCTTGATTTTTCTCTGGAGAAAAAACCCTGCATGAGGAATGACACATGATGGGTTTCTCGTTCAAAGATTTGAAAGGAATATGTCACATCTCACATTCATCAGTAATGGAAGCACTACTTAATACTTTTTGCAGTAGGCTAACAGATAGCTAACTGGTTAATAGATGATTCTGACCTTCAGAGAAATATTTTTGGTTTCATAAAGTCCCGTTGTTGTAGCTGTTAAGACACCAGTCAAGACACCCAGTCCCACACCGGGGTGCCCAGCTTCAATATTCGGCTCTGCCTGACCCGACTTTGAACCCTTGCAGAGATGGGAGTCTCTGTCTCTCTCCCCACTTGTCAAATACTTTTATTTAAAAAAAGGCTAAAATATCTGATAGTAGGCACAACCATTATTTGGGAGAAATGGAATATTAAAATGAATACAAATTGTACAATTAGAAATTGTCAAAATCTACAGTAAAATTATTTAATTATAGTAAATATCTTTCATAAATGCCCACACCTCAAAAATAAATACTTCCATCTGATCATTTTGATAAGTGGATGGTTTAAAAACTGGAAGTCACTCTTAAGTAAACACTAATAGTTTTACATTTATGTGTAAATCTTAAAAAGTTCTATGTAACATCGAATAAAATAGCATGCTATAATTTTATTAAAGACATCAGGGAGCCAAAAACCCAGTATCAAAATTACTAAGAATTTTCTGCCTTGGTAAGTCTCCCTAGGCTTCTGGGTTTCCTGGCAGCCTGGTCCTTTCAGACCCATTCAGTTTGCTGTGCTGCCTCCACTTGCACCTGTCATTACAGTGGATTCTTATGTGCGTCATTACACTTGGAACTTTCTATCACCAAGATCAGGCTGGTGATAAGCGACCTCCAGAAAACATGCTTTATTTAGACCTTCTATGAGGACAGCAGAGGCTGAAAGAATCACTTGGAGGAAAACGAAGTGTTTATATGCATCCTTGGGCATTCAAGTCCCAGTCTCATGGACACTGCAGAGTAGTGACATCAAGCTAAGCCAGGGATTTAGGTTTGATTGTTTAAAGGAAGTTCAGCGTTCTGCCAAAACCAAGAGGAGTTAAGTCAACATTTTATCAATAAGTCAACTAACCAATTTTGAATAATGTAAATAATTTAAATAGTTTTAATGATAGCAAACAAAATGAAAAAGACTGCTATTTAAAATGCATATGTAGCATTAGAAAATTTAGTTGCTCTCCTTGGTAAACCAATGAACAGAGTCTAAAACGCATGTATCACCCGTTGCAAGTGTGTATTAAATGAGACTTACATCATTTGAAATGTGATTCAGGGCTCTCTAAAACACCTCCACCTCTGAGAAATGCACATTATTCTGGTAGCAAGGAAGTCAAGATAAGTGCCTAACAAGAAACAAACAATTCAGACAAACCCTTGTTAACCACTGCAGTTCCATTCACAGCAAAAGGCAGAATGGCCGACTCTCTGCAGAGCCACTCGTGGGCAGCTCCACAGTGGCAACGGGCTCTACACCTTACAGAGTAGCTCAATGTTTTCCATGGTACTTAAAATTCTTACAGAAAAGAAAAATGATAGTTTCAAATGAAAAAAAAAAATCCCTACAAATGAATAACAGTTGTTGTGGGGAACTGAATAGACTATTACAATAATTAGCAATCAAACATGATCTTAGACAAATAATTCGATGGCTCGGCTGGATACTTACTGTGCCTGGTCGGGGATAAGGAATCCTTCCATCATACTGCACCCAGCGGTGGTCCGCACTCTCCTTGTGAGCATACGGGCCATTGAACACTGCCCTGATGTCAGCCATGCTGTACACACATACAGCAGAGCCTTTGAAGACAGAACTGAAAGAAAGCAACGTGGCTCCGTCACTCGGTAACCAGGAGGTCTAAGAATAAACAACTCAACCCACTCCGACTGCGAGGTAGAGCAGACAAGACGTGCCTGTGTCCTCAGAGAGACCATAGCCAAGCCCCAGAAGGCTGAGTGAGCACAGTCCTCCTGGTCGTTACAGCCACTTGAGCAAGTGCACAGAGGGCATCCAGCACAGCGTTTCCCGGAAGCCCTAGGAGAGGTCAGATCTCACCTGCCACCTGCTTGGTAAACAGAAACTCCGCAGGGAGAAAGTCATCTGCCCGCATATGCTTTTCAATTGTATTTGAAGATATTATAGCAAAATGCTGTGTAAAGAACTTTCAAAACAAATTACCCACTTTTAAAGAGGAATCGGGTAAATAAACATCCAGTTGACATGCATTCTTAAGGTGAGTAAATAATATAAACACCAATTGTTTAAGAAAACATTAATTTCCAGGGTCAGCATCGTGGCATTGCACATTAAGCCACCACGTGTGGTGCTGCACCCCTTAGGAGCACCGGTCCCAGCCCCAGATGCTCCACTTTGATCCTGCTTTCTCCTAATCTGCCTGGGGAAATTCCAAGACAGCTCAAGAGCTTGGGAACCTGCGCCCACATGGGAGTTCCAGGCTCCTGGATCTGGCCTGGCCCAACTCTGTTGATGGTGGTCTTTTGGGGACGGGATCTGTGGATAGAGCATTCACCCATCTGTGTGTGTGTATGTGTGTGTGTGTGCCTCCTTCTTTCTCTCTCTCTGCATGCCTTTCTCTGTAACTCTGCCTTTTAAAAAAATTAACAATATTTATATAACGCCTTTTATGAAAATATGAAGATGCTGAAGTATTTCTGTGTCCCTTTGTGAATTTTATGTATCTCTGTACTTGTCAGATCCTTAATAACTACAAAGCATCAAGGAAATGTTTCAAAGCTGTAGCAACGTCACAAATCTTTGCAAGCTCATTGTTAGGACGTCTCAGATGCTTCTTTTCTTATTTCTGAAAATTAAAAACAGTCGCAAACTCCCAGCGCTCCTGATCTCTCACACGATTGCCGTCTGACTTAAGCGTCCTACTTCTCACTTTTAGAAATGACCTAAGGATCCTCCTGTATGCCAGACTCCATGCTTAATATCCCTGGCCTGCTACGGATGCGTAACACTGGGAGGGCACACGGCTGGGCAAAAACCAGCTGCTAGAAGGGAGACGGCGTTGCCATAAAAAGCACACAGTCTGCCTGCAAGAGCTGGAAGTAATAATGTATGATGCTTAATGACATCGCCATCATGCACTTCATTAGGGCTTCCCATTGGATAAAAGACAAGGCATGCATTCCGACATGACCTCAGACTTCAGGGCTGCATTAAACAGAAAACAATAATGTGCTCTAAGAACAAAGAGTAGACTTGTAACTTCACAGCCTGGGTGGGCAACAACTCGGGAAAGGAACTCTGATCTGTCTCTTGTGTGCAGAACACAGAGGGACTTCAAAGGCAGCTCGTGGATGGAAAGGGAAGATGAGGACGGAGCCACTCCACACACCGGAGGAAGTGCAGGCCCCTGCTCCTCCTGCACCTGCTGAAGCTCACACACAAGTTACCAGGGCAACCGTGTCCAAACCAGCAGCTTTGGACAGCTCTCGCTCTCCTGACTATTCACAGCCCAGATCTTACAAATAACAAAAGAATGTTTTATTTTCTGGTATATTCCAAACCAAAATTGCACTTCAATTCACACAGAAGGTACTGTGAACTAAATAAGGATCCTGTCACAGAAAGGAAACCAAAATGTAATTTGTCCACCAAGCAGTTCAGAATTAATTCAAAAGTAGGCAGCAAAATCGTTTCTTCAAAACAAGTACCAATATCTCCAATTCCTCTGATGCCAAAGCCAATATAAAGACTGAGAGCAGAGTTGTGGGGAAAATACATATATATTTCTAAGAATGGTGGCCATGACGTAGAACAGGAGCCAACAAGTGCTTTAAACACAGTCAGATGTAGGCCGCTGGGACACGGCTGGGGCACAGTGCATCAAGCTACTGCTTGCCGCACAACATCCCACATGGGTGCTGGTTTGTGTCCCAGCTGCTCCACTTCTGATATAGCTCCCTGTCAACGTGCCTGGCAAAGCGGCAGAATACAGCTCAGTGCTGGAACCCCTGTCAATCATTGTAGCAGCCTGGAGTTTCAGGCGTCAGCCTAGCCCATCCTAGCCACCACATCCACTGGAAAAATAAATCAACAGACAGGAGATGGATCCAACAATCTCATTCTCTCTCTCTCCCCATCCCAGCTCTTAATGTTGCCTTTCCAATAAATGAATAAATCTTTGTAAAAAGGAAAACTTGGTATATACAGATGTGTATGTATGTATATATATATATATATATATATATATATATACATATTTCAAGAAAATCATTGTCTTAATAACATGTAGATGGTGGCATATTATGCAAAACAGAATAGTAGATTACAACATATGCCTTTTGGACCTAGCAGTTTTACCTTGAGAATTTATCTCACAGCTAGAGAAGAATGCAATTAAGAATATCTGAAACTTCCACAGAGGTGTTTCATAATCCACACTCCGGGTGAACTTCCTGAAGGCCTTCGGCAGGAGCTGACCTGCGCAATGGCATCGCACAGGGTAAGCCCTGCAATGCTGTGCGTAGCGGTGAAGATTTGAACGCCACCAACAAGCTCACCTTCAGAGGACTGGTTAGCAAATTGTGGCAACCACTGGCCGGGTGCCACAGCAGCACAAAAAGAACACACTGTCTTATGCTCACGCTCAAGGATATCTGAGAAACAAATACGCAAGACGGAAAGTGCATATGACATTGTACTGCATGACCAGGGAAAAAAAATGACCGCACTGGCTCACAAGAATGTGCATTAAATCCCCTCACAGGACCAACAGCATGCTGTGACACACCTGCTTGTGGTAAAGACTCCATAGACGACAGGATTCCTTTCATCTCTTGTTGGGAGTAAATAAATATCTTCTGTAAATGAGAAAGAGACTCACTCACTATTGTTTTATTCTCTGCTAGTATATGCTATGCTCCTTTTCAAACAATACAATATTTGTGAAACTCCAAACAGCATACACATGTAAGGTAGTACAGTTATTATGTTGTGCCTTAATAAATTAGAAATAAGCAAGTTTTTTGTTTTTTGTTTTTTTTTTAGTTTAGTTTGTTGACTTTTATAGTTTTTGTCTGTTTCTGTTGAGACAGTGAGCTGGGCATGTACCTTCTTAGGGGTTCACGCCAATCACACACGTATGGGATGGTATAACTAACAACCCCCACAGTTAGGATTATCTGATTTCATATACAACAGGCCCCCAAATCGTGGGAAACTGAAATTCGCTTGCGTGAAACACGCCTTGTAAAATTGCGTCAACTGTCTCTTTGGTAACAATATGAGAATAGGCAAGTACACAAGTAGCACAATATTGAGAATAAATTTGAAAATTTTAAAATTACTTATAATGTGAATGTGTGAGTATAAAGTACCAGAATTCATGCATAAACAATAAATGAATACATTAGGACTAGAAAACAAAACGCTGACAAAAGTTAAAATGCTGCACGGTAAACATGGAAGCAATGCTGAGAACACAAGCGCAAATGATGCTGATTTTACAAACCACCAAAACCAAAAAGTCCACCCAGCACCTTCTCTTGGAGGAATGACTATGTGAAAAAAAAAAAAAGCCTGCAGTGCCATGACCCAGGAGCCAAGTTCCTCCAATTTCCCCCTGATGCCCACTAGAGGGCGGCGTGCTCTAAGGAATCTGACTTCCACCTGTGTGGGCTAGTTCCTAGCAAGTAAGAGGTGTGCGAAGTGTGCACTTCACGCCCCGAGCGCTTCCCTTGGGACTTACTGTAGCCTGCTTCCTTGACAAATGTACAGGATGCTGACGGAGGGAAGAGGATCCTTGATCGTGTGGGCCAAGCCGACAGCATCTCTTGGTGTTCTGACAGTACAAATTTGGCAAGATCTCCACCTGCGCTATCTACTAGGCCACAGCACATCTACTAAAATGCTTAAAGCAGTAAAGCTTTTCCAAGAAAAAGGAACTTGTGACTTACGCAGTTCGTCGAAGTGTGTATCGGCACCATCGCTTCCAGGAATGGAGCAAACCAGTCTGGCCTTCAGGAAAGTCGTCCACTTGTTAATCAGGCTGCGTTGTCCTCCTACGTCGTTCTGAAAAATGGGGGGAACAGGATTTATGAACATGCATCTGTCACCCATTAAAATGGGTAACTGTGACAGGTCTCAGTCCAACACAGCTCACAAAGACACAGAGCCTGGATCCTTATTTAGCCCTTGAATATTGGAATCGCTGAAAAGCAGCTCCTACCTTGAGCCTCAAGCACTCTTCTTAGGCTTGAATTACAGCACACCAGCCCTTTCCCCCTCGGAATGAGACTGCGTGTACAAGGTTGGAGGAACAAGAGGCCTTGGAATCAAGTCCTATTTGTACAAATATTTTGTTCCATGACCTACAATATACTACTCAGTTCTCCAAGTCTCTATTTTCTCATCAATTAAATATGATTATTGCCTTGAAAAGTTATCGTAATCATTAAATGGAAACATTTGCGTAAAGTGCTTAACATAGTACTGGGTAATCTGAATAAACTGAATGGCCGGCACTGTCCTGTAACGTAAGGGAATATACATGTATGCACATGCCAATGTATGTACATTCTGTACATATGTATATAATGCACATTGACTTGCATTCTTTTTGTCTAACAAAAATATTAGAATATGTCTAGAAAGACCTAAGTAATTATTTTCCAAATCAGCACATTACAAATAAAACATCAACACAATATAAACACTCAAGTACAAAAATCTCTAAAAATATTACTCCATGGTGTTCTCCATGCTTTATCTTCATGCAGAAACATTTCATTAAAAGTTTTCCTTAGGCATTTACCAAACCACACATTTAATCAATTAAAACAGAATAAACAAGATTATGTTAATTCAGCATAAAAGATCCAATTCTTATTTTAAAAGTCATGGATCCCCGTGAACACTAAATCTATAGGACTTCGTGATTTAGTTAGCTGAACCAGCACTGCTGTCACTTAATTTCAACTTTCAAAAAAATCTTCAGACATTTTGCCTTGAATCTGCTTCTCCTTGGATTTTTTACTATGTAAAGTGAATGAAAATTTGGCTGGCAAGTCTCACATCTGAATATCCAGGAAATGTCTTCACCGTGTTTCTTTTACCTCTGAAATTACACTACAGCAAAAGGATCTAAATGCCTCCCCAGAAGAGAATTCACACGAGTCCTTCCAGTCGATGCCAATAAGGAAGAGCGCAGGGACCACGGCGCACAGGGATCACTGCCTCCTTCCACTCGACGCCCCGCACGCCCCGCAGCCCTGCAGCCCTGCAGCCCCGACGCCCCGCAGCCCTGCAGCCCTGCAGCCCCGCACGCCAGGCATGCCCCGCATGCCCCGCAGCCCAGGACACCCCGGGAATCTGCTCTTCAGGTCCTTCATATTCTCCGCCACCAAACACAGAATAATTTGCAGGAATAGTTCTGTGAAAGTAATGTTTAGTGTTCTCTTGCTGTGTACTTTCAGGGTATATCAAATGACACAAAAAATAATTTAGAAACAAAGGCAGAACTATTAAAAAATATTTCACATAAGAGCTAAAAAATCTGCATTTGTACAAATTAGCATAATGCAAAATTTTTATCATAGTTTCCTACTTCACATTTTTCCAAATTATCAAAAAATTTGATAATTTGGCTGAGTTTGTTCCATATGTTTATATGTGCATATATGCTTATGTGCTCTTATTTAATGTACTTATGTGCTCTTATTTAATGTACTTATACATTACACTAAACATTACAAATTTAGTACATATCTTTATGCATAACAAAAACGTAACAGTGATCTCCGCTGATGGTTTAGACCAGCAACAGACTTTTCCAGTTTTCTGTCACTGATACTGATTAGACTGCTAGCACATGTTGATAACAAAAACACAGTGGCCTCCAGTTGGCTTTTCTCAGTCTCTAATTCTCACCAGAAAATGCATTCCCTTCACCCGGTACCCAGGCTAGATCTGTTGCTAACACCCTGCCTGTCAGGTGCCGTGTAAATCCCCATTCAAGTTAAGGGACAGCTAGAAGCACAAGGCAAAATTAGCTAAATAATAATAATAATAATAATAATAAGTGTTTTTTTCCCTTTTTTTTTCAATGAAAAAGCTATAAACAGCCAAGTCTCCTCTGAAATTTCTGGAGGGAAAACAAGGTCAGACTTCTTGGAAGACCCAATGTACGCTACTCAATACAGGGGTGAGGAGGGTCAGACTTCACAGAGATCAGCAGAGCCATGAGTGGAGCAATCCAGAACATGTACGGAGAACCAGGGCGTGTCCAGAACAATCCAGAACATGTACGGAGAACCAGGGCATGTCCAGAACAATCCAGAACATGTACAGAGAACCAGGGCATGTCCAGAACAATCCAGAACATGTACGGAGAACCAGGGCATGTCCAGAACAATCCAGAACGTGTACGGAGAACCAGGGCATGTCCAGAACAATCCAGAACATGTACGGAGAACCAGGGCAAACTTGGTTAGATGAAGACTGGGGTCAATTAAAATAGCAGCATAAAATGTTATAAAAATAAACTGGAGTGAGATCAAGCAAGACTATAAAACTAAACCAATGTGTCTGTATATTATTAAGCACACAATGGAGAATTAACAACAGCTCTCATCATTAACAAAGACGTGAAATCATCCACATCCTTTTAAGAATATGCAGAATATATTCTACATAAAGACCTTCAGACAGCAAACATCTTTGCAACTGCCGATGTTGTATCTGGTACTTCCAGTATCTGAGTGTTCTAGCTTCACAATAAAAACAATATTTCAGCTAGATGTTGGATGATTTCAAACGTCTGTAGATATGCTGGCAGACTTATCTAGATATGACTTATTTTTAATGCTAATGTCCTCATATCATTTTATAAATAGCAATCTAGATCTTAGTCTAAATGGAAGGAAATACTGGCTTTCTTCCTAATATAATAATGAATTCTGTGTTCATGCAGAAAAGGATTCCAGTGAGAAAATGTAAGAGAATTTTAAATGAAGTAAAATGCAAGATAAATTACTTCCTCATTTTTCTGGGATCCTTGGTTTATATCTTTTGGGAGTAACATACTAGACTTCATTTTTTAGCAGATCATAAGTTGTACCAAGCAAGCTCCAGTAAAACATGTTTATTTTAATGTGTTATTATGATACACTGATGGTATTTATTTCTTTTCTTTGCCTAGATTTGTATAATCTGAGTATTGACTTCATACATTTATCAGCAACCAAGCACACAACATAATCACCAGTTTGCTTTGCCCCATCACAGAGGAGGTGTTCAAATTATTTTACTAAATAACAAGTATCTATGAATTCCCTTTACAAAGTGTACAGGAGGGCAGTATCTTAGAAAGGAACAGCCATATTCTTTCAAACATTCTTTAAACATCATAAATGCTCCATTTCAAACATTTCTTCCCCATTCTACTGGCATCATCGCCTATAAGTCAGGGTAACCATGAGGAAACTCTTACTACTCTTCTAGCCTCAGATGTGTTGGCTATGAAAAAAATAACACTGTGTCTGCATTCTAAAAGATGCAACCAGTGAACACTGCAAGCCATTGAGCACTGCAGTCTTTAAATGCTGCTGCCAATCCTTCCAGCAGCCTTCTCCAGCCCCTCAAGGAATAAAAAAGATAAAAACAAACACACCAAAAAACCCAGGTCAAAGATGAAAGCCACCTGCTGTCAGCAGGGAAACCAGTATAGTTTCTGGCTAATAGCTCTCAGGAATGGAGCATAAGCATTTAATGACTGGATAGTAACTCTCAGCGACATCCAGGAGCATGACCCGGGGTGGCAAAGTTCACTTCAGCAGGAGTTGCATTTCTCCTGGAGGGAAGTGTGGTTTGGGCTGAGTGTTGACCAGCTAGCTCTCAGCCCTGGATTTGTTTGCAAATCTACACAATTCCCACCACCCCCACCCCAAGCACTTTCAGCCCAGAAGAGGGCTGCAAAGAGAGGTAATCACTTTTGTACTAAATTGTCACCTCCTTGCTTATTTTTCCTGAAGTTCTGAAGAACACAGCTCCCTCGCGGGCACAATAGATTTATTATGGAGATGTCAGGCTCAGCAGCTCTCCAGCCCCCAGTCACTTCTGGCCTCTACACTCTATTTATCACCGGCTCTTTGTGGTCAGGTTGCCTAAAGTCCTGACATCTTCTTCACAAAGATGCAGACGAAAGCAACAAAGACATTAAAGCATAAACAGGCCAGCTCATGTGCCTTCAAGCTGGGTGGTAAGCACGCGCATGCCTGCTTCATTCTTCTCTGTAGCTTTTCAGAACATGGCTCAATTGCATCACTTAATTTCCAACAGTGACTCACAAATGAAAAAAAGAAAAAAAAGGATCAGAAACAAAACACAATTTATTATAATACATGACCTTTGAATCATTTGGCTTTGTAACGGATGACACTATCAATCACTATGATTTTCGAATCAAAGTATCTGCTAAAAGGCAGATGAGTCACGATGCGAGCTGAAGGCAATTCATTTTCCTTTTTCTGTCCCAGCAAACCCAAGCATTTCTAAACCTTAGATGGACATGTATGGTAGCCAGAGACTGTCACACATGCGACCTTTTATTGAGTATTTCTTCTGACCTCTGGGTCACTCCTCTGCGTCCCTCTGGTAAACAGGACTTGATCTGTATATGCCATGCTGTTTGAAGATCTCTCATCACTTTGTAAATGTTGTCATTT
The DNA here is from genome assembly GCF_030435755.1 of Ochotona princeps. Classification (NCBI taxonomy): domain Eukaryota; kingdom Metazoa; phylum Chordata; class Mammalia; order Lagomorpha; family Ochotonidae; genus Ochotona; species Ochotona princeps. The sequence continues at coordinate 5,087,791 of NC_080851.1, forward strand.
TCACCTTTATATTGGAAACAGAAGCTCCAGGCAAACATAATGATTGGCATGCAGCTCCCACACTCTTGACTTCTAAAGATTTTATGAATCCATGAAATCTACACAGCAACTGAAAACAGGTCATACTCTATGCAAATCTATGTCCGGTCAGAGTTGTAATCACGTTAACGACCGGGCTGACTGACACCAGGCTTTGAAATCAAGACACAAGAATAAAAATCTTAAGAACCATAAAACAAAGTAAGGTATGATAATACAGTTAAGGGTTATGATTTCTCCATTTCTTGGAATAAGATTCTTAGAACACCTTCTTTTGCCAGTCTTCTTACGTGTCTTTGTGAAAAACAAGAGAAAAAAAAATCCTTTCAAAAACTTTGAAAACCATCAGTATTTTTTGGTGTGTGTATTTGCCTGCCTAATGCTATCCACTCTATCATCCTGCAAATCAATGAAACTAAAACTAGCCTATTGAGTCAAACACACAGGCTTCCTATTAGTCCATAGTATAAACTTGCATATAAGGTAACACACATCACTACATCTACGTTTTTTATTTAATATCCACTCACATACTTCATATTCATAATCTTCTGACTTGTCATTCATAACCAAAGCTGTATTTTGAGACTTGTCAACAAACCTCTTGAGAACCTTCTTTTTTTTTAACTTGGAATAGTGGAAAACACGATCACAACAACCACCCTAATGATAACAATTCTCCAAGGCGCGTCTCTCTGCTACCTCGGGCTGCGCTGAACTGAGGACAGAGCGCAGGGTTTTGGAGACTTAGGACAGATGGTCTGCATGGAGCTCTGTGAGTACCTAGCAGGAAAACCTGAAGTCCGAATGGGATATTTAAAATCCTGCCACTACAATCATGATGTCCTAGAAAGAAAAGGGGAAACTTAGAAACGAAGAGTCTCTTTGAGAGGAGATGAAGAGATATTCAAACACATTATTACAATGAACAAAGGGGTGTTAGGGAAGCCATGCCACTAAGCCAAGCAGGAAAATCAAGCTGACCACCAAAACTTGAGACAGAAAATCATCTTAATCAAGAAGAGGGTGGCTACGAGTTAAGGCTTCTATTAAACAACTGTCTGGCTGTCAAGTCAGTTCAAATGGTAGAAACAACTCCAGGAACAACCACGCAGCACATGGGGCCATTCACCCTGTAGAAGCAAATACCTGTTCCCTTCTTTCATTGACAATCAGGCCTTAAACTTGCTTCCATAAAGAGAACCTCATAGGTATTTTTTCTCTTAATAAGAGAATAAGATCTGTTAGCACCGATTCTTCACTGTTTTCAAAGGTTTTCACACCTTTCCTGCCACATACGAATCCAAAATAAATTCCAGACAGGTCGGCAGCCAAGAAGGAAGGCTTTTACTCCCCACTAATAATCCTGGGATACCTCAAGATTAGAATAGAGGAAACAAAAATATACAGACCCAAACACTGAAGACAAAGAAGAGGGGAAAATTTATGGCAGGCATTGAATCAGGAGGTTTTAAGAGACAAATTCCTCAGAGGCTCTCAAGGCAAAAAAAAAACTATGGAAAAAAATCACTAGAGATGACTTTTCATGATTTGTGATTGGAGAACGGCACGCAGAAATAGAGAACACCTCTTTTGGCTGCTTCAAAAACTCATAAGGATGCTTAGGCAGAAGCTGGTTGATCCATGATGGACTAAAACTTCGTTGTTAATATTAACAGATTAAATTAGGTAAATTCAGGCAGGCTGATGGGCCTTTCTCAGGGAGAGGCGGTACTCATTAAATTAAAACCAAAACCTGCGGCAAACAGTGTAGACCCCTTCCTAGGAATTTTTCAGACAGAACAACAGATGGAAGCCAAGCCAGATCACATCCGTAAGTCCTGGGCATTAAATCTTTCACTGAGCCTGTAACTGACACACGGAAAGGAAGCCCACAAACCACGGCTCGGCAGAGATCAACAAATACGGAAAGTGTCACTGGATTAAAAACACACATCTTCAAAGGTAGTAATTGTCCAAATAGAGCCATATATCAAAATAGACGATACATATGGAATCGAAGCAAAAAGCTATTAATGAGACCCTCAGGCAAGCTATGTGAAAAAGCCATCCAAATTGAATTCCTGGCAGGGACCAAAGGAAAAGCTGTGTAACAGAATGGTGGAGCTTACAGCTGGAATCTGGAGGTGCGCGGCATGCACACAATGCTGGACAATGAACAGAATCCAAAAGCAACTTGGAGAGCAGCCTGTGGGGGAAGCCTCCGGCCACTGGGGTTTGCCCTATATGCTATGCCTTGAAGGGCATGAAGCCCTCGCATACATGTACACACACACACACACAGCAATAAACATCACATGGGCATAAATTCTGGCATCTGAAAGTACCAACTTGCAAAGTAAACAGACATCAATCTTTTCAGAGGGTTTACTTCGCGCTGCTTGCCTCGGCCATCCGGTCAATGTTTAGTCCCTCCGAACAAAGGTCTGTGAAATGCATCACCCCTGAGAGCAGCGTTCCTGAAGGTCACCTACACCAGGCGGCGAGTCAACACGCTGGGTGTGGCGCACAATCAAGATCCTCAGAGTTTGACCAAGACTTCAGAAATCACCGAAAACTAAAGAAGACTGAGGAAGCAGTTGGACTGCCAAGTGCTGGCACTAGCGAGCAGCAATGCCACAGCAGATGGGCTATGCCAGATGGTAGAAACACCCTGAGGGAGACAATGACTCCTGCATCTGGGCACTCACGGGCCTGGCCCCACAGCCTCTTCACACTGTCTCTTTCCAGCCACATCCCCTGATCAAAATGTTTACATTAGAAATTCAGTTACTCTGTCAGGCTATTCCTGTCACCACACCAACAGTCCCGTGGCCACTCCACTGGGGTGTGCACATTCAGAACACGGCTCTCACTGCAGTTTGATTGGACAGCATGAGCCTATAATGCAAATATGTCAAGAGTGGTAATTAAGGACCTTGTAGAAGTTTACACACAGATTCTATGCATAAAAGATAAATTAAGGGTCAGTTAGAAACATCCTATCTGAAATATCTTTAGAACTTACCCCTGCCTCTTTATATCTGTTTACTTTCAAGTATTTCTCAATTCGGATACATTCTTCAAATGGTTGCTCAATATAGCTAGCTAGCTTGCCACTATTCTACCTAAAACATTTCATAACTCTCCACTGCCTTCCGCGGAGAGTTCATACTCATTAATATGGAATCAGGATCTCCTACCACCAGATACAGCGATCTAATCTCAAAGGCCACACTCCCTGGATTCCGGCTACAACATGCTGCTGTCCTATCTCCGTGTGGCCTGCAATGCTGGGCTTCCTTTACCTACTGTGGCTTCCACGCCCTCGCTTCAGCACTCATTCATGCACAGGTTCTTCCGGCATAATGAATATGAACTTCTCCAAATGTTCACCATTCCCAGGCTTCATTTCTACCACAGGGTCTTCAACAACTTCACAGAAATGAGTGCTGTGAAGAAAGTTATCTGGAAAGGAACCGTTCATCTTCCCTGTACTATGGGATAAAGGGGAATTGGTTATTGGTTCCACCAAGAATTGCTGTGTATTTTTCGTGATAATTATTGCATATTTTCTTGATGTTCTGAAATGCTAAAAAGATAAAACAATGAATGGATGATACAGAAAAAATTTTAAAAATTACCCTCACCTTTCAGTTGTTCTGTATGATATGTGCCTACTACCCAGATTCTGTCCTGACAACCACTATACTCCAACTCAGTCTAAAACCAACATCTCTGGTGAGTTGTAAACAAGTTTTAAGGGTCAGTAATATTTCCTCCTTCGATTACTAGTTAGAGAGGTAGAAAGGCCTTAAACCATCATCAGTTTTCCATTGTGTCAAATATTCAGTTAAAAATAGAAATAATTAAATGATAATAACAGCAAAAGCAATGCCTAGAATTTCTGAATATGTTCTGTGGCAATAAGATAGAATAAATAGTATAAAGGAGTCCCATTGGCATGAAAACACTGAAAACTCAGGAAAGCAGACAGAATTGAATGCTAATTCTCCTCTGAGCTCATCTGTCTTTGGAACTCTGCATATAGCTATGAGGTTTGTTTCACAGAATAGACATTCATTATGTTTTTATTTGCCAAAAGTAGAAAAATGATATTGCGTTGACATCTCAAGAGGAGAGGGGGATTAAAACATACCAAAGAAATACACTTTCAAGTGATACTACAAGAATCTATTTTTATAAAAATAATAAATAAAGACAATGAGGATTTTTAAATGTATGATTAAACTTGCTCCGTTGACAGGACACAATAACAAATCTTAAGGGTTTGAGTCATTTTAATTATTTTTACTGAATTATTATTCAGATATGCTCACATTTTGCTGCTAATTAATCCTATATTATTAAATGCAAGTTAGGATAGAAAAAAAAACATTTTGAGGAATTTCAAACACTTAAGAAATCAGGACATAGTGAAAAATCTTGAAGACGGTGCTCAGTGAACAGAATGATTGAGTGTGGAGATACATTGCTGAGTAAAGAACCTCTTTTTAAAGTAAATTCATTCATCATGCATCCTTATTCAATCTCACAATTTGTTAGCTTTTTAACTAAGAACAATAGCATTACAAAATCTTGCTGTGTGGCCTGGATTTCACTGTGGTGGGAACACTCATATCCAACAATTTTCTCAGCCTTTCTAACATACAAGTTTATTCACAATTTAAATAAAATATTGTATGGCTAATCCATAAAGTCAAGATTATACCTTTAATATAAATATTTATAAATGGCACGACTAAATTTTTCCTTAATATATCCTCCCCACTTCTAACATGAGGTTTTAGTATATTTATACTAACCTGAAAGCATTACTTTGTGGTAGATGAGTTTGCATCGAGTGGACTGTATCTATTAAGAAATTAGCATTGAACCAGTGCACAAATAACACACTTGTTATACACATTCTAAGGAAATGCATCTAACTGATTGTAAAACCTTTATGACATATTTAACTAAGTTAATTTATACAAATAATGTCCACCCACAGTTCAGGTTTTCAGGGTCAGGACACAGTTTTTACAAGGCATGCCTGAATACACTAACATCCTACAACCACTCCAAGCAATAGCCATTCATCTCTAGGCAAGTGCTTCAAGAGAAATTAATGTGATGCTTAGACTATGAAAGAACGGCTATGCTTTTCAGAGCATCAGTCCCCCAGGGGCGGGGGGATCAGTGGGACATGGCATTATTGGCTGATCTAGGTTCACATGTTGGCCTCATTCAAAAGCTATGTTTTCATTAGCAATTTTAAGTGCAGTGATGGTTTGTATTCCTGTCCATGAAAGTGTTCAAAAGCCAGAGGGCACAGATTGAAACAAAAAGGGATGGGTTCCGAGGGAACAAAATGAAAAGTTTGTACAAGACCAAAGAGAGCTTCCTGCTGAGTGCATACATTAGCGCAACAGCTCTTCCCTTAATAACTGGCATTAGGCTGAAGTCTGTGTACTTAAGAAAAGTTATTTCAATGACAATAAACCCATGTGAAAAATAATATGCTGTGGCTAAAAGGAGAATTCCAGTGGCATTATTATTCTATTAGGTGTAAGTTTTATCAAATGAAAGTGGTCTCAGAGTTTCTGTGCACCTGCCATTTAAGATGGATCTTCCAAAAGTTCATGGAAAACACCCTACACATGTGTTTCCACTTTTGCTTATAACAAGTTGCAACTCTTTTAATTTCATTCATCAAGGACTCCCTTGTGTGCTTTCAGTAAAATACATAAATATATTTTACCTTGCAAACTCTTCCAACACGAGATAGGATGGTCCTATCAGTTGTACTGCTTTCTTGAGATGACTCACGAAAGAAGAAATATATTTTATCATCATCTGGATTATAGGTGTCTGGTATGGGGAAAGTTCCAATAAATTTTGCTCCTGTTTGAAAACAAAAAAAAACAAGAAACTATCACTTAAAACACTAAAATAAACCAGCCATAATAACCGTGGTATATCCTGAAGGTGAAAGAGTTTGCAGCAGGATGGACACAAGGAACCATGAAGTGGATGTGCGAAGCAGAGCTTGTACACGCTGGAGCAGAAGGCAACGCTGCAACAGGCATCCGCACCAGGGGCCCCAAGGGAAGGCGTGGGCATGACGAGGGGCCCCAGGAGAAAGCGCGGGTGTGACTAGGGGCCGCAGGAGAAAAGGGCGTGATGAGCGGCCCCTGACTCTCAGAGCTGCTGTGGCCTCACTAACAATTTGAAAAATTTTCCCATCTTATGATTTCATATCCTTATCCTGACTGATGAGTCCATTTTTAAACACAATGTCTTTGAAAACATTAAAAGTTTTTATGTATAGGAGCAGAGAGAGAGAGGAGAGGCAGAGACAGTGAGCTCCCAGCTTCTGGTTTACTCTCTGAATGTTCACAGCAGCTTGGAGCAGGACAGGCCAAAGCTGAGAGCCTGGAACTCAATTCAGATCTTCTACTTGGTTGGCAGGAATTCAATTATTTGAGCCAAAATTTTTTGCCCCCCAGGGTACACTTAGCAAGAAGCTGGAGCCCAGTAGCAATCCCAGCGCTCCAATAGGGCCACACCAGTCTTAACAGCACAAACGCTTCCCTCAGCACAGTGTCTCTCATAGAAGTTTTTGAGATACCAGGAATGCTGTCTTAAGTGCTGACACGCTGCAATGACCATTCCTGTAACTTGAGCACTTTGTGAGCCACAAAAGACAGAAGCAAAGGATAGCATCTGCATCGATTGCTGGATCAGCTCTGAAGACAGTTTCTGGGTTTACATCTTGTCTGAAATTTTCCGGAAAAACGACCACTGACAATTCAGTCATCTGTGTCTCAGCTTTCCCAAACCTAATAGGAGATTATGCATGTCATTTCCCTTGTACGGTTACTGATGAGATGATCAACTGAGTTAGTACAGATAAAGCACTCTGCATCTGACAGTGCTAAAGCACAGTGAGCGGTGTGTGGTTAGGAGGGTAGCAGGGACGATAATCACTAGAGATAAAGACCACAAACAAGAGGCCTAGCACTGTCTCTCTTTCTCTGCCTCTCAAATAAGTAAACTCAAACAAAATCACAGCCTTAATGGACTCTTAAACTCCAATTTCACTTTTCATATGGCCCTAGAATATTACATTAAAAATTACAGAAGACCACATAAGGTTCTCTTAATTGTCTTTCCTAATTTATCTTTATAATTGCATACAAGGGTTTTGTTTTAATTTTGTACTTTGCCCCAATCCTTTGTGGCATGCTTTTGGTAAATCACAAACACTTGGTTTTTATCCCTGAGCAAAGTTAAAATTCTTTTGAGACATCAATTAGCACTTCTGATTGTCTTTTTCTGTTTTACATAAAAACAGAACCCTTTGTGGAAAGAGCTTTTCCCATAACTGCGTGATGAGCATACTACAAAATTCACAAAAACAAATAAATAATGAGTTCAGTTATTATTATATATCCAGGTAACTCAGAGAAATTAGAGAGATTGCCAACATCAAAAAATAAAAAGGAAGTCGGACTTCAAACCAACTTTAACCTGTATTAAGGAAACACTGACATGGGGTCCAGACTAGACTCAGTAGAAGTCCCAGTCTTGGTATTTCCAAGAGAAACACTGCAACAATGACTAGAAAAAAAAATCAATAATGTCAACAACTACTGGTTCCCAGGCACAATGAGCTCCAGAAACGTTTAAATTTACAAATGCTGAAATCCAGTGCCACCAAACTGAATGAAAGTCTAGCTGATCCTGGTGTGTGCATTTCACACATGTATAAATACCAAATAAGTGAATCTCTACAGAAGATTCTCCCAAGCATCTCTGTTTGTGAGACCCTAACAAGACTCTCCTGTGGGCAGGAAGAGAGATACAGTTAGAATTCTTATCCTAGAGTCCATAACACAGATGGATGGATGGGTACGGGCAGTGAAAACTGAATACTAAATATAAATTCTTTATTAATTAGGAAGGGACAAAGACAGATAAAACTGAAACTATACACAAAATATAATCATAAGATTTAGTTCTCTTGACAAATATGTAAGTTGAAAATGAGCATTGTCCTAAGTAAAATTTATTGGCAGACTTACATATAATTTCAGTAGAGTGCATATAGAACTTGGTAACTCTTGCAACGTTAGGATCCCATCAGACTATACAATGATAAGTTAAGGTTGCAGTTTAAGAAAATGATAGTGGCAGAAAATGGATATGACTGCTGTCCAGAGAAACATGGGCGCTCAGCAGCAGGAAGTGGAGAAGCACCAATGAGAAGCAGGGAGCAGCGTGAAGCTTCCCCCAGACACTGCGGAGGCAGAAGTGTTCCCCTGAGCACACTGCTTGTCTTGTCTCGCTGACAGGAGTTTAACACTGAGCGGAAGTCATGAGAGGAACACGGACCAGTATGGCAGCTCACTGCCATGTCGCAGAGCGAGCAGGACAACCAGCTCTGGACATGGAACTCATCACCCAGGTGGTGCACGGAGTCACGAGTGGAGGACATTGCAGGAACCTCATTAGGGCTTCAATGGGGAGAGGCAGAGTGGGGTTCCAAGTGCCCTTTACTCTCATTTTCAACTGGTAGAGAATATGAGGCAGGAGTGGGTTTGTGCTTATTTGGTCATTGGTCACTGCAGATTTTATTGCATTCTCTCTTAAATGTTGGTTCTTTTATAAGTTTGTGAGGAATGATTTTGGAGGGGCAAGCTACAGCTGTTTAAGCCAAATGCTTATTATATGAAGAAATCTAATTATATAAAAAGCGTATCCAATAGTCCTCTGTCCTGTGATTTAAACATTAAGCACACTTACAAGTTAAAAATAAATACAAGCTTCAAGAACAGAAAGCTCTTTCCTTGCAGATTTCATTTAGGTCATGTCTGACAAACACTGACATTGTTATTTTCTGATAAAAATTCTTTCCTAACTTGCTGCCAATATTGCATAAAAATAGATACCATTAATTAGTGCATAGCTGTTGAATTAAACAATCTTGAAGCAGACCCATAGACACCTGGGCTTTATTACAGAACATTTATCCCCTTCAGCACTTGAAACACCCGCCCCATTGGGGACAGAGTTTGAAAGTGTAGCTTCACCCATGAACTCGTACATGGCACCAAGCAGTGCTGCCAACTGGGAGCGGCACAGCCCCACGCACATCACTCTAACCACTCCCAGCATCCTTGCACACGCATGTGCTGCCACCTTCATGACACAGGAAGCCAAGTGCTGACATCACTGCACCTTTTCTCATCATAACCTTTTCCTATTACTTTTTCCCCTTCCATGTGGGTGGAAAAGAACCCAAGGAGAAACTTCAAATGAAAATGGCCTCCATATGTTAAAAACGAAAATGTAAAACAAAAGTTCTCATCAACTCCCAGAAAGAAAACAAAAACATATGCAGTTGGGACATCTCTTTAATTTCTGAAGCAGTCATATTTCTTAGTTTTATCTGAATTTCAAACAAAAACTCAACTGCAGGAGTACTCACCAGAGCTTGCATATCCATGTTCCTATTTCTTATTATGTTCTAACATTAGGTCACAGAGTAACATTATCTTCTTCAAGAAGGTTTTTGATTTTCTTTTTTATTTCTTCAGTGACACATTGGTCATTCAGTAGCACGTTATTTAACTTTGTGTTGTTGTAATGTTCTATTTTTCTTCCTGACATTCTTGTTTTATGGCTTTTCGTTTAAGGGGATGTACAGTGTGTAATGGAGACTAACATATCCAGATGTGAAGATACAATGCAGTATGCATCTCTACTTCCAGATCAAAGATGGAATCCCAATGAAACTGTTAAATATATCTTGACAATAGGATGCTGGACTCTCACCCATTATCCATGCCCAGAAATATATGCAAATAGCAGAATACTAGACTTATCACTATTTAAGGATTATACTATTGTAATAATATAGGGGGAATCAGTGCAGAGAAGGCATTTGGGAATGGGGGAAGGAAAATCCCACAACCTATGAGGCTGCGTCATAAAATAATACAATAAGTAATTTTTTAAAAGATTAAGTCAATAAAAGGTAGAACCATCTAAATTTTCACATAACTTTCCAGTGTATTACATCTTTGTTACACTTCATCCTGACATGATAATTTAATAGATGGTTTAGCATTTCAAGGATGAAAAAAGCCATTCATACTTCTAGAACTCTTGGGACTAGATTAGAGAGTCCTGGAAGAGAATTATACCATTAAGTGAAGAGGTTAGCTGATTTCACTCTGGTTCAAAGTCAGGCAGCACAAAATAGGACATACCCAGATCTATTAGGGTGTTAAACTCACCCAGCAGTTCAGTGATAAAAACAGCGTCCTATTAGAATTCTTTGGGGGCCAGCACCTGATACAGCAGCTGGATCAGCACCTACACGGCAAACTAGAGTGACTGGTTCCATCCTGCCTCTAGCTGCTCTGTTTGTGTACTCCGTGAGAGCCGGACAGAGTTAGCAGCTCCTGGTTTGTATGTGGAGCAGGCTGTAGTGGCCATTTGGGACTGAAGCAGTGCATAGGAGCTTTCTCTCTTTCTCCCTCACTCTCTCCCTTTGTCTTCCAAATTAGTACATCTTATATATATATACCTAAGTCTTGGAACTTCTATCTTAACAGTTATACATTCAAGTACAAATTTAACAAAATCTCAGTATTCATTTAATATAAATATAACACTACATGTATAAGAGTTTATTACATTCTACTTACTTGTAGAAAATGGGCATTTGAACTAACAAAAAAGTGTAAGCATCAAAATACAACATGAGACTGAAGTCATCTCATTAGAAATACACATAAATATGAAGAAGAAACAAAAGGACACAGATATTGATCTCATTGTCTGAATATTTATCATCTGTCAGTTCTTTCAACCCAGAAGAAATCTTATGAATGCCAGTAAGGAGTTTCACAACCATGTTCTATATAAATAGTAAAGAAAATTCACAAATGTGTTGCATTATATAGTTGTAAGCTATTAAACATAATATGCAAGTATACTTTAGTAAGCCTTCACTAACAGAAATTTCCAAATTGGTAGAAATATTTTGTCTCTATGCCATTCAATATGGTGTTCATGGTCCTGGCAATCAATAAGTACACGAAAGATGGCTAGTGTGACTGAACAACATTAATCTACTGTATTGAACAAGCATTTTCACAGCAAGCAGCCTGTGTAAGTGACTGCTCTGTGCTGCTCTATTGTCTCATAACGACCACGCAGAGGCCACCAATCGCCCAGACACCAGGGGCAGAACAGGTTGCTATTCTCAAGCACAGTGATGGAAGGATGGCTTGGTAGCTAGGAGACCTGGAAACACTCTTCCTTCATGCTATATTTACTTTGCAAAATATGAGCATAAAGAGGATATGCCTAGGATAACTGCTACTCCCAACCATCAGCACAGTTCACCTGCACCTCCTCTCCTCTCGTTCTCAACTCTAGTGGGAGGACCCAGTTGACTTCCACAAGTACAGCTGAAAAACAGCTGCTTCCCATCAAAGAACAGCCTCAGCCAATGTCCTCACTTTAGGAAAGCCACAGTTTCCATAATTTCTCCTCCTGCTCTGCCTTGCCTTCCAGTGAGGAACCGACCGATCTGGTCCTGTCCCTCCAGCGCTGCCCTGCTGAGCCCGTAGCAACAGTCTGCCTTGCTGCTTGCACTCACCCCAGCTCTGGCCACACTGACACGGCTCTTCCATTGCTTGTCTAGCCCAGCTTTCTCTCTCCCTGCCACCTCAGAGTCCCGTTGCCCAACATGGCATGAAGACACGGATTCCATGTGTGGTGAGGCTGCAAGAACAGTGGATATGGTCAAAAGATTAGAGTTTGAGTGAATGGACTGTTGCCTGGAATGGAAAGAACGCAGGCCTACGGCTGCATGGGTGTAGCTGGGTTTCAATTGCACTTCTATGACTGGTTTAACTGTGGATAACAACCTGACTTCTAATATGTTCCCACAGGCAAACTGTAAATAGTAATTCTCCAAGATCATGCCAATAAATGAAAAAGCACTTTAAAAGTGCCTCTGAAAGTTTCCATCATGGATGCTCTATAAAATAAACATGAAGATGAAGAGACAGAGATAGGAGAGCAGCTGCTAAACAACCAAATAAGGGCGTCAAGCAGTGAGGCAGTGACAGCTTATGAAGAACACGGGAAGAGCAAAACCCATCAATATCCTGAGGGAAGGAAAAGCCCCTATGATATCAGATGAAAGAGGCCAGAGGAAGGCAGGCATCAAAGACAGCTTCAAGGTAACCGGGTGGGTGACATCACAACTCTCAGGACAGACAAGAGCCAGGAAACTGGCACCGAAGGACAGGTACTAAAAGAAAAGCAAGCAATGAAGAAAATTCATACTCATAAAATTTTAGATTTGGATCCCATGAATCTTTGTTTTTCTTTCTTTTCAACTGGGAACAAAATATACTATGTTCAAATAAATATTCTCAAAGCCCCTTACTTACAGGAGAAGTTTGGAATTTTAGGAGACACTGGGACATGTAAAGCAGCTGAAACTTGTTGTCCTAGGCCAAGTAAGCTCAGGGAATTACGAAGCACAGAGCAAGTGCAAGAGAAGTGAAGGGTGGCTGCCAGAGATGTCTGAGAAGCACGGGGCACTCAGGGTGTAAGTCCCACCACCTGCTTCTCCCACCTTGAGGAATGATGAGCACTGATGCTGACTCAGCTCCTTACCCTGCCCTCCACCAAACTTCCTGTTATCAATAATTTAGCTCCAAGGACACGCAGCGAAGCGAGTATGACTGCCGTATTTATAGACAAAGAACATGAATGTGCACAAAAGGTTTCACCAACTTTCCATAGAAGAGACGGTGAGAATTTAAGCACAGATAGTTAAGCTCGACTGAAGCAGAGCTCTCATGAATCTTCTCCGTCACTGTATTTGCTTCTCACCCTTACTGCTCCTAGTTTTCAAACGATGACCTCCCTCTCCCTGTCCTCATTGTCTCTAATCTTCTCTTCATGTTATTTAAAAAAAACTCTGATTATCTGGTTGCAAATCGGGCCATGGATGGTTCTCCACTGGCTTCCATATGGTATTTACAGTGCAAGCGTGTCACCCGTTCTGTCCTTATGTTCCGGGCAGTGCAATGCATGTGTCCTTCGTGAGGTCACCATTGCCTTACCCCTACCCTGTGTCTGCTGGCAAAGGCTTCATGGACAGACCAGCACACAGTACACAACAGGGTCTCAAAGACTGGTTTTCAAATGTTTCCTGCTTTGTGACTCTTTTCATACACTATGAACAGCAACATGATAGGAACATTAGAGTTAAACACATATTTTCTACATGTTTTACAAACTTGTATACCCGTTTTTAATGGACATTCCTGGTTAAGAAAAAAACAGAATAATCTATTAAAAAAACAGCAGTGTGATATTTGCCTTCCCCAAGACTGAGAGTAGAGTATGTAATTCATTTTAAAGCATGGGGATAGTTTATTATCTAAGCAGATATTTAAACTTTTCTGTAGACAGAACCTATAGAATTCTTCTCAAACCCAGTTCCACAGCAGTCTCACAATGCATGCAATGACGGTCTTATCTTGCATTTGTTTTACCTATTAATAGGTAGTCTGCTCAATAGAAATCACATTGTTATGTAAACAGTGATGTAGAAATTATGACTAAAGAAATGTTTAAAGACGTTTTCCCTTTTGTTTATACTGTCACTGCTTAAACGACACAGAGATAAGAAGATAGCCCCTGGGAACTCTTTACCTTGGCCTACTCCACGAAAACCTAATATTTATGGTGGAACTGCAATGCTGTCTGCCTGCTTAAATAAACGTTATGTTATTCTGACATGGAATATAATAAAGACACATGATAATTAGAAACAAAGAAATTCATAATAAATTTAACTTGCTGCAAGGCTGTGAAGGCTTTAATTTCTCAATTAATTAATTTAATTAAAATCTCATATTTTGAAAGTCTCAAAATACTATTATGACCCTATATAAAAGAATAACAAAAGGAAAGCTTATAAAAATGAATATGTTCACAACTGTAAAGGATAAGACCTAACTCAAGCAAAATTTATCTTTAAGCAATAGAGATTAGCCTTACAGTCAAGCCTTTCCCGCTGGGCTACCTGACAGCATCTGGCTGAGTCACTGGGCCACAGAAAGCAGGACTAAGATTGGCCATTCGTGGTCCAGCTCTGCAGCCCAACAATCGTGTGAGGCTTCTTGAACAGCCAAACGTGTGTCTCTTTCCAGTGGCTCAGAAGCACACAGGCTTCTCAAGGTCACAAACACAGCACATCCCCAATAAATACCAGCAATTACTACATGGACAAAAGCTCTATATACATTAACACGCAATTCTTTCCAGTGTATTTATGATATAGAATCAAGCTACTCAATGAACACAATTTGAGCAAATAATAATGGGTTTGTCTACTCTCAATTACAGGTGGTAAGAAAACGAAATGACTAACCACTGAGCCAGTAGTGCTCTGAGATGTCGGTTCTGATGGAATGATGACCAGGAGTCGGCCCGAGCGACCGGGTGAAGGCGGTGTCTTTGCCAAGGAAATCAGAGGCTGTTCCAGAATAGAGGTACTCATCTGGGAGGGAGAGAAAAAAACACATGGGCCTTCAAAGACAGTAGTGGATAACGCTTAAAAGACACGGATTTCACAGCATGATATCAAACATGCTTATACCTGGAACACGTCGTTTCATAAATTTCACTTTCAGATTTTGGAAATACAGCTTAAAGGAAAGATAATGAAGGTTGGAAAGCTGACGCTAGGTACTTCAATAGAAAGAAGACTCAATTCTTTTGCACGAATCACTGTACGCGTACTAGCGTCTATTCTGGATGAACGTTTCCTCTCGCCCTTCACAAAAATTCAAAAACATACAATTGGGCATTTCTCTCTGTAGCAACATACACACAGTAAAAGCTAAACTACAGTGAGGAAAGGATGATGTAGTTAGTGTAGCATTTCCATTTCCTCAACTGCTAACCGTGAGGACACTCTCCTTTGCCTAACCTCTGCTGGAAAGAAACCGCAGGCACTGACTCCATTCTTGGCCATCACAACGTCTGGCATTCCCTGCAGCTTCGAGTGTCTCTGAGAGTTCTGACAAACAGTGATTCTTGAAAAGAGGAAGAAGTTGTCACCGCCACCTATCAAAGTGCTTCATCCTGTTACTGATGTCAAGAATATGTCCCTGTTTTATTACTAGACAGACAGAGAAGACAGGCACACAAAGACAAAATGGAAAAAGAGAGATGGAGGGAAAGAGGGAAAGCAAGGAGGAGAGAAGATGACAGAAAGGGGCCTGGGAGGGCTGGGAGGGCTGGGAGGGGCAGCTGGGAAAGGAGCCCGGCAAGCAGGAAGAAAGGAAATAGGGGAGGAGTGTGAGGGGCAGAAGAGAAAAGGGAGCAGAACAAAGCGGGAGTGCATGGGCAGTACTCCCTAGCGGCATGGGCAGTGCTCCCTAGCAGCATGGGCAGTGCTCCCCAGCCACATGTGCAGTGCTCCCCAGCGGCATGGGCAGTGCTCCCTAGCGGCATGGGCAGTGCTCCCCAGCCACATGGGCAGTGCTCCCCAGCTACATGGGCAGTGCTCCCTAGCGGCATGGGCAGTGCTCCCCAGCCACATGGGCAGTGCTCCCTAGCGGCATGGGCAGTGCTCCCTAGCAGCATGGGCAGTGCTCCCTAGCAGCATGGGCAGTGCTCCCTAGCGGCATGGGCAGTGCTCCCTAGCCACATGGGCAGCTCAGGCTGGGGAGCAGGGGGCTGCGCCTGCAATGGAGTCCCTGACCCTTTGCAAGCTAAGCCTCCACGTTTCAGGGACTCTTAATGCCCAAGTCCTTTAGGTTACACTGAAAAGAACAAAGGAAAACCTGAAGCCTGGATAATCGCTGCACAGATTTTAGCTTTTAAAATACCTAAATGGGAGAGAAAGGAACTCCTCTATGACTGGCTTAATTATGCTCAAAAAACACCATCTTTACATTTCTACCATGTATATGAACTTTCTCAACATCTTGTCTAAATCACCTGATTCTGTCCACCGAAATAATGCTTTCACTGAACTATCTGGGATAATGCAGTGTAAACAATGACACTATACCACTTCTAAAGGAAAATACATACACAGAGCAGAGAGATCCAGGGAAGTATGAAACAGATGTAAATATAATACTGTTTCTATCCTCCCAATCTTTTTTCCTTAAAAAATGTTAGGTAAATGGCAATAATTCATTATATAACAAAAGGAAAAACAGAACAAAATTGCACTAAAAATGCATGTAAGAAACTTGGATGGGTCAAACAAAAGCATCATTTAGAAACTTAAAGTTGTACACACTTGAATATTTTACATTTTTCATTTTTATAAATATTTTCAGATCAAATAGTTTTTGCATAAAGTGAATCTAAATATCTTGGCCTTAAAAACTATCTTCTTCATACATGAAATTACTTATCCGTTTCTAGGAAAGTTCACCAATGCCTAAAACTTCATGATTTTTATTACAGGTATGTCAGCAAAGCTTGAGTGATAAGAATCACAAATCCTTTATTTCACTGTCTAAGAACAGCGCCTGAACATCGGTCACATGATTTGCTAACCACACAGAATGCACACACTTTTACTTCAAAGCTGAATCAAGCGTTCTCACTAAGTGAAAATTAAAATGTCATGGTGCTTCACTCTCCTCATCTACTCAAACATTTGGCAGACAAGATAAATAAAAAGAAACTGAAGTCATGAACCAAACCCAAACAAAGGAGTCCTTCTAATGGTTGACACAGAGCGGTCCTGCTGACCGTCCCAGACTGGACTTTAGCCCACACAGCCTGCCTCTTGGGAACAGGAAAGCTGTCTTCTCAGAGAGGTGAATGTGTTTGCAAAGCAAGACAGGAGCACATGTGCTAGAAAAATGTCACAATTCCATGCACATCACTAGACTGAAGCTTAAACAGAAGAGTTTACGTTGTACACAAAACCAAGATCACAAAATATATTGGCAAAAACCTTACAATAACTGTATGAATGTAATCAGATCATAGTGGAATTGAAGAAATGGGTTTTCTGTGTATCCTAAGACTTGATTTGTTTCCTTTACTTATTTACCCACTCATGGAATTGCTAAATTTAACAACCATATCAAACCAAATAGGGACAGATCTTAGTAGGAGAAAATTCCAGAAATCTGAATGAGCAATTGCAATAGTGACTGTCAACTGTATTACAAAGAATGCACAGAGAAATTAATGTGAACAGCAACAGGACGGACACTAAGCGTTGCTGTGCCTCATTCTATTGATGAGGATGCGGGGTGCAAAGCTTCAGTGCTGAAATATCAGAACAAAACGGCTCAAAGAGCCCAAAAGGCAGAGGCGGTGTGGTTTGCACAGATCTTCTTGGCGTAACAGCCTACTGCCAGCCTCACCTGCCATGACCGAAGCAAAGGGCTGCTGCGGATCGAAGGGACACTTCAGCCGGCCAGACTCCACGCTCTGTGTGTCCAGTTTGAATAGCACTTCCTGCAACCCGAAATGTTAACACCAGTCAGACTTAAAAAAAATCACCATCCATGAGAACATCAGGAAATAGGAACTAAATGCTAACCTGTTACTTTCACAAGAACTAGACAGACATTAAAAAAATAAAAATTAAAAAAGCAGTTCATTTGTGCAATAATGAAGTCCACAGTTTTCTTATAGTACATGTTTCCCATGAAGTCTGCACTTCTCAACACTTTGACAAACCTTGTATCTACCAAGACCTAACATACATGTGTTGGTGTCCTTGACCAAAGAGGCAATGATAACACTGAGTGAATTTTTGAAGTGCAAATAACAAATTACTCATCAATTCTACTAGTCTAGACCACTATCAGTGTCACAGTCACAACCAAGCACACATGCATTTTAAACTAAGTAACTAATTCCTTTTTTTTTTAAGATTTGTTTATTTTTTATTGCAAAGTCAGATATATAGAGAGGAGGAGAGACAGAGAGGAAGATCTTCCGTGCGATGATTCACTCCCTAAGTGACCACAATAGCCGGTGCTACACTGATCCAAAGCCAGGAGCCAGGAACTTCTTCCAGGTCTCCCACTCGGGTGCAGGGTCCCAAAGCTTTGGGCTATCCTCAACTGCTTTCCTGGGCCACAAGCAGGGAGCTGAATGGGAAGTGAAGCTGCCAGGATTAGAACCGGTGCCCATATGGGATCCCGGAGGGTCCAAGGTGGGACTTTAGCCACTAGGCCATTGCGCCAGGCCCCGTAACTAATTTCTTAAGCCTTATAAGACTAAATTCCTATATTAATGATAATTTCAGAATAATGACTACTATCTATACACCTAAACCTCTGCAAATACACCAAGTTACTTAAACCTTCAGCTTGATTTTTTAATTTTATGGCACACAAGTGTTCCTCAGCAAATGGCGCAGCTGCAGAGCCGCTAACACATGTGAAGAAAAAAAAACCCTGCTGGAGCACTTTCACTATTGTGAAAACACTATACGCATTAAAGCTACACAATTATTTTGGCTAAAACGGCTATTTTTATAATAGTGTCCACAGACAGAATGACAGTAGCAGGCTTCTAATATTAAAAATATATGGATTATATTAGGTTGAATTTTCCAAGAAAAATACAAATGCCTAATGACTGAGGTCCCATGAGCCTGGGTGCTTCACGACAATGATGACATGACACCCTCCGGGAGAAAGGCTAGAGACTCGCACTGTGCAAGCGTGAGACGAGCTCAGCATCACGCTCTCCAGATGGAGGACCAACAGTCAGCCCGGAGCAAACGAGTAAACAGCAAGCAGGGCTCAGGGCCACCGAGCAAGAGAGCCAATGAGGCCAGGCCACCGGATTATTTATTGTATTAGATTGTATCTTAAATAATTATCTTTTATTTTGAACAAGATCACTCCATAAAGTCACAGCAATTCATCTGATTGCCAACAGTAAGCCATCTGATTACCAACTACTATCCCACAGTTCCTAGGAAACACAGTTTAGCACTAACAATGACGGTGGCTAACAGCTAAGTGCCAGGAACTCCCTGCATTTTGGCTCACACAGTTCTCATCACAAGCCTGATGATGTGGTCCTTCTACGCATCCCAGATTTCCTACTTTAATACGGAGCATAAAGTGTTACCTGCTTGGCTGTCACAAAGCTGGTGACAGGCACAACATGAGCTTGAACTCAAAACTGTCTCTAAAGTTCCCGCTCTTGGCTAGCCTAGTCTCAGAATTAGAGTTTTAAAACGTATTAAAATGAGTATGCAGACTCACTGTGGCCAAGTAACAGGACTGAGTTAAAAATGTATTCAGTTTGCACACATCAGCACATGGGAAGTGACAAGGAGCGTGAGACAAGCGCACAGATGCCTGTTTTCAAATGCAACGTTTCATTACATTGATATTGTGGCAGCTGAGGACAAGGTCTCCCTCCTAATCTCCTGGAGAAAGGAAACAGCCAAGGACATCCACCAGAAAGTGAAGGGAAAACAGTGGTACTTCAATACGTTTCCTGAGATAACCCACTAAATCACAACGCACCCCAGGGTTTAGACTTCAACTTTGTAACAATTTTCACGGAGAATCACTAAACCTAACCAATTTTTCAAAAAGCACCTATCTGAGTTATACATGCAGAGATATTGTCAAATCAGAAAAGTAGTTGAGAATATTAAGAAAATACTAAGAAAATATCTAATCATGCTTGCTGGGCAATGCCATAGTCAATTCTATTTAGCTGGTAAACCGGTGTCCAATTCAGTGAGTAAACAGCTCCCTGTCAGGGCTCCAGAATATAATGATTATTTTACATAAAGTGGGTGTACATATTTTTTAAAAATTCATGCTTCTGGGCCCGGCACAATAGCCTAGTGGCTAAAGTCCTCGCCAATGTGGGTTCCGGTTCTTGTCCCGGCTGCTCTACTTCGCATCCAGCTCCCTGCTTGTGGCCTAGGAAAGCCACAAGCATTTATTTCTCATTTATGAATCAAAGACATAATTAGTCAAAGACATACACACTTGTGTTCTCATTTTATCCTAAGGAACTCTGTGAAATAGTTGCCATTACAATTCTCATCATTTTCCTGAATAAACTGAATCTTAGAAAGCTCATGCGATGCACGCAAGTTCATGGAAGTGGCAAATAACTGCAGCTGGAGTCTCAGTGTTGGCTGTCCTTGCCCAAACTAGTACCAGGAGCTATGAACACAGCTTTAACTTCTCCTGAGCTCTGAATCCAGCTGCCCCCTTGGCATGACCAAATGAACATGTCTCAAATGCCGAGCGTGTGACATGAACTCCTCACTCCTGCACAAATTAAATGGAAGAAAGGAAGGAAGGGAGGGAGGAGGGAGCAAGGATTGGAAGAGGGAGGGAGAGAGAGGGAGAGAGAGGGAGAGAGAGGGAGAGAGAGGGAGAGAGAGGGAGAGAGGGAGGAAGGAAGGAAACAGCACGACCTCCCTGCAAGCCAGGATGCAGCTCCCTTCCAGGGCCCCCTCTCTGCACTGCAGTCCCCACATGCGTCTCCCCGCACCCCTTTGATCCACTGCTACTCCCTCTCTCCTTTCAGTACTGCTGTCCCTTCTCCCCAGCCACTTCACAGGCAGAGGGATGTATCTGGAAATAGAAGAAACTTCCAAACTCCTAGAAGTACAAGAACTTCTTGGCACTAATAATTGATTTTTAAAAAAGTTAATAATCTTGCAGGGCTGAAACACAGTTAACTTGTGCTCCTGCCCAACTGAAAACTCGCAAGGCTTAACAGCCCGTTCCCTCATAACCCATGTATGCTTAAACTTGTACATCTGACTGTCTCTGGGCTTCTAGGCAGGCCCAAGCTAAGCACTCCATCTAAATCTGACGCTGGTGACTTCGAAGGGCCTGCTTCCCTCAGCAGGCTGTGAGTTTGGCCTTTAGCCTCAGGCCTCAAAACATAGGCAAGCTGTGGGGCTCTCTCATATAATTCCACCCTCTGTTAGGAGCTACTGTTCTATATTACCCTTCATCAAAACCAGGCAGAACATTATTCCAGCAACAAAGAATGATGGATTCAAGTTGCCAAGACTCCTACTGGTTGAGAAGTTTAACTACCCAAGGTTGCTTTACTTTCACACAGTTGAGTCTGGGCTGGTTAGACAAGTTGGTAGAGAAAAATGTATCCCCCACAGCTGTGGGTTTGATCTTTGCATCAGTGTAAAGAAACCTGCTCCATTAAATCCAAAATTTACCTTCAAAAACATAGCCAGTTATACTGCATACATATGTATGGTTATTCACAGAAGTATTTACATAAACATGAGGATGACAACACACACAAAGGAACACTTAGAGGCATGCATACAAAACTCACTTAAGCACACTTGCTCTATGCAGAACTTTAGTTTGTTGCTAGACCCTCATTAGTGAAGTGACCTAAGAAATTTAATTTTTGCTGCTGACAATGTTTGCTAACCAATAAGTTGGGAAACATAATGGCAATAACCTCATTTAGTACACTGTGAAATTCCAAAGGAAAAATTCATGTGAAGGAACACAAAAACAACACAAAGAGAGCACACATAAGTACCAGTTATTAATTACATTTACAAAATCTGCATGTTTCTCATTTATTACAATGTTCATTGATATCTGGAATGCATTACTCCTAATTAGCGCAGCCTTTATTCCCACTGTCAATGTAACACAAAAGAAACAATGAGTTCAGTGTGCCAATGGTTATGCACACACACTTAAGAAAATCTTTAAAATTTCTGGACTTTCTGCACTATTGTCAACACAGAAAACACATCAACTTTACAGGATGGGAAATGAAATTATTTATAAGATACAATTCCATTGCCATAGGAAATGGATTTCCACCTATAACAATATATACACATAGCTAGTTATAAAGAAAATTAAAAAAAACCGACATACAGAAACCAGAGAAAATATGCACGTACATCACTCTGCACTATTAACTCTGATCTCATGAAAAGCATCTTCTAACAGGATGAAACCCATCAGGTAGATAAAGTGTAGGAAGAAAACAACAGCTCTTTTCCAACATGTTGGAGAGCAGGTGTGCTGGCTGGGAGTGCGGTCCTAAAAAGTCACAGGGGGCAGTTGGCTGTTCTTAAAATTCAAAATGTTCATGTCTAGGTTGAAACTGAATTTCACAAAGGCAAAAAAATGGGCTTAAGCGTACAAAGCAAGGAACAATACAGCGACCCCTGGTAGCCAGTGAGACAAATCAGACTCTGGGGAGAGATCTGAACCTCCTGGAAACAGTGGAGGAATTCCTGCTAAGGCCTTCAGAACCTGTGCGGGGCTGTCCTCCTTAAAAACTCAAACTACTGTTCTCTTGAGAAAACAAAAAGATGACAATCCATAAAATGGTTATCGACATGAGCTGAGCTATTGTACAGATCATAACCAAGTGTACCATTCCATCATTCATTTTGATCAGCCTGCTCCAAACCCCAGACATTAGGTGGCAAGTTCTTACCACAATAAATGGTAAAATTTATTACATTACCTCCTTGTAGGCTCCAAGGTCAATATATCCGCATATTGGATGAAATGCTCCTGTTCCACACACATAAATGTGAGTTTTATTATAGGGCTGAAGAACCCGGATGAAATTTGCACATTCCGTCTGTCAGGCATAAAAATTAAAAATATTAGCATGCAACTTGGAGTTTTTAAGAACTATAATTCTGAACACCCGTTTTCCATGCAGACAAAGCATCAAAAACCACAGCAAAAGAGAAAAAGACTTATGAGAAATGATTAACAGCCAACTAAGAAGGGAAAACAATTGCAGAAACTGTGCCTTAAAAGAATTAACTTTCTAGGCATGGGAAGTTATAAGACTCTTGAAGCGATCAGTATTGGAAGGCAGATCTCTGCAGTCAACTCACTGAGGCTGAGGATGGAAATGCATGGGCTGTGACACAGCGCAACTCATCACACACTGATGCTACCTCATAATCCACGCTCCAAGCTCTCCCTGTTCGCACAGCGTCTACGCAGGTGCCGCTAACAAAACACTGAGAACAGATGTGCACTCCTCACGTTCCTATCAACCAGATTGCCTTTCTGCTGATTTACATTTCAAGTGTCACAGAATCTATATTTCCTGATGATTCTAAGCAGTTCTTCAGAAATCATTTTTTAACAACGCTTTTCATACGCCTGTGCCTAATTTCTTCACATCCTCATTATCTTTACAACTTTGTTAGTCTCTGTCCCCCTTTAGTAAGTAAACATTGGCTATTTTTCAGATATCCACCCATGTTAGTAGATATTATTTCCAATTTTCCTGCTTTGATTTCTTATTGTGAAATTGGTGTTGGAAATGGCTTCTTTACCACAACTTCATAACTCGTGGGTTCAAAGGCCTCTGAGAACACACTAGCCTATACCCCGTATTCGTCCTGGACTGACTTCACCAAGAAGATAGCAAGTGTTTCCTAAAAGAGCTGCAGACCTATGTGACCTCCAGGTGTCACAGAAAATTCTCCATGCCTGGCTGGCCACAGGTCTTGTTCCAGTCACTCGCACAACAGCCATTGTCATTAGAGTTGTTGGAGAAACATATTAGAAAAGAGAAGAAAGGAAAACACAGAACCAAATTGCTACGTTGGCTCCTTTAAGATTTATTTATCCTATTGACATTTCAATTTTAGTTTAGTTTTAGTTTAGTTTACTTTTAATCCGTAACTTCACGTCTCAAAGATTCATGATTGTTTCCTTTCCTATGCCAAGTTTCAAAGTCGTGAGCAACAATTAACTGGATGCAATGCACTTGGAAACCTGTGTGGCTCCTCCCTGCAGCTTTATGCCGTGAGGCATGGAGAACCTCGGCGAAGCAGCCTTTTTAACTTTCCCGGGCCCTGGCTGAGGGGTCTTCCAGCCAGCATCATTCCACAGAGAAGAGACCCCTCTTTTCTCCCCTTCCCTTCCTCTGCAGCCCCCCCTCACTCCTCCAGACTCCACTGAGAACGGAAGTGGATGTGGCAGAGCAAAGGCACCCAAAACAAGCACCTGCTTCTTAATTCGCTCAAGGAATATGTCCATGTGTCATCGTTCACGTACACAATGTAAACTGATATAACAAATATAAAACCAAATCCAACACATTAAGAACAAACATATTAGTTACTTAGATAATAGCAAAATGGAAGCACTTGAAATTCCCCAGACTTAGAAGATCCTAATTTATTCTGATAGTTTATTTATAAAATTTGAATGGCTGATTTACATTAGCCAATTTGAATTCTGTTAAATAGAAGACGTTTGTAAATTAGAAATCAGGTCTCCGATTATTTAGTGTTTTGCAGCATATTTTTTTTTATCGTATTGGCCGCATGTGATTCTCAGATGGAATCTTGTGCATGCAGAGCTATCTCTCTAGGTCTTAGAACTTTTTTAAAAAGATTTATTTTTATTACAAATTCAGATATACAGAGGAGAGACAGAGAGGAAGATCTTCCATCCTATGTTCACTCCCCAAGTGAGCCGCAACGGCCGGTGCGCGCCGATCCGAAGCCGGGAGCCAGGAACCTCTTCCAGGTCTCCCACGCAGGTGCAGGGTCCCAAAGCATTGGGCCGTCCTGGACTGCTTTCCCAGGCCACAAGCAGGGAGCTGGATGGGAAGTGGAGCTGCCGGGATTAGAACCGGCGCCCATATGGGATCCCGGGGCGTTCAAGGTGAGGACTTTAGCCGCTAGGCCACGGCGCCGGGCCCTAGGTCTTAGAATTTTAAAACCATTTTAATAACTTGAAAGTAAATACATACAACAGCCAATTATCACACTTACTTCTTAAAAATGAAAGCTTTCATATGAGATTTCTCATAACAGTATAATCAATTATGACAAACTCCCAAAACATTCAGAAGAATACGGAAAAATATTCCTAATTAGTTAAGTCTATAATCTAGTAAGTAGTAAGAATATTTCTCCATCAGTAGATATAAAGTACTGACATAATGGGTTTATAAGATCATAAATGTTTATAAATCTATATGCACATGTGTATATGTATTTGCTTTACAAATCTGCTACATAGGGAAAAAGATAAATGCTATAATAAACACATTGTAATAATATTCCATTTTTAAAATCCTAACTTTACAACTGCATAAAATATTTAGTATTCATGGTAATGCAGTCTCAAGCAGAAATAGAAACATTTTTGCTTGTTCATAAGATGAAATGTATTACCTTTATTAACTGTTACGAATTTCTATTAGTCATTGGATGCATACTGTATACAACAGTAGCAAGAGAATGGAGACACCCATCTACCCATGATCAGCTTTGTATAAGAAATGTAAACTGTCTTCTGGAAGGCGGTATCAGTTGCCCTTGGGCCTGCATCATGTTGTAGTATGTTGAACCCCTGCCTGTAACACTGACATCAGGAATCAGTGTAGGTTGCAGTCCTGGCTGCTAAAGCAGCTGGGAAAGTTAGGTGAACAAGCACTGCGGCCTCTGGGGCCCCTGGGGTCCCTCCTCCCTCCCACCCCATGGAAAAGCTAGATGGAGTTCCAGGTTCCCAGCTTCAGATGGGCCAGTCCCAGCCTTTGCATTCAGAGAGTAAACTTGCAGATGGAAGACCATGTGTATGTGTGTTTCCCTCTCTTTGTATAAATCTGCCTTTCAAATAAATAAGTAAATCTTTTCCCAAAAAATAGAGCAGGTTCTGCACTGCCAGCATCCAACGTGGTGCCAGTTCCTGTCCCATTTCACTTCAGAACCAATTCCTTGCTGATGCCCTTGGGAAACCAGCACAGAAAGGCCCAGGTGGCTGAGTCCCTGCCCCCCCTGGGGAGCTTCAGGGAGCTTCTGGCTCCTGGCTTAGATCTTGCCCAGCCCAGGCTATTGTGACCACTTGGAGAGTGGATCAACATATGGAAAATCTCTCTGCCTCTCTCTCCTGAGTTTCTCTTTTTCAAATAAATGATTACTTTTAAAAGTCTGCATTTAACTAGTGAAAGTCTACTCAATATTCAAAGGGATTCACAACACTTATATTTAAGGGTATCCATGCGCAGTATCCCTTACAATGCTGAGACCTGGATAAGTACCAAACTTCCAACAATAGGGGGTTGATGAAATAATGCATAAAGGAATGCAGTGTAGCTATTAAAAGCAGTGTTATAAAAAGGAATTTAATGACATAGGAAAATGCTATGGCAAGTTGCAAAGTAAAAAAAATGTTCTAAAGGACTATGCACATAGTTATTTCATTTTGGAAAAAAACAGTAAATGGATAAGATAGAACAATTAATATCAAAGTGCATCTAGCCATCTTGGAGTCGTGCTCAAGCAGAAGGAGACTATTACACAAGGCTTGATATTCTTTGCTTATGGTATATAATCTGAAAATTTTCCATAGCTTTCTTCTTAGACTGCATAAAACAGTAAAACAGTGAAATAATGGCACCATAAAGGACTAACGGTAGGCGTCCTTCTCCAGGCTTAGCTCTGCAAAGCTATGCACCCCAGTAGGAACCCAGGGTAGCTCATTTCTCTAGGGCTGGTCAGTCAGGACCAAAGACAATTCACACTTCTTTCTTAAAAATGAAAATACTATCAAGTAACTTCCTGTCACCCCCACCTTTTCTATACTTCAATGTTGACTGTGCAAGAAACGGCATAGTTCTCTTCCATTTTCTCATCTCCCCCTGCCTCCGCACCCCAATTAACTAACTTCCCTAGTAGTCAATAATTCACTATTTTGCAGTTGTATAATACCTTTTTGTAGAGATGGTCTCTCCAAACACTTGTTAATCCTAAACATTCTCTGGGGAAGTAGGTAAAAATTACCAGAAAGGAGGGAGGAGGGCGTAACACCAATGGTGAGAACAGATTTCAATAAAACCCTAGACTTCTCTCTGTTTCTGTCTGTCAAGATCCAAACAATGTTGTTCAAAACGAGGATGTGCGCTGTAGTAACAGAAGAAGACAAAGTGTCCGGGCCTTACATATTGGTTGTAGAGTGCTACAAAGAACAAGTACTTATGGCAAGAACCCACATTCCTTTCCTCACTCCACTCTACCTGATGTGTGATACTGGGCAAGTCAGTTCATTTCTCTGGCTTTTGTTTTTCCACTTGGAAAATAAATAAATTAATAATAATAATAATACAGCATTCAGTGTTACTGTGAAGATTAAATAAAATGTTGTAAAGCTTCAGCTGGCTTTCCTTAAACATGGTAAGTGATCTAAAAGTGCTAGTTCTATGAGAACCAGGGCTGCGCATGGACCTGGCTGGATAGGTGGCAGTACCCACCAGCATCAACGTGGGTTAGATAGTGGGGTCTGTTGGTTTGAGGTAGGTTTCAGCACCCGTTGGTGTGTACGAGAGCCAAATGGGACGCGAGACAGACCCAACCAGTCTGACGCACATACCGGCAGGCACAGAAACCACTGTGGGGATTATTGGGGGTCGCTCCAACTGGGCTGCTGTTCCTGCTGGTTTGTGTGAGGACTGGATGTGTGGTGGCTAGGATTGGGCTGGGCTACAGCATCTGTTGCTTTGAGTAACAGATGGGGCTACAGACAAAACTAGGCCAACAAATGTCACCAAATACTTGGCTGCTGTGGGTGACGGAATGAATAGGATTCTGTGTTGGCTAGCACACACAGGAGTCAGGTCTAGGGTCAGGTCTAGGGTCAGGTCTAGGGTCAGGTCTAGGGTCACCTCTGGTGAGGGTTCTTTGGGGACCCCACCTCACAATTGAACTGCTGGAGCCAGAACTCCAACCACGGGGAAAAAATCACAGGATCTGTGGTCTGACAGTGACTCCACTGTCAGACCACATGAGTCAGAACTGTGCCTCCTCAGTTGCTGAAGACAGTGCAGTGGACGGCATGCCCAGATTCACATGGCGGATATGGCAGTTCATTGGGGCCTGCAGAGGACATCTGGTACCATAGCAGAAGATTCAGGACAGAACAAAATAGGCAACTCTCCCAGCCAAGTTTTGACAGCAAATATTTGGGTGAATGGAGACTCTAAGGTGGACTATGTCAGCAAAGTCCCTTGGGAGAATTTCCTCATCCTTGAAACAATGAAATCAATAGTATTTCAGAGCTATCAAAAGCACTTGAGCAGTACCCTCAGAGCATGCTCCATACTGGGGACTCTGGGATGACACTGGGTGGCTGTCCCCATCCCCGGGTACTGATATGGTTAGAATCCCGGCTGCGGCTTCTCCCCTTCTCTACCCTCTGCCCCCAGATACAGGAGGAAGAAAAAGAAAATTGGAAACAATGGTCTCATCCACTTTGCCCTATTCCTCATCCCTTCCTGCCCTAATCAGTGGTCCACATGGGCATGCATCCTTCTTGACTATATAAACATCATCAAAAATAAAATTTAGGGCCCGGTGCAGTGGCCTAGTGGTTAAAGTCCTCGCCTTGAACGTGCCAGGATCCCATACAGACAGCTGTTCTAATCCAGGCAGCCCTGCTTCCCATCCAGTTCCCTGCTTGTGGCCTGGGAAAGCAGCTGAGGGTGGCCCAAAGCCTTGGGTCCCTGCACCTGCATGGGAGACCTGGAGGAAGTTCCAGCTCCTGGCTTCAGATCAGCTCAGCATCGACCATTGTGGTCACTTGGGGAGTGAATCATCGATGGAAGATCTTCCTCTCTCTCTCCTCCTCTCTATATATCTGACTTTGCAATAAAAACAAATAAACCTTTTCAATAAATAGATATATAAATAAATAAATAAATTTTAAAAATCATAAAAAACAGTGCTAGCTCTTACCACTAACACCAAAATAGAAAATCCTTTTAAAGGAACATATTGCAAGTAAGAAGACAATGTCTTCTTAGATGAAGTCTCAACACTCAGCTTCAACAGAGAAACACTCCCTGGGTTTCATCCTGGAATAGTAGCAGAGGTGCTCAAAGCTTAGAGGTGGTCGCATGCTCACAGACAGGAAGAAACTACAAGAATATGTTCCATAAACAGGAGTCCCACCTGCTCAGGGATAAGGCTTCTCAACCTCCTTTAACTTAGAGGGGCAATTAGGTTACTGTGTAACTGGGAGTAGTGAACATGTCTCAATTTAAACCTTCACTGATTGACCAGCAGTGTTTATCCCACATGCACTCCATGGGAAAAAACTGACATTAGTTTACTGGAGTCAACTGAAAACATCCTTTTCTTGTCTGTTTCTTCATCATACAATCAACATGCAAAAGATAACACTAAACCACACAGGTTATACCATGTTTCCACGGTTCACTAAACAAACTGATTCTGAAAACCCCCAGAGATAAAGCATTTTAAAAAATACAAAAAACAAACAAACAAAAAAGAAGTAAGACATTTTCCCACAGGTTCAATAGACCATTGATGCTTTGGCAGATCCGGGCATCCGCTCAAAGCTGGGCTCCGGGAATGGTAGAATACTAGAGCCACAGAAGAAGAACATGTTATGAAAGAGTTCAGTTCCATTTGCTTCTGGCAAAATAAACACAGAAATTGTTTCCTATGGAGGCCCGGGTTGTAGCACCACAGGTTAAGCCGCCATCTGGGAAGCTGGTGTGAAGCTGACCAGTTGGAGTTACAGTTGCTCTGTTTACAATCCAGCTCTCTGCTAATGAGCCTGCAAGGGCAGCAGACAATGGTCACCTATGTGGGACACTTGGATAGGGTCCTGCATTGTGGAGGTGGCCTCTGTGATAATTTGAGGAGTAATCCACGGAATGAAAAAATCTCTCTCCTTCCCCTCTTTCTCCCTCTCTCCTCATCTCTCTGTCATTCTGCCTTCCAAATTAAACAAAATCTTCACAATAATTATTGTCCATTTTTATGTCAACACTTTCTATTAACACAGATGTGTATAAAAGGATCACATTTAATAACAACTAATCTAAACGTGGGTATATAACCAAAGGTTTACTTTGTAGTACTTTGGTTATTTTGTTTCATAGAACAATCCTTACATCTATGTCATCCTTGAGTTACTGCCATCTTCCATCAGGTTGAAAGCTTCATGGGAATTGATGCCATACATTCATGTGCATATTTACGCTCTTTAAAATACTTGCTGAGCAAATGAGTGAATGGACATGCAAACTCACCTGTTGTCCCAGACTCTTGAACTTTCCTCAATTCAACGGGCTTCGTGTATCTTACTGCTTTATGTCCATTACATTCATAGAGAATTCCCCTTATTAACTATGCTTTTACCTCACACTACTTGTTATTATTAAATATGAAGACAGTGCTCATCTAAAGAGCCCATGTTACTGTGATTACAGTAAAAGATGCAAAAGACACTGTGAGATGCCAATGCTTCTATCCAACGTTAGAAACTCCTCTGAGCTACCCTGGGTATGAATCATTCTCCAAACCAGAGCAACTCTCTCACGGACACAGTACAAGATGTCAGAGCAGACCTCGGAGTCCCTGCTCTGAGGTCGCAGCCTCCCCAGGCACTGCTGCGGACAGCACAGGGACATGCAGGGAAAGGTGCAGGATGACCCAGAGTGATGAGGAGGATGGAGGTGTTAGTTACAGAGTCAAGGGAGCTTAAACTCCAAGTTCATGTTTGGATCAACTACAAATGCACCTAAAGAAGTGTTAAGCTAAGCTTCTGCCTGCAATGCTAGGATCCCATCTGGGTACTGGCTTGTGTCCCAGCTGCTCTACTTCCTATCCAACTCTCTGCTACTATCCCTGGGAAAGCAATGGAAGATGGTCCAAGGGCTTGGGCCCTTGCACTTACATATCCCAATGAAGCTGCTGACTCCCAAAGCTGCTTTGGCCTGGCCCAGCCCCAGTCACCACAGCCATTAGGGAATGAACCAGTAGAGCTCTCTCTCTCTCTCTTTCTCTATAACTCTACCTTTCAAATAAATACGCAAATCTTTTAAAATAGATTTAAAATGTAAGTTTATTTTTGTATAGAAAAAATTTTTGAAATATATGAGGGATCCCTCTAATTTCAAAGACAATTCATATTATGAAAAATAACTGCATTGGTTTAAGAAAGGGCTTAATAAATAACCTTAAATTTCAACTTTGCTTTCCACATAGTTTCTGAAGCACTCCTATATTAATCTTTCAAGAGTCACTTCATATCATCATTATGTACATCTGTGAGTTATTTCTAGTTCTTGTGCAAGGATATTGTATCATGGATCCTCAACCAATTACTTTTGGCTCTATAATGTCATCACACAAAGACCCTTCTGTGTGTTGCAAGTTTAATTTCCATACAAATGAAACTGCATCAGTTACACATGTATGAAGCTTAAATGAGTGATGTTCAAGTATGCTTACAAATACACATACATAAATGAAAAATAAACATTCCTTAGAAACACATTAAATCATTTTGCAATATGGCTGTCATGTTTAGCTTTTACTCATATTCCTGTGTAGCTGTGGACTTCCTAGTTTTTATTTGTTGAATATTTTGTTAGTGGTAAAACAGTGAATTAAAATTATGTCTTTGCAAAAACTGATGATGGCGGGTGAGTCACGGGTAATATATTTAATTCTTAGCACTATACCTACGGAGTGTATGAAATCTGTTCTTTTTTTTAAGAAATTAGAAAAAATGAAATATTTTCTGAAAGCTTACTTTTAATTATCACTTTAATCATTATTAGAAAAATAATATCCAAAATTAAATTATTAGGAAGTATAGATTTTTTGAGTTTCTGGATTTTTATAAAAATAGCATTATTTTTGGCAAAGTAGAAATATTTTATACTATACTAATCTTTACAGGCCCTATGCTAATTCAGCATTAAAAACAATACATTAATAGCATTAATTCAGTACATTCGAATATAAATATTTACCATCATATCGGCAGCAGTTTAACAAAGATAACTTTTAAGGCTTCATACTTACATTGGCCTCTTTCCCAGCTAATTTGCATAATTCCACCCGCTCTTTTGCTGCAGGCCAATAAATCTGTAAAACATTTCAAATTATGTTAGAAACTGAATGTTTAAAATGCCACTACACTACACACTACAATTCTGATTAGGAGAAGTGGATGAGCAAGACTGAAGCCTGGCTGTTAAGCCTGTCATGGGAAGAGTTCATGGGAGAATTCTGAGATTTAAATATTCTTCCAAAGTCATCTGGAACAGCTTGAAAAGAAAAACAGATTTGGACCGCACACTTTTACTTGCTATTCTTCCAGCATCTCTTTCAATGGATCTCACAGCATATAAATGATGTGCACAAGGCCATAGGGTCTTAGGGAGATGTCAAGGGAATTTCAGATTTGTGTAAATCCGAGGCACTATTCACCTGTCCCTCCAAGCTTACCCAGGGTAACGGTGTATTATAAACACGGCAGTGAGGCACTGGCACTACTTCTGCTTCTGTCACAAGCACATGTTATCATTCCAAGGACCAATGTGAATTTGGAGACAATATTTAACCTTCATGGAGCCCAGACACATCTGTCACACTGCTAAATATTTACAAGTATAAGCATTATCTTATATAAATTACATAATGACCCTGTGAGACGCCTGTACTTATTCTCATCTCCAGGTCAGGATACTTAATCATCCAGCCTCAAAATAACATGCCAGAGAATGTAATACCACAGCAGGCCCGACATCTGACCCCAGGTGTCTCCTGATTCAGGAGCCTCAACTATGGCCTAACGCATGCTCTTGGGGCAACTGGTTAAGGTCAGAGGCAGCAAATTCCTTGGCTGATAGCTTTTAATCATGTTTAACAGTCTTGACTTTATCAGTAAGACTTCTTTTAAAACAGTGTTTAAGAATTTTGTCAAGAAGTTTCTGCAACATAAGGCTCCAACAGTTAACACGACTCCCGCAGTTTATAGTAAGAACTCCCCCTGTGTGGCTATAGGCAAGACGCAACATGAAAAGCAAGCTCCAGGCTTCATGCACTGTATGCTCCATGAGCTCCTAACAGGCATTTATTAGGTTTCTCCCCAATGCCTTAATGGGAGAGAGAATAGGAGAATATCCTGAGGGAATGCACAGAAAAAAGACTGCTTGGATTTAAAAATAACAAAGAATACAGAAGTCACCTGTACGCATAAGATACTATCTTCAAAGTGAAATTCTAGGGTTTAATTATCATTGAATAGGAAGAACAGAGAATAGTTCTCAAAACTTTAATAATACATAATACACGATGAGATTATTGTTATAAAATGAAGCATTTTTATTCATCTATAACAACCCACAAATTACAATCCAAAGGAGTATGTGTGTGTGTGTGTGTGCATGCAGAGGGTTAGAACCAACTATAGGACGAAAACTGAACTAAAAGCATTTTTCGTTCAGAAATGACTTCAGTCGCTGTGGCAGTTTCATATACTTTTGGGTACAGCGGTTATTGCCAGGGACCAGAGGAGATGAGGACCACTATGGACGGATCTCAGGAATTCCCTGTTGGGTAACTACAGGTCAACTCTCCAATGCACAAGCAGAACAGTCCTTGTACAAGAAACACAACTAAGATGCAACAGACACATTTCAGGTTCATATGTGAATGATTCAAAAATGAGTACCTAGGAAAGGAGGCAGGACACTGAGTTAGTGGATAGAAATAGGATAGTTCATAGCGCACAGACACCTGTAAATTGTATAGGTCCATGAACAGATGGATCAAAATGAACCACACATGGGCCAACTAACAGACTGTCAAGAACCCAGAAGCCTGGAATCTTAAGAAAATGATTAAAATGAAACATTTCAGCCTGCAGGAAATTTGGAAGCTTATTTCTATCAGAAGCTAAACTAGTAGCTGACGTATCCACTGTCTCTCCTTTAAGAATAGAACTTGGCATTGATGGGCTCTTTCCTGAAGTAAAGAATGAACTTAAGAGCCCAAGATATCCTCCCACCTCTTCCCTACTGATTCTATTTCCATTCTTTTTAATTGTGGTGATCCACATGTACATAAAATCTTCCACTGTAACTTAGAGTATGCAATCCAGTTACCCTAACATTCACCTTAAAACACTGCAATGTTATACCTGCTGATTCGTGAGTCATTGCAAAACGGTGACTTTGAGAAGGACATGTTTGCACCATTGGACCCAAGCCAGCATGCAGAATGCATATTCATGATCAACCAATCAGTTTAATCTATAGATTATGTGCTCTACAGTCCAAATTACTTTCTTCTTAGTCATTTTCATAAACAAGATCCTGTTTTTTCCTATTTTAGATGATGATCAATTTAATTACATTTCACAAAAATGTTTAGGATAAATATCTACATATTTAGGTTTAAAATCTTACTGGTGTTAACGCTACAAGAAAATATACAACTCTATACTATTGAGTAAATGACTCTTGAGCAGTTTTGTTCTGTTCTGTTTTTACCTCAAACAGTATATGGGAAGAGTCATTCAATTATGACATAAAGGAAGCTTCCAGAATTAAGCTTGGAGAGAAGACACTGAACTCAGCAACTGAAACAGTGACATTCCATATCAGAGCGTGTGGGTTCAGTTGCCCGCTCTGCGCTCATCGGCGTCCAGATGAACTGGACCTCAGAGCCAGTACTTGACAGCTCAGTTCTCAGTGCTCCACTGACTGCAGACCCATGGAGAGAAAATCAATCTCTCTCTCCTTCATTCAGATAAATCAAAATAAAGTAAAATAAACATTTGAGTTTCAGTATATTAAACTGATAGTGTATATAAACTGATACCCTACAAGGAAGGAAAAGTTGTTTAAAAGAAAACAGAGGCATGTTTGGTCTGGTGGCTGGCTGCCCACCTCCCATATCCCAGATCTGGGGTTTGAGTCCTGACAGGCTACTGATCTCCGCTTCTTGCTAATGGACGTCCCAGACAGGCAGAGGTGATGGTTCAAGTAGCTGAGCTCAGCTACCCAGGTGGGAAGCTCAGAAGAGTCCCCAGCTTGATGACGGCAGCTGGCCAGTAGAGCATGGCAGATACATAGGGACCAAGCATAGACAGGCTCACTCGCTAGCTCTCTCTGTCTCTCCACCTCTCACAAAAAAAGAGAAGGAAGGGAGAAAGAAGAATGGAAGGGCGGAAGGAAGGAAGATGGGAGATGGCAGAGGGGAGAATACTAAAATGTAAAAGCAATCAATACATCCTTGCTGTAACGGAATGAAAGTTTCCCAGTGAGTATCATGCCGCTACAGTTCACTTCTCACACAGTCGACACAACGGAACGCCAGCCAATGCAGCGCTCAGAGGTGAGGCAGGAAGACAGCTTGATAAAAGAGGGGCAACTCCGTTTCTGCGAGACAGGCAGAGTGAGGGGAGAATGCTGAAGCGAGGGTCTGTGCCCAGTGAGCCTTAAGGGCGCTTCACGGTGAGCAAAGGCTTCAGTGGTCCCTATATCAGAGCCATTGTTCTTACAGGACTTGCTCCTAACAGTTTCCACTCTAATGCAATAGTTTAGTGAATGGCTTCAACTCTCATTTCTTAGGAACGTCCCACTAAAAGAGCAATTGCATTTTTCCTACTGGGTTCGCAAAGGAGCACAAATTTCTAAAAGATATTCCAGTGCTTTTTTTGCACATTATCAGTTATTGATGATGTCATATCACCACAAGTAAAACTGTGTCACTATCGCTGTGAAAGTAATAGAATGAACTAGAATGAACTGTAAATTTCAGGGCACTGAGGTTTTCATCAGGAGGTAAACACTGCACTAAGAATTTGGTGAACTCCAGAACGAAGTTTTGTAAATCTTTCCATCTACATTTACATAAAATATTTTCTCCCAAAGTATTTTAGCTTTTCATCATTCACCTTACATTTCTTAATGTCTAGAATCAAATAAAAATAGAAATTACCTTTGGATCATGGCACTGGGAATCAAGATAATGCCACAAAGAAAATATTACCTTTTACAGTAAAATGGAAACCTTCAAATCAGGGATTTATTGAGATTAGATTTTGGCTTATTTTGACACAATGTTGACAAGAATTTACAAGTCACAGAGTTACCTTTTAAAAAAAAAACCTATGAGATATCTTTCTATATTCCAGACTATTGAGAAGGAAAAGAAGATCAGTGTAGTTATGCCAATATTTGCAAGATGACATTTCAATTGCTTCATGGTAGGATTTTCCTTTCCTTGCCACCTACTCATTAGAAAAAAATCTACCTTTTGATTCCAAGTTGGAAAGGCATTTCAAGAAACAGAATTGCTCATAATTCAATCTAAAAAGTAGCAAAGGAAATAGTAAAATAAAATGCACTTGGCACAAAAGTAGTCAAACGGGTTTTGTTTTTCAGTCTTTTGAACTGACTCCTAGAAATCACATATATATATATATATATATATATATATATATATATATGTATATATAAATATATATATAAACACAGATATATAGAATAGCATACCACTACTACTTCATATTTCTCTAATTGTGTGCATGCACACACATGGGTGAATACAGTGGCAGTCAACAGCAAGAGAGGGAGAATTACAAAAGGAGATACACAGAGATACATATCCAAGCAGAGAGATGCTAATTCTGATTAATATATATATAGCCTCAGGTTTCAGTGTGCTATCTACATATATCCAAGAGCTATCTGAAAACCACAGATCATCTCAACAGTCCAATCAGTCCACTTGGAAATTGCCTCTTCTTTAGCAAGGCCATGTCAGTTATTAATATACCAATACTTTCAAGCAATTATCAATAATTTCTAATGATTTTTATTAAAAAGGCATCTTGAATACTAGGTAATGAGAACAGCTTGGGGACTGGGTTTCCTCACCGCTGTGTTGAGGACAGAGTATCTTCCAGTTGAACACCTTACACACACAGCATCCTGACAGACTGAAAGCTGCATTAAGCAGAACAAAGCAAAGCACACACCCCTGTTCCTAAAAGTTGATGCAGCTGCACTACTGCCTTCAAAGTCATCCCGGATATTTTTCTTCGATCCATCAGAGTCATTCGAGAAGCAGAAATGCCACTTGAGTAGCTGCCCTGTTTTAATTGCTCTGAAATATTTCCACAGCACATTAGTTCTTAACTAACCATGCATGATGGACCAGATACAGACTTCAAGGCTACCATTTTGGCTGCAGTGCACTTGGGATCACACAGCTTTCATAAGCAAGGGTTCCAAGTGCACAGGAAGCCTACTGTTCTGTCAGCGGGCAGGCAGACAAGCAGGGAAGCCCAGCGGAGACCTTTCCTGTGGGCTGGAGCAAGCCCAATACACACTCACAGCTTCATTACCTGGAATAGAAGAACTAACTGAAGCACTGCGAAACCATCAGGGTTTGCAAGTTGATTGTGAGTGCTAATTCTCTCACAACTAGATAACAGCAAACTGAAAAGTAGGAGGAAACAAACGTATACACTTTCTTCACTTGGCAAGTGATAACTTGTGGGTTAACAAGAGAAAACATGCTTGACAAGCTGCTCCCATACGCAATAATTCACTGACAACTGAGTGAGTATATTTATGCTGCCTTCATTATTTATCATTTCCAATAAATTTTTTCATGCCACATTGGAAGGATCAAATATTCACTTCTAAAACTTTGTGTGAGTGTTTGTGTGTACTATTCTATTAAGATTGACAGAATATAGGCAACTAGGATGAAAACAATGCTCTGAGATGAAAATCCCTCTGTCTCTCCTTGCATGTGCTCACAAAATATAAAATATCTTAAACACAAATAAAAGTAATATTTTTTCTCGAGAAAATATGGCATGCAAATTTAAAAACACACATGTATTTTAGTTATATATATTTTATTTGCTTATTTCACCCCAAATCCACAATTATATATTGTGTTTATATTTGAGAATATGTAGTAAAGAACTCACAAATAAAATACAATGATTATTTCACTCAAAATTTAGGCAATTCATTAGCTGTTATCATTTTGTAAAGTGAAAATGCCAGGGACTTTATTTTAAAATATTGGATGTTAAGTCACAGAAACATTCAAATAATGATAAGGCCTTGCAACAACATCCGAAGGAAAATCTAATTATATCTGTCCCTCGTTTCATCTTTGGAGAAGCAGTTTAATTGACTCAAGTCAGCAAGCCCAGGGTCATTCAAGTGCCCTTCGGACTAATTCCGAACTGCCAAAACAACTGAATGGGATGCACGAGAGGAAGTTGCAAGCTATTCATAAAACTTAATTAAAGGCAAAAATTCAGAAGCCTAGAGACAGTGACTGTCTGTGCAGGAACAGGATACACGTTTCTGAATGATGGTCAAGAGGTTGCAAAATGTCATTCCACATGCCATATGGCACAAGGATCTCCATGACCCTCCAAGGGCTGGCGCAGGCAGAGCAGCTAAGCCTGAATGATCAAGTGCAGCAGATGAAGGCAAGGTGGGCACCTTGTGTGACAGTCAGGATGTGGGCATCCTCCAGGAGAGTGCTGGCTCTAGCTCCTAACTCCACCTTGCTGCTAATGTCAACCCTGAGAAGCCACAATGTTGGCTCCAGGTATGGGTTCTTTTCACCATGCAGGAAACAGGGATGGAGGTAGTAGCTCTGGCTGCAAGGTGAAGTAGCGGGTAGGACCTCCGTCTCTCTATGCCTCTCTCCCTCCCTCTCCTCATTCGTACCCTTCGTCTCAAATAAGTAAGAATTTTAAAATTAACAAGAAGAATAAAGACAGGAGTACTAGTAGTGAAGTTTGTATAATTGAAGTGGCCTTTATATACAGAGAGGTTTTTTCTCAATTAAAAACATACGCTTGCAATGGGGAAATCTCAACTGAACTTGAGCTGTGGTTATGCAACAAGGTGGAGGAATCCACCATGGTGGGAGGGTTTGGGGAGGGGTGGGGAGAACCCAAGTATCTATGTAACTGTGTCACATAATACAATGTAATTACTGAAGTTAAATAATAAATAATTAAAAAAATAAATAAATAAAAATAAAAAAAACATACATATATTTATATCTGAAAGCAGAGTTACAAATTAAAAAAAAAAAAAGGTGCCTTAATCCAGATTGTATTGCAGCCACAGGGTCTAGTGACAAATGTCTCGGTCAGTTTTTTTTTTCCCTAGCCTTGGCTCAAAAGTCTCTTTCACATTTTAGCCTTCTTCCAACAAATTTCTCCATCTTTTAACTTGTGCTGGCCATAACCACTGAGCACTTTGTTTTTCAAGGGTAGGTTCAGTGTGGTATGTTTTTGTCCTGATGTGAAGATCCAGGCGACGCAGATCAGGCAGATGAGCGTCTGGGCCCCTCCTCTGCACTCCGCAACATGGGACATCGCATAGCTCCAACTCCCAGTAACCCAATGTGAAAACAGAATGTGATCTCTGCCAGGGCAATACCAGCTGAACAGAACTCATGGTTAATAGTTACTGAATCCTTACCATGTACCAATTAATGCTGGTGTTTCACATATTATCAATTTCCTCCTCCCTGGGTAAAGTGCATTCTGCCTGAAACGCACCTGGTTTCCTGTGGATTATTCCTTGTTACAAATCAGTATCAATCCAAACACCATCTGTCCTTTCCTGAAAACCAATCAAAAACGCTTGTCCAGGAATATCCACATATTCTAAAAATAATAAATTTCAAGAAGTGATATTTTATGTTTCCTTTTTTTCTTCTCCATCAGTCCTCACTCCTCTCACGCTGGAGGCACTGGCAGAACACAGGCCTAGCCTGTTCCATTTCCCACTACCTTCCCAGTATCTACATGTGCGTTAAGAATACAGGGGACTCAGCAAATATGCCTGACTGAGAGAAAGAGAAATACTAAATGACCCAAATAAATCAAAACAAACTCTAAAAATTCCACAAGTGGGCTGGCCATTTTACGCCTGTGGGTTAGTCACCAGCAGGATTCTGTGAGCAGCACAGCGCATGGCTTCCATTCCCAAGTGGTCCATGACTCCCTGCGTCCAGTGATAGCCAAGCTCCAGCATCCAGGGACAGGGCTGCTCTCCCTGCCTCCCCCCCCCCCAGCATGCCCAGTGTGC
The DNA here is from genome assembly GCF_030435755.1 of Ochotona princeps. Lineage (NCBI taxonomy): Eukaryota > Metazoa > Chordata > Mammalia > Lagomorpha > Ochotonidae > Ochotona > Ochotona princeps. The sequence goes on from NC_080851.1 coordinate 5,127,817, forward strand.
ACCCAGGAATCAGTGAAATGAACCTGCCTCTTCCCTTAGCGCTGGGCCTGGAGAGGGAGGTCATGTCAGAGGCAGAGCAGAGCAGGAGCAGCCTGGTGACCCCGACAGCGCCTGCAGGGCCCAGCTGGACCTGTGTTCCAGCTTGCCCATGAAGGAGGTGATTGTCTGATGGCATGGCTCCTGGGCAGCAGATTCATCACCTCGAAACTCGGCAGGGAGCCTGCATCCCAAAGCTAACTGCACAGCCACACGGATGCCACTTCCATATCCTCTGGATTTCAACTGTTCGAATACAAGGCTGACCCTCTTCTTTGGTCAGTGACTTCATTTTTTTGAGAAGTAGATTTATTCTCTGCCCCTTTAAACACAGAGCAGGCACACAGGGTGAAGTCTGAGATGGAGATGCCTGAAGGAGCCCTAGAATGTCTCTACACACTGCGAGTCAGAAGGTCATCCTGATTTGTGGGAGACTTTCTGCTTATGCTCAATGAAACAGACAGCAAGCACAGAATCCTCCAGAATGAAAACTCTCTTGTTTTAGACTTCCTTAAGTAAAAGGAAATAACAAAGCCCTTTTCATGGCTGCCAAAAAAACGGGTGTTTCAATATCCCATGGAAAATTGTATGTAAAGTTGAAACTCATTTCTCTGATTTCCATGATAAAAGTGTTCAAATATAAATGTGTACTTTGATGAATTTTAACTAACTTGAGTAAATTTTATCATCACATCCCCAATTTCCATATTCAATCTGGACAAAACAACATAAAATTGTCAATAACATCACTAAGGAGAAGAAAAAGCACACACATTTAGAAATCTGGCAATACTTAATGTTCTCTTTTGTAAAAATGAGCCTTATGTAAACATGTAGGTTTCAGCTTCAACACTTTATCTTTACATTTTGTCTGATGTTTCCCTTTTTAGCAACTTTTACCCTTTCTTCACAGGGGAAGTTTTGTGAGGACCTCAATTTTATTTTACACAAGTGAAATGAAATCACCTCAGGGTCTTACACAAAAATATGAAGTTTGCATTGTAAAAATTTCATGGAATTTTTATATTGCTTTGACAGTCCTTCCTCATTTTTGAGCCTACAGTCTTCCTTTGTATCCAAATATTTATTATTTTTAAATTAAAGAAATTTTAAAGATATAAAGCATTAGTATATCAAGTATAAATGTAAATTGTAGGCTTTACCTTCAAATAGGTAGAATTTAAGAGGCTTTCTTGGGCACAGATAAGGAAGACACTTTTGATACAGTTACGCATATTTGATTATGAAGATATTCTCCTATATATGTACTGATATGCTGCTTTATTGCTGTATGACCATCAGATTACACAACCCTGGGTAGATACCCTGCCACATTCTTAAGTTATGCACTGTACCCCAATGCTCTTGGTTGCTAATTTTCGGTCCACAGTGTAATGCTACTGAAAAACATAAGCAATGTAACATAGTGGTAAATATTTTCTATTCCTAAACATTGGAAGGGTTTAGTGAAAACACCAGGCAATAGGAATTTCTCAATTCTATTCTGTCCTGTGTGACTATGGATGTATGCACTCTACCTTTCACAAAACATTTATATAAGTGCTTGACTACAAAGTAATTCTTCAAACATTGCGTGCATAAGTTTCACAAGCCAAAGTCTTCAACTTAGCTTACTAGTAAAGGATGAATATGATTATTACATCAAAATAAATGTTAAAAATTAGTTTTGAAAATTGTTTAAAATGGGTAAATTGTTTAATTACTCTCTTTTGCCTAGATTACTAATCATAGTGTGCATTTTTCTCATGGCTTAGCTTGGTTGAAATTCATGAGAAATACTACTGAACAGTGTGAGAAACAGGCCATAAAACATCAAATGCTTTGATTGAGACTACCAGCATCTAACAAGCAAACACTAATAAGGATACTAACTTTCTTCACTTGTTTAATATGGTCCTAATGTGAATACTTCAAGAATGACAGAAAATGAGGTTTAGAAGTAAAAGCACATTTTTGAGATCTTGTTTTATGACCTTGCTGGAACAGAATAATGTTAAGGGGAAATTTTAACTGTGGTCCAACTCAAATTAAGGTGCCCCCTCAAGATGGAAACACTGCAAAGCAGGTGGGCAGGTATCACGCAAGACAACATCACCCACAGCAAGGTTACAAGACACGGCAGTCGAACTTAGAAAGGTCTTTCTTTCCCCCTCGGGAGAGGCCTTTGTTCCTGAAAGGGTTGTAGTACAGCCCTCAGAAATTCAGAGCAGGGTGTAAGAAAGAGCGAGGGCAGAACCCCAACAGCCTGTGCCACTGAGGACGTGCCTTGTGAGAGAGTGGGGGCCAATTCGTAAAGGGGGAGAGACTGACAAGCAGCAGGGAGAACAAAGGCCGCCTTCAAGACTGACTTGTTATCAGTGGCACTTCTAGAATGTGTCCAGGGAAAATCACATCACGACTTCCCACGGAACAGATGTGAGCCACGCTCAGAAACGTGACGTCATGCAGCCTCCTTCTTCCTTTCCAAGAGGGCCGAGTGAAAGCTTGGCTGTGAACCCTCAGTGGTCCCAGGGTCTGCCTCAGCACCGCACACCACTCAGAGCAGAAACAATATCGCCCCATCCAAAGAACCATAAAGCGAAGGGCTCCCAGAAGGGAAAATACACAAATCACACAAGAGCACAGAGAAGAAAAGTCAGCTTTCAATGTCGAGACGTGATGTCTGACCAGGGCAGTAGAACACACATTCTTCTGATGTCCTCTCTCTCTTCTCTGTAGCTGGTAGTGGAAGGAGTTTCCAGAACGTTGAAGGCTAGAGCAAGGAGGGCCAGCAATGCCTTGGGGTGACAACAGAGCAGAATCTGTAGGCTTCCTACTGCAGGACCCTGCCAGTGCTGAAGCCAACAAGCAGAGGGAGTGGAAGTTCAATTACAAATGAAGCTGGGAATGTCATGACAGTAGAAGTGATATTTCCATTTTCATCCAGATGACAACTGTCCATCCTGCCTAACCTCCTGGATGCCATGGGGCGCATTGGAGTTACCAGACCGGCCCTGGAGACCAGTGCTACAGAGTGAACGAAGAAAAGGGTAAAGTTGTCTCACCATTTCACCCATGCTTTGGCACATCAGTCACTGTTAGATGAACAGAAAAAATACACAATTCCAGTATTAAAGAAAGCTTACTTCTTATCAATCTACATGCCTGTTTCAACAGCCCACTTAAATAAAAGGGAGTGGCAGTTCTGTGGCAAAATGTCCCAGCAGATAATATAACTAGGAAAGCAATAATGGGAGGGACAGTCCAAGTGCCTGTTCCTCTGCACCCCCCGGGAGAGTCTGACTCCTGACTCTGGTCCAGCCAAGCCCCAGTTGTTGTGGGCATCTGGGGAGTACGCCATGAGGTGGGAGATCTCTCTTAATCTCACCTTCTCTAACTCTGCCTCTCAAATAAACAGACAGAATCTCAAAAAGAGAGAGAGAAAGAGAGAGAGAGAGAGACAGAACCAACAACAAATGCTTGAATGGCATGTGCACAGAAACAGTAGTATCTGGTTTATCAATCATTCCTTTTGTGAGCAGTTACTTGTGTCCTGAGCTGGAGATTCATTTTGCTGATACAGATTTGAACTGTTTCCAAAAGGAATAACATTTTCAGATGGAAGGCTCTCAATAATTCATCAGCTCAAAAGTCCAACTAAGTATATCCAGAGAGTATCAGATATGTTCTTTACTGTCAACTTTGACTACATTAAAGAAAAAACAGTAAGAAAGAGCAAGGAGAAACGTTTAGCTTGTATATATGACTCCTAAGGTTTACGTCGAGAAGGCTCTGGACTTCATATGAATTATTGCTAGGACTACTTGAAGCTGCCTGAGTAGAGAATGTTCAGTTTTAGTAAACTGATAGACATTAGGTGGTTTAAAGACACTGGTTTAGGAACCACTGATCCTTAAGCCTTAGTGTACACTTGTCAAATTCTTTCATTCTTATGTTTATTCCATATGTATCACTTATAAAGGATTGACAAAAACATGTACATATCCATTGTTTCATGTGCACCCGTTTCAAGGACTATTACAATTATTTCCAAGGCATGAGGTGGCATGTTAACAAAGAAATGAAACAAAGAAATACAGATTAACATAAAAGATGCCAAATCTACACCTAGAAGAGAAGAAATATTCCTTTGTGCTCCCTTTCCCAAACTCCCTTCTTCTGATCCTAACTGAGCAACCGGAAGCAGTCCTAAGATCCACACTCAAATGTAAACCACTTCACATTAATGTAAAGTTAACCCAGATTTTATCAGCATCCCCAAAGCAGTTCAAATACACACAGGACACATGAGTGTCCCCTTCCCAGACCCCAAATGATCAGTGACCTGTCTCATTGTCATGTGCATTGAAACGTGCTGTCACTCACAAGGAAATGTATAACAGTAAGACCTGAGTCTGATGTGCTACTACATTCTAAGTACACAGTCACTGTGTATGAAATGCTCCATGCTTTACCTCTGTTTGCCTATCATTAGTTTCAATCTGAGATTGACAGACTCAAATCACTTAAAACAATAGTGTAAGCTTGCGAATAAACATATTCAATAATGCTTAAACCACATTTACCTCTTTCTTTTTTAAAAACAAGATTTTCCAAACATCAAATATCCAGTGGATAATGTGGAAATACATTATGACTACAGAATCGTAATATAGGACTTTTAAAATCAAATTATAATCTACTCCTGCCTGGCAACATCAACCACCCACTCAGTCACATATTAAAGAGAGAAGCTTACGTAGTATCAACCAAATTGAAAAGAGGTGCAGCAGACTAAATTCCATAAAGCCTATACTAAATTAAAAACCAGGGAGAGTTTTCACAGAGGCAAATGATCTCCTGAATAAGCATGAAAAGCATTTGTGTTAGGCTAGTAGACTGGCAATTTTTATCATGCAGGGTGGACAAAATAGATTATTTCAAGGATTTTTTACTGGCAATGAAGAGTTTCCAAGGCTATCTTCTAAAAGAAAAATAAATTCTTCCAGATAATTTCTGTGTAGGCCTTGCTAAGCTTCATAATTTTATCTAAATAAGCAGTACACAGTCCTCTTTATTGGCTGAGGAGACATTTTTGTTTGCCTGCATGCAGTTAGTCATCTTAAACTGAAAAGTCACCCCCTTAAGTACATTACTGCACTAGGAAGGCCCAGTTTCCCTTCCCTCTCTGGAAGAGTGGGTACACTGTGAGCACCACCTGCACACTCCATCTACCTGAGCTGACTGATGGTGACACTGTGAGTGACCTCACTCCCCCTGCAGGTTGAGAAACTGGAACTGACGCAGCTCTGCCAGTGGGATGGAACGGAGCTCTGCAAATATTTCCCTTGCTCTTTGGGAAGAGACTTGGTAAGTGATGATTGTTTGTTCCTTGACATTTCCCTGTCTGGATGTGACTCGTTCTGCCAGCGATCCAAGGGTAATGCCAGCACTGCGAATGGCAGACAGACTGAAACAGCAAAGTCCTTGACAACAGCGTTACACAGATGCTGCCGCACCTCCACAGGCACCCACACTGACGTCGCTCTAATTAAATGATACAAAATATCCTTATTTAAAAAAGAACTATCCAAAAGGCAAAGGAAGAGTAAAAGGTAGATATCTCCCAACTGCTGGTTCATCACCTAAACAGCAGCAACAGCCATGGCTAGGCTATTTACTTGTTATAAAGTCGGGCCAAAGCCAGGTGCCCAGCATCTAATCCAGGTCTCCAACGTGGATGCAGAACTTGAGCCATCACAGCCCCCTGGCAGAGTGACCAGGAGAGGCGGAGGCAGGGTCTGAATCAAGGCACTCTGATGTGGGACGTGTGTATCCCAAATGGAGTCTTAGTGCCAAAGCTAACCACCCAGAATGTCCTTATTTTTCATCAGTCCAAACTTGAAATCTGTTATTCCAAGCTTGAATACATTCATTAGTGAGAGTAATATATTGGTTCTCCATTCCAAAAACCAAAAAATTAACACACAAAAAAATGTAAGAAACACATTACTTCATGTTGTTGTGCGTTGGAAACTGCTGTATGCGTCTCATTTGAGGAGTGCACAATTTGGAGAGGGGTCTATTTACCCAATTGAGTGATGACGTGTGAGATTGGAATAACAGAAAATGCTCCAATACACACAAAGTTAAGTCTCCAGAGGATGAGGTGAAACCTTAGAGAGCAGAAGGCAAACAAAGAGTAATATTAGATAAATGATGAGCGAAATCCGCAATCCCATGAGACCTCAGCAAAGGCACAGAACTTTATTTTGAAAAGAACAAGAGGGAAGTTTGACTAAAGGCAGAATGGGGTTAGGCAGACACTAGAGCATGAGGAAGGGTGAAGTAACTGGACAAGAATTAGGAGGTGGGCCCGGTGGCGTGGCCTAGCGGCTAAAGTCCTTGCCTTAAACGCCCCGGGATCCCATATGGGCGCCGGTTCTAATCCCGGCAGCTCCACTTCCCATCCGGCTCCCTGCTTGTGGCCTGGGAAAGCAGTCAAGGACGGCCCAATGCATTGGGACCCTGCACCCGTGTGGGAGACCTGGAAGAGGTTCCTGGTTCCCCGCTTCAGATCAGCGCGCATCGGCCTGTTGCGGCTCACTTGGGGAGTGAATCATCGGACGGAAGATCTTCCTCTCTGTCTTTCCTCCCCTCTGTATATCTGGCTTTGTAATAAAATAAATAAATCTTTAAAAAAAAAGAATTAGGGTGAAAGCAGGGTAAAAACGGGGAGAGAAGAGCCATAGACGTCAACGCTAAGCAAATGGGGGTTTATTGAAACTGCTGGGGGAAATTGCCAGTGGTGCATAAGCAGGAGAAATTCACCATCCCATGGATTTTCTCAAAGACAATTCTGATCGTCTCAGTGAGTACATTAGATAGGAGAAAAAAACTCAGTTGAGCACTAGGCTAACACCATTCTCCTGGCTTGCTTCCCAACTCTGTTGATCCCAGACACATGCCTTTACTTTGCAAGCCAACTTCCATCTCAGAGCTTGCTTTGGGCATTAGCACACAGCACAGTTTGAGATCCGGGTCCTTCCTGGAACATGTGGCCACTTCCGGCTGATTCTCACCGCTGTTTGGTCCAGAGTGTGGGTATAGAATGGAGTAAAGAGGTTTTATTTGTCCAGAAACTGTCTCAGTGGAGTCCTAGAGAAAGGTGGGCCAGTTTTGAACGACCTTGCAATGTTTCTGTTATCCCTAAATCTGTTAAGTCCCCAAAGAAATCATTCTCCTTCCTTTCCTCCCCCAAATGATCAACATTTAGGTTAAAAACAAAAACAATCAAACAAAAAGACTCTAGTCTAAGTTTTGTCTTCTATAGGGCGTAAATTCTTCAAAAGGCTTAACCTTGACTTTCTTCCTCTGCAGTCACTTGTTGATTAACACAAATACCTGCCATTACTCTCTTAGAAGTGTGAAGAATGAAGAGACTAATAAAAGTACTACTGAGTGCTTATTACACAATTCATTCTACCAACGCTCTTTCTGCAATTGCTGGTGATTCTACACTAGATATCATGACAAAAACTGAATTAGAATGAGTCCTTTTTGGTAAACAGAGCTCAATTACCTGATATCTTCAACTCTGCTTACTTCCCAGGGAGTATTTTTCATAAAGTTGTTTTTTAGTTTTTATTTCCCAACCAGTCACGCCTAACTCAGTTACATCCCATAGGTTTCTTCAATTCTGAAGAATACAAACACACCCTTCAGCCCCTCGTGTGGGTCCCCACGTGTGTGGTTTCCTCCACAGAGGAGATTGGATCTTTGCCGAGGGGCCTTGAGCCAAGGCAAACCAGGCAGGCCTCCCGGCTGCTAAGGACTCTATCAAGACACTTCCTTGCTACTGTGAAGTACCTGTTAGCACAGGAGTGATTTATATAAACTGGAATGGTGAGTACCTACATACACATAAATAGTTATCACTGCATACATAACCCCCCCTTATGAATTATACATTTAGCAGAGATACAAAGACATGTCCATTGCATGGAAATTCTCAAAAAACCATTCATTTCAATAACATCATAAGGGAAACTGATATTTCAGAACCATTTACTTTATTAAAAATGAGCACATTTCAAACATGGAATGTGGCCAAGAGAGATTTACTTAAAATAGTGACAGAAGGAAATTATGCTATCAGAATGTATTTTAAGCAATGATCTAATGGATTCAGTTCAGACAAATGGACTTTTTTTTCCCAATCCTTGAAGGCAGAGAACATAACAAGAACAAATTCCCTTAAATGCAGGAATTGTTTTTTGCCACAATATCAAAACTAGATGTATTTGGAAAAACATCTTTTATACTATGCAGTATCTCTTAAAGCAAGACTTCAAAGTTAGCTAATATTTCCCTTTGTCCTTTCTCATAAAAATAGTCATTCCCAGCCATGATATGAATTGATGAATGAAAAATTACTGGATAACACTGGCTCTGCAAGGAGTATGAGTATTTTTAAAAAAGAAGTTCCCCAGAAAACACACTGCCTTCAGGACATGGGCAATAAAGCTAGACTGTCACAAAGGAGGGGAAAGTTTCTAAATTCTGCGTGGCCATCAGTCGCTTATTTTACTTTCAACAATATCATGGCTAAAGAAGAGCTGCATTTTTTTAAAAGAGATTTTTGCTTATAAATACATGACAATATACCTTTCTTTCACTACATCACAATCACTGTCACAAATCCATCATCTGGCGATGCAACAAAATATTAAAAATTAAAATAAATTTTAAAACTAAAAGCAATTTCAAAAAAAACAGAAAAAATAAGATCCTCTGATTTTTAAATGTGTTTGGATTTATCAATGTCAAAACCAACCACCAGCAATATTTCAGTCTTCAGTTTTTCTTCTAGCCACACACAGTACATGAACACAATTGAATTCAGAATATTTCTTGTGCGTCAAATCTGAACATTCCTAAGAAAAGATTCCTTTTCCTTAATTTGAGTAAAAACATGTCTCAGAATTACTTAAAAGCTGAATGACTACAGGTCAGCTTGTGGTACCACGCATTAACCGCTGCCTGCGTGGACACTGCTTACAGTCTTGGCTGCTCCTTTCTGATCTAGTTCTTTGATAGCGTGCTTGGAAAAGTGCCAGAAGCTGTGACCTAAATTCCGGGGCCTTGCCACCCACATGGGGCATCCAGATGGAGTTCCAGTCTCCTGTTTCAGGGTGGCGCAGCCTTAGCAGCTACAGTCGCTGGAGACTGAACCAACAGATGAAAGATTCTCATTCTCTCTCTCTCTCTCTCTCTCTCTCTCTCTCTCTCTCTCTCTCTCTCTCTCTCTCCGTGTCTCTGTCCCTCCTTCTTGTTATGAAACTGTGCCTTTAAAACAAATAAATAAAACATAAAAAGCTAAATAACTGTAGATTTAAAGCCACTCTTCTTTCTTTTTAAAGAATTATTTATTTGTCTGAAAGACAGTTACAGAGAGAGACAGAGAGATCTGTCAACTGTTGGTTCACTCCCCAAATGGTCACAACACCTGGGCCTGAGCCAACCGGAGCAAGGAAACAGGAGCCAGGAACCTCCTCTGGTCTCCCAAGTGGGTGTCACTCCTCCCCCCAAGTCCATCAACAGGGAACTGGGTCCGCATTTTACTTGCTATGCCTCAACAACAGGGAACGGCACCATTTTACTTGCTATGCCTCAACATCAATTTCATATTCTCCTTCTTTTCACACTGCTGCTTGAAAATTTGGGATATAATGTGTTTTTCTAAATTTAAAAAACTAGTGTATATGTTCTTTCAGGTATTTACTTAACAAATTTACACTTAGGGTCTTACTAATCCCTGCCATAAGGAAAACCTACTCAGATGTAAGATAAAAGTGTGGGGAAGACATGGTTGTAAATGCTACCAAGGCCATACCATGAATTCCAGGCATCCTTATTTGTTCATTAAAGGTTAAGATACATTTAATTTTATGACAATTGCTATAGATATAAACGGTCATTCTTAAGGAGAAATTCACCTCCCATTCCTCAATCCCTAAACTGTGCACCTCCTGTACAACTAGTATAAATTTAAAAATTTGCATTTCATTCTCTTACAAAAAAGAACATCCATGTGTGCTTTAAAGTCATAGTAACCCAAAAAGTGCATCAGAGATAACAGGTTCTCTTAATATGCTCTTTAATTCACACTGCATTTCACATCAAATGATTTAATATTAAAATGGGAGAAGAATACAGATGAAACAACAGAAATAAAAAAAACTGACCTTCTTAAAGTTTTTGTTTAAGTCAATGAGACTGAGCAGGAAGATGTGGTCCTTGGCTCCCAGGATCAAACGGCCCCTCTCCTCATCCAGCAGAAGCGTTTGGAAATCTAATCTTTCTGCTGAACCCAGAAAAGGAATACAGCTATTTGAGAGCAACAAGTCTGTGGTACAGGAAAAGAATAAATGAAAGACAAACCGTTAATAGGAAAAACATTTACTAGCTTCCATATACATACTCTCCCCTTTTGTAAACACACACACACACACACACACACACACACACACACACAGCATGAACGTTCCCAGTTAGGTATATGCAATTCAGAATGAACATAAACTCACTTAGAAATATATACAGTGGATATGTACATTTTCATATACAAGATTTAGGTATGGTTAAGAGATGTCAAACTGAATCTAAAACAAATAAATCCAAGAATAATTAATGTAAACTACTACACAATCTTGTGCTCATATTCTAAAATTATAGCTGGAGACACTTATCTATAGTAATATTTTAAATCGACAAAATTATTACATATATATTAAAAGTAAACATCAAACAGTGTCATACAGCTCGCAGTATACCTTCTAATTTTTCTAAAGTAAACTTTCTTTTAGAGAAGTTTCAGGTCAAGAGAAAAAAGAAAAGGAAGACAGTGATTTCCAGTCTATCCCCCACCCCTACAAATGCACGGTGTCCCCCGTTATCAAGAGTCCCCCCTCACACTGGCTTCTTTTTCAGTCAGTGAAACTGCTGGGATACAACAGTCACCCTAGTCAACAGTTAACGTGAGGGTTCGGCATCGGCGTTGTACGGTTTTGTTCAATGGTGTAATGAGTTCACCTCCCAAGAGACTTGCACTGCACTATAACTCCTCATGCTCTCGCTCAGCTTCCTCCACCCCCAGCCCCTGATCAGCACAGAGCTCCACTGTGTCCAGCTCTGTCTTTTCAGAGCATCACATAGATGGAATCAGGTAGTATGTAGCTCTCGCTATGGCTTCCTCCACTGGGTACCCTGAACTCACATTCCCTGCCGAGACCTCACTGAATGCCGGAATTGCACCAGAGGTGCCACGGTGACTGTCCACTAACCTTCTGAAGGGCAGCATTCTCATTGCCTTGAAATGCTGGCAATACTGAATGAAGCTGCTCCAAATTTTTGTGCACACGCTTTCATGTGAACATAACCATTCATTTCTTTGGGTAAACACCAAGGGGTAGGAATGTTGGGTTGTATGCTTAGTTTTGTAAGAAGAAAATGCAGAGCTCTTGCAGCACCTGTGTGTCATGAATCATTCCTCCCAACAATGGATGGGAGTTCCTGTGGTTCTACAGCTTTTCTGGCATTTTACATGGTCAGTATTCTGGGTTTTGCCCATTCTAATGATTCACATTTTACTACTATTTCAGTTTATATTCCTTCCTGACTTATGATGTGCAGTATCTTTTCATGTGTTTATTTTCCATTGACGTATGTTGGTGAGGTGAAGGTCCTTGCCCCGCCTCCCTTTTGAAAACTGGTGGTTCTCTCATTAACGAGGATGAACAGTCCTGTTCATATTTCGGATAACATTTCATCATGAGATAATGTATTTCCCACATGTTTTCTCCTTCTACTTTTAACAGCACTTGATGTTGGAGCCTGAAGCATTCATTACTGTTTCTGTTCCATAGGAGTTGCAAACTAAGAACTGGAAGCAAGCAAACTGATTCTGGTACAGATATAAATCAGAAGCCATGATGGAGTTAGAATTTTAACTCTAAAAAAAAACCTTGAAAAACAAAAGAATGAAAATACATGACTTTAGGCAAGAAGGCATTTAACCCCACCAAGTTGAAATTATGTGCTATAAAGATACAAAATTGCATGGTGGTAAAGTTGATCACTGAATCAGAGTTGTAAGCCTTCCTTTCTCTTGGACACTTGTCCATACATCCAAATACTTGGCTTTGTCTATAATTTTGATATTCACAGACTCTTACAAGGAACTCATATCTTTCCAACAGTTTTTGTCCCAACTGTTAACAATAGTATCTCAGTTCCTATAACCGTGATATTACACGCCAATAAAATTGTATACATCACCTTATTAAATCCCATTATAACTGCTCATTTGTGTGTGCGTGTGTGTAAACCACCAGGCTTCAAACCAATCCATTAGTCTAAATTAGTTATTAATTTATGAGACTTTTTAAATCTCAAATGGAACTCAAGATAATTCTAAAAATTACGCCATTTCAACTACTGTAAAAACAGATAGAGAAGTTCTTAGACTGTGCTTCGTGTGTCCGTGTCGACCTTTATTATTACCTCATGCCTCTGAACATTTTCTTCACTTGTTTTCCGCTATAAAATGTATGCATGCAATTTCTCTTACTCAGTAAACTAGATTTCTCCTTTGGTTTTGACAAAGCGAAGGACAATATGCTAAATAGGAAACACTATCTGAAATCTCATGTGATTTTCCCAAATATAAATATGTTATTAACATCTATGGGTCAAGCTTTGTGTCCACTGACTAGAAGTTTGAATTTGACATTAATTATCTTTCTAATAAGCTAACATTAATTTGCGTTGCAAACATCATTCCATACTGATCATAAATGAAAACTGATCAGAGGAACATAATTTTAAAAAACAGCTAAGACAAATATGATCTGAGACCTTCACAAATGCGTATCTCTCATGCAACCTTCATTCAGTCAGCCAATTGTTTCTTACCTGGGACTCCCTTAATTAACAAGGGAATGGCAAAGAGTGAACTCAAATGTATGAGTAGAGCAAAGTAGTCTATATGAATATTATTACAAAGGTAATGGGAATAATCAATTATTTTGAAGCATGCACTACAGTGCTAATCACAAAATGAAACATGATTTAACATAATGAGTAACTTTTCAATCCAGACAACCAGTTCATATTCTGGCATCACAATTCATAGCTAGGTGGTCTAGAGTCACTCTCTGTGTTTCAGTTTGCTCATCTATAAAATGAGGGAAAAAAGAAACTATGTAATAAGTTATGTCGGACTGAGGAATATTATGTAGATATTAGCCAGTCTAATAGGGATAATGTGTTTGCAATATTGATAGAAAATTTACATAAAGAAAATCATAGTACTTTACAATGCAAATAGCTCTCATGGCGTTGAAAGGAGATGGTTTATATCAAGTTCTTCTAACTACACCTAATAGAAAATATGACTATTTGGCTCAAATTTGGGTCAAATACATTACATTAAAGAATAAAATTATCTCATACTAAATCAGAATTATGATACTGAATATTTATATGCTTAACTAAAAAGCTACTTTTCCACAAAAATTTACAGGCACTCAGTACATATTCAATAGTGGGTGAGGTATTCAAATTGTGAAAAAATCCCAATTGTAGGACCTCAGTTTGTTACAGAAATGATGATGTATAAGAAAGCCCAATAGAAGTATGCACAAAATGTACATGAAACTTGTAAACAGATTACCCCTAAAATGAGGTGATACGACTGATGAAATGAATGAAGGGAACTTAACATAAAGCAAAGAGTAAACTAGAATGTATGGGGTCACCTGTCATATATCACCCCACGCTGCATTTACTACATTTTCATACAATAGCATCCCTTCTACATTGTTTTATTTCTGTGATCTGAAAGTTTTAGATGGAAAATTCCAGGAAAAAGCAATAAAAAATGTAAATTCCCCACTGTGCTGAGTAGCCAGGGGAAGCCTCACGACCTCCCTTTATGTTCTGCAAAGGATACATCAGCACTTTGCTCAGAGTTTCCACACTGTAACTACTGCCCACCCAACACTGTGGCTGTTCAGTTGGTAATGCCACAGTCTACACACACAGCTCCTTCCAATGGATGGCCAGAGGGTAACAGCAGCCCATACAACGTCACAGTCTTTTTATGCACTTCACTTCCTTTCAACCCAGAGTCACTGTATCAGCTCATCACCTCCCATCATCACAAGAAGGTGGGCACAAGATCCAAGCTTACATTCACTTTTTATTACAATATAGTATAAACAATTATCCCACTTTATTGTTGTTCGTCTACTTCATTAGACCTTACATTAGCATGGTTGTGTAGGAAAAAAATAACATGACACGTGTACTTCAGATTCAAAACTATTTTCACCTGCAAGTATCTGTCAAAGATGCTGGAATAAAACTCCAGTAAATAACAAACTATTTCTGCCTCCTCTTGTGGAGTTTGAGCTCTTTCCAGGGCAAAGATTATGTTTTTTGTGTCTCAATTCTCAGAGTCTGAGGTAAACTGCATGCCTAACACAGATCCATGGAATTGACGGGATTTAGTAAGCTGGAGCTATGCAGGTAGGGGTGAGGCGATGTGAGGGGTGAGGAGACGTGAAACAGTAAATTAAGGTAGTGTTCAGGCAATCCAGGCCAAAGATGTCAGGCTGGACAGGTTAGTTATTATTCTGGTGAATGGACATTACTAAAAAAATATGCTGCTGGAAATTGACAAACACCTAACTGAGCATTAAAAAAGTAAGCATGACTGTGGCATTCAGTACAAATGCAAGCTATCCAAAAGTTTTTTAACCATGATGAGTCCTGAAATTGGGGCAAAGCCAACAAGAAGAGGGAGATTCTCAAGAACCGTGAGTTCCCTTTATTCATCCCTGCTTATAGGGTGGAGAAAACAAATATACAACTGACACAGTCTTTTGCTGCTTCCTTCACCACAGTAAGTTCTATTTGGTTTGCTTTCAAACAAAGTTAGCAAGAAAAAACAGCTGCAAAAATATTGACTAACCTGGAGTATTATCATTTCCAAAAGATTTAATGTTGCCTTGTGACACTGTTAGCATCAAAATGATTAAAGCATGTTTCACCCATCCTTTGGTAGCCAAACTAAATAACTGGACTTCGGCATTACACATGAACATTTCTCAGGCTGACGCACACATGAGGAAAAGATCTTGGGACAGGGGTTGGAACAGGTTCCCTCTTCCCCAGGCAGCTTATCTTTTTTGCATTCCTGCCAAGCCAAACAAGGTTATTTTTTTCCTGCAAGGATCATCAAGCAAAAACCCAGGATAAAAATTCTCCACTCCACAGCCTGTATCTTAACAGCTAACATCAATAGATTCCCCGGAATCAGAATGGATACTGGTTTTGCTGGTGCTATCTCCAGAACTTTCGCTTCTTCTCTCTCTCTCCTAGACAAACAATGTCAGGCACATGGGTTCAAAGACTATCCACACTGTTTAAGGCTTTTGCATGGGCAGGAATGCTGAGTTTTTTTCCTTATGGGTGAAAGGGGAATGCCATCTTCTACATATGCCATGTACAGGAGGATTGCTCTGTGACTCACCCAGCCTCCAGGTCTTACCTGACTTCTTTGTTCCATGGATCTAAATTTTGAACTATTCTGCTATGATCACTTCTTTTCATTGTGTCTTTAACCGATTGCTATTCCATTGCCTTGTTCTTAGTTTAACATCACCAGACACTCAAATTCACACTTTTGGAAAATCTATAATCGGATTCTTTTCCCCAGTAAATAAAGATATTACTTGTGTTGTTCTCTTGTACAAATAAGGACATCACTGCTACGACAGATTTTCATGGAAAACCATTCTTGAGCCATAACCAATAAACCATAAGTGAGCAATGGGAAGACAGACTAAATCTGACACACACCTCACAGAACTCACAGTAGTACACCATGAAGAAGATATACTTGTCCATAATAAAAAATGAAAAATGCACTTGTGGGGCAGGTGTTTGACCTAATATTTAAGCCACTGGTAGGATGCATGGGTTCCGCATTGGAGTTCCTGAGCTCATGTCCACCCGCCATTCCTGACTCTAGACTTCTTCCAATGCAAACCCTGGGAGGCAGCCATGAAGTATTAAGTACTTGGGTTCTTGCCATTCACATGGGAAGCCTGGGCTGGATTCCCATTTAGAAGTCTGGCCTGCGGCAGCCCTGGCCATTACACAACCACTAGGAAGCAAAACAGCAGATGGGAGCTCTCTTTGTTTCTCTTTCACTGTCTCTCTCTGTCTCTCAAAAAATTAAATTAAAAAAATAAATACATCCTTGTGACAAAGGACAACAGTATGTACAGTAGCAAACTACTATGTAATTTCAGTAGTAAAATGAGAAAAAAATGATCATATTTCCTTCAGGAAACCTAATAACATATTACCTTCACCTTGTCATTCCTCAGTATGTGTCAAGAAATCAAGTGAGCTTTACGGCATTAGAACCTCATGTTTAATTTGAATGAAACTGAAAACATCGTCAATAATGAATTTTCAGCGTTGCTGCTCTGGTCCTGGAGGCAGATCTCTCTAACCTTGGGAAGAACACAATGACATGATAAAACAGAGCCAAAGGAGGTCTGCCCCATCATCCCAGAGGCTCACATGTGATCAAATCCATGAGGTGCACAGTGCTGGCGTGGGCCTCACCTAAACAGACCCCACACAGAGGCAGGGTTGAGCAGCAAGCCTCCTCACTGTGGCCAGAGATACTGGGACACTCGATGGGATGGCTAAGGACAAGGTCACTGCTCATCTGAAATAAACACTTGCTCTGAAAGGAATTTCTGTCTCTCCTTTCTAATGCCCCTTTATACAATTGTTCATTTAGCCTGAGAGAACATTTGACCTAATGCTCTACATTCTTCCTCTTCACCCCAGAAAGGAAGGGAGTGGTTGGTTATTTATGTGGAATTTAATAAATTTCAGATTGAGCAACACAGACTTCCTCAGATTCTGACTGTTCAATGAACAAAAACCCATACCCTGAAACCTGCATGTATCCCCATAGATCCTGAACTGGGTGGAGCTGTTAGTTTCTTAGAACACTACACAACTCTTTAGAAAAACATAAAAACGGCTCCCTACACCTACCAAAGAAGAACACTTAACTGGAAAAAAATTGCTTTAATAATAAAATCAAGGTATTGGAAGCATAGATTCATAGACTAAGAGAAAATTTGCTTTACAGAAAGTCAAATTCCGATCTGCTCTAGTCTAGGCAGAGTTTCCTAGATGAGAAAGTTTCCCATTAAAGATAGAACTTGATCCAAACCCACTCACCTTTTGGTGGAATCGCAAGACAGTCAGCAACCATCCTTGCTCCAACCACCCACCCCTCTTCTTCCTTAGGGAAATGGCAATGACATCACTAAGGCACTGCAAGGATTGAGAAACAGCTGGAGAGCCCCACAGCATCTCTGTAATGCCATCCAAGAGATCAGCGTGCTTTCCCAGGTGAAACACCCCATTCCAACTAAGTGCAAATCAGAGTGCACAGTAAGGAAAGCCTCCCATTTGCTCTTCTGCAATGGAATTTAAAGATTCTTCTGTTGACTTCAACTGACAGAATAAGAAAACACAGACTAGAAACAAAGCGGATGAAGTCATTGGATCCATGTTCTTTCCAGGACAAGGATACAGAGTAGGAGAACAGGAATATTATACTGTCATTCTTCTATTCATACTCACATAGTCAAATCATATATTTATTCTTATTTGGTTATTTTCAATAATAGTTAAGTAATTGATCGCATGTAAGATTCAAAATGTGCAAGTCCTTTAAAAACTCATGCTTTCATAAAGCATTGCTTTTTAAATTCTCAAAAGTTTTGCTATTTTTGATTTTTTTTAACTACTGAGAAGGTTAGCACTAGAAACAACTCAAACATTTCCTTAAGAGTATTGCCGTAACACAGCTAACTTCCTTAGAAGCAGCCAACGGAATCATCCAAGACTACCTCGCTTTGGTGACTATTCTTTCTCCGTTATGATGGTACTGTACAGCACTGCTGCACTTCTCCTTTTTTTTAAGGATATATTTCATTTCTTGCAAAAAGAGAGGCACAGACAGACAAAGTGATTTTCCATTTACTGGTCTACTCCCCAATGGCCACAATGGTCAGAGCTGGGCCAGAACTCCATCCTGATGTCTCACGTAGGTGGCAGGGGCCCAACTCTCTGCTTCATTCCCAGCTGCGTGAGCAGGGAACTAGAACACAAGCAGAGCAGTTGGAACCTGACTTGGCACTTTGACACGTGCTGCTGCTGAAGGTGTTTTAGGCTACTGTGCCATAACCTGACATACATTCCAATGCTCGCTTCTTAAGGCACTTGGAATTTCTCCATTTTCAAACGCTAAAGAATGTTTAAAATAGAAACATTATACCACAAATAAATGATGACATTGATTTGTGTCAATCATGTTTGAGAATTTAACTTTTTAAAATTTCAGAAGGCAGATACCAGCATGGTAGTGCGGTAAGTTAAGTTTCCACAAAAGATGTAGGAACACCACATGGCGCAGGTTCGAGTCCCTGCTGTTCCGCTTCCGATCCAGCTCCCTGCCAAACGACCTGGAAAAGCCACTGAAAAATGGCCCAAGTCCTTGGGTCCCCTACATCCATGTGGGAGACCCCCAAGAAAATCCAGGCTTTTGGCTTTGGGGCTGGTCAAGCTATGGCCACCACTGCCTGTTAGGGAGTGATTGTAGCAGATAGAAGAACTTTCCTCTCTGTGAATATGCCTTTCAAATAAAAGCAAATAAATGCCTTTTTAGAAAATACAGAATGTACAGCTTAAAACAAGATCTACTATTGACCCTAAATAGTAAGATGAGAGCAAATAACCCCTCAAGATCACTGTATACAGAGCAAAGCTTTATAAATACAATTAAAATTATGACAATAATTTTTAAAATTAATGTATGCTACTCAAAGGCAATTGATGGCTATCAAAACCCATTCAGAGGCACATGTGAGCCTTGGCCACAGCTGGCGTGTCTCAGAACATCTGTACTCTGAGCCTCTGAAAGTGTCGTCTGTTTTTCCTGGAAGTTAGTCAAATCATGCTTTCACCCTCCCTATCATGAAATTTAAAATACTTTTCTGGAATACACTTTGCTTATTTTTATTTTCCATTTATTATGCTAGGCATTTATTGTGCCATTTGATCTGAGGCTTAGTTTCCACAAATTCAGAAATATTTCAGTTTGGCTTTGCATCCAGAACATACAGATGTCAATCATACGGAAGACTTTGTTCTCTCTCTGTTTTCTACCGTAAAGGCGCCCGCTAGCCTCCTGCACAGAAAGTGCATTCCTGGTATGGGTGTGAAGAAGATTTTCATCAGAATTTGCAGAAATATTTACAAGAAAGAGAATGGAAAATACCACCATAGAATATCCTCCTCCTGAAGTTCAGGCAGCATTTACGGTGTGAAAGAATGAATTCATATTTTCCATTTACACTTCATCTCTCATGGATGGTTTTTCTCATAAAGTTAGTTTTCTGCTGATGACTCCAAAATAAACACCCAGAATGGCAATGTCTCAGCTAAGTCCACTTCAGAATTCCAAAAACCTAGTAGATGCTTTCATTTCTCCCAACCATCTCATCCTAAAGTTAACAACTTTAGTGACAATGACCAAGCTCAACCTTAGTAATCATTTTTAGTTTTTCTTCCTTATTGTCTTACACTTCGCTCCCCAGTTTCAATCATTGCTCCAAGTCTATTTCATTTCCATTACACTTACATTCAGAGAAATGTAAAGCCTTAAAGAGTCTGTCAGGCATTTTCTTCCTCCTCAAATAATGTATTTGTCTTGCTAAGATCCATTCACTAGCTCTCTAACTCACTATTAACTCATAAATCACCTTGCTCTGTTCCTCCCACCCACCACCAACCCTTGTCACATGATATTGCCTATTCCATGCTCCCTCTAAGCTCAATTAAAACAGGTCAATCTCATGACCAAAATCTTCCAATGCCAACTACAACTTCATTCAAAAATGTTAAGCTCCTCCAATGCCCCAAGGTCAATCTCATATCCAATTTTCTCTAAAGTTTTTGAAACATTTGGTTTGATTTACACTATGGTACTAATCTTTTTGAAGTTATTTTGTGTACTTCTTTCATTCCGTGAAAAGATATAAAGATAGTGCAGACAGGACAAAATCACTACTATATTTCAGTACCATTTCTTGAGCACAGTGACTGCAATAAACACTCGATTAACGATTTCTCTGAGTGATTCTTGTCTGTCTTGGCTTATCTAGGTTCATTCTGCCTGGGGGTTTAGTATAGGTTCATTAATAATTTAGAGACGCCAATATGCCATTTGGAGAGGCCAACTGGGAATCCAATCTTCTGTGGTCAGAAGAGTTCCTGTTGTGGTCCCCACGTGCTCCTGTGTGCGGGAGAGAAGGGATCAAACTCCCCAGAGCTTTGCTTCTCAGAATGTCACTTGCATTCAGACTGTCATTTACAAGTTGCGGATCAGACCTGAGACTCTGCGTTTCCATCAAGTTCCTGGGTTCTGCGGACACTCCAGCTGGCGGAGCTGCACTTGGAACAGGAAAGGCGAACACTGCACTGTGGTCCCAATAGCCCCAGCTTGCCTGAATGAAAGAGCTGGATTCTTTCCTTCTTCCTCACAGTAGAGTTCCTCTCAAACTCTTAAATCACAGTATGCTTTAATTTACACAATTTACTTTTTTCCTTTACAATTCTAAATTGGTCAAATCTGTACATCCCTACATAATTTATTGCTTCAACGCTAGAAATGATAAACAACTGGTTTAGTTTAAACCAACAATACCCAAACTTTTCCTCCTCAGTTTCCGTTCCCACATACACACAGGGGAAGTACATCCATCTAACATGCTTTAGCACAGAAAGCATATGTCAAGAAGAGGATCCATCAATAGAATTTCAAGTATCTTTCTCAAAGATCTTAAATTTTCTTTATATTTTGTTTCAATAATATTTGTATCTCTATGAAGTCTATTGCAACATCTATCTTGAGCTATATAACGTTTTATGAGATTTCTGTTTATTGTTTCATCTGATTTTCATAAAGAACCTAATTTCCAAATGAGAAAATGGTCTCAGAAATAGTAAAGGCATATAATTGTTTCAATGCTACACAGTGAGTGTCAGAGATAAAGCTAAAACCTACAGGGCCTTTTAAACCTAAA
Organism: Ochotona princeps; assembly: GCF_030435755.1. Classification (NCBI taxonomy): domain Eukaryota; kingdom Metazoa; phylum Chordata; class Mammalia; order Lagomorpha; family Ochotonidae; genus Ochotona; species Ochotona princeps. The sequence continues at coordinate 5,149,104 of NC_080851.1, forward strand.
CCCCATCACCAATTACAGTCATAGTTCACATTTTAATATTTAGCGCTGCTTAGAAAACTAGGGTAAAGAGCTCTGCCTAGATTCCTACTGAACTTACCAAGTTCACTGCTATTGCTCCCTCTTCACAACTCCAGCGACCTTAAGTTTATATGTATACCGAACGCCGAAAGACTCCCAATGTGAAAACTCCTTCATAAAACCCAGGGATTTAGAGTCAACGTTTAGGTAGCTGAGGTTATAAGACAAGCATTTGCACATAAAAAATATTTTTCTCCTCAGTAATTTATAGATTAGTAAGTCAATTACATACTTTGTAAGGTCCATGCAAGAACTTCTTCAACTAAAACATTACACACTGAGTCCCTCTTCAAGTCCCCTCCACAACTATTCATAACCAAAGACACACTGAGGGGTCCTTGGCCCAGCTCTCTGTCACGCTGTAGGGAACACGTTGATGACGTCCTTGAATGCGAGTGACTTTCACCTGCCTGAACTCCAGGAGGGCACCACCACTCTCTGAGCCTCCACGGACCAGTGTTTGCAGGAGTGCTGCACATACAACTGTAAACAGCTTTTTTACATTACTAAAAGATAGCTTTTAAAAGGTAACTTTCAGCAAACTGAAAAGCACTAAACTAAGATCCAGCCTTCAGTTGCTTTTTTTTTAAAGACTGATTTATTTTTATTTCATTGGAAAGGCAGATATACAGAGAGGAGGAGAGACAGGGAGGAAGAAAGAGCGGAAAATCTTTTGTCAGTTGATTCACTTTCCACGTGGCCACAACCACCGGAGCTGAGCCAATCTGAAGCCAGGAGCCAGGAGCCTCTTCCAAATCTCCCACGCAGGTGCAGCCCGTAAGTCCTGTCTCACTTGAATTGTTACAACAGAAGCCAACATTGCTCCCTGTCCCCTGTCTTTCTCAACTCTCTTCAGTAGACTGTCAACAGAAATCAGAAAAATCTTCTACAATAACAGTTACATCACATCACACCACGGCCAAAATTCCCTCGTGCATCCCACAACACTCCTATGAAACGCCAATGCTTCAGCAAAGGCCAGAAGTAGATATAATGCCTCTATCCCCCTGATAATTCTCAAACTCCTACACTGATACAGGCCCAATTGCCAGAATCCCGGCTTAGCACAAGACACACCTGGGGAACACAGGATTCCATTCAGTCAGGGTGCATTCCCGCAAAGCAAACTAAAACAACATGCCCCACGAGCAAAAGTATATTATATAGGAATTCTTGCTGCAAGATTGACAGAATTCTTCAGGACACCTTTTTCTCCATTGATTCTACACCAAAAATGTCCAGATTCCACCACACAGCATGAAATCCTGAATGACTCTGTGGTTCCTTTTAACTTATCCTAAGGGCTTCTACCACTCACACAAACCATAGGCTCTTATCAAGATCAACAATGATCTTGTTAACTGCAAAGAGTGGTCAACCACAAAGACCAGGACTGAATACTCAACCACCACAGTGGTAAAAATACTACAGTGTTCTCAGTAAGTCCCCAACCTATGGGCACTTCTTGCCTGAAGAAATTTAACTTCAGTAGAAAATGCACAGGGAAGGTACAGGAACAATTTCAAACAGCACAGCACATTTCCAAGCTGGGATTGTGCAATGTTTTCAAATTTGTTGATATTATGAAAACGTTGGTTTATATTTTCACACAAAATAAGATTTGCCAGTGTTTACTGAATTTTCACTCTACCAACAATATTTTATAAGCCCTTTGTATGAACTGCCACACCTTACAAAAATAAATTAAGGCATGTGATTGACAGAAAATCAAAATCTAAACACTTCACAAGTAATATCAGCAATGAAGAGACCGGCAGTTAGGTTTCTGATCCTACTGTCCTCACTGCTTCATCATTGCCTGTTGCCTTCACTACTGCTGAACATGACAACACACAGGGCACTGGGGGAACCAAGCTGAACAGGTGTGATGAGTCACCTCACCAGGAAACTCTGCTTGGGATGAAGACTGCACTTCACAAATATGCATTTGTAGGTAGCGAAAAAGCACAGAGCTATCCATTCATTTTCTCCATGAATACTGACAAAAATCAACAGCCATTTTGTAAGTTGGTTAATGGTAAGTTATAAAGGAGCACAAAAATATTTAAAACAAGATGTAAAGTTTTTTTTCTGTTCAGTGTGTTTACACGTAAGTTTCAGAGATGCAAAAAATAATTACTACCATTGCATCTCATTGAAAAGGAAATGGTGACAAAGATGTGATAAAGAAATCTGGTATTTTTCTCAAATCTTGATGTTTCTGTTCTTCCATAAGGAACATTTCCCACAAGAGCACCATCCAATAGCTTCCTGCTTAGGGAGAAAGTTACTCAGTCTTGGATCCAACATTTCTTAATATGAAAATGGTATATTTGGTTTTCACTAAAATGTGAAACCTGAAGCTGGATAAAGTTCAAATAGGGCATGTCCCTCTCATGCTCTTTGTCGTCTTCACAGCCCTGCACACAGCTTGAAGTGGCATGCACTTCTTCACCTGCTCAGTATCTGCTCGTCTGCAACGAAGAGCCACGAAAGACGTGCTGGTCCACGGCCCAGACCAAAGCCTGGCACACAGTGAGTCCACAGTGCACATTTGTGGAATGGGTGGAAGGATGGTGACGACTGACTCATTCCCCAGCTGAAGGTAGTTATGTGAAATTAGTTGAGACAACTTTCATTAGGAACTTAACTAGCTTTAACACAATACTACAGCTTGCAGACAAAATTCACCTTCTTAAACACTGGGTTGAAAATGTACTTGAATAGTTTCAGCACCCATTCTCCTACTAAAATAAATTGGACTTTATGTTCTATAACAATATTTTCATTAGCCGATGCCAACACTATAAACATTCCTCAGAAGAGATATCAATACGCATTTCTACTCAAAATAAGTATACTGATGAAAATGGACATTCAGAAATTACAATAAGCAATCTAAACACATTTACATACTTACCTTTGTAGGTTAGCTTGAGTCGTGGAATATTCTGCTTAGAAGTCCCAATGACAGGCACAAATAGCATGGTCATGCTTAGCATCACCAAAGTGTGAAAAAGGTGGAAATCTTGGCTTCTGAACTTGGGTTTCTCATCTTTATTAGTATTCATGATGAAAACCAGGCTCTCTTTCAGCTAGCTTTAATCTAAAAGTAAGAAAAGAATGATTAAGATTGCATTCCTCTTATTTTCATAGCTGTATTCTATTATAATTTTCAGAACGTACACATGTTTTGCTATTAGTGAATTATTTCAAAATGGGTTATTCAGAGGTAGAAATGAATGTACTGCTAGAAATTCAACTATTTGTAATTAACTATTTAATTAATACAACTATTTGGTTAAAATTTTGCTTGTTTTTATTTTTATCAGAAATGCAAATTTACAGAGAAGAAAGTCAGAGAAAAAGATCTTCCATCCACTGACTCACGCTGCAAATGGCTCTAAGTAGCAGAAGCTGAGTCGATCTGAAGCCAGGAGCTTCTTTGGGTCTCCATGAGGGTGCAGGGTCCCAAGGCCTTGGACCGCCCTGCACAGCTCTCCCAGGTCACAAGCAGGGAGCTGGAGCTGGCTAGTGAAACAGCCAGAACCTGAACCAGGACCCATAGAGGATCCCAGCGCTTGCCAGGAGAGCATTAGCCCACTGAGATATTGTTCATTTTGGTTTTGTTTTTCAATGTATGCATCTGTGGTATACTGTTTGTGCACAAGCTGATGAGAAGATGCCACGCACAACTGGACAGGAGCGCCCACGCTGATGGTGCTCCAGCTTCTGACCAGGAGACACCTCATCATCACTATGATTTTGCTGATATGTTTTCCTTCTTTTCTTTTTATCATTTTATGATATAGTGCTATAGGCCCTGGGACTTCCCTTTCCTCCTCCCCAAGTACATTTTAAAAGCTCAATTAGATTGGGCAAATTGGGTCAATGACCAGGTCCACTAGTACAGAAGCATGTTAGGCCTGTAACCACAGACCGTGATCTGTGCCTTCCACCGTTCTCCCCAGGTCAGCGCTGACTCGAGAAACACACCACGCAAGAGAGGCACGGTGGCTATTATCTAGCCTGCATGAATGGGCTGGCTTGGTTATTTCTGTGAAGCCATGTAAAAAATCAAATAAGCATTTAAAACTAAGCCTGGTGGGCCCGGCGCCGTGGCCTAGAGGCTAAAGTCCTCGCCTTGAACGCCCCGGGATCCCATATGGGCGCCGGTTCTAATCCCGGCAGCTCCACTTCCCATCCAGCTCCCTGCGAAAGCAGTCGAGGACGACCCAAGGCTTTGGGACCCTGCACCCGCTTGGGAGACCCGGAAGAGGTTCCAGGTTCCCGGCTTCGGATTGGCACAGCACCGGCCGTTGTGGCTCACTTCGGGAGTGAACCATCGGATGGAAGATCTTCCTCTCTGTCTCTCCTCCTCTCTGTATATCTGAATTTGTAATAAAATAAATCTTTAAAAAAAAGATGATTGCAAAAAAAAAACTAAGCCTGGTATCACAAATTATGTCCTATTTCTTGAATATTTATATGTTCTACATGCTTTGTGCTGAAAGCCCTATTTTCAGGTAAAAGGTGTTACCGTTAATGGCAGCCATAAAAGGTGGTTAACCATTTACTTGCACAGATAAAAACAAAACAAAATCAAAGACAAACAAAGAAAACCACGATACAGAGCTGTATCTTGTAAGAGCTAGGTAATTGTTCCGAGATCATGTAGGCAGCAAGCGCTGAGTCACAGCGATACTGGACAGCCTTTCCAACTCCTGCCTTGAGCTACTGTCCCTTGCAGCAGGCTCAGGCGACACTCCCGACGGTGCCTTCATCCTCTCCTCCCTCTCCGTCAGGCTACCGCTCACACTCAGGAAACAGCCCACAGAAGACGCAGCTGCACCAGCTGCCAGGGGCGACCCCGGTGCCTGCTTTAGGAGTTGTCGAATTTTTATTCTCCATTACTGCTTTAACTACAACAAGAAAGTATTAGATTTTACAGAGCGTGTTAATTATTTCATATTTAAAATAAATGCCATGTCTTTGGAAGACAAAGGATCCACCTTCTTAAAGGAGAGCTACTCTTCACTAACGCACCTGAGGGATTAGAACCCAGGCATCGAAGTTTCAGTCATCCTAGCTCTCAGATGTTAAGATCAGTCTGAGATAAGAAAGATCACCTTTTCAGGAGTATCGATGTATATTCATGCACGTTAAGTGTTTAAGGACATCAAATTTTATGTTACATTTCTTCATAAAATGCTGAGCATGAGTGTTTAGTAAATTACATTTTCCCGATCACCTTCATTACCTCCCAAGACATCCACAGGCACCATGTTATTTTTTGATTTGTGAATAATGTTTTAACCAACCGGATTTAGATATTCATTTAAGAATACTCTATTAAAGATTCCACATAAGCCATTCACAATTACTTAATATTTCTTGAACATTTTCCCTCATACAACGTCTGAGAGCCAACAGGAAGGACCCTGACCAAGATCCATCCTTACCAGTACATTCCTTTAGGAAGCATAAATTGTACATATTTTAATACAAGAAACAAAGCCTTTTAACTATAACTCATGAACCAAAGTCTAAAATGTAAACAACATGTCAAAAGTAGTAGGAAACTATGTTTGTTCTGTTGCCATAAAGCAGAGGCATGGAAGCTGGTCTAGAGAAAATCATATGGGTTACATTTTAATTAAGAAATGCATGCACACAACTTTTTAGTTTCTGACTTAACACCCATAGAACTTGCTTTATTCAAGGACTTATGGGTTCTCCCTAAAGGTGTGCTGGTTCCATACAGAAAAAGAAACAGGATTATATTTTTAGATTTATATATATGTATATAATTATGTAACTTGAAATTGCACTTAAATATATTTACACATCTACTCATATTTAAATATCCTAATAATCAATTATACCATAGCTAATCAATCATTAAGGTGAATTTAAAAGGTAAAATTTTTTTTCTGAAATGAGTGTTGATTATATATAATTAAGTATCACAATATCCTAAACTCAAGGCATCTATGAGTTATAATGGAAGGTGGCTTAAAGCATGACTGTATCCAGCTATGCAGGGCCAGAATAGCTTTATGGAGGACAGAGAAAGGAGACGGGGAAAAACACAGAATTCCATAAAAATACTGATGCCTAGTTAAGGGCTGCAGTAAAGCTTGGCAGCAGCATGTCAGACTTAGAGGCTGCAAAGAGAAGGAAGAGAGACAGAGAGTCTCTCTCATCCAGTGGATGGAGAATGAAGGAAAAGCAGAGGACACCAAACCCCCCTCCAACTGCCTCCCCAATGCTCCTCCCGCCGCCCTGCATGCCTAACACTAAAGACACTCCAAACAGAGCATCACTCTCTGCTGCCACCTGTGCCGGCCTGGCACTACGCCACGTCAGATTCCCTTCCACCAGTGCTCTGCTGACCCCTCTGCACCACGGCTTTTACTTTCCCTTAAAGCCACATGTTAGCTGAACTCTGACTGAGGCAAAAACACAGCCTCAATATGCAAACATGATTCCCACTCCCCCCCCCCAGAAAAAAGTAGAGGTAAACTAAATGTAGACACTGGGTATATTAATTTTCTCATTAGCTTTAGCTTTTCTGTGCTTCTGGGCAGCATAGAACAACTACTTTTTGATGACATGTAACAAAGCGTGTAATGTGAATGCATGTGTATATACAAAGGAAAAAGAAGGGGAACTTTCCGTATGTGCATTTTATTAGCAATAATGACCTCAGTACAGGACATTTCCTGTAAATTAATGACCAGTTGGAGTTAATGGCCCTTGGCTCTGTATTGCGATATCTACTCCTCCAACTGGCCATTAATCGCTACGACATGCCCTATGGCTCCAACACCGTAAGTTAAAGAGATTGATGTTTTGATTTTCAATGAACAGTAGTCATACTGTTCTCCTTGTAACCCAACTCATTAATATTGTTAAGTAATCTAAAAATCAAAGCACTGCTTTCCTTAGCACCGTGACATTCTGATAAGTGGCTACACGTGCTGAATCATACTAATGGGATGAAACAAAATACAGAAAATGTCCTGAAATTGGTACAACTTTAAAGAAATCTTTGTTACAGTAGAACACTCACTTTCTACAATCTGCTGCCCCTAAGCCTGCTTTTTCTTCCCAAGAATCCTTTGAATGGTTAATCTTTTAATTGAGATAATGTATGAGTTACAGGTCTTGCCAGCATTCTCTCCACAAATCTAATGCTATTTTGCCATCTTCTGATGCACGTGTGTCATGTTTCTGCGCACATACGTGTGAGTGTGTCCTGCATCTGGGAGGAATTATGGGCAGAAGTAGGTGTGATTTAACCCAAAGTGGGTGGATTTGGTGAACTGCATAGGTTACACTGCATGCTACTGTCTGTAACAAGCTCGACCTGGAGCCAATTAACCGCATGTAATCCACTCCAGATGTTCACTGGGACAAACGGCACTCTTGGGGATCCTCAGATGTGGAGCCAACAGGGAGTGTTCTGATTACGAGAGGTTTTTACACACTGTTCCACTAAATCAGAGATCCAATGCATAATCTAACACTCAAGGAGGCCCTGTGCCTTTTCCCTAAGGAAACTACAGAGGCCAGAGCTTATAAGATGGATGCAATTGTCAAAAAATGCACTTGAAAACCAAGAAATAGAATATTTTATCTGAGGACTTCATTGATTTGAACTATTTATTTTCATCTGTTCTAGCAGTCATTATGGCAGGATAATATGCTGTCAGAGCACAAAAATCATTTTGCATGGGGCACACAGTCAGTCTTTCCATATAAAAACCTAGAACATCAAGGTTTGGGATTCCTCCTTAGGTGTATATTCAGATATAAGTAAGATGAAGGGAGGGAAAAAAATCTTTCTTCTAACAATTTTTATTAAGATATATTTGCTCTTCGTATCTTATTGGTGAACATGAGATTACATCAAACTTTTTTTTACCCAGTTGAGGAGATACAATGCGTTATGACTACATCCAACATAAAAGCAATCACTGCATACCTCATTGTACTCACTTGGAGTTCAGATTTTTGAGCTATTGTTCAAGTAGATAGATTTCCTACATGTTGCACTTCACTGGCCAGTTACTGGTAACATGGGTAGCTGCAGATGGCAAGTCAGAGAAACCACAAGACACAGGAGCATACAGAGGCAATGCAGGCAAACAACGGAGCCTTCGTGGCTGCAGAGAGCTATGGCATAACCCACTGCCCAAATGCAGTCCTAGCAAGGTGGGGGTATGTAGGAGGCTCCGTGGAAAGAAAGCTTGCAGTGCCAGAATTGTCATTAAAATTTATTTTGTCTCATTCTTTTAAAATTTCCCCTTGGTTTATTCTCTACTACTCATACTATCTCACTTGTTTAGTACAGCCAGGAGTTTGCAATAAAGTTTATAGCATTGTTATTCATGAAACACTCTAATTGTCTAGTAACAGACATCCCTGCTTTCAATGTCCTGGATTCCCCATCAACTGATACAGTCCAACGCAGTCTGAGCATCATCTGACTTTTCAGAGATCACGAAAAGAGACTTGTACTTAACTGACTGTTAATCTATTTCCTAATATCTTTCTGGTAATAGAGATGGTTCCTCATACCCCAAACTAAAAATACATCTCGTCAGTGATCAGCTAGGGGAGAGCTGACCATGTCCTGTGTGAACAACGAATTCACAGTAGCCATATTTTTATAGTTGCAGTAGTTTACATATGACATAGAAAACATATATGCATAGAAATTTATACATATATGTATCAAGAGGTGAAAAATAACTTCTAGTTTATTAACTGAAAACTGAGAAAACAAGAACACCCAAGTGAAGATATTACAAATTACATATGAGCTGAAAAATCAATTAGGTACTGGCAAGTTAAAAAAAATGTGCGAATCACATGTTAAGCAATTCCAGATCTGCGAACATGCCAAGTATTACTTATAATGGCTTTCAGCATCATTATGTTTATAGCATCCACAGGTTTGAGACCGACTTTCCCACAGCCTCAAAGAACTACCGTGCCTCTTAACTGACTTTCTTAGCCTTAATACAGAATACTAACAGCAAACACGTCCTTTTGATATTCAATAATCCCTCAAATACATGCTGCATATTAAAAGTTCTTATAGAATGAGTCTTACTGCCTACAAAAATACATATTTAATTTAATCTTAATTAAAAATTAATAAAACTAAAGATAAATATCAGTATATCATGTAATTCCAATTAGCATAACTATTACATGATAAAACATGGTTTATAAATAATACAGATATAAAAAAAATAGGGCCTGGGATGGTAGCATAGTGGCTAATGTTCTTGCTTTGCATCTTCCAGGATCCCACAGGGGTGCTGGTTTGTATCCCAGCTGCTCCACTTCCCTGGGAAAGCAGTCAAGGATGACCCAAAGCCTTGGGAACCTACACCTGTGTGGGAGACCCAGCAGATGCTCCAGCTTCCTGACTTTTGAGCAGCTCAGCTCCAGACATTGCGGCCACATGAGGAGTGAGCCAGCAGAAGGAACACGCTTCTCTCTGTGTCTCTTCTCTGTAAAATCTGCCTTTCCAATAGAATAAATCTTATATATATCTTTATTTGTATATCGAGATTGTATTCTAAAGCAGGATTCTATGACATCTCCTGTCAGAAACACTATGCGACATATTAGACATGCATTACAGAAGCGTGGGCATAGCATGCATAGGGTGCAACACGCCATAACTGTAGGATGAACAGGGTGCAACACACCAACTCATTCTTTACATATTAAATATGTACAAGGAAATAGTAGGTTATTTTTACTTTTTTATTTTATTATTTTTATTGGAAAGTCAGATATACAGAGAAGAGGAGAGACAGAGAGGAAGATCTTCCATCTGCTGATTCACTCCGCAAGTGACCACACGGGCAGAGATGAGCTGAGCCAAAGCCAGGAGCCAGGAGCCTCTACTGGGTCTCCCACATGGGTACAGTGTCCCAGGGCTTTGGGCCATCCTCAACTGCTTGCCCAGGCCACAAGCAGGGAGCTGGATGGGAAGCAGGGCACAGGGATTAGAACCGGTGCCTATATGGGGTCCCAGCAGTTGCAAGGCAAGGACTTTAGCCACTAGGCTACTGCGCTGGGCCCAGCAGGTTGCTTTTAAATACAAACGCATAAGTTTAGGAATTACTCTGATATGTAGTAAACAGAATGTAAGTAAAAAGCTTTACCTATGAGCTGCCTACCAAATTTCCACATTCCGCTTTATTAACCAAGCGCCAGAAATTTCAGTGTCTTTACTAGGCAGCCCCATCTTGCTACAAACGCCTCTGGTCCGTCCCTGCGAATGCTTTCCTTTGTTTCTATGACTGTTTTGTTGGAGGCACGCGCTGAATAGTGGGGCCAGCGAGCTTTCCCTCCAGTCTCATCCCACAGCTTGGAGTGCCTCTCTCCTGGTGCCAGTTCCTGAGTTGTGTTGAATCTCATCCCTGTATCTGCAGCTATGTGTGGCTATTCCAACAATTTTTACTTTTAAAAAATGATCCCCCACGAAGCAACTCACAGACATGTGTCCATTGGTTAATTTTGTGTAGCATTTTCTCTTAGATAAAATAGCATGTTCCCTCTGAATCTGATCCTGATCTGAAATTGGTACCATGTGTTTTCAAAATTCCACTCAGATAATCTCTCACCATCCCCAATAACTGATCTAATTTACTTTGCAATGTGATAAAGCAAATGAGATAAAATTCCTCCAGAGCCCACACTGCCTCGTAGTGAAGGGCTCAGGCCCCAGTCATTATACAGCCTAGGCTATAATCAATGCTTTCAGTTTATCAGCTATATTCTCTAAGGGAATTCACTTCATGTCTCTAAATCCAGTTTCCCTCTCTACAAAGCAGGACGATTAGTTTGCTCATAATATGGATGTTGTGAGAACACAGTGATATCATTAATTAATTGCACGCCTAAAGTATGTAGCTTCTTGTCTGGAACAGTTAACAATCATAAAATATAAGCTCAATATTATTCCATTTTGACACAAACCATGACAGCAAATACTTCTTAAATATAGTGAATATGAAACAAAAAGGAATTGTGGAAATCCCCCACCTTCTCCTATCATGTTTGTAAGTGTGTCTGTGTCATTTGACATGGACCCTAAGTCCACAATGGAACTTTCTTTAATGCACAATTAAACTAGGTCTTGGTTGCAGTAGTAACCACATGTTATTTTCCCCTAACTTCTAATTTGTTGAGCCCATGTGCACTGCCAAATGAAATCCCAATAAAAAGAAAATAATTGCTCTACTGGATGTGAGAATTGTTGTGGGGGGAAAGACAGAGTGAAATAAACGCATTTTTCAATATTCAATTTGGGATTACTAAATATGTTTGAACACTCTGTCTATAGGGGAGGTCTTGGAGCTGATATCAATATTTAGAAATGCTCTTGACAAAAAGCCAAATAAGGTCACATGCGAACTCTCATTTGGATTTTATAACAGCCAAGAGTTAAGACACACGAAGAACCTTAGATTAAATTATAAATGCTGTACTTTTTTGGAGTATTCAAAACGTTGAATTGTGATCACACAGCAAAACTAGAGTTTAGAAAATTTTTCCAGTGGATATGTATTCCATTTCCTGTCTCCCTGAAGAGCTTTAACTCCAGGAGCTGCATTCTGATGTCCACATGGGTACCAGAGGTCTATGCACTGGGGCCGCCTGATTTGGGATTTTGGCATTGCAGTTTCTCTAATTATTATGTACGGTAGACTAACACGGCGTTATTCCCTAACTGGATGTAGTCTGCCAATGAAACCTATTGGTATTAGGGATTTGGAAGTGAGTTCATTGCTCACTGAGCATTTCGGGAAGTTTCACCAAGCTCCCCTGACTCCAGCTCCATGAAATCCATCAGAAAGCTCTAGGATGAGAAAAGGATTTTGAATTTGATTCCTTCCTGGGCCTGGTGTCGCAGACACAGCAGGTTCAGTGACTACCTGTGATGCCAGCATCCCAATATGTGCCAGGTAAGTCCTGGCTGCTCCACTTCTGATCCAACTGGGAAAATCGACAGAAAAAGGCCCAAGTGTTGGGGCCCTGCCACGAACAGAGGAGACAGGGGTGAAGCTCTGTGACCTTGGCTTCAGCCTGGACCAGCCCTAGCCATCGAGGACATCTGGGAAGTGACACATCGGTGGAAGCTCGCTCTCATTTCTCTCTCTGTCTCTTAACTCGGATGTTAAAAGAAGTGAATACATATTAAAAGCTAACAGATTCTTTTAAAAAACTTAAAAGCTCCACTTTTATCAAGTGAGCATTGAGGGCAGCCATAGTAAAAGCGGATTATCTCATGGGAGATGCTGTCAGAAAAAATTATTACAAAAAAAAAGAGGGGGTGATGGAGAATGCTTCTGGTTGTGTTTTCATTCAAAGAAAGCGCTGTGGGAAGTCCCAAAGGAAAAGGAAAAGCAGAACAAAGCTTTGGAAAATGTCAATAGTCATTTTGTATTTTCTCACAAAACACAGTATCTTCATAGAAACATCAAGGTCAATTTTAATGCTGATTGTTTCATGTTAAAAATATTATAATTGCTACAAAAGGACAATGTACTCCAGGGTTAAAAGCACAGACAAGTAAAAAAAAGATAGATAGATAGATAGATAGATAGATAGATAGATAGATAGATAAACACTATTTCCAAACTGCCTTCCAGTCAGGAAAATCCTCTTTATCTGTCAAAATCTCCTTTATCTTTGTGGATTTTCTATGCATATCCACTGCTGTGGTTTTCCATAATGCAGTGAAATAAAATTTTATACCTTGTAACATATATATAAGTGCACTATTTCTACTTTGTCTATCAATGTTCATTTTATTTAAAATCCAATCTAGTAATTAAAAACTTCAGTAATGTCTCAGAACTGTCCAATTTACGATCTAATTCCACGTGGCACACCGTACCAAGCTGCAGCCCCATCATTTTAAACGTAGCACACAAATTATCCCATTAACTTGTTGACAAGAGATAAGTTCAAGTTATCCTACTAAATAGGCTTTAAACTCCTCAGGAATTTTAACACTGTCAAGGAGTTAATAATTTATCTCGAAACATGTGTTAACTGCAGAAAATGCCCTATCTCCCACAGCCTTTGTTGAAACCTTGAGAAAAATCAATCATGCGACTATTGGGAATTCTGCAATAATTTTTAAAAGATTGAATATTCTCTTCATCTTTCCCCATCGAGAGCAGGACACAACCTGTGCCCAACATAGCAGCAAGCACCCTATGACTTAAATGTTCCGTCTTTGTAGTTGCCATACAGCAATTACCCTCCACATATTCTTTCACCCATCGAAGAGAAATCTAAATAAGATCACGTTCTTTTTGAGCTCCAGAGGATCAGTCTACCTAAATTAATGTTTACTTAGTATCTAATAATGTTTTCTATGGAGAGTAACAGCTCTGTTTTCTCAAGGCCTTTGCCAAGTCTCATAAATCTGGCAAAAGGCAGGCAGTGTAACCCCTCTAACAACCAAAGTGGCCACACACAGAATAAACAAGGGCCTGGTTTGTGAAGCCATCACGAAGAAAACCTATTGGAGTAAGCTTACGCTTCTCCGTATGAATTTATGATGTGTGCAATGCACTTTGCACTCAAAGGAAAAGAATAGGAAAGAAGTGAAAAATATACATTTACACAAAGCCTTAATTCATTAATGTGCTGTTTAAATCAAACAGCCACCAAAAAAAGAAAGACTACATTCTTCTTGTAAAGTGGAAGGAAGTTAACCATGGGTTTTCATTGATTTGCTGTATTAGAATTTCTGTTTAATTATGTATTGATATCACAAAACGGATTGTTTTCACTGGGTTTTTCTTCACCGATTTTTAAATTACTCAATTGTTTATTTAATCAAAGCTTAAGAAGTCATTTCCTTAATAATATATTTTGAAGCAACAACATCTAGTAAAACATTGAGAAAGTGCTTTATCTGAAACATTGGTCTCAGCCAAAGTTAACTCCACAAGAATTTTTATTGTTTCAAGCCAAAATTTATTTCTCTAGACATGAAATTACTCCATAATAAAAGCTTTCTAAATATGTCATAATTTATTTATAAAAGGCACAGATTGCACCATGGAAATGAGCAGCATAGCCCATGGTGGTCCGATTTCCATTCAATCACTGTCCGCAATAATACGACATTTCTCTCAACTCACGTTTGCCATGGATGGCTGATCCCAAGAGCAGAATGCTGAGGGAAGGATAAAGTCTTTGATATCTGTGTTATTTCAGAGATCCCAGGAAAAGTTATTACAGGAAAGGAAAGAGAGATGGAATTTTTTAGTGTCTGAAAAACCCCATCAATGTTTTCTTTAATTTTATGACCCCCACTTGCTTTTTTAACTAAAAAGATTCCCAGACAAGCAATGTGATGTGAAGTGAGTAACCTTTTCTCTCTCTTTCTCTGGCTGAGTTATGTTTCTCAAAATAAATATATATCTTATGCATTTTTCTCTAATATTTCTCTCATGAGCTGTGGGCATGAGTGGGAAGGCCTTTTTCTGGGGAAGCCAACTGCTGTGCCAAGGTTGCTTCTCTTCCGTAGGAAAAGCAGAGTCAAAGACAAGATGACTTCACACACCCTGCTAGACTTCCTTTACCTTTGCTTTTTAAAAGAAGCAATCTCTCTCACACCTTTAAAATGAAGCAAAAAAAATGATTCCTAATAAGATCACGCGACTAGGTGTGAAAGTGATATGACCTGATGCACTCACGCCCAATGAGGAAGAGCAAGGGAGGCAGGGGCAGTGAAACTCGGAAGTGTATGTTAATAATGAAATTACGCAGTGAAATGAGTGTTTAGAGATAAGAGTGTAAATAAATGACGTATATGTAAGTCGAGTGGTAATTTCTGGAACTCTCCACTAAAATAAAATGTGAGGTATGCAGTTTAAAATTTTCTTGTAAGTACATAAGAGTAAAAAATAGGTAATATCAAGTTCTTTTTAATTTTATACTTCATTTTATCCCATGCACTCAAGATCTCATGCTAGTACACTATCAGCTCAACAATTATTAATCAGGTATTTCACTTTTTTCATGCCAACTCTTAAACGTCTCTGGTGTGCATTAAAACACACCAGAATTTCTCTGATGGATACTAGATTTTTATTGGAAATACTTGGCTTCTATTCAGAGTTCTTGAAACTTATAATGGAAAACACAGACTAAATTAGTAAAGTGAACTCAAATAACTTTTTCTGATAACTGAGTCAGGCAACACTTTTTAATTTTAAATGAGTTGAATTATAACAGAGCAATGGGTGAATTTAATTATAGCTTCAACACTTAATCGGGATCCGCACATCCATATCTATTCTCTCTAGAAACAGAAAGCATTCTCCATGAGACAACAGAGACTCGCGGCACAGAGACGTGACTGCCACCTCAGATCTCATGTCACAGAAAATGGAGAGACTGCAGCAGCACAGGACAAAGTGCCGCCTGGGATGCCAGCGTGCTACATCCCAGCGAACTGGCTGCCTGGCTTCGCACCCAGCTCCCTGCTAATGCACAGCCTGGGAAGGAAGTGGAGAACGGCTGGAATACATGGGCTCCTGCCACGCACATGGGAGACCAGCGTAAGGTTCTGGGCTTTTGGCTTATGCCTACGCTAGATCCAGCCATTTAGAGAGTCAAGCAGAAGACAGACGTTATCTCCCCTCTCTCTTTCTCCTTCTCTCTCTTTTGCCTGCCTCTGTGTCTGCCTGTGTGTGTGTCCCTATTTCTGCTACTTTATCTTTCAAATAAACATGAAACAAAAATTTGTTGAGGATACTTAGTAACAATCTGTACAAATTTATACTCAATATTTTTCTTTAGAAACTAACGTGCAATATCCAACACAATTATTTTACTTTAAAACCTGTTTTGAAGGTCAGAGAGACTCAGGCAGGTAGGGTGAGAGAAAGAGACAGAGAGCTCTCGGAAGGACCCAACCCCTTTAGCTATCACTGCTGGCGCACAGGGTCCACATTAACAGGAAGCTAACCTCAAGAGCTGACACCAGGAGTTAATCAAGAGACACTGATGCGAGACACAAATGTCTTCACGAGCCTGAATACTAGCCGCAGCATCTAATCAGTCCAGAGTCCAAAATTAAAGCTGCATTTGGTCTTAGCTCTCCTGTGTCCTCACCACTAGCCTGAGGTATCTAATTAATATAAAGCAGATATCATTTCATGTGCTTGCATTAGGATTTAGCATCGATCATTACTTTAATACCATCCCACGGATCAAGATTTTAAAGAGAGGAGAAAAGATGATTGCGAACGAGTCTGGCACCAGTGATCACTGTGTTTAACATCTACGATGGACGCAGGAGAAATTCCAGAGCAGCTGGAGAGAATGCATAGTTCTAGCCTGGTTTGTATTATTGTTCAGCTTGGGCCAACTGTATTGATTTACTTACATAAAAGAAGAAAAAGCTTGATCCTAAAACCTCAGCAGGGATCTTGCAAGGGCCCTGCATTTTAGACATGAATGACACCATAACAACAGTCTACCTTCCAAATTCAAACTTTCCCTAGGTGATTCCAACTGGGCACAGAAACTGTAAAAAGCATGTATTGTTCCTTGTTTTACTCCAAGTCTGCCATTAATGGCAGGGATAGAAGGCACTTCAGCATACTACACAGAATCAAAAAAAAAATGAATGCATGATGGAGGAACATGAATGAATGCATGGTGGAGGAATGGAGGTGAATACAAGCTACAAAGCATGGACATAGATGCGATGCTCTCAGCAACACACCAAGAAGTTCTTGTGATGTTTTATTGTGTGGCCAAAGGTACAGTCCTTACATCTGTAACATTAGACGAATAAATTGACAATTCACACGTTCCTGTTGATGGTAACTGGAGAAACGTGCCACCTCAACATCCATATCCTGGAAATTTGAAGGACTAAAAAATACAATTCATAAGTAAAGATTCCTACAACAGGGACAGCAAGTGACCAGCAACCACACTACTTCAATCACACAGAGTGTTTTTTCGAAATCTGGTGAGATGAAAGACCTATTCCAGGGAAAATTTACAAGATATTTGCAAAGATAAGTTATATTTTATTAGTCAATTACGAAATCTGGGATTCTGAAGCCAGCGTGGTGGTGTAACAAGCAAATCTTCCACTTACAGTGTCAGCAACCCATCTGGGTGCCAGTTCAATTCCCGGCTAGTCCACTTCTGACTCAGCTCCCTGCTGATGGCCTGGGATGCAGCAGAGGATGGCCTGAAGCCCTGGCACTCATGTGGGAAGCATGGAAGCATCTCCTGGCTCCCAGCTCCCGACCACCCGAGCGCTGGCCTCCCAGGCCATTTGGGAAGTGAATTAATTGAATGGAAGATCCCTGTCTCTCAATCTGAGATTCCAACACATTCCAAGGAAAACAAAATGGTGTGAGTGGATAGCTCATTCTACCTTATAATTGCAAAGTATCCTATAGTTTCCTAAGTAAACTAAGGATCTTTAAAAAGTTTATGGAAATGGCTATTAGGAAAATATTACATAAAGATTTCAACATGTTTTCACCCAAACAGACTTGGAATTCAATTCCATTTTCCATGAATTTTTGGAAGCCCTCTGACACATGCATGCTTCACATATTTTGCTTTTACATAGTTTGTCTAGCAATTTTGCATTTAATAAAACATGAAACTCTTACAACTGAAAGAGAGAAAACATCTACTGGCAGATATCACAGATAGAAGAAATGGAAGGGGAACAAGAACCTTTGTTTATGGAACAATATCCAGAGAAATTTCCACATACTATAAAAATTTTACTTCTTTATTCATTTAGTCATCTGAGAAAGGGAAGGAAGGAGGGAAGCAGACAGAACTATCCTCCGGTTAATTCCCCAAGTGTCCACAATCTGGGCTGGACTATAACCAGTGCCAGGAACCAGACACTCAATCCAGGTCTTCCATCTGTGTAGCAGAGAACCAATGTCTTAAACCATCACCTGTTCCCTTCTAGAGGCACATTAGCATGAAGCTAAAATCCAGAGTGCAGCAAAAACACAAAGGCCCACCACTACAGGAGGTGGCCCTATTAACTACTAGGCCTCTGCAGATACGTCTTCACTGAACTGAAGCAAACTATAAAAGGATGTCACATGGTTCCCTTTACAGAGGTGGAGTTTTCTGACCAGGATTCTAGCCAACCTCATTCCTAAGCTATGCATCTGCTACTAGTGACCTGCTAGAAAACTAAAAAGTAATTTTATGTCCATAATGAAAAATAGGAAGCCCTATCAACGGGATAGCAAAATCTGAATATACTCACACACTGGTGTTTACATGTATTTATGTGTGTATATCAAAGTATATATACTAATATGCAAATGCTATATACACATAGATTACTGATGTTTGCACAATAGTTTTATGGAGAGGTAAGCTAGTTTTCCTTCCAACAACACACTACTGTAACGTGTCAGTCTCCCAGATAGTATCTTATGCTCCAGCTATCAGCTGATTTGTCACTTTCTACTCTTGAAGGTGTTTATGAATAGCTGCTCAGAGCTGGACACTTGATAAGGTCAAGTCCTTATCCTCCTGTACATTTCTAGGAGTCTTTCAGCTGGGAGGATGTGCAACATCCCTGATACATCAACCTGCCTGGTACTAGGTTTGGTTTCTCCTCTCAATTTTCTGCTGTCTAGCTGATGACAAATGATAACAAAATCAATAACAAAATTACATTATCCCTGGGATGAATGCCAGCTAATTTGTTATTTCCAGCACAGATCATGATGACCCAAGTATGGTAACACACTTTAACAATGAAGCAGGTTTCAGGAAATTAGGAAAACAAATAAGTGAGAAAAACACAAGTAATCAGACTTGGATTCAACATGGTAGGAATGACAGCAACCAGTACTGAGCATCACCACGAAACAGGAACATCCATTAGCCTGCTTGGGGCACGAAGAGCTCTCTCCCATCATTTTCTTTGTTTTCACTGAAAACATGACTCCTATTCTTGATTTTTTCATCTTAACTTGCCTCAGTTTTCTGTGCTGAGCTTTCAGCGGAACCACTAACAGTGCTCCAACTTCACTGAGCCGGAACCAGATAACTGCACTTAGTTTAAAGATACTCTTGTTTGAGTTCTTGTAATAATCCAGATAAGATTCACTGAGCACAAATAGACATTTCTGTAAGGTTTTTGTTTTTTACAAAGGAAACGTTTACACAGTTGACTGGATTAAGAAAATGCAAAACTGAGACAAAATGAAAAAGTCTTTTCCTCCTCAGGGCACAGTTTACTTAAAATTAAACATGAGAAGATGTAACTGTGCACACCAAGCACATGCAGACTGCTAAAACAGTGAAAAAACAGTGAAAATTCTGCGTCAAAACTGAAAATGGCCTACCAGACACCAATAATGCTATTTTTCCTTGTAATAACATTTACCTCAAACCATGATGGCACTCCCATGTCCCAGCACTACGTTCATTCATATTAAATTTTCTAAGAAATATTTTCTATCACTTGGTTGAGAAGAACCAGGGAACACTGAGATCAAGGAATAAGACACTGAACTTCTGCAGTGACTTTACAGTGCTGTCTTTTCACAAGCACTATGAAAGAAATTTTTTGACTCTTGGTTTTCTAAGGTTCAGGGCTCTGATTCACACGCACAACTATTAATCTGAATGGATGACTCCACAACCATGTGCCAACCACGTGCGAACTCAGCAGGTGTGCTGTGAGATAGTTTACAATTTCAAAGCAAACAGAACAAGGTCCAATGCATATCAGACACTGCACGATCCGTGGTCAAAGTGTTTCACAGTTTCACGCTACATCCTACCCACAGTCTCTTAACTGTGTGACATGTTGAACTGCTAAGATGTTTAAAATCGGATATTTCAGTCACAAGTGCTGTTTCAGGAGAGTCTCCATCCCTGTAAGAAGAATCTCCCAGTCGTAGCTGAAGGAGTCTACATGCAAGGTACCCACACATTCACTGTTCGAATCTGTATTTGGATCATTTTGACATATTCTTTACCATTCAATATTTTCACCTTTTGCTAGATTTATAGGCAAAAAAAATTTGTAGGTCCTGAGGCTTTTCAGGGCTGCAGTTCCCAAGGTTTATGTCAAAGGTAAGCAGGCAGGGAAGGCTGGTGAACAGTGTTCTTATTGTGGGACCACAATTAAGCACTGCTGGAAGAACTCCCAATCTGACCTTCTTTGCATTCATTTCCCTCTACTGTGCACAGTGCTATTTTTTTTCTTATGAATCCCCTTCATTGTGAGTGTAAAAACAACAAAGTAATATTTCAAACATTATTTCTAAAACTACAAAGAGGTATAATTCAGTTTTAATGTTTAAAAGTAAGTGTGACACTGAAATTCCAAATGCTAAGCAATTGTTTAAGTATACATTCCCCAGAGCACACACACATTTGTGCTGTGTTCTCTAATGTCTCACTGCCCTTGAAAATTTTTCCTATTCTATACAATAAATAAAATAATAGAGGGCCCATAATTGTCAACCTTTGTCTTCATAGTTAAAGTAAAAACATAAGCACTTTCACAAGTAAAAGTCATGTCCAGTATCCTTGGTAATGGATATTCTAGGACATGTTCAATTTAGGCAATTCAGGGGAAATCTGGCTGCTGATGCAGAGAGAGGTAAGTCACTTTGCAGATGGTTTCCAATCAAGTGGCATAACACAGATGATCAAAATAGGACCTAAGGTATTAATGCCATATTATTCTGTATTTGTTTTCATGAATCAGCCAGTGTATCCAGTAAAGACCAAATCAGCCTTTGTATCCCAATATCTTACTGGAGTTGCAATATTGAAAAACAATATTGAATGTGTTATGGATACTGATATGGATATGTACAATCCAGTTGTCTCAGACTGCCATGTAGGCTGTCTCTTGTTCTCCCAGCACAGCCTAAAGAGACCATCAGTTGCAGTTTTCCAAAATGAATAGAAGGTGGATGATGATGATGGATGCATAAATGAACGAATGGGTGGATAGATGCAGTATTATCATGCATCATCAAGACCTGGCTCACCTGATCACAGAGGCTGATGAGAGTCCCTGGATCTGCCACTGGCAAGCCGGAGATCCTCCAAGGGCCAGCCGTGCACCTGCAGTCTATGGCTGTGGGTCTGAGATGGGGAGAATCAACAGCACAGCTCCAGGCAGAGCCAAGTCGAGAAGATGTTTCAAATCCAAGCATTAAAACTACAAGGCCAGGGCCCGACCGCATGGCCTAGCGGCTAAAGTCCTCACCTTGAACGCCCCGGGATCCCATATGGGCCCCGGTTCTAAGCCCGGCAGTTCCACTTCCCATCCAGCTCCCTGCTTGTGGCCTGGGAAAGCAGTCGAGGACGGCCCAATGCATTGGGACCCTGCACCCGTGTGGGAGACCTGGAAGAGGTTCCTGGTTCCTGGCTTCGGATCAGCGCGCACCGGCCGTTGTGGCTCACTTCGGGAGTGAATCAGGAGATGGAAGATCTTCCTCTCTGTCTCTCCTCCTCTCTGTATATCTGAATTTGTAATAAATAAATAAATCTTTAAAAAAAAAAAAAACTACAAGGCCAGCCCAACTTCAGAAATTTCCTCCTCGTTTTAGCTGATGAGACTTTTTGTTCGGTTCAGGTGTCCCACTAAATGTGCTGGGCCTACTACACGGTCCACCACTGCAAATGTCAGCCCCATCCAGGAGGGCCTTACAGACATGATCAGAACAGAGACAGACGAAATATCCAGGAATCCCAACCCAGTCAGGCTGACATAAAATCAACCATCAAAGAGAGGCTCATCTGCTCCTCTTCCCAGGCCATAGCGCCTCATTGCCTGCGCCTTACTCCCTATATTTCTCCAAGCCAGGCTTCTAGTGCCTATTCTGGCTGAACTGAAGAATTACCAGATGTGACAGAAGCAGAGAACTCCCGAGTCTCAGACTTTCTCAGGACATCACATGAATTAAACAATAGGGTGGCTAACATTTGCCTTTCAGTAAAATCAATAAAGTAGAAAGATGGAATAAAACATTAAAGTTTCCAGGGAAGGGAACGCCAAGGGAATGGGTAGCAAGGAGTACTGCTGGGATTCTGCCAAACCTCAATCAAATCCAACCTTGTGGGGGGTCTGCCACGATCTCTATCCCCGGGCTGACCAGACATTTACTTATTAACACTTTAGAAATGAGAATATATGAAATGCACTTGCACACTTTGTGACTTTTATTGCAAATGAAGTCATGGTTAAGATGGCAACTATTTGAAACACAGTAGTACAGATTGTTTCCCTGTCTATAGAGAACTAGAAGTGTAGTATAAAGTACACTTTGTAAATGCACCGGAGAGGCCCATAAAGCTGAATAAGCTCCTTGACTACAATACAACACAAGGTGATAACTTGAGGTTGGCCTTAAATAATATACAACCATAAAAAATAATTAGGTTTGAACACATAATCTAGAGAAAAGGGTGAATTTTTATTTAAAAGTATGCATAAATCTGAATTTAGCTAAATTTTAATTTACAATTTTTTCAAGTGCAACATGGCATGTCTTTCTATTTGTACACACTATCACTGGCATTTCCCTTCAGCTTTTATCAGACTGAATGGTTTCAGAAACAAGGCAATAGTCTTCTTTATATTATAAACGTTTCTCAGAAATATTACTGTACATAAACACAAGGAAAATCAAAGAATACACTGATCATCTATACAACCATACATGGATTCTTCAATCTACCTTCTTCTATATTTACTTTAATCCACAATGATACAGACTTGCTAACACACCAGATTTTTAAAGAATGTTTTCAAAGTTGACAATCTCAATACACTTGACTCCTAGATATTTTAGCAGGGTACAAATATTTCTACCTTCTCTTATAATTAAAAACATATTACTAATTGACAATAATAATTAACAAAATGAATGCCTTATTATTCACTGAATCACTGGGAAGCTAGGAAATTTTCCTTATAGTTGAGTATTTATGAGGCTATAGTCTTAATTTTAGTCTCCCTGAAGGGTCAATTAGGTATTTTCTTTCCTACATGTATATATTAAACTCTTAATAACACTTGGGTCCACTGAAATGCAATGTATTTCCCAAAAGGGAAGAACATGCAAAAGTATAGCAATTTATTTATTTATAGACAAACCAGGCAAGTGGCCCAATTGATGGTCTTAATTAAGGATTTTTTTAAGACTCATTTATATTTAGTGGCTATGAAACAAAGTTATTTGGAAAAAAGCACAAAATATTTGCAGCCTATTTGCCTTTAGAAGTATCATGTTCACAGACACAAATGTCTTATTTTACTTTGAATACTTACCTATCATGGACTCGAACGACTAAGCGATTATTAAGGTTTCTAATGCTACCCAAGTGCAACAAGCAAATAGCCTTTGATTTCTCATTATAAACCATGGTACCTTAGTAAGCAGAAGTTAATGGTCTGTTGAAGGAACAATACAACTCCCACCACAAATAATTCCCTTTAGCTGATGGACTTTCAAATGTTTATTGATTTATTGTCATTTGTATTTAAAAAGCAGAAAGAGGAGACAGAGAACACGAGGTAAGGAGAAAAAGGATGTGGAGGACAGATATTTCCTAACCTCTGACTTAATCTGCAAATACCCACAACACCCAGGACTGGCCAGATCAAAGTCAGGAAGCAGGAACTCCATCAGAGGCGCCCAGCCTCACCCCTGCCTCCCAGAGGGTGTGTCAGCAGGAAGCTGGCCTTAAAAGCATGGCCGAAGCCCAGATACTCCATCCCAAGCACAGCATCCCAAGTGGCAGCTTAAGACAGGGACCAAACATTTTCCCCTAATGTCTTTAAGTCCAAATTTACCTGAATTTTCACATCATTTGAACTTTCTTTCAAATAATGGTAGTATTCTTAATTATGGATCTCATATATTTGGTAGATATTTAAAATGTTATTCATAGTCAAATATTTTTTAATAATACAATCTTGTATTATGCCATAGCTAAGCCTTAAGATAATAAAGCAATCTTGAAATTACGAATTTCATATAATTCTAGAGCTTGATTTTTACTAACTGAAAGGAATAACTGAATTTTCTAGAGATCTTGAGAAAAACAAGTTATCTCTTTAAGGTTTACGACTTGGAGCTTATTCTAATACAAAATCCATAAACTTAAGAATGCAAATTAAATTTTGAGCAAGATGCATCTCAAGTTGCATTGTGTACATTTCTCCCAAAGCCACCAACTCAAAGTTGTCTGCATTCATTTTAGTATAAAGGACATATATAAAAAGATGACGAGCAAAGGTTATGGGCTAGGCATTCTTTTTGGAAAGAACCGACCAGTTTACTCTTTTAAAAAGCATTAACAAAACAAAAGAGAATCACTGTGCCACATTCCTATCTCACAGACTAGGCTCCTTGAGGAAAATTCCTACAGGACACACATTACAAAAAGCAATGGTTTCTTGTTTGGAATAATGACGCCATTAACACTTGGCACCACAGTTCCCAAGTGCAAGAGTGTTTGCATAATGGTTTACTTCATTCTTTATAAAGATAAACACAGTAGGTCACTATGTTCAGAGGCCAACACACTTCAGGAGAAACTGCCATTTGGAAATACAGAAAGTCTCACTATTGCTGGCACAGCCCACCTTATACATAAGAATAAAAATCCAACCCGATTTGCTTAGGTGGATACAGAAGGTCAATACCAAAAATGTGGCAATAAGCAAAGTATGCTAGTCATCTCAGAAAAGGCAACAAATTGGACATTCTTGTCCAAATGTTGGTAAAACACAGAGAACGTGACTTGAGTGAAGATTCTGATTGTTTTCAGATTATTAACAGATTACAGCCCTTCAATTCATTTCCCCAAGCGAGACTGGTTCTAAAAAGATGCCTTCATCAACAACGGATTCCTAGTGTGCATTTCTGAGGCCTTTTCTCCAATCTGGCCTCCACCCACAGCCATGTGCTTTTATGTAAATCTCCCTCAATTTCTGAGTTTCTGATTCTTTGGTACCATCTCTGGAGACCATCACCCATGTCCCCTTTTCCTTTTATTTTCCAGGACTTACAATTAAATAGACAGCATCAGTTTACACTCGTTCATGCATCAGCACTGCTTGAAAAACAAATCAGGCAAGGCTTTGTGGGCCGAGAAAGAGCTCCTATCCCCAGCATCACCTACTCAGACTGTCACGTGACTCGTGTCATCACTCTGGTTTCCATTCCTCCAGGAGTGGAAGGGCAGAAGTCCTGGCTCTATCACACACCCACAGTTTTACTTAGTTTTCTTCTTAACAACTGTGGCCACTGGAGACATATGCTTCAGTCACCATATAATGCCCATTTTTAAATGCTTAATTATTGTTATTTATTTGAAATAAGAGGGGGTGAGGAGGGAGTGAAGGAGGTAGGGAGCGAGGTCAATCTTCCATGTGCTGGTTAACTCCCCAAATGTCAACTCTGATCCAACTTGGTTTTCAGACATGGGTGACAGGAAGCCAAGTGTTGGGAAAATCAACAGCCACATCCCGGAAGCATGAGCAGAAGGACTGGGACCAGGAGCACCAACATGGGAGGTGAGCGTCTACACAGCCATCCTAGCCATCCTCTTTACCCACTAAGAGGATCATAAACATGGAGGTTTCCAGGCCACCATCTGCAAACACTGCACCCAGCAAATCTCAGCAAGGTGATCTGCAGTCTGGCTTTAACGGGAAAACACTCCAGGCGGTAAGACTCACTCTAATGACTCCATTTCTTTCTTTCTTTTTTTTAAACCAGTGCCTGAACTTTAGGTCGGTTCCCTACTCTATAGTGCCTGACTCAGATTTTCCTCCAAGCTTATCTGTCTTTATTACATAATTTCCAGACCATTAAAGTATTTTCCTACCTGCTTCTCCAACCTCCCTCACTGCAATCCTCCAGTCACATCCAAGTCACTTCCATACTCCTAGGGTGTTTGGATTAAATGAACTTGACAGGCATTGGGAAACTACTTGATCTACAGCCCAGAAGCACAAACTCTGCAGGTTCTCAAGGTCCACCTTACTGTGGTCCTCAACTTCTATTTCAGCTTTTCTCTCTTTCTCTAGTCTTCTCTTTTGCAGATAAAACTGTCACCAATCAGCAATTTGCTAAAGGCCCCTTTGCTGCAGATTACACAGATGACAGAGCTCATCATTTTGAGAACCGGGCTGGGAACACACATACTCTTTGCTTCCTTCACACTATGTTGCAGACCAAAGGATCTCAGTGACCATTCTGTGATTGGTGGAAGGGAGCAGCACAGAGATGAAAGAGTGAAGGAAGGAAGGAAGAGAAACTTACTAGTGTTTAAGCAGCTCAGGTCATCATTTACATTGCAGCTATTCCAGAGAAGCCATACCTATTACATCTCACCCCAAACTATGTGCATTTTAACTTCAAAAAAGAAATTGAGAGATGGAGAGACGAAGTTTTCATCTGTTGGCTTATCCCCCAAATACCTACCACAGTGAAGCTGGGCTGGAGCTCAAGCCAGGAGGCGGGTACACAATCCAGCTCTCCCATGTGGCTGGCACAAGCCAGTTAGTTGAGTCATCAACTGCTTCCTCCAAGTCTGTGTATTAGCAGAAAGCTAGAATTGGGAGTGGGGATGGATATACAAATCCATGTACTCTAACACGTGGATGCAAGCCTTCCAAGTAGCATCTTAACTATTAGGCCAAACATCCCCCCATATACAACATATAGATTTAAAACTACATTATGTGTTATTTTATCAAATGACAAACAACAATATTGGAAATAAGTATAGTTACATTTATGAGCAAATTTAATAAAATTCCATTTTCAAGTGTTACAGCAGAATGCAAAATTGTTTATTGGGTTGATAAAATCAATGTACAAACAAAATGCAAAACATTAAACAAACATAAAGAAACAGCATATGCTTAGCAGTGACACTGATATGGTTTAAAAAATCTGCAAATGTAGACAGAGTGGTAGAAACTGCTTTTATTCAGTGAAACTGCAGGACTGGGAAATTATAGGTCAAATCAAGATAAAGAGAAAAGGAGAGAAATAGATAAATGAGAGCTGAGTCAGGCAGGATGAGTAAAATCCAGGAGAGATAAAGAGGCAGTGAGAGTGGGAGAGAAACAGAAAGCGAGATTTCCACTCTGGAAAAACAATTAGCCAGAAAATAGATTCACGAGAAGCCCCTGGGGTTGACTCTTGGCCTGCAGGGGAGGCGTGCCCCTCTACTGAGAGCCTGGGGGAGCTGGGAGGCATCACAGCAGCACTGAAGGTAAGAGGGCCCTTCTAAATGACAACTGGAAATGCACCTACCAGCATTCAGACCTGGGCGCCTCGTTTTCCAGAGGTGCAGAGAAGCTGGAAGGAGTTCAGAGACATGACATGAGACTGATTAAGATGAAGAGGAAAAGGCTTTATGGTGAAAGATTAAAGCCCTAAACAGCAACAGCGTGGCTGAGCAACAAGACAATGGACAATACATCCATCTACAAAGAAGCCAAGGGTATAAATGCTCTGGAGGGAAAAAAAATACATACAAATTGACCTGGGACTGAGAGCAGAGGTTTATGGAGAACAATTTCAATAAAGTAGAAAAGAAGACAAGTCCAAAATCAGGGAGAGAAGTAAAAAAACAAAAATGCATGAGATAAATCTGTCTGACATGGAGACATCAACCACCAGTCTGATAGTAGATAAAGCACAAGTAACTTGACCACACTCAGAGTTAGCATGATTCAGGAAAGTAAACACAACCATCACCGCCACAGGGAGTCATCCGAGGAACTCAAACTCCATTTCTAAAAGGATGGAAGACTATAGTTATCTCCTCCATAGCTGGTTCATATGATGCAAGTCCTTTGAATACGTTCCTGATGATGCTTTGGCTGGGTTTGCAATATGGCATTTAACATATTAGAACATCCATGATTCACTAACCTAATTGGATATGTGGGTAGATGTAAAACTTCAAAATCACATCCCTGTGAGAGTGAAAGGGCTCTTCACAGAGAAAAGCACTTTCCCAGGTAGAGCTTCATCCATAGATGCAAGCTGTGGCTTGTGCACACCAGCCAGAAAGTGCTGCCTTGTGAATCTCTCCACTACCCACCTCATCTGAGGGAGGAACGTGTCTGCCCACACAGTACTGTTTAGGGACTATGATATACTGGCCAGCACAAGAGCTATTATACCCACCCGTCTCCTAATCTCAAACATTGACAATGCTGCCCAGCAATATCCCTTCAATAAAATGCCAGGGGGCTGATGAGTGCCACACATCACCCTCCCTCCTGTGGCCCCAGAGACCAACATCGGGGTGCTGGTTCCAGTCCTGGCTGTTTCAGATCTGCCAGTGAAAGCAGGAGAGGACGACCCTAGCTGTCCAAGTGAGGGCCTTGCTTCTTTCTTTGGATTGGCCCAGACCTAGCTATTGTGGTCATTTGGAGAGTGAATAGCAGAAGGACAACTTATTTCTCTCTGTCATTTTGCCATCCAAATAAATACAAATAAATCTTGTAAAAATGTGAAGGCTTCAATATTTCAAGAAATACCTGGTGCACAATGACCAACTGCATCCATGAAATCCTTACACAAATGTAGTCAAATATTTAATTTGTTCTCATTTTGTGTCCAGGTGCTTGAAAAGCGTTCATCCCTGCACTTGGAGAGTAAAACACAATGATGAGATCTATCTGTTGTGCGGCTGTTTCCAACTGGAAAAACTTCTGTGTATCTGTTATCTCATTTGAGCCTCACCTTTTGAAGTCACCATTGAAGTAGCCTCCCATTTATAGAACTGACGGCCAGAGGAGCTGCCCAAAAGTCAAAGCCAAGTACACCAGGAGGACCAATAACAGCATGGATGGTGGACCCTATTTTGTCCCCGATTCTTGCTCCCAATGAGAGCACCAATCAAACAGTGACTATTGTGTACAACCAAGTCCTCATCATGAGTTTCTAGGGAGTCACTAAGAGCACAACTAATCCTAAAGGAGAAAGAAAGAAGAGATAAGATGGGTCAGGTACAGACACAATAACACAAGTTGTTTTAGTTTCGAGTAGGTGTCGCCACAGGTTTTCACAGCATGGCCATTGTATTCGCAATGACAGAATACAGCTGTGACCACAATGGAAAGATAGCGGAAGATTCAGTGGAAGTAAGCATTCAGAAGAGAGGATGGGCTGAAGGCGCAGCTGCATGGAGCAGCAAATGGAAGGGAAAATCTCATGGCAGAGTGATGCCAGCAGGATCACTGGATGGGGTAAAACCTGGGAAGGGCTCTGGAAACAAGAGTGGAAGCTCTGTCACAATTCCAGGTACTGGAAAACAAGCACACGTGTAAAGAAGTTCTTGCCAACCTTTCCCCAGATGCAACCAAGGGCAATCTGCAGAGCAGAAGGCTGCAGTGGCTTGAGGAAATACTTAGCAGAGGAAAACCCCAGCCCGGACTGACGGGAAGGAGGCCAGCGTTTAGGATATGCAGGCTCTCTGGCGGGCACTCAGTTCAGTGGGTAGGATGCCTGTGTCCCATATCCACGTGCAAGTCCCGGCTCTGCTCCTGACCCAGCTTTCAGCCAATGCAGTCCATGGCAGGCAGCAGCTGATGGCCTAAGGAGCTGAATCCTTGTCACCCACACAGGAGACACAGACTGAACTGTCAGCTCCTGGCTTCAGCTCAGCTTAGTCCTGGCCACTGTGTGCATCTGAGGAGTGAAGCAGTGGGTGTGAGTTCTCATTTTGTTTGGCTCCCCCTTCTCTCTTTGCCTCTGTCTCTCTGTTGCTTGCTTTCTCCCTCTTTGCTTCTCAAAAAAATTGTGCAGAGTCATTGGAAGATGGGAGTCAAGGAACTGGGTCAGGGACTCATCCCAGAGGGCAAGCTTCCGAGAGTTTATAGAGCAGGACACGGACAACAGGCCAGACAAGAACACGGAATGCAGGTAAAAAAAAAAAAAAAAAACCAGGAGAGAACACAGTATTTTCTGAAATGCATGCTTTGTATGCAAGAGGAAAATACAATGCAATTACATAACTGGAAGAGAAATGGACAGAAAGCTAAAAGATATAAGACATATACAAAGGAAAGAAATAAAAACAAAATTCTTTAAAAGTGCTTCTCCAAGAAAGTTACCCTATGTTTGTACAGGAAGAGAGAACCCAGCTCTAATTTCAAACTGCCTGCAACCATGCCTCATCTTCAGCGCTATCAGGTAGAGACAGGCAAGAAACTTCTCCAGCTTCTGTTGCCTCAGTTCACCTCGCTGGGAAATTAGAAAATAATATCCCCTACCACCACTAATCAATCAAGACAATTAAGAAAATTCCTGTTAAAGCAAATAAATAATACAGGGAGAAAAAGAGTATAAACAATAACAGCAAAAAAATGCCACCAGAGCTTGTAAGAGACTGAAGAGTAAGTTATAAGCTAAATTTCCAAGGCTGTGAAAGTATTTATAATAGTTCAAAATGAGAAGTGGAATATGGAAAAAAAGGAAAGCTATACAAATGCTACGTATGATAGGAAACTAAGAAAAAAATCAAGTGTCCAATAGAAAGAATAAAAGGAGAGTGAGAACAAATCCAAGTCTTTAAGGCTGTGTTTTAAAAGAAGGAATGAAAAAAGAGATGTTGCTTATAATTTATCAGATTCAAGGCAATTTACTGTGAAAAAAAATGTAAATGCATGGAAAATGGGCAAAGACACCCGTTATTTCTGAAAGACCCAATTCAGAAATCCAGCTTCAATCACTCAAAGAAGCTCCCTTCTCATTCCCAGAACTGCCTCCAGCCAGCCAAGGACTTAAATTCTGATTCAAATAAATAGCCCACCATTTCATGTCTGCATGCCCTTCAGAAAAACAGGAAAGTGATTCCTGCCAATGTTCCAAATATAAATTGGCGAGGGCAAAGCCACAGAATCCCACTGCAACCATGAGGGCTGAAGCCTTCACTATCGGTCTGCTTTGTCAAGCGAGCAGTCCATCACAGCTCTAATTATCGCTAACCCTTTCTGTGTATGAACTGTGAGGTAAGGCCTGCACACCTCATTCCCTAGCTGGCAGGCAGACACCCTTTCAAATCCCTATAAGCTCAGCATAAAGCTGGCACTCAGAGGGAAGCTGCCGCTTTGGGCCTTGAAGTCAAACAGGGCGGAGCAGGGGCTCACGTCAAGCTCCCCCTGTAACAGCATCACGGTAAGGAAAACTCCACCAAGCAGTAACAGGAACGGGCCCTGCGTCACACGACATGTGAGCCGCCATCCTATACCTGGTCAACTTCAACCAACCTATGCATCTTTTTATCTAAGCATTGTTAACCCGGGCAACAAAAGTTCTTGAAAACCTGGCAGAAGGCGATTTTTAGACCACCTTTTTTTGGAAAAAAATATTTTTATTTTTTGGAAAAAAACGATGAAATATCCTTAGCCACTCTCTGATGTCACAGTGTGAGCTGCTCCCTGGCGGAATTAGATTTTCCTGTTTAGAGAAGCCTGGATTTCCTCACACTGCTCAGCCTTCACACTGGGCAATCACTACATCCGGTGCTTAACCAAAGACAGTGACAGGAGGCTTTATTTTATGTCCCGTGCTGGGCTTTACTGAGAAACTGAACGTCCATCTCTCTCTCCCAGCACAGGAATACCGTGCAACACACTTCAGTACATTGCTTCAGGGCGTTTTCAGAATAAATTTTGACAGAACGACAATTTCACTTTAAATGTTGGCTTTTTGAACTCAGAATCTGGGTGGTGGCATTTGGCTGAGGTGTTAAGATGTGGGTTAAGACGCCTGTGTCCCTCATTGCACTGCCTGGATTCACTGCCTGGCTCCACTTTTGACTTCAGAGTCTGGGAGGCACCAGGTAACAGCTGGCCTAACTGGATTCCAGCTACCCACACACACAATGACTCCTGGCTTCCCATTTCCGCCCTAGCCAGCCCTGATTACTGTGACCATTTGGGGAATGAACCACCAGGTAAGACCCCTGTGTCTCCTCTTCTAATCAAATAAGTCTAAGTTTTTTTTTAAAAAAAGAAACCATCAAACTTTTCGAAGAAAAAGTTGGAAATATTCTGCAAGATACAGGTGTAGGCACTGACTTCCTAGAGAAATCATTAAAAGCAAAGAAAGCCAAGACCAAAATAAACAGCTAGGACTACATCAAACTAATAAGGTTCTGCACAGCAAAAGAAACAATCAACAAAGTAAAAAGGCAACAAACAGAATGGGAGAAGATCTTTGCACACTCCACAGGAGAAAAAGGACTAATTTCCAGAATATACAAAAAACTCCAGAACAACAATAACATCCAAACAAATAATCCAGTCAAGAGATGGGCACGGGAAATGGGCATACACTTTACAAAGGAACATATTCAAATGGCTAATAGACACATGAAAAAATGCTCAAGCTTTCTGGCAATAAGGCAAATTCAAATAAAAACAACACTGAGGTTCCACTTAACACCAGAAAGAATTGCCCACATGCAGAAAACTACCAATAGCACCTGCTGGTGAGATTGTGGAGCAAAAGGAACCCTACTCCACTGCCGGTGGGACTGCAAGGTGGTGAAACTGCTGCGGAAGTCAGTATGGAGAGCACTTAGGGAATTAAAAATTCACCTACAATATGACCCAGCAATACCACTACTAGGACAATATCCAAGACTTGTTACACGAGAAAGCAACATGTGTCCCAATGTTTACTGCAGCACAATCAACAATCACAAGAACATGGAAGCAACCTAAATGCCCACTAACAGAGGACTGGACAAAAAAAAACTGCAATTCATCTACACTATGGAATACTATTCGGCTATTAAAAATATATACAATATTTTGTGGCCAAATGGGCCAAACTAGAGACCATTATGCTAAAGCAAATGAACTAATCCCAAAAGGTCAGATATCATATATTTGCTTTAATATATAAGATAATATGTCAAATCTGGGGATATTACCTCTGAATCCTACCTTATGGAACTTCATACTTACCCGCACCTTATGTAATAAGATCTTGTGATGTGATTAATTAATGGACCATCCGTAACAGACTGATTGTTTATAATTCCCTGAGACGATCAATCTCTTTTATCACTGTCATTGTTACTGCCCATAAATAACGAAGATCTAGTCCTCACTGTGCCTTCGTTAGGAGCCTGCGATGCAAGAATGAACTCACAATGAAATGACTGACAGTCTCCGACGTGGTTGGGAGCCACTCCAGGGGCAGCAGGATGGACTGGGGAACATTCACGAAGACACCCACTATGAGACTGGAGGGCAGGAGGCAGGGGAGGGAACTCGGAGAAGGAGGGACACCCCAGTGCCAAATAAATTGTATCAAAAAACAATTTAAAAATAAGATAAAAAGAACTGGTGTGAGATTCAACCCCATTATGGTTTTACTGGTAAATAAAATATGGTCTTCTACTCAAGAAAATAATGTACTCCAAAAACAACACATATAAAGAGCTGTAACTGAGGCAGAATTCAAGTTCTATAGAAGAGATATAAAATATAAGCTGAACATTAAAATTTAAAAACTTGCTGATTCAGATAGCAGGGGACTGGTGTAGATTCATTATTTTTTTTTTCTTCCAGGAGATATAAGCTCGAGAGTGGGTAAAGTTTGCTGCGACTCATGAGAGACAGCAGGAGGAGAGGGAGGTGCGAGGTTCCAGCCCAGCCATGACAAGGCAAGGTGCTTGCCGTGAATTCTGCTGTCCGGCACAGTGGGGGTGGGATGCCAGCAGGAAGAGAGGGAGAGACAATAACGACGGACAAACATGGCAGTCACTTCCCCAAGGATCTATAAACAGCAGGAGAGAATCATGTCTTACTCACAAACACTTCATTACCTGTGAGTTTTCAATAATCTGGACATATGTGTCACAATTTTTTTTTAAATCTGTTGTGTATCTCTTTAAACCCTATTCAGACAGTCACCTTAACACAAAGGACTCTATTTCCAACCTATCCTGTAAAAATTGAGAGCATATGTGTTGAGCAAAGGATCTCAACTTACAAAGACAAGCTGTGATCAAGAAAATATTGCGGGGCCCGGCAGCGTGGCCTAGCGGCTAAAGTCCTCGCCTTGAGCGCGCCGGGATCCCATATGGGCGCTGGTTCTAATCCCAGCTGCTCCACTTCCCATCCGGCTCCCTGCTTGTGACCTGGGAAAGCAGTCGAGGACGGCCCAAAGCTTTGGGACCCTGCACCCGCGTGGGAGACCCGGAGGAAGTTCCTGGTTCCCAGCTTCGGATGGGCGTAGCATCGGCCGTTGCGGCTCACTTGGGGAGTGAATCATCAGACGGAAGATCTTCCCCTCTATCTCTCCTCCTCTCTGTATATCTGATTTTGTAATAAAAAAAAAATAAATCTTAAAAAAAATATTGCATACATGATAAAAGTTTTTGCAAAGGTTAGATTCTTTCAGCAATACAGAAATATAGTCATAGAAAATGTGTATGATTATAAGCATGTATAGTATCTTTTTATGTCATTTTTAGCATTGCTTACATAAATTTTTTCATAAATATCTTTGTTTGGCCAAATACAGTGTTCCTAATCTAGATAAATGAACAGTCTGGAATGCAGCATCCTAACTTGGTCATGGCTTATGATGGAAATCAGAGGAGGAGTATGAGTTAGAAGAGTTTTAAAATAGTTCAAGCAAAATACCATAAAAGTCTGAGTCACGGTGTTGGCGATGATAATGAAAAGGAGGGGATTTTAGGAAAACCTGCTGAGTTAACTGAAAATAGAAAGCAAAGAAAAGTGATAACAATTGTAGGTAATATTTATCAGGGAATATCAGAAAATCAACACTGCTGTACGCTGTAAAAATGGTTCAGCTCAACCGCTGCAATAACCTGGTAGTTAACTACAGTTTTACTTTGTTTTACAGATGGTGGGACTCTGGACAGGAGTTCAGTCCACATCTGAACTCCACTGAGCTGACAGGAGCAGGCTGGGAACCAAGGCTGACCTGGCCTGCAGCACCTGCTCTGACTGCATTAGGCATGGCAAAGAGGTACAAGTCTGGTTACTGATGGCAAGGTAATCACAGAAATAAAACAATTTAGGAAGGACAGAAAAGTAAAAGAAAAAGAAAAAGAAAAACTTGCTCTCCTCTGCTATTTTGTGTCTGAAAGCTTGAGGGATATAAAAGTAGATCAGGACACAGGACTTCAACATTTTCTGGAGGAAGAGCATGAGGATAGCGACCAGCTGACAGAACCATTGTATGAAAGACGACAGCCAGGCACTGCAGGGGACAGCGTGGACACATTGGGCTGAGCAGCAGCCTGAGGTCAACACGGATGCACTGGTCCCAGAGCAATAGCCACTGGCAAGGGCGGCTTTATCTCAATGTGAAGCTTAACAGATACAAGTGAACTTAACTCTGCCTGGAGGTCACAAAGCAATAAAAAGTCATGCATCATGACACAGAAAGCTTCAGCAACATGCACATGTCTACCATGTAAAATGCTAATTCTACAGTCCATATGACTGCATATAATGTGTAAGATTTTACATGCCATACACCTATGATTGCATACACTATATATTACATAAAAGAAACATCCTCCTATGTGCCACAGGCTTAACATACTATATGATCGACATAAGGTAGTAATATTTTGAAATGTTACTAAGTGGGCCCGGCATGATGCCCTGGTGGCTAAAGTGCTCGCCTTGCATGCGCCGGGATCCCATATGGGCCCCAGTTCTAATCCAGGTGGCTCTGCTTTCCATCCAGGTCCCTGCTTGTGGCCTGGGAAAGCAGATGAGAATGGCCCAAAGCATCAGGACCCTGCACCCACATGGGAGATTCAGATGAGGCTCCTGGCTCCAGACTTCATATCAGCTCAGCTCCAGCTGTTGCGGCCACTTGCGAAGTGAATCAGTGGACAGAAGATCTTCCTCTCTGTCTGTCCTCCTCTCTGTATATCTGACTTTGCAATAAAAATAGATAAATCTTTTTAAAATGTTATTAAGTATAAAAATGTTCAAAAGAATGAATCAGAGTATTGGAACCAAGGAAGGAAACCTTGCACTCTTCTGTAAAGTTGCTTCTATGATTTCAGTAAATAACAAGAAAACAGTGACTCCCAGTTGAGATTATCTTCTGAAACTCCCTGTTTTCCAGCTAAAAGCAAGAGAGACAGCACTGAAAACAAGCCCTTGGTTCTCCCTAAAGGCCTGAAGCAATTAGCTCTCCCACAGGAACACAAAGAACTCAACTCAGCCATCACTACTGCCTCACAGTCTCTGCAGACCTGGAAAAAAGCCAGAGCGAGGACTCGAACCCAGGCAGATATGGGACGTGGGTGTCCTGACGGGCTTTCTAAGCCCAAGCCTAGACTGATAATGTTTGCCTGAAATGTTTAAACCGCAGAACTTGGCTGCATATTTGGGCAAGTAAAGCCAAACGCCTCTGGAAATCTGGAGAACGGTTGAGGGTGGAAGATGCTCTGAGGCACACGCAAAGCATTCTTCAGGAATGGAAACAGGCAGAAACAGAAGGGCAGATGACTGGTTAGGACTGCTCACCTTTCATCTCCAGTGATTGAGTAGGATGATTCTACTGATGGAAATCATATTGACAGAAATCCATTTGTTTCATGTTAGTAAGAACGTTATTTCTCTACTAAATCCTCCTTGATTTAGAACACTTGGATTTACAAATGCTTGTGATTTACAGACATTGGAAGTATCCGCAGGCAGTACTAAAAGTACTCAAGGTCTACTTGTGCAGTTATCATCAAACGGCACTAGAAGGGATTATGTGTTTTCACAACTCACCAGTTTAAAAAAAACACACATGCCCAACTTGGGGAAGTATTGTTCCAGGAAGGATGGAATTTCCCTGCACAGGAAAATATCTATAATTGAAAGCTACAATGCAATAAATGAATACATGATTTGAGTGAATAATAAGGCTGCACATCTGCTTCCTGGTAGAATTTTGATAAATGCACTGGGAAATGCTTCGTTTTGTTTCTATTATTAAAGGTGACCACATCGTGGAAGCACGCGATTGTGTAAAATGCTATCTCTCTTTGTTCACACCCAGATGATAAATCGAAAGCGGCAACATTTCAAACACTTCTCTACCTCCCGCAGACAGTTATGCACAGAACACCAGTAGTTTCATTCTGCTATGTGGGTTTTTTTTTAAATTATTTATTATTTAACTTCATTAATTACATTGTATTATGTGACACAGTTACAAAGATACTTGGGTTCTCCCCCCCCCATTCCCTCCCACCATGGTGGATTCCTCCACCTTGTTGCATAACCACAGCTCAAGTTCAGTTGAGATTCCCCCATTGCAAGCGTATACCAAACATAGAGTCCAGCATCTTATTGTCCAGTCAAGTTCAACGGCTTCTTAGGTATACCCTTTCTGGTCTGAAGACAAAGCCAGCAGAGTATCATCCCAGTCAATTGAAAGCTCCAACATACCATCAGGTTTTTGATGAGAGTGTTTATTTTGGACTGAAGTTGAAGGATTTGACAGCAGTTTAGACTTCTTATCATAGTTGAGTGGCAGAAGTAGACTAATGATCCTGTGCTTTTTATTCTTATTATTTATAAAACAACAAGCATGTGGCAGAGATACTGATGCCCACGCACGCCCCCCACTGCCTGACATTCGGAAGGAGAGGAGGGAAAGATTGCAGTCAGACATGTCACCCTTTCAGAGTAACTCACACTAGCAATGCTCAACAGCAAATACTTGCCAGCTTCTTATCAACATTCAACAATGATTGAGCTGCATGTTTTCCAAAACCCAGGATGACTACCAAAAATAAATTCTTTTTATAAACAAGTCTATAAATGCAGGTTGTTCTTCAATGGGAAAGTTACCATTAAATTAATTCAAAACATCACCCTAAGTAGGACAGTCTTCCAAAAAAGAAAGTAAACCAAGAGCTTTGCAGCTTCCACGTTCCTGGGTGAATCTTCCCGCATGCACCAAGTCGGGGAGAGTGAGTGTCACCCGGCACCCCTGTGGGAAGTCCACCATGTCCAGCTACACACTACCACTCAATGAGCAGGCCATACATGTTCCAGCCACATAAATGTCACATTATGACACAGGGCACAAACTAGAAAACTGATCAGAGTTTCAACCAGCAGAGGAATTTGAGTCACTGACTGTTTTCTTGTTATTTACTGTAATTAAAAAATAACTTCATAAATGAGTGCAGGATTTCCTTCTTTCATCCCAGCGCTCTGATTCTTTGTAATGAAATTTTTTTATACTTACTTAATAACATTTTAAAGCATTACTATCTTACCTTCATTACATAGTATGTTACGCCTATGGCACATATGACACTATCCTATATGTAATATGTTTTCTGTGCAATAATATGTGTATAGCATGTAAAATGTCACAAATTATATGCAATCATATATACCACAGAATTAGCATGTTACGTGATAGACATGTGCATATTTAAGCTGACAGCTAAATTAAAACTCCATAGTGTTAACACATGGTACAAAATACATTTATAAATGTCTTAATTTTTATATATGTAGAAAAGTGGGTAGGAGAACTGCAGTACTCACATAGGTTCTAGTAAGAATG
This sequence comes from Ochotona princeps, assembly GCF_030435755.1. NCBI lineage: Eukaryota > Metazoa > Chordata > Mammalia > Lagomorpha > Ochotonidae > Ochotona > Ochotona princeps. The sequence goes on from NC_080851.1 coordinate 5,187,854, forward strand.
GCTGAACAGGGCTCAGCAGTGTGGCCTAGCGGCTAAGGTCCTCGCCTTGATCCCATATGGCTGCTGTGTGGCCTAGCGGCTAAGGTCCTCGCCTTGATCCCATATGGCTGCTGGTTCTAATCCCGGCAGCTCCACTTCCTCTCTATCTCTCCTCCTCTCAGTATATCTGACTTTGTAATAAAAATAAAATAAATCTTTAAAAAAAAAAAAAGAATGGCTGAGCAGAACCCTTGTGTGCCAGGTAAGAAAGCTGAGTGGACCATCCAGGATGGCCATCTCCATATAACCAGGAGTTATCTTCTTGCCTGAGTCACACTGTCAACAATTCAGGCTAAAGCACTAGATTATCTTTTCAAATTCGCTTAGTACAAAATTAGTACAAAACAAAATCTGCCCTTTCCAAAGAAGGGAGGCCTCAGGTGAAGCGTCCGTGCTGGACCTCAGATGTGTCTGGACACTCTACAGCTAGTGTCTCTAGATGTGTGACTCAAACCTGGGGCTGCGCCTTGACACGCACTGAGCACCCATCTACAGTGATAGACGTAGCCATCTTGTCATGTGGAAGGGAGGGAGAAAGGCAGAAATGGAGGGAGAGAGGGAGGGATGGAGGGAGAGAGGGAGGGATGGAGGGAGAGAGGGAGGGATGGAGGGAGAGAGGGAGGAGGAGAAGAACAAAAGGAGGCAAGGAGGGAGGGCAGGGGGGCAGGGAGGCAGGGAGGGCAGGGGGGCAGGGAGGGCAGGGGGGCAGGGGGCAGGGAGGGCAGGGAGGGCAGGGGGGCAGGGAGGGCAGGGGGGCAGGGGGGCAGGAGGGGCAGGGGGGCAGGGGGGCGGGGGGGCGGGGGGCAGGGAGGGGAGGGAGGGCAGGGGGGCGGGGGGGGAGGGAGGGCAGGGGGGCAGGGGGGCAGGGGGGCAGGGAGGGCAGGGAGGGCAGGGGGGCAGGGAGGGCAGGGGGGCAGGGGGGCAGGGGGGCAGGGGGGCAGGGGGGCAGGGGGCAGGGAGGCAGGGAGGCAGGGAGGGCGGGGGGCAGGGAGGCAGGGAGGGCAGGGGGGGCAGGGGGGCAGGGGGGCAGGGGGGCAGGGGGGCAGGGGGGCAGGGAGGCAGGGAGGGCAGGGGGGGCAGGGGAGAGGAGGAGTTGACATGGCCTCTCCTCAGCCCTCTCCGTTAAGCTGAAGGGTTACAGGAGCCATTTCCTCTGTCAGGTTTTGCTTTGAATCATGTGACAGTCCCCGAGACCAACTAGCAGAACTATCTGATTACTGTTTGCCTTAATTGCAGGGGTTTCCCAACAAGTTTTGTGAGATTGAGAGGTTGTCAGGCTGACAGTCCAATTACTTCCAAGCCTGGAATTAAACAAAACAAACAAATAAAAAATCTCAGGTGCCAGCTACGTTACACAAGTTGGAACAAAATACACCTTGCTGGAGAATTTCCAAAATTCTGTACGGGATAGGCAGTAATTCCATATAATTAGCCTCTAAGATTGAACTTTAGGACTACTGTTCTCTGAAGAGTCACAGTTTGTTGTTTTGGCTCTGAACATCCTTTGAATGCATACAATCTAAAGCCAAAGAAGGTGAGCAGGCCAACTCGAGTATGCAAATATTTGCATAGTTGATTATCCTAATAGGACAGAGTATGTATCCTCTCATCAAGGACTTCTGAAATTAAATCAATGTGAGACTTTGCATGAGTATGCGAAAGCTATAATCATTCTAAGATTTTCTGACTCCCTAGAATTAAAATGGAAAGAAAAGGTGTTGAAATAGCGATTTCACTGTATAGTTAAACAAAATAATGTTGTGTCAAGTTACATATGAATCAGGATCCTAGCTGTAGTTCTCAAAGCTCAGATTTTATTTTTCATTTGCAATTAAAACCCAGCAAGTATTAATTTCTATGTTGGGGTCAAAGAAACTGAGATATGGACATTTTCTACAATAAAAATTGATAGTTTAATTAGTGAGATAACTTTACATATAAAATGCTTAAGTAATTTCTTTACAACATATGAGTATACTTGGCAGGGAAAATACTTTTAGGAGATAGGATTTCTAAACTGGCATCATTGTAGAGAAGGTGCAACTTGAATCGGCTTTTGACACACACGACAACAGTTTAAAACAGAGAGACGCACAAGAGGCAGGGATGGGAAAATGCACTCAGGATGAACAGCATGAACAATGCTGCCTAAACAACAAAACCAGCGTTGACTCCTGCTCCCAGGTCCATGACGCATATCTGAAAGTTGAGGTCTACACAATGTCTACCTTACCCAACGCTTGCTCCACAAACCTGAAATAGTTACAAAAACTCATGATACTCAATAAACTGTCAGAATCAGTTCTGATGTCAGAGCTTATATGTATGTGAGCAAATAGTCCTCGTGATTTTTTGGAAGCAATATAGAATCATTTTTAAAAATATAACATCGGTAAGGAAATTTGAAAGATAACCTTTCTAGATTCCAAGACAAATAGAACACCATTATCTATGGGGATACATATAATAGTCCTAGAAGAATAAAAGTGCCTGAAATCAGGGAAAAATCAGAAAGCGTGCACAAATAGCAGGCAGCAGCCCCCTTCCTTTTTCATCTGAACAGTACTGGACGATCTTAGCACTTATCACATGCGTGAACAAGATCCTGCTTGGTTTTCTCAAAAATCACTCCTAGGTTTCTCTCCCTAAAACACTAACTACTGGATTAGTTCATGGTTCAAAAACTTTCAATGCCTATGAAATAAAATCCTAGTTTTGTTCCCTACCATTTCAAGGCTGCCGAAACTTGTAGAACATACACACATACACACATGAAGCAATCAAACTGCTGGGGTTGGTTTAATGACTGCAATGATGTCAGGCGCGAGCTCGATTAACCACATACCCCATTTAGACAGCTGAGAGGCAAGCTGTCACCGCCACCTCAACATGCCAGTGCACTAAAGCTGATGGAGTTCAATCACTTCTCAAGTTCTCGCAAATAATAATAGTAAAAAAAAAAAAGTTGCTAATTTCAAAGTGGACTTCACTTCCACTACAATTTAGGATGAACATATGCGTGTTCATCATCCCAAACTCACCAGGAGCAGGCACACGGCGAGATCGCGGCCAACCTTAAGTGGATGACTGACGGCCACAGCCCAAGGCCTCTCAGACAACAGCAAGCACAGCAGAGAGGTTGGGGTTAACAGTTTGTGTGCATTTCCTATTTCAGTAATAACTGACGTGAATGAGATCAGCGAGTAGCAAGGAGGAGAGGAAGAAAAGCACTGGACGATGACAAAGAGCTGGTGCGGAGCAGAGGCGAGGCCAGGGCGCAGCAGGGCTGGCCCAGGACCCCGCTCCTCCCCCGCCAAGGCCTCCTGGAACACTCAGCCTGAGCACCCAGAGCTGTCAGGGTGCTGCCTGTCTCCAACGCTGGGCTCCAGAGCTGGAACCAGTGCTGTGACCTGAACCGAGAACACTGCATTTATAATAAGTACATCTATATAAATAAACATGAAAAAACTTATAGCTATGAAGAAATCCTCTTTTCTCCTGAGGTAAAATCAACATTTAGCAGTCATCTATTTGCAACTAGGAAAATTATTAATATTCCTAAGATGAACACTCAATATAGGTTCTGTGAATATTTAGAAAATATTTAGAAAACACCCCCAATAGTTCTTATCTTATCAGCCAACATTTCATTTTGTATGACAGGGCTCTCCGAATTTGCTTAAATAAAGTACACTGATGAGCAGTAATAATAATACATAAACTCGAAACTATACTGAGAAAATCATTCAAAAGAATTTTCCCATAAAAAATGAGAACATTATTCAGTTTCACTTCCACTTGCTCAGAAGCTAAAGTGACCTTTAAGATCAATTTCTGAAAAACATCATTGATGAGCACATTTGCTGCTTCTATTTCACTATATTTCAGAAAACTGCCAAGCAGTGCAGGAGGCAGAGCACGCACTCACACACACACACACACACACACACACACACACACACACACACACGCCATGCAGGCTCCTTGCAGGTGCAGGCATTCTCCTTCATGCTGGCTCTCCCTGAACTCCCTCCTTGAGAGAAGAGGGTCACGTTGCCATTAGACAACTGGATTCACCAAGTGCCACAGCTCAAGGTCCCCCAAAGCGCCCAGTTAGAGAGTTAAGGATCCAGGCCTCTGAGTGAGACAGCTGAAGGAGGCCAGCTCAGCGCTGCTGTGTGGTCTGAGAAAGCATCCAGTCTCTGGGCACACGAGTGCACTACCCTAATGCTTCTTGGCCGATTTCCAGGTCCTAAAGTGCGTGGGCAGTGAATTGCATCATTTTGTTTCCCTTCACTTTCTTAAGAAGGAGACGAAAACAGAATATCCAGAAATGGCTGAACAATGAGAGCATTTAAGGAACCGTCTCAGGAGCAGTACCTGGTGAGACAACATACACAGCCGCCAAGGTCACACAGGGGCCCCTCAGCCCTGGCTTCTCGCTCAGTGCACAAATGACATGCTCAGCTGCACTGTGCCCCAAATTATGTCTCCATAAATACAGTTTTGTGCCAAAAAAAGGAGATGAGGAGACGGTTACAATCTTAAAACAGCAATCTCTTACCCAAGTAGAAATCTGAAGTAAGCCAACAAATGAGGCAATAGAACTCAACAAAGAACAAAGGGGTCCAGCATGCTAGCCTAGCGGCTCAGGTCCCACCTTATACGTGCCAGAATCCCATTTGGGCAACAGTTCTAATCCCGGCAGCCCCATTTCCCATCCAGCTCCCTGCTTGGCCTGGGAAAGCAGTCGAGGACGGCCCAAGGCATTGGGACCCTGCATCTGCCTGGGAGACCCGGAAAAGACTCCTGGCTCCTGGTTTTGGATCAGCTCATCTCTGGCCATTGCGGTCACTTGGGGGGGTGAATCAGCAGATGGAAGATCTTCCTGTCTGTCTCTCCTTCTCTCTGTGTATCTGCCTTTCCAATAAAAATAAATAAATCTTAAAAAAAAAATAAATAACAACAAGGTAGGGACGGCATTGCGGCTTACCAGGCTAAGCCAAAGCCTGTGAGACCAGCAACCTGGCAGCTCCACTTCTGACCCAGCTCCCTATTAATGTGCCTGGGAAAGCAGCAGTAGATGGTCCAAGTTCTTGGGCCCCTGAACCCATGTAAGAAACCAGGAAGAAGCTCCAAGCTCTTGCATTGCCTGGTTTAACCCAGCCAATTGGAAGATCGATCGATTGATCTACCTCTTCTTCTTTGTAAGACTACCTTTCAAATAAACAAAAAATAAACACACACAATAAGGCAGTAGAACAATGTGCAGATGCAATGAGAATCTGCCCTCCACATAACATGTATGGCTGGAATGAGATGGCCAAGGTCACGCATAGTGCACCCCTGTGCCATACCCACTTACTTACCAACCAGTCAGATGAGGGCATTAACCCCAAATAAAAACAAGAAATGAAGGTGCAGAGAGGCCACGTGTGTCTGAATTCCACATCTCAGAAGTGACAGAACTGGATCTGAACCCAGGTTGCTTCCATTCCTAGCCCAGGGTCTTAAAGATTACACCACATCTCCTCCCACACCCTGGAGCCCCATTCAAAGCTGCGCTAGTCAAAGACCATAAAACGTTCAGTCACCAAAGTAGTGACCTCATTTATAACCAGGAATCAAGCCAGCAGGACCCAGCCCTGGTGATTGTCTAGAGCTTGCAGTGATGTGGTGAAATTACTGGATGCAAGAAAGAAGTCAGACTTGGAGACAATACTCAGGCGTAATCCGCTACAGATAAGACTACAGGGTAAGGAAGATGACATAATTGTACAACAGGCTATAGACAGAAAGACCTAGAGTGCGAATAGGATCTTTTGTGTATTTGGGTTTGATGTCATAAGGGGATTCAATTAGACCCGAGATGATAATGAGTTCTTTTAGAATTACTTCCACTTCAGGACAGTCACCTGTGCCTTATCAGAGACTCTCACACAGCACTCAGCATAACAGGAGAATTAGAGATAGGAAGACTTTAAAACGGGGACTATGAGGAACACTTGTATAAAAGCAGCTTCCTGGTGAAGGAATGTTCTTTGTAATATAGAAGAAACTTTCTGATGGATTCTATATCCAAGTGGTCACAAGAGAAAAGGCAGAGGTCACAGATACGCAGGATGCACTGACTTCCCTTTCAAAGATTAGCTGCTGTGCACCAAGTATGAGCAAAACTGGATGGTAAGCTACAGGAATACAGAAGAAGAAAAGATAATGAGGTAACCAGCATTTGGTCGTCATGCTTGTGAAAACTGGTCTCACGGTATTGGAAAATGTGGATGAGAGCCTAACAGTTAATGGTGACTGGGAAAGCTTTTACAGACGGGTGGTTTGGATTTTTATAAAAGGCACTTTTTCAGATAAGATTTGGCGGGCTTGTGTGGGAGTGGAAAAGGCCAAGCAGGGAGGCGGCTTTGGCTGGGGGACCGCAAGAGCTGCAGCCAATGGACGACATGGAGGTGCAACTACCCCAAGCCGCGCTCTGTGGAGCCACAACACAGCAGCTGGAGCCCCACGTGCCGCCCCAAGTGGCTCACACTGATTTATGCTGCTTATTGATTTGGGAAATTTACACGATTTTTTGTTTTTGCTCATCCTTACACTGTCTACTTAACACACACACATTTCAACATTGCCTGCGCAGAACAAGTCAAGACAAGGGACCGAGAATTTTCATTTGTGATTCATGGACATCAGAAAGGGTTACAAATGTCCCAGAGGATGCCTCCTGGCTGTCAGAAAGATGATGGCTGTGTGACCGCTAAATGCCAGGGGAAGAGACTTGAATGCAATTGTTCTTTTTAATAACCTTTGAGGGAAAGTGCACAGGAAATGATATGACTGTTCACTATACACTAATAACTCTTGAAATATGAATCAAAGTACCGTTTCCTGAAATCTGAAAAGCCCCATGTGATAGTGACACAACAAAAGAAGGCTTTGAAACCATCAGCACCCAGACTGGGGGTAGGGCGGGTGAGGAATCCTGCACTATCAGCCCAGGCTCTCTGACCGTTTATTGAGTACACATGTATAAGCACCACATTCCTTCTCCACGCAAGTCTTTCCTGCCAAAAACTTGCCCTTTTTAAAACCTGAACAATGAATGCTCTCTGCCAAACCTCATCACAGCACAGACTAGGACAACAATCCTCACGGCTCTGCGAAATGTGACTCAAGCCAAAGGCTTGAGTGATCTGCTCAGTGTGATCTGCTCAGCTCTAGACTCAGTTCAAACGCTTTGGAGCAGCTACTTTCCAGGTGATAAAAGCCTTAACTTCAAATGTTAATACAGCAGTTTCTTGATTTGTATTCACAAAGCAATTTAAAATTACAAACCACCTGTTCTGCACCCTTCCATCAGGCAGGAACTTTTGCCATTGACCGTCCTGTTTGAGGAGCCACATATAAGATCATTAAATCATGGTCAGGAATTACATATATGGGTGGTGGGGAGGCAAGAAAGAAGTTGACTTGATCAAAAGAGTGAACTTGAAATTGGAAAAATATGTCAGTGATAAAGTTAATACATACACAATTGTACCAATATTTAAAGATTTTGTTATCTTTAAAAGCCCATTCAAAACTGACAACGTTCAAGATGACTGTTTTCATTTACAAAGAAACTTTTAAAAAGAATTCCCTAGCTATAACTGCATTATTCACAAGCCACCAACTAGTTGAAAATATATTGGTAACAGACTAAAAAGAGAGCCAACATGATTGCTTATACTAAATGTGAAACATCCACACCTCTATCATGCAAATCCTCTCCTTCACTGTTTTAATCACAGTAATGTATGGTTTCATTCCTCCTTGGAATTGACCTAAATCGTCAGAAGCTGGATTATTTTTTTAAAGTCTCTTTTTTTTTCTCTTGTGTAACAAAAATGAAAACTCTGATGCTAAGATACCAACAAGAGACAATGACCTGTGTCTTTTTCCGTCACTTTTCATTATTTCAGGAAATGCAGTAGGATGACACTAAAGAAAAGTCTTTGGTCACACAGTGTGGGGTCAGGCCGCATGCCTTTTCCCAAACAAGTCTTCAAATGTGTGTCCTGTGCTATGACTCATACAAACTAAAAACAGAAAACAAAGCATACTACACTTTGGGTTAAAAAATTTCAGCAGAAACTCCAGTTAGCCTCAAAGCAGAATCAGCTCTAAAAACAGAAAACAAAGCATACCACACTTTGGGTTAAAAAATTTCAGCAGAAACTCCAGTTAGCCTCAAAGCAGAATCAGCTCATTGTGAAGAAACGATGGACTCAGAAGGTCATGCAGAGAGGCATCGACAGAACTCAAGCAGGGCACCGACACGCTCCTGCAAAGGCAGCATTCTGAGAAACACTGAGACTCAATGTGGGAAACACAGATGCACACATAGCATTGTATGTGTGTATACCTGCATGTACACATGCGAAGATGTGTGTGTATGTGCATGTGTGTATGCATGTGAGTGTGTGCCTGTATGTATGTAAACGTGTATGTGTGTACATGCAATCGTGTGTGGGTCTGTGGGGCACCTTTGTGAACTTGTATATATGGATGGACTGGCGGATTACAACAGTAGTGCCATAGGATTATGCCCAACTAAAAATTATGTTAGCTGGCAACTTTTTTTCTCACTTGCTTTGTGAGATGCCGTTGACAATAACCGTAAAGTCCACACAATTATGTAAAGTGCACAGTACTTGACAAAGAGAATGTTTCTGTTTTACATATTGACTATACTTTTTATCAGTGTTTTATAGTGTACCCCTTCCACCTGTAAAACAAAAGTGTTTAGTACAAAGCAGTAGACCACACAAGGTGGGAGGAGCCCACGCATGTTGTCTGCACTGTCATCAGGAGGCTATGCGGAGGGAGTGACCCAAGGCATTCAGGCTAAGTATGTTCTACACCATTCTCACAGTGCCCAAAACACACATCCATGGTGTTAAGCAACCCGTGATTGTGTGTGTACGTATATATGTGTGATTTCAACGTACGGGTAGAAATGAAGATGACAGACCCATGTGCTGCCCGCTCTGCAGCCAGCCTGAGCTTCTCACAGTGCTCTGGAGAGGTGCAAGCATCCTAAGTGAACAGCATTACACACGTCATGGTGTTTGTATGTACTTACACTACTGGACAGAAATTCACCTTCACAAGTGTTTACCACCGTCTATGCCGTGAGATTCCAGGAGGACGGGACGGAGCCAGTAGCCAGATGATCACCGTGCCAAGGTTTGGGGAGGGTAACCCCACGGAGCAGGGAAGACATCTGGCACTGAGCATCAGTCTTGTCAGCATCAATAAAATAACAGATATAACAAACCCTCACCTTCAACAAATACGTAACACTGACTTATAGGACTTGACAAATACATAGCTCCATTTGCATGAAAGCCTGTAACAGTGACCCGAAAACTTTTTAAGGAACTTAATTCACAAATTAAATGATTGAGACTACAAAAAATGCATGATAATCTTCATAAAATTTTCAACACTTGGGCCCGGCATGATAGCATAGAGGCTAAAGTCCTCGCCTTGAACGCACTTGGATCCATTATGGATGCTGGTTCTAATCCCAGAGGCACTGCTTCCCATCCAGCTCCCTGCTTGTGACCTGGGAAGGCAGTCGAGGACGGCCCAAAGCCTTGGGACCCTGCACTCGCGTGGGAGACCCAGAAGAGACTCCTGGCTCCTGGCTTCAGATTGGCTCAACTCCAGCCTTTGCGGCCGCTTGGGGAGTGAACCATCAGACGGAAGATATTCCTCTGTCTCTCCTCCTCTCTGTATATCTGCATTTGCAATACATTGTCAACTAACTCGAGTCTGTGGTTTACTTACAGTTCCTTAGTTGCAATATCTTCTCTCTGTTGCATGTTCCCATGCAGGATGGCCCATTATATTCAGTTCCCACTCCTCTAACTTTCCTTGCTTTGATAAAATACTGAGACGGCAGGTCTGACATCCTGTGGCATACTCCAATAGTGCAATTTTATTCTTTATGATAGGCTTGGTTATGGACTTGGCAGAGAGAGAGTCCAGAGCCAAGTGCCATGTTCACCCCATCGCATCAGGGCACTTGGTACCAATGTGAGGTAGGACTGTCCCTGTTGGCCTTGTCCACCACGTGAGACAGTACTCCTCACACTTCCCCAGGGAGAAGTGCTCGCTCCTTCCCTGCCCTCCCACCAGGCTGAGCTCACGCCTTAGCAGGAGGTGGTTTGCTTCCTGCTCAGAAGGGCTGACCACCCACCTAAAGAACTAGAACTTCTGTATGCAAAATTGTCTCTTCTCCTGCACATACTAATTTGCTCAATAATTATTTTCTTATCCATGCACTTTTTATACCAGCACTTTCATGGGTATTACTTATCTCATAACCAATATTACTTTATTTTTGCTTTACTTGTCCCAATTTGGTTATTTCTGGCACTACAAGATTGAATGTACCAGGTTCACCCTATCAATGTCCTGCCCCAGAGCTGGAATCGAACATTTCTAGAAGCAGACCTGATTCCTTCTACAAGAATGGTATTAGAAAGCAGGACTCATACACTAGGTGCCAAATACAAAATTTATTGTTAAAGTAGGTTTATGCCTAAGCTAAGCATTGACATATTTTTGTGTATAGGAGATTTATAGATAAATTTTAACTAATGTTTTCTATATTTACCATTTGCCTAATGTATTAGTAATGATCACGAAGTACTTCTATAATAGGAACCATTAACATAATTGCTTTTTAAGTTTCTAAGTAACTCATTTCAGCAAGAAAATGCAAGGTAATACCAACTACCACATCACCACTCAATATCAAAAGTACACTGAGAATGCTGCAAGCTCCCAATGTTTGTCTCTCCAACAAAGCAGGATATTTCAACATTGAAAGTATTATTTCAAAGTAGAGTAGCATCCATTTTCCAATGATTATTCTTCAAAAGAGTAATCATGTTACATATAACAATATACTATCTGCAAACAACAATGACAAATATAAAACCTCTGGACATATGAATTTAATGTATATAGACTAATCATTATTTATAATGATAAAAAGCACCAAAACTGGTTTCGCACATGCCATCGTAACTTAGGCACAATTTAAGATTAATCCATCACTAGCCTGAGGCCAGTGATGGATGCAAATGGGAAAATGGTTTCTCTGGGATTATTTAAACAACCCAAGGACATAACTTTCCTTTTCTGAGGCTGTTTCTAGAAGATCTGACACATCCGTGCTGGTGCTACATGTCTGCTGTGTAACATTTCTCGGACTCTTCGCCAGGGCAAATGCAGTGTTTCCACTGAACCGCTTTATTAGTGAACTCCGCTTTACAATATACTTGAAACTATGTGTGCCTAAGTCACTCACTTAGATAGGCGTCTGGCTGGCCCATTCACTCCTGGGATGAATATGACACCATAATCCTTAAACTCTTTTCAGAATATGTAGAAAAAATGACTACAGAGGAGGCTTCATAAAACGCATAATTGATTAAGACATGAAACAGAAGCACGCCCCCAATGGTAGCGTAATCGCATCAGCTTTCTATTCTACTTCATACACTTTCCATGAAATTAATGCTGCTTCATTCCTCTTAAAGTGTTTAAAAACTGCTTTTTTAATATAACTTTATTTACTTCCTCCCAAAAAGTTAGTTCTATTCAATGAGATTTGGTGCTACACAATTAGAAAAGCAAATTTTTCTACTTTTCCTGCAATTTCCGATTGAAAACTCACTGATGCACTAAAGCAAACTTGGAGGTCTATGAGTTGGCCAGAGGAATGGCGACAGCAGCCACCGTCACTTCCGCAGCAGAAGGCGTCACGCCATAGAGAAGGAGGTGCCCCACGAAGCAGGGCGCGGTAAGGACAAAGGCAGGCCCAGGTGCACACCAGCTGTTCCAGCAGGCCGAGCTCACTCCATTTGCAGCCTAGCTACACATTTCTTTGAGAGGATAACATTAATAGCTAGAGAATTTGAAGAAAACAATGAACAAATTGAATAAATTTACTAGGGAAAGATCAAAGAGCTCCTGGTTCATGACTAAAGATTAATATACTGATTTTATTAACATGCATGTAAGTGATCAAATATGGAAAATACAAAATTTCAAAGTCAAAAATGAACAGGATACGTCATTATATATACCAATTTTATAAAACACTTGTCCATGTCTCTAATAACATACTGCTTAAACGTCTAATCATGAGGTTTCAGGTCACTCAATAATAAAGTAATATCAAAGATGTTGCAAACTTTTATCACTCTCTTACTTCACATTCCTCTTTTGTGTAATTATTTTTTCGGTATTTAAAGTTAAGGCAAACATGCCAGATTATGTAGAAACCCATTTACTGAAATGGTCTTTTGGAAAGGCAACTGAAATGATCATTTTGTAGCACGTGACTTTCTTCACTCACTATTCTTACACTCACGTGCCCTGTGTGGATGATCGCCACACAACTCCTGGATGTATTTCATTGTCACAGAATCCTGAGTTTCCAGCTGTTTTTTTTCTAATGAAAATATAAAACTCAGGAATAGGGAAAACAAAATCTTCCTTGCCAAAAACTATTAAATATGAACTCATTAATCTTTAGTCTGACATTTCATATGAAACAAAAATATCCAAACTCACTACTGACTGATTAAATGGACTTCCTAGAATCTATAGCTGTCATAGAATCTATAGTTGTCATCAGAAAGATAAAACTTGAAGCGAAACCAACTCCTGCCCTCTAGTTTCTTACCTCAGGGAAAAGCCCCACCGCCTCCAGAGTCCCCCAACCTCAAACGCAAAGAAAGGAAGGAAACAATATTGAAAATAGCTGGAAGGTAAGGACAAAGATCTAAAAATAAACAGGGCTTGGGACAAGGTTTCCTGGAGAGGAACTTTCTTTTGAACTACTTTCTGAGCTGGGTAAAATGTGGTCAACAGGTCTGTTCTGTGTCAGTCACGACGTCACTGTTTTCACTCCACCAATGTGGATGTGTCTTTCAAGGATGACAGTCATGGATGCTGAAATACCTAATCCTTCAGTTCAGTCCTCTGTGTGGCATCAAGTATTTACAGGAAAAATAATGAAAGAAAGCCTACAGCTACTCAGGTTTGGGGCCAATTACTTCCTATACAGTAAAGAAGCTGCCCAAGAGATTAAGGATGGAACCCCCAGGATGTTCCCAGCCCACATGTATTTTTTTCCCCAAACAAGGAAGGCTCACCAGTCTGAAAATGTGCCATCAGTCACTACACTAGGCCCAGTGGGAACACCTTCCCCTTGATCCTGTAAGTGGATCTTCACACACATGATAAAAAAAAAAGGTAGAAATTTAGTTCTTTAACCCCACTTTAGCAGCAAATCAACACCAGGACACACAGATGTCGGGAACGGGGAAGTGGCACCTGCTGTACGGACTCCCACCTCCGTGTGATCACCTTTGTTGAGATTTCAGAGACAGCCAAGGAAAGAGTACATCTGTGCCCCGGGCACCATGCAACTCCCTGCCTTAGGGTAAGTCCAACTCCAAACCATGAGATGCTGGCTTAGAGGAAGAAAAGATGATGAGAGAAGAACACCACTCAGTTACACAGATTAAGTCAAAAACAGTGGGTGTGCCCCCTCTGCTTTTAATTGTTCATGCTGTCAACAAGAAAAAAAATCCGCATTCTCAGTTGTGTAAAAGCAAATTACACAACTCTCTCCTTGTGCATGTTTCCCTCTAATATATAAAAGATATTCCTGGGCCCAGTGCGGTGCCTAGTGGCTAAAGTCCTCACCTTGTATGTGCCAGGATCCCATAAGGGTCTAGTTCTAACCCTGGCAGCCCCGCTTCCCATCCAGCTCCCTGTTCGTGGCCTGGGAGAGCAGTCGAACATGGTCCAAAGCCTTGGGACCCTGCACCAACGTGGGAGAACTGGAAGAAGCTCCTGGCTCCTGGTTTCGGATCGGCTCAGCTCCGACCATTGTGGTCGCTTGGAGAGTGAATCAACTGACAGATCTTCCTCTCTGTTTCTCCTCCTCTCTGTATATCTGACTTTGCAATAAAAATGAATAAATCTTCAAAAAAAAAAAAAAGATGCTCCTGCGGTAAGAGTCTTTATGGAGGCGACTCTACACTAGTGCTAACAGTGCCCGTCCTTTACCCTTAGTCTCTGCTGAGCCATCACCTGCTGCTTGCCGGGGCGCGTTAGCAGGAAGCGGGAGGAGAAGTGCAGCAGCAAGGACCTGAGCGCTGCCGCCTCAGCAGCAGTGCAGGTGCCAACCCACCGCCCTCCTTCCTAAGGGACCCGGATTCTTAGGGGTAAGCACCAGGTACTTACAACGGTGCCTAATCGTGCCAATATGGGACGTGAGCTTTTCCGTACTCAGCTCATGAAGACAAGTGAACTGAGGGAAAAAATCATCTCGGGAAAGTTCTGCATTGTTATAGTCACTAAATATCCTGCAAAGAGACCTGTCTGGCCTCGGCGCTAACAGCACGTAGGGGGCCTGAGACGGGCTCTTCCCGAGCGCTGCTGATTGCCAGGCGTGCCTCACCAACAGGTGGTGACCGAGGCAGACAGAGCCTGGGGAAGCCACATACACCGCCATCCTGCCAGTGAGTCCAGGAAACCCCTCAGGGACATCTCGGTCCAGCTGCCTAAGCTCTGCCCCCTCGCTGCAGCATGGCAGCATGGCAGCATGGCAGCATGGCAGCCAACACCTTGTCCCCTCTCCTACTCCATCTCTAAACCAGCCTGAAACTCGGTCCCTTCCCCTAACGGCCAAGGTGATTCCTACAGGGGACAATAGCTGTTGTCACCTCTTGGCTCCTCTGTTGCTTTCTAATGGAAAAGGCAAAACATAACGATGCCCTCTGACCCACTCTTGGGACTAGGACTGGTGACATGGCACGAAACAAGTGCCGCACACCCGCCCCTTCCCTGCTCCAGCTGTTTCCACTTGGCGAACGGCTCGAAGCCCTCTGAAATGCTGGACGTCTATATCAGGCCCAAGCAACTGTGTCCCTGCTCCCCTTGACCCTATTCCTTATCTCATCCCACATCATCTTCCTGTGTTTCCGGGTCTTTCCCTTCCAAGGGCCAAGGTCTCTCCCCTCCTCCCTGACCCAGGCCATCCCTGGGTCGCCCGGCAGCCAGGGTTCAGCTCACTCCCCAGCTCCGCGGCCCTGGCGACTCCCGGGCGGCGCACCACCAGCCCAGGGCGCACCCATCCTCGCCGCTGTCGGCCCGAGAGCCGCGAGAGAAGCGAGGAATCACTGGAGTGATGACAGGCGGCTCTCCGCCGTCCCCACCCTGCGCGTTTTTCTTCCCGGTGCAGCACCCAGGAGGCGCTGATCGCCCGCGCCCTCGTGGTTGCCATGGTTACCACCCCAGCTGCAGCACCAGACCTGGGTGGAGTCCTCCCGCCACTTGCTGGGCCTCGGGGCTCTGGGTTGGAGAGCCCTAAGCCTCCCACGGCTGCCACCTGCAGAGCCCGGGGTCCCCTCTCCCCTCGCCTTTAGCCTGTGCAAAGGTAAGGGCAGAGCAGGCGTCAGGGTGCGGGAGTGGAGGATCCCAGTGGAGACCCTGGCTTTTGCCGCGCTTCACTCTGGCGCCACGGCGGCAAGTTTGCCTGTGGAAACCCAATCCCTGTGACGCGGAGCCCCAAGGTGGCTGGCCCGGCTGCGGCAGGCGCGCGTCCGCGGGCTCCGGGGCTCCGTCCCGGAGCGGAGCGTCTGGCCCCGCGGTCGAGTCCGCTCCTCGTCCCGGCTCCCTCGCAGACACCGGCGCAGCGCGCCACGCCGCAGCCCGGAGCGCAGGGAGGCGCGCGCACGGCCGCGAGGGCCCACGCCCGGGCCAGTGCCCACCAGGGGTCGCCTCCGGGACCGTCCGGCTGCCGAGGGATTCCCCGCCGGGCCGGAGCGCGCGTGCCGCGGCCAGCTGCCGGCCCCGTCCGGCTCGCCTCAGGTCTGGCAGGACGCGCGCTCCCGGCCGCCTCACAAAGTGTCACAGAAAGCACCCCCTCTTCCCCAGCCCACCCGGAGAAGGCGCGCGGACACCGGCAAATGCCCTCAGGGACGCGGGGTCCTGGCCAGTCCCCCCTCACATTATCCCAGTGAACCTGCCGCTCGGGAAGGCGCCGGCCACAGCCGTACGCGCTCCCCGCGGCCGTGACAGGGCAAGGGGCCGAGGGAGCCGCCGAGGCCGCCACGGGTTCCCGGGTGAGTCTCTGGAGAAAAGTTTGAGTGGCGCGGGGGACGGGCGGGACGCGCAGTGCCGGCGGGGCTGCCGGGCTGTCGGTGGGACGGCTCCCTCTTCCCCAGCCGCTCGCGTCCTCCCCAGCCCCGCCAGCCCCGTGGGGCGCCGCCGTCTCCACAGCACCTTCCCCCGGGAGCAGCAGGTGACCCGACAGCCGCCCTACCTGCCGTGGACGCTGCTCCGGCTCGCTCGCGCTCTTCCTCCCTCAGACGCTCCCTCCAGGCCAGAGGACGGCGGCGCGGCGAGGGGCGTGCGTGGCGGCCCGGGGCACCGGCGCGAGTGGCTCGGCCCTGGCGGAGCCCGGAGCCGCCGGCGGGCCTGGCGCAGCGCGGGGGCCGGCCGGGAGGCAGGGGGCGCTGGTGCGCGCGGGCGCGGGCGAGCAGGCGGCAGCCGGGGCCGGGAGGCGAGGGTGGCGCGCTCCGAGCCCGAGGGCGGCTTTTAAGTTTGTGGTGTGACCGCAGCAGCTGTCCTGGGAGAGACTCGGTCTTTCTAAAAAGGGGATGCTGAAAATGCCGGGGATTACCTCTCCCTTCCGATCTCCTCCCACCGCCCGGCCCTTCCCCGCGCGCTCCAAGTCGCCTGGCGCGCAGGCTGGCGGGGGGAGCTCCGCGGAGGCCGCTCCCGTGGCGCGCAGCAGCCTTGTGGAAGACGCGTCCCCGTCCCAGGAGCCACCTCCGACCTCCGAGCCCGGCCTGGGCGAGCTGGAGCCCCACGGATCCCCCTTTTCTGGGCCATAAAGTCGTTTTAAAGACCTCCTGGGCCATGATTGGCCACAAAATTCCTTTTACAAATTCTACCCCTCTTCTTTGCCCTCCCCCGGAGGACCCTCGTGCTCGTCCATGATGTGAAGCCACAGTGCGGAGACCTTGGGGGAGCGGGCAGAGGGACAGGGCTCAGGGGTCAGCTCCAGACAGAACCTGGGCCACAGGAAGGCGTACCTTTCTCTGAGCCCACTTCTGCAGAGCTGTGCCATGACCTCTGGATTTCAGGAATGTGTGCTAGATTTTTACACCGTTTTTGCTTATGACAGGAACTGTGGAATCCGTGCGCAAAAGGAACAGGTCAGCGTGTTGTGGAAACTTAGCAGTTTGGAGGAGGTGTCTTCTTTTAGAAATAGTGCAGAAATGGCTTGCTTTTAGCGGGGCTACAGGGACCTATGACAATGTGAACGCGTAGGGCTGTGCTCCTAAGGGCACGGAGAGAGCCAGACAAGTTGCTGGATCTTGACTTTGGGACCTAGTGAGCTGCCTGGTGGACACTCTGGGAGTGCAAGGGGACCTGGGGCAGCAGCAGCCAAGGCCCTTCCCTGAGGAGCCTGACAGCCAAGCACAAGGTGGGAGGTCCAAACTCCCTCGGAAAATGATGGCAGTTGGGGTGGTGAGCAGACAGGGCCGTTCTGGAAGACTCCACTTGGCCACCGCCCTGCAGCAGGGAGCCACTGAGTCACCGTAAGTTGCAGGCAGCTGGCTGCTGGCAATGCCAGGCCAAGTCCACCTCCAGTTTCCCAACCCTGCCCAAACCCCTGCGTCTCCTTCTGCCCCATCTGTAGAGCCTTGGTTGTTGGCTGTCAGGCAGCCCACCCCTTAATGTTCCTCTGCACATCCAGGAAAGCTGAAGTATCCACAGCCTGCTGCCACCCAGGAACCTTTTTCTCTGAAGGCTTTCTGTTCAGTGGCATGCCACTTGCATTGCAACAGTCATACCCTCCATGTGGCGATCTTATTTTTGAACTTTGTGTTGTTAGCAGTGTATAATGTTGCTCAAATTAAAAGTCCGTTGATTGTGAGGACAAAATAGTTGTTTTTGCCTCCTATAGCATAGTTTAATGCTTTACACTTGCCGGGCTCGTGGTTGGAAGTCTTGAAGTTTAAAATTATTTGTTCATTTTCTAGCAATTGATCAGTTCATTGGCCAGGATATTGTATTTAGCTGGAACTGTTACCCACCTGCATGCTTATCTTTCTCCTCCTGTGCAAACCAAAGCATCCTATTGTCAGACAAAGCTACGTCCCAGTTTGTCGCATGCTCAAAGCTGTATCCCAGTTTGCTCCTGTTTCAACACTTTCCACAAGGCCCTTACAGAGTTAACCACCATCTCCTCTTTTCCCTGAGCACGTTTTAAGATTTATTTCTTTATCTGAGTTATGACTACAGCGAGACTTCCACGCAGCGTTTTACTCCCTCTGTGGTGGCAGTGGTCAGCACTGGGCCAGACTAAAACCAAGAGCGTCTTTCAAGTCTCACAGGTGATTGCAGGGCCCCACTGACTTGAACCATCGCATGCAGCTTTAACCAGGCCATTGTCGGGGAACTAGATTGGAAGTGGAACAGCTGGGACATGAATCAGTGGCCCACATGGGGTTCTGGTGTGGCAGGAGAGTATGACTGCTACAGCACAAAGCCAGCCCTTAGCAGATCTCTTACATCTCATTGCTGTCACGGCCCTCTTCGTGTTAAGTCACAGTTATTTATACACGCACCTGCATCTCCTGGATGAGGATTGACTGTTCTGTGTCTGGTTCTCCAACCCACAATTCAGTTTGTATTGACCTGACTTAGTTGGAACTCTCCTGGCTTCAGATTTAGGCCGAAATTAATTAGAACATCCTGAAAATACTCAGGGAGACAACATTTGGAAGCTGAATTCCGTGCTTTCTTCCCTTCCAGTTGTTCTGAGCACGAGGCAGGCAGT
Source organism: Ochotona princeps (assembly GCF_030435755.1). Lineage (NCBI taxonomy): Eukaryota > Metazoa > Chordata > Mammalia > Lagomorpha > Ochotonidae > Ochotona > Ochotona princeps. The sequence continues at coordinate 5,206,830 of NC_080851.1, forward strand.
CAACCCCGCAGCCGCAGGTGCCTGCTGAGCAGCCTTGGCTATGGGCGTGGGTCTGCCGTGCTTCCCTGAGGGTGTGAGGTTGCAGGACTTAAGGAAACTATTGCACATGAACCGATATCAATGACACAAGACTGTTAACCACCCTCTCTAAGAGTCTCAGATTTATTGTCATCAGAAATTGCGAGGCGACCTGTTGCATAGAGTCTTTACCTAAGTCCTGAAGATAAAGCTGGAGTGGGGAGTGGCTTACATCAGATTTCCGGAACATGGAGGGCAGCTTAGCTTTTCTGCTGTGAATCCTCAGCACGTGAAAAGACTATACCTCGTCAGGGACAGCCCACCTGACGGTGCAGTGTGCCTGCTTCAGTCTGAGGAAAGGAAAGAAAGTGATTTCAAGGCACCTGGAAAAGTTGAATCAGTAATCTGGGTGTTCTGGAACTCCAGGCTGTTGCTTTATGATTCAGTGCACCCCACCACTCTCCCCTCAGGCACGCTCTCACTGGGTGTAGTGATAAGGGCCCAAAAACCTGAAATACACTGTTTTTCAAAGGATTACATTTTAATATCAGATGGAAACCAAGGAATAAAGTTCTCTTTGTGGAACTTAAGTGATTATTCACCCATGTGCGGAGCCGGGGGCTGGCTTGGCACAACAGGTAAGAGTAGAAGAGGAATGTTCTAGACTTGTCCGACTCCACATATAGCTTCTCAAGTCAACAGGCAAGAGAAAGATATTTACTGTGTTTAGAATTTAAATCTAGCAGGACCTCAGAGCAGCTGAATGTGCCCAGTGGAAGCTGCTTTGCCGTAGTTCTTTCGCAGTAAAATCTAGGCCTACTTTTCTCTAAGTGATTTCACATTCACAAAAGGAAATAGGCTGAATTTTTGACAAAAACAGCAGAACAAATTCAGAAAAATTTATGCAGTGAAACAAACAGGAAAATGGAATGAAAAGCCAAAGTCATATTAATAAAACTAGGCTTGACTGACTCATGATAGAATCTCTATCGTTATACTTAAGACTCTCTTACGAATATTCTCCCAAATATTAACATATCAGTATGTGGAGATAAGAAAACTGGGACATATGTTAATTGATCTTTTTTGGAAGGAATGATGATGGCATGAGTGGAAAACAAGCTCACACAACTCCTAACTTCTAAAAGGTACTTTCCCCTTTTGTAATATCAGGTGTTTTTTCCCATTTACTTCATTTGATCGTGACAACTTAGTGCTAGATCATTAGATATTTATAGTTTAAGATCATCAGGTGTGTTTAGTGGTGGAAACTAGCCTGCATGACTTATCTTTTCACACACAAAGCACTCTCAGAAGTGAGTATATTCCTATCTCCCATTATCAGATGGAGACAGAAGAGAGCTTATAGTTAGATAATTGCAATGAAAAATTGTGGAGTGTGACCAACGACATCAAGGCCGGGGAAGACACCCCAGAAACCGTGGAGTGACCGAGGGCTTCGGGGCTGGAAAAGACACAACCCTAAACATCCCTTTGACTCTTGCCTCGATGCTCGATGCTTTCTCTAGAATACCCTGCCCTGTTTTAGTCTCTTTATTTTTGACAAATCAGCTATTTTTCACAACCTTTTCAAGCCAGAACTTAGGGTTATATTTACTTAGCTGGATTGGGGTGTGGTGAATAATTAAATTCAGCAGGAATGTGCTTCAAAATAAAAATAAAAACACAGCCCAGCCCCTTTGGCCAAAATCCTGAGACCTCAGAAAAGAAAACTCCTTGGCTATAACATTCTCTGGAAGTGGGAAAGGTTTTCCAGGCCTGACCTGGGAATAGAGAGCTCCTGCAGAATGAGGGAATTTGAAGTCAGAGAAGTGACTCTTTGTATCTGATTCTTAACATTGAACTTTTATCAATAAACAATCCCCAGGGAAGAACTTTAAGGAAAAATAAACAACTGTCCTATACTACATAGGAAAAAAAATCACAGTCTTTAAATTTGTTTTTATTAGTATTTTATACCACAACCCTGCACACTTGGAGCGTACTCAGGTGTGCTGGATTCCACCAAGCAAGTGGGGGTGAGGTGGGGACTGATGGGATTTCTAATTGAGGGGAGTCTTGTTTGCATAAGGGTGATGAAATGAAGAAAAATATGCCCTCTTGTGGCTTATTTGTTCTGGTTCAAAAGTAATCAACAGGACTCTATTCTTTCCTGAAAGCCAAGCATACCTATATTCCAAGTGGAATTAAACTATTTCTTGGTGCAGTCGCTGCCAGAGCAGGTTCGTGCAGACAGCAGCAGGAAGGCATTCCAAGGCTTCTGCTTTGTCCAAGGCCGTGAGCAGCTGTGTAGCCACAATGAAACCAGTATCCCTGAAAACGGGGGAAGATTTTCCAAAATAACCCACAACTTGGTATAGATATTATCAAAACACCCTCCAAATAAGTGCATTAGATAGAATTTCTTTCTTAAATAGTGAGGTTTGTTTTGGACAAACTTAAACCATCAGTTTCTACAAATAAGAGAAAATTCATGATTTCCTTTGCTACTGTATTTGTGCCTCTGCTGTTTCTTTGACTGAGGTGACAGATTTTCCCATTAAAAAAAGTAAAGTATATGGTGCAGCTGTTAGGAGAACAGTGATTTTCCTTCTGCGCCTGTTTTTTCTCTACTCTTCCCTGGTTTGCTCAGAAATAAAGATGCAACACATGTATTAAGTCCTGTAATTTGCGGTTGTGATGAAGTCTCTCTCTCTCTCTCTCTTTCTCTCTCTCACTCACACACACACACTCACACACCCCTCACACACCCCTCACCATGTCTAAAAGAGCAAAGTGAAGATAAAACTAGTGGCCAATGACCTCTTCTTAGCAAGAGGATGTGTTTCATTACAAAGTGAATGTCAAAAGTTTAAGCCAGGCCAGGTTCTAATTACCAGAATAGATATTTATTGAAAGAAGAAATACAAATGGACAGCAAGTATATGAAAAATGCTTGGTGTCATTATCTGTCAGAGAAACATGGATCAACACCACAAAGAAATATAAATCAATAGCTCATCTCTGTTAGAATGTCTATTATCAAAACAGCAAAGAATAACAAATACTGGCAAGACTTTGAAGAAATGGGAACCTTTGTATACTGCTGGTGGAAATGTGAAACTTAGGCACAGCCTTTATGAAGGTCAACCGAATGACCCAGCTATTCATCTGCGTACACATCCAAAGAAAATAAATCCAACAGTTACTTCAGCACTGCTTACAATAGGCAAGATGTGGAGTCAACCTACATGCCCACCAGTGGATGAATGAATAAAAGAAACCATACACACACACACAAGGGACTGGTATTTACCCATAAAAAAATGGGATCCTGTCATTTGTAGCAAAATGAACAGAACTGGTGGACATTATGTTGAGATAAGTCAGACACAGAAAGACCACCACTGAATGTTTTCTTGCGTATCTTAAACATGTTGGTTGAAACAGACTAAGGAATATTAGAAACTGGGAAGGGGGTTGGATGAAAGATACAAAAGTACAGATGAGAGAACGGTGCTGGGGTCCTACTGCACCGTGAGACAGCTACAGGTCACAGCCGGGTAATAGGTCATTTGTGAAGAACCAGAAGAGAACAGTTGGGCAGCTCTACATATATAGAAGTGGAATGTTCCTTATCCAAAATCAGACAGATTGTGCTAAAATAGAATCCAAAGTTTTGGTTTAGGAAGGTTGTGAAAAATAGCCGATATTTTTGTTTGTTTGTTTGTTTGTTTGTTTGTTAAAAAAAGAGCCTGAAACAGAGTGAGGTGTTCCAGAAAGGACGTGTTGAAATATTGCGCCATAGGGGCTGGCATGTGGCCTACAGGCTGGCTAGTCCTCTGCCTGCCAGAGCCAGCATCCCGTATGTGCTCCAAGTTGAGTCGTATCTGCTCTACTTCTAATCCAGCTTCCTGGTTACAGCCTGGAAGGGCAACAGAGGATGACCCAAGACCTTGGGCCTCTTCACCCATGTTGGAGCCCAGAAGATGCTCCTGGCTCCCAGCTGCGGATCAGCCCAACTCTGACCATTGCAGCCATTTAGGGAGTGGACCTGAGGATAAAAGATCAGTCTGTCTCTACTTCTCTCTGTTTAAATCTGGCTTTCAGATAAAAGTAAATACAATATTTTTTGAAAAAAAATATTATGTCTCATATAAAATGCACAATTATTACGTTTTAGTCAAGAATTGTAACGGGACAGGGCCAGATATTTGGTGCAGTGCTAAAGCCACCAACTAGAAGGCTCAAAGACCCTACTGAGTGTTTTGGTGCAAGTCACGGCTTCCTACCAATGCATACCCAGAGAGGCTTCAGGTGATAGTTGATCCCCACTATCCATGTGGGATGCTTAGATGGCATTCCTTGCTCCTGATTGTGGCTGTCCAGCACTGGCTGTTGTGGACTTCTGAACAGAGAACCAGGACATGGAAGTTGTGTATGTGTGTATGTGCGTGTGGCTTTGAAATTATTTTTGTCTCTCTGCCTTTCGAATAAGTCAATAGAGGATAAGTAAAAGGAAAGAAGAAAAACAAGCCAGACTGCTAAACCTTAGTCTAATTCGGTAATAATTACGATTCTTGTCGTGAGTGTTAACACTTATGCAAGGTGACTTCACGTTAACCCACTCAAAGTGATGTTGCCATTTGACTGAATCTGTTGGTCTCAGGTCTTCAGTAGATAACTGAGTTCTACTTTGCAATCCAGTTTGAAAATCCTGATCTTTTAATCAATAGATCAAGTCTGTTAACATTACTAATTTACTGTGAGGAAACTTAACCATATTATTTTTCGTTCTATGTAATATATGTGTATATATCTAATGCATACACATAATTTTTATAATGTTTGTATACATAGTATGTATGTTATATATATAACATATACATATATGTATGTAATGTATACCTATGTAATATGTATGTGTGTATATATGTATATATAAAATGTTCCAGCTTTGGAATTTTTCTTTGTATTTTATTATTTTCTTTTGACTTAAAAAAAATTACTTCCTTTGAATACAGGTGATTTTGATTTTTATCAGCTTTTTACTGAGTTATTAAGTGAGGTGATGTTGTGTTTTGGGTTTTTTAATTTGCTCATTTCTGATCCTTTTTGAGATGTTTCATATTTTCCTCCAGCAGCAGTAACAAGTTACTGTCCATGTAGAGTCTGAGGGTGTGAACCCTATTTTGTTAGTTTTGGAGTTGTCAGTACCCCTCTTCTTTGGATACAGTAAACTGCATTTTCATTTATGGCTGTTTTAATTTAGTAGCAGCAAGAGGATTGCAAGTCCTTCTGATTTTTTCTATTTTCTCTGGTGTCTGCGGAATGCTTAGTTCTCCTCATTTGCTTCATTCTTTCCCACCAGCACAAGTCCACAAAGACACCGTCTTCTCTGCAGCCGTCCCAAACTGCCAGCCACAAGTGCGGACAGCCGACTGTTGGAAGGCTCTGAAGGCACGCCGTGGGCCATGCAAGAAAGGCAGACTCAGGTGGGAGAAAATATTGAAAACTCCGTGTCCTATGTCATCTAGTCTGTGAAACAGAAAGACAACTTAAAAGTGAATTCTTATTTTTGTATAGATTATAAGGAAGCCAAAAACCTCTGAGATTTTCAGCCATGATTTCATAGCTTGACATTGGCAGGGCAGAGACTGCTGTGAGACCAGAATAGACACTCTCAACTGACCTTTTCTGCTTTAGTCATCTAAGAGTAGTGACTTTTCCAGCTCCTTAAAGGTGTTTGCAACTAATGGAGCATTACTGCAAAGCACTTGAATGAATAGACCTTTTAAACATGCTGCTGTTGAACTAATATGGTAAAAAAAAAAAAAAAAAAGGTGGGGGGGGTGAGAGGGGTGCCAGCCACTTAAAAGAGCTTTCCCATGTCTTATTGATTAAGTTGAATGCAGCAAATGGAAATAGTTCTTAACCTGGCATTAGTCCTTGACCCCTACCTACGCCAATGCAACACAACCTAGACTTCCCATGTAATGGCATCTCTAGAAAGAAGCCACTTGGAGTGTTTTCTCCTGCTGTAGCGGGTGTGGACACCTGCCCCTGCCTCACTGTCACTCCTTCTTGTCCTCAAGGACTGCGTTCTAGCTCAGTGGTGAATCTGGGAGCGAGCTGAGCTCCCTGAAACACATCTCTTGAATACAGAGATTTTTTGGGAGGTGGGGCGGAACCAGAATGTTTCAGTATGACTCATTATTTTCTTCCTCCAGCCTTAAAAACTGGATTTCTTGTGTTCTTTTTCCTACCCTCCTAGTTTCATTCTTTTCACCTCTAGTAAGACCTCCAAAAACCATTAGTTTTTTTGTGGTATTCTTCATCCAGGCGTATTTTGAAATATTTTAATAAATTATCAGTAATCAGAGATAAATTAATTCAAATTCTTTTTGATAAAGTTCATTATATTATCTCTAAAGTGTTATCTTAGTGTGATTTTAATTTGCTTTTGCTTAAATGTTTAGTGTTGCCGAGCACTTTGCTTGTATCTGATGTCACTAGTGTCTTCATTGGAGAAATGCCTGTCCAGGACTCTTGTCCTTTGCCCAATCCAGTTGCTTTCTTCTTGCTATTGGGTTGAAGTTTTTGTATGCGTTAGAAAGTTAGTTCATATCATGATGTGTGGTCTATACTTCATTTTAATAGAGAACTTTAGTTTGGCCTGCAGTTAGGTCAAATGTTGATTTGCTTTTTACTTTCTCATTTGGCATTTATCCAAAACATGAGTTCAGCAAATCTTTTCTGGACAAATGTTAGGATTGGCAGTCTGGACTTGGAGAAACAGGGTGTTAACTTTGAGAAACTGATAAGCTTGCTCACACTCACCTGCTTTGTCAACCATTGCCCTTCTCTGCCAATGGGAAGTGTGAGAAGAGTGGCAAAGAAAACAAGAAAGCCAAAGAGCCTACATGGTATAGCCTCCTCTTGCATACATTTTATGTTTATTTTCTGTAGTTTTAAATAGCCAAGAAAAAAAGCATCCATTACAAGTAACCAAAATATGTTGGTTGAAACTGGATAATGTTATTTTATACTTTGAGAGATTAGTATTTCAATGTGAGACATAGTGTAAGGTATATCAACATCCCAGTCAAGTGTAACTAGAGACAACTGGACCATTTGTACCTAGTTGTCTTACTTAACCCTAGATTAAAGCTACAAAAATTTTTGTGGCCACTCTGTCAATTTAATAAGCAGCAACACAACATATTAATTGAAATTATATATCTCAGAGTTACACTGTAGTTTGAGCATGAAGTTCTTTGATAGAATGTACTCAAAATACATGTTTATGAGATAGAAAAACTGATTCTCCTATATAAAAATGGTGAGACTGCGTTCGTCATGCATAGATGCATTCAAGCACACCACAGTCACCGTAGTCATCATAGTTTGCACACATCATCTCACTCACTAGGTAGGTGCCCATCAGTACTTGTGAATCAGGCAGTCTCTTAAGGAGCAGGTGCAGGGAAGATGGGAAGAGCCTGGACCCATCATTGTGCCTCACCACTGATGAGATGGTCTGCTCATTGAGCGGCTGAAAGCTTTTAAGGACAAAGAGAACCACTGTTTCTTATTGATTACCTTTTTTGCTATCCCTTCTGTCTCAACCTTTCCTTTGACATATTTTAATGATTCATCTCTTTTTTCCAAATGCTCATATATTTTCGTGTTAAATTATTTTTCAGTGAAACTCCAAAACTAAAGCCATTAAATGCATTGCATTAAGACTTTTTCAACAATAGCCACCTATTTTTTGTAGCTCTTACACTCCAGACATTTTGTGTAGCGTGTTTACAAACATTTAATTAAAACATACTTCCTTTTAAGCAAATACAATTTGTCTTGACTACAGTTCTTAATCTTTATTATGGTTATTATTAATCATTGCAAGTTATTTACAGCATATTAAAAACTCACCACTCAGACATTTGCAAGAACACAAGTCCTGGAGTGACAGGCGTGGGACGACCATGGAAAATTGTGCGACTTGATGTGTGGATCTTATTGATCTGACTCCTCTCACTTACGAAGGGATAAACCGAGGGTCAGAACTGTTTGCCCAGGGTCACACCATTAGCTAATGGGATGGATACTGTGAACAATTTACATTTTGTGCTGATTTCATTATTCACTGAAGCCTTTCTCAAAATGGCTAATTCAGTAAAATCATCACAAATCTTCCTGGACCCTAACACTAGACAAGACAGACCACTGATTGATTCTTCTATCAAAAATGGTTCTATCGAAATAGTATGCCTTTATTTCTTCTATCAAAATACTAGCTAGCCATTATGTATGCATAACACAAGATATTTTTAAGTGAAAGGTTGCTTTTATATTCCTGTAACTATACAAGATCAACTTCTCTTGAAAAATCAGGTTTATATCGTTCATGAATTCCTCATACTGCCATCGTTACACATTCCAAAGTTAATTGGAAATCATCCATATGTACACAGATATTTCAGGAAATACATCATTAGGAATATTCATATAGAAAGAAATAAATATTCAAGGTGAAAAGATGTTAATACAATTATAGAAACCAGTGAAGTGGCACAGCCAGTTAATCCTCCACCAGCGATGCCAGCATCCTGGATGGGTGTCATTGTAAGTGAACCAATAGATGACAGACCTCTCTTTTTTTCTCTTTCTCCCTCTATACTCTTAATTTTCAAGTAAAAAGTAAATAATTTTTTTAAAGTGAAGTTAGAAAATAATGAAATTTTGTCTTATATTGCACAATGTTTTGATTCATATCAGGGATAGTTAAAGAGCATCTCTGAAGCTCCCCACTGTGTGCCATGTGTCACGACAGACAGTCATTTATATTTTTAATCAAAGAGAATCAATAGGTTTAAAAAGAAAGCTTATGGAATTTTTGGAATTCCATTATCTATTATGATAAGTCAGTTCCTAAAAATGTGTGAAAATATAGTGAGAGACAGGGCCTGATTCTGAGTGTTTACTAACTGGTTCTGTATTTTGATTCTCTTTTCCTACTTCCTCCATGAAAGCCTTTTACAAAATGAATTTCCTGTTTTCCTCCTTTCTTTCCTTGGCTAATAGCCTAGTGAGAAAGAATCCATTCACCCTACACCTTTGGATGAAGCTAGCAAGCTTGAGTATTTTCCTTCATCTTCACACTTGAATTAGGAAAACAAGAGTAGCTCAACAGAGCAAAACATGCCTTTGCGATTGTAGGGGCAGCAAGCCTTCGTCTGCTCAGCCACTGCAAGGTCCAGAGCACCTGTAGCAAAAGACAGATCACAGGAGAAATGTTTCAGCTGTGAGTTTTACACGATTTGAGAGCCTCCAGGAAGAAAGATCTAAAGGGACAGGAAATCAGTGTATTGTTATCGGTAGGTTTAATGCAGAGATAGTTTTGGAAACATACACTTAGACAAACGGGCTGTGATCCAATGGTATTACCCAGCTTTGGGAGCACCTAGCAAGGCATGCGTGTTCAGATTCTGCTGGCTTGAAATGCGGATCTTTGGTTTTCTTTGGATATGGGAATAGTATGTCTCAGATGGGGGCTCTGTGAGAGGTGGTGTGTGATCTGCTTCCACTGCCTTCCTAAAGGCCAACATGCTGTATTGGGAGATGACGGATGTTGATTCCCGTTGCTGGCCTCAAAGAAGCAGTGTGCTCCTGTTAAACTGGTCTTTGTCCTGAATCCAACCTCAGGGATTATCTTTTGAGAAATCTGCTACTGTGTAGTCTCTCTATTTCTCAGCTTTGATATAGAGATTTGTTTTTAAAAATAAGTTTGTGTAAAAAAAAATGTGTACTTGTATATGTGTTTATAATTAAAGGTGAGAAAAATATTCCTCCTAATATAAAAAGAGCCTCTCATTAAAACACATTAATCTTTTTGAATAGTAGTTTATCAGTGACAACGTTTTTAGTATAAAGTGTTCAGAAATGGAACATGATTTTCTTTTAAAATCAACTTTATATGCTTATATTATTACTAACCTCAGAGCGTGTACTGCTTACTATATTTGAAGATTTTTTATTTTTACTGAAGTTGCAGCAATTTTCTACCATATGATTACATTCTGGGCAAAATACATTTTAAATGAAATCTAATTAGTAAATTTTTGTACAACATATTAGGTGAAGAGAAGTACAGAGAGGAGGAGAGATAGAGAGGAAGATCTTCCATCTGATGGTTCACTCCCCAAGCAGCCGCAACAGCTGATGCTGAGCCAATCCAAAGCCAGGAGCCAGGAGCTCTTCCAGGTCTCCCACGCGGGTGCAGGGTCTCAAGGCTTTGGGCTGCCCCCGATTGCTTTCCCAGGTCACAAGCAGGGAGCTGGATGGGAAATGGGGCAGCCTGGGATATGAACTGGGGCCTATATTGGATGCTGATGCATGCAAAGGGAAGATTCAGTCACTGACCTGGGCACTGGGCCCATGAGAGGAAATGGCTTTTTAGTAATGGCTGTCATTAGCAGCAGCATCAACAGTAGTAGTGATAGCATTACAGGTCATTAATTGTTTTTTTAAACAATCACCTTTTGAGTTCGCTAACTCCAGGGGGCTGTTTTCTAAAGACTGACTGTATTGATGCCTCTCTAGCCCTGGCCTTGGCCTATTTTTCTTCAGAGGTGGATAAGGAAATTTCTTCTCAGTTTCAGAGGGCAAGAAGGGACAAGGGCCTGGGCGTGAAGCAGAGCAGGTCTTTCTGGTCACCTCTCAGTGGCAGCGGCTGGTGGGTTTCGCCTTTGTGAACTGCACTATTTGACCTGCACTCAAACTTCATTTGACACACATGTTTTATTTTCAATTTTCATTTTGTTTGTACAGTATCATGCTAAACTTAATCTAGTTTACATCAGCAATATTTCTCAATGTGGCTCTCTTTGGCTGCCTTTCAGTCTCATGGGCTATATAAAAAATACATCAATTATTAAGTTTACCATCATTGAAAACATGTGCATCTATGTAAAAATGCCATACATTCAGTGGCTACCATCTGTGGCTATGGTAATATAAACCCATAGAAGTGCACAATCCTCTGTATTGATCCAAATAAACAAAATCCACTTGGATACATAACCCGATATTGTGGTTTGGGTAGATACCACTTCATTTTGTCAGATATCAATGGAAAGAGTAATAGAATATACATATTGTCTTGGTTAGTTTGCAACATGATCCATTCTTTAGAGTAAAATTGCTAATTCAGTGTGGAAGGTGCACAGCACAGTAACTTCTGCCACACTCCAGCAGTGGTCACCCAGTGGAAATCTGCATTAGCACTATAGCTGTTACTCACTGAGGTTTGGCTGACATCTGTGGATCATTTGCCATAATAGAGAAGAAACAAATGACACATGAAAAGAAAGATGTTTAATTGTAGTGGGAAAAGTGAGATGAATATTCCTCTACTAAATGATTTGTATTTACTTTCCATCATTTAGAGTGATGACAGAAATTATTTTTGTATATCAGTACATCCTTAAACATTCTAAAGAGTGTTAACACTATGTATGTACATTCATTAATGTATCTTTGTAGAGAGAGGCAGAGAAGGCAGGGAGAGAGAGAGAGAGAAGGCGAGAGATGGACCCAGGAGCCAGGAATTCAACCATGTTCCCCACATGGATGGCAGGGACTCTATGGGTTTCAGAAAGCTGGAATCCGGAGCCGGAGCCAGGCCTCAGATGCAGGCAGGCAGGTTGGGATTTGGTCATCACTGTCACTAGACCTAATCCCTCCCCATGACTTCATGTAATGACGTTAAGTTGTAAAGGTATCTCTGCTTTACTTTCTGGAACTTGATAGTGCTTACTCGGATCACATGGGCTTGGAAGATAAATATTATCCATTTTTTGTTCTATTTGCCTTTGGAAATATGCAGTGAATAGGTGTTATTTTTATTCTCATCTTAGAAATAGGAAAATAAAAGTGGAAGCATCTCTGGATTGCCCCCTGGAGCCAGCCTTGTGGCACAGGCTTACTGAAGCTGGTTGTCAGGGCTGAGTGCCAGCTCCAGGCCCAGCTGCTGTGCAGCTGATGTGCATCTGAGGAGGCAGCAGGTGATGGCCCAAGCACTTGGAGATCATGCCATCCATGTGGGAACCCAGGATGGGGTTCTTGCACTGGCCTCAACCCAGCCAAGCCCAGACTGTGGTCATTTGAAAGTGAACCATTCTCTCTCTCTTCCTCTACCTACCTGTTTGTTGCCCCATCTCTGTCACTCTGTCTTTCAAAGAAGTAAAATAAGTTGAAAGGCAGAGTGATAGAGAGAAAGAGGGAGGAACTGAGACAGAGGTCTTCCATTTCTCGTTCACTCCTCAAATGGCTACAACAGCAAGGGCTGCATCAGACCAATGTGAGAAGCCTCGGGCCAGGAGCTTCTTCTGGGTCTCCCATGTAGGTGAAAGGCACACGCATTTGGGCCATGTCACACTGCTTTGCTCGGCACACCAGAAGGGAGCTGGATAGGAAGTGGTTCGAATCGGTGCCCATATGGTATGACAATCTGAGAAAGCAGAGCCTCTTATCACAATGCCAGTCCTAAATAAATAAATCTTAAAATGAGAAGATTGTCTCTTGATGTCACAGAGCTAGTAATCTGGAACTTGAATTCAGGACTAACTTATTTAAGACGATCCCAAGCTATTTGTTTTTAGCTATTGTGCTCTGTACCTCCTCAGAGAACCAAAAGCGTAAATACGACAATCCCAAAAGAACAAATGTCATGTTCTCTCTGATATAAGGAAAACTTGATGAAAAATGCAAGATCAACAGATATGTAGGTAAACATCTGTTTACATATATTCATCCAGACGAACTGTTTAAGCAACACACACCAAGAAGTGAAGATAGATTGCAGTGTGTATCTGTACTCCTGAATAAAAGATGGACTCCCGATGAAACTGTTAGATGAATCTTGACAATAGGATGCTGGACTTTCTACCATTGTCTGTACCTACGATGTCATAGTACACTTAAACAGCAGAATGATGGACTTGTGACTGTTGCTAAAGGTCTATACCATTGTAATAATATGGGGGAAAACAATGGAAGGGAGGGTAGTTAGGAAGGCTGCAAGGAAAAATCCCTGAGCCTATAGAACTGTATCATGAAAAATCAAGAATTAAAGAAAGAAAACAAGAATGGAAGAGCTGCGACCATTTTTCCTTGTTCTCTTTGTACGAATGATCCTTAAGCATCAGTGTTGGACTCCTTCATGCTCAGAAATCATCTAAGGAGCCAGCAGCGTTCAGCCCACCAGTCAAGATGCTTGCATCCCACGCACCCCATGTCAGGGTCCATTAGTTTAGTACTAGACTGGTTCAAGCTGCCACTTCCAGCTTTCTGGTAAGACAAACCCTGGACAACAGCAGGATATGGCTTAAAGGAGTGGAATTTGGAGTTGAATTCCCAGATCCAAGCTTTGGCCTGACTTATTTCCAGACAGCAGAGGTTTAGGGAAGTGAACCATCACATAGGAGTTTTTTGTCTCTCTCTCTCAAAAAAAAAAAAAAAAAAAAAAAAAAACTCCGTGATGATTGTTAATGCTCCAATAGGTATGAGTCGGTTTATGTTACTGTAAGGGCTGACAAAATAATCCAGCCAGCTCTTAGAGGCAGCAGTCATCTCAGGTTTAGAACCCCCCGAGATCCTAGCAGCTTTGGTTTTGTAAGTTGTGTCTACCACAACAGAGATTACAATAGACAAAATTAAGACAATTATTTATCAAGTGGTTTGGAGGTAACAGCAACAAGCCACAAGTGTGTTCATGTAAATGACATTGCTAGTGAAATTTAAAAAGTCTTCCAAAACAAGCAAGAACTTTAATGAGAAGAGCAGGACCGTTATGTATTTTTTCAAATTCCTCTAAAAACCTTCTCTGATAATCATAGATAATTGTCTCTGAGGCTGCACCCAAATTTAACAAACAAGAATTAGAAGTTAATTGCACTGAGAAATTTGAAATAATTGGCCAGGTTTGTACTTTGAACTTCTAAAAATAATGCATGATATCAACACATTTTCATCCAGAGAAAACTAGGTCTTGAATTATCTAGCTCTTTCCAATGTTAACATATTTCACTATATAATAGTGTGCAATCACATTTGCTAGCCTTACCATAGATATTATTGGTGACATCATTAAGTATTGAAAAAAATTAAGTGTTGTGAACTTGAACATAGTGAAGTTCTCAATGTGGCCAAAATGTTTCTGAAATTCTCATTTTTGCTTGAAAGGCCTCAATCCATCATTGATGACATGTTATTTTCTTTGAAGTCACAGTCTTTTTCTGTTCACTTTAGTGAACACATCAGGCATATATCCGGGTGTGAGTAACATAGTTTGTCAATTGTTCTTTCTAGTAAAATAAATAGCTGTTATAAGAGAGTGACTAGTTCAATCAGTAAATCAAGTAAGTGTTTTCATGAGGAAACTATTATTACAGTTTGTTATTCAGAAGTGCTTTATACTTACTTCCCCCTTTATCACATGAAATGCAAAAAAAATTGGTGTTCAAAGATAAGTTTTAATAAAGTTACTAAGTTTTAATCTTAACTAGGGCATTCTGAAAGTAAAGTACCTTTTTAAGTGCGATGGTAAAGAACATTTTGGCTGCTAGTTGACTTTAACACACTGCCTTGATATGTGCTAAGATACTTTCTTTCATTTTGCATTATCAGGTCTAAAATCAACTCAGACAGAGAAAACTATAAAGAAAAATTACTACTGTTAAATAGTGAGTAGTGTCACTATAACCTTTAAGTCTTTTATTAAAAGGCTTTTAGCATGTTGTTTGGCCTTGAGTATTTGTATAACTTCACTATTTTAAGTCTCCTAATATAAAACAGAAACACCTGATTTTTTAATCTTGAAAGTTGAATGTTTTCATGTCATTTTGCATTACCTTCAAATGGTTGTATTCCAAAGTCATTCACACTTTTCTAGATAATCACTTCAAGCCCTTCAAGTCTTGGGCCAAAGTAGCATATATATGTTGTCTGCCTAGTGTACCACTAAGCATGGTTGCATATGCCTGTTACCAAGTCTGCCTCTGCAGTCATTTTATTTGTCAATTGTTAATTTGGCACCTACTCTCTCGTGCGCTTACAGAGCTCCTTCTGGGCTCTGAAAAGATAAAACTGAGTGAGAAGTGTGTGGATTTAGGGTTTAGCAAAAGTGCAGTTGGACATTTACAAACAAATGTTACCTGAGCATTTAAGATAAATGTTCCAAATGCTTTGTTCAGTGGGAAATGAGGAGTAAGACTGAAGAAAAACCAGTATGCTCAGCAAGTGTTCCATATGGCCATTACAACACAGGATGAAAACCATGTGTTCGAACCTCAGTAGCCAATCCATAATCCTATTTGTTGTGCCCATTGAGCCCGGGAACGCCCTTTGCCAAGAGGTCCTTGGCAAATAGCCATTCATTTATCAAGGATCTGTAACAGGAACAGCTCAGGACCTTGTGACAACTCTGCCAAGGAGCTGGTTTCCTTCATGTAGGTGTTCTTTTGTTCATCCACAGAGACAGTAGGAACACTGGGTGAGGTTCCCGGAGTGCCTGAGAGCTGTCATGAATTATTCTTGTTATCATTTGCTACTGCCACCCTTGCGCTCTCGCAATTTCCAACTATCAATTGCAGCATTCAACACCTGTTATGCTTTAGTAGCAGTCATCAGTCAAGTACTGATTCTGCTACTCACAGACTTGTCTGCAAAAAAGGAAGTTTCTCCTGGCCATGAATAAGTGAATGAGCAGTGCTAGCTAGGCAGGTTCCTAAATAAAGATAAATTGGTCATTTGAGGTTTTAAAAATATTCAATTCTTCCTCTTTGGTTGTGCTGCTGAAACTAAAAGCAGAGACTTCAGGAGGGAATGCAAACAAATCCTTTAAATGAGTGAAAGAAAAGGGCATGGTGTCATTACATGTAAGATCTCAAATCTTTGAGTAAAAACTGCCTGAGTATATACCAGTACATGTGGGAGAGCATTTTAGAAAGACTGTGGAAAATGGATCTAAAAGATAAACTTATTTCCTTATTTAATTTGTATCTATTTATTTTAAAAGCAGAGAGAAAAAGAGAAAGAAAGCTAAAGCAGGCAGAGACACGGTTCTCTGTTCTGCTGATTCACTCCTGACATCCCACCAGGGCTGTGGCTGAGTCATGTGGAAGCAGCGGCCCAGAGCTCACTCAGGGTTTCCGTGTGGGTGATGGAGACCCAAACACGTGGACTGTCACCTTGTGCCTTAACAGTGTGTGCGGTATCTGCAAGTTATCATAGGGAATTCAAGCTTACCTGCTACTGCCAATGGCTACTCTGAGCACTTTGCTTTGATGGAAAAAAAAAAATTGAAATCCGTGCATACAAGGAATAGTCATAAAAGTATGTATGGAACTCAAACAAAGCTTTTTGCACCAAAAATGATCATATCTATCATAAATAATCCATTTGCCACACTCTTTGCTAAAACCTATGTATTTGTTTGTATGTAATATACAAGTATATAAATACAATATGAGCATTATCATGCATGTGTTTTTACTTTCTCATTAGAAGCTTACCATTCATCATTTGTGTGACTCTACTTTCAATAATAAAATGTTTGGGATATTTTTATATGGCTTCTTGGAGTATTTAATGATATTATCATTGGTTTTACCTTTTTGATATACGGATAGAAGAGTACCCTTGGAAAGGGTCTGCTAGCTCAGGCCGTCTTATTTTCTGTGTGTGTGTTGCACTTATATTTTTATTTATAGCATACTCTTCAGTGTAAGATTTGAAAGAAAATAATTTCTTTGTTTATTTACATGACATAAAAGCTAATTCACGCGTAATTTGTAATGTCTTGCTGCTTGTCAGCAAACCAGACTTGCTTCTTTACTGCGGAGACCAGTGTTTCAAAACTCAGGCCACTGTGATGAGATCGTAAAGTGACTTTGGATCCCAGCTGCTGCTTGAATGCAGAAGTTGCGATTGTAAAGTGACTTTGGATCCCAGCTCCTGTTTGAACGCAGTTCCAGCTGTCACAGACGCGGGTTCAGTCACCTGGTTGTTATGTGTTCTCCGACGGATTGTGGTGCACATCTGGCACTGACAAGCAGCCCATCCCATTGGCAGCTGTGTGCATGTGCAGAAGGTGCATGTGGCTGAGAAATCCACGGCCCACGTGTCCTCAGGCCTGTGTGGAAAAAAAGAGAAAAAGGTAGAAAAAAGTGGAGAAAAAAATCAAACCAGGAATCCTTTGGGCCGTGGAGATCAGGTTCCCATTACTAAATAGCAGAATAGGTGATGTCGGATTCTCTCACAATTCCTTCAGTGCGTTAGAGCTCATCATATGTTATCCATGTTTGTGTTTCAAACACTTTTCTGTTCCTGACTCACGTTACTGTTTTAACACAACATGGAAGATGGATTGGTTTGCTCAGCACTGAATTGCCAACTCATGCTCACCCTAGCACATAGTAATTATGTTACATCCAGTGAAATTAGATGATTAAAATATTTATCTTCAATTATATTCCTTCTACAAGCATACAGAGTCAAAGCATATGCACACACTCACAAGAGAGCTATTCTAGATTCTTTAGAAGCAGTCGATGCTATAGATGCGATCAAAATAAATACTTGTCTCTGAAGAAATGGTGATGCTGGTGTAGTATTTGCATAGTTCAATACAGAAACACATAAATTAGCATATTATACATAGCAATATGGGTTTTACCATCGCTAATGAAATAGAGGGAAAAAACTCAATGGAAATATTATGAAGTGATGGAATATAGATTATATATCCAGAAATAAAGGAACAACTTAAAATCCTCCATAGTAGGCTCATGGTACATTTTCTCAGGAAAGACAACTCCAGTTTTGTTGATTGGAAATTTTAAATCCACATGGCTTAAATGTACTATCTGAAATGTCATTAGCAAATCATTAAATCCATTTAACAATGGATTTCACCTTATTCTTCCAGCTTTCCTATTTGTATTAACCACAGGCACGACTTCCTAGACGCTCTACCTCAGATCAGGATATCATGTGTTGTGGCTACATTCTTCAACAATTCATTCTTTTAATGACACATTGGTTTTTGGGGACACTATGTCAACAAGTCAGCCTAGAAACATTTCAATAAAAAATACATATGGGAGGCAGAATTTCAGGGTACACTTTGTTTTCTCTATATACAGAGTTCTGCCCACAAATTTGTGTTAAATTTATAAATCATGTTCTCTCTGACCACACTTGTGCCCCCAGAGAGAAACAAAACCCGTTCTTCAGTCCTCTGTCTTCCTTCGTTTCAATGCATGATGCAAAAATGACTGGAGTTGGTCACAGGATTATTGGGAGAATAAATAGTTTGGTTTATGATTCACAAAGCCTGAGATCATATTCTTAGGTCTGTGCCTTGCTTCCTGGGTAACTGAACAATTAATATAACCTCCCCAGATTTGGCTTTTGGGGTATAAAGCTAGAATATACATAGAACCGCTTTAAAATACGTATGTAGGTGTGGTGGGGGCTTTATGAACACTAAGAAGAGGACTGCCCATTTAAAATCATTGCTTCATCCTTGCATGATAAACAGGCAAAGATGTGTGAAGGAGAACTCTTGGTGTGGACAGAAAATGAAAGGCTCTGTCTCTCCTTTGATCACTTAAACTCACATGACAATCATTTGGTTCAGGTCAGAGGGGCCAGGACACAACTACTGAGACTGGTGCTGAACTCAATGAAATACAAAGAATTCAGCAGAAAAATGGGTCATAGTCATCCAGCAAACTGGACTTCTTTTCTTTAAAAAAATAAAATGAAGGTCAGGGTCAGGTGTGAAAGTGATGGGAGAGTCCAAAGGGCCTTGACCTTGATCTTTTCTGGCAGACAAACACTCCCAAGTCACGGCCTCGGGACAGAAACTGAAGCGGCAAGCATGGATCCCAGTGAACCATTTGAAAAGGCACGAGTCCATGTGTAAACGACACGTTGTTCAACAGCAATTTCACGTTGGAGAGCGAATACTCATGTTAGACACACAGGGCAATTAAAAAGGGGGCAGCAAGCAGGTAGTAAAGTATCTGATGAAGACACAAAACAAAAATTGAAAAACTGGAGACATGGAAATCCAGATAAAATTCCATTGTTCGAAGCAAAAACTATAAAAATTTATAGGATAAGATGAAAACGTGCACTCAGTTTCACAGCTGAGAAAACCAAGCTACAGAGGGTAAGTCGCGCACCAGGACTGGAATGTTCTCGTCTGGCGTCAAATCCTGTGTTCCTGAGCCTGTACTACACTATTGAGGGTGGTTGTCAAGTTGTTTATCTCAGTGGTCAGCACTGACAGTGTTTATAATGGTTAAAATCAAGTAAACTTAAAAAATGAGTAAATACGGAACCTACATGATCGCCTAGTGGCTGAAGTCCTCGCCTTACATGCGCTGGGATCCCATGTGGGAGCCAGTTCAGGTTCCAGATGCCCCACTTCCCTTCCAGCTCCCTGCTTGTGGCCTGGGAAAGCAGTCGAGGACAGTCCAGAGCCTTGGGACCCTGCACCCATGGAGGAGACCTGGAAAACGCTCCTGGTTCCTGGTTTTGGATCAGCTCAGCTCCAGCCGTTGTGGCCACTTAGGAGGTGAACAGTGGATGGAAGACCTTTCTATCTCTCCTTCTCTCTGTAGATCTGACTTTGCAATAAAAATATATAAATAAATCTTTTAAAAATGAGTATATACAAAATAGATCGCAAAGTATGTGAGTAAATATAAGATAGCTTACTTGAAACATGCACACAGACACTGTCAAACAACACGTATCTTTCTAAACTGCCCAACAGTCACATTATGCCCAACTGTATCTTTACTGGAATAAAAAAAGGAGAAACACACATTTATAAAAAGATTTATTTACTTTTACTGCAAAGTCAGATATATAAAGAGAAGGAGAGACAGAGAGGAAGATCTTCCATCCAATGATTCACTCCCCAAGTGGCCACAACTACCAGAGCTGAGCTGATCCAAAGTCAGGAGCCAGAAGCTTCTTCTGGGTCTCCCAAGCAGGTGCAGGGTTCTAAGGCTTTGGGCCGTCCTTGACTGTTTTCCCAGGCCACAAGCAGGGAGCTGGATGGGAAGCAGGGCCACCAGTTTTAGATCTGGCATCCATATGGGATCTGGGTGCATGCCAGGCAATGACTTTAGCTACTAGGCTACCGCATCGTGCCCCATAAACCCACATTTAAATAAACATAGCAATCAATGCTATGGATAGCAGAAAAAGGCAAATAATAACATTGACTTCAATGTCACATTCTTCTTATTCTATGAATGAAAGCTTTGATAATAGATTTTGATAGTCTATAATAGTAGAATTCAACTTACATTATTTTAAGCCACACAAATTCATCACAAATAGGTTAATAACTATTGAATAATTTTTTTCTGAAGACAAGACATATAGGTAAACATAATAATCTTTGTAGGTAAGAAAGTTGCTAGGGGTTGCATTGAGTTTAGAAATCCCTAATCAAATTTAATTGTCCTCAAGATGTGTCCATTTGTAGACTGACATCCTAACCTCACTTCCGGCACACACGCTTGAAACTGAAAATCTTTATCTGAAGGGTCTGAAAGTCTTTATCTCCCAGAAACTTTTTTGGCCACCACTTCCATGTACTATGTTTATGCTTCTGACAGAGATTTGAAGTCTGATTAAGATAATGGTCTGTACTAAACCGCTACAGAAAAAATTGGAATATTGTATTTAAGTTTGAAACAAAGAGAAAGTCAACCAGGATGAATGTGTTATGATGGATAGGAAACTCATCATTCTAATGCAATGACAATGCTTATATTCGTGCAAAAAGTATAGAAGAATATATAGATTGACTAATATTTTATTATGTCTGTTATATATAATATATATTACTATCATACAGTATAGTATATCACATACAAATATATAATATCAAGTATATTATTATTACTATTTTATATGTATCTTAGTTTCCATTTAGTTTCTTTCCTACTGCTGATACTGTTTTAAAGTTGAATTCGGGTAGTTCACTTTTCTGTATGTGAAGTACATGAACTGCTATAAAATAATGGGAAAATTATTTGGGGGGACTTTAGAAAGTGTCCAGCTTCCCACCTGCTGAGTCCCAGCATAAGCAAAGCTCCCATCTGCTTCCTGGGCAGGAAGGCGTTGCCTTGCACATGGGTCTGCAGTGTCCATGGGCTATGGCAGTGCTTCATCAGAGAGGAATGTGACCTGGGCTGGGCGCAGCGCTCACTGCACATTCGCACTTCTGCCGTCTCTGTCATGACTCAGGGAGAACGTCCTTATGCTACCATGATAGAGGACAGCACTGGTGAGAATGTCATGGTCTCTTAACAAGTATTTATGGTCAGCAGTTTTTCACTTAACTTCTTGGTAACACTTTCTGATGAAAGCCACGTTCTTCCCTTAGAAGTACACTGGCATTGTTTTTCACTTCTCATAGAGTCAACCCCAGCTTAGTAAACACACAAATTCTCATTTGCATGCGCTGCACAGGAAACAAAGGTTTCTTCAACTTGCAAATTAAAGAACATATTGAAGGGCAAATGAACTCTACAAGGTAACTTTTTCTCGATCTTAAGCCACGATGGACAGGACTGATTTGCTTGTACGTGGCTGTGCTGTCGCGGGGGAGGGCTGGTCAGCAGCAGCACCTGCATTTGGAGCTGAGCCTGTGTACGTGCAACGGCTGCTGGCAGCAGTGGCGAGAAGTGGAAAAGGCTCTAACATCCTGTGCAAAGGGCAGAGTGAGCATGCAAGTATGCTGGGCTTGACCCTTGGGGTCAGGCCACTGTGCAAGAGGATCTTCTGATGGCATGATCACGGAGAGGTGACAGTAACACATTACAAAGAGACATGATGGTTTCCTGATGGACAGACGCACAGTATCCTGTCAGAATGGTCCATAGTCCCTGAACTACAGAGCAGTTTGTAAAATATGTTGTAGTCTGTCAGTTTTATTCATTTCTTAGCATGTTTATTCAGCTGAAAGCCTGAGGAAAGCAGAGATCTGCCATCCGCAGTTCACCACCCAGATGCCCGCATTCCCAGGGGTTGGCCTGGAATTCAGCTCAGCTCTTGGGTGGATGGCAAGGACCAACCACTGAAGGCTTCATTTGTTGCCTTTTGGACGTACATTAGCAGGAAACCGCAACACAGAGAGAAGTGTGCATCCCAAAATAGAGACTCAACACTGGGTCACAGCACCTGATCCTCAAATTAATTTCAAAAGGGAATGTAGGAATAGCCATTTTCAGTTAATGAATTTTGCTTTCAGTTATTGGGGGCACCTGGGGAATGAAGCAACAGACAGGCAGTCTCACAGTGTCTCTCTCTCCCTCTTTCGCTGCCTTTCAAATGATTATAAACACATCAAAATTTAAAGCCTGAACTATTTACACCAAAAATGCTTTTTTGAAACTTTGGAATAGTCCATACTAGTAATCAGATCTAGCATTTTGAATACAGCGGTTGAAGAGACATATTGATTTTCTGAGTCATTCACAGTGTACCACAGCTAAAGTAAACACACTCTACAGCTTCCTGCTCAGGGAATTTCTTAATGCTCAGAGATAAGATTTCTCCCTTTTTTTCATGTCCCATACATTTTATTTTTAAATATCACACTCCAAAAAAATTGCCTTGAACTTAGTTTAATTTTAATATTTTCCAAGATGTAAAAATTTTAGGATATAACTTAAGGTTGAAGGACATTTCTCATGTACTTTTATAAGTAGGAGAAGGTGACATGGCTGTACCCAGCTAGGATGATTGTGGTATCACTGTGCAGCCTGTTCTTAAAAAGAAATAACTAAACTTTCTTCTTTGAACCAGGGAAACATGAAACTAGTGATTGATACCCAATGCATGGTGGCATTTTAATTTATCCCAAACAAGAACTTTTTCTATGTATGTATTCAAAAACCATTTTCTTTAAATATAGATTTTAAGGTACTATATGTGCTTTTAAAGCAAAATTATATTCACTTATGTACTATTATCCAAGCATTATAGCTTTTTTGCCAAATAATGCATAAAATAATTATTTTCCTTATCAATAGCTACTTAAATCATTTAAAAATTATTTGATGTCCTATTTTGTGATTAAAAAACATTCAATTCTGTCCTGTTGGTAGAATTCAATTCGGTAGTTTCTAATTATTTAGATATGTATAATGTGATTGTCTTTACTACTGTAATTAAAGTTTGTTAATATTCTAATCTCATTAGGACAGTTTTCTTGAGACAAATTCTTTAAATTAATGGTTCAAAAGATATATTATCACCTTTAAAGACTTTGTTAAATGAGCTAGGTCACTATAATGTGGCCTACTTAGTCTAGTATTTACAAGTGGAAATACCCAAAAAGAAACAGCAGGATCACCATTTAATATATGAAAGACACCCAATTTTATAATAAAGGTCCTATAACTTTCTACTGTTTTCATTTATGACTTGGTTAAATAAACACATTTTTTGGAAAACAAAAGACTAAGAGAAAAATGACTTTTTAAGATTTATTTTTTATTTATTTGAAAGGTAGAGTTTCAGAGAGGGAAAGAGAATCTTCCATCCATTGTTTCACTCCTCAAACGACCACAATGACTGTGCCTGAGCCAGGCTAAAACCTGGATTCTGGAGCTTCTCCCAGGTCTACCATGTGGGTACAGGAGTTGGAGTGCTTCGGTCGCCTTCCACTGCTTCCCCAGGACATGTAGCAAGGAGCTGCAGGAATTAGAACTGGCGCCGGTAAGAGATGTTGGCATTGGAGATAAGGACTTCACATAGACCACAGTACTAGCTCCCAAACATGACTTATTTTTTTATTAAAAAAGAAAAAAGATGTGTTTTTTTTATTTTTCTTGGAAAGGCAGACTTACACAGAGAGGGAGAGACAGAGAGGAAGATCTTTTGTCCACTGACTCACTCCCCAAGTGGCCACTCAGTCCATCCAATGTGAAGAGCCTGAAGCTTCCTCAGGGTCTCCCATGTGGGTACAGGGTTCCAAGGCTTTGGACCGTCCTCAACTGCTTTCCCAGGCCACAAGCTGGGAACTGGATGGGAAGTGGAGCAGCTGGGACACGAACCAGCACCCATATGAGACCTGGCATTTGAAGAGCTACTGTGCTGGGCCCCTGGAAAATAACCTTTTACAATTTTTCAGTGCTCAAATTTCATGCATGTACCATAATGCCTTTATTATAAATTAATTTAATGATATTAAACTAAGACACACTTGATGATTTGTGGAATTGAGGATCTCTTGGTCTTAATCTTTCCCCAGAAAGGGTCATGTGCGTTTCACCCTATGGTACTCATAACGACCAAATAATGTAAAGCCAGAAAGGCAGGTGGCCTCTGGGAGAAGAGATGACTTGCTTCTGCACTACTTTAAAGCCATGCTTCAGAAATGTAAAGCTCTCATTTCCTTTCCTCCTTACCACAAGATCTGTATCCTTATCCAAGAAGATTTTGTTCAGCTTCCTTTTCAGCAGTCTGTATCATGAAAAAAATATCTTTGTTTCTTCTTCCAAATACAAAATTATACATTGGCTATGCTGTTCAAACCACAAAATCTTGGAGTTTTCAGTTAGGAATCACTGCTCTTGATTTTCCAATGGAAAACGATGGAATCCAAGTTCTTAGGGCTCTCCCTCTCCTGCAACTTTTCCCGGTTCCTTCTTCCTGGAGGAGTTATCTCTACAGCCTCCAGGTGGTGCCGAGCAGCAAAAGCAAGGTGCAGCCTCCCCTGGGCCACAGCCTGGCAAGGGATGCCAGGAACCCAGGAGTGGGGAATTCATCTGCCAGGGCATTGCTGGTGTAGCCCTATGGAGGGTAGCAAAGCCTTAGCAGAGGTCAGGAAGCGTCCCTGGGAAGAGATGGCTTGTCATGGGTCTGAGCGCAGCGGAGGGAGGAGGATGTCCATACCAGGTGAGAAGGCAAGGGACATCAAGTCTGCACTCAGGGAATAAGGTATTTATCCCAGAGTGGGAGTCGGTGAGAAGGAGCAGTGGTAGGATGGAGAAGCTGGTCATGAATAGGAGGTGAAGCACATCAGAGAGAGAGAGTGCACTGGGCTCCTGGTGTCTCGTTGTCAGAGAAAACAAGCTGAAAGTAGGGAGAGAACTAGAATGGAACCTGTTCTGGGGAGTGTGACATGAACACGCAGACTTCAGCAAAGCATAGGCATGAATTTAAATCTGCACATGTAATATGGTCAGTTTCGTGTGATCATTTAGATCTCAACACTTGAATATAAAAGCAAATGTGTGAATAGCAGTGTAATTAATAGCTGTGTGTTTCAGGATTTGATTTCTGTATGACAGGAAGGGCCTTGGAGTAGTCATCAGCCTCTGCTCCATACTGAAGGACACTGCAGTCTACCAGGGTCTGCTCGAGCCCTCCGCCCTGTTGTTGGTCTGGGTGACTGTCGGGGTTCTGCCATGACCCTCTGTGCTCCATACTGAAGGACACTGCAGTCTACCAGGGTCTGCTCGAGCCCTCCACCCTGTTGTTGGTCTGGATGACTGTTGGGGTTCTGCCATGACAGGTGCAAGCAGCATTCTCTCTATGAGCTGTCCCAAAAGGAGTCGGTTCTTCATGCTCCCTGCACCTGCTTCTCTCAGAGCAGCTGTTACCTACATGCCTCTTCACTGCTCTGAACCCTGCCCACATGAGGACAGCGTCTTTCTCATTTTTTTCTGTTACTGTGAAAAGGACCCTCAGTGAAGCTCATTCCACACAGATGTGAACGTGCATAGAGGAAACAACAGATTTGAAATGCAGTACAAGCTTTGATGTGCCTGTGACATCTTGGTTCACATCCTTAGGTGTAACAGCTACGCTGAACCTCCTGTGTCCTTCAGTCTTCATTTCTTCATCTGTCAAGTCTTACTAACAGGCAGATGTAATTTTTTAAGTGTTCTGTGTATTTACATGGCAGGCAGAGAACCAGAGGATCTCTCGGGATCTGCAGATGCAGAAGGCTAGACTAGACAGCGCTCAGGCCCTCACACCAGGCACTGTTCCAAGTGATTTTGCCGTGTAGCCTCCTAACCACCATGCCACCTGCCAGGCTTGGCTTTCAGTGAGTTGGGGCATCAGGACAGAATGAATGGAGCAGGAAATGCACGTGTGAAATAAGCAAACACTGGTTTCTGCCCAACAGAGATGCCATTATAATAACTTTTCTATGAAGAGCCCGTGAGTGCAGTGTTGGGTTGGATTTACACGCGGACACAGGCAATGACCGTGTCTTCAAGTACAGTGGATTAAGCCACCACCTGCCATAGCAGGAGCACGTGTGGCTGCTGCTCTTCTGACAGCGCCCTGACAGTGTGCCTGGGACAGTGACAGAGGCTGCACAGGTACCTGGGACCTCCCCACCCATGTGGGAGATCCAGATGGAGTTCCAGGCGCCTGCTTGCACCTGGCTCAGCCCCACCCATCATGGCCATTTGGGGGCTGAACCAGTGCATGAAAGATCCTTCTATCCTTCCTTTTCCTGTGACTCTGCCATCAAATACACAACATTTTTAAAAAATCTCTTCCTTCTATGTTTTTGTTTTAGATTTTTTTTAGTATTTAAATGATTCTCCCATTTCCTGACTTGTATGACTAGTCTGAGTATCAGGATGAAACAGGAGAAAACATTGCAATACATGTTGTGAATTCAAAGTCTTGAAACGTTATTTTCTTCTCTTTATTTCACCTTCATATTAAACTGTCAAATCTTTGCTTACCCCCCATGTTGGCATGTTCTCTTAATGTATAATTAACACCTTCTCTGTAGTAATGTCTACATGAAAGTCCAAGATGTTCTTATATTCACTCTCATCATAAATATTGAATTTGTAACACAATCTGTTAAGATTTTGTTGGTTTTTTTTTTTACAAGTGGGCTAAGGAGTTTAATTTAAAAAAAATCTATGATGGATGAATTCTCATCTTTGTTAGGTTTAACAAAATGTATCAACTTCACATTGCAGCTTCAAACTGCCTACAGCGTTTTCAGCTTCACTTCAGAGATGACTCAGAATCCATATTTTTATACAAATGGTTCAGATTCTTATTAAATGACACATTTTTGTGTACTTGATGACCTTTCTTTATCCTCGAAAATGTAGAGAAAGACTATTAGTGCCAGCAAATTTTCCTTTGATTTTTGAGGTTGTGGAACAACCCTATATAACATAGTTGCAGGTTTTGTGGTAATTGTGGTAATTGAAAAATTTCGAACTCCAACTTGGCTTTGGTGAATGGTTACATTAAAGAGAAAGGCAAGTTTTCCCATTTTAACACTGCAAACCCAAGATATGAGGATCTGTCTTGTTGTTCACATCCCCAAAAAAAGTCTTTGTCACAAATATTTGCATCAGAGTAATAAGAATTGTTAAAAGTAAGGGTGAAATATGTGCCTCTTCTGGGTAAAACAACATTGTAGAACATAAGGCAGATGGGTTTTAAAGTACATGCTATGCAGTGCTTGATGGAGTTTATATTGTGAACATTTATGATACTATAAAAATCTATCTAGACATCAGTGGATAGCTGATGGCAAATGAAAAAGCCCTGTGGTTCCTTATAAAGCATTTATATGAAGGACACCAACCTTTATGTACTTTTCAGTAAAAGGAAAACAGACCATAAAAGCAATAATTGTGATCCTTTGTACAGCTTACTTTTGTGAAAAATATTGAGTTAATTCTTTTTATCTTTTCTGTTTATATCTTTTACTACAAAGTGTTTCTCCAGAAGCTATACATATATGTAGTCAGTGAAGTGTAGGGCTCAGAGCAAAAAATGTCTGAATATAACACGGAGACCCATATCACTATACTTTGGAACATTGTCAGTTTTCAGAATGCTGTGGTCTGGAATGATTTGCTTTCCCTCAAGTAGCATGCTAAAATTAATCACATGTGTGATATTGGCAGTAGGGTTGTTGAGGTAATGAGGGCAGAGTCATTATGGATGGGATTTAGAATTCTAATAAAAGAGATGCCAGAAGCCAGTTGTATATAAACTAAAATCGAAATGTCAATGAAGTAGTCACAGGATGTGGTTAAGAACTTGCATTTTCTGACATATCGGTCACTCAGTACCATGTCAATTAACTCCATAATGGTGTAAACTGTTGTTGATGTTATGTTATGGCTTTTAATTGGACAGAACAATATTCTGCCAGCTCTGCTTTTAGACCAGAGATGGTCTCCCCAAGAAACTGTTGAATTGATCTGGACAATAAGATGCTGGACTCTATGCACGGTACATGCTTGCAATGAAGGAATCATGACTGGATTTGAACTGTAATACTGCAACAAGGTGGAGCAATCCACCATGGGGGGAGGGTCCGGGGACGGGTTGGGGGAACCTCAGAGCCTATGAAACAATGTCACAAAATGAAATGCAATAAAAAGAGAGAGATTCCAGAGATCCCATAGCTTCTGCCACTGTGTGAGGGCCAGCGAGATGCTCCACCTGTGCCCAGCACGGCTGAAAGGGCAAGTGGAGCAGCTGGGACTCGAACCAGAGCCTATATGAATCCCAGCACATACAAGGCTATTGCGCCAGGCACTATTTTCAATTTTGGATCAATAGCTTATCATCAGCTAAGCAGTGTGTTTACTCAAAAGTGGAACAACCAGAGTTATGCAGAGAAATGTGTGGGCTGCACAAGATCCAGCAGCGCATGATCCTTTTACTTCTGGGACAGGCTCTGGAGATCTAATCAGACAGCCTGAACTGATACCTTGCAAGCTGCGGAGCTAAAGTCCTGTGCTTTGTGTGGTTTCTCAATTTGGTTCTTTCTTTGATCATTCATGTCTTTCAGAAAATTCATTTTCAAAAAGGGTTGGGGACCCTTCCCTATTCTAATCTTTCAATTCACCTTTTCTATTTTTTTTTTAATCATAAAACTGCCATTTTATGATTCTGTTGCTCATAAAATTGGCGGGAGAACTAATCATATGATACTTTGCCAATGGTGGTTCTAGGGTATGAGGCAAAAAACAATTAAAGTTTGTTCCATATGCTGTGGCCTATTTGTTTGCAACCTTGGTAATCCCATGAATGAAACCATATAATTTATACGGTAACTTACCTTACACAGCATACCAGCTGCACCGAAACCTTTAACAGCTCTATAAAGTGAAAGAGGAATCCCTAGGCACTGTTTCAAAGTAAAATAAAACCTCAGTTTATCAACTTTCTTTGCTGGATGCATCTACTTTTTTTTTCTTTTTATAACATTTATGTTCTTACTCATGATTTATTATAAAGAAGATATTGAGATGTAGAGTCTTTCCTATTAAAATAAAGATGACACCTGTTTTTGAAACTTTGAAAGCACATCTAACCATACAGTTTCAGAAGTTAAACACCTTTTAGAAAGCACGACATTCACTTGTGAGACAATCCTTTTATCAGATTTTATAAACTATCATTTTATTGTTAAGACTATTCCAAATACATTTTAAAACATGCCATATTGTGTTGTTCAGTGAACTGTCTTGAGCCATTGTTAATTTTAAACCTAAATATTTGGGTTTAATAAAATCATATAAAATATTTTCCATATTCCTTATGGATATTCAGCAAGACTAGAATTTCAACACCATTGGACTTTATCCAGAAAATGATCTTTGTCCTCAGTTTTGTTTTAAAGCATTATTGCTAAACTCCAAAGATTTCATAGACTGTTTGGTAACATGTGTCTAAAGTGAATATATCTCAAAGTGGTTTTGATAAAAAACTAAAATAAAATGTATAAAATTTTATGGGCCCAGCTTATTCTAGTTGTATTCCAAATGGAATATAAGAACCGATTAAATATATAAACTTTTCCCATAGTAGAACTTTGCATTTTTGCATATTTAGCATTTTTCTTGTCTACCAACATATCCCATCCAGCACATACTAATCCTTTGCTTCCCTTATTTCTGCTATTCATGCTGCCTTAATTACTTGCTTTGCCATCTTTCAGCTACTTATATCCCATTCTTCCGAGCCTATTTCTAAATATGAGCAAGCTACAGTGTACCTCTGCCTTTTCAAAAATATCCCCTTCAAAATTTCTTGAAATAAAATTCAGCTGCCTTAAATAGCAAATGGCTCATATCATCTCTTGTTCAATTAATGACATCCGATCAGTATGCTTTGAGCCTCACCCCCTCTCACTGCTTCTAGTTCACACAGCACAATAACTTGGACATTACATCTACCCGCCTGCATCATAATAAACAGCCTTTGGTTTTAAACAGTTTAAAATCAAGTTAGCATGAGAATGAAGAAGACCTAGGCGCTGGTGGAGAAGGAGATGCGTGCCGGGATGAGGAAGAGGAGTAATCAGGGACATCTGACCTAGAGGGAGGAGTACCAGGTAGCATCCCCAATGTTCCCCCAGGCTACCTGTGCTGTGGAAGCCAGTTCAATACCCTGGTCATCCACCATTACTTAGAAGTTCTGGAAGATTAGTTGCTATGAGATATAAGTTCTGTAAGACTCGTTGTTGTGGTATGTAAGTGCTAAAAGATTATTTGTTGTGGGATGTGAGCTCATGATTGAAAATTGTTTGCAAGTCATCATTATGTCATCCACCAGAACAACCACTTTTCTGCTGGAACAATTAATTGATGCACATCTGAAACGTCCCGTTTTTCCAAAATCTGAATATATTTGTAAAAACTTCCACTTAAAGATGGGTACAAAGGTGTGATGGCAATGTGGGAAGCGAAGTGTTGACTGTTGTGTTTGGGGACGGTGGGACAGTGTCATCCTGCAGGTGGACCATGTTACAGACACTGTGGACTAGTGAATTGTTACAACTTCCAGTTCATCACAGACATAATAGCACTCCTACATCAGAGGCAAGCAACCCACTTGCTCTTTTGTTTTATCACTTATTTCAGAAGGGTCCCAGATTCTCATGAGAAAGAATCGGGCATATATTGGGATGCTGATTGGAGAACCCGCTGGCTGAACATTAGAGGCTTCCTCAAAACCGACAAGATAAAATGTGTTTCAAAACCGAAGTCCATGGGAATAAACAAGTGGGCAGACCTGAGCTGTTGGGAATGTGGGCACTTCTGTGCCGGACCTGCTGAAGCATGGCTCTTGTACAATTCCATGTGTGTGTATCTCTGACAGTTGACCCTTTGCATGTCTCTAAAGCTGGATGAAAAGGAAGGCACTTAGAAAAGAACCCTTAAGCTTCCTTCATCCCCACCACCATCACACTCCTCTTTAATTCCTCATTCCTTAGAGGAAGCAGAATCTACATTGGACCTATCAAGTTCAAACATAGACTTCTGCTCAGTCAAAAAATATTTTCCTAAGACCGCCCCCCCGCCCCGGTAGCACGCTAAGCCTCTGTCTGCAGTGCCAGCATTCCATATGGACACTGCTTGGAATCCCAGCCACCCTACTCTCAATATACTCCCTGCTAATGATCTGAGAAAGCAGCAGAAGATGGCCTGGGTCTTTGGGCCCCTGCCCCTATGTGGAAGACCCACAAGAGGCTCCTGGCTCCTGGCTTCAGAATGGTCCAGCTCTGCCATTGGGCCACTTGGGGAGTGAACCAGTGGATAAATGATCTATTTC
Organism: Ochotona princeps; assembly: GCF_030435755.1. NCBI lineage: Eukaryota > Metazoa > Chordata > Mammalia > Lagomorpha > Ochotonidae > Ochotona > Ochotona princeps. Next base: position 5,238,522 of record NC_080851.1, read on the forward strand.
TCTGTCTCTCCTTTCTGTGTAACTCTTCTTTTCCAGTAAAAGTAAATAAAACCTTAAAAAGAAAAAATATGTATATTTCTGACCCATTTTAAAATAAGATTTCATGATGGTAAACTTGTCATAAGGGGATTGTCCCTTCGTTCCTATGGAGAATGTGTTGATCCAGTTTGCAAAAAGCGCTCACTGTGACAGGTGCGGTGGATTCAAAAAATCCCTGGTTCAAGGGGAAACACACTGTTGCTTGAATGGCAACTCTCCAGCACAGTGGGGAAAACTGAGCTGCCTCTGTTTTGAGATAATTAGCAACCTCCTACGAAACTGCTATCTGCTGAAAGGTTAGAATGAACAAGTCTTAGATGTACAAAATCAGAGAGGAGCCGTGCCTTGTCTTTAAATCCTTGCTGGAAGGTGGAGAAACAATGGCACATATAATCTATGAGAAAGCAGAGTGCGGAAGATGAACAGATAAACACTGTAGAACCCAGTTAAATCTGGCCTTTCATGTCCTGTGTACTAAACACATCCTCTCCCTATACAGTTCCCTACACAACTCTCTATGCTACATGTTGGGTTGTAAATATTGATGTGGAAGGCAAAGAAGGATGATTTTTATCATCATACTAGATGCCATGGGGAAGGCTGGTTTTATTCGTTTCATACGTGCTGATGGCTGGATAGATAAAAGATCAACAATACCAAGAAGAGTGAGAACAACAGCAAAAGCTTCTATTCCTGTAGAACAATATGTCTTTATTTTAAAATTATCCCGGATAAGAAAGACAAAGAAAAGTTGCTAACCTGTTCCAAATTGCCAGAGCCTGGGATGCCACAGCAGTGGCTGCAGAATGCCAGCGCATGAATTACATCCAGAGCAGGGAAATGCCATCCGTCCTATCAGAACATCTGTCAGAAAACGAATGAAGAAAGTATATTTAGATAATAGAATTTCAGCAATGCTCAATTTACTTGATTTGATAACGTTCTTAATCTTGGAAATCACAAGACAAGAAGCAGTTTTCAGAGGCAAGGGGGAGCATAGCCAAAGGTCTTTTCTCTTTAATGTCTTATGGAAAAGAAAACAAGTGTCCTGTGAAGCTTTTCAGGCTCCTGGGAGCAGACTGGTTTCCTGGCAAGCAGTCCTGGCAGGCTGGCTGCTCTGACCAGAGCCCAGGACTTCCTCTTATCTGTTATCTTGTCCTGGGAGCCCTTGGCATCCACTGGAGATTGAGATAAGGGATGGAGCTGGGAGAAAGGATAGAGGGAAGTGCCAGTCCTCCCCTGGGGAAGAACTGGAGAGGACCAAGATGGTCCACTGTGAAATTGTCTTTCAAGGTCGCTGGGGCCGAACAAAAGCCACTGGCAGGTTAATCAGGCATTGCGGGAGCCTTCTGATGCTGTTGCGAATGACCCTCGCATGGGATTGCTTCCTGATAAACACCTAGACTGCCTCCAGAAGAGGTTGCCAGAGGGCTGTGCTGAGCTTACATTCAGAAGAGTTTAATAAAATCTTAGAGAAACTTGAAAACGGGCCAATCTGTGCTGCTTGTGGCACTGGCGTTCCCCATTTGAGCACAGGTTCTGGTCCCATCTGTTCTACCTCTGATCCAACTCCAGCTGGAGATGGTCCAAGTACTTGGATCTCCACCACCCACCTGGGAGACCCAGCTGCACTTCCGGACTTCCTGGCTGTGCCTAGACCAACCCAGACCTCTGCAGCCATTTAGTTAGTGGACCAGTGGATGGAAGATCTCTTTCCACCTTTTTCTTTTTGTCAGAGCTATAAAATTAATCTTTCAAATCAACAAGATAATTTTTTTAAAAAAATCTGATGAGAAAATGACTAAGTGAAAAACTTCTCACAGCTTATCTTGTGCATAGAGAAGAGACAGCTGACACAGAATGTATTCATAACAATGAAAAGAAAATAATGGATGTCATAATAAAGCTAACAATATTTTATGGCTTTAGAAAATAGGGTCAGTGATATATTGGTCATTCAGTAGCATATCATTTAACTTCACGCTATTGCAAATTCTCTATCAATCTTCCTGTTGTTGATTTTGTTTTATGGCTTTTCATTTACTGTGTAGTAACTACATAGTAGAGACTGTCGCACAGAGATGTGCAGATGCTTTGCAGTGTGCAATTTCTACCTCCAAATCAAAGATGGACTCCCAATGAAACTTTAATATATCTTGACAATAGAATGCCAGATTCTCTGCCATTGTCCATCTCTACAATGTAAGCATACACTTAAATAGCAGAATGACAGGCATGTGACTGTTGATGAAGGACTATACTACTGTAATAATACAGGGGACATCAGTGGAGGGAGGGGGCTTGGAGTAGGAGAAGGAGAAATCCCAGAGCCTATGCAACTGCATTATAAAATAATATTTTTTAAAAAAAGTATTCACTTAAAAATAAAGGAAATAATAGAGTAAATGTGTTACTCACTTTGCATATTCCTGGCAGAATTTACAGCTTTGCAAAGCAAAGCAGAAAGCGGGAGGAAGAAGGGAAAGTCCTCTGCTCAGATCTCTGTTGGATCTGTCTGGGCAGAGACCCTCTCACCCCAGCTGATGAGCAGCCCTCAGGGTTGCAGACAAACACCAAGTCCTAAGGAATTTTTCAGCTGCTTAGGGAGTGAGATGAGTTCATGCAGGTGTGTGTGTCATTAGCAGTGTCTTAGACAGGCTGACTGCCCCAGGGCAACTCAGGGGCACCTTTGGGGAGGATGATGTAGTGGTGGATTGGAGAATTTTCCCTTTCTACAAAAATTCCCTATATGCAATGACTAAAGCTCTGCACCTATTGAAAACACACACACACACACACACACACAATTTTCCTTCTAGATGTACTTGTGGTGATCCTCTCCTGATGTATGAAAGCTGTTCTTGTCTAACAGAATTTAAATGTGTAATATATGGAATTTTTAAAGCAATGACTGGGTCCTCTTATTCATCACTTTAACAGTTTTTCACAAATCAAATCCAAAACCCTAATTATTGGGCATAATTGAGAAAAACTATTACTGTCTGGCAATTTCACCACGTAATTCAAATATCTCAATGTCATGTCTGCTTCACACATGGAGAAGAAAGGTGGTATTTGGAAGAGGATGTGTGTTTATGGAAGAAGGTTTTGACGTTTGTTTTTCTAGGTGGAAGAGATATCAGCAGAAATCCACAGAGCATAAACAGAGAGTTGAAAGGTGTGGAGCATGAGATGGGTGCAAAAAAAAGTTACTGGCATGGATGGAAAAGTTTTGTGAAAAAATAGAGCTTCTGATTTTGAGGCAGAGTGTAACTGTTACTCATAAAGAGAGACTTTCACTTTTGTGGTAGAGGATGAAATGGGTGGCTCCGTCAGTACAATTAAATGTCAAATATGTTTGGTTTTCATTCCCCCTCTCTGGGAGCAGGAAAGGAATACCGTGGCACATCTGACAGAATGGAGGCAAAGAAATGTGATGTGACAAACAAAACAAGAAAACCCCCTACAGGATTACACTGGAAAAAGGCCTGCTGGGAGGGTGAGTACAGGTTGTCAAGCTGCACCCAGTGCATGATGGTCCGAGGGCTTGGAGCCCTGCCTCTTACGCCAGAGATCTGGATGAAGGATGAAGCTCTGGCTGGTGTAACATGAACCAGTGGATGGAAGATTTCTCTCTCTCTCTCCCTTTCTCTCTCTCTCTCTCTCTCTCTCAGTGTGTGTGTGTGTGTGTATGTGTGTGTGTGTCTTCATTGCTATTACCCTTTCAAATTAGAAAATAAAAATGCACGTTTGAAAATTACATAAAATATGTACCAGAAAATCTGCTAAATTTGGAATATGATAGTGTAACAGAAATGACATAGACATTTAAGATGAGTAGTATGTTGATAAAAAACAGAGATGTTACATTGGATTTTAATATATTTAGTGTTTGCTGCCAAAACAATATGCAAAATTCACTGTCAACTTTGATTTCTCCATTACATAACTATATGCAACAATTCTTGCTATGCCATTTTGGTTTCAGTAACTAAAACTTTTTAAGACGTCTTTTTTTTTGTAAGTTTGGTGTAACTTGGGAAAACTCCTTCGACAGTGTATTTTCAACACAGTCAGGCTAAGATTATTCAGGGCACAGTGAGTTACACTTCAGTCAAGTGAGTTGTCCATTGGACAAGTGAGGGCTTCAGTGCATTTGGAAGTGTTATGTGAAAGAGCTGTGGAAGCATTCTATAGAACTCCGCAAGATGAAAAAGCCTGCAGGAATTCCATACTCCCTCAGCCTTTCTCAGGAAGATGCAAAGACTTTGCTTTGAAATGTAAATGTAAGTCTATCATGAATGAAGATTTTTCTCACTGGAAGAAAATACCAAAAACATACAGGATATGTTGAATCGTTGCTAATCAGAGAAATTTAAAAAAAGAAATTCAAGCCACATGGAGGTATGTCCAATACAGTTGGATGTACGTTTAGTTGGATGCAGTTGGTATACGTTTAGAGGTATGAAGATGCAAGTGTGTGTGAGGTTGTGTACTCAGCGGGATGCTCAAAAAGCGAACAGTGTCTAGGAACAAACTGAGAATGCCTAGCGAAGAGGAAAGGAATCTGGCCTGGGGTTCAGTTCTGGGTAGAGTCGAAAGAGACTCACTTCCAGGATGGCAGAGGCATGCAAAGGATTGGATGCTCAGTGTTTGTTTGTTTAGGCCTCAGGATGGAAGGATGTGCTTTCTGTCCACATGAAACATGTGAATGAAATTTAGCAGTCAAAATAAAATACCTGCAACTATTTGAAACAAATACAAAAGACCGTTTTGAAAGTAGAATCCCTATTAATTGTGTATATATATGTAAATGTGTAAATTTACACACACAAACACACATAAAGTCCAGTTGAAGTTTAACTAGGCCAAAGCATCAGTATTTTAAGATTGGCAGTAACCGTTACTTTATAGAACAGTTCTAGGTTCCCAGCAAAACTGAGCAGAAAGTACGAAGGTCTTGTATATCTTGTATCCCCACAGATGCACATGCCGTCATGCAGTCAAGCATTCTGCCTCACAGTCATGCATTTGCTATCATCATTGAACCTGCACTGACATGTTGTTATCAATTCAAGTCTACAGTCTATGTTTGGGTTCACTGTTGGTTGCTGTACATTCTGGAAAGACTCAAAAAATACAGAATGATGTTGTCCACGCTTACAGTACCATCTAGAATAGTCCCATTATCCTAGAAGTCCTTTGTGTACAACCTGTTCGTCCCCTCCTCCATCCTGACCCTGATAAAAACTGGTCTTTTTAATACATCCATAGAGCTTTGTTTTTTTGTTTCATTTTTTACTTTTCCAAAATGTCAAACAGTTGAAATCATACGGTAGTGGCTTTTTCACAGTGACTTATTTCACATAGTAAAGTGCATTTAACTTTCTATCATGTCTTTTCATGACTTGATAGGATTAATTTTTTGAGGGCTTTCAGCAAAACTTGTAATATGAGAGAGAGAAAGTAAAAGAATGCAATTTCAACTTTATCCAAGAACACCCCCACTCTTGCTGCGTTAAACAGAGTTCACAAAGCAAGAGGCAGTGCTTCGTAATATGAAACTTGAGGGAAGATCAGTCCATGGTCATTTTTGTTTACTTGGCCAAGTGAATTGGGCGATGTCACCTTTGGAAATAGAAGCCGTGCATAAATCACGTTTTGCCATGGAAGTGATTTCCATTGTGTTCTTTATTTCCGTTAATGACATCAGCAGTCACCCACATCAGACACCCAGAAGTCACCTTTGACTGTTGTGCTGTGTTCTTCTCCATCGTGATCACTGAATCCTGCCTCTTCCATGACCTATTATTGTGTCATGTCACCTTCATTGTGCCCCATCTGCTTCTCTTCTAGTTGAACTTCTCATTTGTTCTTATGAAAAACATCGTTCCCATGGCCCAATTGTTCTTCCTGTTTGAGGTGCCTTGCCCTTTCCATATTTGACATTCTTTTAAATGTAGCAAGTTAACACCAAACCCAACACCACCAGTAACTTGAAGAAAACGGTCAAATATTTTTCATGAGGTACAAAGTCCTCAGTGATTTGACTCTTTTGTTCTCTACTGTTTTGTGTGCAACTTGTACGCTCTTACCTAAAGGTAAACATGCCAAATGGTCTGCAGTTCTTAGGATTTTCAATGGTCTTTCCATGCCCGAGACTTTACACTTGATATTTATTTTTGCAATGTAAACTTCATTTCCTTTATTGACTTAGAGCGCTCTCACTGATCACGTGTATGCTCGTTCAATTCATCAAAAAGTACTGAAAACTTGCTCTTTTGCAAAAGTAGTTCTAGGACTGTCAAGGTTGGCCAGATACACTGAGATTGAAAAAGAAAAATTACAGTGTTTGAATTCTTATGTAGGAACCAGACAATAAATACTAGGATAAAATTCATGTAATTACATAATTTCATAGAGTAATGAGAGGCACTGAGTCCTGTGGAAGGAAACCCCTGTGGCCCTCTAGGAAACTACATTTGATAACATAGTGGGACAAATGAGAGACAAGCTTGTTGTTGGTTGAATGTTCGACTATAAGATAAGAAAACAGTAGTCAAGCAGAAGCAAGGGGCAAATTATCCAGGCAAATTTGGAAAGGACTGAAACACGTTACAGGAGGGGATCTAGCTCATGCTGGCAACCCAAGTCAGGCTTGTGAGTACAGCAGGTTTAGTGAGTGCAAGGGAGTGGAATAGCAGGAAGAAGTGAAGGAAAGCAAAAGACAGATCCCACAAAGGCATGTGGGCCAAGTGCTGATGAAAGTCAGTGGATATTTAGGGGCAATAGCATCTGATATGTATAAATGCATATTGTATTGCCATCTGAGGAATTTCTTGGAGGCAGGAAAATTAGGATTGAGATCAACTTGTAAGTGACAAAAGTGATCCAAGCAAGAAATGGATGTGGCTGGAGCTAAGCTGGTGGCAACGAAGATAAGATTTGGATATAAGGATGTATTACAAATGTAGCTCATAAAAATCCTTACAGTGTCTGAGTGAAGAAAATAAGAGAGAAAGGATATTGTTGCAAAGGAAAATTAAAATTAAAACATTTCCCAGTTTTCTGGATATGCTAAGCAGGGGGCCATATTCAGATTTGCCAGTGTGGCGGGTCCCTGGAGACTGTGACCCCAGGGAGGTGTGGTGACCAAAGTGTCACTGGACTGTGTTTAAGAGCAACTGAGAAGTTGTTAAACATGTTAAAGAAGGAATGAGAAGTTGTTGGTAGGAAGCAAGATGTGTAGGCAATGTTTGGAGTCTTTTTGGGAAAAATAGAGCACTATTGGGGGATGGTATATAGCTATTAAACAGTGCTTGTAGGAGACAGGCTCCCATACTGTAGCTTAGAGTGCATGTTGATACACTGCAGCTGATGGTAAAGGCTAGTGGTAGCACCTTATTAGGAAGAAGTCATGTGCAGATACCGGGAAATGCTTGATAGAATGCATCTTTTGAGAAGCTTGGATGAAGCCTCTGGGGTCGAAGCCTGCTTTGGACTTTCCTGAAATGGATGGAGTGAGCTTTTCTCCCTGGAATGTGTTGTAGATATGGCTTGAAATAGATGGCAAAATTCATCCTTGACTAATCAGTCATAATGTGGAGTGAAGAAAGGTAATTCATGTGTGAGGAAATCATTTTTACTGTGAAGGCAGCTCTTGAATTTGTTCAGAACAGTGGCCATGTTGATATAGGACATTTTAAGAAAGAAGAGGAAGTATAATCTGGTCACCTTAGACAACAGAAATCTAAAAGCACAATGATGTGGTTAACTGGTACCTTAGGCTGCTGTCTTTGATCCTCGTACGTGTACAGCAATGAATTTAGAGTTAAGTTAATCAACATAATTTAATTTTTATCAAGAATAATTTAAGCGTAAGATGTAGGCTCATAGGAAACAGGGAAATAGGAAAATGGGCTTAGGCAGACTCAGATTCTTTGTTTCAAAGATTCATTTATTTATTTGAAAGTCCAAGTTTCTTTCTTTCTCTCTCTCTCTCTCTCTCACACACACACACACACACAGAGAGAGATGTTCCATCCATTGATTAGCCCACCCCAGGCCCACCACCGCCAAGATGGTAACAATGGCTGGAGCTGTACCAAGCTGAACCAGGAACTTCACCCAAGCCTCTAATTTGGGTGGCAAGGGCCCAAGCATTTGGACCATCTTCCACTGCTTTTTCCCAGGCCATTAGCAGCGAGTAACAGTGGAGTAACTGGAAATTGAACTGGTACCCACATGGGGTGTCAGCATCCCAGGTGGCAGATTCATTCATTTTGTGACAATGCCAGACCTATACCTGGATTTTTATTATGCAATTATGACACAAATAAAGGATAAGGACTGTAAGATTTTTTATTGTTGTGATTATATTAATTTATTATGGATTTTTAAAAATTACTAATTGTCCTTTCATTTGAAAAACATAGAGGTCTTCTTAGTCTCCATTTATCCTGCAACAGTCAGGTCAAAGCAGTGACCCAGCAACAGGACTGGGTCTCCACAAAAACGACAAGGACCTAAATAATTAAGCCATCATCTGTTGCCTTCCCTGGGTGCACGTTAGCAGAAGGTTGGATTGAGATCAGAGCTAGAACACACACCATGCATTCTGCTATTGCATAAAGATGTTCCAAGCAGTGTCTTCATTGCTGAGCCCAGCATCCACCCCAGATCACAGAATCATCACCCAGACTAGAAAGAAACTAATGTGTAGTGGCAAGCAATGAGTTCAGCTCAAGATCACACATAATCTGATGAGCTACCATTGTAAATTATTAGAACAAATGAATTTCATTTCAAAATAAAATTGCTAGATCAGACAACAGGGATGAACAATTTGAGACCATAAGTTTGATATATTTTCTTGGTTCTATTGGGTATAAAATAGTTCTGGGAGAGAAATTAACTCGATACCCTGCTCCTATGACCCACATCATCTATTCTCCCTGCATTGCTTTTGATAATAAAAGGCCCACATTTCTTCAGATCCTGTGGCAACTCACATAGAAATCTGCACTTTACATCCTGCTTTGTATATTCTTTGTTTGTTAAGAATAGATTTTCTCAAGGGTCTGCAAATGCTCTTCCAGACCAGTGTGCTGTTAGGAGAACAGTGCCTGCTCTTCTCTTTCAACCACTGAGGAGTCAGCCCTAGTGAGGATATGCTGACCTTGCCATGCAAGGAAAAACCTATGGTAGAGAACAAAATTTCAATAAATTTCTGATTGTGTGGAATGGGCAGTGTCAGCCGGATCTCTTATGAGGGGGAAAAGTAAGCTGCCATCTTCGTCTAGGAGTCATGTGATCAGAATGAGGATATCACATTTGGCAGTAAACATGGCACCTTGAGGCAGCAGACCTGCCGAGTCCTTCATGGCAGATCCAGCTTCAGAATTCCCACCTAACCCTACCCTCTGCAAGAGAGTGTCCGTGGCTGCTTACTCCTGCTCATGGGGCTTGTCTAATATTATAGGTGTCAAGAGTGGTAATTAAATGTGTACCTGTTTGCACAGCGATGCCCACACTTTTTGAAGGGAGGGTTTTTTCAAAGATGAGACACAGTGAAGCCTGTTTTTCATCTTCATGACCTTAATACCTAGCAAATCAAAGAAATTATTTAATACATTTTGAGTGCCAGCAAAATATAAAACTGTGTTAATTGTTTGGGTGAAGCATGAATGAGACACTATTTCTGTTCCCACAAACCTCATGGTATAACCACAAAACCATCTGAGACGGGGCGGCCAAGGAAATGGTATAGAGGACCAGCTCAGAAAAAGACCTGTTCAGTAGTTGTTGGTTAAGAAAGGCACACATGGGGCACCAACGAACCCTGAGATCTGTACTCGCACGCTGTACAAGCTAGTGCCTTCTGTACTTGCAGTTCTCACGTTGCACATGGCCATATGTCACTCCTGCTCTGGTATCTTCTGTTTCGGATGTTGCTTCCACCTTCCCGTTGTTGACAAAGGGAAGAACACAGTAAGCACATTGGGATTCTCCAGCTCTCCTGTCTGTACACACCTAAATGGCTCCTGAGTTTGAGCCTTGCAAGCGTTTTGTAAATACATTCCCTTACTCCTCAACCTCAATACTGGTGGTTTAGCTCATCTTCTAGCCTTTGTCTTGTGGATTCTCTATTTTTCTTGCCTCTGTTACTCCCCTCCTTAACACCCTGCCAAGTTATTTCTCAAACAATCCTACAGTCTTATATCTGAAATATGGCTATCACCATGTAATATTTTTGCTTGATAATTGCCACAAATACCTTGCCATGTGAAATCTAACATTTCAGATCCTCTGTGGGAGCTGGCACTGTGGCACAGTGGGTAAAGCTGCCCTCTGCTTTGTTAGCAGCCCATAGGGATGCTGATTCTTGTCCTGGTTGTCCCACTTCTTACCAGCTCTATGGTAATGGCCTGGGAACAGTAGCAGGAGCTGCCCTAAGCTCCTGGATGCTGGCTTCAACATGTCCAATCCTGGCCATTGCGGCCATTTAGGGAGTGACCATCCGACGGAAGCTCGATCTCTCTCCTCCTTCTCTGTAACTCTGCCTTCCAAATAAACAAATCAGTGACTAAAACTCCTCTGCGATTTAGTCTTAAAATTCAGGTGTATCACTGTCCAATCTTTACATTTCAACATTGCCGAACTGCCCCAATTATCAATTATGCTCAAACAATTGTCTACATAAATTTTCGTTGTAGCCTCTTTTACTTCGAATGGAAGTATCTCATCTTCTCTTCCACAGAAGTTCTTTGAAGCATATGCCAAGTACAATCATTGCTTAAATATGCTGAAAATAGATAATCCTGCATGTCCAAATATTTCCTCAACTGTAATACAATAATATAAGGAATCATCAATGAGAAGGTGAAGAATGTTTATGGGGCTGGCGTTTGGAACAGTAGTTAAGGCATCACATGGGATGGTTGCATCATGTGTGGGAATACCAAGGTTTGAGCTGTGGCTTTGTTCTTCAACCCAGTTTCTTGTTCATGTGCACTCAGGTAGGAAGATGACAGTCCCAGCCATTGGATCCCTCTGTCCCGCCATTGGATCCCTTCTGTCCAAAGGGAAGACAGGGTCTGAGTTCCATGTTCCTGGACTTTCTCTGGCCCAGCTTGGAATGTTGTGGACGTTTGACCAATGAACCAGTGAATAAGAGACCTCTCCCTGTGTCTCCTTATCTCTGGCAGTGAAGCATTTCCTTCTGAAAAACGTGTGATCACATTTTCTTTTAGAAAAAAAGTCAGTGAAGCTCAATACTGATTAATAATAAGTTTAGTTTCTGTGTAAAATGTTCTCTAAATTCACAATGTAAGACATTCTTTCCTCAGTCACAACGTTTAACTCTTCCATCCAGCAGGTGCTGTCTGCCTTCAGGTCAAGGGCAGCACAAGCCTGCAGGTTCCAGGCTCCCTTCTGTAGGATGACTGGTACTCACACATACAGATACCTGTTCAGACTACCTACAGCAGCACAGTCAGGCTGATGAGAGATAAACAGAGCTCAGTAACTTGGGAGAAACAGGAAAGAAGTAGGCCTTCCTCCTTTCCATTTCAGCTTTGTATCCCCCCTCCTCTCCACGTGACCTGTGATCTCATGGTGTCTGAGGATCTGCAAGCATTCTCAGCTCAGGACTGTGTCCTGTGTGATAAGGGGTCCTGTGAGTATTCCTCCATGCAGATTCCCAAGGCTTTGTGAAATGAGTTGCATAAAGTTTGATAAACCTTATCTTAATACCTAATAATTCACCAGCTTTGAGGTATGGACATTTTAAAAGTAGTTTTTAATTGTAAAAGTAGCTTAACAGTAATGGAAGACATATCTAGGGAATGATGTGACAAGTAGGGAAGTTGAGAAGATTCCTAAAATCAAATCAGTAGAATGATTCTCACTTTATACTTCTACTTATCAAAGGCTTATAATTCACAGTTGATACACAGATTAATTGTGAATTGGTCTTAATTTTTAAGAAGGTCAGTATAATTAACTGCTATTCAAAAGGCAGAATAAAACCAGCTATAATTTTCATGATTTAAAAATTATATATATATAATAAGAATTAAATACAAATATTTAAAATGCTTCAAATATCAATTATGAAGTATAATATTAGGTAAGATTTTATGAAGGCTAATTAAATCTCAATATATAATTTGATTTCTAAGGTGATTTTAGAAAAATTTGTTTGGGTTCTTTTTAGAAGTGTTTTTTTCAATGAGTTCAGCATGAAATCAAAATTGAGAACCTGAAATTGGTAGTTCCCTGACTACAAAAGGAGAGAATGTTTTTTCATGACATTTCTTAATATAAGGAGAAAAATTTTTTGTTGAAAATAATTTTTAACATGGTTGCCTGAGGGATGAAGTAACAGTGCAGTATTGAGCAGACTTAGGATTAAACAATGACTCTAGGCTAATGAAGAAAGATGATGCATGGATAAAAGCGCACGGTTCCCTCTCTGCACATACTGCGGGTGGGCCCGGGAACCAAAGCTTTCAGGGGATGGGAGCCTCTCGGGGCCACTCCCTGCATACCAGACATTATTGTACAACACAATCTTTATTCCTGCTTCACCTTTAGCAACATAAAATCCTTCTGCACCTTTTGGGTTCAGAATGGCATGCCGGCAGAGCCCTTATGACTCCATTAAAAGTGCATTAGTAAAACAAGTTGTTGCTTGTAAGGTCAATACAATAGCAGCTTAGAGTGAGTGTTAAGTGTTTCATTTTCCTTTCAAATATTTTGCCACCAGCACTCTCTTATCTGAAGTGTGCCACAATACCAGAAAGACTCCAGCGGCTCTGCAAGGCAAAATATGCCTCCTGTCCTCGTTTTCAGAGCACTAATTACTTTCCCTTTGCAAGTTGAAGATTCCATATTTTACCATGAACAGATCCTTCTCTACTTTCAAATCCTGCTCCTTTCAAGTTTAATGTGTATAAGTTGGCAGGCGTACGTCCCAGCCTATCTCATCATCCTGTTAGAAGTGAAGTGCCTTTTAGTCAAAAAAATAAAGTATGAACCCAGCCATGAAGAATTATACTCACATATATGTCCTGCTTCCTGTGTGCATATTAAATTTTAAAAATGAAGATAGAAATGGGATTCTCAATTATATCAGCTGTCACATATTTGTGACATGGCATATGCATTTAAACTTTTATACAAACTGGTTGTATTATTGAAATTGTCAAATAATGATCAGAATTAGCCAAGTTAACTGCTTTGCCCCCTGGGATCTAGCCAGACACCCACACCAGCTGAAGGACTTCTTAGATCAATGCAGAAAGAACACGCTGGGAGCCACAAAGCAGAAAACTTAATGAGAAACACATATGAGAAACATGTGTTATAAAACATCCGCAGACTGATCAGAAGAATTGCTACAGAATCCTCAAGCCAGATCTGCTCACCAAACCAATCAGCAAAGGTGGCCTGAGAAGGTAAACATTAGATGCAAATGCAGAGCAAGAGTGGGCTTGGGCAGCCATCACTCAATCCTTGCGCCTAACGGGGCTAGAGGAAAAGTGAAGGTGGAATTGAGGCGTGCAAGAGCAGCCGGGTGTTCTAGTCCCTGATTCGTCCGCAGTGATAACAGTCCTCCCCTATTGGTTGGGTCTCTTGGGGAATTTTGATGACGGCAAAAGGGGCTCCAGGCAGTCTGGGAACTATATGCAGGTGTTAGCTGCCTTTTGCTCGGGGCATAGGGGTTGTTGAGAAAGAAACCTTAAAGACAAGACCAAGCATCAAGATGTTATCTGTGGGTGGGGGGAGGGAATGACCTTTAGAAAGTCTGGTGATCTGGGACCCTGTAGGGCAGGCTATACTGCTTCCTCAATTGAGTATGCTAATTTTAGTAGTTTTCTGACTTGCAATTACAAAGCATTGGAGGGAAAGTTAAGGACCCCTGGAGACCAGGACCAAAAGGTACCAGATTCCGCCTCTGAGTCACTCTACCAAGCCTTGTTTTTCCAAGGAGAACTAGTGACTCCCAGAAAAAAGCCAATTCAACAACCATGAGGTACTGGTACTTTCATTGATTGAGACACAATTCAAAATTCTGAGTGTAAAATTGGCTGATCGTTATAGAAAGCATTTTGTTAAAGTGAAGCAAGATACATAAAACTATTTACTTTCTTCACCAAGTGATTCCCAAAACAGTATCTCCACCCTAAGAAACAATAATAATAAAAACCCAAAAACAAAAAACCCTACAACACATAATATTTGCTACTAGATGAATTCTTATTGAAGAAACTGTAAATTCACGTTCAGGTCCATGGTTGCAGACAGTTAAATACATTTGTAAGATCTAACACATTACAGAACATTGTATTTCCACCAAATATTGTAAGTGTGGTTTCTACTCTTATGGCATAAAATGTTAATTTACAATGTCAGGTGTGTGTGTGTGTGTGTCTGTGTAACATTCCTAAAAATCCACATTATAAATTGTAAATTATATATACATGCTAAAGACAAGCCAGAGGGAGATATGCTAGTGTATTATTCAAAAGTGATAGATTTTGATTTATTTTCCTTCTCTGGCTTCTCAAACTAATAAAATACATGCTTATGGCATGTACAACCATAATTTTAAAATTTAAACATATAGGCCCTGGTATGATAGCCTAGAGGCTAAAATCCTTACCTTCCATGAGCTGGAATTCCACACGGGTGCCAGTTTGTGTCCAGGCTGCTCCACTTCCCATCCAGCTCCCTGCTTGTGGCCTGGGAAGGCAGTAGAGAATGGCCCAAAGCCTTGGGACCCTGCACCCACCTGGGAGACCCAAAAGAAACTCTGGGCTCCGTTCATAATTTTGGCTCAGCACTGGCTGTGGTGGCCATTTGGGGAGTGACCGAGCGAATGGAACATCTTTCTGTCTCTTCTCTCTGTAAATCTGCTTTCCCAATGAAAGTAAAAATAAATATTAAAACAATACATAAAAAAGACATGTACGTGTAGTGATTAGAATGTAAATTTAAGGAAACATTAACCAGCAGCACATTGACTACTAACCTGCATACATGAATACTAATAAATAGATATTAAATGGAACTTGTTCATATTGATTTGACCACATCTGAGATAGGGAGGTGGCGGTAGCTGGTGAGTCACATTGCACAGTTCCTCTTGTCTTTAAGTCTCCTCTTGTGGACCTGTGGATGAAGGGGTCACCTCTACAGGCCAGGTTCACAGGTTTATGGGTTTGAACCAAAAGTAACCTTCATCGCCTTGTACACTCCCTGCAGTGCCTGAGCTAGCAGACACACCTGCCAGGTGCCTTGGCTAGGAACATCAGGCCATAAAATGAAGGACACGGGAGCAGCACTTGAACTCGGGGAACTCTCCACCTAGAGCGTGCGGCGCGGAGATGGGTGGTTGCCCTCTGCGGAGCCTGCCTGCTGTGCAGTGTGCATTTTCAAGTTCTCAGAGAAAGGCTTAGTGTTTACCATGCGCTCTTCACCATCTTCCTGCTTCCCAAAGCAAAGTCAAGCACCTGGATAAATGGGACACAGTCACTGTCTGGTGCCACTTTCTTTCTTTTTTTCTTTTTAAGATTTTATTTTTATTGCAAAATCAGATATAAAGAAATGAGGAGAGACAAAGAGGAAGATCTTCTGTCTGATGATTCACTCCCCAAGTGACCGCAACGGCCGATTCTGTGTCGATCTGAAACCAGGGGCCAGGAACCTCTTCCAGGTCTCCCACGCGGGTTCAAGATCCCAGGGCTTTGGGCCATTGTCGACTGCTTTCCCAGGCCACAAGCAGGGAGCTGGATGGGAATTGGTGCTGCCGGGATTGGAACCGGCACCCATATGGGATCCTGGCACATATAAAGCAAGGACTTTAGCCGCTAGGCCATGGTGCCAGGCCCCGGTGCCACTTTTAATAGTCAATTATTTGATTAACTCATTCTGTATCCTTCAGTTACATACTATAAAAAACTTATTTTGAAATGCCTACTTCTGCTTTGGATTGAATGGAGCTTCATAAAGTTCATCATCATTTTTTAAAACCATGTGTTTTTCTTTTTATTTTTAATTTTACTCAAACTCTTAGTGCCGCTGTTTCTCCTCCTTCCTTCCTTCCCTTGGGTACCTACTGTACTCATGAAACCCTGTAAACTTCATACTACACAGGAAAAAAGACATTGGGCTTATATTCCTCTGGAAAGACTCTTATCAACCACTGTTGATAAAATGTGAACATTAAAGCTTCACCTGGGCCTGGCGCGATAGCGTAGTGGTTAAGGTCCTCGCCTTGCACGTGCCAGGATCCCATGTGGGCGCCGGTTCTAATCCCAGCAGCCCTGCTTCCCATCCAGCTTCCTGCTTGTGGCCTGGGAGGGCAGTTGAGGACGGCCCAAAGCCTTAGGACCCTGCACCCATGTGGGAGACCTGGAATAGCTCCTGGCTCCTGGCTTTGGATTGGCTCACTGCAGCCATTGCAGCCGCTTAGGGAGTGAGCCATCAGACGGAGGATCTTCCTCTCTGTCTCTCCTCCTCTCTGTATTTCCACCTTTCCAATAAAAATAAATAAATCTTAAAAATAGAAAGCATCACCTTAAAAGGTACATTTTTATTGTTATATTTTTAAATGCTCCAAATGTTAGCTATCGTATAGGAATAGTGAACTCCTTGGACTCACATTCCCTTTATATTCTAAGAAATGTGTATCTCTAGTAAGAGGAAAAACAGCAGCAGTAACGAGATCCTATCAGTCGTGGTGTGTATTTGCCAATCTCAGGCTCTCCAACTGTACTGACTCCAGAAGCTCACATTTTTGCTTTTATGAACGAAAGCAGGCTACGCAGTTGATAAGAATCCAGAATAGAAGTCAGGGATTTAATCCCAAGGGCGGATATTTCATAGCAGCCTCTCTTCAGTCACAAGTATCAAAGGATGAACCTGCATTCCTCATTGTCTCTGCAGAGCAGGAGTCTGGGGGCTCATTATCTTCACAGGCCTCCAGAGTGGAGGAGGTGGAGATAATGTAGACCCGCCTTTCACTTCACAGACAGGGAAACAACTCACAGGGGATGAAGCCTGCTGCTTTTCATCAGAAGTTCCAGTTTTACTTGAAAATGGACAGCCTTTCATTTTATAAATAGACATCAATACTGTCTAAGTATTTTTTCCAAAAAAAGTATGTATCTGAAGAAATAATGAAATTAGCTTAAGATAACTGCTCTGCCTGCAAAAAGTTACAAATGCAATAGCACAAGGATCTCGAATTGCTTAATGAATTAGTCCGTTTCTGATTATGGTTGACGTCTCTTTCTTGTCTATGATAATAATAATTCATTATCCACCCATTATCTAAATCAACTTATCCTGGTTGGACTCTAGTCTTGGTCAATGATTTGTCATGTGTCTGAAGCCAAGCCAGCTTGTCCCCAAAAGTGGAATTCTGCTGCTGAGTAGCCCAAGGGAAGACAATGGGACAAAAATTACTCAGTGATGCCCTGACAATGCCACCTTTTAAATCAGGAGACCTGCCCTAGTCTTGATATTTATAGGCCGCTTGTTCAACCTGTTCACATTTCTGTAGATTCTTGTGCTGCTTAAGTTATTCCAATTTAGATTCTGCTGTTTACCACCTTGGGTTATATATGTATTTTCATTCCTTCTTGAAGCTTCGGCACTGTTTGCAATGGGGGCAGACATAGTCAGGATACTACTGTTGCACTACTCTGTGATGGAAAAGAAGAATAAGGAAAAAATACATCTATAGAAAGAGAAAAGCCGAAGACAGGCCTAAAGTGACATGTGAAGACCAGGATTCTGCAGGCTTCTCCCAATGTCCATTTTTGTCATTTCCTCTCATTTTACTTGTGACCAGTGCAGAAGTTTGAAGATTTTGCCCATTAGATCTACAGATGATTCTCTTTAATATCTTAGGGGCTAGCTTCCTGTTGAACAGAGCAGAGGTTCAGAACTTTGTGAATGATTTTGGAACTGCTTTCACAGAAGGGTTTCTGTGTTATTTTATCCGTGTTTCTCTCTTCTCTGGCACCTCTGTTCTCCTGGCATTGTCCTTCGCTCTCCTCCTGCCATGGATGTTCCCTGCTAACCTGGCATCAGTGCGGTCCTGATGTCTCTTTGTATGTCCCCAAGTGCGTGTATATATTTTCATGAAACAGTAACAAGTTCGTGCTAACCAGTGTTAGTGTACAGATTCTTTCCAGTTTGAAACTTAAATAGGCACTTCCCATGTGAATTCACTGATACTTTTTATCCTGTTTAATTTTAATTAATTCAGAAAATGGTGATGAGTTTGAAGACAGAGAAATGAAACAATTACAAAAAGTTGACTCAAGTTAAAATCTAGTAAGGATCTGAAGTTTCATTTTCCCTTCAAAAACTAAAAACTTTGTCCCACTCAGGGTGTTTTCAATACAAGCACATAATGAGATAATTCCTGTGAGTAATAATAGTTCAAAATTAGCACTTTATTTATGACATTTCAGATTCTGCAGAATCATTTGATATTATATGTTTTATTTCCAGACCCCAGAAAGGAGTTGTTCTAAAATATTACAATTATTGCCATATTATGGTGGGGAAACTCTGGTTTCAGAATCCTTCCAGAGATAGGTAGTAGTTCCAGGGTCTTAATCCATATCGACCCACTGATCCGTAGATTTTGTCTGCAGTTGACAAAGATAAACTAGAGATAAGGAAAATAAGATGGTCTTCAAACAGCTAAAAGAGCTACATAACACGTTTACGTGATTAGGCATCTAAAATAGTAAACAAACTCATCTTTGTAAACTTTAATCAAGATCATCAGTGAGCCAGGAATGAATGCAATTAGTGAATCCTAAACATTCTTGCTTTTTAAGCCTGGGATAATTCAAAGAAATCCAGAGGGGAAAAAAATCAGCCATGCCTGAAGGACTGTGGCCCAGAGAGAAGTGGGTCACGATGAAGACACGTCCGGGGCAGATCACGTGTGCTGCATAGCTGATTCTCACCATCCTGACTCCGGGTCGACCAAGAAGGTTTCAGTTTTAATTTGGCTTTCCTATAGCATGACGGTACAATAGTCATGTGGGGCAACCATCTGGACTGCTTACCAGACTCATTCAGTTAACAAATGACGCAGAGGTGACTGAAATTGGCTTAGGGAAAAAACAGACCTAATGGATTCATGGAAGCAAAATATCTCAGCAGGCAGAAGAGCTCAGCAGGCGGTAAATCTGGTTAGGAGTGGTCATTCAAGGAAGAAGTCCCTGGGACCTGGTCCCCATTCTGCTGTCTGCTGTGGCGTGAGGCAGCAGGTTCCCTCTGGTGGCAAAATGTTCTTTGGAAGCTCCATTGATATCCCCTTAATTGGCCTCTTCTTCCCTGTTAATTGCAACAAAAGTTCCAGGATCAAAAAAGCTTATTACAGATCGTGTGCCTAATTGGGAATATATGTTGGTTCATTCTCATCCAAAGCTGTATTTCATGGGAGTAGTTCGTCCTCTGGAATTCTTTCACCAAAACCAAGGTGAAAAGAATAAAGATACATAGACAAAGGCGACAATTATTTTTAATGAGCATTTTGGCATGTCTGAAAAATGCAAACGTGTTTAAAATGTCACCAGTGTCAGGTTGGGATGAGACACCTGTTTCGCCCCATCTCCAATTTTGCCTCCCTGTCTCTCGACTCTTTTCCTTCGAAGGCATGCTGCATCTTTGGCACACTGGACTACGGCTTCTCTTACGTAAGGCTATAGGATGCCACCGGCTTCTTCACAGGCAGGAACCTGGAAGTGCGAAGGATTAATGCCTTCTAGGGCACTTGTGATCAGTGGAGCAGAGAGGCCTGTGGAGACCTGCTCCGGTCTTTGTTCTTCAAGTGGGCAGTTCTGAGGATCCCTCTGGGACACGGTGACAACTTGTGAGGGTGTCCTTGTTTTGACTTAGTTTTCTTCCTGTCCAGTTTCACTTGTCCCACTCCTCCACTCTTGTTCCTGGGATCACTTCCGCAAATAAACTACTCACACGAAAGCTCTCCTCTCAAATTGTGCTCTCTGGGATAAGCCCAGACCAAGACTGCCACATGTTTCCCTATAAAACCCTTCAAGAAGACGTGGCGGAAGCTCAATCTAGCTGACACTTGTTTGGTGCCAGCACTTTCATGATACAGACTCACATTTAAACTTCAAAACAGATATCGTTATTTCCAAGGTGAACAAGAGGCACTACTGCTTAAGATGTTCAGTGTTCACTAGCGAATGCGACTGACGGAATTGCTAGATTTCTTCTTCCTTGTCCAGGCTAGGACTTGTCACCGTGCCCTCTATTTTCCCGAGCGTAGTCACACTAGTAATGAAACACTTTAGAAGCCAGTCTCTGATTTGCCATGTTCCCTCTCCTCTGCCACATTACAGTGGGGGTTCTGACTGTTAACGAGAACAAAGGCGAGATCAGATCCCCAGGCCAGCAGCTACAGGCAGCCATTCTTCTGGGCACAAGAGGGATTAGTTCTGCAATCCCCATGGATTTCAGAACCTGTAGGCATTTCAATTCTTTTTTTTTTTTTTTAATTGTATTGTTGTTGACAATCTTTACATAGTTAATTGTGGTTTAAATAAAAAGGTTCAGGGGGTATAGGGAAGTGGGTAATACTATTATGTCCATATTGTTTCCATCATGTATCTGAGGTAAAGGGGGATATTGAGGGAGAAGCCCCACCCGGTTTCCCGCCCACCCCAAGTCCCGGATGTGGGGTATGCTCTGAGATATTTGCTCAAGTGATTTTAATAGTTCTCCAGTTATGAATCGCTGCTAGTTTCGCTCGATGAGGTCGTCCACTGATTGATATGGTCCATCATAAAGTCTCCGTTTGCCCCATATTTCGCTGCCAACATATAGCTGAGGTGGTTGATTGACCTGTTCTGTCTTCTGTCTTTTCTTGGTTAGAGTTCTGAGTCCAGCAGTTCGATTGGGGAGATCTCCAAAGAAACCTTGAGGTATTCCCAGACCAGATTCTTGCATGTTCTAGCAAGCACAGGGCTCAGCACAGTCCATCACCCCGATCAGCTGGTGGTTGCAATTGCTGTGTTGGTTCTGTTTTCAGTCCCGAGTTGCGCTGGAACCAATGGGTGTTGCAGTCCAGTCTGGTTCTGCCCAACACATACTCGGCCCTTACATCAACCAGTGGGAGCTGCAGCCTAATTGGGGCGACCCACAATAACCCCCATCAGGCCCACCCCCTACCCTGCTTTGCCAGTATGTGTAGCAGTAGACCAGTCTGTCCCCCATTCCATTTGGCTCTTGTACTTGTCAATGGATATTAAAGCTTAGTTCCATCTAACCAACTCAACCATCCAGCCCTCACGGATATTGTTGAGTGCCTCTCTGTCTAGCCACCCCAGCCCCCGTCCTAGTTTTCATGCCCTCCCGCGGGACTAGTGACCCAGGAAGGGGAAACCCACTTTTTCCCTCCCAGGTCTCTCTGTCCCGGTTTATGCACTCTTTAGGTGGTTCTGTGATTTGACTTGACAGAATTAGTCCCCAGTGCCAGCTTCTGCCAGCTGATGCTGTGGCCAAGCCCAACCATCCCTCACCCGCTCTAATTTATGCTTGCACCCACAGGAATAATCAGCCCAGCCTGGCTTTTCCCTGATCTAGTCCACATGCAGCGCACAGTTGTTGCAGCCTTGCTTAGTCTGGTCTGTCCTCATCCCAGCCCACGCTCTCCAGTGGGAGTAGCTGTCCGGCGAGGGAACCAGCCCCTAAATCCCCCTGCCAGCTCTGTCCCTCGCTTCCTGGATCTCAAGTGTGCTGGTTGGGTGCTGTAGTCAAATCCAGTACAGGCAACCTCACCCTGACATTCCATAATGTGTACTGGTTTTGTCGCAACCAAACCCGGCTCATCCCACACTCTGTTCTGGTGTTCGGATTTGCCAGTGGATGATATGAACTGATTCAGCCTGGTCTGCCCCTGACCCATGCCGAATGTGTGCCAGTGGGAAACTTTCCATGGCCTATTCTGAGCTGTTTCCTATCATGCTTCTTGCGCTTACCTGCAGGGACTGTGTCCTGCCAGAGGAGTTGCCCAGGCTCCTCCATCAGAACCCCTCCCAATGCCAGATTTTGCGCATACCAGAGGGTCCTTGAGCCAACCCTACTCAGTTCACCTCCTGTCCTAGCAGGAACAGTGGCTTTTCCCGGCTGGCTTTCACCCCATTCTGGTTCTTGTTGTTGGATGTTTCAGCCCGGCCATGGCTCGTCCATACACACATACAGCTCACACATGGCTCAGTAGGGGGTTGAGACCCAGCCTAGTCAGTCCCACATCTACCCTGGTTCTCCATAACACCAGATGGTGTTGGGGTCTGAACTGGCCTGGTGCATCCAATCCCAGCCCACACTAGTGCCTCGGGTGACTGCAACTGTTTCCTAGATAGAACGCAGCCCCCATTCCAGCACACGCACCCCTTGGTGTGCACCTCAACCCTGTTAGGGTGTCCAACTAGGGGAACTTGTATTTCCACAGGGTTGGGCCCACACAACCCCATAGAGTCTACCCCAGACCAAGTTCTATCGCGTGCTGGATACAGTCTTGACCCTGACAAATGTGACCACTCCACCACTCCGTCAAACAGTTGGGTAATGGTACCCATCACTGCCAAAGAGGCCCCCATCCATAGTATTGTGGTGGGCTGGTGTGTGACGATCAGTGATGTTCTAGGCAAACAGGCCATTTCTGTATTCCGAAT
The DNA here is from genome assembly GCF_030435755.1 of Ochotona princeps. Lineage (NCBI taxonomy): Eukaryota > Metazoa > Chordata > Mammalia > Lagomorpha > Ochotonidae > Ochotona > Ochotona princeps. The sequence continues at coordinate 5,261,297 of NC_080851.1, forward strand.
TGGGTTGGTGTATCTGACTAACAGTAATTGTCTCCTGGGTACTTCCCTCCAAACCACCAGGTCTCAGTCCCCACGCATGCCTAAAACTTCCATGACCCTGTCACTGGGAATCACCCAAGATTCACTACTCACCTACACTAAAATTGGACTTAGTCATGGGTGTCCCCAGGCAGCAAACATATCTTAAAAAACCCCAGAGCAGGCCGCCGGGCGGCCAGCAGGCAAAGCCTGGCACCACATGGTGCACTGGCCACCCTGGGTGAGGCCGAGGACTCGTTCACTGCCTTGCGGTAGTGTCTTTGTCGTGAACCCCCAGCATTGGGTCCGACCCGGCAGGGGCACCCCCCACAGCCGCCACACTGTGAAGAGCGGCACTTGCCCCCAAACCCAAGGCCCGATGGAGTTTACATATACCCACATGCTGGCATAAATGTTAAATGACCTCTGGATTACCTATACCATCTGATACAATGCAGATTATGTATAAATATTTGTTTTTTCATTTTTTCCAAATATTTTCGGTCTGCAGTGGGTTGTGAAACCAAAGACGGGGGCAGGAGAAACCACCTGCTCAGCAAGAGAGAGAATAAATCTTCATTGCTTAAAGCCACTGATACTAAGGAGTTGTTTGTCAATTCGTGTTAGGTTTATGAATTCCTGGCTGGGGTATGAATTTAAAGGCAGATCGTGTGAGCCCATAAGTGTTTCTTTTACTAACTGTGTAAGGCTCATAGGCTTGAAAGGGGACACTTGAATGTAAATAAAGTTTAAGTAGCTGAAAAAGGGGGTTGAAGGTTTTCCAAAGCAAAGAGAGTCGCACAGTCCCAGAACAGGATCAGGAATGTAGCTGGCAAGTTTAGAGTCCAGAAGGCTGATTGGGGAGGTGGAGTCCACCGTTTGCTTCTAGGCAGGCACTAGGTTTGCCTGGTGAACCAGCACTGGAGCCAGACACAGCCAGGAGGCTGAATGTGAACCTAGAGAGATGTTTCCAAACCCCCAAAATAAGATGACTATTTATATTGTTTTGTGTAAGAAAAACAGTATGAATATTTTGAGCCTGCAGTGATTTCAGGACATCTGAAGATTACTCAGTTTACCCTAGCCTATCCGTGGGTTTCAAAAGCTTCACGAAAAAGAAAACAACTTTATAATTTAATCCGATTTTTCCATGAACTTTTTTGAAGTAGCCCTGTAGGAGACAGGCCAAAGAAAATGAGAGAGAGAACGCAGCGGTCAGGCATCAAATCTAGAAATGAAATTTGAAATATGATTGTAACAAGAGGAGCTCAAACACCTAGAAAGAAAAAAGGGCATTAGTCTATCCAGCACCTAGAGGAGAAGAAAGGGGGGTCTGATTTCATTGACGACTTCAGAGTTGAGACAGAGTGTTTAGGAGTTACAGGAAATACTACAGAAATCATGAACTCACATGAAGGATAATGGAGGTTTCTTTGTTTTAATGCCGTTTTAAGAATAAAATGTCTTGAAAATTCCCAGTTGTTGCTCAGAACCAACACCAAGATTTAGAAGTACAGACACTGACCCAGGGACTGCAATTTGTGATTACAGTGTTATGAATAACTGAAGCAAGACTAAATGAAGGTAGTAGAAATATTTTATGGGAAATACGGTGGATACTGTAAGCACTTAAACAGAAGTAGTCAGACTTGCTTGACTTCCTCCTTTTTGCCTAATTCCTAATTTCAGTGTAGTGTCATCACACAAGAAAGGTCTGCATCAATGAAAAAGAGGGGAAAAAATCAGTATTCTTTTCTGGGGACTACAGTAACTATAGCTAGCACCATCTAAGATAAAATCTCTCTTTGAATTAATAAATATTATGGTTATTTCCTGGTTATTTGGTTCTTAAACATGACACTGCTTATACTTAAATTCTTTTGTAGTCAGGATCAGTTTTAATGGGTTGGAATTTACAGTAGCAAAACAAGAATGAAAGGGTAACAGGGACCCTGCATGGTAACCCAGCAGCTCCTGTTCTCAACTTACACACGCCGGGGTCCCATATGAGTGCCGGTTCTGGTCCCGATGTCTCCACATCACATCCAGCTCCCTGTTTGTGGCCTGGGAAAACATTCAAGGATGGCCCAAGACCTTGGGATCCTGCACCCATGTGGGAGACCCGGAAGAGGCTCCTTGGCCCTGGCTTCGGATCAAATAAGCTCCAGCCATTGCAGCCTCTTGGGGAGTGAATCATCTGATGGAGGATCTTCCTCTCTGTCTCTCCTCCTCTCTGTAGATCAGACTTTCCAAGGAAAATAAAATAAATCTTGAATACTTGTACTTGAATACTGGCGGTGCAGGGGCAGGGGTGGATGGGAAAGGACCCCTGTGGCTTACCATCAGCTGAAGCTCAATATACACTTTGTCCATTGTTCTGTGAGTGGACAGCAACCTTACGTCCCATGAATCAACGTGTTACACATGTCTGTTGACAGCCTTTGTAGATCTTTCCAGAGTCCTTTCACATTTGTCCTCAGGGGGGAAGAAAAAATAAAGATACGCCCTGCTTCTGTACAAACAGGCACCCATTAAACCACGCTGGAAAACACCAATTTGCAACCGGAGCCATACAGCGATCTTAGATAAGCAGCTTTAGAAAAGATTTCTGAAATCCCTTAGTAAAAACTATCTTCCAGATCTTCCTTACTGTAATTAGGTATTTAATTGAGTCATCTTTTAAAAATGTGAGATGAAATGGAAAGTGCAATTGGTTGTACTTTATGCAAATGAGACCATTTGATTCTGTAAAATTATCCAGTGTTATCTTCTAGATAAAAGGCAAGAGAGAGAATTCTGCCTTTGATCGTTCAGATTCCAAGTCATAGAGAAATTTGGTGAATAATTTCTACAGTTGACGCAAGAAGTGGGGCAGTTATGTAAGCTGCTAATGAGGCTGAGGTGAGAAAGTAGCATCTCCGAAGTGCAGGACTGCCAGCATCAAGCGAAGCTTCAACCTGCCTCAGGAGTTTGTGGCACTGTTCCAGCAGTTCGCAGTTGTCACCTTTATAATGGAGTTGAAAGAGGAAGGGATTCATGCAATACCCTTTCATGTCTTTTACCCTATCAGCTACCGCAGCTGCAGTTGAGCTTTGGCGGTCATGCAGGAACGCTGTGAAGCGTACGAGACAGTGGAGCAGAGACCTTAGTCCGAGAACCTAGGCTTGCGCCTGCGCTCTCACTTCAGGCGAGCCACCTCTCCAGGAATGCATGTATTCATTACAGGATTCAGAGGTGTCAACTTTGAGGCAATTTTGTCTTTTCATTCCTCAAAGTATGTGAAGAGAGGAAAAAAGAAAACTAATTTGAAATATCTGTGTGAAGAAAAAGATCATTCCAGTGGCCTCTGACTGAACATTTCACAAACAAGATCACAGTTACCTGCAATACAAAGACCACAAACAAAATAATGGATAATAATCAGAGGTTCTCTTGCCCTGCTGATAACTAAAGTGACTCATAAGCAAGGACAAAAATAGTCTTTCCTGTAGGAAAAAAATGAGAGTGTTGTCAGACCCAATTTTATATGTGAATATTTGATGCATTTCTTTCTAAGTTAAACCACAAAAGGGAGAAAGAAAATATCTAAGAAATAAACTCACTACTTAGAACATCCATCTAGGGTTTCCTTTTATGTAGAGAAATGTACAGTGAAATGTAGAACTGAATATATTTCCAAGCTGAATGCAGAATTTTAGATAGCAATACTAAATTTGATAGCAATGAAAAGTCAATGTAAGCATGTTCAAGGGAGCCTGATTTTGCTATGATAGTCATGGTAGCACCCAATGAGGTTTACCATGTTTAAATTCTGTATTTGCCAGTTGAATTTTGACAAAGTTCTAAAAATAACATGATTCTATTATGACTAACATTCCCATCACTCTCTGGGTATTTTAACCTTGTATTTCACTATTTCTAATGACACGGGTGGTTACACAAACCAGAAACATATGAGAACTATGAGCTCCAAGAGAAACGAAACAGCCCAACAGAGTTATTTACTTGTAGGTCATAGGAAGCTCTAGCTTGGTGGTCTCCAAAGAAGGCTTTTGGAGCCCTGATTTTGTTTTGTGGAACTCACATGGAGCATCAGCCAGAATTTCCAAGCTAAAATCTTAAAATCTCTAAGAAGTTAGAGTTTCATAAGGCTAACTTGGTAATGAGAGTTTAATGGGACTGTTCTCACAGGTAGGTGTTTTGGCCTTGTTACAAAAGCCTATGCACGAGCTACTCACCAGTATTCCAACCAAGCTGTGAGAAAACACTGACTTTTAGTAGACATCTCATAGTGTAAAAGTTGGAAAACAAGATATCTTAGAAAAGAACTATGAATGTAAATTACTAGAGCAAGCTTTCATAGCTAATCACCCTAATAAAAAGTGGTATGTAATAACGTGTAAGGTACAACTACTAAGAAGACGTACTAATAAGAAAGCTAACATGGGTTATAGGTTGATTTTTTTATACGTCAATTTAAAAGTTAAATTGATATTGACAAAAAATGTCTATGTATCACCGATGAAATTAAAGAGAAAACAGTTGTTCAGATCCTAGAGCAGGTCTCGGGAGTCTTCTGTCCAGCAGGACCCAACACCACTGAGGGGTGAGGCGACAGTGCTCCTCTGCAGCAGAAACACTGCAAACAAACTGGTGCTGAAGGATATCCCTTGGCTTGAAAGAAGATACAAGCTAACATAGGATAGGAAAGGTGGGCAGGCAGAAGGCAGTCTCAACAGTACTTCCACCTATCAACCACATTCTGACTGGCTAACAGATACGTCTATCTTTCTCGTCCCTCCAATGAAGTTAAAGGTCAGGAAGCGCAAGAAACACAGGAAACTGTGTCTCAGGACAGACTTGTTACCTGCTGAAAAGCAGAATGGATGTAGTTTGACTTCCTAGAGTTGTTTACAAAGGAAGTCCTAGCACAGTTCAAACAAGAGCAGGGAAGAGAGACTAGGGTGCAGCCCATTGCTCTTGTTGCATGCCCAGTGAACAGGCCATATTGGGGTCTCAGTTTGCCAAGGGCACAGTGTGCCATGTGCCTATGACCTCCCATATGTACTAGGCAGGTGGAGATCCAGGGGCAATCTCCCACAAGCAGGCGCTCAGAAATAAAAATTTGACCACTCCAATAACTGTACAGTGGTTCCCAGGAGCACTGATTCCAGAATTTTCTATTCCACTTGTATTTTACTAACTTAATCCAACAATGAAAAGAAATAACCATTTTCTCAATGGCTCCAACTTTTCATTGTGTACTAACTTCAAGATAAACTGTCCATTATTGCACATTGGCAAAGGTAAAGGAAGTGCTAAGAATTGTCTTCCCTCATGCATCTATTATTCATTCTAGAAATAGCTATTGAATACTTATTTCTGTGTCAGGATTCTGGCAGCCTCTTCTGGGGACAGGATGATGAACACAAACAAATGGCTCATATTTGCCCTTATGAAATATGATTTATAGTAACTGTTAGTGGTTTTTTTTTTTCAGAAAAACTCATTAATCTGACACCAACATAGTAGTTACAAGGAGCAATGTTAATAGTTGGGCAATGCTATGTTCCATAAAATATCAAAGCACACTCCCCAAACAGCACAACTCATACAATGAACACTGACTTTTTTACACTTTTTCAAAGTTCTAGTACTGTAGCAACATGGGAATAAAGAGAAAAAAATGGCTTTCAGTGGGTGATTACTGCAGGCAAGGCACAATATTTCTATTCCAGTGGTAAACAACCATTTTCAGCCTAAATTTATCTTTTTTTTTAATGAAAGTGAAAGTGAATACAAGAGGTAGACAGGAGAAATAATAAAACATAAAGGTATTTATCTTTGTGCACAAAAAGTGAAACATTATTCTAATGATAAATAAATTGCAAATAAAATAGTGTGTGGGCATACATGCGTAATTCAGACATATATGCATCATGCATGCATGTGTATCATTGTATAATTAAGACTTTCCAATGGGAGAGAGGTGAATTCACCTGCTGAAATGCAGATCAATCCCAAGACTGCAAACTGATGATTCACTAACAAGATCCTATCAGTTTCACTTGCTCTGTCCGGGTTTCTATAGATGTCTATACAAGACAAGTCAGGAATGTCCGCAACCAAATAAAACAGTGTTTCGAAGGCTTTTCTCCAGGAAGACACAACGGAAACCCTACTGCTCAGTGTATTTTGTTTAAAATCAGAATCCTGTCTTTCCTGAAAACAGCCTCTTTTCAAAAGTGCTTTTTTCTTGTTATGTCAATCCCAATGCTTAGTTATGGTCAAAGGTCATTCAAGCACGTGCTAGACCATGGAAATTCCTAGCAACAGCTCTCCTTTTTTAATGCTTAGGGTTTCTTTTCTGTATAAAGGAAGCTGATCCCTCTCAAAGGCCAGTTCTGCACCCCAATTGCTGTCACCCCAATCTCTAAAGAAACTGTTTATAAAACTGAAAATTTTTTTTCTTAAAGTAAAGTTTGTCCTTGATGGGTGGGAAAAATATTGACTTAAAGTTGAATATTTCCATAGTGGGAAAATGAAAGTGATTATTTTCTCAAAGGGACTGTTTTCTTTGATGACCAGAAAGACGCCCTTGATATTTATTTTATTTTGGTAGCCAAACCCACCGGAGGCAAGGTTCTTATTTAATAAGAGCCAAACACAAGCAAGGAAAAGAAAGTACAGAGAATCAGAAATTTCATATTTTGTTAACACATTACCTTCTTTTGTCTCTATTTCCACTTATGAGAACTGATGTAAATGCTTTTATACACTTCTATGACCCCTCAGGACAGGTGCTGAACACAAAACTGACGATTGAGCCAGGTTTCCAAACAATAGTGCCTGGTTTCTGTTAATCTGTTACATTGTGCTCATTTATTTGGGATCTGCAACTAGTCTAATAAGAAATGATCACCAATAAAATCCACTACTCTTTTTTTTTTTTTGTCATTTAAGAATTTAATGAGAAAGAAAGTATTCTGAAGAGATGAAACTAACAAAAAAATCAAAATCCATGAGATATAGTTTCCACTGATCTTTGTTGGTCAGTTGTGTCTCCTGCAGGTAAAAAATAGGTGAGTTTTGCTTTTTTGGTCCAGCCTACTAATCTATGACATTTGATTGAAGAATTTAAGCCGTTTACATCCAGGGTTAATACTATTGGATGACCCCTATGATGCCATAATTGGTATTATTTTCCTGTGGGGTCAGTGCAATACACTGAGTTCAGTGAGTTCTCTCCCAGCTTAGTGCATGCACAGCTCACTGTTGTCCCTACAGTCTTTTTTTTTTTTTTTTTTCAGCAGATGAAAGATCTTTTCTCTGTTTCTCCTCCTCACTGTGTATCTGCCTTTCCAATAAAAAAAAAATAATCAATAAATAAAATTTTTAAAAATTTCGCTTAAAAGACTTGTCACATATTTTATGAGGAAAATCTGATATATCCTGGAGAAATACTGGAACTGGAACTTGTTAGCTGCCCAGGGCACTGGAGACAAGGGGCGGGTGGGCAGTCTAACAGAACTTAGGATATAATGGGACATTTTTAACAGAATATAATTTTAACTATAAAATTTGTAGGCAAGCATCCCTGAGAAGTTATCATATCACCCCACCCACTACCACTTTTAGGTAATAATAATAATAAAAAGCTATTACTTCCATTCTCATCTTCTGTAGGCCAAATGTCTTAGAAACAGAAAATGCTCTGTCCTTTTCTCCAAATCCTAGCAGTAGCAATAAAAGGAAAATCTATCATATTAGGGTAAGAAAACGCACAATATGCAATAGTGTTCAGAGATATGATTCACTTTTCAACTTTGAAAGTAGGAGAAAAGAAAAATTAATCTGGCATAGAGCAAGCCTGGACACCTTGAACAGGTCAGGATACTGAGCACATGACTTCCTGATTAAAATATGATTAAGATAATTTCTGAAAACCCTGGTGCCTAAAACTTGTGAGTATAAAATATACTGATGCTTACATTTCCTTTGGATGCACATTGCATATTATTAGGTAACCTGTTTGTATGATTAGGATAATATGAAGTAGTCTATCCTATTAAATTAATATTGTGCTCTTTTTAAAGATTCATTTATTTTTGATTGAAAGGTAGATTTTGCAAAAAGATAGACATAGTCACTCCCCACAAGCCACAACGGCCAGAGCTGAGGTGACCCAAGGTCTTCCATGTGGGTGCAAGGGCCCAAGCTGGGAGCCGGGAGCTTCTGCCAGGCCTCCCATGTAGGTGCAGGGGCTGAAGCCAGGAGCCAGGATCCTCTGCCAGGTCTCCCATGTGGGTTCAGGGGCCCAAGGACTTGGGCTACCCTTTTCTGTTTTCCCATGTCCTAAACAGAGAGCTGGATTGAAAGTGGAGCAGTTGTGACATGATTTGGCTCCTGTATAGCATGCTGGCACTAATAGGTAGAAATTATGTAGCTATAATATATCTTGCATTTCAGATTTATCAGAACATTTGTATGTTTTACATGCAAACAAGTTTTAACAGTAGTACTTACTATTAAATGCTTTTTTTTCATAAGCTGGCAACAATATGATATCTAAATATACAAAGAATTTATTTAAAATAATTCTTGTAGCCCACGCACATAAAAATAAACAGTCATATATTGTATATGTATGTAGGTTTATCTATGTTTTTAAAAAATGTGTGACAAATGTAATTCTTAAAAACAGCCCATTTTTTATTATTGAAGTTTAAGGGCCTGAAGTAACTTGCTAGGAGTTATAAGTATAAAGCACTTAGAAGAGTTAAGTTTGGGGGACTTGCAAAATTGATAAATTCATTAATCACATTTCTTGATAGGTATACAATAAGTGGCACAAAATTTGAAGTGTTGTGAATTCCATATGTAGCATGCAGTAAATTTTAATAAATATTAACATAGAAAAATGAGTCTTAAAATCTGATTACATATCCTAATTAACTCTGTAGCTTACGGGGTGTTAAATGCTGATTACTCGACTTAGTTTATGTTAAAGTTAGTGCCTCAAATAATTTTTGATTGCTCATTGCTTGTCAAAGTCATGTTTGTAAAATCTATCACACAAATTACCATTTTCATCATTATAAGGATACATTTTAAATAGATTTAACATATCTTATAATTTACACGAAAATTTGAAAGTTTGTCTACTAGAATTCTCTTAAAAGTGTACATAAAAATATGCCGGAAATTATTAAAACTATCTTTGTAAAATTTATAAAAGCAAATAGTCACTGATAAAAAAAATCTAAATGTATGAATGAGTTGGGAAATAACATCTTTGTTGTGAAAATCTCTTAACTTCCCCATCTCCATATTATTATCAAGAACAATATGAAAGGAATACATTTCATCAAATACTGAAACCGCTGCCATTGGTTAACTGGCAGCAGAATTGGGAATCTAATCTGCTATGTGTTTAGAATGCTTTTAGCTGCTTCTCTCTCTAAGGCTGTTCACTAGAATGTGTGTGTGTGTGTCTGAAGTAACAAGTCAAGTCTCCTTTCCTCTCAAGAGCACCAGCTTTGGCCACGTGCTTAATAAAACGGCTCCACTAACTTAATTCTGTCTGCAATTTGTGTACATGACCCAAATCACCTCCAAGTAAATGATGATTAGTTGCCCCAACCATGAAACAACCAAGAATGGAGTCCCACTTGCGGCCGGGTGGGGGGTGAGGAAGAAGGTAGAACTGAGGACTTGTGTGTAGCACCTGCCCACACCATGCCCCCGTGCCCAACGGCATCTCCACGGGGCACTGGCAAAAAAGGTTGGAAGATCACCGAGGGCTGTTTACACAAGTGGAACCATTCCTCCCCAGCTCCAATTAAGCAGACAGCAGTGAAAGGCTTCTCTATTCCATTCGTCCAACAAAAACAGCATGAAGTGGACATCGAGGGAAGTAAATGACCAGGAACAGTGAGACATCGGGGAGAGAAGATTATTTTCTAAATACTTCCACTTTTTTTTCAGCTTTTATAAAGCTTATCCTTAGTATTTGCTGCAGGAATCTTTGCTTAATCTTTGTGTTAAAGAAAGGCAAGTGATGAGATTTTTGTACCATCCATACGAAATGAGAATATACCACTTAGATGAAAGCTTAATATTTTTCTCCTTGCATTCTTTATTCCTGTGGGTTTTTGTAGTCTTTGAAGTTCTATAAGATATAGTTCGTTTAACATGTATTTCTTAAACTTTTCATAATATCACACATAAATATTTTTTCTAAATAAAAATTAAGTGATGATAAAGATCATAATTTTTTTCAGTTCTATTCCTAATCTTAATTTCCATGATTTTCTTTCTTTCTTAGGTCTTGCTACAAGCATAGTCTGTATTAATGCTATTTTTAAAGCTAGACTTGGGAAAATTGAAGGATTTCATGGTTAGGTTTATCTACTTGGCAGAACTAGGTCCAAACAAAAAACAAGTCAACCCAATATTGTATTAAATGTCAAACTTTATTTATATCCATCCTGTTACTTCAAAAGTAAAAGCAAGCAAACAAAAAAAAAAACCAAAGAGTGGTTATTTACTTTCTGTGTTCCAGATACTGCTGAAAGTCTGTGTGCATTATCATATTTAAATCTCAAAAATATATAAATATTAATCATAATAATATTCTGCTATTACTCCAATTTTGTAACACAATTTGGCATGGTTTGGTGGCCTGGTGGCTAAGTTCTCATCTTGTATGTGCCAGGATCCTATGTGGCACTAGTTCGTGTCCCAGTTTGTGGCCTGGGAAAGCAGTAAGGGATGGCCCAAACCCTTGGGCCCTTGCACCTGCGTGGCTTTGGATTGGTTCGGTTTCAGTTTTTGCAACCACTTGGGGGAGTGAACCAGCAGATGAAAGATCTTTCTCCCTGTCTCTCTATCTGCAAATCTGCCTTTCCAATAAAAATAAATAATAAAAAAAGCACAATTCAATCCTGTAAGCTGTTAATCCTACAGAATGTTGGCTATCCCTTCTAATTTACAGAATAAGAACAATTGTGATTAAACTGTAGATGGAAGGTCTGGAGACGTATCACCAGCAGCAGCATTTGTTGTACAGCAGTTAAAGAAGCATGTATTCCATAGCGGAGTGCCTGCATTCAAGGCCCAGCCTGCTGTCGGCAGGTGCTGTATCAAGCACTTAGCTCTTGGGCACCGCACAGGACACCCAGATTTAGTTGCCCGATTCTAGTTTTCACCTGGCTCACTTCCAGCCATTTCAAGCGATTGGGGTTTGAATCAGTAGATGGGCATCTCTCTCTCTCTTCTTTCAAATATAAATCAGCACAATATTTTAAAAAACTTATCTATTTATTTGAATGGCAAAGTTATGGAGTGAGAGGGAGTTAGAAGGAGACAGAGCATACTTCCATTTGCTTGCTCACGTCTCACGCTGGCGGGTTGAGGTCAGGAGCTTCAGTTGGTTCTCCCACGTGGGTGCAGGGGCCCAGGCACCTGAGTCATCTTCCACTCTCCCCGTTGCACATTAGGAGCTGGATTGGAAGGGGAGCCGCTGGGATTTGAACCAGAACTCATTTGGGATATAAGTGTTGCTAGTGACAGTTTAATCTGTTGTCCCTCAAAGATGGTACCATAAAAATAACTAAAAAAAAAATTTTTAAAACAAAATAATGGCATGAACTCTTCATGTGATATGAAAGACAACTTTAGCTAAGAATTTTCTCAACATTTGTATTTAGAATCATATAAATCAACAGTCATTGAATGAATTGCCTATCAACATCTGGTGTCCACACAAGATTGTAGAACGTGCCCGGGAGGTCACGAGGTCCAGGTTTGGGGAGGAGCATTTCCACAGCACTAAGTTGCTGCTTGTGACGCCCGCATCCCCTAGTGGCACGTCGGGGTCCAACCTGCTGTGCTACTTCTGATCCCACTTCCTGCGAATGCACGTGTGAGGAGGCCGGAGATGAGGCTCACTTCCTTGGGTCCCTCCACCCTGTGGCACGCGAGGCTCCTGCTGTGGTCTGGTCCAAGTCTGGCTGTTGTGAGCATTTGGGGGAATGAAATAGGATATGGGGTGACCTCTCCTACCTTCTCTCTCTCTCTCACTCCCCTTTAAATACAATGAAAGGAAACATAAACATAATTTAAAGCTTTGGATTCAGATTAGCTGGGATCAAAACCCATTGTTTCATCTGTTAATTTTGTGGTCTAGTAAAAATTAATGTCTTTAGCCTCCATTTATTCATTGGTAAAATGAGGGGAGATAATTACAAAGTGCTTCTTCAGTAGTTGTGCGAGTTGAGTCCATTCATATGAAACGTGTATAAGCATGTCTGGCACACCATATTGAGTACTAAATAAATATTGCACATTTTTCTCTTTGAGGAATTTCATCAGGTATGCATAAGCACCTGAGGGAGGTCGAGAGGCGACTTGGAGTGATGAGCACATCCACGCACTTATCTCTTTAGTGTGTGGAGATTCCCAGTTGCTCTGAAAGTTCTGATTCCGCATCAGAGTGACACAGTGGTAACTCTGCCAGCGATCTCGTGAGATGACAATGCCACTGTCGGAGTGATGGAAGCTCAGGATCCAGAGAGACGATTAATGATATCGACAACTGAAAGTAACTGACTTGTTCAAGCTTGGGACCAATGCGTGAGGCGCAACCAACAATTCGTTCATAGCTACCAGTGCCGTATCCCTTTTTCCCCCTTCAGGCTAACATGCATGCACAATGTATCGATTTCTCAAATATTATCCTGAGACTTTCTTCAGCAAGTTGCAAGACAATGCTACATCTACCAGGCAGATCATATATGCGAAGGATTAAGAAAGCCCAGTTGTAAAACAATGAAACGCCTACACTCTGGAGTGATTTGCAGGAAAATACAGCATCAAGAGCTCTCATTCATGTCCCCCAGCCAGTGACTCAGCAAAAGTGTCCCGTTGACCACTGATTCACAGATTTTCCACAGGCCAACTGGCAAATAGAGAAGAATGAATTATCCTCGAACAAACCGTTTGTATTACAACAAACGAACTGTTGTATTCCTATACAGTTTCCATGATTTCCTGCTCTACTGTTATTAGATTTCTGTATTGCATATTTCTTTCCTTATTAGGAGAAGCGGTGAGTCACACAGCTGTGATATATATCCCAATTAATTTTTTAAAAATTCAAGAGCAAGCTGAAATACACTTCAATGTGAGAAAAAAAAACATGCATGTCAAACTTAGAGAGAAGGAAATCAAGCCTTAGCTGTACGTGAAACTTTTCTCCTCTTCTTTCTCTTATACATATGCATAACATCGTCCATATTCTGTTTATTGTGACAGATGTATGTTCTATGACAGTTTGAATCAGTGATTGGGCAAAGTATGCTTTTCACTCCCATTGTTCCAGCAGCCTTCCATGAAACACCACCAGGAGGGATATTAGGAAGTCTTACCGCCTCACAGATTGCAGCCAAGTTGTCAGCTGTTGCTGCATGAATTGTGAGCTCAAGACACATTTTTAGCCTTTGGGCTAAAACCACTTCAGATGACACATCTTTATACAGTTGTCCAATTAGTATTAGTATAAGCCATCACTGTTGTCATAAATAATGTGTCGCACAAGCGAGAGTATAGTGATGACTTTCCCCTGGAATGCAACGAGAGGTCTCTGACCACGACAGTTACTGCTGTCGGGCAGTCACAAGCCTAACTTAGTCCTTAGGGACTCTTGAAAGCATTGCTCATTCTTCATGCCTCAAATATGTAATCACATCCTTGAGTCTTGAATTACATACTGATAACAATTGCTTCTTTTCTAGAAAGCAGGCCATACCAGCCACAGAAGAGGAGAATTAAAAGATTCATAAATTGCCTGTGGACACACATGATAATGTTTGTGCCGAGGGATGGCACCTGTGGCGTTGTCAGAGGCCTCCTGCAGAGGCAAATGCTAGCCCTGGACTCCAGAGGCCTCTTAGCTTTTAAATTTATGATTTCACACTTGAGGCGTCTGTTTTCACTTAAAAAGCCAAATGCAAATTCCAAGAAATTAATTTCCCTTTAAATACGACTGAAGAGGCATCTTTAGCCTTTGGGTCTTACAGTCTTTTGAAGATCTTTCAAGATTAACAGAAAATGGCCAAGTGAATGTGGCAGTGCAGCTCATGAAAAAATTATCTTTGTAAAATAAGTCATTAGAAGAACATGATTTTATAGGAAACATTTTATAATGTCTACATGCAAATGCCAATGGGTGATAATTTAGCTTTTTATTTCTTTTGAAAAAAATATTGAGAACTTAGCCCTTAATAGCAAATTAAAATGAATATTTAAGTCTCTTACCGAGATAATTCATTCACTAAATAGGTAATTGTGGTTTGTGTCTGGGGATTTAACTATTTTTAAAATTGAAAAGTCATGTTTAACCACCTTCCATTAAATAAGCTTCTTTGGATAAAAGACTGGCCATTTATAATAAAGACAAATTATTGTATTTCTCCAGCAAAGTGCCTATTAATTTGTGAATTGATTTAAAACTTACTTTAACACAAGTGGGAACCAAACATAGTAATATCGATGAAAAGCTTCTGAGTAATTTTCTGTCTTAAAGGAAACACAGTTATTTTGGCATTATTACTGCATTTGACTGTGTTGATACGGATTTCTCTACTTTGCCTTAGGGTTAAAATAAAAGGCTACAGCCACCCCTCCTTTGGTCATTTGGAAGCCTGAAACTGCTCAATTCCTTTTCCGTGTGCTGGAACAGCAGCTTCAGGCCATGAAAGTCTGATCACAATTTTTTTGTACTATCAACTTTATGAGGAATTGATTTTAGAGATGGAGGGAGAGCTCTCATCTGCTGATTTAGTCCTCAGTGTCTGCTGCTGAAGCCAGGAGTTTGGAACTCAAGCCAGTCCTCTCCCACTCTGATATGGAATGTCTTAACTACCAGGCCAGATATCCCAACCTAGATCACATGATTTATGTTCCGTTCCCTAAAATGGGAAAGCTATTTAAGATAGGAAAAACCTACCGGGGGAGCCAAAGGTAGTGGAGCCTCCTTGGAACTTACATGTCTCCAAATTCTTCCAGAAGAAAAGGAATCCTTCTTTTAAGGACAGGTGGAGTTGGAGCCCATGTTCCAAATGATATCATCAATGGGCTAATTCCAAATCTGTCCACTCAGAAGCTGCCTTGCCGGGTTTTCCGCATGTCAGCTTCCTTAAAGCTTTCCCCAGGATCTGAATCGTGCTGCTTGGTGGGCTGTACTGAGTTTTGCTCTTCCTGAGGACCCTCATCACAGATTGCCGTGTGTGCATGAGCACCGGACTTGCCTTTCAGAAGCAATCAAGCCTCGTTGTTATGCTTTATCTTGCTGTACACATCACTGTTACCTTAGTGTATGAAAGGGGTATTCAGAAGTATTCACTGGCATGATTTATCAAACATTTAAATACACAGAATGTATTTGAAAGTCAGTTACAGAGAAAGAGACAGGGAAAGATGCACAGAGAGACAGATCTTCCATCCATTGATTCACTCCCCAGATGTCCACAAAGGCCAGGGCTGGACCAGGCTGAAACCAGGAACCAGGAAGTTTTTTTTGGTCCTTTGCATAGTTGGCATGGTCCCATACATTTGGGACATCTGCTGATTTTCCCAGGCCATTAGCAGGGAACTGGATCAGAAGTGGAGCAGTTGGAACACAAACCAACACCCAGCTAAGATGCAGGCATTGCAACTGGTAGCTTTTACTATTGTGCCACAATATCAGCTCCACTTACATGTATTTATTTCTCCATTTTTCTTCATGGCTCCTCTTACACAACTCTGTTGCTTCACCAGCAGCACCTGACCTCATTCCCTATCTCATATTTGCCCCAGGATTTGTGGAAGAGGGGTTCTTGTGAAGCCAATGTTGTAAAAAAATTACAAGTAGGGCCCAGAATAGTAGCCTAGTGGCTAAAGTCTTTGCCTTGTACGTGCCGGGACCCCACATGGGTACAGTTCATGTCCCAGATGCTCTACTTCCCATCTAGCTCCCTGCTTGTAGCCTGGGAGGGCAGTAGGGCATGGGACTCTTGGGACCCTGCGCCCATCTGAGAGACCCAGAAGCAGCTTGTGGTTTCAGCTCAGCTCAGCTCAGCTCTAGCTGTTGCAGCCACTTGGGGAGTGAACTAGCAGATTGAAGCTCTTTCTATCTCTCCTCTCTATAAATCTGACATTCCAATAAAAATAAATAATTTTTTAAAAAAAGTTTCAAGCAGAATTTTCAGGTGCTCACCATCTTCTGGGCAGTGAACACGCCGCAGCCCCAGCCAGGCTGGTTCCCCTCTATCATTCTATTCCCCAACCTCTCCCAGCTGTCAACATCCGGACCTCACATTGCTGCCCCTTGGAGGAAATGCTCATGAAAACCAGAGCTCATTTTCCATGTGAGTTTAGAGGAAGGTCCTTTAGCATTTTATGTCCAAAAACAAACAGCACTGGTGTGTGATCTTTTGTTCTTTTGCGCCTTGGAAGTCAAGAGGACAGACAGAAAGAGTTATGCTGCTGTTCTCCACTGTTGTTATTTGCCCTGAGAAGACAAAATTTAGGCACCTCTGTTGGTTTAAACATCAAAGTCTGTGAAGTGTAAGCGAGCGTGTTTGGATTCCCTGGTGGCACAGGAAAGTAGAGTTTTTTTGTTTGTTTGTTTGTTTTGTCTGAAAGATGCTGAACTGCACAAGAAGGAGTTCCTGTAACTCGTTACAGAGAACAGGAGTTGCCAGCATTCTAGCAGGGCCTGGGATGTCTCCCTGCTTGGGAAGAGCAAGACAGAAGTGAGACCACTAGAAGGAACCACGTGTCATCCCCTCCCCATCCGAACACACATCGTCATCACTTAGGTCTCCCTGCATTCACCAAATACCCTCAGCTCACTCTGCTTCCCCAAGGACTTGCTACCTGTACCCCAGTTCATCTGGCTGAGAAATAAGCAGCTCTATGACTGGAATTTGCTTAAAATATCCTTGGCAGTACATACTATCTTCAATAGCTTACTGTAGGCATTATATCTAGACCAATCATCATTCTAACAGTGTTTAAAATTTGAACATAAAACCTTGAAAATTTAAATGTATAATTACTTTATGCTTCTTTAACATGAAATATTTATATTCTGTCATGCACTTTGATAATTATTTTAAATGAAATATTGAACATCCTAGCCAAAATATATTTTAATATTTTAAAAACTTGGAATATCTCCCAAATGCTTCATTTACAAACAGGATTATTCTATGAAATTTTGAATGTTTTAATGCACCAATAATATATAAATACATACAATTTTGAAGTACAAATTCCTTTTTTTATAAACATGGCCTTTTAAACATAGAACAGAAATTGGAGTAATAGAAATCCCGATTCCCCCCCACCCCCCTTTTTTTTTTCAGGACTGAGAGACCATTTAAAGAGAGAAAACATTTCCAAATGCATTCTATGGCTTGTGGTCACAGACTTGATAAAAATTATAAGGCAAGTAATGAATGATGAAGAAAACATGGGACCTGGATGCAATGGAATGCTGCTGAGCCTTCCAAGGGGTGGAGTTCTGTCATTTGCAAAGACATGGAGGAAACTGGAGGTCATTGTGTTCAGTGAAATAGGGTAAGATAATTACCATATGACCTTTCTCATATGGGAATGAAAAATCCTTTATTTTGACATTAAGAATAAGATGTGATTTCAGAGACTGAATTATGGTTAGGTAGGCGTAAGAAGTTCTGGGATTCTGTTGCATCAGACAATTATCATCAGACAATAATAAGTGCTATATATTTCTATAAAAAATAGAATAAAAATTTTTGAATGGTTTTTATCAAGAGATGTTAGCTGCTTGAGTAGGCTAGATATGTTTACTCTGAGCATTAACCAACATAGACATCTATAGAAGCACTTCATGATATTCCATTAATACCTACATTTTTATGTATCAGTTAAATAATAAGTTTAAAGCAGAAGAAAGGACAGTGGAAGGGATGGAGGGGAGTCTCCCAAAACAAGGCTGCCTTCGCTTGGTATTGCGTTACACCGACAGGTTTTCTGGGGCCCAGCTGTGTGCATTTGTGGGCAGGATTAGGGTTATTGCACTTAGCTGGCCTCTTGCTCAGCTGTCTGCCTCCCCATCTCACTTTCACTTTCCAAGTCTCGAAGAACGTGGAAGATAAATCTCTGACTGGAATTTCCTTAGTGCATAGATTCTAGACGATATGGACAGAAATGTGCTCTGCTGGGCATTGTCGCTCAAAAAATTGCCGAAGCCTGAAATGGGCATTGGGTTAACTACTGAGAATGTCCCGTTTAAGACACTTTGAGGAAAGTCGAGAGGAGGAGCCCGGGTGGGATCAGTATGTGAAATATGGTTCAATATGGTTAATCAGCTTACAGTTGTGAATGTGGTTATTCCTTAAAGGAGACTTACCTTCTCCCTTCGCCCATGATTCCAGCCATTAGTCCTCTGTGAAAAAGCAAGGTTCCTAGAAATGCAACCCTGCTTATGCCACTTTTTATGTCATTAACCTAAGGCAAAAGATTTCTCTAGGACAGGAAGCCCAAACAAGTCACAGAGAGCCGAGTCAAGGTGATGCTGAACAGCTTCCCGGGGAGATTCTTCCAGAATGTCCTTTCTGTTGAAGGGCTCTCTGGTGAAGCTTTAGGGGGTGGTTTTCTTCCAGATCTTTGGCCGCCTTTCTTAAAACACTTTCATAATGAGCAGATATCATTGTTCTTTCGCAGAAAACCAAACACAATACCTCGAGCATGCCAGGACTCCGCTGTGGCGAGCCCTGCTCCTGGCTACGTGTTCGCCGGTTCGCTTCCATCTCGCCACGGCCATTGCCACGGTTACACCTTTTCTTCATGATCACCCTGGGAAAGCAAGGTGTCATGTCAGAATTCTTGAAAAAGGTACGTCTGGATCTTGATCCTGTCTTTAAAATGTCCGTGGCAGTCTCTGTTCTCTTCTGGGCACGCGTGTTTTCCGTTGTTAGTCACTTGTTCCCTCAGCTTAGGTGGGTTGTGTGACGTTGCAGTGGTCATCGTTGACGTTGCCCTGACCTTAAAACAAGTTGACCATCTGAGACCCGACAGTTCTGGTTCAGTGTCCCCATTACCTTGGTGTGAAGCGGCTCCGGTTTCTGCACTTCTCCACCCACGCTTCAGCAGCAGCTTTATATTTATCCGTTCGTCACTTTTACAGTTTGTGTGGCTCTTTTGCAGCTGGGGTTCTGTCCTTTGTAGTGATTCAAACTAGATGTGCTGACATAGCCTAGATGGTAATATATATTTATTTTGGTGAACACATGGAATCCGTACGTTTTTTTCCCAGAATGTACATTTTCCACAAATGTTTTGAGGATCTTCTTACTTCCGATGAATATTGTTTTTCTAGCAGACTGTCTCACAGATTCCCAGGCATTGGTTAAACATCGTTTCTGGACAACCAAGAAACTCCCTGCATTTGGAAGTCAGAGTTCAAAGCAGGTAGAACAGTCATAGGTGAGGCTTTACTTCTTCCTCTTGGCTGTGGCTGATGTATTCATGCAGGGTGTTTACAGGTGATTCAGTTAAAATGAGTTCATCAGGCGCGGCTGCACTATCCCAGACAGGAGGAGGGGGCAGCTTGGACACAGGTGTCTGATGGGAAGTGAATGCCTACTTGGGGTAAGAGGCCATCTGAGAGCCATGTAGGGTGGCTGGGACAGATCCCTTCCTCACAGCCCTCAGAAGGAAGCTGTGGGGATGCCTGTATCTGCAGCTGTTAGTCCTCAGAGCTCAGCAAAAATTCTCTTGTTGAATGCACCTCTTCAGTGGCGCTGTGTGGTGAGACAGCCCTGGGAAGCTAATGGAAAGGCACCTCAAAAATTTCATGGAGATGGAAATGAAAGATCAGCTTATTTTGAAAAAAAAAAAAAAACTGAAGCCCATGTTAGTTTTTTATATATATATATACAATATACGTTTCTTGAACTTTTCAAGGACCTGTCATATTCATGGGATTTTTTTTTTTGGACTAAAATAAGCTTACCTTTTGATTCCATTTTCCATGCACCTTTTCAACTTTGCACAACATGTAAATAATCACTTTAGTTTTGGGAACATAAACACAAACTCTACGAAGTTAGTAAATAACATTAGCTTAATATTTGCTGACATTTGTGGTGAATTCATTTGCAAAATTTTAAGAAAAAAAATCTTTAAAAAGCTACTATTAATGTATCAGAAAAAATTACTGGTTTTCAAAGCTCGTTTCAAATATCATATGTCTAGATACATTTGAAAGATATCTTGGTCAAATTCATGGTTTTTAATTGACACATTGCTCAATAAATGTTAATGTAGTTTTCCTGTAGTACTGCTGTTTCAATATTGGCATATGCATGCTGATGTTCAGATAATTTGGGAGCAGAACAGTGAAGTCCCACGTTTTAGCCGTGCTAGACTCAGCTGTGCAGCCTTGGTTCACCAGAGCAGCAGCAGCAGCACTTCGTTGCATCCGCTTGGATGTTAGGATGTTCACCTAACCCAATCCAGGAATCCCAATATACTCGGTGATTTTGTTTTTAACAGATTCATCTTTTTATTTCAAAGGCAGAATTATACTAGTCATCTGTTGAAAGGATTAACATTTCCTCATTGAATTGTCTTGAAAACTGTCAAAATTAATTGAACATAAACGAAGGAGTTTATTTCTGGAATTTGTATTTGGTGAAGTTAATATCCTGGTAACTGTGTCCATATATGGTTTTGAAATCAGGCAATACAAGTCTTCTATCTCTGTTCCTTTTCAGAACTTGCTTTGGCTGTTTTAGATTTTTCCGATTTCTGATAGATCTTGTGATATCTGTTCTCATTGATTTTTCTCTTCTCTTTTGTCTTTAAATGAGATCACTTAGTTGATCGAGTTCACTAAGACTATATGTAACCAGATTGAACTTCCTGTTGAGTATCTTTAGGGATTTTTTTTTCTTATTTAAGTTATGGGATATATGAACGCTAGAATTTCCGTTTAAAAGCATTTCCAACTTTTTTTATGGAGAATTTTTTTTTGTTGTTTTATTGCCATTATGTCCTCTTTTAATTATTGTGTTGGACAGCACTACATTTTGAAAGTATTCGTGACAATTCTTTTAAATTTTTATCTGGCAAGTCCAGCGTCTGGAACACTTGGCCTCTTTCTGTTCTTGTTTTGCTTCCTGGAGTCTGAGTGACACATTACTGTATCTTGGAGTATCTCATATTTTATATTGAAAAGTAGGTGTTCAAAATAATATATCGTGGCAATCCTCAATTCAGATTTTGCTCTGCCTCAACCCTATTGTTACAGTTTTGTTTGTTAACTGGCTGATTTCTTTGCTCAGTAAATGGCTCAGCTAAATCTGGTTTTTATATGGTAGGTGACCACTAATGCTTTTATTTTGTTCATTTATTTTTTGTTTTAAAATATGGTTTTCCAGGATTTTGTCCCCACATGTGCATAGCTTAGTTGCCAGCCAATGATGAAAAAAAAATGTTGTGTTCAAGCATCTGGCTTGTTGATTCCCCTGAGCAGTGTCTCTGTGGATGGTTGACTGTATTCCACTTCAGACTGTCAGACTTGGCTTCTTCTCCACTGGAAGCTTTGATGTCCCTTCAGCATATGTGTGCAGACAGAGGTCAGCCAGAAGTATGTGACTGGTTTAAATGGTATTAGGCCTCTACTTTGCATAGACTCAAGCAAGAGCATGCTAGCCCCGTCCATATCCACAGTATGGTCACTTGTACTTGCATGTCGCTAAACGGGGCCATTGCTGTCCTTTCCAGTTGAGCGTTATAACTGTAGAAGCACCATTGTCATAACCTGGTGGCCGTCACGGGTCCCTAGGCCTCTGGACTGGGGACAGGGTGGGCACAGTCCTAGATAGGTCCACACATGCCTACACTTTCACCTTGGTTCTAGCTTTTCAAGCATAATTGTCTTATGAACTGCGGTTTGCCTTTTTTTCCTTCTCTAGAGCATGGAAGTGGTTGTTTTCATCTCAAATTTTGGGTAATATTATTTGTCATTTCCTTTGGCCAGGAGTGAGAACCTAATATCCAGAGGTTTTACATATTTTATCCATTTCTCTCTTTGCCTGTCTCACGTGAAACAGTGATCATTTTTATTTTCTCAAGGATTGGTCAGGGTCAAGGGTCTTTGTGGGCCTTGGCTATTATCCCAGTGTTACATCTACTGGGGTTATTGTATAGATTGCTTGCTTGGGTCACTTGTTCCACTTGCTCAAGACTCTTGTGAAGCTACAAGTGTCAGGGTATCCAACTGTGTCACAGCATCCCTCTTTGATAATCTATTGGCACCGATGCAGTTAATTTACTTTGGGGTGATCTCAGCTTTACCAAATCACCATCGTCTTAACATGGGTCACGTGGAAATACTTCAGTATTTACAGACACAAATTGCAAGTGAAAAGTACTTAAGAGAGTTAAAAGGCCAAATGGAAGGATTATGTCGTTATAAAGAATAGTAGCTGTTTTATTTAGAGAACTGCTACCTAAAGACTGTAGATTACAAACTATAAGGAATGCAAATATTTCCTGACATTAACATTGTCCTCTTTAAAATTATAAATATAGCAGAAATGATAACTCATAATACTTTCTCATACATTTTATCATTAAAATAACTATCAATTTGTCATAAATTATACATGGAAAATACACAGTAAAGCCCTTACCTTTTCAAGATAATGTTATAACTGCAAAAGAAGACCGATTTCTAGGTTGTGGCTTGCCATGTAAGATCTATAATTTCATAGATTTTAATCTACTTTGTTAGGTATTAAATCATAACCAGAATGGAAGACATTTTTGAAAAATACCCTCTTTCCCTGGATCAAAGTAGAGAAATTTTACATGAATTTATAGTAAAATACTTTTCTCAATGCATTCATTATACAGTAATTTAGCAACAGCACTTTTCCCACCTTGCTCCTGCACAGCTAGCTTCTGTGTTAGCATTGTGGGAAGAGAGGCAAAGGGAGGCCCTGGGTGGTCTCTGCCTGTGACAGCACTGTTCATCAAAGAGTCAACCAAGTTTTGTTAAGAATGTATGAACAAATACTGATTACCCTCTGTGTGTTAAGAACTGTTCTCAGAATCCCAGCCATTCACCAGACTGCCAATAGACTCCCAAGCTTTTTTCTGTATAGGATAAAAATAGCACTTCAAACTCATCTATTCAAGGGATGCTATTGCATGTTTTTAAAAATAAAAGTTACTGAGTATTGAAAATTATTATGGATCAAGAGTAATGTTGATGCTTAACTTGCATTCATTCATAAATGATCTACTTGTTAGAATTTATGTTGCCATTTCGCAGGTGAGATATTGTGTCAGCACCTTAAGGAAGCAGGCTGGAGAGGATGACTTAGTTAGAAACACCAAACCAATACATGCTTGAGATGAAACTGTACACAAGACCTTCAATGTCTTTGTCTTTCTTCTTTAAGTAGATACAGTAGACACAAGCGTGAGTAATATATGACTTATACTAAATTTCAACAAATATTCTGTGGAAACCCAAATATCTCAGAAACCAGGACAGCAACCACCTGCTAGATTGCACATTGAGTTGCAAATTTCGTTGAGAAGCACTGCCTCTCATCTGTGTGCAGACCTTAAGTCAACAGTACATAAATGTCAGAGTTCAGATATGTGTGGCTTCTCTTCAGATATGTACATTATGTCCACGTGGAGAGCTTTATAAAAATATTGTGTCACAGTCTCATGTAACATTAGTGCTCTATGAAAGACACCTTGGAGAATGGTATTAGCATCAATATAAAACAAAAGAAAGTTCAGACTGGAAATAATGGATTCAATTATCAGAGACTAAAACCCTAGGGCAGCTAAAGTACAGAAGGGCAATGGCATCTTGGGTAAGAGACACTTCTAGAAACAGGTGGATGGTTCCATGCCTGAGCAGAATATTAGCAAGTACAGAAAGGTATTCAGAAATGTGATGGAGTTGTGAAGTGGCAGCCAAGTAATGTGATTTGCATTTGCTAAGATGAAAATCAAGGAGAACAATCAGACACTCATTAAATCAAATCAGGTATTCATTAAAATGGGCAGAGTTGGGCCCGGAGCCATGGTCTGGCGGCTACAGTACTCACCTTGCACACACCAGGATCCCATATGGGCACAGGATCTAATCCCAGCAGCTCCACTTCCCATCCAGCTCCCAGCTTGTGGCCTGGGAAAGCAGTCAACGATGGCCCAAAGCCTTGGGACCCTGCACCCGCGTGGGAGACCAGGAAGAAGTTCGTGGATCCTGGCTTCGGATTGATGCAGCACCGGCCCGTTGCAGCTCACTTGGGGAGTGAATGATCGGATGGAAGATCTTCCTCTCTGTCTCTCCTCCTCTCTGTATATCTGATTTTCCAATAAAATAAAAATAAATCTTTAAAAAAATGGACAGAGTTTCATTTTTGACCCTTTACAATATCTCTTTCTTTTCTTTTTCCCTTTTTAAAAATTTATTTGTTTTAGTTGGAAAGGCAGATCAAATTTATGAACAGAAGGAGAGACAAAGATTTTCCGTCCATTGGTTCACTTCCCAAATGGCTTTGAGCTGATCAGAAACCAGGAGCCAGGAGCTTCTTCAGGGTCCCCGATGTGGATTCACGGTCCTTCATGTGAGCGCAGAGTCCCAAGGCTTTGGGCCATCCTCCAATGCTGGCAATTCCTCTTTCTCCTCCCACACACTCTCTCTCACCAACATAGACGGTTTTTTATGACTTCTTGTCTATTTTCCTGGGAACAGTGACTAGATTGTTGTCATGGGGAATATCAATGAAATAAAAACATGTTAGAGTTCCTTTTTACATGAGATCACTGCTTAAGCAGGTAGTGGAGATAACCATATTTGAGTCTGTTTCAACTAAGCAAAAGGTAAATGCAGCTGAGATTAAGAAATTATGGATTGGGCCCAGCGTGGTGACCTAGTGGCTAAATTCCCCACCTTGCACACACCAGGATCCCATATGGGCACAGGTTCTAATCCTGGAAGCACCGATTCCTATCCAGCTCCCTGCTTGTGGCCTGGGAAAGTAGTCGAGGATGGCCCAGAGGTCTGGGACCCTGCACCCACATGGGAGACATGAAAGAAGTTCCTGGTTTCTGGCTTCAGATCGGCGCAGCTCCGGCCATTGCAGTCACTTGGGGAGTGAATCATTGGATGGAAGATCTTCTCTCTGTCTCTCCTCCTCTCTGTATATCTGACTTTGCAATAAAAATAAATAAATCTTTAAAAGCAAAAAGAGATTATGGATCAGAAAAACAACTTTAGACTTGTTGTGTCAAATATCAACTGTGTGTTTGCAGGAGCTGGGGACAAAGGTGTCCCAGCATTCCGTGCACGTGGGCTTTGTGAAGTCCTAACTGAGCTCAAGTCCCAACTGAGGCAGTTCGACATTTCTCACTTCCACATCTTCTGCAAGTGTTCTCAATACATCATTTGTAAAAAATGAAAGATTTAAAAAATTCAGTCTTACAGCATGTTTCCTTTAAATCTCTTGGCTTTAGAAAATTAGGAGCCTCTAAACAATTTGCTGATGAAATCCACAACAGATGTGAACAGACTCTAAAACTTGTGAACTAGAAACACCTCCTCTATGAACTCAGGTTGAGTTGTGTAAGAAGCACCCTGTCCCCTGAAGGCTAAGTTCACTTTGCTTTTCTTTCAAGCGCAGAACAAGAACATGTCAGTTTCAGCTATCACCACAATAAAATTAGTAATTTTTTTTCAATCGTCCCAGACAGATAGAAAGCCAGTTGAATGTGAAGGATTGTGGAGATGGTGAAAAGATGAAAGGCAGCCATATCATTTTCATCAAAACCTAAAGCTTAACCGTGAGGTGGTAGCCGTGGGCAATTCTCACTTCCAAGTAACATGTCAGAGTGCAGATGCGCAGGTGAATGGGGAATGCGTGCGGCTTACAGTGTGTGTGGCTCTTTGTCCGGACTTCCCCCGGAGCTGTGCGCCTCCGGAGCTGTGCGCAGGATTGTAACAAGTCGAAGTGGCTTCCTGAGAGTTAGTTGTCCTCCACAACACTCTCAGCTCATCACATAGGATTCCTGGCCGTGTCATCGCCCCGTCTGCTGTAATTCATTTGTGTTTTCTGCCCTTCCCTTCTGCATATGAGCATGCATGAACAGAATTTGACGAAAGTCCGATCTCCGTGTGTCATCTCTCTGAGGAGCTATTTGTGATTGTGAAGGAATGTTTTTCCACATGAGTTCTTAAGCTCTCTCTGTCGACTAATTGGGCTGCCTTTGACTCGTATATGTTTGATAAGACTATCCCTGGTGAATGGGAAAGTTCTGTTAAAAAGCTTTTATATGTTGACATTTGACATTTTTTTAAAATGTATTATGGAAAAGTTTCTGTTGAAATCCAACATATTCTACTAAATTTTTTACTCTGGAAGTAAAATTGAAACCATTGAAGAGAGGGGCAGGATCCGTTATGTCAACAAGTCATACCTGGAACAAGAGGTTTTTTGACTTAGGAACTAATTGCTGTGTTGGAAACTCTATTATATAATTGAAATGTATTATATAATAAAATCTTCCATTTTATTTCATTTTTGGTCTAAAACCGGTGTTTTTAAATATGAGAATATCCAACACAGGTAAAGTCTCACTTCTTTCTATAAAATTATTATTAGTATATCTTTTACCGTTTATTATGTCTCATTT
The DNA here is from genome assembly GCF_030435755.1 of Ochotona princeps. Taxonomy (NCBI): domain Eukaryota; kingdom Metazoa; phylum Chordata; class Mammalia; order Lagomorpha; family Ochotonidae; genus Ochotona; species Ochotona princeps. The sequence continues at coordinate 5,288,075 of NC_080851.1, forward strand.
TTATTTGGCCAACAAAACCATTTATTCTTTAAAAATTGTGTAGGGCTAAATAAAAACTGGAAGGCTTCTCCCCTATAAAACTGTTCTCTTTAGAGTTTCCTAGTAATATAAATAAAATCCTAGACAGCAAGTGTTGGATTAAATGGCATTAAAACATTTATTGTCCTCTTTATGATGCAGTTGATCCAGGGTCAAACCTTACTTAATTTCAAGGGGCTTACATCGAGACAAATGGAGAATCTGAAACCACATTTGACTCTTGGATATTTGTGTACTTCACTCTGTTGTGAAAATGAAAATTAAACACCGATTTTAAGTCATAGGCCTTCTTTGGGATATATCTAACTTTTCTGTCAACTGTATGACTTCCTATTTTAAAAAAAGCACTAACGTTCCACATTTCTTTACATGAAAAAGAAACTGTTTTGTTGAGAAGAAAACGTATCTCAACACAGTTATTAATCATATTCCTTAGAGTTAATCCTAATTCCAACATTTTGGATTCAAATTTAAATTTCCTTACTTTATTTATACTAGTAAGCCAAAGAATGCAGTGAAAAGCTGTGTGTCTTTCAAACATGTCCCCGCCTTCCTTCTTGTCCGCAATGTGATTAATGTCGTTCTGCTTGCGTCTGTGTGTTTTTATTCTAGCTGTGAAACAGATGAAGTATGGTCCTGCCTCTCAACTTATGAATGAAATGTCTGCCTCTGAGCCTACCCATTTGTCTCTTAGCATAATGTTCTTTATGAAAGGGATGTGGGGTGTGTGTGTGTGTGTGTGAGAGAGAGAGAGAGAGAGAACACAATAACAATGTTGCTGATAGTTAGAAGAGTGTGTACAACACATGGCTTATGTTTCTAAAACTCTAAAACAAAAATAATTAGGTTGAGAGAGAATTAGTGAAAAAGAGCTTGGCTATTTCGTAGCTTGTTTAAGTTGTCTGACCGCTGTTAGGCCACTGTGTCACCCGAGTGTGACTTGTCAGATTTCCTGTCCTGGTCCTTGCATTCCCAGCCTGCCAATCCTCAGCTGTCTGGGATTTATTCTGTTCTTTCATTTTTTTTTTTATTTTTATCACAACCAGGATTGCTGAAAGGGTAATTACAGTATCTTGAACTCGCACTCCTCGCTGTCCTCGTTGTCTCTGCTGCATGTTCAATGGGCTCTTGTTCGCATACTTTACTCTGAACTGTTGCCTGTCCCACAAAGCGACATTATCATCCAGAAAACTTGGAATTCATTTTTTTTCTTAAAAAAAAAAATACTAGTAAGCCTTGGGACTCAGTTTTTTAGTAACGATACTTTAACCAACCCAGTCAGTGAGACTCAGTTTCATTCTGAGTGTATAAAAAAGCAGAAAGCATTCAGTCCAGCTCTTAATGAATGCCTGGACTCATTGCAAACTTGTCTTTTCAGGAACATGAACGTGCAGAGACAAAGACGTGATTCTCAGGGTGAGCAGATATGTTCCATCTGGGAATAAGACACCTTACAAAAAATGTGGGTTGAACCAAAATGACAATTCTAATGAATTAATGAAGTGGTATTATATGCCATGAATAAATAGTGAGTTTTCTCCATTACTTGGTAATGTTACTTAAAAAAATTATTTCATTTGTTCGCAACAGAGAGAGAATGAGAGTGGTTTCATCTGCTGCTTTATTCCCCTAATGCCCAGCTTGGGACAAGCAGCAGCCAAAAGTCAGAAGCTCCTCTGGCCTCCTGTGTCGGTGGCAGGGAAACCAGCTCCTTGAGCCCTGGATGCTGTCTGTCGGGGTGCACAGCCCCCGGAAGCTGAGTCGGGAGCCATGACTTGACCGGCCCTCTGTTAGCGGCCCCGTGGGGTCGTAGCTGCTACCCAGGCCTTGCTGTTGCAGTTAACACGTTCATTGATATCCGTTCACTCAAATCTGTCTCCCGTTTTCTTCTGTAATTGTATTTCAAAAAGTATGGAAATCCAGAATGATCCATGTGGTCACATTGATTTGCACTTTGGAGAGCCAGGTACAACTGAGCTAGTTACCAGAACCACCCTCATAATCCAACAGCCAAGGGAAAAAGTTTCACAAGGCAGACAGCTTCCACAACCTAATTTGACTGCTGCGGATCAGGTTGACTGTCATTGCCTTGTGCTATGCAGTGGTAGTTGTTGAGTAGTTTACCATAAGGCTTTGCTTCATTTGCTGGGTAAGCGTAACCGTTGTCACGGCTTGTGTCATTCTGCTTGCTCTTCCATCACCAGTTCACACCCCAATGGCTGCAGCAGCCGGAGCTGAGCTGATCCCAAGCCAGGGGCCAGGAGCCACCTCTTGATTTCCTATGTGCAGGTAGGACCACAAGGCTTTGGGCCATCCTGCATTGCCCTCCCAGGCCACAAACAGGGAAATGGATGCGAAGTGGAGTTCTGGGATACCAACTTGCACTCTTCTAGTGTCCTGGCACTGGCAAGGGGAGCATTAGCCCATTGAGCTGTCACGCTGGGCCCTCAGCTCATTCTTAATACACAGACTATGACGGTCATGTTTATTGAATGAGTGAGTAAATAAGGGCTTCATTAGCCTGTTGACTTTGGCTACTTACCTGTAACTATTCCAGCTACTGATTCTGTTCTTTTCTTTTCTTTTCTTTTCTTTTCTTTTTTTAAATCTTCCACTGTTGGCAATTTAAACTGTTGTTTAAATATTGGGGACAGTTTGGACTTATGAGCTGATTTTGGCATGGATCCTGGGCAACACCATAATGGACCACTGGAGTATGTCACCTTCCTTTCTACTTGTCAGTAACCCCCTGGAGCCTGGGCAGCAGCACCAGGCGCAAGGCTGGCATGTCCAGAATGGGCGGAGGAAGTAGGATGCAATTCTGCATTGCCTCGTTCCTTCTTCCAAGCATGTTTGATAGTTTTAAAAATCAGAGGAAATTATAGGCAGATGCTAATATTCCAAAATGTACATTGCTTTTCTGTCCAAAAGCTATTACTAATATTATTTAAAAGGTTATTTAAGTAGTTTGGTCTTAAGAACTATTGATAGTATCACTTTGGTGGAAAAAATCTAATCCAAGTTTTAACTTCAACAAAGACTCTAAAATTACTATCTGTCCTGATATTAAGCCAATTAGATGTCTTTAAATTAGGTATCATATTTATCCTGAATTACCTTTTTCAAAATGTGGGTTCTTTGAAACTTTTGGAATTTGAGTTTCTAAGAATCTTACCATGAAGGGAGAGATTGTTCCTTTGATTTTTTTCAAAAAGTTGGAGATTATGGAGCTGATTAAAACTGAAATCTATCTTTTTCCCAGTTACTACCAACTTTCCTCAAAGCGTTCTTTGAAATGCACAGCTTTGTTAATTGTGGGAGGGATTATTTGTGACACTAGAGTAGTGTTTGCTTAATCTCCCATCCATCATTGCTTTCTTCTTGACATGTATGTTAGTGTACTCTAATATCCCTTTGAGATCTAGCAAGGGAATTTGCAAGTGTGTACTCAACACTTGAAACGTATTTTTCCTACTTCAGGGAATAAAGATAGTTGACTTTAAGATATATATATATATATATATCACCAACTAACTCTTAAACCTTTAAATGTATGTTGCTATTATTAAATAAGTGTCAAGTAAGTCATAATTTCATGTAATACTTGAATTTATTTTTTAATATAAAACAAGACTTGGTAGAATTAGGTAGGCTAATGCAAATGAGAGAATTGATTAGGTAAAACTTGTGCAGCTTGGCATAAAAGTTGTGCTTAATGAGCCAGTGATGTTTTAAAATCCCTGAGCAAATGTAAAGGGAGCCCTTTTCTTAATTCACGTGTAGAGTATTTCCTTTTTGAAATAGAGGCGTAGATTACTGAGGCACTATTCAAAAATAAAATAAGCAAAACATTATAATTTGATTCCAAACATTTGAGTAACCCTGGTGCCGGGTCAGTTCCTAGCTCAGTGCTCAGCTATCAGTCGTGCCAGGCCCCACATGTGCACAATTCTTTTTCCAAGTGTGCTTCAGGGGTCCGTATCCATCATATCATTTCTACATCATAGGATCATTCTCCTATGTGCCTTATAATTAGTTTTTAATGCAACGGGCTACTTAAAAGAGGATTATTTTTCAAGGTTGGTGGCTTTTCTCCATTAAGTATATTCATCTTTCAACACATGAGCTGTGGGCTGCCGGCTTCAGGGGTGTTGCAGAAAAGATTAAATTGCTTTGTGTGTGCGGTCCAGGCTGCAGTGCGAGAGTTAGGGCTCCCAGCAGCTGGACACAGGCTCACCAGCACTGCACCTTCGCTTAGTACTTGATTTTAAACACGCTCTAGGAAAGCTAATCTTACACTCTCATGCTTTTATTCTTTTTAACATGGTTTATTTGTTTGAGAATCAGAGTGAGAATACACACACACACACACAAATAAAGACAGCTCTGTACTTTGGCCACGATGGTGTGGGCCAAATCCAGGAGTCAGGAGCTTCATCCACATCTCCCATGTGGTTTACAGGAGCTCAAACACCTGAGCCATTGTCCACCACTTTCCCAGAATATTCGCAGGAAGCTGGATTGGAAGTGGAGCGCCTGGGGTGAGAACCAGATTCTATATGCAATGCCAGTGTTGCAGGTGGCTTGGAGATCCACCATAGCAAAAGGCCAGCCCGTTTGTTTTATTCTTAAACTTACTATTTCAATTATACATCGCAGAGTTTTAGAGTTGGGAAGGACCTCAAAGATCCTCAGCCACCTCTTAGAATGTTTTGTTCTTGCCAACATAAATGAATAATACATGATTGATAAGAATTTCAATCATATAGTTGTACATATGTGTGCATATAGTATGTATACATACAGTTTCTATTAAGTATTTGCAGACCATCTCAATAGGATATTTTTCTCTGGATAATTCAAAGTTGATGCTGTGTGTTTGTTAGTTTTTTTTTTCTAATGCCAAGAAAATATTCTAGAATATTGAAGTACATAAAAAAATTGTGAAGAATAACCACTGTGGCAACATTGATATTTACATTAAGGATATGCAAACAATGGCACTAAAGAAACTGTTATGCAAAGAATGGTAATCATTGAGAAGAAAGTATATTTCAAAAGGTTTTTGTATATTATCTTTTAAACTTTCTTATTTTACTTTGAAATATATATATATGTATATATATATATATATTTAAACTGATTTGTTTTTATTGGAAAGGCAGATATATAGTGAGAAGGAGAGACAAAGATCTTCCGTCTGCTGGTTCGCTCCCCAAGTAGTTGCAATAGCCAGAGCTGAGCCAGTCTGAAGCCAGAAGCCAGGAGCTTCTTCCAGGTCTCTTATGTAGTTGCAGGGTCCCAAAGCTTTGGGCCCTCCTCGACTGCTTTCCCAGGCTATAAGCAGGGAGCTGGATGGAAAGTGGGCCCACCGGGATACGAACCTGTGCCCATATGGGATCCAGGTGCCTGCAAGGCGGAGACTTTAGCCGCTAGGCTACCACACCAGGCCCCATGAAAGCTTTTTTTTAATGTATTTTCAATTTTTGTTTGAAAGCCAGAGAGAGAGAACTTCCATCTGTGGATTTCAATTTCTAGACTTCTGCAACAGCCAAACTTGAGCAGGCTGAAGCCAGGAGACCAAAATGCAATCCGACTCTTCCATGTGGGTGGCAGGGTCTAAACGTAAGAGCCTTTACCTGTGGCTTCCTAGAGTGTGAGTTAGTGTGGAATTACAATAAGAAGCAGAACTGAGATTTGAACCTGGGCACTCCAGTGCAGGTGTCTTACCCACTGTGTTCCTGCTTATTTGACTCTGATTAGCACATGTGCCAGACTTGGTTGGTATCCCACCGTTTCCCCGTGGAACTCACAGCTCCCAGCAGCTGCCACTGCACTGCCACACTCCCAGCAGCTCCATGCTGCTTTGGCTCAGTGTTTTCTTCGCCTGCCAGAATCCTGTAAGCATCACAGAGGACTGGCTGGGAGTGGTAGGCAGGTGATGTCCCTGGAAACAACCCCCAGTGACTGGTAGGAATTGGGCAATTAGGCCAGCTTTCCGCTGCTCCACACAGCACATTAGCACATGTTCCATCTACAAGGTGCAAGGTTTTTTTTTTAAAGATTTATTTTATTTTTATTGGAAAACGAGATATACAGAGATAAGAGTCAGAGAGGAATTCTTCTGTCTGTTAATTCACTCCCCCAGTGGCCCCGACAGCCAGAGCTGTGCCAATCCAAAGGCAGGAGCCTAGTGGCTCCTCCAGGTCCGCCATGTGGGTGCAGGGACCCAAAGGCTTTGGGTTGTCCTTGACTGCTTTCCCAGGCCTCAAGCACTAAGCTAGATGGGAAGCGGGGCTGGGATTACAACTGGTACCCATATGGGATCCTGGTGCGTGCAAAGTGAGGACTTTAGCCGCTAGGCTACTACTCCGGGCCCCAGATCTGCAAGTTTTATCTGGCAGCCATTGGTCCCAGGAGACAGAGAGATTTTCTGTTAACAGATACTCTGTCACCGCTCTTTTCTCTCTGTTCACGGGTACAGAAGAAAGAAAGCCAAAACAGGGGTGGGTCTCAGCTTAGGACTGACAAATACAGTTTCCATGTAGACTTTAGGTTCCACTTGATTTAAAATATTTTGGTTATAGATAATAGCAGGTTAGAGATCTTAAATTTTGACTTTAAACCAAACAGGACTTTTCTGGGATTAGCATGACTAAAACTAACTGTTTTTTATTTAAAAACGAAATCCCCTTCTCCACGCACACACGCACACACGCACACACGCACACATGCACACACGCACAACTGTGGATGGAACGTCAGGCAGACGTCCTCCCTGGTTGGTCAGCACCGTGCGGCGCTGAAGGGACTGGGCCTGCCGCAGTCAGCCAAGGGCGCAGCTTCTGCTCCAGCCACGCTGCTCGCACTGGCGTGGGGGCTATTACTATTACTGATAGAAACAACACTTTCTTTCCCTGCTTTCTTTCAAACCTTTCATCATCTTCGTTTGTTTCTTGCTTTTTCATGCCACCATCTTACGTCACCTGCTCTTTGGGCGCCGTCTGTTCTGTATACTCCCTGAGGCTTGCAACCTTGGCCTATTGTATCTTCCTTTGAATATCTCCTGAACCCTGTTACCCCCCAAACACCACCAACCTCCATTGTGAAGCCCCAACCTGAGGGTTTTGTTTCAAAATTTTCCTATTTCAATAATTGTTCTCCTAATTCTCTCCAATAATATCACTCAATATTTTTTATTCACACACATTGCATTTGATGACATTGTAATAGATTTTTATTCATCAGTTTATCTTCTTTCCTTTTCCACAATAATGTAATTTCCACATGGGCTGGTATGAGATAAGAAACTGTATCCTTGAATCATAGCATATGTGTCAAGAAAAGTAGGTACTTGGATGTTTGGTGAATAAAAATGCCTGTTGCTTGAGGAAGACATTGGTTGCCCCACTGCAGTCCACAATAAAACAGGAGCTGTCTGGAGACCACTGCAAAGTACCTTCAAATTTACAACACAAAATTATTTTTGTAATGAATAAAGATAGTACTTCCTACATTTCAAGATGTTATTGAGAAGGCAAATGTGGCTGGAGGTGTTACACAGCGGTAGATAGCTCTCTGAATTGATGTGACCTGGAAGTGAGCTCTGGGAGTAGTACCTGTGGTTTGTGTTTATCAAACAGTTTCTTATCTTATAAATGTTTGATCATTGCTTGCTAGGCTGATACATCCCTTATAGCTAAAAGGAAAAAAAAAAACCCACATGTTTGAAAGCCTCTGAGTTTCCAAAACACTGCCAAATAGGAACCTTTTGATCAATTACTGATGCAAGATTCAGTTTCATTTAGAATAACAGATTTCTAATATGCTGAGTTACGATGGCAAACTGTCTATTATTTAAAGTTGGTAACATTTCGTTCCTTCAGTTCAGGCCTGGTTCTGTCCAGATGCCTGCTGCAGAGAGGTGAGAAGGGCCGGCTGCTTTTGTCTCTCTTAGCCACTTTGTTCCCAAGCATCTCTCTTTTCTGGATTTTAAATGTTCGTTGATTTATTGTTTACTTGAAAGGCATACTTACATGTGAGCCAGAGAGAGAGAGAGAGAGATCTTCTTACTGGTTTATTCCCCAAATCTCCATATTGACTAGAGCTGAGCTGGGCCAATGCAGGAAAGTGGGAGCTATGTGGGTCTCAGGGACAACCTGGGTGTCAGGCACCCTGGTCCTTGAGCCTGCACCTCTATTCCCCAGGTGAACTGTGGCAGGAAGGTAGATAGGCAGCCAGGAATCTGGGCTGGAACCAAGTACTCTAATCTGTGATGAGGGCATCCCAGATAGTGCCTTAACAGCAAAGCCAGACACCAACCCCCTTCCCCTTGTTTCTGACCTCTTCAGTACCTAAAGGTAGATGGGGCAGGAGGGAGGTGGAAGGTAGGCAAGGTCTCACCTGACCCATTATCGACTGGGATGGGCATTCTTTCACAAGTTCTTGGGAATGGTTCCTAGGCTACCACCCCTGCCTGTTGCCATCACTTGTTAGCCTGGTGGAGGTCGTGGGCACTGCCCTTGCCTACTGCTGACCCCTTTCAGAGGCCCTAGCAATCGTCCGTGCCTGCTGCTCAGTCCTATTCTCTCCAACACAGTCTGGCAGCACTGGCTTGCAGGTGGCACGTGAGTGGGTCCCAGCTGGACTGCGCAGCTGGGACAATCCTGAGGCGGCTCTGATCCTCTTGACACTAATCACATCTTCAGCTTCTGAAGTATCACCGATCACAGGCCATTATTTCTGAAAGTAGACACTGAGATCCTTTATGAAATACCTTCCTTTGAAGCAGGGAATAGTAAGGTCTCCCAAACACAGGTACATAGAGACACCGAAACTTAACTGAAACTCAGCACAATATCATCAGAAAGAGGTGTCACACCTGTGAACAAGAAAGCTGTGACTGGATGTTAGGCACCGTGGTTTTGAATGACAATTGGAGTGGGTGACCAGGTGCTCACATTGCAAGTTCTGAACTCCTCTTCCAAAGTGAAAATTTAAAATCACAGTGAAGATAGGCCAGATCAATTTTTCCAAGAAGAAAGAATTAAATGCAAATGTTCTTGTGAAATGGAATATCCTTTGGTTTAAATGGAAAAAAAAATGCCTGACAAAAGAGATAATAGACCAAATAAAATTGAGTTTTTTAATGGTGTAATGATAGGATTACATAAAGGAGCACTTCGTTAGCTCAGAGTTGGCCACAATGGGGACCAGAGTTGGCAACTTCCTCTGTACTATTATTTTGAAGAGAACGTCAAGATCCTGTTTTACCAGAACATTCCTCACAAGCTTCTGAAGGTATTTTTGCCATCACTGTTAAAGAGCCAAGTCATTGCCAGCGAGTAGTCAGCAATCCCATCACATCTTTGACTAAAACAGCACCGACACCGGAACCGAAGGAAGGACCAGGCCATCAGTTAGCTGAGAAAGCAAGAAGAATTATACATTTCTGTTCAGGTCCTACATATGGGAGACTATGAGTAGCAGATATGGTCAAAGAATTGCCTCAGCCAAAATGTACTGTCAATGTAAAACAGTCAACATGTGAGAATATATGCGGTAGAGGTAACATTGGAAGTACATGGATAGAAATATGACGATACAAGCTTTTCTGGTAGATTTTACTTTTCCTTCACACCTCTTGCCAGGACTTGTAATGATACGTGAGCACTGCAGGTGTGACTACTTAACGGCGCCATTGCAAGTTCTTACACGCATGTGCACACACATATCCCACATAAACCACATATGTATGAGCTACTATAGGACTTGAGGACAAAAGATTGCTACCACTCGACTGCTTTATCACTGACATCTAATCTGGGAATCCACACATAAAAGTTTGTTAATTAAGTACTTATTGGATGATTCTAAACAAAGGAATCAAACCATGGCAATCCTGCATTGTATTTGAGATCCTTGTTTGATGTGAGCCAAGGTTTCTTCGATGATTAATTTTTAAAAAGATTTATTTATTTTTATTGGAAAGGCAGATATACAGAGAGAAGGATCATCCATCCACTGATTCACTCCCCAAGCAGCTACAACGGTTGGAGCTGTCCTGATACGACTCCAAGAGCCAGGAGCCTCTTCCAGATCTCCCACACGGGTGCAGGTTCCCAAGGCTTTGGGTTGTCCTCGACTGCTTTCCCAGGCCACAGGCAGGGACCTGTGTGGGAAGCAGGGCTGCTGGAATTAGAACCAGTGGCAGTATGGGATCCTGGCGCATCTAAGGCGAGGACTTTAGCCACTAAGTTACTGCGCCTGGCTCGATTAATTTTGACTAAAGAGTGTGGCAGCTATTATGAAAGCCATGGAGTAACCAAGCTGTGATAAAGTTTAGGTCCATTTTAAATGCAATGGAACTAGAAGTAAACAATGTTGAAGACTGAAGTAAGGACTGGATACAGTTAACCATATATGACCTAACTTATTTCACATAAACGTCACTTTAAGATGCCGTGACTTTCCTGTGAAGAGTTCTATAAAGAAATCATTTGTCATTGTCTTAAGCATTCTTGGAAGGCAGCTATGCTTACCACTATACTAATGCTTAAGTATTCTTGAACTAACAGTCAGTAGTAGACACTGTATCCAAAATCAGGACTGTGAGGGTGTTGGCTTGAGCTCTAAGGGCTGCACCCAAACTTCTCTCATGTGTCCTTCATTACAGTGTATGCATGTTGAAAGCCAGCAATATGTGGAAAGGAAACTCCTACCCAGTGATTATTTACTTTGGGTTAAAAAATGAACGCCACAGCTGGATTCCTTCTACATATATTTTTTTCTCATTTAACCACTGCATTCAAGAATCAAGACGTTGGGTTGTTACACCAGTGTGTGCAATTTTATGTTTGACTCCGTTTGCTTTGGATGACCAGAGGCATCCCCTGTCCCTTTGTCTTCTCTCCCCAACATTGATCCACTTTTTATTTGGGATGGGTGACTCGCTCCCATTGGATTGGGGACACACATTAGTGTCACTCCATCTTTGGCACGATGCACTCTCCACATCATTTGCCACTATCGCAATGGAAACATGATTCACTTTGCAGTCCAAACTAGCATTCCACAAAAGCAAGCACAGTGTTGTCTAGCACACTAAATACACTTCAGGCAAATGTAAGCTTTGGTTACTAAGCTACATGACCTGAATTTACCAATCGTATTACAGAAGATTTTTTCCCCATAAAGACATGTGTTTTATATCTATTGAAACAGTAGTTCTTGTTCAGAAGCTTAGAAAGCCTATCTACTTAAATCTGTATTAAATGACCTGAGATGACAAATCTTTGCAACTTGAAGGGTTACTTATCTAGCCTGTTACTATTTGCCTGCAAAGTCGTTTTAGCACAGTGATATTGAGTTGAGTTTTACAAAGCAAGTGTTGCCATCACCAACAAAAACAAGCTGCATGCACTTAAATTTTGGCTGGTGTGACAAGCTTACATGAATCTTTAAGCCTCTTTTTGTGAACAAGACTAGTATTAACAGGAATATTTAAATAAGAAATCAACTTCATGCTGAACAAAAATACTGGGCATAAGGTTAACTAAACGTTGCTTAAAAACTTGTTATGGGGCCCGGCGCCGTGGCCTAGCGACTAAAGTCCTTGCCTTGAACGCGCCAGGATCCCATATGGGTGCTGGTTCTAATCCCAGCAGCTCCACTTCCCATCCAGCTCCCTGCTTGTGGCCTGGGAAAGCAGTCGAGGACGGCCCAAAGCCTTGGGACCCTGCACCCGCGTGGGAGACCCGGAAGAGGTTCCTGGTTCCCGGCTTCGGATCAGCGCGCACCAGCCCGTTGCGGCTCACTTGGGGAGTGAATCATCGGGTGGAAGATCTTCTCTGTCTGTCCTCCTCTCTGTATATCTGGCTTTCCAATAATAATAAATCTTAAAAAAAAAAAAACTTGTTATGCTCCAACCAAAACATGTTACATATACTTTATCATTGTGTGTAATAATGATGTCCATTATTCCATAACTACAACTAGACTTTAAATCTGTCAGAATCCTTCAGGTTTTAAGAGTCACAACTGGTTGTGAATAAGTAACTCTGAGATGGTGAGCCCAGCTCCTTCATGATCCTGACGTTCCAGCGTTAGGGCTCAGCTACACTCTTCAACAACACGGGGCCATCAAAAGACTCAACACGAGGTCAACCTATATTTTTTATCATAGTTCACTGATTGCATTCAAGTATTTGTTTCTATCTTTTAGTTACTAATGCTCAATGGTGTCTCTGATACCAAAAATCCTAGTCAATTGTTCACGTAAGTTTATAAACATATCTGGAATAAATAGATTGTAATAATTGGGAAAGAAATTTGGATTTATGCTTTAATCCTTTCTATTTGTTTTGGAAGAAATCCTTCTTTCTTTCAGGCTATTAAAGGGTAGAAGGAGAATTACAGCTCGAAACAGAAGCTACAATTACTTTTAAACAACAGCTAAACAGCTAGTGGTTCTATTTCATTTACAACCCAAAGAGGAGCCAAGTTGCACTTCAAAATTTCTGTCATTTTTAATGTCCTTTGGAAAAAATAGACAGTGAGCTATTCCAGCCATCCTGCTAATGTGTTCCAGTGCTAGAAATTGTCTAGCATAGAAGCTGCTCACTGAGCTTAATTTAATTATGCTTCTGTAATTGAAGATTTTGAATCCTTCTGCATCGGTAAATGTTTTCCACCGATATGATCCCATTTGTTTTCATAAATGCTTATTGGTACCAGATACTTTCCATCATAAAATGCTTAGGTTGTAATTACATTTCCCAATGGTTATTAAATAATAATAATGTGACAGTTTTTGAAATAGAAATTTAAAACCTAAGCTGAGTCATACGACTTTCATCTGGCAATGAAACATCTCTCAATTTCTTAGCAAGTCTCAGCGAGGGACCATACATATGTAAATTGCAAAGTAATTTGATGTCTGCCACTTTGGATTCTGTTTAAGGGCTTAACTGTGCTTTTATAGGCCGTGGCACAGTCCAGGTCATATCAGTAACTGTCAGTTGTCATGATCAGAGAAGAATCCCAGTCATTTCAGTCACCCACAGACCCTAAAGCAGCAAGTGATGCCTCTGTGCGCCCTTCTTTCCCACTTGACCTATTGTCATAGTTTATGTGAAAAAAAAGCACAGAGACAATGCTGGTTGTGCGTAATTTATCTCATGGTAATATCTGCCACTGATAACTTATGCCTGGTACTCTGTCAAGAAAATTCATTTCAAATGTATGTGTTGTGCTGTATGCACAAAACGGTAAAGCAGCCTCTCCTAAAACACGAGCTGCGGCATTGTGCCCGGGCAGTGACAGAGCAGGGATGTGTGCTGGGTGGCTTAGACAGCCTCTTTCTCTGGGGTTCTGGTTGGGAGTGTGGAGTCAGGGCCCCAGCAGGACTGGCATCTTGAGGAAGAGCCCCGTGCTGCCGCTCACGCGGGCACCCCTCCTTGGAGCCTCGCTTGCTGCACAGCAGACAGGGCTGCAGGTCTCCCTTGACGCTTGGAAGCATCTGGACATTCCTTGACCTGGTAAAGCCTCTGTCTCCGAATGCCTTCCCAGCAGGACCACATCCAAATACAGGAATTTGGGGAGAACACATTCGGTTCAAAGCAGACTCTTCCTCGTGCTGATTTGGCAAATGGAAAAACCAGGTTCTTGTCTTTGCATTGCATGCATTATGAATCACTATCAAAGGAGATGATTAAAACAAAAGAAATGGAGAACCACAAAACAAAAATAGGATAGGGAGAATTTACAGTATGAGAAATGAAAGTTTTATGCAATGACATCTTTCAAAGATTAAACAAAGATGACAAAAAGCAAAAAGTAAACATGGCTTGGAATTGCAGCTTGGTGACATTCGTGGAAACAGAACTTAGATGTGCAGCTGAAGTTCACTGAAGGTGCAAGCGGCAGAAACCCAGTGTTTGAGCCAAGGTCGGCCTGGGGAGGCAGCTACTACAGAAGCCGGGAGCTCTGAGGTGGGCTGGCTGAGAACTGCGGGCTTAACCATGGGGCTCAGTGCTGGCCCTTGCAGTTCCTACTGCCTGCTGTGGAGGAGATTTCTATTACATTCTCTTTGTACTTTCCTCTCTAGAGATTTGTATTCTAATAATACATGTAATATGGACATTTATTATTAGAGTCGCCAACCGTTTGTGGCAGGAAGCTTGTGCTTGGGAGCTGGGGAGTTAGGTCATTTTGAGCTTAAGGAGAGAACGGTGTGGACAATGAAAGATCAAGTCTTAAGGCCGGTTTGTCAATATACATCCCTAATGTAAGACCCACCGACTGAAATTTTCCCGACTTTCAACAAAATACCATCAAGAATCAAAAGCGTGACAGTGTTTCTCAAGACAATAAAATACCTGGAGATTTTTATATGAAAAATCATCATAGTCATATCAAAAATACAAACTGAGAGCTAGAGTGGAATCCTAACATTGATGCGATAAATTCACGTGAACATGTATTGGAAACGATATACCTGGGCAGTTAGAGTATTGAAGAAATGCCCTGAATTTTCTCATATTATTAGTTGTTGGAGCAAATTCAGAATTACAGTACACTGATACAGCTTGCTATTTGCCGTGGCCAGTGCAGCATGAGCCAGGTTTTAGAGGGGCAGCACATACAAGAGACAGAGCTGGAAGAAGCTGTTTTTGAAAGCAGACAGAGGAATCTCTCTCCTTGCCAATGGATCAACTTAGTGACTATCCTGGTGGCTTCTAGTGAGAAAAGATACAAGAGAAGTTTCTGAGGGCAGACTAGATGGTTCCTCTTGGAGAGGAACAATTTGATGCCTTTCCTGACAGGTTTGGTTCATTTAGGAATCCTTATTTCCTATGAGCCCGATTCACCTGTGTGTCTTTTGTTTACTGACTAATAGCTGTTCCAGCCAGGAGGTCTCCCAGTGGATCGTCCAAGCCCAGGGAGAGCAGGGGAGCAGAACAAGTAGCCCGATTTCTTAAGGAATGTGTGCTGCCTGAGGCTCTGCCTTGAGCACCACTGGCCCGGCCCTGTCTAGACAGCATCACCCTCTAACAGCTTCAGTTCTGAGTCCTGGTCAGCCTCGGTCCTTCTCTGGCTGTGGATGACTTTCTAACGAGCTCCAACTTGTCCTCGCTCCCGAATGCTTCAGCGTTCTGCCCACTGCTGCCTTGCATATGGAATGCCTGAGCAGAGTTGGTTCTCAGGAAAGCAGTTTCTGCCTGCAGCAAAATTCCATTTTCTTAAGTTGGTGGTTTTCAAGTTATAGTATCTGGTCCATAAATTTGTATCAGTCCTTATCAAGATAATTAGGATTAGCAGCAAAATATTCTGGACACACAGGAATGTTTTTGAAGTCACAAGAAGATGATCCATGCAGGATTTGGTGCTGTGAATAGTAAGTAGTTGCTGTTGTTCTGTTTTCTCTCTTATCCTCAATTTCTTAGCATTTCTGAGAATATGTGACCTCAGGCATTTGAAAAGTGACTTTTTTTTTATGTGTTAGTCAATGTTGGATTCAAGAGATAATCGCAAATTCTCCTTGCATTTCAAATCTCTGTCCACAGCATACATGTTTAAAGGTCTTGAATTTGTTTGGGCTCTGCTTTTTGAAAGATTTGGTTGTAGGTGTCAGATTTAGGAGTGTTTGTTTCAGAACAACAGGTGGAATTGCTTATTTCTCGAGTGAGTGTATACTGCCAACACCAGTATCAGGAATTTTTTGGCACTGTAAGAATTTATCCAACATCAAGGGAATAATAAAGGGTACTTGTAATCAATACTTTAGATGCAAGTGTGGGATTTCACAGTGACACATTTCCCTAAGAGCATCCTAAAGTCTTTGAGTCAGGGTTTAAAGGAACTCTTCATTAATGGAGCTAAGCTCGCTCTTGGTTGCTATGTAAAGGGTAAGGGAAAATGCTGCTTCAGGCTCTGCTGTAGCAGAGTATTTTGTATTAGTCCTGCCACAAAGATCAGCTAGTCATGGGAGACCCCTCAGTGACCCCACAGTAATAACTATGAGCAGTTTCTGCTGGGAAGACTGGCCACTAGAAGCCTGCTAGTAACCACCACCACTCGTGCTCAACCACGCTGGGCTGCTGATGAGTCCCGCCAGGAAGCCGTCAAGGCCTAGTGGAAGTGGCTGGTGGCCACTGCGGAGATTTATGCCCCACTTGCTCTTAGGTGACGGCCCTACCACCTCTTCCTACGTACTCTAGCATCCTTGCTGAGCTCTGCAGACTGAGGTCCTGAGGTCTTCATTCTGCAAAGTCAGGGCTTAGCGTAGGGGTTAGAACATAGCACAAGAAAACCATTTAGGAAGGGAAAGATGGGGGAAAGAAGGCAGAAGGTCAGATAGGCAGACAAGAAGGAAGGGAGTAAGGAGGGAGGGAATATGGGAAGGAAAATAAAGAAACAAACAAAGGTTTAGATTAGCAGAGATAAGCCATCATTGGAAATCAAATGCCTGGTTTAGGGGTTATCTTAGTCAATGATTTTCTTCTGTTAATTATCCTTCAGGCAGCTTTTTGTGGAGAGCAGGGCTGAGGAATATATAGTATAAGTAGTATTTCTGATGAGATGTATTTATTTCTTATTTATTTAGAAAGGCAGAAAGAGAGACAGTTCTTCCGTCTCCTGGTTTACTCCCCAAATCACCACAACGGGTACAGCTGGCTAGACTTAAGTCAGGAGTGAGAAACTTGCTAGTGGGTGACAGGGGTCTAAACACTTGGGTCCCCCGCTGCATGCTCCAGGGCGTGTTAACCACAGGCTGGACGGGGAGAACAGTGGGTGGGACTCCAAAGGGCATTGCAAGGTGGGCTGCTGGCCCACAAACAGCAGTTCAGCCAACTGCACCACAACATGGACCCTCTTACCCTGAGCTGAAGAAACAATTACCATCCCTCATTAGTAAACCTCAGGGTGTTGGAAGTCTAGATCTTCTGGGCTACATAATGAAAATTAAAATTATATATTTTTTTCTTATACTCTTGGTAGATGGTTTGACTTGGGAAGTTGTAAAGGAACCATCTGAAAACTAGGAGAAAAAAAAAAAAAAACAGATTAGATACCTGGAATGCATACTGTTTTGTCAATGTAGAGGAGAAATATTGTGGCCCTAAATTGTCAAGGCTGTTTTATAGGGAGAAAAAACTGTGGCTCGTACTCTGTAAATTTCAGTGTGGATACAAAATATGGGATGATCAAAGAAAAATCGTGCTTGTGAGAGAAACCAACAAAAATAAAAGAATGCAATAAAGCAGTGATAAACATAGAATTTATTTCAAAGTTCAGCCAAGGTACATGTCATTCTGAGGGCCTGAAGGGACTGAAGTCTTCAATAATATTTCCAGATTTCAGAGCTTCACAAAGAATGAACTTCACTAAAACAAACACATCCTGCATTTGTGATGCTGATAGTGCTAAGATAACACACACAAGTCACTCTCAAGGGTGTAGGAGGACAGGCAACCTTGTAGGACCCTCAGCAGGCCTGGGCAGTCACTGGAAAGGTTGTAAAATCCTGTTGCTTGAACTGGACGCACCTCCAGATTGATTGGACGCCTGCTAGTGACCTGGAGCCATTTATCAGGCGGTAGCAAGACAGAGCTAGTGAGGAGTGCCTCTCAGAGAAGGACGTGCCCTGTAAAAACGTGGTGTTCACAGGATAGTAAAGCCTATGGGTGTCAAATGTGAAGCTAGGAAAACACAAGATTCTGAGTTTTACCCTTTCAATTGGGAGAGGCGCTTGAGAAAGCCTTGAAGATATACAACTCTCCCAGTTTATAAGACAGCTTTGACCACTTATCAGCAGAAGTGCAAATGAGCTATGCACCAGACTGATTGTGGCAGGTGACATGGAGGTGAGGTGTGTGCACAGCCTAGCCCGGACTCTTTTAAACCAGAAATGTGCTGATCCTGGACGGATAGGGAAGAGTCATGACAGAGCTGCATGCACTTCTTATGGTGTGTATTGCTACAGTTTTGACTGTAAAAGTCCATACATTCAAGCAATTAGGAAAGCAGCTGGTGTTGCATCATAGGCAATATATATTTTATGTGAATTTTTAATCCTCCAATTCACTTTCTCTTTCTGTTGGTGTCCCCTCTCATGCATAGATTTTTCTTTAAATTCTCCCACTATTACCATCTGTTTTCCAAAACATTTCTGTCTATTCTCTTTGGTCTGAGCCAAAGCAGCTTCACTGCCTCTCGGGGGGTCCTGGCATCTTGGACCCATGTGTTCCACGAAACCTGGTGTGGCAAAGTATATTGCCATCATCCCTTTTCTTTCACTTCCAAATCTGAGAGTGTGTAAGAGACGGTTAGCTTTTGTCCTCGACAATTTTGACAAAGATGATCATCCTTTTGATGCTGCTATGTGATCTTGAAATTCAGTTTTCTTCTCTGCCCTATGTACTTTGGGATTCCTGCATGGTACTTAGGAAAACTAGGAGCAAATTGAGAGAACAATCTTTTCCTCAGACTTTCTTTTATTTTCTTCAGGTCTGATAAATCAGTTTTATAATACTTTCAGAGAACAATGAAATGATAACTTTTCAGGCAAATTATCTCAACACTTCATGTAGAAAGCGAGTCTAATAATTCATCTGGATTATATTTTGTTTTGAATTATATGAAAGAATCACTGATTTTAATGTAGTAAATAAAATTTATCATCATTGATAGTAATATTATTTGCCCCTTTTCCTTTCAATTTGCATAGTATATTCAACATATCTTTTAAAAAAATAATCTCATTTATTCAGAAGAGAGTAACAGAGATAGAGGTTTAGCATTCACTTGTTCACTTGCCCAGAATAGCCGGAATTCCGCCAGCCCCGACTCCGGGAATCTGGCATTCCATGATGGTTTCCCACCTGAATTTCAGCCAGCAGCTTCTGCTGCCCATGGGGATGCACTGGGGCTCTGGGCTGGAGACCGTGCCAGGGACCCACAGCTGCAGGGTTTACTGCAGGCGTCCCACTTGTCATCTTAACTGGCACCCATTGCTTACCCACATCTCTCCTTAGGTAGTTGAAGGAGTCATTGCAGGGTTCAGTGGGGCTGGGACACATGGTTTGCAGGACATTATGGAGTTTTGGTGGCTTGCTTGCATGATGTTTATGCAGAAGTTTCTGTTCTGTCAAGTATGTATTTCAATTATGTGCTCTTTAAAAGCAAAAAAAAAAAAAACCTTTTATTCCTACACTTAAAAAATCAAAGTAGACAGCCCATGCAATATGAAAGTTGGGGTTATGAGATAGCATTTCAAATTACAATGCCTTTTCCCAGGGCAAATGCATGGAATGCTTCCCAGGACTGTTTGTACCCTCTGAAATTCAAATGAGCGATGGTGTCTCTGCCTCCACTACCTTACTATATTTTATGTAATTATTTGCGTGTGATAAAAGAACCGGTACATGAAGTGCATTCATTCTTAAAAACAAACAAGTATCTATTTACTTCAAAATGTGCCCTGAGCAAAATTAACTAAGAACATTTTCAAGGATGATTAAATTCAAAATTAAATATAAATCTTGGAAAGGAAGACTGTAAGTACATGATAAAATATTTTAAATCCTCAGGGAATACAAAAAAGAATACTTGTATAATATTTGCACATAGAAAATACAGAATTGGCAATATATTCTTTCAGCAGTTTAGCCGCCATCATGGTCCTTCCATCAGTCGTGGAAATGAAGGATGGTAGCCGCAGTTAATGGATATTAAAAACAGTAAAAATGCTGAGGAGAAGGATTTTATTACAAGTAATATCTTTCACATTCATAGTTATTTCAAAAATGCTATTCCCCCGCCCCCCGGGGAAACCGTTTATGTATCCATCCAAACACAACACTAGAGGATCATTTCTATAGGAAAGTTGTATTTTAATGTTTTCAGTGGCCAATTCTTAGGCAAAAATTACACCCTTCAGATGCATACTTCCTGTGACAGAGGTCGTTGTCCTGTGTATTATCCGTCTCCAACCATGGAACATTACAAGGAGAGTCAATTTTATAAAACACATTGCATGTGTCAGTGGGAAGAAACTATGGCAAGAATTTCTCTTGATGAAAGTAGTGATAGTTGGGACATGATCAGACGTGCCCTGCACCCAGAAGGTGTTCTTCCTACAGGTTGCCATAAAAGGCATCTTCTCAGGGAGAAAAAACTTGGGAGAACTAACTGTTGTAATTCACTCCTCGTGGAGCAACTAATTCCTGAGTGTAAAGTCTGCATCTTTTTATCTTGTTTCTCTTATTTGGGTGGGTGGGTGAAGAGTGGATGCTTTCTCCAGAACCCCGATCCTTTCACTTACTGGATCTGCAGAAGCCAGATCTTGTCTTCATTTTAGATTTCCAAATCGTTCAGTTCTTCCAGTTTGCCAAATATCTTGCTAATTTCTCCCCTTCAGCTGAAACAAGTGTGACACCACTGCCACCGTTTACCTCACCTGAACGGGCTTAGTCTTGCTTTAGTAACACAGTGATTAAGAAAACAAACAACACTCAAGAAACTGATGAGTCAGAGACAATATGTTAAACAAATACTATGATGAACTTGAGGTTTGAAGATGGCATTTTTTTCCTATTCTATCATTCAAAGTCCTGTTCATTGTCTCAGTGTTTTAGTTTTGAGTATATATAGAGGTGATTTAAGTAAAACCACACAAGGTATACACTTAGTAAGTTTAGTTTTAGTAAGACGCATCCAAATAGGCAATTAGTAAATACTGGAGAATTAATAGATTTCAAGAGAGCAAGAGTTCAACCTAGGATCTGCTGGTACTGAAATGTCTGAAAGGCGTTGTCAACAGTATGGTTACTCATGTTAAACACCAGGAGTAATTGGATCAGAGTTTTGAATGGTCATTACTGTAAGCTTATGTACATAGCCGTCGAAATCATTGGAATTTAGGAAATTACTCGGTGAGGATTTATGGAGTGAGACTCAATGCCAGATCCTAAACCACTTCCACATTTCATTCAGCTAAACCACCAATACTAGATCCTTGGGCAATCCACTCACTCATCAGGCTATGGTTTTGTCCCAATATTCTAGAGTAACTCACAGTCTGGTTGTATTTTCTCTGTGCAAACTGATTCCGTATAACTTTCTAACAGACAGGATTGAGGAAATCTACAAGGTGGGGGATGTTTCAGAAGTTACTGTCATTTACCAGGGCTTCCAGGCTTGTCAAGACATTGTAGATGAAAAGCTTTGCTACTTATTGACTTACAGATGTAGGGTAAAAACCAGCATGATATTTTGATGGCCGATGTTTTTCAAGCAGTCTTTATCGAAGTGCAATTTCTGAAACACTATCAAGAATCGATTAAATACTTTGCTCTACAAATAGAAACAACAATTTCAATAGGTTCTACTTTGCTTACTTTCACATAACCTGGGCTGTGATTCCAACCTGCTTTTTCCCCAGCGTCTCATGTGTTCTACATGAAGATAAACTTTTTACTAATGTCATCCTAACTTTTCATACCAGTTCCTACAGGAAATCAGAGGGGGGCGCTCTTTGTACCATTGTAGACAATGTTTTTTCATGTGTTTCCCTCTGAAATGCGTAAATTACTTCCATGATATGATGTAATTTACTTAGACTCAACATGTCACTTCTAAAAAGCTTCCATAAAAGAAATTAAAACAGTATGAGGTTGCAGCTGATTGTGAACTGATGCCCTTTTCATGGAGACAAAAGAATCATCCTTAATGGCTTAATTTGTGGCCTTTTCTTTACAAAGAGAGCATTCTTAAAACATACTGTGAACGCTGCTATCTCAAAAGCTTTCAAACTTAGAAGTCAAGTTTGTAAACTTTGCAAAACAAACACAAAAACCACTTTTCTCTTTCCTCTTGGCACATGCTTGGATGGAATAATTGGTCACTAGAAAAGATAATGAAGAAGAAACCCGTGACTCTGAGCGTCTGACCACTTAGTGGCCCAGGCTCCAGAGTAAACAAGAAGTGACACTATGTAAAGTGACAGGAACACTGCCAGGGTCAAGCCGTCAGGCTGCACTGCTTGTTCAAGTGCGGATGGCAACGTGCAGATAGGGCTATGAGAAAGCAGCCATTCGTGGTTCGTTTGAAAGGATCATGTACATTCGTGAGTCACATTTAGTGACTCATCTTTCAAGGGTTTTCCACATATAAACTACTTTTTATGAAATGTGCTTTTGCTGATAATGAAAGCATGTACTGGATTCTAAAATATATGTTTCATGTAATTATTTCATAAACGATGGCCTCAAAAATACTGGAGGAGGTAGGTCACAGAGAGTAAAAACTGATGTATATAGGACATCGATAGCACATGTGGAGGTATTTAAAATATTCTCATATTGTGTGATTGATTTTGCATTCTCCTTTTAAATCTGTACCTGTCTCAGGTAGTAATATCTCTAGAAGAAAAAAAAAATGAGACTTTCTTTTGCCATAATACAATCCTTTTGCCGTGGCAGCACTAATCACATGTACCACATGTACTTGGACTTGTCTCGCCGCCATCGTCAAACACGTCCACGGTGTTTATAGACATGGAATCAGGATGAAGTTCTTTACAGAAGTTCAAATATACTCTTACAGAGTCAATTTTAAATCTGTAAAATGAGGAACTTCCTGAAGAATGTCTTAGCTGTCTAGATGGAAAAGGTGAGATAACCCATCCCGGCACCTGTCTTCCATAACCACACACAAGTATTTCATTTGAAATTTTTAGCTTATCTGCTCCTGATTGTGTCCTTCCATCAGCATTCTGTAGTTTCAGCTTCTCAGGGCGTCTGCCTCATCATGGGTCAGTGCAGTTCATTTATTGTCATAGCTCAAAATAAGGGGGCTCAAGAATCTGAAGTCATCTTCCAAGTTCAGGTATGAACCTGGACCATTTCTCTCTCTTCTTGGCTTTCTCCTTTTGTTTAGAAGAACTGAACTTAAAACTTCCAGTGACCCTGTGCATGGTATGACGATTCTCTGGATTCTTGGCCTCTGGTAATATGACAAATTATACATGAGAAGCCCACGAAGCCGTGCAGCTGTTTCCCTTAGCTATTCCATACCATTCACAGTTCATCAGCGCTGGAGTCAGGGATGTTTCTTGCGCAAATTGTTTTCCTGCTGTGATAAGAGGATAATTTTAGGGAATATCCATGATTTTGATACATATGCTTAAACTCACTATCCATTGAAATATTAAGCACCTTAGATTACTCACAGTGTTAAGCAACAAAACAGCTCACGTTTCTGTTATAAAGTGACAAAGGGAGTGAACGTGGAAAGAGTGTATTGGAATGCAGTTCCCCAGTTTTTCTGCCCAATCAAATTAAGCACTGTCTCATGAATTTCCCCCCAGATCAAACATTTTAGGGAATGTGTCACCCCAGATTCACCCTTTCTGAGCTGTGCTGTGAAACTCTCCAGTATTTAAGGTCAGTAAAGCCTTTGGCAGGACTAGATGAGAGCAGGGGAAGGGTCACATGGCATTCAATAAGTATTTTAACAATTAGTCCTCTGAGAAATAACAAAAAGCCAAACAAATAACCCCTTTTGTGTTGTATTTATCTGCTGACAAAAATTGGCAAAGTCTCTTTGGCCCTTGGACACTGATACTGCTCCTTTCTGCACACACACTGCTTGGTGGCAGACGAAGCTTAGGGAGAAGCAAAGCAGGAGAGGTGACAGATTGTTGATGAGAGACTTCTTTAAGCAACAAGGACGACTAACAAGAGGAGCGTTGAACACACCTGTCTTACTGGTCCAGCAGGGTGGGGATGGCGCCGTCCATGACTTCCCTTGCTTTTTGTAATAGCTCTTCGTAAAGGACATCATCTCCACCCATGAGTTTACTTTGTCTCTCTACATTAATAATATGCCCAAACTCCTAACTTCAAACCCAGTGTTCCATTTTTTTTTTTGTCTAGACATCTCATCAAAGTTCTAGAATTCAGTTTTATAACCCAAGTGTGTCTCAGTCAGTATCACAAACCCAGCTAGTATGAAACTGCACTGGTTTTGCCCAGGCACCCATAAATCGCCCCTTTGCTTGCATATCTGCTTTATCACACACACAGTTTGCCATTCCAGCTGGGACACTTGATGATTGCAGTATCTCTGTTGATGATTTCAGCTTGAGGTGCACACGGAGGAAGAGCTCTGTGGAGCTCTGGGCAGATCTGCTTGCATGATGATCCTGTGTGTGATGCATTTGCTCATGGTCTTTATGCGGTCTGAAAACCTGGCAATGGTAACACTTGCCTCCTGTCTTTCATCTGTTGCTACAAATCATCATTTCCTATCAAGTACCACCAGTTTTACAAGTGATTGTTCCCGTCCAGCCCTGTAGTTATTCTTTGGTTAAAATACTCACCATTTTTTCCTGAACTAGCAAAGGCTCTAATTAGTCCCTAAGGATTCAGTATTCCCTTTGCTCCAACATTCCTTTCATTGCATATGAAGACTTCCCTAAAAATGAACATCTGATCAAATCTTTGCCCTCTCAGAATTTTTCCTTAGGTCTCTCATGCAGCATAAACTCTTCTTAGGATGTGCAGCCTATTTTAGATTTTTTTTTTTTGCTTCAGCCTTAGCAACTAACCCTGCAGCTGTTTGCTGCAGTCATGTACAATGGTTCTTAGTTTCCTAAGCTCATCATTCTTTTCAGGCCTTTATACAAGTCATGCACTGGAGATGAAAACTCTATGCTGTGTGTTAGGACTAAGAAAACTTGGAGTGTCTCAACTATCCTCTAGTACCAAGGGTTTTGGTTTGCTTGCTTGCTTATTATTTTTTTTAATAATAAAGGGATAGAATATTGCTTAATTCTCCTGGAAAGCTGTGAAGGAAATGTTTATCATGAAGACAGGAAAACACAGAACCTCTTTATTTTATTTTTATTTATTTATGTATTTATTTTTAACATTTTTTTTTAATTACCAAGTCAGATATACAAAGAAGAGGAGAGACAGAGAGGAAGATCTTCCGTCTGATGATTCACTCCCCAAGTGACCGCAACGGCCGGTGCTGTGCCGGTCCGAAGCCGGGGAGCTCCTTCAGGGTCTCCCACGCAGGTGCAGGGTCCCAAAGCTTTTGGCCATTCTCAACTGCTTTCCCAGACCACAAGCAGGGAGCTGGATGGGAAGCAGGGCCTCCAGGATTAGAACCGGTGCCCATATGGGATCCCAGCCCATTCAAGGCGAGGACTTTAGCCACTAGACCATGGTGCCGGGCCCAGAACCCCTTTGTTTTAAAGACAGATCAGTAGCAGGGATAAACACTAGTGATAGAGTTTGTCAACTACCTTCAAGTGGTAAAAATCCGTGTTATGTTTTGGATGTGAATTGACTGTATTACCTGTGTTGTGAGCTGGGTCTCCATGTGTGGTGACATGAAGGGGCAGCTCCTCATGGGACCACCACCTCAGAGCCTGGGCAGCTCCTCATGGGACCACCACCTCAGTCCTGGTGAGAAGGTTGTTGTCAAAGTGAAAGCCTGGCCGCTCCATTACTCTTGTCCCCCCCAGGACCTGATCTCTTGCACTAGCCCCTCTGAGTTCTTTTACATTAAGAGGCAAATCCAACAACACTTTCTCTGAGATCTGTAAAGTTGCAGTAGATTTCATGTAGCTAATGCGTTTCATCATCTTCCTCTTAATATCTCACATCCTGATACTTTAGCTGTTACTTTTATGTAGGTTTTATCTTACCTGACAATTTTATTTTAATAATTTAATAGTTTATATATACATATATAAAAATAAATATAATAAATATTATTTAACTATTTTCATCACTTTAAATATCATTGCTGATATGTTTGGTTTATATGACATCCTTTCCAGTTAGCTTTGTCTCATCTATTTTATGTTCATGTCTTTTTCTGAATAATAATTTTATTTCTTTTTAAAATTTCATTTACTTATTTGGAAGCAGAAAGAGCATGTCATTTCATTTTTGTATTTCGTCCACTGGACTCCAACAGCCACCCTCTATTTTAACCTTTATTCTTTTCAAATTTAGCCTTGTTTTTTAAAGTATGGAACCAGACCAAATATAATATATAATTTTCTATTATTTTAGTTTTAATGAAACTGAGTTGATGTTTGTGAGGAATCTTAATTTTGAATTGTCTTGGATATTTCTAATATTCTCACAAATGAAGTTAGATGTGATTTTTGGGCCCAGTACAATGACTCAGTAAACACCATGTGTGTGCTGGTTCATGCCCCGACTGCTCCACTTCCCATCCAGCTCCCTGCTTGCAGCTTGGGAAGGCAGTAGAGGACGGCCCAAAGTCTCGGAACCCTGCACCTGCGTGGGAGACCCCAGAGAAGACCCTGGCTCCTGGCTTCAGGTTGGCTCAGCTCTGGTCATTCAGTCACTTGGGGAGTAAACCAGCAAAGGGAAAATCTTTCTCTCTGTCCTGTTCTCTGCAAATGTCTTTCCAATAAAAAGAAATAAATCTTTTTTTTTTTTTTTTTTAAGATGTGTTATTTGCTGCAACCACTTAGAATGCTTCAGTTTGCCACAGGAGAAGGGAGTGGCAGCCCCATTGCCCATGCTCCAAGAGTCTGCTGAACATGCTTGGGTTTTCCTAAAGCACCCTCCCTCCAGGAACACGGCCTGTGAGGACAGTGGTTTAACACTCATGGCTGCATCCAGAGAGTGGGAACTGATGTCTAGTAGGCATGGACTGAGTGATGGTGAATGGGGAAGTTAATAAACGGGGGACACAGTTCAGATAAGCAGACGGAGTTCCTGTTCTAGGTGTGTGTAGCTGCCTTAGTCCTCCTCTGTCTGTTGATGGCATGCCTTCCAGCATTTCCTGTTCTGTCATTGTTTTTTTTTTATATTTTTATTTCATTTTTTGAATTAATTTATACATTAATTACATTGTATTACGTGACAGTTTCATAGGTACTGGGATTTTCCCCACCCCTCCCTAAACCCTCCCCCCATGGTGGATTCCTCCACCCCGTTGCATAACCACAGCTCAAGTTCACTTGGGATTCCCTCATTGCCAGCATATAACAAACATATAGTCCAGCGTCCCATTGTCCAGTCAAGTTCAACACCTTCTCAGGGAGACCCCCTCTGGTCTGAAGGCAGAGCCAGCAGAGTATCATCCCGCTCCGTCAAAAGCTCCAACATACCATCAGCAGCAATCCAGGTACAATGATGCAGGTGCAGAGTCCACTGATTGACATAGTTCATCATAGAGTCTCCCCTTGCCCAGTGTTTCGCTGTCAACATATAGCTGAGGTGGTTGGTTGATCTACTCCATCTTCCGTCTTTTCTTGGTTCTGTCATTGTTTTCACCGTGTGCACATCCTGAGGACCCTCTACTCAAGCGCCACAGTGAAACTTAATTTTATGCTACCCAGGCTTGTTCTTAACAGATAGGAAGGGTCTTCAAAAAACTCCTGGAAACTATATTGCAAAGAAATTATCCATGGATTTCAAATGGAAGCTTTTCTTTTAGTCAATTTCTTCACAAACTCATTGAAACTTCATAAAGGAGAGCTTTTGAAATATAGAAAGCCCTTGACCATACCTGTTTCTCAGAACAGCAAATGAGAGGTGTTCAGTGATTTCTTTGTTCTAGACCCTTAATTGGATTCTGGTGGCCCTGGGGCAATGTACGTCCTCTTCATTTTACGCTAGGACTTCTGCAAACTGGGGCTTACAGACCGTGACTAGTCTACAGTTGAATATTTTCAACATATTACACTTATTTTAATGAGGCCACAAGGTTATGGGTATTGGAGAGATGAAAATCTATGAACTGAACTTCGACATCTTGAGAGGGGAATTCACTGATTCCTGGTCTTTCTGAAGGAGGTTTAGAGGGTGTAGAAATGAGAGCTGACCGACAGCAGAAAAGACGCCTCCATGTCCCCTGCCACGCTGGCGGCTATCAGGGAAACCCTTTGCTCATCATTCACACGGCGGCCACTTTTCACGATACATCAAATTTCGCTTCCTTTGCACTTCCCTTCTGCTAATGAGAGCTGGAAGATTCGTCAAAGCTAGAGAGAAAATTCAGCGACCTTCCAACTCACAGCAAACAGAATCCAGGCCAAAACGCAATTTGGTTGATGGGACGTTCGGTTTGGTTTGGTTTTGTGCTATAAAAAAAATGGGCTAAATTTGAAAGTTGTCTAATTAATCTGTGCCTTTTCACTGTCAGCTTCTTCCCTTTGTGGCTGCTACATACTTTGTTGATCTAGTATGAAATTCTGCTTAAATGTCTTTCTGCTCCTGTAGACTGGAGTTCCTGGATGTTCTGTTTCAGCAGATTCTTGTGCCTTGTCTGCAGCCTGTCAGTTTTCAATTGCATTTGAATGGATAAGTCAAGATGCAATTTGCATACATTAGTGCCTCTCCTCTCCAGTCCCTGCCTCATCCCCATGACTTTCTCCCGCATGCCTCCCTTCTCCTTATGAAGTAGTGAACCATTGCTGAATGGCAGCTGTTCTTGCAGCTACTGAAATGCATCTCTCATCTTCAGTGGGATGAGTGACACAAACTGACAGTGGGATTGCAGATCTTTCCAGGGCACATTCTGGAGAGTTCCCTTCCCTGCTGCTTCCTGCTGCTGGGCCCTCACATGCCAACTCTGCTGAGGGGCAGCAGGAAGATACAATGCATATTTTTTAAAAACATGGAATTGGGCCTGGTGGCGTGGCCTAGTGGCTAAAGTCCTCGCCTTGAACGCCCTGGGATCCCATATGCTGCGCCGGTTCTAATCCCGGCAGCTCCACTTCCCATCCAGCTCCCTGCTTGTGGCCTGGGAAAGCAGTCGAGGACGGCCCAATGCACTGGGACACTGCACCCGAGTGCGAGACCCGGAAGAGGTTCCAGGTTCCCGGCTTCGGATCAGCGCACCGGCCGTTGCGGCTCACTTGGGGAGTGAAATATCGGACGGAAAATCTTCTCTCTGTCTCTCCTCTCTGTATATCTGACTTTGTAATAAAATAAATAAATCTTTAAAAAAAACCCATGGAATTGTTTCCCACCAACCAGCCCTTCTCTTTGTTGCAAGACACATCGTGTCCCTCAGGAAGGAATTATAACAAAAATCCTTTTTTTTTTTTTTTTTCTGATAGAGATGGAGCATGTTTTGGCAGACTAAGAATATACAAACAATGAGAAAGTGTCTGATTCATCCAAGTTTAAATTTTGGTAAACTTAGGCTTTGGGGCTGACTGTACTTTATCGCATTGCACTCTGAGCATTAGTAATCCACGGATGGAATCTGTATCCTTGAATTACCCACAATTTCAATTAAGAAAACCATGGCATTCTCCAGACACTACAAATAAACACAGGTTATTGCATTGTTGAATTGTGCCACTTTCAGACATTTTTCTGCCCTTGCGCTTGTAACTTCAAGTCTTTTCATTTTCAATTTGCCTGCTTCAAACCAGCGCCCATAGAATGTGCCATCCCCAGATTGGAAAGTCTCTCTTGATGTCTGCCAAACCTAATTAGATGCCACTGATGTTTTCAACAAGCTCATGTGGGAGAATGAATATGGGAGCGATCGTTACAGCAGAACGGCTTAGGTTTGCAGCCCTTTGGGCGTGAGGCAAGGACTGTTGAGAAATGAATTTTCATTAAACGAAAAAGAAAAATTAAGATGCAGAAAGTGTGCAATTTGCATTGTGTAGTGGTGAGCACTCTGGACTCAAAGTGTGCAGTTACCATAAATGGTAAATGAGTTTTGGACATTTATCTGAAATCTATAGGTTAATTGAGAAACAATGTTTCTTTTTGAGTACGATATGGCCTTGAGTTAATGAACCACAACGTCTGTGATGTGGCATTTTTGTTCTGTAGGGCATATTGTAAATGAAGCTTAAACAAGTGAGGACTCCCCATGATGCCCCCAAGCAAAACTGAATTTTTATTAGGTTTTACACGGTGGGAGGTAAACATTCTTAAAATAATTGGATATGATGGGTTATTATTCCTGCATTTAAAAAAAGGTTTTGTACATTTCATTTCTTCTAAATTGGGCCTGTACATTTGAAAAGGGGCCATGATCAGATCTGTGGTGTGGAACATAGCCTCCTTTGAAACTATGCCGGGAAATTATGTGAGTTTCTAACTTGATAAAAGTAAGAATTGACATTTTCTGAATCGTGGTACCCTAAATATTAACTTAGCCAGTAGACACTACACTTGTCATAATAAGAAAGAACCTTAAATTAAGAAACTTTCATACATAACAAACGAAAACATAACTTCAGTGTTTTTTTGTTTTCCAAAAGATTTATGTATTGTTTATCTGGAGGCAGAGCAACAGAGAGGGGATGACAGAGTGAGGTCTGTCTACTGGTTCACCTCCCAAATGAGCTCAACTCCAAAGAGCAGGCCAGGCTAAAGCCCTGGGTCTACGCCCCTGGGATTCTGACTTGGGCGAAGAGCCCAAGCACCTTTGCCATTGCCCATCATCCTCTGTGGCATATCAGCAAGAAGCTGGATTGAAATTAGGACAGCCTTGACTAGAACTGATACTTATAGAGGGGATGCCAGTGTCTCATACAGCAGGGTAATTGGGGTAACTGGCTGTGCCACACTGCCCACCCCATGATTGGTTTTTTTCGTTGGAGGAAGGATGCATGTAGGTAGGTCAGTATAAGAGGTGTAATGCAGAGAGTCTTTGATTAGTCAGAAGTAGATAATCTTAATGAATTGATCACATTCTAAAATAGTCTTTAAAAAAATCTACCTTGTGGGGCAGATACAATGACATTGCATGCTAAGCCTCTAACTGTGGTGCAAGCATCCCATTTGGGCCCTGGTTACAGTCTTGGCTACTCTAGTTCTGATCAAGCTCCCTGCCATGGCCTAGCAAAGCAGGGGAGTGTGGCCCATGTCCTTGGACCCCTGCACCCATGTGAAATAACCACAGGAAACTCCTGGCTGGATAGACCCAGCTCTGGTGAATGAAGCAGATGATGGAAGATTCTGCTTCTCTCTGTCTCTCTAACTGTGCCATTCCATTAGAAATATATGAATCCTTACAAAGAATAATCGTTAGTTAAACACCTTGTCCAATGTGAGTCTACAAAGTGAGAAGCAGACATGGAGAAAAATATGTGTATCACCCTACTCCCAGCACACACACAGACTTCACTCTTATCTACCGGATCCCTGTAATGAGGTGGCCTGGGACTGGGGTCAGGAGCCAGGAACTCCATCCACGTCTCCCACCTGACTGGCGAAGACTCAGCTACCTGAGCCGTCATTGCTGCTTTCCGGGGTTTGCAAGAGGAGGGACCCAGAGTCAGGAGGTAGAGCCAAAAACCAAACCCTGGCTCTGTAAGAGGTGGCAAACGAACACTGTAGGCCATGGGCCTGTCCCTAAACTAACCCTTAGACCATTTTAGTACCAGTATATAAAAGCTTGTAAAGTTGCAAGTCCAATATGAATTACTGCAAGTCGGTTTTAACTTGCAGATTAATGTAGAAAGGGGAATCAAATGAAAGAAAATCAGTATTTCAAGATATGCCATAAAGATAGCCTAAATCTTATATAATTATCCATTGGGTTCCACACAGAGTTGACTTCAGGCATCTCTTCCCCCTAATCCCCAGAGATGCCAAAATTTTCAGATATTCATGTCCATGTATGAAATAATGTAGTATTTATATTGAACCTATGCATATCTGCCTATATGCTCTAAATCATACTCTGAATGCTTAGAGTAGGTCATGTTATGGAAAGAGTTTGCAGATTTTATTGTTCAGGACGAGAAAAACGTCTACACATTTTCAAAACAGATGCAATTTTTTGAAAATTTTCTTTTTATATTTAAAAGGCAGAGCATCAAAGAGAAAGTAAGTGAAGGAAAGAGGGAGGGAGAGAGGGAGGGAGGGAGGGAGGGAGGGAGGGAGGGAGGGAGAGAGAGAGAGAGAGAGAGAGAGAGAGAAGAGAGAGAAGAGAGAGAGAGAGAGATCATCTGTCTGCAGGTTTGTTCCCCCGATGGCTGCAGAAGTCAAGGTAAGGCTGAAGCTAGAAGACAAGATTTCCTTGCTGCTCTCACACGTTAGCAGAGTCCCGTGGGCCACTGCCTGCTGCTCCCACACATGTTGGCAGAGTCCCGTGGGCCACTGCCTGCTGCTCCCACACATGTTAGCAGAGTCCCGTGGGCCACTGCCTGCTGCTCCCACACACGTTAGCAGAGTCCCGTGGGCCACTGCCTGCTGCTCCCACACACGTTAGCAGAGTCCCGTGGGCCACTGCCTGCTGCTCCCACACATGTTGGCAGAGTCCCGTGGGCCACTGCCTGCTGCTCCCACACATGTTGGCAGAGTCCCGTGGGCCACTGCCTGCTGCTCCCACACACGTTAGCAGAGTCCCGTGGGCCACTGCCTGCTGCTCCCACACACGTTAGCAGAGTCCCGTGGGCCACTGCCTGCTGCTCTCACACGTTAGCAGAGTCCCGTGGGCCACTGCCTGCTGCTCCCACACATGTTGGCAGAGTCCCGTGGGCCACTGCCTGCTGCCTTCCCAGGCACATTAGCAGGAAATGGGATAAACTCAGGGCAGCTGGGACTCCAACCAACATCTGAGCATCTTAACTTGCTGTGCCACTATCCTGGCCCCTGATTTCTATGATTTTGGAGATTTTATTATTATTTACTCCTCAGCTCATAGAATTGGAATTTCATGCTGCCTTCTGATGACCCAAGATTTTACCATGGAACCAGATAAATGGTAAGAGAGAGAGAGAAGCAGCTGCAATGAATGAGATGACATCTATGTCCTTTAACACGGGCATGAGTAGTAGGACTGGAATTGTTTCCGTAAAATCAGGATACGCTTTCCTGGCTACCAGAGAGATGTGTTACAGTGAACACTGATCTTCAATTGTGCTCAACTTCTTTCTTTTTCTAAATTTAAATATTTATATGCATGTGTGTGTTTTCTGAGGTAGAACTTGCATGCATAGAACAAATTGTACAATTTGATTAGTTATGACAGTTTTATATACCGATGGAACTACCACCCAAATCAAGATATGGAATAGTTCTATCATTCCAGAAAAGTCAGTTAAACTCCTTATGAGTAAATTCTTTACCTCCCACCAACTTTATGCAATCACTGTGTAATGTTGGTCTTTAAAGATTTCTTTTTTCTGCCTTAGGAGGTTTGTGTAAAAGAGATTGTGTAGCACAGAAGTAGTCTTTGTCATTAACTTTTTGCTTTGATTTTTCATCTTTATTAGTTCACCATATACATATACTAGGATTTGTTTATCAATTCTATTGAGAAACATTTGGGTTAGTTTAAGCTTTAGCTGTTAGAAATGAAGCTTCCCTATCTATCCAGCCTGTGTTTTGTAAAGACGAGGAGTGGTCACATTAACCACTTCTCTGAGGACAGTGTGTCTGTCTCATCCTAGTACAGAATGGGCCTGTGCACTGGTGCCATCTGAACACCTCCCAGGCAAGCGGGACTCTTGGTTGTCCCCAGCTTGCAGGTGGGCAGCCGGGGTTCCTTTGGCTTGCCAGGAGGCCTAGGTCCCAGGCCTTCACGGCCTGTCTTTTTAGGGAAGAGCGTTTCAAAAATATATTTTGCCTGACGTATTTCCTCCTGTAGTAACTAATTTAGCTAATTAAGTTAAAGGAAGACATCTTACTGGCTTATCATTATTACTGCCTTGAATCTTTTGACTTAGTTTGGGAGAATTGGCAAAATAGGTGATGGTTAGATTCCCCAAATAGAGGACCCCTTCCTTTTGCATTTCATTTAACAGTTAAATTTTTCAAATGATTTATTTTATTTTATTTTATTGCAAAGTTAGGTATACAGAGAGCAGGAGAGACAGAAAGATTTTCCGTCCACTGATTCACTCCCCAAGTGTCCACAATGGCTGGTGCTGCACTGATCCGAAGCCAGGAGCCAGGAACCTCTTCCAGGTTTCCCACACGGATGCAGGGTCCCAAAGCTTTGAGCTGTCCTCGACTGCTTTCCCAGGCCACAAGCAGGGAGCTGGATGGGAAGTGGAGCTGCCAGGATTAGAACCAGCACCCATATGGGGTCCTGGCGCGTTCAAGGTGAGCAGTTTAGCCGCTAGGCCACGGCGCCGGGCCTTAGATTAATGTTTTAATATATAACAGTACCCACTATTTCTCTGGTGCATTTCTAACTAGTGTTGGTTTATTTTTTTGTGCAAATTAGCCAGAACTCCTCTTCTGTCACCTGCAGGGAAATTAAATTAAGTGAAAAACATAGAACAAGGAAATGTCTTCAGTTTTGTCGAGGGAATTGTGGCAGATGGTTTAAGGAGTTTATACCATCATTCTTCACACATGGATTCCCTCATAAGTCCTTAAAATTACAGCTGAAAAGTTGTTGGTTAGAGGATGAAAATTTGCATTGTAGACAAGGATCTTTTGGACATCTGCTCAAGAACTGGGTTGTTCTCCTTTTGATGTTGAATATTAGACAGTTCAGATGAACTTGAGAGTCTCAAACTCAGATCAATGGCAGAAAAAAGGCCCAGGTGTTTGGAGCAGCAATTCATCCAAAGGAAACAGGGCGTTTTGACTGGTGATGCCGGATCAGTGCCAAGATGGGATTATGTGAGAGAGAGGCTGGTGGCAGACAAGGGCTATCTGGTGATCCGCTTTCAGCAAGCACTGGAGGTGCTTTGTATGTCCTTGGAGGAAAATTGGGTATGAAAGTGGGTGTAGAATGTGTGAAAAGTTCCAGGAGAGGGAGACAGAAAGAGAGAAAAAAAACAAAAACGGACAACAGATTCGTGCAGGTAGACCCACTGAGAACGTGGGAGGGTTTTCATGTGAGGCCAAGGTCGCTGCAGCTTCTCCAGCAGTGGGGACACCTGTCAACCTAAGCTCAGAAACTGAAGAAATATCAAGCAGGATGAACGTTTGGACAAAGATGATCTCTGTGATTTGTGAAAATCTATCAACTATTTAATTTTTAGTAAACATAAGCTAATCCTTCCTATGTTTGCCAACACATAACCTTTTTTTTTTAAAAAAAGGGAAGTTTGAAATCCAGAGTTACATATACAGATACACAGAGAGATTTTCCTTTTTAAAAATTTATTCTATTTTTATTGCAAAGTTAGGTATACAGAGAGGAGGAGAGACAGAGAGAAAGACCTTCTGTCCACTGATTCACTCCCCAAGCGGCCACAATGGGCCGGAGCTGAGCTGAGCCGAAGCCAGGAGCCAGGAGCCTCTTTTGGGTCTCCCAAGCAGGTGCAGAGTCCCAAAGCTTTGGGCTGTCCTCAGCTGCTTTCCCAGGCCACAAGCAGGGAGCTGGATGGGAAGCAGGGCCTCTGGTATTAGAACCAGCATCCGTATGGGATCCCAGTGCATTCAAGGCCAGGACTTTAAGCCACTAGGCTACTGCACAGGGCCCAAGCAAGAAATTTGCTGTCTGCTGCTTCACAGAGGTCACAGTGGCTAGGAATGGGCCACGTAGAAGCTGAGAGTCACGGTCTTCTGGGTCTGTTACATGGTTAGCAGAAATCCAAACACTCGGGCTAGCGCCTGCTGCTTTTCCCAGCCAGGAGCAGGGAACTGGATTGAGAGGGAAGCAGTGAGGACACACAGTGTCATCCATGTGGATACTGATGTCTCAGGCTGTGCCACAACACCATCCCCCTGTGTACCACCTGACACCTTATTTCCTTTGAAATTCATAGTGTCAGAGAAACTTTAACTTGAATATATGTATGTAACTTTGTCTTATTAATCACGTTTTATATTGTACCATTTTTATTCCATACATATTCACTGATTGAATATCAACTATTTAAATGTTTTATTCAAGTATGTTAATGTTTATCACAGAAACCATGTAAAAAGATCACAAAATACTGGTGCAGTAAGACATCTGAGTCCATCACACTTTGGATTCTATAATAAATTTGCATCCTGGACCCAAAGTCTGCAAGAACTAAGTGTTGATAATGGAGTTTCTGGCTTTTGTTTTCGTAGCTTTGTATCTAGTTGATTTCATTCCATCTGATGTGAGCCTCGTGTTCTTTGTATGTAACCTCACTCCTGCCTCTGTATGTAACCTCACTCCTATTTAATTTAGGCTAGGGGTCTGATATTTCTAGAATTTGAAGTCTGACTTTTACTGGAGGTTTTGAAACTAGCTTTGAGTTCTTGCATCAGGACTCCAGAAGGGGTGGGTGGATGGTCCCCAGGGCAGTTCGTTGTTCAGTAATCTCTGCTGGGCCAGCGCCACCATTCCTTTGGAGGTGGATAGGCGAGATTCAGGTTTGCTGTGGGGTCATGTGAAATTGAGTGAGTTAAAGTGAAGCTGGTTTCACTGCCTTCAAAACAAGGGCTCCTATAATATCCCCTTGGATATAAAGGGCTAAGTCTATTTTTAAAGGAGTTATGGAACACGTAGTTTGCGATGCAGAGAGTGGAGTTGCTCTGTTGAGCTTGTTTGGCAGACGATGTTCCAGGAAGGCCGACAGATTTTGCAGTGTTGTGCTCAGAGGACGCAAGGATGCTGCTGACCAGTCAAAGTCCTTCTGTGGGACTTAACCATACGTGAGCACACACGTTGCCCAAGCAGAAAGGGCCTCCTAATCTCCCCTAAAGCTGTCTGTAAAAGCTCTGGACAATCATGTCTTAGCCAGGCAGTTTCCTTGGGGAATTCTACCTGCCCATTGCCTCATTTACTTGTCAAGTTAAATACAACTTTCCTCCGAGTGACTGCTGCTTGGAGCTTACTGTCCAGTGAAATCCCAAGCCAGTGCACCCCGTGTGTCTCCTAATTCTCCTGCTGAAGTGCATCAATAAAGATATTTGCATTAGGTTCAATGAAGAAAGTAAACCAAACAAAAATCTAGGTTGGGTCTCAGCAGGATTATTTTCCTGGAATGGATGGAGTTACCCAGGCATTCTGTTTAAATGGCTTGAAGAGCTGGGTCTTGTGTGATGTTTTAAGGTAGTTCAGGTGATGGCAGAAATGCCTTCCGTGGAAGGGGTATGGCAATGGTGACAATATTAACTCTTGAGAGTGTGTTTGCGTCTGCTTTGCTAAGGGTTTAGTGTGTATATTTGTTAGAAAATTTATGGCTGAGCAAAATTCAAGGAAAGAAGATCCAGAGCTGAGTTTACAAGAATAAGAACAAGTAAACAGGTCTTGGTTTTAATCTAAATGTTGTGGTTTTGTATTTTTATGGCATATACGTGGTATTTGTCGTGAACTGATATTACTGATGATAATAATCATTAAGCTGAATTCTTACAGACTCAAAATGAGGAGATGCATTTACAATAACTACATTTCATGAATATTAAAAATAGTCAAGTTCAAATGTGCTAAGCTAAAAAAATGTTCAAAGTAAATCAGTTACTAAATGAAGCTTAACCTAAGTAATTTCTTGTTATCGCCGAGAGTTCTGTGTCAGTAGCTGAGTTATTTACATAATTTCTATATTTGTAGTGCAAGGGTATCTATAAGTTTGCATGAATGCCTAACATAAGTTCAGCCTAAATTAGAGAATACTTAAAAGTAGGATTGTATTTTTATTTCAAGAGTAATAGTTCAAAAACATGTTCTGACAGCAATGAAAGTCAAATTATTGCCTAAATGTAATAAAATTCTAAATCTTGTCCAGAAAGCATCCCATTTCTTTTCAAGACCCAATGCCAGACTTGACATGTTGCCCGTAGATACTGATTGAGATCAAATACATACTGTCTGACTTTTCACTTTCCTCCGAAGTCTGCTCCAGGTTTTTTTTTTTAATTTTCGCTTTTGATCAAAAGAAAGGCAGAGGAGATTTGCATGTGGATAATGAGATGCCTGATGTATGCAGCATGTCATAACAACATGTGTGTAAAACTCTGCTAAAAGATGACCCTCACATGATATTTTATATTATAAATAGATGGGTCATAAAGTGTTCAACATCTTCATCACGAGAAGGAAATAGGTTGTTTAAAACTCTAGTACAGTTTTCCTTCATCGTATACAAGCACTTATGTTTACAGTCAAACATCATCCAAGGAGCAGTTTCCAAACAATAAGGCATAAATCTGATTTTCAGCCTATTTCCAGCATCATAAATTCATGAATGAGTCTCCTGAAACTGGCAGATTCTTCAGAACTTTTGTGTTTCATTAAGACATCTCATGCCATTCCAGATGACCTTTCTGTTTAGTATTTACGAACCACGTGACCTCAGAAGGATACAGGAGTTTGCCTTTAGAAAGTGCTGGAGTCTTTCACAGGTATAGTGCCATATCATCAGTTTCACCCCATTTGCCAACTGTAGCTCTTAGGGAACTTTCGCACAATGAGCAGCTTTGCCAGACTCCTTGAAGTTGTTGCTATTTTGGGGAAAGACTGAACTAAAGCAAAGGAAAACACATTTTTTAGTTGTCCCCAAAATAACAACAGATACTGATTTAATGTACATAGTTGAATTAAAAACCTGTATTTTGATTGTGAAATGCTGGTAATAGTTGATGACTATCTATACAGAAGCTCATATCTATTTATGCCCTCAATAATGGCATTTTATGCACAATTTATTTATTTATTTAAATTTTATTTGGAAGGCAGAAAGATGGTTTATCAGGAGCAGCTCCACTCTCTACCCACTGGGACTGGGCCAGGTCAAAGCCCGCTACCTGAATCTGAATCTAGATCTTTCTTGTGAGAGTGTTCAACTCCTGCTCCCCAGAGTTTGTATTAGTGGGGAGCTGGAGGGGCGGCTGAGGAGCTGGGACTGAAAGCAGGTAATCAGGATAGAACCCAGATAATCCCAAGTAGCTTGGTAACTGTCCTAGCGCTTGGCCTGCTGTTCTCATCATTTCATTCTGTATAAGAATCTGGAGGCACTCTGTTCATCTACCCCATTAACTGTCTTCAAAGATTTACTGGTGCAGTTCTGCTGACTGATGCTAATGTATAGACATGGGTTAACTAGTAACATTCTGGGATACAACAGTCACTTTTTCACTAGACAGTTGGACTGATTCGTCTTTACTACTGTGCTTATCAAGACAGTTTTGTGTTTATTTGGAAACTCAGCTATGTGACTTGTACTTGTTATTGCAGTAGGCAACTGTGGTTAAATATCACATAAGTAGTGAAGTGACAACATGAGAAAAAGTGAAGTGTTGTTTTTGTAAAAGCCTGGTTCAATGCTTTGAAAAAAAAATTGTCGGTTGCCTGCTGTCAAGGAAATGTGTGTGTGAGACAAATGGCCTCCAAATGTCACTTAAGGTTTGGAGACGTTTTCAAATTCTAGGACAGTTTGTGTTTCTTACACTGTGTGTATCTTAAATAAACTGGAGCATGTAACCGCCGCACTGCAGCAGTATATGGATGGAAGCCTGCATGCTATTCAATCAACACATGCAACTTTTTGATGAATTGTTCATTGCTTGTGATTTTGGTGGATGATAAGTTCACCTAGAGTAAATTAAAAAAAAATCTTAAGAGATAGCTATGTAAGGAATCTTACTTTTTAAAACATCTCTGTAAAGGCACTGAAGGTAAATCTAGCTGTGTAGTATTTTTCATTCTTACATATATAGCATGCTTATACTATTTATCATCCATTCGTTTACTTATTCGTCTTTACAGAATGTGATTGTCTTATAAATTCTTCAAGTTCTTATTTGGAAGATTTCTGTTTTTATCTTATGTTGAAATATCATAGAACAGGAAGTCATTCTAGAAAGCCTGACATTTCTGGATCTCTGCTATTTTATAAGAAGCCCCAGGTCCACATAGACATTGCCATCAGAGGCCATCATAACAGAAAATGAGGACATCAAATTTTAATATTGTTTATATTATTGGAAAAGTTAAGACTTTTTATTTTTAAAATGCCAACGAAAATGAAAAAAAGATATTTTTCATGTTTGATAATTACTATTTTTGTTTCATTGGTGAAACATTTTTGAGGCACAAGTCAAGCAGATACTTCAGAAAATGAACAAATAAATAGGAGGAATAAAGAAATTAAAGTGTCTGGGATCCAAATTTATGGCATGTTTTAATGTTCCCCATTTGCTTTTCACAAAGATTTTGTGGCATATTTGTCTCATTGGTGCAGCTTGCTTTTTCATCTTTAATCAACCATTTATAACTTTTTACCATATGACAGAATACTTTTATAATTCTTTGTCATGAGTCACAAGATTTGTATTTTTTACTTCACTACGTTAATTAAGAATACATTATCCAATGTGTGATTACACATGAAATATCTAATAATGATGATGATGATGATTAGGTGAATATTGATTTAAACAAACTTTGGTACTAAGCTAAGGTATGTGAGTGCCTTGGTTGATTGCAGTGCACCATTGCCAGCATCTGTTGTTTTTCAGAATAACACAGAATAAATCCCCTTGTTGGGAGTTTCTGCAGATCCCGGATTTTTCATTTGTATAACATTTCCTCATGAGGAGAATCTTTCCATATTATAGTGCTAATAAATATTCTGTGAGGAAGACATAGTAAGTTTTAGTCAAGCTCTCAAAAACAAACTTTGAATGTTTATATAAATTTAATCTTTCCCAAACTTGACTTGTGCTGCAAAAGTTAAAAAAATAGAATCCGGCTGGGTGGAAATAATATACCTTTAAAATATTCTTTTAAAAATAAGCAATGTAGTAATAATAAAGTGTACTTGTTGCTCTAAAGGCGGCTAAGACCTAAGGGGCAGAGAGGATACTGTAAATGAGCAAACACTGCCATTGAGGAAATATACAGCTCAACTGTCTGCCTTAGATTGATCGCAGAGCTACCTGGGTGCAGCTTCGCATTGTCCATTCGAAGCCGAGAACACCGCATGCCACAGGCAGAGGGGAGCTGCAGCGGCAGACATGTTACCCTTCGATGTAGAAATGAGCGGAATGCCATTCCCGTCTCTACTTGAAGACACCATGATAGAGACTTTTTTTAGACACAATATTTGCTTTTAAAGATTTATTTTATTTATTTGAAGGGCAGAGTTACAGAGCTAGGTAGCTGGGGGGAGGGATTGAGAGAAAGTTTTTCCATTTGCTGGTTCAGTCCCCAAATGTCTGGAATAGGCAGGACAGGGGGCAAGCTGAAGCCAGGATGCGGGAGCTTGTCTTCATCCCCCAGGTGGGTTCTGGGCCACAAGCACTTGAGCCATCTTCCATTGCTTTTCCAGAAGCAGGAGTGGGAACTGCATCAGAAGGGGAGCATCTGAGACTGGAACTGGTCCCCATCTGGGATGCTGGCAGGCAGTTGCTTAATTTATTACGTCACAACACTATCCCCAAGGAACATTTTTTACATGGATATGTTCATTTAATTTCTCATTCTCCCTAATTCTTTAAGCACTCTTCCCAACTCCAGTGAAAATTTGTTGGATGTAAGTTTCTCTTACTGTAGTCTAGTTGCCAGATGTTCTGTTCAATGAACTTCTCAGTACCTACTCTGTGTTAAGCAATGTGTATTCTCTTCTAGACACATTATGCAGAAGGCAAATAACCTGAAATGTGTAAGTCACTGTGATGGACAGTGAACGACAGAAACGAGGCATTTGGGCTAGACAGTGTCAGTCACACCCAGCGTGAAGCAGTGCAGCAGGGCTGGGTTTCCAGAGCATAGCCTCGACAGGTATTTGCTCTGTGAATGGCAGGAGCTGGGTATAATCCCTGCAAGTCCTACACTGGCAGCTCATCATTCGGGGACAGCTGCTGGACAACAGGTGTCCCTCTTCCTCTGCGGGGGGTGGTGGTTGAGTTCCAGCTTCAGGGTTACAGTGGAATGTGCCACCTTGGTGTTGATGGCCATCGTACCACCGGTTCTCACCAGAGAATCATTATCAAGTGCAGGGGCATGACCGTTTCCCATCTCATTTGGTTTGGGATCAATGCAGACGGAATCAGGCTTGGCAAAGCTGAATCTCGCCTGTCCAAGCATCCTCAAGTATTTGAAGGCCATGCTTACCGTCCTCCATCTTCCTGTCATCACCGTTATCATCTTCTGTACTATTTGAACTCCTCGGGTGGAAGGATCACTTCATTCCCTCCGTCCAGCACAGCACTGATTTTCAGCCTGCACGGTGAATTCTGCTGAGTTCACAGATGGTGAAGACCTCGTTTGGGATATTGTTTCAGCATGCTCTCCTGAACTTTGGACATTATGGAGCCTCCTCCTAAATTCAGAGCCCAGGCCAAGCATCCTCCCTCCCTCTGTGTGTTTAACTTCCTTTGATATTGTCATACGTAAATTAGTATGGTACCAAAGTGGATTTTCCTTTTTAGTATCAGAGTAACACTGTTGGCTCCTATTGACTTTGTGGTCATATAAAATCTTGGAACTTTTCATGAACTCTTTGTCATTCCAGGAGACCAACCCATATATTATATTCAGAAGAAAAATGGTCTCATCTTTGAGCAGTTACATCCTGTACTTACAAAATTATCTTTTGAACTTGAAATGAAGGCCATATGTTTTTTCTGTTTAACTTCATCTTGTTGCTCTGAGTTCATTTCATTTTATTGAGTTTACTTTGCATTCTAAATGCATCACCCTTTGTATCAGCAATCCCACGTAGCCTTCTGCAGACTTGATGAACATTTCTGTTTTTTCTGTTTGAGGCTATGTAGGAAAGGGAAAAACCTCTGAGGCATGACACAATCAACTAGTTTTGATATATGTACTCATTACGATTAATTCAATATGATTTTTAAAAGAGATTGCATTTTGGGCAACCTGGGTAAAACAAAGTAATGTAAATAATAATGACAGCTGTTATAATTTCTCCGTTTTGCAGTCTTGCATGATAATCAAACTTAGTGTGGAGAGAAGGACTGGGAAAGGGTCTGCAGCTGGCATTCAGATTTCTACCACATAACTCCATGGTGGCCTGTGTATACTGTTAGATATCTAGGTTTCAGGTTGTTTTTCTTATTGGCCAAAAGATTCTGGCGTGAGTATTGAAATGGTGTAAGTATTATGTCAAACACAGTTTAGAACTTGCAAGAGGAATGAAGTGAGTATTGGATTCTCTCACAAAAGAAAGAGTGCGAGGACATTTGCAATGTCGGCATAATGAAATGTTCTTCAGGATGCTTCTGCTATTTGCTGATTGCTTTTCCTATTTATTTTGCATTAATACGTCAAAAGTTTATGATCTTGTGGATTCTATATTTTAACATTTTAAAAATGAATGGGTGTGTCTGGGGGGTTGTGTTTGTGTGTGTAAGGGCAAGAGAAAGGAGGACAGATGGGCAAAGGTGGAGGGCACAGTGTTCCCGCTCGCTGCTTAATTTCTTGAGTGGCTGCAACAGCCAGGCCTTTGTCAGGCCAAACCCTGCAACTAAGAACCCAATCCAGAGACGCCTTGTTCATAACAGGGTTGTAAATACTTGAGCCATCACTGTTGACATATGGGGTGTGCGTTAGCAGGAAGTTGGAATTACAGGCAGAGCAGGGACTTATATCATTCTTTCCAATATAGGCTGTGGGCATTTTAATTTCTAGGCCCAACACCTACCTTTTCTTTAATTTTGGGGAGTATCTGTACATTTGCTGTCTTTTTAATCCATATTTGTCTGAGATTTGTGAGACACATGCCAAGATATGATTAAATATGAAAGGTTATTATTGGAGGATCACCTGTGTGGCAGAAAATGGGGAGGAGCTTCAAAAACCTGGGATAACTTTGAAACCTAAATGAGCAAAGGCTGTAAGAAACCTCCTGAATGGCTGCACAGTTGTCAGAGAAGATCCAGTCTAATGGGAAAGTGCTACCTCT
Source organism: Ochotona princeps (assembly GCF_030435755.1). NCBI lineage: Eukaryota > Metazoa > Chordata > Mammalia > Lagomorpha > Ochotonidae > Ochotona > Ochotona princeps. The sequence continues at coordinate 5,331,903 of NC_080851.1, forward strand.
GTGCCCCTTCAGTGTCCAGGCTGTCGCCAGGAGCATCCCACGTGAGCATGGCCTGAGCACCGGCCATCCCACGGAAACATAGCCTCAAGTCTGACCATCCCACGGGAGCACAGCTGTCCCACGGGAACATAGCCTCAAGTCTGACCATCCCACGGGAGCACAGCTTCAGGTCTGGCCATCCCACAGGGAGCACAGCCTCAGGTCTGGCCATCCCACGGGGAGCACAGCCTCAAGTCTGACCATCCTACGGGAGCACAGCCTCAGAGCTGGCCATCCCACGGGGAGCACAGCCTCAGGGCTGGCCATCCCACAGGGAGCACAGCCTCAGGTCTGGCCATCCCACGGGGAGCACAGCCTCAGGGCTGGCCATCCCACGGGGAGCACGGCCTCAGGGCTGGCCATCCCACGGGGAGCACAGCCTCAGGTGTGGCCATCCCACGGGGAGCACAGCCTCAGGGCTGGCCGTCCCACGGAGAGCACAGCCTCAGGGCTGGCCATCCCACAGGGAGCACGGCCTCAGGGCTGGCCATCCCACGGGGAGCACGGCCTCAGGTCTGGCCATCCCACGGGGAGCACGGCCTCAGGTCTGGCCATCCCACGGGGAGCACGGCCTCAGGTCTGGCCATCCCACGGGGAGCACGGCCTCAGGGCTGAGAAATTGAAGTAAAAGGGAAGCGCATTTTGGCGCAAAACATTTTGGAATTTATGCACGGCATTTCCCATGAACTTTTCAACGTTCCCTCAGGTGAACAGGGATTAGCAAAGTGCAAAGAAGGGAGAGAAGGGGAACGAGACCCTGAGAACCAGCATGGCCCAGACCGTGAGAGATGCCATGAGACGGGCGAGAAAGCTCTCCAGTGCAAATGTCTCTTAAAATTTCAGAGACAGGACCAGGAATTTCAGGAACTGAGTCTAGAGTGCAGATCTGTGACTAGCAGTTAAGTTACCAAATAGAGAGCTCTAGAAGGTTCCACCTGGTACTAGGCAGTCAGCTGGTGATCGGGTCAGATTCCTCACCACCACAGAGGTGGAATGTCTCATGTAACAGTACCATTTTACAAAAACAGACTTTGCTTTCATCTCAGCTGAATCAGAACCTCAAGTATAGGCAGCAGAGTGACAGGCAATTTTCTAAGAGAAAGTACAGAATACAACATATATATTTTTATACACACATAAATTATGTGTTGCTTTTGATAGGACAAGATTAACTCATGCTAGATCACTACTGAAGGACAGGTTGTGGAAAGCAGATGACTTCATAAAGGCCTATGTTGAATTCTGCAGACTACTAACATTTTTTAATCCAGATGTGCTGTCAGGAAAATAATTTTCATTGTTTATAATATCTTTCTTACTGTTCAGGCATACAAGGCCTATTTATACCTTGGAAAACATCAAATAGTCTATTTTTAAGTAATTATACTAGTAAGTAATTAAAAGTCATTGAAACACTTTAGAATTTGAAGATTTTGGTTTTTGTTTTTATTGAAGAACTATGGCTGAGGTTGGTTCTGGAGTGTTACATTTCTCGTGTCTGCTAGCAGAAGTTTTCTTTGCCTTGATTGAGTTATTTTTGAGGCAAAATGACAGAAAGAGACAGAGAAAGGCATATCTTCCACCCCTTGGTTTGCTTCACAGATGGCTGTGACAGCCAGAAATGGGCCAGGCCAGAGCCAGAAGCCGGAACGTTTGTCCAGGTCTCCCATGAGAGTGTTGGAGACTCAGGTGCTTCAGCCATCAATGTTGCTTCCCAGGGACATGGACAGGGGTCTGGATGGGAAGCCAAACTGCCACTGATAAGACATGCAGACATTCTAATTGTTGCTTAACCCATCCTACCATAACACTCACCTGTTTCCTCTATTTTCCAGTTCCTGAGAATGAGAAAAAGTAAAATTTGTTGACAACAATTAAAAAAATAAAAGAATAATGTAAAGTATTATGATGCAAGTAAAATAAGCAGAGAATGTGAAATAAAAACAGAAAAGTTGATCCAAACATTGTTCTTATCAAATTGTTATAGTTGATGCTGTTGGGATCACACTTCCCAATATCCAGTGCTATTCCCACCTGTCCGCACCCCACACCCGTGCTGTGTCTGGCTGCAAGGGAGTCAGTGTTCAAAGGTTTATACTCTGTAGCACTTGAAAACAAAGATGAAACCTAAAACTATAGGGGTTCCGTGAATTGTTAAGACTACCACTTCATTCAACATAAAAACTAAGCAATGGAAATATGTTTAGCAAATATGACCAATTATTTCAATGAAACTGCTATTACTTTGGTTGTAAAACAGCTGTTCATACAGGAGCCCAACAGTTTCTGTAAAATGCTACTCAGTGCTAAACTGCAGAACCAGAAGGTGTTATGAGTTTGATTTAAACAAATTTGAGGGAAAGGTGACTAAAACTATTCTATAGTTCCAAGTAATAATTTTTAGCTTCAACGTAAACATTGCATTGTAATGTGAAGCATGGAATTCTATAATGCTTACTTGTCATTACAAAGAGTGATGTCTTATTACAAAGTAACAAGATTTCATAATACTGTATCCTGAAATATCCTTATTTGAGTTCAAAAGAAAGAGATACATACTCAACTTTATTGAATATAAGATTTGAAGAGTAAGGAATTTTCATCACTATAATTCAGTTTTATTCTCAATTATTAAATTCACCACTCAGTATTACATACATTTAACCATTTACCAAGGTTATGTCACAAATGTAGAGAAGGACAAAGAACTCACAAAATGTTGATTTTACTTTATAATACAGAATAACAGACCACCCAGTCACGGAAAATTTGTAAACCTTTAGAGAAGTAATTAAACTATCAGAAACCAAAAGAAAATAATAATAAATAAAATCAGTATGGGTTCAATGAAGGAGCCAGTCTCCTGTTCCCACACATTATTATTTATATATAACTAAGTTCTCTTGAATTTCCAGTGCCTTAACAGCTATAAGCTGATGGTTGAAAGTGACCACAGAGGTCACTGGCTCTGTTCCTGGGCCCCTCTAACTGGGCCTGATCACTCTTGTCCAATTGATGTCTGGCACTTTAAGAGACTGCCAGAAGAGGCGATTCCTAATCTCTCAGCTGGAAATTCAAAGTTCTCTTGTACAAAGGGAGTTCTTATCTATAACCGAAATTATTCTTGAGCTTTTAGAATTGAAGAAGAATTGGTCTTCATCCAAGTCTTTTTCACAATGGCATTAATATTTTCAAAGTGGTTTTCCATCTTTGATCTTCCATATCCTAAGGAAGTTGGCAGTGGTCTCGGGTGCCGCCTTCCCACTTATCACTCTCGTTTCAGTTTGACTTTTTTAGCATTCATGTTGGTAATTCCATTACATTTTCTTTCTCCAGCCTTTCTTCAGCAACATGGCACTGAAGCGAAGTATCTCTTAGTGGGATTACATCCCAAGGCTGGGGACGAATGGGTACTAACCCTCCTGCTTGCTGAGCATCTGCCATCTTTGCGCTCACTACCTTACAAGCTCGACACCTGTAATTGACTCATTAGTAGGTGGATGACTATAAGATAAAAGTAGATATGGGGACAGACAAGAAGTTCTCTTTTCTCCTTTTTTCTTAAAAAAAAAAAAAAAAGCCAACATCATGTCTTGTGGCTTTAAACCTGTAAAAATGCCAAGAGAGCTTTGTTATCTTCTGTAGCTAGCAAACTAAAACTTTAGCTCTAACAAAACTCTGCCCCAGGACAGAAAGACTGGCTCAATTTCTTGTAATTTCTTTCAGTGGGAGGAAGCCAGAAAATGTGCTAGTTTGGTTCAGGTTGTTGGCATGGCTACAGGAAAAAATCAGACCACACCGCAAAGATTTATCAGATCATTTTGTTTTATTTAACCACAAAGTAACGACTGAGGACTTACAAAGGGTTTAAAACATAAGAAAAAAAAAAGCCTGAAATTCCGTTTCTACTTCTTTTCTTAAAAATCATATTTCCAAATAAATAAGTAATTGTCTTCTGCATTCATTCCTGAATCTGCATGTCTTGGTAAAGTGTGAAGTTGACAAAAGTAAAGGCACTACTTCAGGAAAAAATTGTAATTGTAGTTCTGCTGCAGAATCATTCAGATAAATCATACATTTGATTTGCTTCAGATTATTTAGATGTGAATTGATATTACCTGGTGTCCCTCCCTGATATGTAACAATAATTCCTTGTATTAATTTCTGAAAAGCAATTACAAAAAGAATGAAGACAAACATTTTTTCACAATTGATTTTCTTGTCTAAAATCAGTATCTTTTCCCAAAAGTTTATTATTTGAGCACAATTTGGCAAATGTGCTGTTTTGACACATTTGTCAACTGCAGCTTATACTGATGCACCTGCTAACAATGCATTTGAGTGTTTGGGGTGTCACTTTCATTGCTTGACTGAGGTTAAAGTTTATTGGGTAATTAAAGCATTTGTATTTTCAAGAATATTTCACCGTGGATAAGAAAGCATCGTCTGTGGAACTGGACTACTTATCCATCATCCCCTGCCCAGCTCACTTTCTTGAATTACAGTTTCTTACAAATGAACAGGTACTCTTGGAAATGCGCAAGGTGCTGTCTGCACTCGTGTGTGTGTGCGTGTGCATGTGCATACTGCAGAACAAAAACGTTTCTTTAGACTTGGTCATTCACCACCTTACATAAATATGACAAGAGTCTTTGAGGACAAAGCCTTCATAACCCTTACTTGCCGTGACGGAATACTCTTAACAGTCCCTGGTTCCACAAAACTTGAGTATTGAAGAGAGAACTTTTTTTTACATTGTGAGATCAACACTATCATATGTGTTGGGGAATAACTATTTCTGCCCGTTATTTTTATCCATATCTTATTTTCTGATTAGCCATGAAAATTGTCACACAGCCAAGCCAGCAGTTATGTGTACAACTTTAGCCAGGTGGTTAATTTACTGTGTTCTTTCTCCCATCCAAGTACTAACCAGGTCTGACCCTGCTTAACTTTCGAGATCAGATGAGATTGGGCGCGTTCAGCGTGGCATGGCCATAGACTCCTGTGTTCTTTCTTTATCAAGGTTTGGATTAATTTCTGTTTCTGAGAGATATATGGGCAGACACATACACACGCGCATGCAAACAAGGGCACATATTATACATGTATAATTTTAAAAAAGAGTGTTTCATAAAATATGTTCCAAAATTGTGATGTCTTTCCTCAAAGTCAGCGTCTAGTCAGGTGTACACTTCTAATATGTATACTCAGCATTTATTTTTGGGTTAAATGGCTGTTTGTTGATGTGTAAGAGTAGAAGGCAGGGCAGAAGGGTATTGTTATAACAATGGAAAACATCCTTAGCAAGCCATTACTCATTCAAACCTGAAGTCACCTGGCTGAAGCCAGGAGCTCCACAGCTGGTTGCCTGTGCAGTTACATACTGACAGGTGGCTTACTTATATCCAAAATCAATTTACACTAGATTTAAACTAATATCACTTACAAAAACAAGAATACAAAAATTTTTAAAAAGCTTGTAAATGAAAGGAACTTATAAAGGCATATAATTTTTATTAAATCTTATAATTAATCATATAAAGAATTGTTCTTATAATCATTCGTTTAACCATGAAGTAAATGAAACAATTGGATGTTGTGTAAAAGCTTGTGATGATTTCCATACAAATAAAAAAGGCAAATTTTCTGAGTTATCCAGTACAGAATGGAAAACATTTCAACCAATGAGCAAACTTACACATCATTATAGCTTTGCTCTAAATAAAAGACATGTCTCTTCAAATGTCTTGGGAACATTATGGTGAGGCCAGTTGTCCTTGAGCTATCCTATTGACTTACTGGTCACTGGCTCATGGTCACGTCTGCTTTTCTGACTTCCTGATAGACTTTCTCTTCTACATTGCTAAATAAACCACAAGACTGCACCCTCAGTCACATTTGGGAATATTTCCTGAGATGTGGTTAGCTCAGTTAGGTTTTGGGTTTTCCCTTCTCTGGCAAGCATTTCATTCCAAGCCAGTCTTACCCTCTCTTTCTGGTGCTGAAATAATTACTTGGACTCTACTCTCCTTTTTGCTCTTGGTTTGTTTAACTTTAAATATAGCTGGCATTTATCAAGGAGGAAGTACTGAACAAATTTTATTTGGTTTTCTGAAATAATTTTTAAGATTCTCCCTCATTTAGATTTAGCTATAATACACAAGAAAGTAGATTATATGTGACAGTTTGGTTAAATTATTTCCCTATTACTCATTATTATTGCTGATATTTTTCCTTTTTTTAAATATATGAACACTTCACTTAGCCACAAGCATATCATTTTTATAAAAATGTAATTATCAGTGTTTAGAAGAATTTCTTTAAAAATTCTCATTTATCATTATTTCTGTGTTTCACAAAATAAGTCATGTTTTACCAACACTTTTTAAAAGATTTATTTATTTGAAAGGCAGAGAGTCAGAAAGAGAGAGGGAGAGACAGGTATCTTCTGCCCCTTGGTTTACTGCTCAAATGGCTATGACAGCCAGGCCTGGGCCAGACGAAAGCCGGTAGTGAGGAGCTCCATGGAGGTCGTCCACATGGATGCGTGGAATTCTGCTACCTTCTGAGGTACATCGTCAGAGCTGGGTTGGAAGTGGAGGGTTCTGGACTTGAACCAGCACTCTGATATCTGATGTGCCCAGGCTGAGTGGCAGCTTAGCTCACAATGCCACAGTACCAGGACCAACAACAGTAGCTACCAACCAAGAGAGATTTTGTGCAGAGGCAGAGAAAGTCCAAATACTTTAAGTAACATGAAGAATGTTGTCCCTCATTCTAAAGAAGGAGGAATGCAGTGGAAGAGTCGGAAAAATAGCAAGATTGAATATATTTTTTGAAAAGAGTCTTTTGTATTCATCTACAGCCAATGAATACGAGGAAGAGGTAGAAGACCAATTTCAAGAACATTAACATATTCAAAAGGAGAGATGTTGGTGGGTTGGATATAACGGAAACAGTGCAAGTAGAAAGAAATCTCTCTGCAAGGTGCTAGTATCAATAAGAATACAAATAAAGGGAGGAAGTAACGATTATAAAAGATGACAACGAGGTAGACTCAGCTTTTTCCAGGGCAAGGAGATCTCATTGGTGATACGTTTATAAACTGAAAAGCTCATTCTTTGTCTAATATTCACGAAAACCTTGGTTGAAGTAAAATTTTGTAAACTAGCATAAATGTGATTTGTTATGAATATGGAAATAACCTATAGGTTCAATCAAATCAATATTTTATAAATATATTTCATCAAAGCCCTTTTTCTATCATCTATTAAATTCACATGGAATAATTAAGATGAATAAATATTATAAAATATTTCCTTATAGAAGATGAATGGATACTTGTATTTCAAGAAACTCATCAGTTTTTCTTTTTAAAGAAAATGTTTTTATTTATTTATTTGAAAGTCAGAATGCTGGAGTGCAAAGAGAGAGAACAAGAGAGATACAGGCGCATTCTACATCCTCCAGTTCAGTTTCCAAATAGTCACAAGCGCAGGGCTGTTCCAGGCCCAAATCAGTACCCAGGAGTGTCTGTGACTCAGGCTCTTGAGCCGAAATCTGCTGTTTCGCAGATGTCTGAGGAGGGAGGTGCATTGGAAGCAGAGTAGTGGGCATGAAGTGGCACTCTCATCCGGCATGCAGTCATTCCCAAGAGCAGCCCAACTGGCTGTGCCACAACGCCACAACATCGGCCCCTCCCCCCTTTCAGCTGGTCTCTTGAAAAATATTTATTTGTTTATTTAAAAATGCACAATGACAGCATGCAAGGGGGACTTGTCTTCTGATGGTTCACTCCTTCATTCATTGTAACATCCAAGCCAAGATTCAGAAACCCCATCCAGGTCTCTCAGGATGGCAAGAAAACAAGTTGTACCACAACCAACTGGCTTATCTAACTTATTTGGAAAGCCAATGGATCTGAAATACTTTACAGGTACATGCAATGTAATTCATTTAGATTAGATGTTAAACTTGGAGGTACATTTCTAACAAACAATTAAAGCTTGAAAAGACAATTAACTTTTCTTGGGAAAGAAGAATTACCCGATGATAATACAGCTAAAATTATTGAGGTCTTTTACATGCTTATTATTTTAAGTGAGTTGATTGACATAATGGGGTATACTTTCAGTCGTAGACTTACAGTCATACATTCTCTGATGAGGATATAGTCTGAGAAATGCATCCCTAGGTGATTTCATTGTATGAACACCCTGGAGTGAGTTTACACCAAAAGGTTCACAAAGATGCAAGGAAGAAATAGTTTTTTTGCGAAAGGTTACCTATAAGCGCAAACACTGGGCATATGCTTATTTAACTTCTACACATTTCAGAAACAACCCAGAATTGTCATAAAAGGAAGATGTGAAAACATTCCTGGGAAGTTTTGACTAGTATTTTCTGTTGCTATTGCAACAAATCAAAGTACATATAGCAGAAATTAATTAAATCTGAAAATTGGAAAACTCCTGATTTAGTGACTTTGAGTTTCATTCCTGGAATTTATCAAGCAGAGTATTTCAGTTGCTTCTTGTCTATCTCACCAGGCATGAGATATGGATGGTTGGCAAATCGTGAGCTATTTGGCTCAGATACTATGAGTAATAACCTGTATCAGAAATATTTGAGTATGAGACTTTAGAATGTGTTTCTTAACCACCTTTTGACAGAGTTGGGGCTACTCATCTGTCATCTCACCAAGAGTGTTAACATAAAGGAAGGCATTTTGTATATTGAAATGATTTGGTTTTGGCATACTTCTTGGAAGGAATTTTTGGGAGGGAGGCCTGATATTTTAACAAATGAAAATGAAAAACCTTGACTCTAGTGTTCAGAAATGAGTTTCACGTAATTTCCCATTATCTTTGTAGATACTACTTGCATAAAAATGTCTTACATTCTTTGCAAATATTTTAGAGGTGATTTATGATGGTAGAAATATTTTCATCTGAATTAGAAAGTGAAATTAAAATGCAAATTGGTAAATATTGTACATAAAATAGTGCATAGTTTCCACATTTGTGAACTTATTTGTTAAGAAAGAAAATTCATTTAAATGTCTTGATTAATTGATACAATTACGATAAAGCTCAATTGGTTTTTCTGATGATTGGGGATGCTGTCCAGCAGAAAATAAGCCCATAATTACTTGTGTCTTACTTGCATCTGTCAGATTTGTCCTTTGACATATATACCATTGGTTATATGCTTTAGATTCTATGGACCTTATATCATTTTATCCTCTGCCAATAAAGGGGAAAATACCATGAGTTCTGATCTCCAAAGGTTGCAAAATAGATTCCTGGAAACATCGTGTTAGATGACATCCATGTGATCATTAGGAATGGGGTATGAGCATACCTGTACACACTCTACCCTTTGATTGCTCTGTGGGTTGTATGGTTTATATGTGAAAATGAAGTTCTCAGGGTTAGCTGATTTTCCTTTTTAAGTAACTTAGGCAACTCAATTCTTTTCTCTAAATGACCAGGAAGGAGCAAGACAGAACTTAGCAAAAGAGAAAAGTGAGAATAGAAGTGGCAATCTAGAGAGTTTCTGTCTCTGGCTGTCTCATGTACTATGCTACTCCTCCTTTATCCAGAGGATTGGCGTGTTCCCAAAGAAAGGGTTGCAGTATAGTTCCAGGGAGAGCTCTCTTAGAAACAACACCGAGTCTGTCCCAGATAGCATGTTGAGGTCAAACTTGAAGAAAGGTCCTGGAAGAGCAAATGCGATGAGGTTTGATTCACCAAGATAGAACCCCAATTAGAACTGGTAATCCAGAGTGCGTTTGCCTCAAACATTGTGTTAAAAAATGCATATAAAATCTGGGATTCCATTTTTTTAGCTAGTGAATCAAGTTTAAAATAGTAGGTAACATTAGATGTTTGATTTTAAATTTCAAAAGTGCATTCTATGAATTCACCATTTTCTTCATGTATGGAAATTCCATCAACCAATATTAAAACAGTTGAGATTCAGATGGTTCTTAAAGTTAGGAAGCAAAACCATTACCAGAGTGTTTCATTAAGTTCTAGTACCCACATTTCTTTATTGTATCAAAACAAACTCTACAATCATGATTTTATGTGTGTTATTTTTTCCTCTGTTTGAGATGGAAAAGTAAGCTCCGCTTCATTAGCTAGGCTGTCTCAATGTCCAGACATTCTTTAAGTCCTTCTGCTTCCTCAGCTGCCTGGAAGCCCTAGGTCTGTCTTATTTCTACGACAAAATCCTTCCCTCCTACCTCCCTTTCTTGCCTTCCTACTCGTTGCTTTGAGTTACTGTTTGTCTTCATAATGTACTTGGTGCACTGACTGTTTTTCTCCCATTTAAATCTTGCCCTGTTCTGACCAGCATTTTTTGAAGCTTAGAAAATGTGTCCTTGAAATCCTACTCCATCACTGAGGTCTTTTTGTTGTACAGCCGGGCCCCCTGGTACTGTTCTCTGTTGGCTTGGGTCTTCGAGGCCTGATGATAGCAGGTCAAGTTGTTAAAATGTGCAGTGGTTGTTTCTGGCTGAATTTCTGCCTATCATTAACATTACTGCTCTATTCAAATTCAGGCTAGACTGGACTGCATGTAGCATAATGGAAGTCACAGACACAAGTTTATTGTACAACCCCAGTACTTCCAATTAGTTAACTGCATAAAGTTTCATCCATCTTCAAAATAAATAGGAAGTCACATTGTGTGACGTGATATCTAGTGTTGAAAGAGGTGGTCATGGAGATTTGTATATTATATATGTAATATCAATTGAGGATTAGTCTGTGAGCAGGTGCTATAACATGCTCCTTTAGGGAATTATGATTTAGGGATTATTATTATTTCCACTTAAGTGACTTTGCTAAAATTCTCAGAGTTCATTCTGACTGCAGAAACATGACAACTATAATGAATTTAGACTACCATTATAAAAGGAGATTTCCCAGTATAACAGATATACCTTATCAATATGATACTAGATTTTCTTTGTCTATAGCTACAATTCTGTGATGGATTTAAATAGCAAAAGGTTGCACTTCTAATTGTTACTAAAGGACTGTACCAGTGTAATAATAAGAGAGAAAAATGGTAGGAGGGGAAAATGGAGAGGAAGAAAGGGGAGAGAAGTGGGAATCCTTATACCTAAAGAACTGTATTATGGAAAATAATAGCAATAAAATCTTAAACAAATGAAATGCGGATAAGGCATTTGGCACATTCCTGCATTTACATGACAACTCTTGTCTTCCCCTTAGCTGAGGTTAAGATATAAGAATTCGGTCAGGGTTAGGCTTTCTGTGGACTGGGCAAGGCCGACACCTATCGTGGCATGTCAGCAGCTCACTGTGCTCCATCCGTGCTGTCAATGCCCTCCACACACCAGGAGACTCACTCCTATTCCTGCTCAAGTATGTGCACATGTGTCAAAAAACAGTCATCAACATGTTTGCAACTACAATTATGTTTTGGAAATCTACAATTTTTACCGGAAATAAAATTAATGTGAACTCTACAGCTAATGTGAATTACATGAATAGTACTATTTGGTATGAGCTACGTGAATTCAATAATATACTTACTTGTTATAAGGTATTGTTTTGCATTTGGTACAAGGAAATCTTTAAAATTGCTTTTTCAATTGTCGTTTATTTGTATGAAGTCCTTGAAACAAATGCAATACCATTAATTGACCTTTGAAGTAGAGGTTGGCAGTAGTTAATTATACAAGTAGTTGATACAAAAGTAATTTGTTTAACTTTTTGTTAATTGGAATGCTACAATCAAGAGCTGTGAACTGTCCATGCATTCACCGTACCTGACAGCTCACCAGTCAGGTGGCCACAGCTTCACGACTGCTCACAGTAGACACAGACTCCTGGGTCATAAATTATACTTGGTGACACGGAGAGCTTCTGTTTGTTGGCTGCCAGCAGCCCCAACAGGGCTGACACAAAAGGGCACCAATGGTGCTTCACGTGCAGCAAGGTGGTGGTACACGTGAGGAATGCCAAGTTCAGGGGACCAGAGTTTTAGCAGAGTTTCATTTTTAATTTTTACCAAATTCAATATACTTCACAGGTATAATTCTAAGAATGCCTTGATATTTTCTTTCTTCCTTCCTCCCTCCCTCTCTCACCCACCCATCCCTCCCCATTTATCTATTTTCCAATTTTTGAGATACTATATTTAGAATTACATGACAGTGTAAAAGGTGAATCATTATAATGAATCACACACCTGTATGGCCTTGGCTTTGGAAGCATCCATTGTCTGTACCGTGATTGACATTATGAAAAAAGACGTCTGTGGCCTAATAGGGGGAGGGACTTGCTTTTCCAAAACTCCTCAGAGCACATCTTTGAGGAGATGCTCCTGAACCCAAGCCGAAACCACAGTACTTCTCCCTGCAGAAGGGACAGAAGTGCAAGTTCCATTGTAGAAACGTTTATTCAGAAAGGAGTAAGTCTGTTACAGTGAAGTCTATTTTTATGGACGTTTAAAAAGGAAATAAAAATCAATTTCTCCCAATGAATGGTCCACTGGGGCATTTTTCAGTGTGACTTAAATGCTTTAATGAAAGTTCAATAGTCCTGTTAACACCCAAAGTGGAGCATTTTATTCCCCTTGGTTTTGTGGGGTTCAACTCACAAGGCTATGTCCACGTGTTCTACGCTATTGTAAGTGCATGATTCCAGTGAATACAATTTTGCATGGGCGTGTTGAATATTCAATTACATTTACGAAATATTAGAGGCACTGCTGCCTGATGAAAGTCTGTGGTGATGGATACACCAGAAATACCTAGAAGTAGCATACTCAGAAAACCATCAAATATCAGCTTTTGTAGTTAGTGTGCAAAGCTGTAGCCCAGTCATTCAATGTATAAGTTTGTCATATTCTTAAGATACATCCAGCAAAATATAGAATATGCCAGGAATGCTGTGGGGAGTCAAACAGAAAAATTAGGATGGTATGGAATTTAGAATTTAGCAGCACAAAAATAAATGTTACCAACTACTCTCTCACTAGAATCCACAGTGGTTAATTCCCTAACTACTCATTTGCATGCTTTCTTTTTCTTCATATCTTCTAGTGGTGTGTGTGTGTGTGTGTGTGTGTGTGTGTGTGAGAGAGAGAGAGAGAGAGAGAGAGAGAGAGAGAGAGAGAGAGAGAGTCAGATCAGACCTCTCTACTTAGCTGATCAGTTACTTTTCCCACTGGTATATAAAATGTGCTAAGACAAGCATTTCTTTTTTTAATCATATACACAGGATTTAAAACAATTCTGACATATAGCCAGAAATCAATGGGTATCTGTTGACTAAATAAAGTGGATGAATGAATTAGCTGGCCTAGGAGTAAAAAGCCCTGGAGATTCTTCCAGGGTTAAAATGTCTTCCCACCTGATATAAGATGTAACACATACATGTGTTGATAGAAGAGAAATCCCTGTGTGAAACTTTGTTGCACATCATGATTCCTTTACTTAACACTGCCTATGTATAACCATAGGCAGTTTATTTTATCGTTACCATGTCTGTATTGGTGAGGTCTATAGAAAAGCGGTGTCATGGAAAATAGTGTTTCTGTGCAGTTGGCAAGGTGGCACAGCTAATTAATCTGCCTTCTGTAGTGCTGGCATCCCATATGGGCAGCAGTTGGAGTTCTGGCTGCTCCACGTGCAATACAACTCTTTGGTGATATTCCTGGGAAAAAGAGAAGGATGGCCTAGGTACTTGGTTCCTTGCCACCCGTGTTGGAGACCCAGAAAAAGTTCCTGTTTTTGGCTTGGTGGACCCTTGGCTGCTGCAACCACTTGGGGAGCAAAACAACAGATGGAAGATTTCTCTCTCTCCTTGCTTCTCTTTTTCTGTAGCTGCCTTTCAAATACACAAATCAACTCTTTACAAGTGTTTCTGAAACTCTTTTTGGACATATACAGAAACAAGATATTTTCTTAAACTGTGTCTTCATATTCGTAGATTAAGGCAAACCTTCCATAGTTAGCTTGAAATCTCAATGAAAGGCAATTAGTTTAAAGATGCATGAGAGGATAATTCTGTAAACATGTTTAATTAATGCTTTCCTGCGCCAAGAATGAAGATTATGCCAATTGCAAATGATAGATTTGTGTTTGGGGCTTTTTTCTCACATTTGCCAGCTGGATTGAAATAGGAGAATTTGACTCAAAATACATTTTGCCATGGTACCAAAAATTTTGTTTTAACTGAGGCCCAAGACTGCAAGGCCTGTAGTCTTCTTTGTAATGCATACTTTTAGAAATAACATTTTAGAGAGAGATAACATAAGACAGAAGGAGTGATTCTTTGAAAATCATTTTAGGAATTGCTGACGTTTCTGTAACTGGGCTAAAATCTCAAAGAAAGGCTTTAGGAAGCTAGTTGTTTTAATGTATCTTTGTTTTATAAATGATAGTATTTGTGCTTTTGGTTTAAAATTTCCATCTGCAAAGAATCTTTCAGAATGCTTTTGCCTGAGGACAAAAACAAATTCTTCTCCTCCTTTATCTTTGATTCCAAGAATTATTAATTCAGAAAATCAATTTTTATAGCCTTGTTTATGTCTTGCAGATATGCTAAAGTATGCATTACTTAGCAGGTATCATAAAATAAAAAAAATATGAAGAAGCTGAAGAAAGATATTTTTATTCATGAGCCAGAAGAGTATTTCTAAGATGATGTTAAATATTTCTCAAGTTCTAGGGAAGAATGAGCCAGATAATTTCAGGGTGTCATAGGTTTTTAATATTTGGTAATAACAACATTATTCATTAAAGAAATATTAATCAATAAAAAAGTTTAATAATCTAGACGTCTATATTTAGGAAATCATTTCATTTTAGTCTAATAAAACTATAAAAACTGGTTGCCACTGGTAAGGTGTAGGATTCCATGACTTCTTGAAAAATTTCCGTATAATTTTCATCCGTAGTGGAATCTGTGATGTTCCTATGGTGGCCCAATTTATAAATGAATATTGTGGAACAGTTTACACTGCTGTTTCTAAGTTACAGAAAAAGTGACTCTTGGAAGAAAATTACTCTAGCTAATATACTTTGTAATTTATTTTTTTAGTGGAAATAAGGATGACGTTTCAGACTCATCATTGGAATAGTGATGATGAGTCATATTAAGTGCCATAATAATTTTCTTGTTTAGTCTGTTACACTTCTGTTAGTATTTTAGCTACTTAATGTGTTTAATGATGATTTAAAAATTCATCCTTAATAGCTTAATACCTCTGTCCTTATGATCACTGCTATTCATTTCTCCCTTAGTGGTCACCATTGTGGTTTGGTAACCGAGTCATGATCAAGTTTGATTCTCCTCTCCTGTGTGTATCCACCCTGTGTGTGCGTTCACGCTCCTGTGGGGTTTCATGAGGACAGTCACTATCCTGCTGCGTCTAGATATGTGACTTCCTCCTACACTTCTTACACGGCTGGTCTAATGTGGAGAAACTTTCATACAAAGCACACACATCTTGTTAGTCAAAGTTGTATTTTTAAGTTCTTTCACGCTGAATCCATCTTTGCCAGATAAAAAACTCCAAGAGTGGGACTTTAAACAACTGCCTAGAAGAACTCTAGGTTCTTATTACTACACACACAGTTACCACCCTCTTCTAATGGATGTGTTTCTTCTTCACTTGGAATAGTACTATGGAGTAGAAAAGGGAGAAGAAAAAAGTATCGGCTTGCGGAAAGATTTGATCCTAGTTCATGCCTAAGAGAACTGGAAACAGTGACACGTGAGGGAAAACGTGACAACTACCCCAATCACAGCAGGTCCTTTCAGAACCTGCTCTGCGGCT
This sequence comes from Ochotona princeps, assembly GCF_030435755.1. Taxonomy (NCBI): domain Eukaryota; kingdom Metazoa; phylum Chordata; class Mammalia; order Lagomorpha; family Ochotonidae; genus Ochotona; species Ochotona princeps. The sequence continues at coordinate 5,347,770 of NC_080851.1, forward strand.
GATACCACTGTGTGCCCTTGGTGCTCTCTGATGCAGACATTTTGTTGTCCCTATCTTAAGGACAGAAGGATTTTATTTTTACTGACATCACTTTTCGTCTGTCCTTCCCTGCAAGCCCGTGCAACCATGGGTTTTGTCCAATTTGTAATTTGACATTTTCCACAAGGCATTGCCCTAAACCATACGGTATGTTGTCTTTTCTGACCAGCTTCTCTCTGTAAACTGTATTTAAAGAACTTCATGTCTTTTCATGCCTTAATAGCTGATTATCTTCTTTGACATTTCATGTCAGGAGAGTTTAAATTTCCAAAGCAGAATTGATGATATAGTTATACAAAGAGTCCATATTTACCTCTGATCCATTGCCCCTATTAATACCTTGCATTGGTTCTTAGTGAGTTATGCCCACCTTCCCCTAATTTTGTATCCAAACTCATTTTATCTCGTTCACCTCTCTCAGGCTCCTGGAATGAATATTCTGTTAAGTTCCAGGTCCCACACTCCCACCCCGCTCTTCATCCCTGAATAATATTTTGTTACATGATGTACTACAGTTTGTTTATACATTCAGAGATGTCTTGGTTGCTTCTAATTTGGTGGTGACTGTGAACAAAACTGTTATAAACATTCCTTCAGCAATTGCAGGAGCGCATTTTGTAACTCAACTTAAGAAATACCCGGAAGAATGTCTGTTTCCACATATAGAAAAATCGTTCTATTGCTTTGAAAGTAATTGGCACATTCGCATTCAGAGTGGCTGAACAATCCTGTGTTCCCATCATCTGCTCCACGTGATCATTCCACATTGCATTTGATATATTCACCCTTTGAATTTGGTCACTCTGACAGCATTCATTGTTACATCAACTCACAATTCTTCAATTACAAATGATGCTGGGCTTCTTTTCTTATGCTCCTTTGCAATTTGATTTGCTTCTCTATGAAGTTTCCCATTCTCATTTGTCTTACCCCCTGTGAGCTGTGTTGTTTGTTTCCTTGCTGTTGAGTTTCATGGTAGCATTTAGGTCAGTCCACTGCTCTGTAAGCCCTGCTGTTCCTACATGCTACACATTTGTATAATTTTCATTTTCATTTAGTGAAAACATTGGATAATTGCCTTTAAAAAGACTTACTTACTTATTTATTTATTTGGAAAAACATATTTACAAAGAAAAAAGAGACAGAGAAAAATATTCCATCTGCTGGTTCATTCTCCAAATGGCTGCAATGGCTTGAGATCAGCTGATCCGAAGCCAGGAGTTTCTGCCATGCAGGTGCAGGGTCCCAAGGCTTTGGAGAATCCTCTACTGCTTTCTCAGGGCACGGCAGGGAGCTGGATGGAAGTGGAGCATCTGGACCAGAAACTGGTGCCAATATGGGATCTCGGCACTTGCAAGGGGAGGCATTGTGCTGGGACCAGGATTTCTCTTGAGATTCATTTTTGACCCGAATAGCATGTAGGAACGTTGGATTTTCCAGAGTTAGTTCTGTGATCAGTTTGATTCTTTTGGGTTGGAGAGTGTGCTTTGCGTGCTTTCCGTCACTGTTCTCATGAGTGTTCTGTGGTTGAGAGTGTTGTCTGCCCTGGTGGTTGTTCCCTATGTGCTTGATGTTCTAGTGCTGACTTGAGTGTTCTCTGACATCAGTTAGATACCACTGGTGGAAGATTGTATTCAACTATGATCCTGATGTATTTGACCAATATTAATGCATCTACAATGGCAAGTTTGTCTATTTCTCCCCAGAGTTCTATCATCTTTGCCTCACATATTTTGACACTGGGTTGTTAACAGGGGCACATTTAATTTTTCTGTGTATCTTTGGGAAGTTGACCCTTCGTGTACTCCTCTGGTTCGTTTTCTAGAATTTCAGTGGCATACACATTATTTCTTTGCAATTACCTCACCTTGCTTCAGTATGCTAGTCTTTTAATTATACTTAATGTTTGCATGTCTGCTTGGGAAGTTTCTTCCAACATACCCTCAAGTACACTGAGTCTTCCTCACATGTGTCCTGCCTACTGATCTGCAAGTTTAAGCTGTTCTGTTCCTCTAAAACTCTGGGTGGAAATCCATCCATCTAATGAGTTGTGTCCTGGGCCAGCCCTGGCTGCTGTATTTGGAGAATGGAAAGTATACCAGTGTATTCTTCTGTCTCTCTCTCCCCATCTCTCTGTTGCTCATTCAAATAAATACAAGTCAATTTTTTTAAGTGTTGAAAATTGGAGAATATTCTTAAGGGAAAAGTTGGCCAATAAATTCTTTTTTTTTTTTTTAAGATTTATTCATTTTATTACAGCCAGATATATACGAGGAGAGACAGAGAGGAAGATCTTCCGTCCGATGATTCACTCCCCAAGTGAGCCACAACGAGCCGATGCGCGCCAATCCGAAGCCGGGAACCTGGAACCTCTTCCGGGTCTCCCACGCGGGTGCAATGTCCCAATGCATTGGGCCGTCCTCGACTGCTTTCCCAGGCCACAAGCAGGGAGCTGGATGGGAAGTGGAGCTGCCGGGATTAGAACCAGCGCCCATATGGGATCCCGGGGCTTTCAAGGCGAGGACTTTAGCTGCTAGGCCACGCCGCCGGGCCCGGCCAATAAATTCTTAAGTGCTGGCTCCTCATAGAAGGCAATGCCAATATTTATAGCTCTCTAGTGCCTTTAAGGAATTGTTTTAAATTATCTTTTATTTTGGGCCTGGTGCTATAGCATAGTGGTTAAGGTCCTTGCCTTGAATGCACCGGCATCCCATATGGGTGCCGGTTCTAATCCCGGCAGCTGCCTTTCCCATCCAGCTCCCTGCTTGTGGTCTGGGAAAGCAGTTGAGGACAGCTCAAAACCTTGAGACCCTGCACCCGTGTGGGAGACCCAGAAAGAAGTTCTTGGCTCCTGGCTTCTGATCAGCTCAGCACCAGCCGTTGCAGCCAATTGGGGAGTGAATCAATGGACGGAAGATCTTTCTCTCTGTCTCTCCTCCTTTCTGTACATCTGCCTTTCCAATAATAAATAAATAAACAAATAAATAAATGTTTAATAAAATATCTTTTATTGATTATAAGAATAATAAATGTTTATTTATTAAAGGTTAAATAGATACATATTTTTCTGTCTGTTTTTATTCCCAAATGGCTGCAACATCTAGGATTAGGCCAGACTGAAGCCAGGAGCTAGCAGTTCCATCCAGGTCTCAAACATGGGCATTAGGAATGCAAAAACATGAGTCATCAGATTCTGTTCCCAGGTATTCACAGCATGCTGCATCGGAAGCAGAGGAGCCAATATGCAAACCAGGCATCAGGGCTGCTCTGACACACTCAGTGCTGCTGCCGTCACATTGCAGGTTAAACTGCTGCCTGTGAAGCTAGCATCCCACATCGGCACAGTGCTTGAGTGCTCCCTGCTCCACTTCCTTTTATTTTTTTAAGATTTATTTATTTTTATTGGAAAGGCAGATTTAAAGAGAGCTGGAGATACAGAAAGATCTGCCTTCCACTGTGTTGCAATCCTCAAGTGGCTGCAACAGCTGGAGTTGAATTCAACCGAAGCCAGGAGCCAGGAGCCAGGAGCTTCTTTCGGGTTTCCCATGCAGGTAGAGTCCCAAGGCTTGGGTCATCCTCTATTGCTTTCCCAGGCCACAAGCAGGGAGTTGTGTGGGAAGTGGAGCAGCTGGGACACAGATCGGCACCGATATGGGATCTCAGCATGTGCAAAGCAAGGATTTAGCCATTGAGCCTCCATGCCAGGCCCATTGCTCCGCTCCCTAACCACCTCCTTGCTAATGTGCCTCGGAAGATTGCACAGTGTCTGGGCCCCTTTCACTCACATGTGACTCTCCAGGCTTCAGCCTGGTCCAGCTCTTGGGGGGCAGGGTGAACTAGGCAATGGGAGATCTCTATCTCACCCATCCCTACTGTGTCTCACCTGTATTTCTGTAACTCTTTCAAAGGAATTAAAAAAAAAAAAGTATTCCCAAGAAGTGACTTAACTGCTGTGCCAGATGCTTAATTAGTAAAATAACTTGGAATGTTATGTTAATTTGTGTAACATAATTTATTTGAATTGGATTTTCCTAAATTTTGCTTTTGATCAAATACTAAATATGAAAATGCTTTAAACAGAATATGTTCATCTTCTACTTGAATTTTCTTACATCTTAGTTTTTAATAATTTTTCTCCCCAAAACAAATATAGTCATTAGTTTTTTGAGATATGAGATGGAACAATAAAATATATTGAAAAACATGATTCAGATAAGATGGAGAAATTTTGAAGCTCTTTAGTTATACAGAGGAAAATAACTGCACTGTTAAAATTGATGACTTGACAGAATGTAAGACCAGTTTCAATTTTCTGTTCTATAAATATAAAATTTATAATAAACTTATCTTACTTGTAATTAAAATTCAATAGAGCCACAATGACCACGAAATAAAATGAAAGAAATTTGAGCAAAGTGATACTAAACTATTTATAAACTTATATTTTTCATGCTGTGGTATTGTATTATTACTAGACATGCAGGAATTTCCATGTTTCTGTTTGCTTTTGTGTTAGCCAATAGTAATAAAATACTTGGTGTTTTTAGTTGGTTTTTTTTCTGTTTCAGCTGAAAGTATTACATAGAGAACTCATGTAGCCAATTATCATAAAAATCCACTTACTTCTTCTTTTAAATTGGTATTCTATCAGCTTTTGAAATGAAAATTACCAGTTTGCTGTTTTCTTTTACTAACCTAGCTTCCACAATTTGCAAGTTATTTTAGTAAAACAAATGAACAGAGAAGTGTAAGCAAAGATTTAGTTACATGGTAACATTGCCTGTTAGAACAGATGCAAGCTGATGAGGGAAACGCCAGGTTACCGTGGAGGCCACGTGTATTGCACACAAGGATTGTACATTTACGATGATTAAATGGTGTAAATGATCAATTCAAAATGTAAATAAGGTTTTTCATATTTTCAAGTCTATTTAAAAAGTTTTAGATAGAGCTGAAAGGGTTTCATGGCTCACATAATGAAAATCTTTACTTTATGAATGAAGAATTAAAACCCACAAGTACTCTAACTCACAGAACTTCATATAGACAGTCAGACAGGAGTCATATGGGGCACAGGCCTTCTGATTTGTAGGCAATTTTGCATGCCATTGAAATGTGTTACGTTTCTAATTGCTAACCATATGAGATGGGTGCAAAGTATTGGGTTTGTGAAATGCTTGCATGTTTAAAATGCTTCATAAATAGTCTTCTGCAAACATTAACTGGTTGAAGTGAATTCTAGTACTGTTGCCCAGACAGTGCAGGTCGTGCTTGGAGCTCGATGGAGCTGAACTCCGCTCTGCTTGCTGGCTGCCTCTGCTTCTACGCTCTCAGCTGCTGCTGCCATGTTGCATGCTTACCCCAGGGACTAGGAGAATAATGATTTTAAATAAAATAATTTTAGAAAAGTGGGTGCCCTTACAAATCATTGACCTAAGAGAAAAAGATTTGTGTCTAGGCTGAAGTCTAATAGTAACCACACTTTCAGCAAAGTATTTAGTCTTTTCTACAAAATGAATAAATAGATAATGAGTGAGAACTTTTAAGCACCTGTGATTCATGAAATAAGATTAATCATAACTCTTTAAAGAAAACATAAGGAAAATAGGATACACTTTGAAGAAAGAATATTTCAAAATATCAGAATTTTTCTGTAAAATTTAGGGAATTTAAAACTAATGGTGAAAGGAACTAAAGTTATCACATTATTTCACTATTAAAATTTAGTTAATGAGAATAAGAACTTTATGAGTTACCCCCCTTTAAAAATAAAGTAAAATTCAATATGACTATAACTTCTTTTCTTTGGCATTTCATTAGGATAATGGTCCAGTCGCTACAAATAATACAACTACAATGTTATGAAATGCTTGGCCAGGTACTGCCACCAGGCCACGTCGGCTATAGAATTTACAGATTTGATTTAAAGTGTCTCATGATACGTTTTTGGAAGGTCATTACTATACCATTTCAAATATAAGAAAAATTGACATTTAAGGAAATTACACAGAATTGCAGAAGTCATTAAGTTAGCAATGGGAGGAATATGAACAATAATAAAAAATTGATGGATTTTATCACTCTTACCAGTCTTACTATTTAGTTGCTCCATAATCCTGGGAAGTAACTTCAGTTAGGGAAACAAGAACGTAGGAAATTACTGTCAAAGAATTAAATAGAAAATTGTTTAGTAAATCTGGAAAAAAGAGATATTTTACTTAAATTATTTGTATAATTGTCTAAATGGATCAAACTGATTGACATTTTTTAACTGTCACCTTGTCTTTGTCCAGTGCGAAAAAGAAAAAAAAAATCTCATTAACATCTAAATTGTGTGTGCAGGCTTTGCTCAGCGAAATACTGGTTTGTGTCTGAAGGCATTTTGTGAAGCATTTATGAATGGGTTTGTGGTTGAAATCCACTTCCTAATTGTGATGTGTCCACCCACTGCTATTGTTACAGACCTAGTGGTCAGTCCAAGGTTTGGTATGCTTGGAAGAGGACTATTTTTCTGGGGTTTGGTAATTATGCTTTCAAGAAAGGCAAAGTAAGAATCAGATGATTTCTATTGTAATAGAACCTATTTCCATCACTCTCCATGTCACTCTTCATGTCCTTTATTTGTGAATAGACTCTCAGGACTATAAACTCTTACCTTTAGAGGATATAGCCTTTCGAAAAGTAGTCTGAAACTCGACAAGATCTGTAAACATTTACGGAGGAATTATAACCACAAGCCCAAATAAACAAACATAAGAAACCATTGGGGTGACTGGTGACGTTTGAAACAATAATAAACATACTCACTTTGCTACTGGAAGATAAAGTAATAAAACCAACTACACAATGAGATACATTCCTTCACATGGTTATTTACTTTTCCTTTGGAAACAAACTTAACCCTTTTGTTAAGACACTACACAATTTTCTAATCAAAAAGTAAAAGCTATTGTGAGCCTGAAAATAATAATTCCTACACACAGATGTGATGCATTTTGATGTTGGACCAAGTATGTTGCAAAAATGATTTTGGTCAGCATGGTTTTCCTTCCTTGGAGACTTTAAACATCTTCCTCTAAAGACATAAATATCAATCAATGCAAAGATCACCCACACACTTCTGTACATTTGTCCTACATGTTTCTCATGGTTCATTTATTCATACTGTAATTACCTCTGTGCTCTTTTCTCACCCCCAGGGAGTGAGTGATCTGCGAAACCACAAGCAACCCTTGCACTTTCCATGAAAACATTTACAGTCTTGGATGTAAAATGAGCGCCAGTAACCAGGAAACATCACACATGGTGGTGTATCAAATATCATATGGCTCAATGCAAATAATGGACGCATGTTTTTAAGGAATGAAGCGTTCAGTGAGAGAGTGGTGGCAGGGAACAAAGGACAACTGTATGGAGCAAGAATCTCTCCAGACTTTTGTAGGGAAGGGTGAAGCTCTTTCCGTTTTGAAGAACAGACTTCTAACTCCTGAATGTCCTTGTCTTTGATGCTTTACACCCCTCTATCTTAACAGTTGTGCAGCAAGGAGCCCAGCAGGCCTGAGGCAGTTTCTCTCCATGGCTGTAAATTGGGTCCTTGGTGAGCATCAGAAAACTTGGCCTTTGCCAAGTTTGGTTATTGACAAGGTTCTTTTGCCTGGGCCACTTGAAGCCTCGAGTTCGGAGTCTCAGAGTGGGGAACTCATGCGGACACATTGCTAGGTGCAATTATGCCCCACTGTTGTAAGGAGGCATTCTTTAGGATGGCATGAGGGCGTGGGCAGGAGCGTGGGCAGCCCATGTAGGTTTCCCTCAACATTCCTTCTGTGCTGTTGCACTGTTCTGATCTTGCCGGGGAGAGGCACATTGTAGGAGCCCTGTAGTGAATCGCTGTATGTCGAGTGGTGCCCTCAGACCGCAAAGCATTTCATTAGATGTCTTCAATGTTTACCATTTTGCTACCATGAATGGATCCATATTGAAAGAAGCGTTTTGTTCTGCTCAGGTGATAATGGAACCTGTGTTCCTATGACGATACCCACCCTGAGATGTCTACATGCATGTATGTATGTATGTATCTATCTGTCATCATCCAACTGCACTGATTTCTGTAACGCCTTCTGAGTTTCCCATAAACATCAAGATTTTTTTCTTATTTGGAGACTTTGCTTATACAATCAATTTGGTCTGAAATGGTCTTTGCTAGCTCTTTTCTCTAAATCTACCACATACACACATTTGAATGGTAGGTTTTTCACTTAGTTTAAATGTAGTCTTCTCAAAGAGAACTGTTAGATATCTTAGACACTATTATCTGCTCTCTGCTATTTGATTTTATATGTTAATTGCTTATTTCTCTTTTATTAAAGTTTCCTATTGAATATACATACATATACATTATATTCTATACTTAAAATGTTTCCATTTTTCATCAATCTGTAAGGTCCATGAAGACAGTTTAATTTGCTAATTATTATATAATTAGTCTCTAATTAAATTGTCTAGTATAGAAAAGCTATTTAATATAGTTATTGAGATTTATATTGAAATATGAGATAGAATGGCTAACTGTAGTCAGTATTAATCAGAGAAAAAGACTACAGGAAGGAGAATGTGGTGAAGAAGTCTTTTGGTAGAAGAAAGTTTTAACTTAATTGAACTTAACTATTTGAGAGAGAAGGAGGGTGCCTGTGTAAGAGACTATGCCCATGCATGTGCGTATTCACATATAACTACAATAGGAGGAAGGAACTCAGCCTATGTGTCCCTTGTGAGTAGCAGGCAGCCAGTTGGGTAAGCCATCACCACATTAGCAGGAAACCACCAATCAGCAGCAAGAGTCAGGTATCAAAGACAGATGCTCTGATGACGGACCTGAAGTTATAACTGCTAGGCCAAATGCCCAAACCAAGGAGGACTATTGAAACATTAGTTGAATATTCATTGTCCTGGTAAATTAGGGTTATATCATTTTTATTTTTGTAAGTAGAATAGGATCTATGTAATTTGCTAGGTACACTTGGGTCAAAGAAATATTTAAGAAATCGTTCTGATATTAAACAAAATACAGGAAAGACAAATGTAAGTTCTAGAAATCAAATTATTGTGGAGTGATGTGCGTGAGGATATGTAGGGGAATTGAAAGGGCTGTTGACTGGCATGCTCAGTTGGGTCGCAGAGCCTGGGGGTTTCTTGTACATTTCTCAAGATTCTAACTTTAAGCTTCTCTCAAGGAGCAATCCAGATGATCTAATTCAAGAACTGATTTAAGGTTGTATTTTTTCTTAGTTTGAAAGTCAGTTTCTCTTATTCATGAAGTGTACAATGTGTTTTCTTTTCAACAATCAAATCCAAATTATGAGTAACTTTACCCTGAAGGTCATTTTTCTCAAAGACAAATTTTAGAAAACCTTGTATCAGTGAAAAAGTTGTCTCTGGGAAATGTTTTGGATTCCCAAAATTCCATATTTATATCCCACATTATAATAAACTGTTGATATTACAATGGACTTTTTGAGATTGTTTTTCCAATGAAAGCAACAATCATCAGAATCTTTTCAAACATATAAATGTATATAATCTGTGTTTATTTTAATAATATGTAACCAAAGGACAGCTTTTTACGGCTCTCATGTTCAGGTATAAGATTAGTCAGATCTTGCCACTGTGCCTCCCTTTGCTGATTGTTAGCCAAGCTAAGATAAGAAAGTACAAAAAGCCAAGATTTAGAAAGCTCTTTAAATATTTGGTCTAAAATAGTTGGTACTATGAAGCATACCAACTCTATCATAGGATCTGTCTTGAAAAACAGTTTTAAAAGTTGGAAGCAAGTTGCTGCCTTTGCTACCAAAATTCTTTAAAAAGAAAAATATTTATGTGGTATGCACTATACATATATTATATGATTCACTGGACACAAAGTGGGTTCTCAGATACTTAGAGATTATTTAATTTATCCAACATAACCAAAAATATACTTTGGGAGAACAGAGAATTCCTTTTATAGGGGACTGCAAACTTAGTCCTCTGTGTTTAACATTTAAGAAAATCAAATCTTAAGAATATTTTGTACTTTTGATAAAAGCTGATTCTGTTATAGCCACCACAATGGCTTCTTGTGAATTCTGTGTAGCTTATTATTATTATTATTTTACAAAAAGCAAAGCAATCGTTTCTACTCATGAACCAATTGCACATTCAATCATAGAAAATTGTGTGTAGCAAATTGTTTCTAATGAAAGAAAAGGCAGAATCAAATATCATAAAATCACAGCCTGCTCTTTTGAGTGGCCTGGAGGAGGAGGCAACACTGAGTCTGACAGACACAAAGAAACTTGCAGAGCATGCTGGAGCAGGGACGGGTTGGCGTCATCTCCCACTCCCTAAGTGGAGTTCTCCCGATTCCGAGCCATGCGCTTTGCAGAAAAATCCCCTTCTTACCTTTCTAAACTTTGGTAACTGATAAGACCGGAGAATCTTGCATGCATTCAAAAACGTCTACAAGGATTCAAGGAAAATGTAATTTTAACATGAGAGGTTACTTTTTGATTCTTAGTATAGCATTTGGCATTGGACACTAAATCAGACTCAGTGAACCCTTTTCCAATTTCAATCAAGTCATTGGAAAATTCAAGTCATGAATTTTCACTCTAAAATGAGTGATATCAATTAATTAAGCCTTACCTAAATCCTGCTTTCTTATTCCTTCCTTCCTTCTGGTAGAAGATGTTAGAAAAATGTTTTAAAAAGTGAATAGTAGTATTCTCTACACTGAGATGATAGATCTGAGGTAATGTATATGACAATGCATACTAGTTTTTTTCAAGATTTATTTATTTTTATTAGAAAGTCAGATTTACAGAGAGAAGAGACAAAGAGAAAGATCTTCCATCTGCTGGGTCACTCGCCAAATGGCTGCAAAAGCTGGTAGCGAGCCAATCTGAAACCAGGAGCCTCTTCTGCGTCTCCCACATGGGTGCAGGGTCCCAAGACTTTGGGCCATCCTCGACTGTTTCCCAGGTCACAGCAGGGAGCTGGATGGGAAGTGGAGCAATTGAGACATGAGTCAGCACCCACATGGCATCCTGGCTCATGCAAGGCGAGGACTTTAACCATTAGGCTTTTGCACCAGGCCCTGATGCATACTAGTTTTGGTTACTTCATAGTGTGTGTGTGTGTGTGTGTGTGTGTGTGCTTCAAGCTATCATGCAATACACAAGAAATGCATGGGGTTTTATGTTGATTATAATAAAAAAGGAGGAAGTAAAACACAGAAAATTGCTCTTTTGTAAGCTTCTATTTGTTAGGTTACATAACATCATTCTTGGTACATTTGAATCCGTTGATTTAATGCTGGTCTTACCTATGGATTTATGCAACTACATCTGCAATAACTCCATGGCAGTGACACGAAATAGCATCTCTGGGTTAACAGATTTGAAGCAGAATCCTTAAACATGATTGCCCCCACTCCTCACCTTCATACAGGCATCAGTATGTGTGCACTACAGCGAAAAGCTAGGAGTTTCCTTCTTCCTGCCTGTGATTCCTCAGCCATAACATTGGAAAATGAATCCTCAAATTCACCATCACAATACACTCTAAGTCTGTACACTTTGTTTCATCTCCATTTGCAATCTCCAAAGCTATCATTTCATCCTAATCTCACCAGCAAAATGTCATTATTTCATGAACATTTCACCCTGACTTCCAAGGAAAGACCCTGCCAGGCCCTCCAGGCAATATGATGCCACAGGACGGCTGAGTCATATTTTGGAAGTAAAAACCATGGTACTCACCTACTGTGAGATCTCTACTGCTCGCCGTCTTTCAAAATTCAATCCAAATGTTGCATACGTAGGAGTCCCAACCGGACGTGCCCCCAGTCTACCTTCTGGATCCCAACTCGCATCACAGGAATGCCTGTCACCTAGGGCTTCCTCTCACACTTCTGGAAATGAAGGATTTTTGGTAAGAGATTTTACTCTACCGCACATGCTGCTTTCTGGATCCTCAAAAGCATTTCCTTCTTTATATTTAATATGATTTTAAAAGACATTCCCTCAGGAGGGCTTTGCTTGGCCAGGAAATGTAATGAAATCACCTGAAACTGGCCCTCATATGCCCGGTCCCGATTGTCCTCCTGTTGTCACACTTAACTGTGATCTTTTCCACTGAGAATACAAGCTGTATTGACAACAGTAAATTCTGAATCTATCATTGTTGGATGTTTGACTGTAGGGAGGAAGAAAGGAATGAATGCTTGGTCTAGCCCTCTAAGGAAGTTTTGCTTCCTTTGAAGGCTGGACTTTGCATCGCTGGCCACAACACCCCTGCAGAACGCGTGGCACGGATCTGGCGATGCGCGGATGTTCTGTGGTGCAGCCCAGCGCTCCACCTCTCATACGTTTCTGGGGAAGGGATTACATCAGAGCACCGTCTCCTTGCACTGTGTAGCAGGTGTACTTTTTCCCATTTTACAGGAACAGGTGTGCCAGCTCAGATATTTCTACAGTTGTATATTTAGTAGTAACATAAATACAATAAGATGAGTATTTTTATAGTAATGGAAAAATGTTTTTTATATTAAGTGACATGTGAATGTCTCTGCAATGATTTAGAGACACCATGAATCATTTCGTTGCAGTCTCCTGTTCTGAGTAAACTCCAGCAGCTTGCAAACGATTCGTCAAGGCTCATTAATAAATGTGGAGGAAATTAGGATTATTTATTTAGCAAGGACTCACAGAATTTTAGAGCTAGATGAGAACTTAGAGGTCATTAGAATCCTTGATTTATTTCTTAAATCAAGAAATTAAGATCATAAAAAAGCTACTTACTTGCCAAGTTTCTTGTGTGTATATTTTAAAATCTCTATCATTCTTGGTGGTTGCACTTCTGAAAATCCTGTGTTTATCATAGTCATGCTTAAAAAAATAGTTAATTCAAAAGGAAAGAGATAAAAACAAAAAACCTGAGTAACTCACAGTAGCTAATCCAAATCAAGGTGTAAAAATCCACCACCACATTTTTCTTTCTCAAGCTTTGCCTCCTCTGGCTGGTTCCCAGCACAGGGCCGTGGCCTTCTAAGGTGGAGCCTGTGAAAAAAAAATTGTGGAAAAAAAATGTTAATTCCTGATGTTTATAAATCATATCTGGCCAGCTTCTGGGATTGTTTTACAATTTTGCGTCTCCATTTGCTTTTTGTCATTTGCTAATACATTGTAAGAACGTAATTAAATGTTCTTGCCAGAACCTCAGCTTCTATCATTTAAAGGAGGGATTTTCTCTTCTGTAGCTATCTCAAAGATGAAATTACATGGAGCAGATCATTGTAGTTGGCTGGTGAAGGAACTAGACAAATTGTAAACAGATACAAAACCATCTACTGAGGACTAAACCAGCATGTGGGCAAGTGGTTTCTAGCATACAGATCAGGTTCTTTCTGAATTGTGTCTTTACAACCTGGCTAATTAGAGTTTACTTCGTTATTAAAGCTTAGGATGGGCCTGGATTCCTGGTTTAGAGTGGAACTATGCCCAGTTTTTGCATTCATTCTTTTCCTTTAACTTTTCTTTCTTCCTCCCTTCCTCACTTGTCATGTGACCCAATAGATCTGTTAGCAGTGTTATCAATGCACACTGTTTTTTTTAACTCATAAAGGCATTTTTGAAGACTTAAGTGGAAGAGAATAAATAGTTTAGTGTGTGCTCAGTAAAGCATTCCACTTAGAAAGGGAGAAATAGCAGGGAATGTGCTGGGGCTGCGATAGTTCCTTGATGCCTAAATGTCATCAAACTAGGGTGGTGAGAACGCTCCAGGCTTTGTGCCCGGTGAATTGGGACAGGTGCAGTAGATCACTTAAGGGTATCCTGCAAATCCTGCTGAAGGGAAGACTGTCCGTCCATCATACAATGCAAAGGGAAGAGGACTAGCGTGTTGCAACTTGCTTTTATGCCTAGAGAAACAGTTCATTTCTAAGTATTGGTAAAGGATGAGGCAGAAATCTGGAGAAACTAGGCATTGTCTCCAATTTAGTAAATGGCACCTACTTACGATATCTGTGTAGAACCTATGGCTGTGCCTTGTAAGATATTAAAAAGAATCCCAAGGTAATCTTTTATGACTTGAAAGGAAACCATTCAGAGCTTTCCCAGCTACCTACGTATAATCTTGTATCATCATGTAGCTGACAATATTGAGCTTTACAGAATTTCCATTAAAACAGAAAAAAAATCACTTGTATTTCAAAAGTTGTGGTAAACTTCTCATTTTGGTGTAAGCCAGAGCCAATGACCAAAGTATTTATGTTCTTAGATGTATATATTTATCTGTCCCTTATTTGGGGGAAGCCGAATTTTAATTTGGTTTGAAATAGTTTTCTTTTCCCTAATTTAGACACACACACACACACTCTCTCTCTCCCCTCCCTCCCCCTGCCACCTTCTCTCTCTGTGCTTCCCAGATTGAGAAGGCCAAGTTGGGAAGGGAGGAATAGGTCACTGTGAGTAGCCATATTCATACATATTTAGAGCTGCCAATGACAAACCTACAAGACAAACATGAGGCTTCCCGTCAGTTAGTGCTGTCCTTTCATGGTCTACCAGCAGCTGGTGAGGCAGAGCATGGCCAGTGGCCAGTGGCCTCCAGGTCTAAGTTATTTACGTCAGTCTGTCATGCCTCCACTGACATATTTGGAAATAAAAGACAGAAAAAAATCCACGTCCCAGACTGTGCATGTCATTGTGGTGTCCTGAGCCAGTGAGGCTACGGTTAGATAATAGTCTCTTTATCTTTTTGCAGTTCAAATTTACTTTAAAATAAAACTTGCAAAGTCAAAAATAAAAGTAATGATTCAGGAGCCCCAAATTTGTAGCATCTTTCAGCACTATCCAAGAGAGTCAGTTACATTCTGAAGGTAGAAATGTTAAATACATGGCAGAAAGTAAAGGATGTTGGTGGCACTGAATTCTTTGCATTTCCTTAGGTTTCTCTTTATTATAATGCATACTCAAATGCCAATTGTACATCTCAACTATTTACTGTATTTTTAAAAAAACATAGAATGAACTTTACAGGACAGATAAGATGCTTACCCATGAATTTTAGCGAGGGCTAATCTGCTCAGTGTTTAAAATGTAGTTTTTCAGGGTAAAAGTGTCCCTGCTGTTTTAGGATTGTCAGAAGGCATAGATTTTTTTTTTAATTATTATTTGTTACTCATTTGAAGAGCAGAGCAGAGAGAGACAGAGAGAGAGAGAGTTCCCATACCCTGGGTGACTGCCCAAATGCCAAATGATCACAGCAGCGGGGCCTAGGCTAAGCCAGATCCACACAGCAGAAAGTCCATTTGGGTCTGTATCATGCTTGCTGCAGGAATCCTATTACACGAGGCCTCCCCCACCTCCCAGACGCCTCCCATGGTGCCCATTGGTAGGAGATTGAAGCGGGGAAGAGTCTGGAGTGCAACCCTGGCCCTCTGGCACTTAGTGTGGCATCCCAACCAGTATTTCAATTGCTCTGCCTAATGTCCACCTTGGCACAGCATCTCTGAGTCCAGTGTTGGAAGGACATTGGAAGGACCCTTGAGCAGTTTTGAATCCTCTTCAGGAACAATTGGGTTTACTTCCTCTTCCATGCTTACTTATACCCGGAATACCTCAGTACCAGGCCTGGTTCCAAAACACTAGTAGTCTGAGAGAATTTTGACATGATTTTTGAAGCCAGGGGTCGGGAGCTTGTTCCAGGTCTCCCATGCGGATGCAAGGTCCCAAGGACCCGAGCCGTCCTCAACTGCTTTCCCAGGCCACAAGCAGGGAGCTGAATGGGAAGTGGGGCAGCTGGGACATGAAACACAGCTCAAATGGGGTAGTGGTGCTTCAGATGGGGGATTAGTGTGTATGGCATTGTGCTGCCCCTCAGTAAATTTTATAGATTAGTGGCCTATTTATTAGATGGAGAGAGGCCTTTTGATAATGCACTCACTTAAGGTTCAACACAAAATTTTGCTTATGTCATAAAAGTGGTACACAGGAAGAAAGTGCAAAAGTCATTGTCGGAGCAGCTGCCTTCACTGAATGCTCCCACTTTACTCATCCTTCAGAATCAGTTCTTTCTAAACTCCACATTTGACCCTTACGTCCTGTAATTCTGGGCACCAGCTCCTCCGTGCCTCCTTTCAGCCCTGATTTTAATAGCTCCATGGAATTCTGTGGTGTGGAATGGGGTTCTGTTTTTGTCCTTAGCCTTGCTTATTTTGCCCACTATTTAGTTGTAATTTTTTCTAACTTACTATTTCATATTTTATACATAAAAGTCACTCCCATCACTTGGACAGCAAAGAGAGACATACAAATATACAAATAAGTCAACAACGTTTCTCACATGGTTCAGCTCATTATTTGTGGACTCTGTGTTTGCAAAATGCATTTATTTTCTGATTGTGACAGGATGGATAATCCCCACTCTCACATTACAGTTTTCAACCATCTATGAACGAATATAGGCCCATATGAACAGAACAAAAGAGGTCACTCTACCTGCTGTTCTTTGTCCTTAATTTTGAAATCTCCTTAGTGCCATATTCTTTACCATTTTATCCCTTTAACTAGAAATTCTGTAGTTTAAAATGGCCAACCAGAGTAGCACTGAGGTGCGATCCGGTGTTTCTTAGTGCGTGAAGATAGTGATGTGTTGTACTGAGAAAATGCCAGTGAACTCAGCTGTGCAGCACCATGGACCACAGTGCTGGGGTTGGCGAGTTAAGTGATACTGAGTTGGCAGCAGAGTGCATCTAGCCATGGGATGTAGTGTTTGGTTCCTGTTATGCACAAGATTTGTAATCTACTTGTTGTATGTCTCTTTAAATGGGATTCGCAGATTACTGTGAGTTGTATTCTCAGAGCTGCTTGAATTGCTCTTTTATAGTATTTTGGAAAGCTGAATCAGGAGTTGATAGGAAACAATAGCAAATGTCTTTATTTCTGTTTCTGGAACTTTAAACTGAAAGATCAGGTCCAACTCTTTTCTAGAAAATGCAGTTACCAAATGGCTTAGGTTTCTTCCTGCCTTGAGCTGAGCCTGAGAGGCACCATTTGTTTCTTATTTTCTTCATCACTCTGGAAGTCTCCAGAAGCACTGTCTTTGAACCCAAGAGCATCAGCAAAGAAGCAGACACCAACAAGACAATGGGAGTCTGGGAAAAATGTCTTTGAATTCAAATTTCAGTTGCATTGTTGTCTTAATCCTGGCATTAAGGATGTAAACAAATAAAACCTAATTTAGGGCCTGGAGACAGTGAGAACAGGGTGTCCTGCAGATGTTTCAAAGTTACTAAGTATCACAGGAGGATATACCAAGAAATTTTCCTGTTATTTTGATGTGAATGCCTCCAAAGTAGCATTATCCAGGCATATGGAATAGGTTGTTTTCTTCTCAGCATGAAATTAAAATCCAAGGAAAGGAAGTAGAACCAGCAGACAGAGATTTCCTTTATGATGTGGCTCCTGTGCACCACATGGCTCAGGGAGTGAGACTGGACAGAAACCCTTGCAGAAGTTGCCTTTGTAACTGGCCGTTTCAGCCACATGCTCAACAGGGCTTTGCATGTCCCCTGAGGAGAACTTTGAAAAGTACAATCAAGTCCTCTTTAGTTGGTCCAAGAAGTTTAAAACAACTTTGAGCACACTTCTAATGGTTAATCATATTCAAGCAGCCCAGCTCTCTACTGAAGACTTCAGAATACATCAAAAGTCCCAAATTGGTGAAGCTTATTATTACCCTTTAATTTTTGTTTAAATGGCTGTCTGTCTTTTCTCAGTGGAAAGCTCATGAAGAAATCAGTTGTTTTTTCCTGGGAGCCTAGTTACCAGCAATGTGTTCTCTGTAGCAAGCACACCTTTACTTATGAAAAGCAAAATCAGTGCAACACAAAGAAGAAAAACTCTAAGGATTATTTCACAGCAATCCAAACATTAAAGGTATGTAGTGATCACTTACAGGCCTCCCAGGAACACTGGGGCCATACCTGCATTTCTGTCCTATTATCCCCCTTCCCCCTCCACACTCACAAGCATTTCATCGCTTCAACCTTGATGAGTGTTGCCAACATTTTCCTCCTTGGCAAACTTCTTTTTGAGCAGTAGGAGGTAAATATGGCATTTAAAGAAGTCTCAGAGCAGGGCAGGATAGAACGTCTTTGAATTGGAATTGCACATCACTGTTTTCATCAGGAGCTGAGAGATGCACTCAAACGAGCCCTCGTGTGGCCCTGGAGGCCACGAGAGTGGGCTGTGCAGCAGATGGCTGTGCGTTCCTGAGGACTGCTGGTGAATGCTCTCAGACACCATGGTTATCACCTCCCATAGACGGAGCCACAGGCTGCAGAACCAAGCTGGTCCTGGCTGTGTTTACTGGAAATGAATTCAGCTTGTAGTAGGGTTTTTGCTGAAATGACCAGTTTTCAAACTTTGGCATCAGCTATTTCCACCAATGTTGTTTTCTCAAAAAGGAAGATGACCCGTGGTTCGTGGGGAAGGGGGTAGTTTTTATGGCCTCTGATGGGGATAGTGAGGTTGACAGCAGTGGGGTATGACGTCAATGATTTTTCCTTGATGAGGGCGTTGAGAGGCTTACTGCAACATAATTTCACTTCCTAGTGTGCTAGTCTTCATTATACAGGGCATCTAGGAGAATATGTTTATGTACAAGGTAACAGAGTGTTGACTGTTGATGAAGGACTAAACTATTCAAATAATAGTGGGGAATAGTGGGAGGGCAGCTAGGGAGAGCTGGAGAGAATCCCTGTACCTACCAAATTGTATCATGAAAAATAATTTTAAAATAAAATAGACATGTATGTATCTATACATACATATGTACACACATATTCTTTATGTCTTAAAAGAAAATGTAATTTTGTTAATTTTAAGTATTTTAAATACAAAATATAGTAGTTAGGAAAAAAAAGTGTTGAGAAGCACCAGGGGGAAGGACTAACTTTAAATGCTCAACTACTGTCTGTAGCCTGCAGCAACAGCCCATACTCCAAGGAGCTGTACCTGCAGGAGACAAGGGAATTTGGAGTGGCTGGTCTTGCGGAGTAGTAAGGGGATTAATGATTGTAGTTACTCTATTTTTCAATTTTTTTAATTATTTATTTTTATTGAAAGGCAGATCAACAGAGAGAAGGAGTTCCAGAGAGAAAGATCTGTCCACTGGTTCACTCCCCAAGTGGCCTCCATGGCTGGAGTTGAGCTAATCTGAAGCCAGGAGCCAGGAGCTTCTTCTGGGTGTCCCACGGGGGTGCAGGGTCTCAAGGCTTTGGACCATCCTCGACTGCTTTCCCAGGCCACAGGCAAGGAGCTGGATGGGAAGTGGAGAAGCAGGGACATGAACTGGCATGCATATTGAATCTTGGGCTGTGTAAGGCGAGGATTTGGCCACTCAGCCTCTATGCTGGGCCCTGTTCTGCCTGTTTTTAAAGCAATAGTAGCAATTGTATTGTTTAAGTCACAGGGATTTTGTGAGAAATAAATGAGATCAGATGTAGGAAGCCCTTTGTATAAATTAAAACTCTAAAACTGCTTTTTATGAAGAGAAATCACAGTGATCACAGGAGTTCAGGGAGTGTGGCCCGAATGACGTGCACGGAAAATTTCATAACGAATCTGTGAAGGAGTTTCAAGGGACATCAAAAATTCATGGAAAATGGGATTCGAGGATGAGCTTATTTTGTTGCAAAAATCTTGGCATCCACGCATATTAGAAGTCTTCACCAGGTTATGGGAAATGCATATTTTGAGAAAATTAGGTATGGGTTTTCTAAAACTTCTTCAGCAAAATGAGCTCATCTTTGAAGTTCATTTTCCTTGGACTTTTTTTGAAGCACCCTCATATTCATTCATTTTCTTTTTGTTCTTTTAGTTTGGCAAAAGATGCATTTTTAAATTTTTTTACATGAGATTAAATGACAAACAATTTGACAAAGTTATGGGCAGGAAGCTGGAGGAAATATGTCCATATGAACCAGTGTACAGCACATACGGAGAAAAGGCCAAGGCTGGACTCATCAGGGAGAAGCCCTAGATGCCTCTTGTTAAGAGGATCCAGAGGTGGAAGACAGTGTCTGCCAAGGGTGGGGTCGTAAAAAATTCAGACTTTTGTGGACCAAATGGTCTCTGTGATAGCATTCACTTCTGCTAGGACAGTGTGTAGCTATTGGGAATATATTCTATAATGCTGTGGGCTGTTGTTCCGCAAAACTTTATAAAAACAGACAGTTGTCCAGAGTTTGATAACTCCAGCTGTCGAGTAAGGGTGATGGTATGTTTCCTGATGGCATCAGACCACCGTACGATGGGGTCCAAAGGTCAGCCTGGGCTGGCATGATTCAGAACTCTGTTAGGAAAGAGCTTGCTTGTGTTGCAGCATCTGCTGGACACTCCTGAGGGCCCGAGGTTCCGCTGGGACCACTTCAAGGAAGACGGGTGGGGAGAGAGCTCTGGCTGTTGGGGCAGGAGTGTGGGTTGCCCATGACTTGCTCTTTTGTTCTTTCATAAAGCTCTAATGGAGCAGAACAAAGTTTGCCACGGCCCAGTTAGAGCACAGAAAGGACGGGGAAAGCTGTTTTATAAGAAATACTTAACCAATTAGGATCGTCTAATCTGAGTAGAAGTGACGCTTCTTTGTTTATTAGAAACAGCTTGCATGTGGCTATTGATACTGTGAAGATGGCCTGGGAGTCACTTCATGGTTTTTGCGAATATTAGGAAAAAATGCAATTAATGTTTTTTGCAGGAGTTGAAACGAAAAAGTTTAAAAATGTAGATACCTGGATAGATTCATCAACTCACAGATTTCTTTTTCTGTTATCACTTAGATTTTTCTCATAAAAAATGTGCTTCTTGCATTGCTAAAATCCTGGATGCGGCTTAACTCTCTGCTTAATAGTATACTATGAATTTTTATCTTGTCATCTGTAATACAATTTTGTTCAATTATGAAGATCTGCTCTGATTTCTGACGTTTTACAATGAAGTGTATGTTTGATGTCTTCCTATTGTTTTTTTTTTTTGTTACCCATAGGCTTCTTAAAGAGCTTCACATCTTTATCTTAAATTTAATTTCTCCTGGAAATAAACTATCATTATCCATTCTCAAAGCCATTATCTATCCTTTATCCATGTTATCAAGTGGAATTATTGCAAAGCAAACTCTCAAGACAAGATGTTTTGTGCTACTTTATATTATTTATTCTATTTCTCCTCTGAGTTCCCCAGTTGTGTGTTTTATGATGTACTGCCAATTTCATCCACTTGGGTGTAAGTGTTATTACAGTGGACATTGCTTATATGTTTGTGGCCAAAAAGCCTTGCTGAAATCCCCATCTTTCTGCCAAGAATTGATCATGCCGCATAATCACCTGGGTTTGTCACTCCGGATTACCATCCTTTACTGACTTTTGCATAGTAAAGGGACTCTAGTGTAAGCAGCAGAGGTCTGACTTAGGATGGTTTTCAACAAGTGAGCCTGGACTGACCGATCCTGCAGGGGACTGTGGGATTACAAAGTGCCTAGGAGAAGTGATGTTTTCAAGTCTCTGGATTTTGTTTCTCTGTTGTGATGTATTACAATGATAGTCTCTCTTTCTCAATCTGATTAATTCTGTCTTTTCAGTTGGCCCCACTCTATTAACATATCTTAATCCAATCAATAAATGATTATTAGAAAAGCTAAGCAATAAAAGCACACATAAAAATAAAGCGAAGATATTCGATGTCAGGGAAAGAAGGTTAAACTCAAGGTTAAGTTCACAGATATGTCCGTGCCGCATTAAATCTGACAATGCTCCGACATGATATCCAGCCCTCCAGTAATTTTTATTGTCATTTTCAGCTATATTTGTGTGTGATACTGAACATCATTAATTTCACTTATTCTAGCTCACTTTGTTCTTAATTTTTATGCTGAACAAATAGGCAACCATACACCACAGTTTCTTCAATCCCATTTTGTTAAACAATAGTTTAAATAAAGATTACTTGTAAGAGAACAGGTGTCACGACTTGGATATGAAGGATGTAAAATTAAGGATATGTTAATTGTATATGAACCTGCATATATACAAACACATACTGTAAACTTTTACTTCTTAAATCTCAAATGGTAAGCTAGCATTATATGAATAATTTCCATGTATTCTGAAAAGCAGTAGACTGCTGAGTTCAAATTTCCTATGGAGATTCAAAGCATTAATGGTGGAAGAGATGACAGTTTTTAATTATAAATTGCAAGTCCAAAATGTATTCTCTGTTAATTTTTTGCCTTACACTGAGTTCTGCAGATGTCTCATGCTTCATACTAATAAATGACATAATGGAAACCAATATAAGAAAAGGAATAAAGCCTGGGCCTGGGGCTGTTCTCAAGGAACTAAAAGAAAGCACCAACTTGCATTTACACACGGATGTTTCAGCGTTTGGTACTGAGGGTGCTGTGTGCCGGTTTGACAAGCCGTTGAGTTGGCTGTCAGCACAGCAAAGCGGGGCTGCACACCTCCCCGTGGTGGTGGACATCTGCCCCCAATGGATCCGTGAGACCAAGAAGGAATGTTGTGCTGCAGATGAGATGAGCTGGTTCCCACAGTGGTTTGTGCATTTATGGATGGGCTTTTCCATTTTTCTTCTTAGTAAATCTTGAACCACTTAAAATCCAGACTAGAGCAATTGTCAGCTACAGCTCTTTGAAATTCAGGATTCCTTGACAATAAAAGTTTTCAAGGATCATATGAACAGATAGATGCTCCGAGCCACCCCGCTTGGATTCTCCCATGCCAAAATGGTTTGAACATCCCTGTTACCAGTCTGCCTCGCTCAGTTCCAGGTGTGCTCCGGGTTCTACAGGAGGAATGTCACCTGGCTTGTGAAGGCAATTGTCTGGTTATTTTAAAATAAGCTCCAGGCTGCCAGTTTACTGATATTACACAATGAACACTTATTACTTAACTCTGATGATTATGTCAGTATTTTATTGCCTTCTCAAAAGATTGAGCTTAGACAATGAACCATTATTAGATTTTTCTGATTATATTTAATATTATAGTGTGGGCATGTTGTTGTAGAAATAATACACTAGTATTTGCAAAGGTGGAATATGAAAATCCTGTTGAACTGGGCCATGTAATAATCAAATTACTTTATGTGCAATTGTAATCAGCTCAGTAAATTTTACAGTTAAAGTACTTATATGGCAACAAAAAATCAGATATGATACAGTGTGAATTCTAGCTATGGTTGTTTCGTATCTTATTGAAATAGTTAAATTGATTGAATTTTCACATATAACTTACTCAACTCTACTGTTTCTAGATAGATTAGGTTAATCTGTAGATGATATTGCAAAGAGACACTAAGCCAGAACCAGTTACGATGCTTTGAATATGCCAAATATTATCTGGATGACATTTGAGAAACTGCTAACAGGGTTGCTCTGCATCAAGAGTTCTCAGTGGTGGTTAGGAAGGAGGAAGGCTTAATTTGCCTTTTGCTGTATTAAATTGCATTGCATACCCTTTTACAATGTGGCTAGTGCTTAAAAATTTTACCATGGTCCATCTGTAACAAATTAATTATATGAGTATGGTAAAATGTGATAAACAGTATAATTGGGGATTTGTGGGGATTGGGGAATGTCATTTGCAGCAGCTTGATGTGAGAACTCAAATACTATCTAGTTCAAGAAGCCAATATAAAGGAAATTTAATCCAAAATAAAAATTTTGTGAATGAACATTTGTAATTAAATATTGAGCATTTTAACCCAGAGAATAAATTTATTGAAGAATTTGAATATGATTTTTACATCTTTAGTCCAGAGGAATACGCTTTTCAGTGCCATTTTCAAGCTACTGTTACAGGCTTGGCTACATCACGTTTTCACTTGTGCTGCATCATTGTCTTCCAAAACGCATGTGAAATGGGAATTATATTCCCTTTACAGTGATAAAAAAAATGAGATTCAGAGTTGAGAATTTTCATTCAAGACCGAAAAGTGAGAAAATGATAGTTATGGCTCCATCCCTGTGTGAGGTCTGTACCCATCACTGCTTGTATTTTCTCACATGTTGGGAAAGCTCAGATGTGTGTATGAGAGAGACAGACCACACAGTTGGCAGGGCAGGTTGTGGTACTGTCTGTGCGTTAAATGAGAATTCCATAAATGGCGAGTGAGTGAATCCTGTGCTCCAGGAGGTGACAGGGTCCCAGGGCAGGCAATATTGGAGTGGATAGCTTTGCAAACACTTGCCTTCATGCTGGACGTTGTACATGTTTTGAGTTCCTCATACCTAAGTCTTGGAAATCTTCCCTTTTTAGGATCAAACTCTTAAGATCTCCTCTTAATACTGCTGCCTGGAATACAATACGATCTCATCAGTGCCTGATGAATAAGCTCCTACATCTTGTCACTCACACCGAGGTTAGTTTCATTTCCTTAAACCCAAAACCAGTGATTGAATTTCCGTTACCTGATGCTACAATCTTTTTACGAGCCTAACCATATACTTTTAATACATCCCATTCTCTTCTCTACTTATGAATTTCCATGGCAGTTACAGTTTTCTTGTCCACACGGTTACCTTACAAGTGTAATTCTAGGCCTGAATTGCCTATTGTTCCTCCTCTATACACATTTGATTCAAACTGCCGATTATGAATCACTCTACAGAGAATAATTTAATCCAGTGACCTGTTTAAATGCTTTCTTGATAAGTATTTGACAAGAATATCATCTCTATACACAGCATTTTACAAACTGGTTGCAGAAACCATAAATGATACTCTTGATAATCAACATTTTGAAAGTCTGCTTTTATATACATACACACACACACATATACATACACACATATGTATATATAAAATATACATATTTAAATAAAGGGCAACAAGGAGAGAATTCTAAATCCTTGTTTTGTTCCCCAAAACCCTACAATAGCACCAGCTGACCTAGGCCAAAGCCAGGAGCCAAGAGCTGCATGTGGGACTTGAGGCCATCATTTACTGTCTAGGCGCACACCTTAGCAAGAAGCTAGGTTGAAATGGGTGCTCCGACATTGGATTGCACATCCCAAGTCAGGGTTTATCTCATGCACTGAAGTATATGTTCCTGAATAGCATTTTCTAAACGATTATCTTGTGCATTTAAATGGAGTATAACCATAGAAGCATATTTTTTGGTAAAAACAAATATGCCAATAACTCGGTTTTCCCTGTATTCTGCTTAAAATTTAGGCAGCAGGTACGTTGTTGTTGAATATCCCTATGATGCACTGTGATTGCACAGGCCCGCAGCTGTGTCCACATACAGGGAAGAGCTATGGAATGCTACTCACAGCCCTGTTTATTTGTCATTGTTTATTATAACTCAGAAGAGGTCTAGTAAAGCCAATTTGCCAGTGTTCTTCCTTTAGGAATATATAGAACCAAAATTTAAAAATGAAAACTGGAAATGTAAGTAAAAATAGAGACAGGGACCATTTAATCTACCATGATACTATTAAGACAATACTAGATTTAAAAAAAGAACAAGCAGCATATCTCACCCTTTAATGTATCAACTTGCCTATCTTGTGTGGCCAAATTGGGCAATACTTTCCATGTTGCCAAAAGGAGTCATTGTTGTCATGTGTATGTCCATGACCTTTTAAAATGTTCTGGGACCAGTTAAACATGGAATTATGAGTTTTGATGTGTTTAACCAGCATCAACAAATAGAACACAAAACTTGTGTTTGTACACCATCGAACATTTTAGACCTATTTTTGGAAAGCTGGGGAGAAGTTAATGGCATTTAAAATAGGTGGTTTTGTTAATGCATGCTTTTGAATAGCTCTGTGTTTATGATGCAAGTGTCAAAACTACACCTTCTTAAAAATCGACATATATAGCTTCCTTAAAAATATTTACCCATCTACCCTTCCTTATCAAGTTCCATTTAGGAGGTCTGTCTCCCATCCTAGAAGCCTGTTCTTTCAACATTTACCAGACTTGTGGCCTATGAACCACAGTTGACAAACCATTTTCAGGAACTAGTCTCCAGACAGACTTGCCTTGGTAGGCAGAGTTCCTAACAAAGAACTGAGAATTCAGAGCTGATTAGGATTCACTTCCACGGACTGAAGAGTCACTGTGGCCCTGGGCCAGACTCAACACCTCTCTGGACAGTTGAACAAGTCCTAAGACATGTAGGAAGCACTTTCTGCTGTCTATTCTCTATGAGCATGCTTGTGTCCTGAACCCTGAGTGGGATTAAGGCTTTTGTTGGGTTGTTTTTATCTTGAGTACCTTTCTTAAATAAAGCCATTTTTAAAGATTTTATAAGGGAAAGAAGGGAGGAAGGAGGAAACGAGAAGGAAGGAGAGAGGAGGATTATGAGAGAGAGATGGAGTGAGGGAGTAGAGATGATGGAAGAGAGATGAGAGTAGAGGGAGGAAGCGAAGGCAGAGGATGCATTAAAGAAAATGGACAATGCTGTCGAACTTGTGCATATGAAGTTCTGTGGAACCCTTCCTACCCCTGCTCCTTAAATTCAGTTAACTGATGTGACATATACAAAAACGGAAACAGGGCTTATGACACCTTTATGCAACTGTTGGAAGAGGGGAGTTCTTCCTTTCCTTTATTTCTGCCACTTTCCACAGTGCCTTTCTCTTCTCGCATAGCCCAGGATGTTGCAGCAATGCTTCCAGTGTGCAGTAAAGTCTACTTCTGTGCAATCACTTCATTCAGATTTACATTTATGCACTTCCATTGCAATAATTTTGAGTTGGAGCATTCTTCTCATCATTGATTTCTTCCCAGGATATTGCTGTATGATCACAGTTATTAACGGTCAGTGTATACTGTTGTCATTGTTTTCTATTCAAGCAGCTTATCATCTCTTTGCTCTTTCTTTCAATCTCTGGAGGATGAATATCCTCTGTTTTTCAGTATCTGTTTCCCAATCTTGATAGTATATCATAGTGGGTACATGTGCACTATGCATTCGGTTTATTAAAGGAGCAAGGAGAGAGGAGGATGGGAGAGAGGCAGATCAATGGATAAAATTTCACAAATTGGCAAGGGGAATAAATTCTGGTGTTGTAATACACAGTGAGGTGAGTTAGTTAGCGGTAGTGCATTTTATATCTCAAATACCTGAGGAAGAGAATTTTTAAAAAGAGATTTATTTATTTTCATTATCCCATTCTGCAGAGAGAAGGAGAGACAGAGAGAAAGATCTTCCATCAGCTGATTCATGCCCCACATGGCCCCAATGGCCAGAATCAAGCTGATTCAAGCTAGGAGCCAGGAGCTTCTTCTGGGTCTCCCACACGGGTGCAGGGTCCCAAGGACTTGGGCCATCTTTTACTGCTTTCTCAGGCTACAAGCAGGGAGCTAGAAGGGAAGTGGGGCTGCCAGGACATGAACTGTTCCCACATGGGATTTCTGCGAGTGCAAGGTGAGAATTTTAGCCACTAGGTGTTGTGGGCTGTGGAGCTGATTTACACTCCTTGAGCTGATTTACACTTCTTGAGCTGATCACTCAGGAATCAGGCCTAAGGCAGTAGCACCTAGCCTTTGCAGATTCATTGGCGTCCTATTGTCCTGTTGATGGGCTTGGGGGAAAGAGGAGATAATATGGTAATAAAGAGGCTTGTGGAGGACGGCTTGGCTCCCAGCACTCGTAACATCATCCTGGTCTCCATGTGTCGGTGCTTTTCGCTCGGACATTCGCCGTGCCTACTACGCCGGCTCAGCTAGCCGTGACAACTAGGCTATTGTGCCAGGCCAGGGAGAAAGGATTTTGATGGTTTCCCTATAAATAAATGACAAGTGTTGAAAGTTTTGGATATACCACAGGCTCTGATTTGTCATGCCACAATGTAGTGCTTACTGAAACATCACACTGCATTCTATAAACAGGTACAGTTACTATATACCAATTAAAATTACAGAAGAATGAGTTTGGGTTTTAGGACTAATTTTCTTGCAGCACTTAGACCTTAGTTAAATGAGTTCGTTTCAAGGGGCTTTAGGGAACATTCAAAGAGAGAGAATCCAGGGTCTCTGCTATGTTACAGTTGTGCAATTCTCTGCTGAGAGGAGATGGCGCTTTCAAGTTCTTTGCATTTCCCATGTGAGAAAATGCGCCTGGTTTGGTTAAACTGGAAGAAGCTGGATGGAGCTGCTTAGGACTGAGGACGGGGAGTCAGTGGAGTCCTGGCTACTGGGGCCCCCCCATGTTTCATTGTGTGCTGTTTCCTCGTGCTCCAGTAAGTGTAAGGAAATCTGAAGGTTAACTCCTGAGTATCACCACAAAGTAAGGATGATATTTTGTGATGCATAAATGAGAAACACATTGTATTTGAAGGAGTTTTGACTGTGCGTATGAGAGAAGCTCCTGTTGAACTGCAAGTGGGTGTCTGCGTTCTGATAGCTCTTCCACCTTAGTTAAGGTTTTCCCAAAATGTAACAGTAGACACATTGCTGCGCTCTGCTGTCTGCAAAACCAAGGAAATGATCAGCCACAGGACTCCTTTTTCTATTATTAATTCTTTTGGAACCGTGTCCTCACAAAGCATTTTTTGGGGGAGTTCCTCAGATATAATGGTTTATATAGTTATGAAAAATGTCACACTAACTGCTGTGACAAAACACACGGCATGAATGTTAACTCTCCCATGGATGAAAGCAATCTATCAATTTGCGTCTCTCAGCTCCCAGTTCCTTCCTGTCAGCGCTTAGGATTCCAGAATGCACAAAACTGAAGTGTTCCGAGTCTGCTCAGATACCTCCCTTCCCAAGTGTCCTTTGTACCATGTCTGTCTTCCCAGAATATCTGTATTTCCAAGCCATATTTTCCCTTTAGTTTATAACTTGCCTCGCATCTGATTCCACACATGTTTACTGAGTAGGTATACACAGGGTGCAGACTTTACAAGGTTACTTAGAATCCAATCTTGCACATGAGCAGTTTTGGGCAGGAAAGCAAAGATAGAATAAAAGTAGAGATTTAAGGAAAAGATTAACTCAGGCTAGCTGGAGTCTTTCTAGCTTTACTTTATTCAAAGGATTCGTTTCCATGTGTAGAAGAATAGAAACAGATTTACACAGAAATGTTAACATTGGAATTGTACATGTCATATTGCCTTCTCCAAGGATCAGGGCCCTATTTTATTTATATTAATATTTAAAATTGTGAAAGTGGGGAAATGTGATGATGCTAAAATTAAGTTCCTAAATTGCACAAAATAAGCAAACCATGAGCAACTGCATGTATGAAGTCAGCAGTGCTAAAAGATAAAGGAGTGTTCGAGTCAGGGAGACTAAACCCACAGAAGACCTCCCACAGGCAAGGTGCTGTCCTCATTCACTCAAGTAGCTCTCATAACAAGCCCTCATGGAAATGGTCATGATAAGCTTCTGTGGGTGAAGAAGCAGTGAAATGGATTGCAGCTCATCCCCAGCATGTGGAGTTTCAGAGTTCAAGGTCTTCTCCTGTACCTCTGTGTCCCCTGGGAGTAGGAATGCCTCTTGAGGAGTGTGTGGCTAAGCAGCTCCCGGGACTGGAGCCAGGATGTCCCTGAACCCTTGCATAAAACCCTCTTCTAGTTTTTGAATCGTACGAAATGAATATAAGCGATCGTGTGGGGAATGTGCAATCCGTCGGAGTGAGGACACTTGGATGACGTTCAATCTCCTCCCCGTGGGTGTGAAGCACCAAGCACTGCATTGAATGAACTCCTGCATTTGTCACATGTACATATGGGCTGCATCACACTGAAAGATAAATGCATACCACCATGACAGAAACATGCTTAGCAAAGGAGCTGCATTCAAAGTTTGTCCTGCCTCTTACCAGCATCTAGCCATCAGAATTAGCTGTCATGATAACTGTATCAGAACAGCTGGACTATATTAAAGTGTTTTGATTCCTAAACAACCTCCCAATATTACTCCCTATTTAGATTTGCTAATTTTTTATCTGGTTGTGCAAATGAATTATTATTTGAACATGAAGTAGACCAGGAGGAAATATGAAAGAAATATGTTTGAGAAGATATACAACCAGACCCAATACTCACAGTTGCAGCTGATTTACCAACTACATTCAGTTTCTATATTTTTAAAATACATTTGCTACCAGGAAGCCAAAATTGAGAAAGTCCAGATTGGTTTATGACGATTTCCTGCTGTTCTGTCAACATAGTTTAACTCTGAGTCAACATTTTTTTCTCTATCTTGTAGTCTGATTGTATTAATTGAATACTTCCTCTTAGAATTTGCACCATAGACAGAGATGCCAACATTTGTGACATTTCCAGAGTTCGTAGGTTATTGCTCCGGCCCTCGTTTCCCGTGCAGGTATAGTTGCTCTGTGAAGAAGACTTGAAGGAACGATGCCATTACTCCTTTTAGAACTCAGGTTGCTGAGCGAACCAGAAGATTGATGACTGGAGTGTGAACACAAGATCCTCGTAGCAAAGGTCAGGTTTGTTTGCTTTGGGATCAGCTTTGAAAGTTGGTTTATCCTGCTATGTTTGCTAATAAACTGCACAAACTTGCACACAAGCATACATAGAGACACAATGGCTAGACTCTGTTTTCAGAATATTGGCCGGGATTACACAGTTCATTCACAAATCTACACTTCTGAAGTCAAACAAAGGATGGCAAAGCAAAAGAGATACGGTTGCTCTAAATCTGTGATATTTTTGATTACACATTAATTTTGAATGCAAACACTAGTGCCATTTTATTAAAGAATAAAAAGAATAAAAATAGGTTATGCATAAATGTTCAGCTTAATGCACATACATCCCACACAAAATTTTTAAATGAAAGAATAAAAGGAAAGAAAAAGGGATGAAGATTTTGTGGACTTTTGGTTTCCAATAAAGCATACACTAGAATGCCCAATGTTTCTGATGCTAGGCTAGTTCTTGACCCATTTGCCATGTCTCAGACTTGCCAGGTCAGAGGAATGGCACAATTGCCCTATCAGTAGTCTCTAAGATACATTTTTAAAAATTTTGATGAGGTTATACTATTGAAATACACCAAAAATAAACATCTGACAGTTATGTAATGTTCTGGGTCTAGTTAAAAAAATAGAAATTTTAAATGTTATAAGCAGCTCAAATCTATGATTTAACTATTTAGGATTTTTGAATTATAAAGATTTATATTTGTTATCTTTTGTGTATCAGTTTATAAATGAAACCTGGCCCTAGATTTCTATGTAAGCAAATCATAGACATGTATATAAATATATTTGAATATGAAAGATTAAGACTGACTATATTCAGTCTTAGAGAACTAGAAGCAATCATTTTGAAACATTCAGAAAAATGGTATATTGCTGGATCCTCTGATTGCACAATATTATAGACCCTCATCCACAGTCAGTATTACCAGAACCTTTATAGACCACGGGTTTTGATCTAAGCAAATATTTGGAGAGTCTAATTCTGGCATCACATGCAGTAGCTTTATCAACTATGGCACAACTCTGGCCCCCAAAACATTACTTCTGAAACCAACGATATGATTAAGTCTAATCATTTCATTTTCATTTCAGATCTTCTGCATTTTGACCTATACTGTTTTTCTGAGATTGGAAACTGTAACTGTGTGTTTTGTTTTTAACATTTGCTTTTCTGTCAGCTGCTTGCTTGTTTGTTGTGTATGGGACTGCCTGAAATAAAGATGCTCACGAGAGTTGCAAGATGCATTTCTGCAGTGTGAGGGTAGCAAGCTAACAACGTCACTATGAGATTGAAAGCAGGGTTGTGGAAGATTGGCTGCCTAAATTTCACTGCATGGTTAATTTATAAGTTTGAATGAAAACTGTGCTCAATGAATTTATTTTCTTCACATTGAACCAGGGAGACTGCAACATTGCTTAAAAATGATAAAACTAACAGTTAACATTGAACATTACTGAACACTAACTGCTAAAATGTGTTCACTAATGGTTGACATATCAAAATAATTTACCACTTCTAGGATATGATAACATTCATTCTACATTGAACAGAAAGGCTATATTAAATTAAACTACAATATTAGAGAAGGAAGGTACAGTGTACTGGACCTTCAAAAATATATGTTTGTATCTTGACTCTTGGAATCTGTGAAGGTTATTTCAACCTTACATTTTTTCAGATTTTCACTGATGTATTTCATTTATTTGAATGGCAGGCTTACAGAGAGAGGAGAGACAGAGAGAAAGATCTTCCACCCATTGATTCACTCCTCCAGGTGGTCACCTGAGTAAGTTTGAAGCCAGGATCAGTTTATTTATTTTCATTAGAAATGCAGATTTATGGGCCCTGCTGCTGGCCTTTGGGCTCCAGCTCTAGCCTCATGTCCCCTTGCTTTCTCGACCTCACATGAGACTCAGATGCTGGGCTTCTCTGCTGCTGGGCTCCCTGGGCTCTGTTCATGCTGTACAGAAGCCTCCAGGGCCTCCAGTCTGCAGAGCTTCCTCACGCGCTTTCTTGCACAGCCTACAAATTCTGTATTTCTAGATTCTAACTGCAGTACAGTATTCATACAATATATTCAATTTGTAAGCTTATAATGTGAAAATATAGTTTTAAAAATCTGTCAGAAGGGTTTCATTCTGTTTTTTTAAGCAATGGTTTCTGAAAAATGAACTTCATACTTCGAATAAGCTAGAAAGGTTTGGAAACAATCATTGAAAATGTGAAGATCTGAAAAACTACAAAGGTAAGGCTTATAGTTACAAACACTTCTCCACACAAAGCTTGTTTTTCTCCTATGCATTTATTTTCATACAGCATTTATAAACAAAGATTTTCTGTTTTCTGTTTTGCCAACCATGAAAGGCATTCAAATTCCTTCATTAGCATAGAACGAAGGGTCTTTTTCTCCTGATCAAATATGTAAGCAATGTGAAATGATGTGTGACCTTCTAACACTTGGCTGATATCGATGCTTGGCTAATGTACTATTTTTGCAATGTTTCTGAAAGTGCTACATAGGCAGTGTTCTCCCGTTGTGGATTTACCTGAGTAGATAGAAGAGCTAGCTAATGTGGAAAGGATGGCTGATGTTGACTGTGGTTAGGGATTCATGGTCAATCTTTGGGATCACCTTACAATCTACTTGAGTGCAGCCAGTGAACTCGGCTCCATTAGCACCAGGAGCACCAGAAGTGTGAGGCATTACGAGGTGTGAGGCGCACCGCCTTTGTTGTTTCCTTGGTGGTGCTTGGCACTCTCTGCTTATAATAAACAATTCTTTTCCTGTGCTGTCCTGGAATTTGATCTTTCATAGGGTAAGTACTGCTGCCCCCAGGGTCTAAGAGTGTTGAAAGAATTCAGAAACCTCAAAGTTGGCTTCTGTGAACACCTGGTCAATTATCTGAGACAATAAACAGGAAATATGGTAATTTATAAAAGCCTTCATTTATTTCCAGACTGCAGTGTATACATGTGGGTGCTTGTCCTCTGGCTTCCCTAAATTTAATGACTTCATGGAAGATAACACTCCACACTCGGGACTGATTTTCCGAGACACAGGAAAGCACAGTATGAGTCACCAGCCTGGAGATTGAATGCCTGAGAAACTACCAGAACCTTAGTGCTGGTGATCAAAGCCCAGTCCAGGCAGGAAGAATGGAGAACTCTGCTGTTGGAACATAGCTTTCTGAATTCTGTTAAATTTCAGACAGTTTAGGGTTAACCTTTGCATACAGAACTGATCATTCTAGCTGGTGATTTTCAAAGTTAGAATCCCTAAAGGATCAGTGGTAGCTCAGGGTGACAAAATTACAGTTCAGAGTCAAGTGCAATGACTCCTTATTTAAGCATGTGTGAATTGTACACTAACTCATGTCACTTTATCAGGGGATCCAGTCTCACAATTGCATTAATTATGTGGCGCATCCCAAAATGTTCCAGTAGAAATCAGTATGGCATGCCAAAGGCTTTCTCTTCCACAGCATGTTCTGTTCCTTTTATGCATGTTAGGACTAACCCAAGAAATGAAAGCCTCACTTTCTGAGACTATTTCTACTTTTTAGATGTTTACATATCTCGTGTTGTTACTAGCAGAGAGCTCATTGTGAACATCAAAAACTGTAATTCATTGCAAATGGATCATGGGTGATTTCAGCATCGTGTTATCCTCAAGCAGTGTAACTGTCGACATCCATGATTCTGGTGGTGCCAGGAGAGCTCCTCTTAGTCCCCCCCACCTCCCGACCTCTACCTCCACCCTCACCTGCCACACACACTGTTCATCTCAGCATTTAGCCCTGACTAAATTCTGAATTACCAGGATTTGTTGGACATGGCAAGGACCCCAGTGGAGCAAGGGTTGATGATTATGGGAAAATGCAGGTTTGGGCCTGGAATTGCTAACCTCTCCAGCTGTTATCTCCAGAGATTACAAGCAGGTTACCATTTGATGAATAAAAACTATAGTAGAAGAGGCACCAACATTGTGGTGGAGCAGATAAAGCTGCAACCTGTGACGGCAACATCGCGCAGGAATGCCAATTGGAGTCCCAGCTGTTCTGCTTCCCATTTGGCTCCCAGCTAATGGCCTAGAGAAGTGGTGAAAGAAGATACAAGTGCTTTGTCCCCTGTCACCCGTGTGGGAGACACGGATGAAGCTCCTGGCTCCTGTGTGTCCCTGACCTTTGTGGCCGTCTGAGGAGTGAAACAACAGACAGAAAATCTCTCTTTCTCTGTCCTGTACACACTGACTTTCACAGTGTCACTTTCAGCTCTTCCAATTTGCAGCGTTTCCATCAAGAAACAGTCTGCCTTCCACCTGTAATCAGTGTATCCACACAGTGTCTCCAGGTCAAAGGAATATTAGCAAAACCAATGCTAAAGGGCACTTGCCAATTGTTTCTGCTTGAATCTGCTGTGCTTAGTCTTGGTAGTCCTGTTGCTGTCATGGGTAGCCCTGGAAGAAGGGCACTAGAGGCCAATCACCTTGTTAGTGTCCAGACATGTGAGACCCATCTAGATTAGTCCACCTTGGCTGAGTGGGCCAGGACAGCATAATCTAAGTCATCCATAGAATTGTGGCAAAAAATAAGTGCTCACTGCCACGAGCCAGTAACTTTGAAGGTAGTTTGTTACAGCATGCAGGAGAGCTGATGCATCCCCTAATTTGCCTGTTTTATTACTGTGTTTATAAATATAGGTCTTTAAGAAAACTTGGCTCACGCTTCCTGGCATAGAGAAAAACAGAAATATAAAAATATGGGGATTCCAGGAGGGACTCTCGGGACCGAGCTCAGAACCAGAGGGGATGCTACTGTCTGGTGTGTACCGTGCAGCTCGCTCTCATCCTGTTGCCAATATCACAAGGGAGGAAAAGGAGAAGTACAGTTGTGTTTATGTTGACACGTCTTCATTGCAAGGTTAAGCACTGGATTTGTTTATACGTTTCCCCATTTCTCTGGTTCAGCTGCACCGTCTGGGTTTTAACAGGCTTCAGTTTCGTGAGACAGTGTCTGAGTTAAGGATTAACATTTGTACAGTGAAACATAAATGCTTGTGGACTGTATATAATATTTTAGCAAAAGCTTATTTAGTTCTACCACTTTCACAATTTTTTCTTGGTTTAGCAAGCAGCCTCTGAGCCTCCCTTAGCAGTTGAGTTTGATGGATGCTGAGGAGGCAGTAATGAAAGTAAAATGTCTGTACTCCAAGTCGGTGGATGGAACAGGGAGCGACTTTGTGATCTGAATTACAAAGTGACTTCTTTTTTATCAGGGTTTTTCCCCCTTTACTCCCATTGTTCCAACCATCTATTTTCTTTTAGTATTATTATTATTTCTTTATTTTTGACAATCTTTACATGGTTGATTGGGGCACAATTCCAGAATCCCGTTCTTCCAGAGGGGATTTTTCTGTCTTGAGACATCGACTTCAGGCCCAGGAAGAACCATCCATACCTCTTCTACTCTTGGAATCTCTTTTTCTCCATCTCACCTGTCATTGCTATGTCCTCACAATTAGCTTGCAATCTGTTTAGTCTTTCCAAATTGCACTGTTTCTTGGTCATTTTGTCCCCTGGAGTTCCCACTGCATGCGTATACACACATATACTCTCTGCTTCCAGCTGCTCTTCGGTTGTGTCTTCTAGCTTCTTCCCTGTTCAATTGTCCTGTCTTAAGACTTGCCCTTAGACATTGCTCTCTGTGACTACTGCCTTTCTCGCTTTCATGTCATGCAGGCTGAAACACCAACACACTAGGTGTGGCTGGAATGAAGTATGGATAGCAAAAATGACTTCCCAAGATGCAGAAAGAAAAATAATACAATGACAAATGGGTCCCTCTACTGGTATCAGAAAATAATAAATCTTTTATTAATTCTTGCTTCTTGAATACATTTTTGCCACAAATCCAGATGAATATTAGGTAAATACATTAAGTGCATATCTTTTAAAAATTTTTATTTTTGATAATGTTTACACAGTTGATTAGGGTGGGAAGGGTTGAGGACTAGGGCAAAGCAGGTGAGACCACACCTTCTTTATCTTCTTCCTATGTCTAGAGGGAGAGGGGGAATGAGGAGAGAAGCCACACCTAGCCTCCCAACTGCCCTGATACCCAGGGATGGGGAACGGCCTCCTGACATCATCCCAAGGTCCCCCATGGGGAGCATGTTCTGAGGGTTCTATTCAAGTATTTTCAATAGTTCTGACATGCTGTCGCTCTCACAGATCCAAGAGTGAGGAAATCCTTCCAGGATCCACTGGCTCATCGATTAAACATCTTGAAGTTTAAGGATAGCCCTCTGTGGAGAGAAATACCAGGGTATCTTTAATCTCCCAGAGCAGCCTGAAGCCCAGGGTCTTCTAATTTCAGCTCCACACGGAGCACAGTGGATGGCAGCCCTTTTGCTGAAGGTCTGCTCACATGCACGCGGTGCCATGCTTGTGAATTTCACCAGCTTCTGCTCTTGTATTTCTCACCTGAGATTTTTAAATCTTGTTCCTGACCTGCCTGCATCTCTCCTCATCAAGGATGGTGCAGGTGACCATCAGCCCCAAGGGCAAGCTCATTGGATGAACTGAGCTGTGTGTTGTCTACCACGGTCTGAAGAACCCTCGTCTGTAACATGACGGCGTGTTCGTACAGTCCTTAGGTTTGCACTGTGGCATGTGACCCGGTGATGTTCTTCTCCCGTGATGCCATTCATTTCTCCTTGCTTTCCTCCTCATCACCCGAATTCCCGGTTCTTTGGTGTTAATTGATCATAGCTAGATGAAGATGGGCAAGTGAAGGGCAGGGTTACTGGTGTCTGCTGGAGGACTCTTGTGGTCTTGACGATTGCCAAATCGATGATAGTTGAATTTCAGTAAGGAGGGAAAGATTCATCAATGTTGGCTGAGAAAATACTTGACTCATTTGTAATGTTCCTCACATTGTAAAAGTCGCCTTCTCCATCTCATTGTTGTATTAAGCTCATTTAGGCTAAATCACTTTTTGTTATTTTTTATAGCAAAATAAATCACCCAGAAATTCTTTGATCGTGTGTTAAAGCCAATATGAATTCTTTTTGATCCTTTTAATCTAAAGAATCCTTTTAATCTAAAGATACTTTTCATATTGGAGGTGAAAAAAGATGATTTAGTCTGCTCTTAGAAAGAAGACAGAGTGGGTATTCCCACAAGTTGAGTCTATGGATCACAGGCGTCCCATGCTGGAGTAACTGGGTTCCAGTCCCGCTTATGCTGCTGATCAATATTTCTGCTATAGCTCTTCCAGGACCGAATGAGAGGAAGCAGTTCCTTTGTGCCTGCTGTTGCCCAGGTTCTGGAGATAGCAGGTGTTGGTTCAAGTAGCTGGGTGCCTGGCGCCTTTGTGGAAGACCCAGAGTTCCAGAGTCCTGGTTTTGGCTTGACCCAAGCTTGGCTGCTGCGGGCATTTGGGTAATGAATCAGCAACATCCCTCTCTATTTCAAATAAATAACCTGAAGGAGCAACACGAGTACTCTTCCATCTGTAATAATTCAACCAGTGGAAGCTAGAAAATGAAAAGAGCAGGCAAAAGACTAACATTGCCAACATTTGCTTAATAGTATCCATTTATATTTTGTAGGACCTAGTACAAAAATAAGGAAATAGGATGTACTGTTAAAAAGATGATCACAATTTCCTCAATATCACGAGATTAATCTTAGGTCCCATGTAGACCTAGGATTCTGAACAGCTGCACATCTGTGCCTAGAACTTGTCTGTAAATTTGAGTTAAAAGCCTTGAATTGCCGCTTCCCCGAGTCAAAGGCTGCCTCACAGAGGAAACTTCAAGAAATAGTTGGCTAGCTGACCTCTAATAAAGAGTGTTGTGAAACTGACACTAATAAAATAAGGTTCTATTTTCACAATATTGCACAAATAATAACAATTAGATTAAAGAAAGAAATGTAAAAGTTAATTATTTAAACATTTAAAAAGCATTTAGAAACAATAGAGATCATTATTTTAGCTCAGGGAAATATTCCTTCCACAAAATGTACCAAAAACAAATGAAAACTCATAGTTAAAAACTATATTAAAAGACACTGTATACTTATAATAGAAAGTTCCAATGTGAAAAAAGTGTCCGTCATACATAGAGTTGAAAAAGACTATCACCAGATAATGTAAATAATACTCGAAAGTGGCTATGGCAGTTTAAAAATCTGTGGGAGCAAGGAATGTGCTTGCCAGCCAGCAGATCTGTGAGATGGTTCTTGTTATCAGAACACTTACAGGTACAGTCCCGCCTGCAGCATTCCACATCCCCACCTTCCCACCGGCACATCTTAGAGCAGCCTTGAACTTGGATGCAGTCACAGAGCTTCTGATTCATGCAGTTCAAGGCCAGACCTTGGAATATTAATTTTGTGCAACTCCTGAGGGATTCTGATGTGTACCCAGTGGGAAATAGTTTCCTGTATCCTTACAGAATCTAGTCCAAAGCAATCATCACACCCTGAAAGTGTAACCTCCCAACAGTGTTTCAATCTTGCCTTGGCTCAAGCCAGGTTGGAAAGGGACTGTGGTTCTGTCGGACTGGTCATAACCGGACGCCTCGCAGCTGCAGGCGAGGTGAGGAGGAGGAGTGGTGGAGACTTGCACCGCAGTCACATCCTCCACACTTTGCCTGGTCACGCCACACAGGGAACCTCTGTCTTCCAATCTTCTCATGATCTTTATCTTGTTTTGTGCCTTTT
Source organism: Ochotona princeps (assembly GCF_030435755.1). Taxonomy (NCBI): domain Eukaryota; kingdom Metazoa; phylum Chordata; class Mammalia; order Lagomorpha; family Ochotonidae; genus Ochotona; species Ochotona princeps. The sequence continues at coordinate 5,387,062 of NC_080851.1, forward strand.
CATCCCTAATTGACAGAGGAAAGTAAATAGTGTTCACTTCCAGGCTGGTGGGAGTTGGAGGAGGTTGTAAAGCTAGGGAAGGAAGATCAGAAGAGAGACCAGGCACAAACAGACACTACGTTATCCTGAATGGATGCTTAGTTGCTCTATAATAAGCCAGGTAAAGTATATGTTTTGATAAGTTCTGTATTCCTGGGTTCAGACACAAAACTTTACATAGTATCTAGAAAAGCATGCTTTAGTTGATCTCTCAAATATTTGGAAGAAAATATTTTGAGAATAAACAAACAAAAACACATACAAAAAGATGCACAAAAGGCATGGCTAGAATTTAAACAGAGAAAATAAATATGTGTAAAACATATAAAGGTCTATCATTTTGCAGTAGGTTAAGCCATCAATTGCAGTGCCTACATCCCTCTGGGTGCCAATTCGAGTCTTTGCTGTTCCACTTTTGATCCAGCTCCCTGTTAATGTGCCTGGGAAAGCAATGGAAGATGGCTGGAGTGCTTGGGTCCCTCTGGGAAACTTAGAGTTCCAGGCCTTTAGCCTAACCTAGTCTTGGCTGTTGTGGTGGCCATTTTTGAGAATGAACTAGTGAACAGAAGGTCTCTCTGTAACTCTCTCAAATAAACAAATACATCTTCAAACAACCATATGAAAACATTTCATCCTTAGAAAATGCAAAGTAAAAGGGTAATGATATTACAAAAAGAGTTGACAGCCTCTGTAGTTAAGTCTTTTGGAAAGCTGCATTTTACTTGGCTGTGAAATGGTCCACCTGGATGAGGTTGATTTGGAAATATCTCATAAAACCCACGCAGGCATCTCCCCTCTGCCCTGCAATCCCACTTGTAGAAATGCGCCCTGAAGCAAAACCTTCCAAAATACAAACATGGCACACTATGATGCAATTGCTACGTAATAGCAACATTTAAAAATCTAAACACCCAACTATGTACAATTGGTTGAATAAGTCATGGCATAAACACAAAAAGCTAAGCAGCCATTGAGACAGAAAAACCTCTATCAATTTAATGGAAAAATTGTACTTAATGGGCTACTGTGCTGTCATTTGTGAAAATGAGGGAAATACATATATATGTGTGTATTACATATGTATACATATGTATATGTATACATATATGTGTATTATATATATGCATATATACACAATACATACACATATATTTTTTTTTCCCCCAAATGAACTGGAGAAGTATAAACCGAAAGGAATGGGAATGGTCCTTTCCCGTGGATGGGAGAGATAGCTCAGAGCTGAATATGGTGGAAGCAAGATTTGTTTTCCAAAATGTTTAACCTAGTTAGCAAATTCTTAACAAAAATAAACACTAAAGTTATTCGTTAAGTGTGTTTACTGGCAGTATACTAATGCTTGCAATGCTCTCTTTTTTTAAGATTTACTTATTTTTATCACAAAGTCAGATATACAGAGAGGAGGAGAGACAGAGAGGAAGATCATCTGTCTGATGATTCACTCCCCAAGTGACCACAACGGTCAGTGCTGTGCTGATCTGGAGCCAGGATCCACGAATTTCTTCCTGGTCGCCCACACGGGTGCAGGATCCCAAGGCTTTGGCCATCCTCGACTGCTTCCCCAGGCCACAAGCAGGAAGCTGGATGGGAAGTGGAGCTGCTGGGATTAGAACAGGTACCCATATGGGATCCCAGAGCGTTCAAGGTGAGGACCTCAGCCACTAGGCCACGCTACCGGGTCCTGTAATGCTCTTTTTAATGTGTTTTGGAAACAATTGATTAATATTATTGAAAGAAAGATCTTCACTGAGAGTGAAAAGAGGAAGGAAACAAAAAAAAGAAGGAAAAAAAAAGTTTGCCAAAATTTTAATGACTTTAGCTCTTGATTCTGAACAGTAAAAGGCATTTCTTGCATCTATCCCTTTAAAAGGTCTAGAAATAATGGGAACATGGTGGCAATGAGGCATCCAGTGCCCAGATAATGATTTACAAGTCCTGTTGCTAATGAAGAGAGACACCCATTATGCCAGAAACAAAATGTTTAAAAACAAAACAAACAATACAAAAGAAGAAGAGAAAAGAAAAATGGAAGGGAACACAGCATTGCCTTAAGAGCAGCTACCACAATTTTCACTTATTGGTCAACCTAATGGAATAAATACAGAAGTGGATTATGTTTTAAAAATGTGTAAGTCCTGGGACTGGCATGGTACCTCCACCTGCAACACCAAGCATCCGTATGGGCACCGATTCTAGTCTCGGCTGCTCCACTTCTTATCCACAGTCCTGCTAGTGCCTGGGAAAGCAATGGAGGATGGCTCAGATTCTTGGGTCCCTGAATCCACATGGAAAACCCAGAACAAAATTTGGTGAGTCCCTCCAGCATGGGAAAAAGGAACAGAAAATAAACAAAACCAGGAGGTGTCCTTTAGCAGAACAATGCTGATAACTACAGATAATTTCATGAAATTGGGGAACTAGCCAATTTGTAGATCTGGACTTAAAGAACTGATTTAGGCAATTATTACAAGTGGATGCTGAAAACTTTGGATATTAGAAGTGAAGAAGAATTTTGTATGGTTGTAAATAGCCATTCGGCAGATTATTAAGTAGCTACAAAGGGGACATGTTACAGGAAGAGGTGCTGTGGACGCCACAGCGGGGCCAACCGGACTTACATGCAAACACAACTACTTAATACCATGGACTTTGCCGATGAGATGCTCTGGGGCACATGAATTGCCCTTTAGTATTGTTGCTAAACAGAGTCTAACTGAGCGAAGTTATAAGGAGGTAAAATAATGCAAATCCACAAAGAACAAATGGGTTAATCTTTCCAAAACAAAATGTGAATAAATAAATTTTTTAAAAGTTAGGAAAAGAAGGCAAAAAGCACAAGTGAGAATGTGTGGGGAACTCCTCTGGATAAATAAACTAGAAAGGACATCAAATGCAATGATAAATCGTAAATGATCCCTTGTCAGGGAAGTATGCCCCAGTGACTCCTGGGATCACTGAGAACCTAGGAGTGTGGACTGCATACTCAGTGACATTAGGAAGTTACTTTTGATATGTTAGTATTGGCAGAGACCTATTGCCAAGAAGGAGATATCTTCAGTTTTAGAAGGTATATGCTCGCATTTGTGTGGGTCATCGACCTGATACATAAATTTCAAATGATTAAAGACTGTGTGCGTCGAGGTATAGAAGCAGTGCAGTAGTGAACAGTCCAAAAGAGTTATTTGCTGTGTGCTTTTCACATCTCTGTACAATTAGAAATTACCACTTAAGTACAAAATGAGTGTGGAGGAAATGTCTCTTCCCTTGTTGCCCTTTGCACCTGATTTCCTGCAAGTAAACAAGCCTTCTCTTCCCAAACTGCACCAAACATTCTCATGAAACACCAAGAGGTAGAACCCACGGCAACAGCAGCTCACCCTCAACACTTCAGTTGTGCTTCTTGCCCTCCCACGTTAGACTGACAGGCACTATTTCTTGCTCTTCCTGTTTATCCTCACACTGCCTTGACAGGACAAAAACAAAAGCCCAGTTAAGCAGGGAGCTGAGTCTATAGGAACATATCACAATGTTTAATAGCTGATTTTAGATTAAAGTGATTTCACAATTACTTCTGTGTTGTTTTTGCCATTTATGTGATTTTTCCCCCTAGGGAAAAAAGGAATGCTATGACACAACTGGGAATTACATTTTCTAACCTCAGGAAAAATATAATTACCTAAAATTCCTTGATTGACTCCTTCCCAAAAATCACATGCTGAATTAGGGGAGATATGAGACATTTTCATAAAAATCCCTAATAGGAGTATGCTTTTTCTGAAGCAGACATTGGACTTGTAGTTCAGTGTGGATTACAAGGCTGACATTTGGGAGTCTTTTGATTCAGATTAGGTCTGAGTGGAGCTAAACAGTACTAATTGCTTAGTAAATATACAGTGAGTAAATCACCGAATGTATAGTGACTTGAAGATCAACAACATTGAGCAATGAATCTTTACGTAGAAGGGAAATCTCCAAGGGAAGGGAAAATAGGTCAAAGAGGAAAAAACAGACCCAAAAAACTAAAGCAGAAAGAGCAAGGAATAAATGACAGAAAGAATGATGATACCTGGTAGAAGACAGGAATATTTCATTAATTTCGTTCACTGGTTTCTTAGTGATATTTCAAACTTCTGCTCACCACCATCTGGCTCAGGATTGCCATATTGGACAGTGATGTGACAGGACATTTGTGTTTTTATGGAAAACTCCACAGGCAGGACTGTTGGATTGAAAGAAGTCAACACAATAAAGTTTGAAGGAATTCATTGCAGGGTGGGAAAAAAAGGTAAAGAAGTTTTAATAAAGATTAACAACTAGTAAAGGAATCCAGGACATGAGAATTTAGGAAAATAATATAACCCAAAGTTTTCCAGACTTGTGAGTGTCTTGGAATAGCTTTTACTTGATTTAAAGTAGTGAATTTTGGTGGATCACCAAATATCACAAAAGTAACTTTTCAAATTAGAATCTATACAACTGAAAGATCTGAAAAATATTTATCCTTTTGACCATATATTCTGTTAACTGAATAGGCTTGATATCTTATAGAACTTTATCTTTTTAATGTTTCCATTTGGGACTATAGGGTAGAATTCCAATAGCTTTTAAAACACGTACTAAGTGACCATAAAACCAGATCTTACAAAATTAAACCTACTGCACATAAAATAGTAAATATCCTAGAAAATGTCTCAAAACTCAGAGTCAAGGCAATGCAAAGATTTCTGATGGAAAAAGAGAGGGGGTTGTCAAGAAGCAACAATTAAGGAAATGTCTTAAACACTGACTCTATTTTGGTTTTCTCCAGCCTGTCCATGCTCCCCACTTGCCTTAGTCACCATCCCACAGCTTCCTTTCATGTCACAGAAGTGAGTTAACTCAGAAAATAAAGAGTCATCTGTCTGCAAGCTTTTGCGACTCTAAAAACAACCTACATTGCCCACTACTGTGGCATAGAAGTCTAGTCAGACTTTTTTTTTTCACATACCTTCCAGTGTCTGCTCAGAATAAACACTGTGGGAAAAATTTATTATACTAATCTTATGTGAATTGTTTCCCTCTTTCTGAACTCAGAACATTCCTTCAGTATGTGAGAAGGGCAAATCCGATCATTACGCTCAACAGGATTTCATCGACTCCTCTGACAGCTCAGATAAACTACTAAATGAATGTTTATTATAAGCATGCATGCTAAGGGTGCATTATAGGGAGGAAACTCCTCGAGGCAGTTATTTTACCTGTAAACAAAGTTTGCCTGGGAAGATTCTATTTTATTCCATGAAAAATGCCATGAGTTGGATGGAAAATTAAAGGATATGTCATCGTAATTTTGTTTGGCTGACTCCGCATCTTGTGTAACCAGGAATGTCTGTTCTCATAGATTTTGAACTTGCACCAAGAGAAAACTTGACACCAGAATGTGAATCTAAGCATCATAACCTTTGAAGAACCCACATGATCAGCAGCTGTGGCTACAGGATAGGAGAGAATTTGACATGGAGACGGATAAATGATGGAGAGATGATAGATTGATGATAGATGTATGGATGGACAGAGAGACAAATGATAATTGGGCAGATGAATTAATATAGTTAGATCAATATATAGGTTAATCAATAGATTATTCAGTAGATAAATAGGTAGAATTATAGCCTGATAGATGTAGAAACAAATTTAGATATGTAATCTTACTGGCAGTCAAAGGATCCAAAGAATTCTGTGATTTTTCTCAATAGATCTTAAGGTTTATTTATATTGTTAAGAATTGTTAGAGCTTGTCTGCATTTAAAAAAATGATTAGACTAAAAAGTGTAACAATAACCATCAAAGTATAAGTGAATCACAAAGGTATTTCAAGGCTGATTTACATTTACTTACCAGGACTCAACTCAATGCAAACACTGGAACAGATTTTTGAAAATTAAACTATTTCAAAATCCCAGTTTGCCATAATCTGAAAAATAGCATAGTTAAGTGAAAGGCTGTTGTCTGTTGGTAAGGGGCAGGGGCAAAGAAAGAGATGATCAGAATTAGCACAGTAACATTTTATTTAGACATTACCATCATCAACAATTATTCTATACTGTCAATAGCACTTTAACTATGGTGCATGTGGAAAATAAAGTGCCCTCCTTCTTAAGGAAAGAGGTAAGAGAAAACCAAGTCACAAATCTACTCCTCCATTGTGTCTACTGCAAAAAAAGTCTCTTACTGGCATCACTGATCATTTAAAGACACTACCAAATAATCAGCATTCAGTTGGAGAACAAGCTTAGATTTAATTTATTATGCTATCTCTAAGCATTGCAGCAGAGTATCAAATCCAGTAAGTAATTAAATTACTTATGATATGTGATCCTAACACTTGAAATTATTTGATTTTTTCCCAATCAACCTTATCTCCTTCTCTACAGAATACAAAAACAATCATTTTGTCAGGTAATGTGGAGTATGAAGCATTTCTACTAAACAAAGTGTTCCTTCATATCAATATCCAAGAGACTATGTCATCAGAAGAAACAGGAAAGAAATATTCTTTTAAACTCCTACTCACAGCTGTTACCAAAATCATAGTTGACTTATGGCCACATAAAATGGAAAAGCAACAATGAAATATTTTCATTGTTTTGGTTTTTGTTTCTTTTCTTCTGGGAAAGCAAGCGGCCCTTGCTCAGAACAGTATTTTGGCTTTTTCAGTGTAGATGATAGAAGCTGGCTTTGTGGTACTTGTGTTGCATGAGTGTAATCCTATAAAGAAAATTTGAATCATATTCCATTTGCATAAATGAATTTTAGAAACCAGATAATACAATATTTATAATAAAATGGAATTTAATAACTTGAGGATTTAAAGATTACTTTTCCACTAGTCTCATAATTTCAGACTCACAGTCGGGAATAAATGTAGTCGTCTTCTCTCACCTCAACAAATGCATTCAAATTCATGCTTGAGTAAAACAGAACCCACAGGTATCTTTCTACAGTGGTTTGAGTAACTGTACTGAACTGTATCAAAACAGGAAAACAATTATTGAGTAGAAATCCCCAAAGAGAAATCAAGTTAAAGTCACCTAAACAATAGTTTGGTTTGTCTATGCAATTTTCTACAGGAAGTAATCCCTTGAGGATGTCAGAATTGTTTTTCCCTTTTCAATCCAAAATATCCCTTTCATATGACTCAATTACAGCAAGCTTATTTTGCTTATTCTTCCCTCTTACATATGCAACGTAGAAGAGTTGTCACACTTTACACACACATCATGTGTGTTACTCAGTACTTTGGATAAATAAATGTAGAAGACTCTCTGAATTCTACTGGAGTTGGTTGCCATGTGTGAGCTCTGGTTTCCTGCTAATATGCCTACCTGGTAAAACAATGGATGATGGCCCAAGTTTTGAGTTTTTGCAAACAGTTGTCTCTTGGCTTCTGACTGGTCTGGACCTGGCTTTTGGGGCCATTTAGGAAGTGAATCAGAGAATGGAAAGTCTCTCTATTTCTCTCTCTCACACACACACACATGCAACCTCTTTTTTCCTCCTCTTTATCACTCTGCTTTTGAAATAAGTGAATAAATAAATCTTTAAAAAAGTAGAACCTAGCAAGTTCTGTATGTAGAAATTCTTTAGAAAACTGCAAAGGAATGATTAGAACATGTATGGAAAGAGAATCCCGTGAAATAAGTTTGCTTAATGCTAATTAATTGGTCTATAACAAATATTTAGTTAGTATTATATACTATAGTTCCTAAAATATCACCACCACAAATTTCTCATATTGCACAAACAATAAATATTTATTATTTATATAGCTGAACTACCATGAGTAAAAAGCCTGAGTTAATCACGCTGAAGTTACAAGTTCCATTTTGGAAAGCAGTTTGTTTTGTTCATCTAGCTAAGGGGCACGGCTGAGAGCCCAATACTATCAGCTTTTGTCCTGAAGAGACTGTTCTTGGGCCCTGGCCTCAACCCCAGTGCTGGTTTACTCTCTCAAAGCTGTAGCCTGAAACTATGAATCAGCCCACAGCCAGGGCAGGCTGCTGTGCCCTGACTGGCAGGTGGGCCCCCGAGGCTGGCTCTAGCAGATGGCTTGTTCCCAAGCTGTGGTCATGAAATTGGAAGCCACCTTTGGTGAAGCAAAAGCCTCAAGGTAATTGCCATGTGCTGTAACCTCTCCTCCTATTTGGAAAACAGAAATAAACATGCATTCTTTATTTCCCCAGGAACCGACTGCATTTACCAATACTGCTCATGGCCTATACTCTGCAGTTGACGTTACTGCAGTAAAGTTATTATTATATGGTCAACACCTGCCCCACAAATATAGAATGGAGAAGCTATGTTATATTTGTGTTGGGTCAAATGAAGTGTTGCCCAGACTCAGATGTGGGGAGGACCCTTTGTGTTCTCTATACTTAGGGGAGCTACATACCACTTACATATCCCAAATTTGGTAAGCAAACAAGCTTGACTCAAAGTTCAACTTTACATGATCTCTGTGACCGGAGATTGGATCATATTATATCTAATGTAAATTTTCAACTAAATTAGAATTATACATATGCTTTAAATCTTTCAAAGGTTTCTCATCATATATTTGCTTATTGAATAAATGGCAGAAGTGGACATTGGTTGATGGAATTTCTGTTATTAGCATAAAAAGCCATAAAAAGTTTATTTTAACACTAGATATCACTGAAAACCATAGAATTAGCAAGTACAGAATGTTGTTTTCTAATACAACCCGATGTAGTGGTGGGAGACCTCTGAAGCAGGGAGATCCTGCCGCGTTCCCACAGCACTCTGGAGCTGCCTCAGCTCTGCATTCTAATAATCTGGTTTAAGTATCTGGACTCTATCCTGAAAGGCTCTTCTTCCAATGTGTTTATAGATAATGCATGTAAAAGTCAAACACAGTCTCTGATACCGACATTTAAAAAACGGGTGACTCTTTGTACTACTACTCTTGTATTTTTAGTAAAATGCTTTATAATAATTTTTGATGCTATAATTATTTTCTATTTGTCTTTTGGTGAAGACAAAAATAAAATAATTATCACCAGCATCAGCCATGACGTTATTGCTGCATTTCAGCTGTGTGCACCTGCGCCTGGATAACAGAGACACACGGAGACTTGGAAGAACACAGCCTTGCAAACTGGCGTCTTGGGTCAGTTGCTACTGCTCTGAAAGATCCGGCCTGCCTAGAGGAGTTTAGAGTCATATCTCTTGAAGTCATTAATAGGAATTTTACCATTTTATTAAAGACAAGGACCGATGGAACTGAAGTGCACTAAGGAATAGCTTGATTGTGTGTATGTATGTTCCAATTAAATGGAATCCTGGGATTGTAACTTTATATTGTGTTTTTACATGCCAAAACAGAAGATTCACCAACCTAGTATTTCTAAGTTGAACATAGCCACAATTCTCTGCTTTTGTGATTGAAGGAAATATCTTACCAGATTAAGATATAGAAAATGCCTATCTTGCCAAGGAAAGATTGTGAATTCAAAGGTAACACAGCGTGACATCCCTTAAGGATGTTACTCTGCAGTGGGATGTAGGAGGAGGTCTCTCGTTTCTTCATTTCCACTTCATATGTTTTTCCCCCACATGTTTCTTCCATCTAGAAGCAGAACATGACAAGGTGTGCAGCAGTGTGCGTGCAATTTCCTCATACACGAGCAGCTGTCTATAGTCTGTGCTCCTAAAAGTGAAATAGCTTAGTTTCAGTAAAATACAAATGTTCCATTTTGACAGAAAAAAAAAAAGGTTTCTGTTGGGGTTTTCTGCGTTGCAGGGTAACAAAATATTTAGAAGTCACTATCCGCTAGAAGAGAGCTAAGACTACTCAATTGTTTTTAAAAATTTGATGTTACACTGCTCATGTGGGTAAATCTCAAAACACATTGCTAAAGGAATAAAGCAAGGTATAGAGCAATGATGGAAAAATTAGGTCTGTTTAGATCTAGCATGCTATCTTGCTTTATTTGGCAAAAACCACAGTATGTAAAAAATTATTGTCTTGGCCATTCTTTTCAAGATTTACTAAATTTTTTTTTATTTGAAAGGCAGATGTTTTTATAGAGAAAGAGGGAAGGGGGAGGGAGACAGGGAGGGAAAGAGAGAGGGAGAGAAGGAGACAGAATGAATGAATCTTCCATTTGCTGATTCACTCCCCCAAAGAGGAGCAGTGACCAGAGCTGAGCTGGTCCAAAGCTGGAGACCAGGAGCTTTAGCTGGACTCCCACATGGGTGCGGGGATCCAAGAACTTGGACCGTCCTCTGCTTCTTCCCAGAGCTGGATCAGAAGTTGAATGGACTGGACATGAGCCAGTGCCCATGTGGGATGCCTGTGCTGCCTGGTAGAATATCAGCATGCTATGTCATCATGCCAACCCCTAATCATCTTAGGTACACATTGCAATAGTCACAATTTTGTGATGTTTCTCCAGAAATTTTTCATCTTGCAAATCTGAAGTTCTCCGCTTGTTAAACAACAACTCTTTTTCCCACCTCAGCTGCTGGTAGCCACGGTTCTACATTCCTGTTTTTATGAATCTGACTATTTTAGTTATCTCCTAGAAGTTGAATCCTACAGCTTCTGTGTTTTTATAATTGTCTTATTTCACCTAGAATGATACACCTACTCTGTTATGTGCAGGGGCCATTTGAACTTCAGATACTGTTTTTACTCAAGAAACTATAATTTGGGAGTCAGGGATGGAGAATTCCTTCCCCTCTTATGTTTTTGGAATGATATGAATTTTGCTTCATTATGAGCTTCCATCACTTCCTTAAAATTTTCTTTCATTGCCTTTTTTTTAAACTTTAAAGAAATGATTTAGTAATGGCTCTAGTTTAGGAAGCAAGCCAGTTTCGTATTCAAAATCACTGGAAGTTTTTTAATTCACTCACTCATAAAAACGAACTATTACTTATGATGTCTGCAAACAGATGGAAGAAAGAGCAGTAAGTGTGAGTGACAGGACCCTGAATCTTTGGCTACTCATATCCCGCCAAGGTTCTGGCATCCAGCTTAAAGGTATGGAAGCAGGTGAGATGTTTTTGTTTTTCACATCTTTTCCTATGGTTTCATGCTGACATAAGGTGGAACTAAGCAGCGTCATCATTAATCAGGTACTAGGGAAACGGCCAGAATCCCCAGTGCTGTTGAAAGACTGCGAATGCCAGGGAAGGTTCTAACTCAAGAAGCGTGCATGCATATTAAGATTGCTTCTTTGATTAGGAGTGAATAGAAATACCCTTAATGACTCAACCAGGAAATCACTAAGCATTTACCAGGGCTGTGCTAGCAAGAAACCCGCACATGCAAGTCCTGCATCTGTATCCTCGGGGCCCTGCAGCACCAGTCTTGGGATGTTCTCTATGTTTGCATTGCAAGGCCTTGTGCACAGTGTGCTCTCCGGTACTCTGGTTATCACAGTGCAGATCCGTGGACGAGCCGAGAAGAAAGAGCTCAGAATACATTCTGTTGGCTTTTCCATGGGAGCACTTTTGAGGCTGCTTCTCTTTTGCTTAGTATTGTCTGTTGGGTAAGATGGGAATAGTTACATTTATAATTAGGATTTGGCTGTGGTGTTGGAAGGATTCACATCTGGATTTTATTAAGAGGCAAACACTTTAGCTAGAGGTGCTGGCCTTGGTACAGGGTGTCTCAATAGCGTCTTTGAGTTCACTGGGGGAAGGATGAGTACATGTTTATTGTAACAAATAATTGTGTTAGGTGTTACTATTCTCTGACTTGGACAAAGGTATGTTAACTGGGCAATGAGAGTGAAATGAGCTGTATGTAATGTTGACACTTTATCTCTTTACATTTTATAAATTAGCAGCGCTTGTTTTGGGAATCTGCATGTGGTTCTGGTGGAACCAGTGTAGCTTGTGTGCCCACCTTATTTTTGTTTCTAGAACCAGGAATGTAGGTGTGGCTTTTCAGATTATATATTGCTTTGACTCCAGTCATGGGCATAGCAATGAGAACTTACCCCTTCTCTGCAATTGATCATGTAACAATATGGGAAAGAAGAAGGCCTTTCTACACGTTCCTTAAACCTTGCTACTAACTCTGCAGAACCTTGCATATACATATTCCTTATAGTTATTTCTACATGGGGAAATCTTACTAACAGTGAAACCAAATGACTCACCCAGAAATAAATGGAGACTGGAGAGTCAGTAATGCCTTAGCCTGTGCCCCCAAGAGCCAAGGTTGGGTTGGACAAAAGCCAGGAGGCACACAAGTGGTGAAGGTCCAGGTAATTAAGCCATCGTCTGCTGTTTTCCATGTGCAATAATAAGAAGCTAGGTTAAAGGTGGGGTGGCTCTCCACCCCAGACACTCTGATAAGGGATTCTCACATCCCAAGCCACAGCTTAACCCTTTGCATGGTAACATCCCACACAGCAATCCTAATGCTGTGAGTTGGGTTCAGCCTACAGTATTCTGGCAGTTTGTCATCCATATTTCGAAAGTCATATTCACAATGGAATAATACAAGTGTTTAAGAAAAAGAGGAATTTTTCAGCGGTCACACTTTAAAATGCGTGTCACTGGGTGGGCTGTTAGCCGAGTTGCTAAAGCATTGACATTCTATAGTGCAGTGTCTAACTTGAGCCAGCCTGTTAATGCATACCCTGGGCTAAGCCGTGTTCCTAACATCCACGTGGAACACCCAGATTGGGTCCTGGGTCCTGAATTCGGCGTTTCAGCCTTGTCTAGCACAAACATTTGTGTTTTTCCCACTGGGTGATAACTCTCATCTGTGTGGGTCTCTGTCCATTTCTCTCTCTCTCTCTACCTCTCTAATGAATAAAGAACACATTGTGAAATAGAATCAGCCATAATTGTGAAGGCCATTCAGTTAGAGAACAATAAGCAGATATTAAAATCAATACAGACATTAAATCCATGATTACTTGATATAATCAAAATAGGTGTTTACATTGAATGAATGGAATTTCATGTTGCACATGGAAGGCGGTTTGAATGTCAGAGAGAAAGATTTGTGGTTTTTTGTGGACATTTAACAGCAGTTCATAATATATAGCATGTAAAATGCCCAGGAAAAAGTTGTATATGTTCTCATGCTGTTATAAAACTAAACATACAGCTTTTACACAATCCAAAAAGAAATCTGTTTTGTTACTGTAAATATATATATATTTTTATATTTTATGACTAAATATTACGTTAATAGGGGATGCTGTGCTTAATGATAGGAAAACAAATGGAATTTTTACCAATTCTTAAGAAAGAAGTAAACCAATTCATCAGGTAAAAATACTTGAATACATTAAAGACGTCATATTTTCCTAATGGCATAGTGAGGATCAAACACCTTTGTTTTGTTGTTTTTTCCATTTTCTCAGCTGAAATGATGAAAGGAGTCATCCTGCCCTGTGTTTTTAATGAATTAAAATCGGTGGCATCCTGTGTTCCACAAGCAGACTGCCACTGGCACAAACAGGGGGAAGAGCAGACACTGTGACTCAATATTTACCCGGACTTCAAAAGGCTGTCATTGCCGTCACATTATCCGAGTTGGCTGCGATGTGTCATACACGGGATTTTCCTACTGGACTCCTTTCAACTGCTTGCTTATGCTGACCTGATGCTGACTGTTAGAAAGGCTGTGCAATGATGATTTCAGAGCCTATTGCTATCCAAAAGAGAGATGTAGCTTGCGTCAGCTGTGTAGGCTTTAGCATTATTTGCTAACTTATGAATCCCCATGAGCTTCAAAATCGCTTGTTAATTTATCTCAGATGATGAGGTGAATTTCAATACAACTGGCTGGTTTTCAGTACTTGATTCATAAATTGCTTGAGGTTATTTCCTACTAGCTTGTTAAGATGCTTATGTTGAGGGGGCTTGAAATACAACATAATGTATGCTTCTTAAGTTAATGTTCTTTAACAAACTTACATTAATTTCCTTCCATTCTTCTTTCTCTGAGTGGCTAAGTAAATACCTCAGTTATAAAAAAGTCACTCACGACCACAAGATCTCACCTCTAATGAGACGTGCTACAAATTATTTTGAGCATCACTTGACTCTTACCAGTGTGTCACGCAGCATGTGTAGCTTGAAGAGCACGGCCTCTGTACTGCCTGCCTGGCAGGCATAGGGCAGTGCAGGGTGTAAGTCAAAGACGCAGCTGCTATGGCACCATGCCATTCTGCTGCTCTGAGGCTAGACATGAGTGGGCTACAATTTTATTGAGGGGGCTTTAGCGAAATAAAATAATGAGGATTCTTTTCATGCTTTAACCACTGACAAAAATATACATTTTAATACTACAGGGTGTCTCAGGATAGTCTTGCCTGCAAATCTCTGGAGAGGTTCGATGGGCTCTGCAGGATATTATAAATAAAATTCTGCTTGGAAAGAAGTGAGATAAACTTTGGAGGACCCTTCAGGTTGGTGAGTCAGTGATTCTGTGACGTGAGCAAGTAAGACAGTATGGATTTGGAGGGAATATGTTTTAGCCAAGTACTTCATGGAGCCAAACTAGTCATCTGGTTTTAATGAGTCCTTTTAGAAATACAAAAATTTTAATGTATTTCTTGGGGAGGGTACTGTAGTTTTAATTATTTGTGTTTGACATGTGTTGAGTTGTACTAAACCTGAGCTTGTGTTCAATACAGGATTTGGTGCAGTGTTGTAAATGCTAGCGTCTTCCAGGTGAGATAAAAGAATTATGTAGGTAAGCCAGTAGTACTTCTAGGAAGCTTGAAAAGCTTCAGAATTTTCCAGGGTTAACTTGACATTATCTCACCAAAATATTTTTTGAAAATCTGAATCACGTAATTTTAAATGAGCAGATAATGAATATCCGACCATAACCATATGTTTTCTATCTCTACTACATAAAGACAACGAAGGAAATAGATTAGATTACACTGGTTAAGGACAGTTACTTCATTAAAATGGAATAAATTAAAACTTAGAGTTTCTCAACTCCAGTATCTGGATTTTAATGACAAAATGTTTTACAGCCTACCCATATGGTATATAGTGATAATTTTAGTAAGATCTTACCACCAAACAAATATCAAGAACTTATGAAATCAATGACATAGGAAAATTAATGTGTGTGTTTAGACTGATAATACATTGGAAACAATGAGGATGGTCACGGGAAATACTATTTACTGATTCTGCAAAAGAGTATTGATTTTGAAGTACCTTGTTATCATTCTAAGAATTTCTGGAAGCTTGAAGTTTTTTTTCCTTTTGGTAGTAGCAACCTGATTTCTTAGAAATTACTCTAATACATCTAATTCCACTTTTTAATTTAAATAATGAAGTCCTTAGCATCCAACCTTCATTCACAATTTCATAAACATAAGTAAATAAGTTAGTTGATAACTGAAAAACAATGCATATACCACAGGCTATGATGGGCACATATCCCAGTAATAGTTGATTCTGTTTCTGTTGACGAGCCACAATTTACTTTTATTAGAAGAAAATGTAAATGTACACTCTAAACTATCCTAGAAGAATGATCTTAAACACTTGTTTGTTATATGTGAAAATGTTTTTCATTGTTATGAACTGGTATTAACTGCATGGACCAGGTAAGTATACTATTAGGAGCTTGGGTTTAACTCTATTTCCTTTTGCATAAAATTGTATTTTTCTGAGCCTAAGTCCTTTAACCTGTACATTTTTATTTCACCAATCTCACATACAATAATAAACAAAAGGGAAGAATCAGATGTGAATCAATTCTTCTGGAAAATGTACTATAAAATCTTAACATGGACAATGTTCTAGTATCAGCATTTAAAGTAGAGTTGGACATAGATGAAATCACTTCTATAATCCATTTCTTTTAATTTATGAACTCAAGTCAAGCACTCAGCTCCATGACTGGTAAGTATTATTTTGAGCTGAATTTCCATTCTGTTGCACATGACTATGGACTTGTCCCACATAATTTACCATTCAGACTGTTTTTCCTCTGGAGTATTTTTCGAAATACTAATGAAGAATCACCTGACTAAAAACTTGTGATTTTATTTCCTGACCCTCTACTCTCTTTCATTGATCTAAATGCTTGTTTTTATTCCAGAATTATCTGTTTTCAGTACTGTGTCTTTGTAGTGTATTTTTAGAGCAAGTAGTATGGTATCTCCAGTTTTATTCTTTTTGCTCAAGATTTCACTGACTGAGGTCATTTGGTAGTCATTTGACGCAGTGTTTAAGGCACCCCTTGGAATGCCTGCATCTGAACTAGAAATGTCTGGGTTTGAATCCCAGCTGCACTTTTTATTTCACCCACTGCTGAGGTCAGAGTACTTGAGTCCCTGCCTCCCGTTCCAGCGACCTCTATGTGGCTCACGACTCTTGGCTTCAGTATGGCCATAGACCATTGGTCAAAGATATTTGGGAAGGAACCCAGCAGATAGAAGATCTCTGTCTCTTTGTTTTTTAAAGGCTTTCATTGTGGTACAGCATTTTAAACCATCACCTGTGATGCTGTCATCACAGATGGGCACCTGTATAAGATCTAACTGTTCTTCCTATCCAGCTTCCTGTTAGTGCTCCCTGGAAAGCACAGGAGGACAGGACAAGAACTCGAAACTCTGTCACCCTCGTAGGAGGTACTAGTGGAGTTCTAGGCTCCTGGTTATTCCTGGTCAACCCCAGTCGTTGCAGCCATTGGGAAAGTGAACCAACAGGCAGAAGAGTGCTCCCTGCCTTCACCTCTCTCTGTCTCTGTTTCTGACCCTGTCTGTGACTCTGTCACTCTGCCTTTCAAATAAATAAATAAGTTCTAGTTTCTTTTAAATCATTTTGACTCTTTGAAACCTTCATGGTTTTAAATAATTTTAGGATTTTCTCCTTCATGGAAAACTTACAATTTTTATAGAAGTTAAATTTAATCTGTACATGGCTTTGGAGAGTGTGTATATATATATATATGTATGTATGTGTGTGTATATGTATATATATCAAGGAATATGGTGTGTCTTTCAATTTACATGTGCCACATTCAATTGCTTATGTCAATATTTTGGACCTTTAAATGTTTAAATATTTTTACCTGCTTCATTGAATTTGTTTCTAAGCATTTTATATTTTAATGTTTTAGAATAGGACTGTTGTTTTTGGTTCTAAAACTGTATTGAATTCATTTATTGGTTCTAATATTTTTCATTCAGTGTTTTTTAATTATCTCTCAGTTCCCAGGCACAATGCCCATTGCAGAATGATAATCATGAATTAAATACAGGTACCATAGGCCATGTTCACATACAACCATCCAGAATACATCAAAGAAAAGTAATTCTCCATTTTTTTCTCGGAGGTTCTATTTTTAACATCGTACATAATGTCCACCTTATTCATATATTCTGCTTGTAAAAAAAAGCGTTGGGGTATCTCACCCAGCCTCTTTTCATGCCTGCCATCTTGAAATATATAAACAAAATGCATTCCACGGTCCAATTCATTTATGAATGTTGGTACTTGTGGGATTGACTTACAATCTGTAGTTTCTACTAAATGTACTTTTGTTGGTCCTTTTAAATGTGATCAGTGCTATTTTTTGTATAACATGGCATAATAGATTTTTCACCTTTGTGCCTAGGATTCACGTTTCATAAATGCAAAAGTATTCAACATACACTTCTGGAGAACAAGTTAAATGATTTTCATTGTGTTAATAATATTATACTAAAAAGGACATATTCTTAATGCTGTTCTGCATGCAGTCTTTTGAACACCCACTGTGTGCTTATGGGGAAACAGTCTAACTGGGTGGTTTCAGAAGTGTCCTCCTCATTTGCCTCTTAGGAGCAGGCTGAGATGTGGGCAGACACCTCCGCCCCTGGCCCAGCTGTGCCAGTGGTTCCCTCGCCTCTCCCCTCCCTGATTCAGCAACAAGCATGGAATAGAGGCTGCTCACTCCTCTTCCGGACAAAAAATAGTCAGATGAGAGTAAATGTTTCCACTACTTGAGTCATCTAGGTCTCCTCCTGTGGAAAGCACCTGTATGGAAAAACGAATGAAAACATTTCCATTGATAACTGCATTTCAAGTATATTCAAAGAAGAATAAACCACAAGGATGGCTACAGTCAGACACCGAATGCGGCCTCTGAGTCAGAGTAGGTATCATACTATGTGGGGAGGGAATCCCGAAGTTGGTATCCAGCTTTTCTGGGGACACCAAAAGCACTGAATTCAGTGCCCAAGTTCTATTTTAGTCTGCTGAGTTTTAAATTTCTTTCACTGGTTTTTGTGACCACTCTTGTAAAGCGTGGCACTCTGGTTTATAATAGGCACATAGCGAAATAGCGAAGTTTCCATGAGTAGGTGGTGTATACACATATCAGATGAGTATAAGAAAATGGAAAATAGCTAAACTGCCAGATGTTATAATTAGCATCGTTGAAAAGTGTTCTGGGCACTTAGAAAAGGATTTCGTCTGTACATCTCAAGAAGGCTTTGCGAAGGTTGCAACATTTCTTTCAGGTTTACCAGGTCGTGGGATTTTACCACTTAGGAGAGGATAAGAAACATTCTGAGCACCCTTTTCAGAAAGAGACATATTAGCACCACGTCAGTCTATCTTGCCCGAGTAGCTATGATATAGTTACATCTGAATCCCAGAAAGCTATGTCAGTCTTTGATTCTAGATGCTGATGAGAGATTTATTTACCTTCGAGAAGGCAATTTTCTCCTGTAATGATATTACCTAAGTGTGATGCAGAAAAATTACTCTGAAATCTTGTGTAGAAAAAGGCCAGGAAAGTATGGGGAAATGAGATCCAAAGAGAGAAAAAAACAAAAAGGACACAGTGCAAAGGTAGAGATGAAGGAATGGAAAGGCAGAAAGAGGCGCCCTGGAAGATGTAAAAGTCATGTAGCCCAACAGCTTCAGGAGGATATTTGACAGAAGGCATTAAGAATTTCTGCTATTTTGATCTAGTGCAACAAGCATGGGTTTCACACAGTAGCGAACAGGAGTGTAGACTTGGCTTTCCTTATGTTGAGTTTGTGGTTCCGTGGATTCTCCCAGGCAGCTTGTTGACTCATCAGTTGATAATAGAGAGCTGGAAGTAGAGAGAGGGCAAGAACCAGAAGAAGTAAGATCTCTCTCTCTCTCTCTCTCTCTCTCTCTCTCTCTCTCTCTCTCTCTCTCTCGCTGTGTCTGTCTCTCGCTGTGTCTGTCTCTAACTCTGACCCTCAAATAAATAACAAAATCTTGCAACAAAAAAAGAGAAATGGTCATACTGTCTGCATTCATGCATTCTTTCTTTGCTTTCTTCATTTAATACTTAACTAATAGTAGTTGATTAAGATGTGCTCACCTGTGAGCTAATGACAGTATGATGCAACACTTAATGAAATTGATTCTTTCCCTCAAAGTGCCTATTTTTTAATGGTAGCTGTCATCTCAGATTGAAGCCCAAATTTGAGAATCACAATTGAAAACTCGCATCATGTTAATGACTTTTACTACATGGTTCTTTTAAAAAGCAGGAATGAGCAGTAAATGTGTTTGCCCCCTCCCCAAATCCAAAAAGCCATTTGGCAAGTGGATATAAAAAATAATCATGCTTTAGTAATATTTTCTTCTCTGTGAAAAGTCATGTTTTTTGTATATTTTCATCTAGACAACAAGCTGCAGAATGTTACTTATTTCTTATGGACTTCTGTGCTATCCTGTATTACATGTCTGATTCTTGAAATTCCGTTTCTACTCTCTAAACTTATCAAATATGGTCTATCCTGCCTTGAAGTTCGCAATTCGTGTGATGACTCCTGAGTCAGCAGCTAGTACTCTGAATTCTCTCTTCCCTTTTTGTTTTCTCCCCTTGCCTCCTGCCCTGCTTTTTGTTGTATTTTAAATGACTCAGGAGACGGATACTCTGCATATAAACTATGACCCTAACAACATGTAAGGTATACTTTAAATGATCTTTGAAAACAATGCTTGGATGGACTGTTATCTGCAGCAATATTAGCAACATTACAATCTATCGCAAATAAAATGTATTTTCTAAAATTTCAGAACTGCAATTAATTTCTGATATTTTAATTTTTTCTTTAATTTAAAAATTCCATTTTGACTCTAAAATATATATCTAGATGTTTTCGTTATAGTTCTTGAAAATTCATAATAGTAATAGTGGTAATAATCTGAAAATATCATGGGGACATGGCATGATTATTTAACGAGTGGGCATAAAACAACACACTAACTGTAGTTCCTGTGTGGTGGCCTTTACTTTTCTGGTTAACCTGTGATTGTTCATTTATAAACAAACAACTGTATCTCTAAAGACAATGGACAGCATTGACATTATAAAATAAAAATATATATTTATATATATTTATTATTTATATGTATTTATAATATATACACATGTATATGATACATGTGTATGTATAAAATACATGAACATGTAATATACATATTATAAATATATACATTATAATGTGTAGATGTAATTTATGCTTAGGTACTCTATGTTACATGACTTTCAGACACAGATATTCATAGCATTAGGGCCAACCATGATTTCTTTTCGGGCTACTCTCTAATGGGATCACTGTCATCGCTCTAGTTGCATTGATTTCTCAGTTGCAATGTCTGAACAAAGAGAAGGTCATATATTTGAAATCTAGAGAAAACTACCGATAATTTTTTCTGACTCATTGTGAGTACATAAAGGTATCCATTCTCTTGTAAATTTCTTGAGTGATGCATTTAAATTAAGCATTTCAAGACAGTGTACAAATTTTGTTTTCTAACTTGTGCACTAACTACTTCCTCATGTTAAGATCAAAGTTTTGAAAATACAATAGTTTCTTTTTGCTGGACTTTTTAAATCCCATTTCCCCACTTTTGTCCACTGGGGCTACTCTCCCAAGTTTATTATTTTTTTTACAAAGCAGAGCAAACAACAACAACATTTTTGGATCTTTGGTTTTCCTTATTCAGCCAAGGGAAACAATGAATGCTAATACAAAATGCTGTAGTAATAATACCGGATCCTTATTAAACCATTCTTTCTTTGATTTTTCTTTTGAGTATGGCTTGTTTAAATGTATACAAGACTAGGTCACAGAGAAGTCAGCAATTTTGTTTTAGAGATGACTTTTTTTCTGATTTTTTTTTTAATTTTTAAAAAAACCTACTAAATTGTATGTATTTACTCTGTACAACATGAAAAATTTTTTAATATATATTTTTTATTATATTTGACAATCTTTACATAGTTAATTACGGTAAAAAGGTTCAGAGGCTATAGGGAAATGAGTAAGACTATAGTGTCCATATTGTTTCCTTCTTGGATCTGAGGTAAAGGGGGATAGAGTGGCGAAACTGGCAGCGATTCATAAGTAGTGAACTATTAAAACCTCTTGAGCAAGTATCTCAGAGGATGTCCCACATCCGGGACTTGGGGAGGGTGGGAAACTGGGTGGGGCTTCTCCCTCTCCCACAACATGAAACTTCTGAGTACATTTACACTGTGAAGTGGATGAAGGCAGCTAATCCTTGTGGACGCGACCCCCACCCGTGACTGCTGTGCTTGAGACACTTGACGTGCGCTTTGTGGATGTTTTTTAAAAAACACAAGTTACTGTCTTTAGTTGTAGCCACCGTGCTGTACTTCAGCTTTCCTGAGGTTCTTATTCCCATCCAACTGTCCTGTCTTATTATCTGACCTACAACTGCCGCTTCCCTCTTCTCCACGTCCCCAGCCATTATTTCAGCGTCTTCTTTGCAGGATCTCCCAGTTTACCTTCTGGATGACAGTGAGGCGAACAGCCCTTGTTGGCGAGTGCCTGGCCTCTTCAGTGTTCTGTTCTTCCAGGTTCCTGCGCGGCGCAAAAGGCAGGAGTCTTGTCTGTGGCTGGAACATATTCTGCTAAGTACAAAGGTACTTTAGAAAGGATGTGAGAAAATAAAATCAAAAGGTTTAGTGCAAAAACTTTTGAAACTATGTACACTTTTGTTTGATAATATGTGTTTTCTATTATGAACATGTGTGAATGTACATGGTATGAATATACATTCTTGAAATAATTATAGGAACGTAGTCATTTCTTTGTCATACTGATTTAATTTCCTTTATAAATCTATCCTGTGGTGGGACTGCTGTATCTAGTACTAATTCAATGTTTAAGCCTTTGAAAGACCTTCATCGCCTTATTCTCAACTTTTTCATTTAGTTCACATGTTTTTTCAGAAACGTAAGTTGAACTCAGTTGATTACTTGTACAGCAACATTAGTGCTACTAAAATTCCAAACACACTTTGAGATTTTTGATAGAACTTTTAAACGTACACTAACAATATCCCATGGGAGCAGTGTGTGATTTTCCGATTTCTGTGAATATTCCCTCTGATAAAAAATAATGTTAATGCACCTATTGAAATCATGTTTACAGGCTGATGTTTTTCTATTTTAAAGGTAGAGTGACAGGGAGAGTAAGGCAGAGAGATGTTCCTGTAACAGTTCACTCCTCAGGTGGCAGCAGAAATTGGAACTGGCCCAAGTTGATGCCAGGAATGCTTGGAATTCCATCAAGGTCTCCCGTATGAGTAGCCTGGGCCCAAGTGCTGAGGCCATCTTCAGCTGCCTGCCAGAGCAGAGATTCGCAGGAATCTGGATCAGAAACAGAGCAGCCTGGATTAAGCTGGCATTCTGCAGTGGGAGGTTAGCACTCAGACCAGCAGGTTAACCAGCTGTGCTACTGCACTGCCCCCTACTGCAAGTGTATTTTTTTTCCTTTAGTACACAATGAAATTGACCAAATTCAAAGCTTTTTTTTTGGAGGGAGATTGCAGCAAACATCTCACCATGTAAACCTAGCTGGGCAGCTGGGAATCCACCACACACATGTGCCATGTAGCAGCTGGCAGAAGCGTGGAGTGGGTGTGCAGTTCTGGGCTTTGTCCCACGGAAGTGCCTCTTTGCTCAGCCCCATGTTGCACAGGTCAGTAAGCTGTAAGTTTCCAAGTTTTTGACATTTTATATGCCACATACCAGGGAAGCCTTTCATGATAAAAGCGACAGAGTGTTTTCGTTTAGGGCTCCTTCTTCCTTCAAATGGTGACTGCCCTTCAATATTTCCTGACAGTTTTTGTTCATTCTCTGCTATCACCAACTAACTGCTTTATTTTATTCCTTCCCTGCCAAGAGATTGTAATTCTTACGTGTTGCAAGAAAAGTCTGACAAGAGCTAGTCTTCATAGCGGAAGCAGAATTTCCTGCATACATTGCCATTATCTAATCTTCTAAGCAATTGTGTTGCTAGCCCAGTATGTTCTCTTCATTAGGCTGTAAGACACATAGGTAGCTGCTCTCAGGATGAAGCCATTCAAAATATTTCAACTAACCCCTCAGTCGTATGACGTGGAAATTTACGTAATTCATTAAAACTACTGGTAAAAATATGTCTGCATCCTAAACAATATGGAATTGTTCATGGTATTTTCTGACTTTCATAAACTCTTGTGTATAAAACTGACAATTTTTCCTCAGAAATATAATGAAAGTATGAGTGAAAAATTAGCAAGCGTCTTAAAAAAAATCATCTGGAAGACAATATTTGCCCCCCCCAATATTGTGTGTCTTATTTTCAATCAATGCTGCTTTACAGTTGGTTGCTATGACAATGCATCCCTTGCCTGGAGTTCTGTCTGACTCGAGGAAATGTAGTAAATGAATTTGCAATCTGCAGATAATCACAATAAGCAGTGTATGAAATTTACTTTTCTGGGTTCTCAGATTTAAAAATATATTGCATCTCAATAATTAAGAATCAAAATTAGCATACATTTGTTTCATTCAACTTAAAGAATGTTAAATTAGAAAGGTGTGACTAGGGTAATTTCAGATAAAATGTGTTTTTTTCTTATTGTCATCTTGTATAGGTGTTTCTTTGTGTTGAAACAGAATAATAAACTATATACTTATCAGTTTTTAAAAAAGGCTAAAAGAGCAAAAGTTAGCACTGTAAGATAAAATCAAGGTCTCTGGCTGTTAGGGGGAAGACCACAAGGGATGGATCTGACCCTTGTGCGCATTGTAAAATAAGGGATAAAAGTCACCATGTTTCCTGTCCAATGTAGGTCCTTCAGCTGGAAAAACTAATGACAAGGCAAAATACTCTACGGAATAGATAAAATATATGTGCTTTAAAAAACAGGCATCTGGCCAATTATGACTATTTTCTAATTCCACAAATATATTTTAAAGCCAAGCTTGTCAAAATGAACTTGAACTTAATTTCCAGAATTATGAAATGTTCTATAGCAACACCAGCTCTTGGACTGCTGAAGATCCTCTCAAACTAAGTCTTGTATGATAGCCAAAGAAAGTTCAACCCTTCCCTGTTGGCATTTCCTTCACTTGGTCTTCTAATTTTAGCACTGGTAGTATGCTCTGAGTGGATGCCACAAATCCTAATAAGGCAACTTGTTAATTTAGGTTTTTTTAAATACAGATTTATTTTAAGTTTTATTAGAAAGGCAGATAAGATTTTCCATCCAGTGGTTCACTTCCAAAGCGCTGCAACAGTGGTTGCTGAGCAGATCTGTAGCCAGGAGCCAGGAGCTTCTTCTGGGTCTCCCATAACAGTGCAGGCTCCCAAGGTTTTGGGCCCTCCTCGGCTGTTTTCCTAGGCTACAAGCAGGGAGCTGGATGGGAAATGGAGCAGCCGGGACTCAAATGACACCCATGTAGGATCCCAATGTATGCAAGGCGAGGATTTAGCCACTAAACCATTATGCAGGGCCCAACTTGTCAATTTCAGTAGTTACATTTACATGGTAGGGTTGGAAACTGAAACTACTGACCCCTCTTCTAAGAAATGGGAACATAAAATATGGAAAGAGAAGCAATATACACACGTGGGGTTAGCAATCAGTCAGAAGCCTATATGCTTTTCAATTAGATAAAAAGAAATTGGAATTGCATATCAAAAATCTCCTGTCCAATATTTCAAAATAATTGACAAGTAAAAGCTGGCCAGAAGTAGGAGTGAGGAGGCCAGGTGGTACAGCAACTGATGAGGTGTGAGGTCAGTGAGGTAGGTCGCTGGCAAAGGGGTGTCCTGGCAAAGGGGTGGCCGCTGGCAAAGGGGTGTCCTGGCAAAGGGGTGGCCGCTGGCAAAGGGGTGTCCTGGCAAAGGGGTGGCCGCTGGCAAAGGGGTGTCCTGGCAAAGGGGTGGCCGCTGGCAAAGGGGTGTCCTGGCAAAGGGGTGGCCGCTGGCAAAGGGGTGTCCTGGCAAAGGGGTGGCCACTGGCAAAGGGGTGTCCTGACAAAGGGGTGGCCGCTGGCAAAGGGGTGTCCTGGCAAGGTGTCGGCCATGTCAAAGACTTGTTTTTGCTCTGAATTTTGAAGATGGAAGCGGGGACCAATGTTCTGTCCCAATAATCTGTGTGTTTACAGTGTTTATCTTCATTTCTCCTGTTAATAATAAATGAAAGCATATCAAAATATAATAGGAGATTTGTCTGTTCTCCCTGCAGTCTTATATTTTCTGCTTTCAATGTTATATTGAGTGAAAACAAGTTAGGAGCTGTCATATCTCTCTGGTGAATTCAACATTCGAGGAAAGCGTTTAGAAGCTACTCCTACTAAAGCTGTGTTTTGTGGTAAAATTTATTTTGTCCCAGTGAGATACACAGCTACTCTAGTTTCTTTTGGCTGCTGGTTGTCTGATGTCCTTTCCCCTCCTATTGCTTCCAGCGTTTGCTTAGTGCATGGAGTTGAGAAGAAACCAGAGCTGCGAGTCAGGTTTCCATGTTTGCTTGTTTGTTCTTTCCTGCTCCAGGCTAATCTGAGCATCTGCTGTTGACCCAGAGGTTTTCTATGTGTGTAGTTGTTGTTGTTTTTGTATCATTCTTTGATATTCTTTCCTTATTGTTTTTCCATCTGTGGATTGCATTTTTCATGTTTTCAGTTTTATTTCTAAAATCTACTCAATTATAGACACAATTTTAATTATTAAACTTTATGCTTAAAATATGGCATTCTTAGTTAAATGTATATGAAATTAATGAATAATACAGTTTCCTCTGAATAATACAGTTTCCAGCGGTTTTATATTTGTTGTATATATATTTTTCTTTCTTTATAAACAGTAAAAACCTAAAGGAAAAAATTACTATATGCATTTTTAAATATATTATAATCAATTATTATTTTTTATAGGCACCTGTTCAATAATTTTATTCCCCAGGGCATAGATTTCTTTGCTTACTATTCATTAATTTCAGACTTACATTCTTGGTGCTATAGCTATTTTCTTTCTTTGCAGATATTTAAAAATTTTCTTTTATGATAGATGATTAGCAGTGATTTTTTTTCTTTAGTTCTTTGCTTCTCTTTCACTCTTGTTCAGCTGAGCAGGTAATCCTAGTTCAGTACTTATTTCTAAGTTTTCTGAAAAGTGTGAAGGCATTGTGTAACTTGGTCTTCACTTTCGGTATGTTTTTTGAGAAGTTGCACTTGCCCTGTTGTAGTTCTTGGCAGACAACTGCTGTTTTGTCTCTGCGTTATTGGCGGTTTTCTGCTTCACCACCACATGTCTGGGTATTTCTTTTCTAGATGTCTTAACTGGTTCTGTTGAAACCTCTTCACTCTTCCTAAGTGAAAAAGATTTTTTTTAAATAAGTTTTTCAAATACATATTTCATGAAGAGAGATGGAGGGTGGGGGGAGGGAGAGAGAGAGAGAGAGAAAGGGAGGGAGAGAGAGAGAAAATGAATCCTTCCATGTGCTGATTCACTCCCCAGATGCTGGGCTATGCTGAAACAGGGAGCCAGGAATTCCAGCTACTACTCCCACGGGGATAGCATGAACACAAGTACAGGAGCACCTGCTGAGTCCCAGGTTTTCATGAACAGGAAGCTGGAATTACGAGTTCAATCCAGAAACTGAGTCCAGAAGCCTTGATATGCAAATGTGTTATCACTGGTATCTTGGCCACTAGGCCAAAGCACAGGTTATTGGTAATTTTCGTTGGGGTCTCTGTAATAGTTTATGTGTTAACTTGACTGAGCCATGGGCTTCCCAAACATTGGGACAACCGTTGTTATGGCTGTGTCTGTTTGGGAATGAGATTAACCTTTGCTTGGCTAGACTGAAATAAGTAGATGGTTCTCACTGACTTCAGCGAGCCTCATCATGTGAGCTAAATGCTTACATCAAAGAGATAGGTGAGAAAAAGTGAACTGTTTCGGACTGCCATGGAAGTAATATCAGCATTTTTGTTTTCAGAATTTGAACTGAGTGTCAGCTCATTCTGAGTCTGTCAGTGGTCAGCTGGCAATCCCAGGTGAATTCTGCCAGTCCTCTGGCCCTCAGCTGACATGGCAATGACCCACGGCCTCTCTCAAGCTATTTTTCTAGAAAATCCTGTTTGCGTCTCAGTGAACGTTCTTTTAGTGAATATCCTCCTTCTGAAGTTTTGCTTTCAAATAAATCTTTAAAACTTTTTATTAAAAACTTTAACTTGCCCTAAAGCAATATACATGGCTAATAATCTAGGTTCATAAATTCCTTCCCATGTAAGTTATAAATGACCCCGTCCCAATTCTTTGCTTTTTAATTCCTTTCATTCCCTTAACATTGCTGTCATTCTTTTCACAAATCAATATGCTATAAGCATTCAATGTTATTAGTTTTTTTGAACAGTTTTTTCTAAATTAAGAAAATGAACACCTTTATTTTACCTTCATTTATTTTTTCTCTGGTACTCATTCTTTGTGCATATCCAAGTTTTTGACTAATGATTTCTGTTCTGTCTGAAACTTCTGGCATCTCTTGCAGGGTATGTCTGTGGCTATGGATTCTTCCCTTTTTTAAAAAAAAATTATTTATTTTTACTGGAAAGGCAAAGTTAAAGGGAGAAGGAGATATATGGAGAAAAATCTTCCATTTGCTGGTTCACTTCCCATGTGGCTGCAAAGGCTGAAACCAGGAGCCAGGAGCCAGAAGTTTCTTCTAGGTCTTCCACGTGGGTGCAGGGTCTCAAGGATTTGGGCCATGCTTTACTGCTTTCCCAGGCCACAGGCAGGGAGCTGGACGGGAAGCGGGGCCGCCGTGGTTAGAACCCGTGCCCATATGGGATCCCAGCTCATGTAAGGCAAGGATTTTAGCCTTGATCCATCATGCCACCCTCCCCATCGATTTTTGAGAAAATATTGATATTTGAATTCTGAATGAAAATGCGTCTGTATAGAGAATTCTATGTAAAGTTCTTTTGCCATGTTAGATAATTTTTCCTGTCTTGTTGCTTTATTTCTCTAGTTTTCTGCAGAAATATGTTGTTTTGTCTTTCGTTTCTTCAGGTTTAATATTACATGTTGAGGTTGTGTTCTGATATTTTTCGTGTTTTCTGAGCTGTTCTGATCTCTGCTTCAGCCTGTAACTTGGGGAATAGTCGGCTGTTACTGCGTCACGTGTTTCTCCCGCCCTCTTTTCTGTCTAGTGTGCTAATCACACACACATCGGTGATTCCTGTGCCAGTTCCTCACAGATCCACAATGCTCTTTTTTGGCTTCTTAAAACATTTTCCCTGCTGTTTGACGTTTCATTTTGCAAAATTTAGGTTGCTCCAGCTTCAGGCTCCCTTCCGCTGTGCCACATGCGCTGCTGAGCCTGCTCTCCTGAGGCGTTCTTGTGGAATTTCCATTGCCCTTTTTTGTAGTTTCCAACTCTGAAGACATTCTCCATATATATACTTAAGCCGTTCCTATTTATAATAATACACTAATCACAATGATTTGAAGCTCCCAGTGGAATCATTCCTACATCTGTGTCACATTTGAGTCTCATTCTCATGATGGCATTTTTCCATTGCACCACGTGTTCTCAGGTGTTCTGCATTGCCTTCTTGGTGAGAACCAGACATTTTGGGATTAACAGGCAAGGACGTGAATAGGCTCTTCATGCAAGGATTTGTTTTTAGTGTCACTGGAATCAGGGGTGTCTTTAAGCACTTGTTCTCATAGATGCCGAGAATCCCATTTCCTGCTTGGGCCCTTCTCCTGTTTCTCGTGATGGTCTTGGGCTTTCAGAAATTGTCTTGTGCAGCGTGACTTTGTGTCTTACCGCTCTTCACCTGCTGTTCTGGGAGCTGTGTGTTAAACTGTGGGGCAAGGTGAGTGCTTTGCAATCACATCGTTAAACCGCAGTCTGGGCTTCATAACTGTGACAGCTTGTCTTCCTCTTACGTTGAACTCTCTATTCTGATTTTGGTGCTTCTAGAGTATTTGTTTAAGGCCTCAAAATGTATATATGTCTCAGAAAAGGTGCAGCTACAAAGGGTGGAGGAGACTAGAGGGTGGAGCAGCTTGCTGCCCCAGCTGGGATTGGGCTTCACGCTAATGCTGTAGCACAGCCCTCTCCCATTGCTCATAAGGAGAAGGTGTGCATGCTGCTCCAGTGCTCTGGCCCCCTCCATCCCTGCCTGCTCTCTGTGATGAGCGAATCCTCCAGAGAGCCTAACCACGAGCACCTGGAGAGGCTGCTCGTGGAGGCTGACACTACAAAGGGCCTTCACATGAGCGCTGCCGCAGGAGGTTCTTATTCGCATCCTCCTCCAGGCAAGATCCCAGCAAGTCTTCAAATCCGCCCTTCAGTGCTCCTTATCAGCCGTGGGTCCAGGAGTGCTACCCCAGGTAAGGCTGGCCTTGCCACTCCTCGTTGGTGTGTTGCTTTATCCTTGTAAATCAGTTCTCCAATGGGCTCAAGAAAAGAATTCATTCCAAATGTGCAGGTTTTTGTGGGAGTGGGATATGACTTCCAGGAATTTTAAAGGGTCAAGTTGGACCTTGAAGTTCTCAAAGTCTATTTTATCTAAATTGGTAAAGACAGAGCGACTGTCGGCCTCTGCCAAGTGTGATACGTTCCCTGCTGTTTTGTCTTCACTCTGACCTTCTCTGAACCTTCTGACAACTAATTCTTAACCCGTTATCCTCTTCCATTGTTGCGGCATGAATTATAAAGCACCAGACTCAGATTTATCCTTGTAGCTACATTTCTGGCTTCTCAGGCCTTGTTCGTCAAGTGCTTATTCCCAAACGTCTCCCATCCTTCATCCACTCCCTGCACTCAGGCTCTGCTTCAGCAGTCTATATCAACTTCAGACAACATAATGCAGCAATATGTGCAATTGCCACTGGCTTCGGAGTTGGTAATTTTCTGAGTAATTGATTTCCCAGAACAGTGCTAATTGCCTTGATTGGCTCAATAGAAACTTTGCCTTAGAGTAAGCTGTGTGCTGTACCTTCACCCTCCATTCTCCTGCCCGAAATGCTGGAACTTCCAAAATTGCAACCTTAGAAGTTAGCACTGTACCCCTCTGACAGAATGTTGTCTGCATCCAACTGTTTGTTTCAATCTGCTGAGAACATAAGTGTTTAAGGATTAAGAGACAAGGTTATTTATGTGTGATATACAAGCTGTGTAAATTAATAACTCTGAGTTCTGACAGAGTAGCAATATTCTGTAGTTCATGGGAGTACTAGTAACATTTCCTGGAGGGGTCCTATGATGGTTTAATATCAGTTACAGTCCTGAAGCCCTGTGTGTTTGCATTTAGACACTGTATTTCAGGATAACCTAGAGAGGTCAGCTAATACTGAGGAGGCCATCATGGTGGTATAAGTGACGATATCTGACCTGGGATGTCTAGCTTTTTTTTTTTTTTTTTAGATTTATTTTTATTTGAAACGTTGCTTTTACCTAGAAGAGACAGAGGGTCTTCCATCTGTTGGTTTATAGCCCAAATGGCTGCAGCAGCTAGAGCTGAGTCAGTCCGAAGCTAGGAGTCAGGAACTGCTTCTGGGTCTCCCATGTGGGTGTAGAGGCCCAAGGACCTGGGCGGTCCTCCATAAGCAGGGAGCTGGATGGGAAGTGGAGCAGCAGGGCTATGAACTGCTGTCCATCTTGGATGCAGCGAAGCAGGGCAGTGGGTCAGCCAGTGGATGTAGAGCAGGCCGTGGGAGCACAGGGCTCGGTGGGGGATCGCGCGGATTCTGTTCCCATGGGGAGGTAGGGGTCTCTGAGAAGACTCGGGCTGCACTGGTGACCAGATTGACCGTTAACACACAAAGCTGAAGGACTAAACTCAGAGATTAAAGGTTTGACTTCTTAAACAACTAAATGAATTAACATGCTGAAGGACATGTTTCTACTAGGTCATTATTGAACCTTTGTTTTCACTGCAGTAAAGGATGTAGGTTTGGGTCTAATTTATAAGATAATTTCAAATTTCTGCAGTTAGTATATATATATATATATATATATATATATCTTGAGAGGATGTGTGTACTTCATTTGTCATTGTTTCTCTAACATTTTCACAGTAAAATGTCAGAGGTCCTGACTACGTTATTTTAAAAATTGTTGAATACCTTTTGAACTTGTTGCATATTGAACTTCATGCATATTAAAAGTATATAAAAGTATATAAAAGAATAAGGCACTATTCACGATTTTGTTTAACTTTTCAGAAAGTATTTATTATTTGAAAGTTAGAGGGACAGGGAGTGTGATTGAAGAGTATTTTAACCACTGCTTCACCAGCACAGATGGCTGAGATTGGGTGCCATGCCAGGGCTGGGCCAAGCTGAAGTCAGGAGCCAGAAGCTTCTTCCAAATCTCCCACCTAGGTAATAGGGGCCCAAGTGCCTGGGCCATCCTCTGATGCTTTCCCCAGGCCACAATCAGGGAGCTCGGTGCGAAGTGGAACAGTGGGGACATGAACTTGTGCCATACAGGATATTTGTGTCACAAGGTGGCAACTCTACTCACCAAGTCACAATTCCAGTCCCAGTAATTTGATTTTAATTGTCAGAGAAAAGCAAAAATACATCTGATTTTGTTAATATGAATAAATAGTATGTAAGCGTAAGACACTGTAGTAATAAGAGGCTTTGATTTTCAATGTAAGCTTATGACACAATCAACAACAAAAATTAAGGCAAATCTCAAACTGAAAATCTAAGAAACCCATGTGAATACTCCTTTAATCTTATTCTGCCCTTTGAAAAGCAGCTGCAGCTTCTTAGGATAATAAATAATCTCAGGTTTTCTAGAAAATACTTTTCCTTTCTGATATCCTTCTGCATGTTGTTTAGTTAACGACATCTTTTGCTATCAAACAGAAGATCCACAGTTGTACTCCAAGCCAGTTTCTAAAGATTTTCCTGCCTTTCTTCTTTGGAAATACTTTAAAAACTGATTTGTCATACAACAACATTTAAGTGTTTACTATTAATCAAATCGAATTTTTAGAAATATAAATGCAGATGTATAAAAATACTAAATCAAGAGTCTACACACACACACCACACACACACACAGACTTCCTTTTGGAAACTTAAATATAGACTCCAAATTGCAAACTCAATTACTAGAACAGAACTAATTCTAGTATTTTTGGAACCCTTAGCATATTTTGTATTGAAACAATGAACAAATAAGTTAGCTTTCCAATTCCAACAAGACTGACATATCTAAATTATTCATAGAAAAATTAAATATGCATTCTAAGAAAAATAATCTCTCTTCCACAAGAGATGGCACGAAGATAATTAACCTTTATTTGAGGCTTTGACTTAAAGTTTTGAATATACAATCTGTTCCCTTTAGGACAAAAATGTTTTGATTGTCCACTTTGGCAGCCAGGGAACAACTGCATATATTTCTTTCTGGGAGGATCAGAAATCAAAATAATTTTCTGAAAACCTCCATTAAACTTAAACTTTTCATCAGAAGATGGAAAATTCTCTAGAATGTCAGGCTGACTTCTAATTAGCCCTTGTTGTACGTGTGCCGTTTGGCGTGGGGTGTGAAGAGGCAATGCAGATTGCGAGAGAGGGAGGAGGGGAAATAAAAACAGGTGGAGCAAAGGAAGGACTAAGTTTGTTTCTGTACTGCACATTGATGGGAGAAACGAGACTCTTTGTATTAAAAGGAATCAGGAAAGATAAATAGCAAATTTGTTATAAAATTTTGATATGAAACATGTAAAATGTTTTATGCTTCTTTTATATCATGTCAGTACCTCAATATCATGGTCCATAAATGATATAATTCTTGAAGTTTATTTAATGTTCATGGCATAGGATTGAAAGAATTACTGCCAGCTGGGATTTGTTTCTGCACCTGGGGCTAGAACGAGCTAAATCTAAGTAGATGCGGAGGAAGTCCATCACTCTGCATACCTCCATATCTTTATAATTTACCTGTAAGAAAATATTGATAACAAAGTTAACATACTAAAAGCATCTCCCACCTGATTGACAATTCATATTTTATTGCATTTTAGAGGGGAGTGCAATATTTGGATCACATTTTTTTGAAAAATCACCTGTTGAATGGACACAGAAAAGGACAAATAGCTGCTGCAGGCTCAGATTTAATTATTGTTTTATGCTGTATTTACTAAAGAAGTCCAGAGTACTATCTTTGTAACTATGGTGGTGTTCAATCTTGATACCATAGCTGGGAAACGATTCCTAAAATTAAGCTAGAATAGTTCAGATGTATTGAAGTGATGTTAATTGTTTCACTGCAAATGGTAAATACGTATGTGTGTATATATAATATGAACAAACCTAAATCGCTTTGTAGAATACCATTTGGCATCCATGAGCTCTATATCATTTGGATGATCTTGGTGGATAAGTGTTTTTGAACAGGTATTTATTAGTGGATTGTTAATGGAACTACTGTGCAGAGCTTTGAAGCACTAACATTTGTGATGCATCATAGTCTTATTAAAGGGTAATAAATGGTGTGCTATCTTGATGGCATTTTACTTGTTTGTAAAATGTATAAGCCTCTGGATGGCCAAATGGATAAATACCATTTTGCACGCACCAGGATCCGATATAGGCAGTGGTTCATGAGAAAGCATGGATGTGAAATCCAAGTTGCCGTATGTTGGAGAATTTCCACGTTATCATCAAGTATTCTGCTTTGCTGGAAAACTAGTTTCTCTATATTTGAAATGTTTGTGAATGCATTTGCACATGGAAATTCCTGCATGCAAACAAAGCTATACAGAGACCGTGGACACTGCAGACAGGCTGATAAACTGGCCCTCCAGCAAGCCAGTATGTTTTAAATATTTCTTCTGCTCATGTAGAAGGGTAACTTTAGGGTTTCAGAGGACGAGGGGATGCAGTTAGCTGGGGGATACAACCTGCCTGTTTTTGTTTCCTTTAACAGCTCACCTCTAGTCCCAGATCAGTTGGAGAATTCTGTTCAGGGAATTCCTTTCTGAAAGGACAACTTCTGTCCTCTACAGACACCCGATGCTTTTCCAGTGTTTCACCCGTCTTTTTTAAAAAAAGAATTCCCCTACTTCATGTGATTCTTCCAGTTAAAACAACCTGGTAGTGTACATACATATTAGTAATTTTTGGGTCCTCTTTAGATGAATGCTGTACCATTGCATCTGGTGAGTAGGCTAACCTGCAGTGCGAGGCAGGCAGAATTTGCACTCCACAGCTCTTCAGCACCTCTTGTCCTTTGTGTGGGTCGTCTGCTATCAGAAAATGAGCTTACCCCAGAAACGTGTGTACCTTGGTAATCCAGGCTGGCTCACACACTAGTCCTTCTCGGCCTGAGAGCATGAAAGCTGTTTCTTTGAAAATACACCCTAGAAAAATCCAATGGCATTTTGGGAGTGGTGCAAAGTATGTTAATAGAGTCTGACATCTACTTTGGTTCATGTGAGATTTAGTTTGATTTTTGAAATCGGAATATTTAACTTTATGAGTTGGGAGTTTGACGAAGCATTCAGTTCAGTGACAAAGAAATAATTTAAATAAATGTGACTAATTATTTCCCCAACATAAATCTGCCTTCTGGCCCAAGCAGAACTGGGA
Source organism: Ochotona princeps (assembly GCF_030435755.1). Classification (NCBI taxonomy): domain Eukaryota; kingdom Metazoa; phylum Chordata; class Mammalia; order Lagomorpha; family Ochotonidae; genus Ochotona; species Ochotona princeps. The sequence continues at coordinate 5,422,029 of NC_080851.1, forward strand.
GGGAGTGGTGGAGAATGAAGCCGTGTGTCCCTGCCGCCCAGGTCAGAGATGGCTTGTATTCCTGACTCCCAGTTCCGGCTGGCTGTTGCGGGCACTAAGGGACTCAACCACACATAAGCCTGTCCCTCTTTTCCATCTCGAATGAAATAGTAAAATTTAAGAAATGTTAAGTTTTATATTTCTTAAATTTCTTAAATTTAACAGAGACAAGCTATAACTTGTATAATCTTACATGTATTCACTAAAGACCTTGTTGAATATGTGGTCCAGGAAGCATGAGCAGTGTTGATAGTAACAAAAAGACTGGCAGTGAACCCCCAAACCTGGAATTACTGGGAAGCTCCCTACCAACCTGGCATACTAACGAAGTGTTATGCAGATGAACACCACAAAGCTTTGCACGGCGAAAATGAGTCAGAACCACATGTAGTCAAAACGTATACATCACAAAAAGTGATGCATGTTAGTGTCACAACCCATAATTTATACAAAGTCCAATTTCAAGAAAATATTAAGAATCCTCAATATTACTAATCTTACATTTATACCAGGTAAGCAAATGAATAACAGCAGTTTCAGGGTTATGAAACGCCTGCTCAGAAGTGATCCAGTCCTCATCCTGTTTGTAAGTGAATTTAAACGGGGAAAATAGTTCTCATTATCTAATTTCTAAAGTATATGTAGTCCCATTAAATTTGGGGAAAAATGGAAAAAAATGACTCAGTCCTGTGAACGGGGCTGTTGGCTTTAGTAGTGTAAATTTCTGTTTATTTAAATCTGAAACCAACACTTAGTTATTGTGCTATTAGAAACTAACTATCCCTGTAACTACATGCAGTAATTTTATATAGGCTTTATTTTCCAGTTAAATACAATAAACAAATATTCTGACATAAATCGCATACACACACACACACACACACACACACACTTGTTTCACTTTAGGCCTCATGTTCTTCATGATCTAATCTTGAGTCTGAACATCTTAAACTGAGTGGAGAGAGTCATGTATTTCTGTTTATAACTCTTTCAGTTGTGATATACTGAACTCACATTTCTTGTATTCCAAAAAGGATCAGTATACTTAAATAGGGTATTGTCCCTAGATCCTCTGGGACTGGGAAGAAAAAACACAATGTAAATATATCAAGTCAGATTTCTTTTACACACACACACACACATATATATATATATAATGTACCTGGAAGCATGAAATATGGAATTTATTATAACTGAAGCGTTTCTACTATACTTTTTATAAATGCCAAATAGTAGGAGAAAGGGAAATAAATTTAACTGTTCTATATATTAATGAACAAAGTGAATGAAACACTTATTCATTTAACAAGTGTTCATGTAAAATTTAATTTTAATTTTTCCCACAGGGAAATAAATCCAGAGGCTTATAACTTAATGACATAGCTTAATAAAAGCTTATTTTATTAAGTCGCTTTCAAAATTTGATGTATAAATATGGTCCCATGTTAATTCTGTTAAATGAAAGTACAGGTATAAATGTTGATTAACTTTTGGATTTGTGTAGGGCATTTTACAGTCCACAAGATGAAGCATGTTATCACAATTGGTCTGCAGACATGTAGATGATTTAATTATATTGCTTTGGAGGATTAGGAAAAGCAAATTGAGAAAGCCTAATATATGAACCCAAATTCCACAAGGTGAATTTTGGGTGAGGCTTCTTTTGTTTCTGTCTGTCTGTTCTAGATCTGCAAAGTCAGATCTACAGAGAAGCAGAGACAGAGATAAAAATCTTCCATCTGCTGCTTCCCTCCCAAAGTGGCTGCAATGGCTGGAGCTGAGCTAATCTGAAGCCTGGAGCCTTGAGCTTATTCTGGGTCTCCCACATGGGTGCTGGGTCCCAAGGCTTGGGGTTATCCTCGACTGCTTTCCCAGGCCACAAGCAGGAGCTGGAATGGAAATAGAGCAGCTGGGATATGGACCAGCACCCATATGAATCCTGGCACATGCAAGACAAGGACTTAAGCCACTAGACTACTGTGTTTCTTTATGATTCTACTCACTTGTGCTTGTATTGTAAGCATAGACACTAATTGCCTTTAGAGCTGAACTACCCAAGAACATCTGTATGTAGAACAATGATGTAAGAGCAAAGAACAGGCAAGTGTGCATCTCCTAAGATTTGGGTTGGTTCAGCCTGACCCTGTAATTCACACTTACAGTGCACATACACTTTGGAGTTAGACAGAACTCGTGTGAAAAGAAAGCCATGAAAGATAATCTTTTATCTGTAGTTAGACTTAGTGTTCTGGCCAGACTCATGCACCTGTGATCAACTTCTTGATTTGAAGGTGTGATTAAAATCTCATAATAGTTCTTTCTCATTTGAAAGTTCTTGTTTTCACTTTATTCAAAAGAGCACAGGCGTACCTTTGCGAGTGCAGCATGAATTCCTGCATCTGAAGGTTCATTACCCAAATGCCTGCAACAGCCAAGGCAGAGACAGGCTAGACACGAGGTATGCCATTCAGTCAGTATCTCCTACGTGAGTGCCAGGGACTCAAACACTTGAACCACATTGTGTTGCTTTTCACAGAAAGGTGAACTTGAAGTGATGTAGCTGCAAGTTGAATCAGGCATCCTGGAATGAGATACTGTGGGATCCAAGTGGCAACTTCAGCTGCGTGCAACAGACCCACCCTGCTGACCAGAAATTTAACCTGCTTCGGATCCTAGGTGTTCAAGCAGTGTACTCGGTCAACTCCATAAGACTTAGCAGAGTGAAGCTTGGAGGCCACTAGATATGTTCTTTACAGCAGTTAATTATCTCAGCAAACAAACATCAATTCATTCAGTAAGTTTTTATGAATATTTAGCATTTTTCCAAGAATACAAATAAATGGACAACCCAGGAAGTAGTAATAATTAAATATTCCAGGAAGATATTGATCCACTCCCTCTGGAATTGGATAAACTGTAATGATCTGCCAGGGAGGTAAGAGACAGGGATTGCATCAGAAGAGCCAAGGTGGGCCTTGGGCACATTGCAACAGCTTCAGACCCTGATGTTTTAGGGTAGACTACAGTGCAGGCTGTGCAGCCCACAGTCGACTCTAAGTGACTAAACATTTGCCAGCGTGCTGAGGACTAACGGGCAGAGTTTGAAGTGTGGTTGAACCACATTATGGAAATGCCAGCGAGTCTTAGCAAGTGAGGAAGACATGAAAGACTGGCATAGGAAGCCTGAAGGAGACTTCCTTTGAAGTGGTCCATGAGTTAAAGCATTGCTGTTGAGCTTTGCTACAGCCGTCTTTGTACCTTCATACCTTCCAGTTGTTGAGGTGTGATCCCCAGTAGGAGGAAGATGAAAAGGGTGATGTGCTGCAGGTAAACAACGATCAACCTCATGTCTCAAACACATACTTAAATACTGTGGAATAATCTATCAAATGTTGCCAAGAAACATTTCTTCTTTCCTAAGTTGGCACCCAAGCTTTCCAAGATCCTCTTCATTTTGGTGAGAATGCAGTTGTAAGAGGAGGCATCAGTGCTGGCTGGCTCACTCTGCCTCGTAAGGACACAGTGGGAAGGAGTGTGGCCACCTACGGACTAGAAAGAGAAACCTCACCAGAAACTGGATCTTGGACTTGCTGGTCTTCAGAACCCTGAGAGTTAAGTTCAAAGTTGAAGCCACTCAACTGTATTGTTGTATTGGGGTCAGCTACATTGGTCCAAACATTCCTTTGCTATATAACCTAATTCAAATAATTCTTTGAGTTTTATTCTGAATGTTTTTGAAGATCAAATGTTAAATGCAAAATTAATAATATACTTAGTATTTGTATGTAACAAAGTAGTACTTAGTATTTTTGTGTAACAAAGTAATATTGATGAATATATAGTGGGATTATGGTTTATAAGCTACAAATTTAAAAATGAAATTTAGATTTCATACAATGTTAAGTACTTCCTGTTTAATATTCTCTGGCTGCTTTATAAAAGAAAACAAAAAATAGAAGAAATAGGTGACAAATGTTTGTGCTCTACCATCATTTACTGTTATAAAACAGTTTCAGTATTACCAGTTTCATAGCCAATTAGCAAATTATGCTATTGTGTCCTCACTTTTATTTTTGTAATGAGTCATGATAAATTATTTCCCAGATTTTGGTATGTAAATCCTGGTGTTTTCAAATAGAAGACATGACACGGACCAGTCTTAGACTTTGTTTCTTCGGGAAACTCATGAGTTGGGGGCTGCCAACTTGCTCGGAACTCCCGATCTAGGTTGTTGGGGATGGGAGTATCTGTGCAATGAAGAGCAAAGCGGAGGGCAAAAGGACACACCCAAGGACCTCACACATCCTTGTAACCTGGGAATCCATGTAGGCATGCCTTTTCAGAAGAGACACTGCAATGCATAAAATATCTAAGTGTCTTAATTCAAAAATAATAGTATGTTAAAGTTGGGGATTGTTAGCTTTGGGCTAGATGTAGCATATTTACAGTGCTGTTTGTTTGACTTCTATTACTTAGGTAGGAAATGCACACTTGCTAAGACTGCTCACCAAATCAGGCTTACACTGATGGCTGATTTTTATTTTTCTCTTTTATAACATCTTGCAGAATGCGCCCCACAAGTCGTGGTTCCTTGTGTTGCTGTGTTTGCTGCAGTCAGTACCTTTGGTTTCCAGCAGCTCTGCCCTTCTGTAATGGGAGGTCCTGCTCTCCCCAGAAATCACCTCTCGTTTCTGCATGGCATCCTGCTTGTGGCCTGACATTACGGACACATTTCTGCTCACCCCAGGGATGTAATGGAGACCAGGACCCAGAAACCAAAGTGGACCAACGCAGTGCGGTAAGCACGCATGCGTTGCAGCCTTCCTAAGTTGTGTAAACACTTCTCAGATGGGTCGCAAAATTGGGAGAGCAAAATTGTGTATTCGTTTTGACTCCTTTCCCGGCAATTGGCAGTCTTTATAACGGTCCAGGAAAGCAGCGAAGCCTAATAAGTTAGTAGTACTTTTTTTTTTTTCCTACAGAAAACGCACCATGTTTTCACACAGGTTTGACAGCTTTGCCATTTGTTTTTCAGCACTTTCGTACCGACTTGTGGCTGTAGGTTTAACCTTTTCCAAAACAGATTTTCCTTAACTCAGGGAAAAGCAAAGGAGGGCAATCAGCCAGACGATTATTTAGGGATGTGTGCAGGTGAAGGAGGTGCAGATCAAGCGATTCAGTATTTCACTGTTCAGAATAAGTGATCTGCAATATTCAGTTACATCCCACATAGATGTCATAAACATGCCAAAATAACAGCTTACAAATTTTGTAGAATGAATATGTGTTTTGCTTGCACTGCTTTTCTTAATGGCTTTGGTAGTAATATTGACTGTCTCTTCTCTGTCATGGTCTGTGTTCACCTAATTCCTTCTACTTTCATCTAAAACATTTTGTGTAAATATGGATTACCTCAAAATCATGGGTTTGTCATAATGTTTTCCCCCAAAATGTTTTGTATTACTGTTTATGGACCTCATGGCATATACAACCATAAAGTCATTACCAACCTTGACATCTTGGCAAGCTGTTTTTCCGCAGTGTAAGGACACTCGGCTCATTAGCTTTCCTTTTATGATTAAACTATAGATCATCTTGGAAGCTTCCTTTAAACTTATTAAGCAGGAAGCATTTTGTACATTTGTGAAAAACACCCTCCATATATTCAGAGCAACTAACTGTAAGCAAAGAAGAACTGGAGAAATCTAGATCCTTTTGAGTTTACATATTACTCATCTTTTGATTAAGAAATTGAAGTTGTAAAGTATGTGGGATTTTTCAGTTCTTGTTTGTGATCTGTTGGTTCTCAATGAGAAGTAAATTTATTGATTCTGTGGTAAAGATGCTTTTTCTTTTGGTCACTGTACTTTGAATATTTATGTACAAAATTATGCTTTTGCATGATTTTTTTACTTAATTTCTTTGTTCATATAGAGTTCCTTATATTCATCCCATTATATTAGCTTAATTATGGGGTATTTTAATAAGTTTAAGAAAAGTGCAATAAAAAGATACATTTGCTTATGTATAAGAAGTCAAAATCCATGTATACTTTTGTCAAAAGATTTTTTACATGAACTTTCTGAGGAGCTATCATAGTATCTTAATGTTTTCTAACTTAATCATCCCTGACCTTTGACATGAGCTTTGTTTTTGTAACTTACACATTTCATATGTGCATGTACATTTCTACTAGTTGCTCCAAGTTAAAGCAGGTAAACGTAGAACTAGGTTTCCGCCATCACCTTTGAACCTGTTACACTCTTACACCGAGAGGGGCAACATCGTTGAGCAAACACCTGGAAATAATCCTGAGTTACTGTCTTTCTCTCATCACCCATTCCCAATCGATCAGCAAGTCACGAGTGTCCCAAATACATGCACTTTGCATTTCTACGGTGGTCCTCTCGGAGCTGTTAAATTTTACCCTAAGGAGCATCTCATTTCTTTTTTTTTTTTTTTTTTTAAAGATTTTATTATTATTAGAAAGCCGGATATACAGAGAGGAGGAGAGACAGAGAGGAAGATCTTCCATCCGATGATTCACTCCCCAAGTGAGCCGCAACGGGCCGATGCGCGCCGATCCGAAGCCGGGAACCAGGAACCTCTTCCAGGTCTCCCACGCGGGTGCAGGGTCCCAATGCTTTGGGCCGTCCTCGACTGCTTTCCCAGGCCACAAGCAGGGAGCTGGATGGAAAGTGGAGCTGCCGGGATTAGAACCGGCGCCCATATGGGATCCCGGGGCTTTCAAGCCAAGGACTTTTAGCCGCTAGGCCACGCCGCCGGGCCCGCATCTCATTTCTTATATCAATGAACTTCAGTCATTCATTTCCCAATTCAATGAACTTTTTATGTAAAATCTTAACCAGATTAAATAACATACTATAATTGATCCTATTTAAATTATAGGGCTTTAGCACTCTCAAATGACATAGAATGCCAGGTTCTGTGTAGCCTGACCCTACCTCTAACTTCATTGTCTCCATTATCCTGCCCATTTCCTTGACTTTGGCCACAAGATTGATCTGTGTCTTGAGTGAGTCAATAGGTACCTATTTTGTGGTCTCTACAATACATCTTTCTATGATGTTCTGGCTCCTAATTTTTTTGCATTGAAGATGTCATTCAAATGTAAGTTGGACATCTTTGCTGAACACCCAGATCAATTATTTTTGAGATTTATTTTTATTAGAAAGTCAGATATACAGAGAGGAGTATGAAAGACAGGAAAATCTTCCATCTGCTGATTCACTGCCCAAGCAGCCACAATGGCCAGAGCTGAGCCAATATGAAGCCAAGAGCCAGGAGCTTCTTCCGGGTCTCCCACACGGGTGCAGAGTCCCAAGGCTTCAGGCTGTCCTCGACTGTTTTCCAGGCTACAGGCAGGGAGCTGGATGGGAAGTGGAGCTGCTGGGATTAGAACCAGCACCCATATGGGATCCTGGCGCGTTCAAGGCGAGGACTTTAGTTGCTAGGCTACCATGCAGAGGCCCCCCCCAGATCTGCTTTTTTTTCTCTCGACAAAGCAGCAATCACAATCTAATTTCTTTCTTTTTTCTAACTGAAAGATGTGCTTCATGAAAGGGAGGGTTTTGTATGTCTTACCATTCTTGTTACTTTGTTTGTATAAAACAATACAAACTAAGTAATAGCTGTTAAGAAACTTCCATCCCATGATGTATTATCAGCACTTGCTTTCTATCTCCAGTTGCCAACTGCATGTTCTTAAACACCCTGGAAAGAGTGACACTGGCTCAGATGATTGGGTTCAGGCTGTCATGACTGAGACCTGAATCAAGAGCCTGGCTTTCAGCTCAGCGATCGCAGTCCCTTGTGGGAGAGAACTGGTGGGTGGGAAACCGATCTGTCTTCCTCCCCCTCTCAAAGTAGTCTGATATAGTGTGAATGAATTAGAAAACTGATCAATTTTGGATTGTTTGACAAAATGATGACAGGCTGCAAAAAATTAACAGAGTAAAAATACTGTGAACAATGTACTCTGATACTTAAGGGATATTGCTGTAATACTGCTGACTCTTAAGGTGCATTGGAGGTTAAGCTTCAACAGTGGGAAGTGGACAAACGTTCAAACCATGGCAGGTGTCATATCAGAGAGGCACAATCTGTGATGGAAGACACTGATAAGCTGGACTTCATTAAAAGGAAAGGTTACCTGTTGCAAACTCTTTTATCCACATTTCTTTCGTTTGGGGGAAGCTGTAACAGGATGGCATGTATTGCGTTAAAACCTCTTGTTGTTGCTTTGCCTGGGAGAAACTTTAAATGCTTGGTTTACTTTGTTTCTTAGCATCCTTCATTGAAACTTGATCGTCTTGTCTTTTGGTAAAGACAGGTACTCCTCTCAAGAAGACTTTTTCATGTAGTTTTACTCTTGAGCAAGAACAAAATGCAGTTGCCTGTCACTAGCTGTTCCCAGAGATGAATCTGTGTAAAATTATAACCACCACTATAAGTACAGGCTGCACTATAAAACTTATATGCAGATTTTTAAATGTGTGTAAGGAGAAACAGAACAAACACCAATGCCCACTGTATTAGACCGTGTGCTAGGGCTTGTTCTTCTGATTCAGTTCCCTTTGATGGAAGAATTTAACTGAGTTGAAGCACATCAATAGAATATGGCCATTGAGAACTTGGAAATATTGCTCAGTGCAGCAAATTTATTGTGGTCTACATCGACAATATTTTTAGGAAGCCTTGAATATACTTTTTAGGCAGTTATTTGTTAAGTTGGATGTTCAATGTAACTTATGTGCTTTGGTTCTTGGTGCTTTTATGACAGGATGCCTTTAATAAAAGCAGAACAATTGCAAAGTAAATGAGCAAAGTGAAAAATTGACAAGCAGTTAAGAATAATTCAAGTATAAGCAAATTCATTCCCATTTCTTAGAAAGTATCAAACAGCTTCTTCAGGAAGGTTTCTTCAGTAAAATCCTGTGGGGTACTGTGGGATTCTGCCTCCGAGCTGCTCGACGGCGGCCGGGGTGAGGGCATTCAGGTACTCGGCTACTCCTCCCACGCTTCCTGGTCAGCTACTGGCTGTGCCATGTGGCTGGCCTTCATAGCATGTTTATCTTCTCTCCTTGCTCTCCAAACTCTAGACTTGTTTGGTCAGTTCTGTGATTTTCCACTGAATTTCTGTCAACCTGTGTCCTGGAAACCTAGTCCTTCCTTCGAGTTCTTTCATGGCCTCTTGTGGCTGAAGTCCATGTGCTTCTCACCTTTGGGCCATCTTGGATCTCCCTGCATCGTTTGCAGCTGTAACAGCAATCGTCCAGAATTGCAAGTATTTGTCTTAGGGCTGCCTAGCTGAATCCTGCTTTCTGGAGTGTTATTTGTACTTATGTTGACTTGAAGAAGCTAATGGTGTCTTGGTCTAGTGTTACATTGCCAGTAGCATTTATTTTTTAGACCATTTCCACAACTGCACTGAGCAGAAAATAGAAATTTCCCATGTGCACTCTGCCCCCACACATGCACAGCTCTCTATGTGGCTTATGTCCCTGTTGGAGTGCTACCTTTGTTAGACTCGTTGAACCTGCATCACTGTATTCATCACAGCGAAACGATGAGAAGTCTTGTCAGCCGGATTCTTTACCTTGAGATCACGCATTGAAGCTTCCTGAATGCCTTTTCATGACTTTATAGCACATTTATTGTCAACAATGAATCATATTCCATTGTCTTCATGTACCAGTTGATTGATTCGCATACTGAAGGACATCTTGGTTGCTTTCAAGTTCTTGCAATTTTGAATCAAGGTGCTATAATTATCTGTTTTATCTAGGCTTTTGTGAAGATAGCTGCGTCATGAATTAACATTGAGGAATCATAATAGAAGTATATCCTGTTTTCTACCAAAAAATCCACAAATACTTCAACATAGCTGAAATTTCTTGCGTTCTTACTATCTGTGAAAGAGAATTTCTGATTCTTCATACATCTGCCAGGACTTTGTATGCCAGTGTTTTGGATTTTTACTTTTTCAGTGAGTGGCATCTTCACATTTTGATTTGTGTTTATCTGATTCTATAGTATGTGAACCAATTTTCCTGTTAGTTATTTCCTGTTAGTTAAATGAGAACTTAGTTCTCATTTCTATGTGTTCTTTCGTGACATTTCTGTGAAGAACTTTGACTTTTCAGCTGTGTGAGTTGCTGAGTTTTAAGAGGTGTGTGTGTGTGTATCTTAGAAAATACCTTTTTCTACCACATGTCTTTTACGAACACTTGACTTGTGGCTTCCCATTTCTTTCTCTGCCAGTCTCTTCATCCCCGCAGTTCCTTTCCTTTTAATGAAGTCCAGCGTATCAGTGTTTTCCATCACACATTGTGCCTGAGACGTGACACCTGCCACGGTTTGACCATTTGTCCACTTCCCACTGTTGGACCTTAACCTCCACTGCAAAGATGAAGAGGTGTGGTCACTAGGGGCTCATGAAGTCATGAGGTCTCCACCTCCCAGACAGGATTGATGTCCTCAGGAAGGATTCGGAAGGAGTCTTTTTGAGAACATTTTGTCTTTCCCAACATGAGAACTCAGCATTTCCTTCTTTGGCATGGGAAAACCTGGAAGAAGCATCATCAGTGAAAGGGAACGTGGGCCTTCCCGACACTGAGTATCTGGGCATCTTGACCCTGCTCTGATTTCCACACCCCACGCTCGTTACACAGGAATGTCTACCATTGATAGGTTACTCATTTAAAACCATTGATCACAAAGTCAGGAACAGATAGACAGTTTCCAGAGTCACCACCAAACTCCATATCATCTAGAGTTTTCCAGTGTTGCATTCCAGAAGTTTTAGAGTTTTGAATTTTATAATTAGGTTAGTGGTTTATTTCTTTCAAATACGTATGCCTTTTATATTGTTGTTTTTATACACAAGCCAGGACTTTGAGTATTATGTTGAAAAGTACCAATGGGAAGGGGCTTATGTTCTTCTTTTTTTTTTTTTTTTAAAGATTTATTATTTATTTATTTATTTATTTATTATTATTGCATTGTTGTTGACAATCTTTACATAGTTAATTACAGTTAAAGGAAAAAGAAAAAGAAAAAAGGAAAAAAAAGGTTCAGGGGGATAGGAAAGTGGGCAATGCCATTATGTCCATATTGTTTCCATCCTGCATCTGAGGTAAAGGGGGACATTGAGGGAGAAGCCCCACCCGGTTTCCCGCCCACCCCAAGTCCAGGATGTGGGGCATGCTCCGAGATATGTGCCCAAGTGGTGTTAATAGTTCTCTAGTTATGAATTGCTGCCCATTTCGCTCGATGAGGTCGTCCACTGATTGATATGGTCCATCATAAAGTCTCCGTTTGCCCCATAATTTGCTGCCAACATATAGCTGAGATGAATGACTGTCCCGTTCTGTCTTCTGTCTTTTCTTGGTTAGAGTTCTGAGTCCAGCAGTTCGATTGGGGAGATCTCCAAAGATACTTTGAGGTATTCCCAGATTAGTTTTTTGTATGTTCTAGCAAGCACAGGGCCCGGCACAGTCCATCACCCCGATCAGCTGGTGGTTGTTCTTCAAGGTCTTAGTGGGAAAGCTTTGAGTTTCTCACCATTAATTGTGATATGCTTTTTTAATTATTGTAGTTTGTGAAGATATAAGGATGATGGAGTAATGTCCCATGGTTTGCTCTTTTTCCTCAGGATTGCTTTGGGTATTCTGTGTCTCTACTCTTTTCATACAAATCACTTTGGTTACATTAGATATTTCAAAGACACTAATTCCTCTATTTCATGAACATGGACTATCTTCACATGTGTTTTGCCATCTTCGATGTCTTTCATTGATGTTTTATAGCTGTCATTTGTGGATATTTTATTTACTTAAATTCATTTCAATAGTTTTATTTTACGCCATTAACTACTGGAAATAAGGCCACATTTTTTATTTCTTTTCCAGATAATCTTCATTGGTATATAACGCTATTGATCTTTTTATGTTAATTAGTATCCTGCAACTTTGTTGAATCTACTTGTTAGCTCTAACAGGTTTTGATGAGCTGTTGGGGTTTTCTGTGTAGCATATGATGACATTTGGGAGTGGTGACAATTTGACCTTTTCATTCCTGCATTTCTTTGGCCTCATTGCTCTGGCTAGAACTTTCAGTCCTGTGTTGAATAAAATATGTGTTTATTACTGTGAGGCATGCTGCTTCTGTAACTGTTTAGTTTGTTCTTTTTTTAATAATGAAGGGAAGTTAGGAAGGGTAGTTGTAAGTCAGTGCTCGCTGTGCCGTTGTGGGTGACAGTGTAATTCTGCCTTTCACCCTGTTGGTGTAGTGGATCGTGTTTATTACTGAACATATGCTGAATCATTCTTGCATCCCTGGGATGAACTCCATTTGATCTTGGAGGATAATCATTTTATACGCTGTTCTAATTAATTTGCTAGCGCTGTGTGTGTGTGTGTGTGACTTATCCCATCAATGTTCTTCAGAGTTGTTGGCCTGGAGGATGTTTTGTTATGTTTTTGTCTGGCTTGATATCAAGGTAATGCTGATCTAGGACCATGGGTTTAGGAGACGAGCCTTTTCTATTATTATTATTATTATTTTAGAATTATTTATAGAAGTTTGGTATTGATTCACTAAATATTTGGAAGAAATTCATGATGAAACCATCTGGTCCTGAAACCATCTGATGAAACTGTTCTTACTTAGTCAATCTAATTGCTTATCAATTGTTCTTTTTTTTTTTACTAATTCATTTTTGGTAATTTTTTAATCTAGGAATTTCTCCATTTTTTCTAGGTTATTGAGGTTTTGTGTGCATATTCTTTATAATCTCTAACAATACTTTGCATTTCTGTAGCGTGAAGTGTGATATCATTTTCTTTTTATTTTTTAAATATTTCTATTGGAAAGTCAGATATACAGAGAGTAGAAGAGACAGAGAGGAAGATCTTCCATCCACTGGCTCACCCCCAGCTGATCCAATCTGAAGTTAGAAGCCAGGAGCTTCTTCTGGATCCCACACACGGATGCAGTGTCCTAAGGTTTTGGGCCGTCCTCGACTTCCTTCCCAGGTCACAAGCAGGGAGCTGGATGTGGGGCTGCCAGGACATGAACCAGCATCCAAATGGAATCTGGTGCTGACAAGGAGAGGGGTAGAGCTACTAGGCCATTGCACCAGGCCTAATATAATTTTCATCTCTGATTTTACTTCCTTTAATCAGTTGCTTTTTTTCCACTCTAAGAATTTGTCAATTTTATTTTCTGAATTCACTTTGATTAATTTCTGTATTTTAAGGTATCAGTTACTTTTTGCTGCAAATTTTTATGATTTTTTTCTTCTAATGTTGAGCTATACTTACTGTTGTCCAGTTCCTTGACAGTCAGAGCTACACTGAAAGAAATAGGAAGAGAAGAAAGGAGGGAGAAAAGACAAGAGGGCTTGAGTATCATTTTTGGCATCTGTCTTTGAATTCTTGGCTCCTGACTTCAGCCTGGCCCAATCTTGATCGTTGTAGGCATCTGGGGACTGAACTGCAATAATCAGGGTTGCGCCATGCTGAAGTCAAGAGCCAAGAACTTGATCTGCTCTCCCAAGTGGATAACAGGGACCCCCGTACTTGAACCAACAAGTATTCTCTTCCAGGGTATGCATTAGCAGGGAGCTGGATTATAAGTAGAAAAGCCAGGACTCAAACCACTTAAATATTGCAATATTGGATAATGATTTGATCATTTTTGGCAAAGATCTTTGAATTCTGAGAGCAGAATTATCTGCATGAGCCTAATTACATGTTAAATTTGAATAATTTAAGTTATGCAATATGTAAATTCATTGCAATGATGGACAAGACATGTAAATGATATTTACTCATAAATAACGACTGTATTGAATATCATTATGTTAGGTTCTTGGTCAACAAAATCACATTTTTTCTGATTTGAATAGTGTGCTTATGCACATACCTGAGTGTCCGTGGATCATCGTTAACTCCATGGCTTGTGAATCAATTATTGCATTGCCTTCTCAAACCTAAGAACTAATAATTTGTATCTTCCAAGATGTCTTTTGGATTTGTATTTCTAACAGTTTTTTAATCCCTGAATTTGTACTCCCACAAATAATAAATAATATGTATTGACAAATAGCAAATACTAAGTAAAACATGTCAAAGAAAAATAAAAAATACCTTCAGTAAAATAATATTAAATACTCGGACTTGAATGTTCGCTCCAACTCATGTTGAAGTTTGACTGCTGTTTTAATGATACAGATGAAGTCTTCGTGGGTAGATTTCATATTATAAAGGGCGAGTCCAGTTGCCTTTGCCCTTTCATGCCAACACTTCCGCCATGGGAGACACTGGCACATGGAGCCTGGATTTCTCAGTCTACTGAGTTGCGGGGTTTCCATTTGCTGCAAATAACCCACAAGGTGGTGTTTGTTGTGGCAACACAAAACAATCTCTTACAGAAATGTCCTATGACAATTGTACATTAAATTCTTCTATAAACTTCTCTAATTTGTTTTGGTGATCAAAATTTTCTCAAATCTCTTCATATCTTGGTCTTGCTGTGTTGTGTAAAGTGCTAGATGTCAAAGGACAGTGAATTTACATAGTCAGCCAACATTGAATCTGCATCAAATTGTAGCTGTGGAACTCTGTGCAGATGAGCAGCTCTCCTAATTCATATGCACCCCGTAGCTTGGCTGTAAAGGGCAAGCCAGCTGCTTGGTAGCTTTACTGTCAGGTCAAGATCACTCCGTGGGCAAATGAGGCACATAACGTACCGCACCAGCTACCCAAATGACAACAGCATTGCTAAAATACTTCGTGATTTTGGTAATGCAAACAACCAGAAAACTGTTAGTAAATGTTATTTTTCCTAAGGAAATGATTTAAGATATTTTACATAAAAATAGAAATATCCACTACTCAGTTCAGGGCCGTAAACCACTCTAACATGTGTGAGAAAAGACAGTGTTTTGATTGTAACAGGAGTTCAAGGTGTAATGCCTCAGTAGTAAAACTTAGAATGTTAACTAGGCTTGCTGGATCAGCGTGTTCCTCGCAGTGTCCAGGATTCCACATGAGCGGGATAATGGGATCATCCACTTCTGTATTAACTAGCCTGTGCCTCTTCAGTTGCCAAGTGAAGCAGCAGAGACTAAGAAATGACTCAACACTGGGAAGTTAAAGTCTGTTGGTCTGTGGGCATAAACATGCTTTATTTAATTGTCCCAAATTGTTAGAGGAGTGCATTTGCTTTGATCTTGCTCTTGTGGCTGAAGTTTACAGTGCTCAGGGCAAAAATATATATAATTACATTTACATCCAGAGACAAAGAAGGTCAAATGGCCTAAACTTCCTCCCAGATCACTTCCAGTTTTCACATAGAGCAGTGTGCACTAAGGCTAAAACCTAGCAAGTCAACCTTCAAATCTGTGTGCCATACGATGGACTCCTCTAGAGCAAGGGGCAGAATTCAAGTGGATAAAATTCTTACATTGTTTCTCCAATGTGTCTGTGTATTGCAACCCCCAACCTTACATGCCTTGAGCATGGTATCCCTTTTTGGCTGGCCTCTGGGCCTCAGAGCCTTCTCCTCACAGACCATTCCGCCAAACACAGCAGCCAAGTTAACACCACAAAGCATCAAGGTAAATGGACATTTTTGACATTGGGAGCTGGTGGGATCCTGACCCAGCATGGGGTCACAGCTGGACAGGCACCTGTGTAACATGCAGGTCTCATGCAGGGACCAGCAAGCCCATTTGGCACTTGCAGTGTGAAATAGTCATCTGTATAATCTTGTTTCATTGCCCAAAGAGCTCAGGCATGGGATAGGAGGAGGAGGTGGGGAACAAGTTTCATGCTCATCTACACCAACCAGCTGTTTATTCCACTGCGGATCAATAGTTCCAGAAGTGTATGGCCTAAGTTCTTAGTGTCAGGTTTTGCATTGTGTAAGAATTTTATCTTGAAATGTCTTTTGGGAGAACTTCTAAGATGAAAAGTATACACATGAACTATGAAGGTATAGTGTACCTGAAATTAAAGTTGGTGAATATAAAGTTACTACTTCGAAACATTTTTGTGCAACATGTACTGACCCATGTAACTTACAAACCTACATGATATGTGGATTTGACATGCAGACATCTTAGGCATGGAAAGATGTACTCATGAAAGAGTTATTCAGAATAGATCCAAGTTAGACAAAATTCATGATACGCTCATTCAGTGGGATACTATGTGGCAATGACAAATAAGCATGAATGGAACTTCATGAACATCACATTAAGTGAAATAAACCAGACACAGAAACATACATACTGTATAATTGTATTTATATAAAGCTTAAAGTAAAAGTTAATCTGTTGTTAGAAGCCATGATGTATTTATTTACATGGATATAGTGGTGCAACTGAGTGTGTTAGACATTCATGGGTCTCTGTTTATAATCTACTACTTAACTTTATTGCTAGTTCCTTGGGTGTAGTTAGTGGAAAAGTCACCAACCTATACAGTTTTTTTAAATCTATACTTTTCTGGATGCCTTTTTTATTTCAGTACAGTCTGCAAAAATTGACTTCCATCTCTGGAATGTGAGGTTTGGTGTTTGTGTGGCTGTGACTGAAGTAAGGGGAAGGGCTGCCTCATTACCATTGTTTTCTCCACCTTGAAGTTACTCCTGTCTTCGTTTTTCAGTCTCTGCTGATGACAAGCGTTGGCGTTGGTTGTTCTGGAACATCGGCTGCTGTCCTACTTACACATTTTCTGCAAAAGCCAGAGCTGTGACCGAGGTGGTGGGCATGGAATGTGAGTAGCACACTTAGGGTTTGTGGATGAGGGTGGCAACATAGAGGAAAATGTCTAGCATTTGTATCTGCATGACACAGGCCTAAGTTTTCTTCTGGCTTGCTAAAAAGATATAACCTGGTTATTTAGCATTGCTTTATAACATCTTACTCTCTCCTTCTATTTTTGTCTTTTCTTACTCCCATGTGTGTGTTTAACATAAATCACTGCACACATGCAAGCTGGAGAAAGCCTCCACGAATAATCAGTCATGAGAATGTATACCAGAAGAGTCCGTGGTCAAATGGGCTAAATTATCATAAATGACACCGGGGAGAGGAGTCAGGCCAAGGTCAGCCAGTAACGCTCACTTCTCTGAAAACTTGGACTAGATTTAAGGCTTCAGCCATTGCACAAATGACAACCATAGACTCATATTGCAAGATTATAGTAGGGGTTTTCACAGCAGTTAGAATCCCATGATGTTTTCCCTTAAGTAATTCTCTTAAGTGGATGCATCTCCTTTTGTTCCTTGCAGCCAGTAACGTGCAATTTGTGAAATTACTTATGGAACACTATCATATACATACTGCCACCTGCTGGTCACTCTGTATATATCTTCCCATAAGAGATTTAAAATGACTTTCTGAATGTGACGTGGCTTTTAAAGCATTTTTCCCCAAATCAATGGAGAAATGTATTTACGAAACACCAGATGCAAGAAAATGCTGCTGTTGCTAGTTAAGATTTTTTATTATTGAGTGTTTTGAGACTAAAGCAATATTTATGAAAGATTCATCTTCTCACTAATATTTGGTGCGCAAATTAAGTGATGCCAGAAGCTGTTGGCTCCATTAATCATCTTCCAAGCTTTTAATTTGCACATTCATGAAAGTGGAAGCTATCGGCTACTCTCAATGGTAGCTTTCCTTAGCATGGAAGCTCTGTGCAGCCCCTTGCATGTATCCCTCCTCTGATAATTTACATCAGTACCCTGAAGGAATGACTGGAAAATTCTCAACCAAAAAACAAATTTGCAAGGTAGGTAAAAGGCAGAGAAATGAATCACTGAGTGTTGCGAATTATCAGACAGAGCTACTTTGAAATGGAATTAGTCTTGTTAACTGCTTACTAGAGGTTGGTAAGTTGTTTTTTTTCACAATGAAACAATGAAAATCCTTTTTGTAATCAATCAGATTATGGTGCTATAATTCAAAAAAGTGTGTGAGTGGAAAAAGCATAAATTAAAATCTTGGCTTACCTAAGAACACAGAACAGAGTTAGGGAAGTCAAACTTCAGTGGTTGCGACGCCCACTCTCCCATCAAGGTATGCTCACTTCACTCCTTGACTCCAACTTGCTGCAAGTGTTGAGGAGGGCAGAAGGGGTTGGGTTCCTGTACCTGAGTTGCATTGCTGGCTACTGGCCTTAACCCAATCACTGGAAGCATTTGGGGAATAAACCAGTAGATTGGCATGCTGTCTTACTGTGTCTATTGCTCTGCTTCTCAAAAAATGGTCAACTATGTAGCCATGTAATTGTACAGATAACCAGTGCAGCTTTAAGAGTGGTGCTGCAGACATCAGGAGAGTCCGCTACTGTGGATGGAAACAAACGTGGATAATATTATTGAAAGCTCTCTTGTATCATGGCACATATGCCATTTATCATACAAATATTATTTCCACATAGATTTTGTTGATTACCTTATTAGCAGAGCAAGAGGAAAATTTTCTTTTTGCAAGTTTTCAAGAGCCGGTGACTCTTGTTTAAGACAAGCTGCTGCTGGAGTGAGAAATGTGGAATCCCCTATTGTGCGTCTACTGGGAGACACAGGTGGCGGTGGGAAACGGAAGGTACAACTTCAGACTTGCTCAAATTTATAGCAATCACGTGGCCTTTATCTTCTGAAACAATCAGGGTATCATCAGGTCATATGGTTTTCAATAAAGGTGACTAGTTAAATTTGTAACTAATATGACTTGACTTTCACAAAGCCAGAATACATCCTTTAAATGAATACAGAACTACAGAATGGAAAGTTTGTTCTATTGGATGATTTATTTTTGTCATTTTAGGATAAGTGGTTTTTATTGTATGAAGAGTAACTGTAACGTGGGATTTTAATTGTCCAGTGTGGCTTTAAATGCCTCATCTTAGAACTGATGTGAAAGCTGACTGTGTGTGTAGTCAGATTTTAGGGTCAAGTGAAAGTCATTCTGCATAGTCCTGTACTCAGCTCACTAATTCTGTGTTCCACATTTATAAATCAGCTTCTTTATTCACAAAAAAACACAGCTTTCCTATTGAAATGGGATCTCTCTCTCTCTGTCTCTGTCTCTCTCTCTCCTCTCTCCTGTCTTACTTCATATGAGCAGGGAACTAGAGACAGTATATTATTGAACAGGAAAGACAAATGCCGTTATCATTGCTCTGTGACTGTATACCCAGTATTGTTTGTCAGATGGACCTAAGGTTAAGTCCATATCTCATGCTCTTCAGATGATTCCATAAACTATGTTTGCAGACTCCAAAATTATTATAGTATAAAATGACTTTCATGTAAAGTTTTTTTTTCTTTTTGAATTTTGACATTAGAATTTAACAGCTGTATCAACTTTATAACACATTCCACATATGTATTTTCTTGTTTTCTTGAGCTTGACTATCACCAAGTCCATATATAGTTCAGGCAATGTTCTCAAAAGTAAGCTCCAAACTGCATTTTTTAACTGCATGCTGAACATTTTTCTCTGATTGCTAATGCAACACACATTGCGTACAGAACTGCAATGAAACCACCACCCACCACCTCTCCCAAACGCCACGCTGTGCCCACGGAGGGTGCACGATATGCATTAGTCGCCAGCTGTGCACTTGGACAGCTTGTGGTCTGAGGAGGAGAGAGATGCGTTGTGATGTGCTGTCAAATATTTAACAATTGGCTGTTCAGTGAAAAAGCAGACATTCCTACAAGGATTTGCCACCGTGTATGTTGGCCCCAGTGCAAATACACATATGTATACATATGCGTATACATATACATGCATATTTGTATATGTATACATATTTGTATGTGTATATGTATGAATACATATGCATAAGTATATAGAATGTATACATATATGTAGATAGTATATATGCATATGTAATACACATGTATAGATATCAAAGTATATATAAAATACATTTTATGTAAGATGTATATATATGTAAAATAGGGATGGGGAAATGCATATATTCAGCTATATTCATCTCTTGCAAGCAGGTGTTGACCATTGCACTCGGTTGTACAGACATTTGATAATGATTTGGTTGAAGCATGGCGTGACATGGACTTGGTCGTAATCAGAAGGCTTGTACCCCACTCCATTGTGTTACTCCTTCCCCTTGATTTTTCGCTCCGACCTGCTGTCTGCCCTTGGCACACACATGTTCACTTTCATTTATCGTTGCTTCTTTGCCACCACACATGCGCTCATGTTTCCTGTTCTTCTCAGATATTAGGCTTGATCTGTTTCTGATTCCCACCAATACAATCGCTCCACACTGTTTTAAGATCATTTTCCGATCAAGATTAGGTCCTTGCAAGCTGTTCTGAAGGTTATCATAATACAACATTTGTGCCTCATCCTTGCCATCTGTTTTGCAATCACTTTCATATCTTTACAACTGCTTCATTAGTTCTTGATTTACCAAAGTCAGACACCCTGGCTTAGCACTTGGCATGGGGTCTTACATTTGATTACTCTGTGCAATCTTGCATTGAACGTATGAGTTTCTAAGTTTCTATCGAAGAAGTGAATGTATTTTCTGTGGGTTATTCGTTCTGTCCATTTCTACCTTGGTTTGTTTTCTGTATGACCACTTTGGCTTTACCTGCTTAATATTCATTCTGCATTTTCAAACTGACAAATCAGTACTACGAAGAATTTCATGCAAAATGAAACTAAAAAATGCTGATATTGGTGCAAAAATTTAAACTTCATGTTCATTTTAAAAGATGAATTTTCATGCATTGTTGAAGACCCTTTATATACCTGCTGTGGCAACGTTGGCAACTTAAGGACTGCCTGTGTGGGTCTCTGACTGTGTGATGGCGCACTACAGTGATGCATCACTGCAGTGTTCTGGGGCAATTGAGGAAATCGTCTAGCTTTTCCCCTTCCCATTTTCTCTTGCTGGAACCTAAATGCCATGGCATAGGGCTTCACTGGCCTCTCGGGACTTGACATGGAGGAGTCGTGAGGAGGAAGAGTACCAAGAAGGGGTGAGCCTGCATTCATGATGTAATTGAACCATTGTGTTATCTATGCATTAGTTTTCTTAGGAATGATATGTCAACAGAAAAAAGCTCCCTAAGGGCTGATACTCTGGCCTTGTCATTCAGTCTTATCTTCTGTCCAGTGCCACAGCCAACACAGCTACTAAGCAATGTTGTTTTTTACACTTCATATCACCCTAGCTTTATTTTTTAATCTCACTATTTCCTCGTTAATACTCTCCTTTTTTTCTATCACATGCTGTATTTTCAGACTGATTTTCTGAACAGATTGCTGATTAGAAATTTTGTTTTAGAGTTGCACACTGAATTCTTGGGGTTCCTGTCCAGAATCTGAGGCCTTTACAGATGTGAGGTCCCTGTGTATTTGCGTAGGGTTACTGTCCCTGATTCCGGAGGGATCTCCATCATTACAGTAGTTGAGGTCCTCCAAGCCCAGAAGGTCTTTCATTTTTGTGGAGATGAGGTATCATTGGAAAGAGGCTGACTCTGCAGACTTTGTCTATGGATGAGTTTATTATACTCTGGGTTGGACCTCCTTCTGACCCTTTTTCTGATACATGTTCTTGGGATTCATGGTCAGGTGGGAAGACCAGGAATACATCCTATTCCCCTTGTAGAAACTGCACCGTTTGGTTCATTTCCTAAAATGCTATACCCAGAATATTATGGTATGGTAACTTGTGTTCATCACAGATGTGGAAGGGAATCACTTCTGTGTACAGTTCTTTATTTACAAAGTCTTTTTTTGGAAATCATTTTGGAGCCTTCCAGAATTGGGTGAGAACAGTGCCTGTGTCATTTCTGTTTTAAGGAGGGGAGCTTGAAGCTCAGGGGACCTATCCTGAAAATAAGAATAATTGGATTCAATACAG
Source organism: Ochotona princeps (assembly GCF_030435755.1). Lineage (NCBI taxonomy): Eukaryota > Metazoa > Chordata > Mammalia > Lagomorpha > Ochotonidae > Ochotona > Ochotona princeps. The sequence goes on from NC_080851.1 coordinate 5,444,012, forward strand.
GTGTTTGATTCCAACCTCCCTCATCCTCCCTTATTTCATATTTCCTTGACCCTCTGAGCCATATGTGAAATGACAATAAATAAAAGGGAGTTAATAGGATTTTTTTCATTTGAACATTAGAAGGACATTATTAATCCTCCAGTATCTGCCGACTGCTTTAATCTTGAGTATGTTAGCATCTGTGAAATGTATTCACACAGTGTATTGAGTTTCTTTCTCTGTAGTCCGTAGTAGCTATCTAGGGCAGAGAAACGGTGATGGCCTACTCATTAGCTCAGCTAGTGATGGGTGAAGAAAGCATGTTGATCCGTATGTCCATAATCACTAGTGTAATTGCTGGTGTCTACACTGGCAAGGAAGTGTTTCTATCTGAAAAGTTACTGTCGTCAGTTGCATTCACGTTTCGTACCCGACAGAGGTCATGTGGACCCCAAGGGATGTGTATTTGTCTCCCAGACCTGGTGGGTTGAAACAAGAGGCTGTAGATTGTAGATCTGGAAGACAAGAGACTGCAGTCCTGGTGTGAACGATTACCAAGCCTGCAACTTCAGGTGTGTGTTTCCTTTAAGTCATTGGATTCAGGGCACAACTGGATGGAGTTAATTCTGAGACCCTCAACTACTCCCTTAGAAATAAGTCTTTTTTCAAGTGTAATCGTAGTGACGTGCTCCGAGTCGGGGTGTGCCTATGTTGTGTCTTGACCATACTGTGTTCCTGTAGAGTGGATGTCGGTGGGACAGATGATCTAACTTGTGCTACTGCAGCTCCGTGTCTAAGGAAACACATCTGGAGCAGATAGACCACACAACCCCTAATGCAGAGATGTCACATGTCAATCGAAAACCTGCACCGTGTGTGCCCAATGCTTAGCATTCTGGAGTTAGTCTATATCGCATGTTGCACGGAGAGGGACTGGGCTAGGCACTAGGTGTGTCCTACAGTGTATCTTCACGCTGTTTCCAAGTCTATGCTTGAAAAATATTCATCACTGTCTTCACGTTAATAATAGATATGTGCTTGGTTTGGTTAATTAAGAGTAGAATTGCCTAGAGTGATTTTCAGGAATTCTTCTATATCTACTGTATTTTTCTCATTTCATAGCAATCGTTCAAATTCTGTAAACCTGGGGCTGCATTTATCTCGGTTATCAGGTCAGGAATTGTGAAATAGACCTCCCCTGACGGTTAACAGGAGGACAAAGGAGTGAACTCAGTGTAACATCTTTACCTTTTGAAGAATGGCCTACCTTTTATTTTTTTAACTCATGCAATTCTTTATTACATCAGTTTGTAGTGAGAGACAGAGGAAATGGACATCAACATGGATACTTTAGTCATAGTGTCTCAAAAGCAATTGTGTTAAAAGTAAATGTCTTTGAGGTACTTTCAAGTATTAATTTCCATGTTGTCATTTGCAAGGTGATTTTTGTTCATAAGGAAGTTATTGTGTGTAAATCAATATTGATCCCAAATTTTAAATCTGTGGTACAATTTTATCATTGAGTGCCAAGCCAGGAGGGATATTACAGAAAGTTCCATGGGAAACATGATTATGTCTGTCTCAATGCTCCTCAAAACTAAGCTTGCAGGGAAGACAACTTGCAGATATTTTTTCGTCACCTAAGTTGGAAAAGGTGTGCTGTTTTCAGCTATGCGGACTTGAGCAAATCGCTTTAGCAGTTGCAGTCTCAGAATCTTCCTCTATAGTGCGAGAGTGTTAATAGAATTGAGCTAATGGTTTACCTGTAAGTACCAAATGAGAAGGCAGCAGCCAAAGACTAACATAGCGTCTAGCTTACATAAACCACTTGCAAACAGTTCTTCACACTCTATTGTAATTACTGCTACATGGCCCAACGTGGAAGTTGAGAATCCTTGCTAGGGTGCCCAGCAGCAATTGTTGGCAGGCTGGGATGTACTCTGAAATCGGGCAGAAAGACTGTTCATGAAGAGAAGCGACTTCATCCTTAGCAAATAGAGGATGGTGAGGAAAGCACCCCAACTTTAGTTCTGTGCTAGGACCAGATCCCAGCAACTGCTTTCATCTTCCCCATTACTAACATGCTGGTTTGGGTTGAATGTGTGATATTCATGTATCTACCCATCTCTTGATAGCGTAATAAAGTAAGCAGGGCTAGAATGAAGACAATTATTCAAATTGTGGATTTTTTTTTGTTAGCAAAAGCAACTCATTTACCATGATGAACTAATACTTCATTTATATTTGTAAATGATCATATTTCATGCACACATTATATGAAAATCTAGCATTTATGAAAAAGTAATCTGCAGTTTGCTTTTGAAATTGTGCTGCTTAGATAATCACTTACATGTGATTAACTCACTCAACACTGCAAAGCACTTCCTCTGACCCGGGTTAGTTGCATTCACTGCTTTAGTTTCGGTTCTCTCTGGACACGGCCAGAGGCCGGTCTTAACCACGTCTGAACCAACAAAGGAGAGGAAATGAAACATGCTACCTCATTCAAGTGTGGAGCACAGCATTGAGGTTATCAGTGAGCTGACATTATCTTCAGTGTCTGCTCGAGGCAGTTTGACCAAAGTCTGCAGATAGGGGCAACATTTACTTCCGGTTGGTCTGATTTCAAAGCCAAGGTTTGTTGCCACTGACAGCTGAATGAGGCCTAATGTTCCCCCCCCCCCCCACCATGCTTATGTATCTGATTGAGCTGGACCCCAGGTGTCTGCCTGTTGGTTGAGTTTTCATTTCTGCTGCTTTTGTGAGGCTCATGTAACTTGCCTTGTATTTTGTGTGGCTCATCACCCCTTTATCTTCAAGGCCAACCCACTTATCTAGAGTATGCAGGCTGTGGTTAGGCAGAATTTGACATTGGTCCAGGGGATGACTTTGTCCTGGTGTATATGCCCTCTCTAATGTTTTAACCAGAATCGAAGCAAAATCAATGACAATGATGAGCCAGTGTTGCCCTGGAGTTTATTATGACATGGAACAAAAGTGATTTTGAAGATTTAAAATCCTTCATCAGGTGGTGTTGAAATAACAAATTTAAGTAATAGAAGTCAGAACTTGGTATTTCACCCAGAATCATGTGCCTGCAGCCTTGAAGAGGCGGGATACCTTGGTGCCAGAACTGGCATGTGCCGATGTGCTTAGCAGCCCTGGCAGCCGAGGGCCTCAGCTGCACAATGGGAGAGGCCTGGATTTTGCTGACTCACAGACCTGTGACGTCATGAGTTTTTTTAATTCCTCGCTTGTTACAGTATTTTATTTCACAATAGAAAATAACACAGGGCGTTACGTATTCTACATATGGTACCGTTTCACTTTGGTCCCCAAAAGAGAGCCACTATGAGTGATAACACCGCCACATACTAAACTTCTGGCTTTGCATTTTTTAAAAAAATAAATTATACTTTACAGTTTATAGCCACAAAATAATGCTCCCCTAGTAAGCATGGTGTTCACGTCGGAAAACTGAGTCACGTGTGGTGTCCTGCTCTGCCTGTGAAATTCGCTGTCCAAGAAAATCGGCGATTTCCTGTCATGATTCCTGGCTGCCTCCTTATTTCCACTAACCATGGATGAGAATGACTGACTGCTAAGCAGCAAAGCCCGCAGGGATGGTAGCAAACATAGTTTGGTTGGTGAAGACATTAAGTGTATTTACAAAGATGCTAATACAGCTGCTACCCTCAGCAGGTTGCCATCAGAGAGGATTCCAGTAAGAGAATCTCCAGGCGGGGGAAGGAGTGATGGTTAGAAATGGCCTGGGTTCAGTCATGCAGTGGTAGTGGGGCTGTACATGATCTAGTTGTGTTATCATTGAAAATCATGTTTAATGTTCCCCGAGTTTCGTGCTTCTGAGTGGAAAGGTATTCTTCTCTGTGATTTCATCGTGTTAACTCATAAATCCTTCCTGTTGGAATCTTGGCTACCTTTGAGCATGTGTGGATAACCCTCTCCTGTTGTCCTGTAAGAATGCACGGTTTCTGAGTTCCTTCTGAGCCATTTGTTCTGCACACCTCTGTATCTCGTGTCAGGAGTGGAAAGTTCATCCCAAGAACAAACATGACGAAGAGACTATCACAGCAGAGACACAGAGAAGGAAAGAAAAACACATTTGTTGGCATGGCTCTAGGAGGGAGAGAGAAGTATTCACTGTGGAAGATCTCCTGCCAACCCCTCAATTTTAACTCACAGCAGCTCTCCTCCAACGTGGAAAACAGTTCCTCCCTATTTGATGAGAATTCCTCTGCGCTCCAAGAATCTGCACTAGACACAGGGAAGCGATAGGCACGCTTTCAAGAATCCACAAAGGTTAGTGAGAAATGAAGGCAGACACACGGCAGCCAAGGAGCAGAGTGACTTGGCGTGATAGACTCGTGGAACCAATCCAGAGCCAGCAGGCCACTTTAAAAGCTGAGGCAGTCAAGCCTCTGATAACTTTGATTTAAGTTAAAACTACGTGTCTCTACCCAGTTGAAATGTGGCTGTTTCTTTGTGAGACGGCAAACGGCACAGTGGGGAGCTGGTGGCAGCCTAGCTGGGAAGCTCCAGTGCAGCCCTGCTTCGGTGTCACCTGTAGCCTTGTGGGGGTCGCTAAGCTGTCATGGTCATTGGATTGCAGATGTTTCAATGACTGAAATAATATTTACCTAAGTCCTAGGGGGATTTTTGAGAGTTGCATTAATTCTTACTGCAGAACACTTTTAAGTTCTTAAGTAAAAAGTACTGAGATATATACCATAGCATTATCAGTTTCCTTCTAAGTGATCGATTACAAAAGGCAGTCATATGCTAGTTTTCACCAGTAAGAATCAACTCACACTTGAAACTGATTGTCTTAAATTTTACCCTTTTTTTCTTTTTGATAAACTTCCAGATCCAAATGCACAATATATCTTAAATGTGCAGGAAAAAGCAAGACAACTGCATGTGCATTTATCTTGCTGTGTTCAGGGGACAGGCTTTGGTCTTAAGGTAATGGAGTGCCCCTATCTCAAATATTTGAGATTAAAACAACACTTAGAGAAAATTAAATAAAAAAGGAGTCACATGCCTTTGTGGCTTACTGCATTCTTAATAGCACAGTGAGTTGGATGTGCCACATTTAAGTGTGTTTTGTGGTTCTTTTTTTTTATTATTATTATTTAACAGTTTCCAGGCTATCCTTACTAAAAACAAGGGGGCCTACATTTTAACAGTTATTATATATTGTATATCCTAGCTGTCTGTTTCCAGGCCTCTTGTCATGTGAAAATTACACTGTGAAAGAGCTAGGGGAATTAAAGAGAGAACAACCACTTCAAAAATTTAAGTGTTACCTATTCAGATAAAGTGTATACACATGAAAACTTACTGAAAATGGAGCTAACAGACAAAGCATAATACATTCAAAGTGAATGTTAGAAACCACAACAAAAGAATACTTGTTTTTATCTGCATTTAGAAAATAGTGAAAACAAGAGTTTTCATAGGATTAGCATCATCATTTCCTGTGGCAAAATGTGGTGAGGAGAAGGAGTACAGACACAGGTGGCATGAGGAGTCTGCATGGGAGTCGAGAGGTCAGCCGGAAAAGAGCTAAAGCTGAGAGAGAGTAATTTAGGATATAGATGATTGAACATTTTTATTTCCTAGAGACAGACCAGGCAGAGATCTAGTCACTGGTTCTAAGTGATTTTCCCAGGTCACAAGCAGAGAGCTGGATGGGCAGTGGAGCAGCCGAGATAAACTGCCCCGATATAGATACCATGCTTGGAGGTGGAGGATTAGCTAGTTGAACAAATGCATTAAGTCCCAAGATTTTTCTCTTAGGAACTCGACTTCTTTACTACCTGAGCATGCATATTGTTTTCTTGTTTTTCTTATGAACATACCTGTGAAATTATGGCTAATACCACCAGAAGGATCCAGGTTCCAGTCTCTGGAATTTGAAGGTGTTCTACTCTCTGGCTGGCTGGACACCAGCAAAACGTGTGCTGCAGACATTATTTGTGATTATTTGCAAAACCTAAAGTCATTAAAGCATTCTTTTTTTATAAGATTTATTTTATTTTTTACTACAAAGTCAGATATATTGAGAGGAGGAGAGATAGAGAGAGGAAGTAGAGCTGCCGGGATTAGAACCAGCGGCCATATGGGATCAAGGCGAGGACCTTAGCCACTAGACCACGCTGCCAAGCCCATTAAAGCATTCTTAAAAATGGAGGAGGGAAATGGAACAGGATGATGGTGGAGAAAATGCTCAGAAAATTGTACCTGTTATGTTCTTGATGTGGATAAAGAGTACTGGCATCTAGCAGGTGCATGTTGCTCTAGAAATCGAATATGGCTGGCATCAGCTCTAGGGCGAGCAGAGAGAATAGCCTGGTGACTTCTCGATCTTAGACCAGCAATCCCATGTAATGGCTAAACTAGAGATTTAAAAAAAAATGATTAATCCATGGTGTTTTAAATCATCAAGATTTGGGACATCTGTCATAGCGGCAATAAAAAGCTTGAACTAATACAACATCCTTTTCATGTCCCTTTCATTTTCCAAAACCAATTTGGGCCAGGTTTTCTTTCATACAGCAAAATAATCTAATTGAATAAAAGGAGAAAAATTCATAAACACCATATAAGTAATTTAAATAGTGTAAGGGTAGTATGATACTGTCCAAGCAGTTCGAGAAATTTAAATCTCGCTCATTTTCGGCATAGGCTGATTCTTTGCAATATTGGTATTGAAAGTGCTCATCTTTGGAAAACGGGGTGAACAATAAGGCACATTTTATGTTATGTGTTTTACGTTCATGATTATTAGATGTATCAACAGTTTTTGTTTTAAAAATTTTACTGTAGTTGAAAGTCAGGGACAGAAAGTCTCATCTATCTGCTTGTTTATTGCCCAGGTGGCTCCAACACAAGGTCAAAACCAAGAGCTCCAGCCACAACTCCCACAGGGGTGCAGGGGTGTCAGCAGCAAGGCATGCGTTTCTGCTTTCCCAGTTGTACTAGCAGGTGGCTAGATAGGAAATGGAGCAGCCAGGAACGGATCTAGTGTTCCAATGGGATGTGTGCATCACAGGTGGTGGTTTAACCTGATGCACCTAATGCCGAGCCCAAGAGAGAATTTTAAGATAATATCTTCCAGTATTATTACTTTAAAGTTTTCTAATTGAAAGAGGTGAGGAGGGAGGGAGATTGAAATCAATTCCATCTGGTGGTTCGCTCCCCAAATGGCCTTGGAAGTCAGATCTGTGCTGGTCTGAAGCCATGTACTTCTTCTGGGCCTGTGTCAAGGGTAAATGGGCACAAGGACTTGGCCCATCTTATCCCTTTGCAGGTGCATTGGCAGCAAGCTAGATCAGCTGCAGAACAGGCAGGACTCAAACAAGGACCCGTTTGGAATATTGATACTGAAGGCAGAGGTTTAGCATGCTATGGCATAATGCTAGCCCACATAAGAAATATTACAAGATAAATGATTGCAGGTAAACAAAGGGCTAATAAATCTGTCCAAATATATTTAAGCAAAAATGTGTTTGTGTATATAATTGATATTTATCAATTTAGAGCAATACTCAGGAATTCATATTGGATTTGATGATTTATTTCTATAAAATACCAGTTCTCTTCACCATGTACAAACAATAACTCGTGATGAATTACCTTCTGTTTTAAGATTTATTTATTTTTATTGGAAGGTCAGATATACAGACAGGAGGAAACACAGGAAGATATTCTATCTGACGGTTCACTCCCCAAGTAACTGCGACGGCTGGAGCTGAGCCGATCTGAAGTCAGGGGCCGGGAGCCTCTTCTGGGTCTCCCACGCAGGTGCAGGGTCCCAAGCTTTTGGGCCGTCTTGACTGCAGGGAGCTGGATGGGAAGTGGGGCTGCCAGGATTAGAACCAGCACCCATATGGGATCCTGGCACATGCAAAGCGAAGACTTTAGCCACTGTGCTAAAGTCTGCTGTGCTGGACCTGAGTTATCTTCCTACAGCCTAAGAACACAATGCAGTGGTACTCCTGCATAGGAACTAAGCAGCCATCCCCATCAAACATATCAGCTATGCGCTTTTAGCTATCTTCCAACTTTGACCATGCTGGAGAGTGTTAGTGGATTATGGAATCCCAACATACGTTTCTGATTCGTCTGTGGCTTGGCTCCGTGGAGGAACTTAGTGACTCAATCAAGAAATTTCTGTTTGAAGCATGTGTGTATCTCTTTTTAAAAGCTGGTTGCTTTGTGTGTGTGCTTACTGGTATTTACAACAGCAATTGGGCAAATCATTAATAATTATGAATTTAAATTTTATAAGTACATCTAAAATGAATTTATTAAGGATATTAACTAAAACAAAATTGAATCCAATATGTGAAAACAAACGAAAATGGGTAGTGGGCAGAAACCCAGGCTCATGGCCAGATTGGACAACTCCAAGCATCCTTTGTGGTCCTGACCCAGAAGACCACCAAGAAAGTAATGTGACTCTCTTGAAGCTTTCTAGTCTGAATCTTGCAAGAAAGCAATGAGAAATGAGTTGTTCCAGAACTTTTATTTGGCTTCGCTTTGACCCACTGATGTTGGAAGCACAGAAGTTGCAGAAAAGCTAAGGACCCAGATGAGTTTCCAGTCCCTGAATAAAGTCCTGACTATCATCTGTTAGTTATGTAGCACTGCATAACCAGATTCTTATTAAACAAAATAGAGAGCTGACAAGTCATAGCCCCTCATACAGCCTCATTCATAGCCTCAGAATAATATTAGGAAGAATAAATTGAGTTTTCTTCTTCGGCAGAAAATTAAATCATGTATTAAGCTAAAGACGTAAATGAAGAACTATGTTCTTCGTCTTTTTCCCACAAAGGAAACATTCACTCTTTTTTATGGTAAGGAAGAAAACACTCTCTTCCTCACCATATTCTTCCATATATTCTCCTAATAGAGAGTTTTGAAAGGATTTAAAGTTTTGTGTGTATTTGCATCTTCCCCAAAAGTATTATCTATAGCTGATGGATTTTAGAAGGTGTGCCCAAAGGCAACCACACAGTTGGTTATTCGTAACCAAATCCTAGAGCCCTTACCCGGCTGTGCCCCATTCCTTCATCCCCTGAGTAACTGCATCTTTTCCCATTTATCTGTGGGAAAGAGCAAAATTCACAGAACTGTCCACACTGGAGGGAGACATCATTTTTGGCTATCCACACAGGACATTTGCTACTGCGTGTGTGGTTGCTCAAGCGTCCTTGTGTCCTGCAGATCTCACAAAATGTACCGTGTGTTTGTAGATGTTTGCAGCTACATAGTGATTTCAAGCACACGAAGCCTATGATAAGGAGAGAAATATTTTATTGCCAAAATAAACCTTGATACTATGTTGGGCTAATAATCTCTCTAGAATCCATCTGTTATTGTGTTGCTCGGTATATGTTCGCATGCTGTATTTTGGGCTTGCTATTTAGAAAATAACAGGAATTTTTGCTGATTGCAACATTCCTTTTGGTGTAAAAGTGAGGGAAGTGATTGTATTTGATGCTAACCAAGTCCAAAAATAAGACAGGAGTATTCCATTCATCATGTTAAACAGATCACATGAGTAGGCCATGGCCAGTGATAAATATAAGAGAACAGAATGTGCTCCTGGAGTTACTATCACTCAAAAAATTTTTATGCAGAAAAAAATACTAAAAAAAAGAAACTAAGCATTGAATCAGTAACAATTGTTCTAGTCCTGTAAGTTCCTTTTCTTCCTTTCTATATTGTTGTCGTTTAGTCCGGCATGTTTCCCCTGCAGATTGTTGATATCCATCCCAATTTAGCTGGAGTTTCTAAGTGAAATGTAAGCCACATTAACTACCCTTGACAACATGTTGGTTCTCTAATGTCTGCATTAATTACTCGATTTTCTTGCTTGTAAACTCATTGTGACTGCTGCACATATGAAGTAGTGGTGTAAACCTCATGTATGCTGTCTGCTGAAATGCCTCATTGCCTTACTCATCCTCTTTACATATGTCATTTTCACCTGAACAGTTTCAGTTTATCCTCTGTATATTGGCTTAACTGCAGCTGAATTTGTTACTCTGCTTGTGCTCAGTTCTTCTGTTCTCATAGCCCTTTGCCTTGCATAACGTAACAGCACTTAATACCTTGTGCTGCTGTTACTAATGATCTTTTTCTTCCAATTAAGCTCTAAATTCCCTGAGATGATGTTTACAACTGCAACAGCCAGCATCATGCTTCCAATATAATGATTCATAATCCATTTTTGTTAGGATAAATTAAATTGAATTTAATTGAATTGGTGCTTTAATATCATAAATCATTTTCCATGAAATACTGAAGACAGCCATGACTGATCTGACTCACATTTTATACAAAAAGGAAACTGAAGGATTAATAGGACTAATGGCTGATCCCAAACCTTATGTTGGGAGCTAAAATCCAAGTCGACTGATGTCAGATTTCTTTCTCTTCCCATGATATGACCCTACTCCTTTAGGGCACAGGCAAGAGAAAATTAATTGCTGGTCTCCACTTTTACACCAAGCTCATTGTATGACATTAGGCACATTATAGGAGCTCTTTTGGCTTCAGTTTCCTCCATTGTAATATCTGAGCAATAAATTATCCTCTAGAGAAAAGTCTATTTGTTTTACGGTCTGTCAAAGCCAAAAGAAGCCATCCGTTTTCATACAACAGTACATTACAGTGTTTCCCATAATATTAATTCTTTCATGAACTTGAAGTTTTGCTCAGATTCATTTGGTGTCTTGGTGTCTGTTTGTTTTTGAGGGTGGGTGGTTTGTAAGCATTTATTCAATGATTCTATTCTTGCTTTCCTTTGATTTGGACCAAATGATATATAACACTCATTTTAGTTAACAGTTAGAGAAAGCAAGCATTGTTGAAATGGTTAAATCTGAAGAAGTAGTTTGATCTAATTGTTAAGTTAAGCTCTATAATCCCTGTCTTCTGGTCTAGACTTAGGATAACACCCCAGTGCAGGATCACACCACTCTGAATGAGCAACCAAAATAACACACACACACACACACACACACACACACACACACACTTCCCCCTAATCTTTTAGGATAAGATCTAGTATTGATAAAATTTTCTCAATTCACAAACATAACTAATGCTTTCATAACAATCAAATAACTCATTTTGCTCCCATGGTGTGTGAGCTATTTATTGCCAAATGTTACTGTTTTGAAGCACCCAAGTAATCACTAAATTTTAAACATGGTTGTTATACATACTTATGTATAAATAGATTAAGATCCATTTCAGTCTGCATCCTTTAGGGGATTTTCTTTTTCTTTCTTTCTTTAGTTGTTCTTAGCTGGATGCTGTTGACTGAAGTTGGATGGCCTTATTTGGGACTGTTGATGACTGCAACACTTCACTTGGTTGGCCTCTAACCTGAGAGCCTTACCCGAGAATTCAGCAATGAGTGTGCAGTCTGAGAAGTGTCCTGTTAGGGACCAAACGGAAGTTGGCACTTGAAACTCTTGCACATGTTTGAACCTCAGAGCCTTATGTTAACAGTAAATGGATCAGTGCCAGTGGTTCATGGATTGGAGTCTGTGCATTTTATGTAGAGCCTTTGGGGAGCGATTGAACTGGATTGATATGCTAGGGTGGAGCCCCGTGATAAACCTTGATGGCATAATAAGAATAGACTGCAGATAGAGGTAGACAATGCCTTTTTTGTCTCCCCACTTCCTGCCTCATCATGTGATGATTACTCAACAAATGTCTGCCATTGGCCACCTCCACCAGAATCCACATTAATGGGGTTGCCTGATGGTAGGCTGGGAACCTCTTGAGCCACAGGAGGATGAAATGCATGTTACTCCCAGGGACGTGGTCCTCCAGTGAGTGGAGCCAACTGGAATCCCAAGTTCTCAAATGGAGTAGGTCCATGAGAGCCTTAAGAATGAAACTGTTGTCCAGAAATGTACCTCAGGATCAAAGGAGCATGAAGCTGCATTTGTCTCTAGTTATTTTACTTATGCAAACGTGTCTGATTGTTTGAAGATATTCTGAATCAAAAAATTTGTGACCCAAGGCATACTAATATTACAGAAGCATATACCTTGTATATACTTTAATAGCTTTTTATCATTCAGTTGATTTGTTTTTTGTTGTAATTTTGGCTAGTAGAAAAATTTGAAATATGTGATATATAATTCTATTGGATAATTTTATTATATTGATAATTTATAAAATTGTTGATAGTATATCTAAAATTATATTTAATAGCAGTTTTGAAGCTATTAACTGACCTAACACATGAATTGATAAATATTAGTTATTTGATTAATAATATGTATTAGTAATAATTGTGAATTTAAGGTTAAATGTAAAATACTTCTTCTAAATTTCATTTAGTTCTAAAAATCAATCCCTAATATGTTTCTAGTAGATTTGCTTCCATGTTTGAGAACATAAAGCCAAACATAGAATTAATTGGTGATTTACTTATGAAAATTCTATGAATATGTATAGGATGAAAACTTCTAAAAGTACTTCTAGGTAAACATGAGGTAAAATCAACAGGAAGAATACTTTTTATTGTAAAGTTCCACAGCAAGAATGTCAGTTCGCAGGTGATTGCCACAGCAGTCAGTGACTGCTCAGGAGTCATTCTCTTAGTACCACATGTACTCCTGCAGGCTCTAGCCTATGGGGACAGACCAGCATGCACTAGTTTTACTTGGGAAGTATTATGTACATCTCAATGAACAAACTTCTTTTTATAAGATCAGGTATTTGGAAGTGAGTCCTGATGTCTGAAAATGAAAAAAAAATCACTAATGCGAAGTAGCCAAACAGAACATAGACCAGGTATGGGAAAGGAGAAGAGAGCTGGAGCAGCAGAGCCTAAGGAAGCAAAAGGAGATGCAGGTTGGTAGTACGGGCATGCTCTGCCTTTCTGTATGAATCAAGCACATTTCTGCTGAGCTGGACTATGGCAAACTGCATGGGGCTTATTCTGCTTTTGATTATTTTTGAAGAAAACAAATCGTTCAGTCTGGATTCTTGTGTAAGTATATGCTCAGTGTCTTTATAGTGTAGTACTTCAACATTTTCTATACATACATAAGGAAATTATACATTTTTACCTTTTATCCAACTTAATATTTTTCTAAAAATTTGGCTGATGGTTTATATTTTGGATTTACATATTTGAAAAGGATAGGTTTAGAAATAGGTACCTAAAATAATTTTTAGAAAAAGGGAACTTGGACAACTATCTTACATTAATCATGAAATGATAGATATGTCTTTGCTAATAATATTACATACAATTGAGGTAGACTTGCCGGCCAGCTAATGCTCACCATAGTTCCACAACTGTTGAATGCAGTAGCAGCTGGAGCCGGTCTCAATCACTTCTTCCTCTATTGTTCGCTCACTCTGTCCCAAGACACTGTGTAATTCAGTGTGATGGCCATACTGCCACAGAAACAGCTGTAAGGGGGCATTTTCGTGCCATTCTACTTGAAAAGGAGAGGTTTCAAATTGGACTTTAAACCAGATTTTAGGAAGCAAGATACATGTTGTGTTCTCCTTCGAGGCCTTAGTCTTAATTACTCACTCTGGATGGCCTGTGAGGAGCTGAGAATGTTATCAGTGATAAAAGCTTGCAGGTTTACCATTATAAAATATTAGGTTTTGGTTTTTGAATCTTGGCTTTTTTTTTTAAGTGGCTGGCTTAATGGACTATGAATTTGAAAATAAAACAAAACCTAACCCAAATGATGATAATATAGACCTAAGAGCTAAGACACCGGCAGTCTGGCCATGCGAGCTCTGCGTTCAGATCATGTGTGCTGCACCCTTCGTGCACGTCAGAGCCCATTAGTCTTGGAGTTTAGTCTCTGGCCTCACTGGCTTTAGTGTTCTCTCACATTTTTTCAGCTCCTACACTGAGTGAATTTGCAGTGAATTGGCTGAATTTGCAGTGGTACCAAAATTCACAGTATTTCGAAGGTGGGAGAGATCTTTTTGAAGCTCACAAATAAAATATTCCTAGTGAATATACTTTGATGCTAATTGCCTTTTCTAAAAGTTGAAACAGTCTGTAGTTTCCTAATCATCTGTTTAGAAGTTTAAGAATATTTGCAATATAGAAAGCATACTTAGATACAATTCATCTGAAAAGACATTTAATATGTAGTTTTCAGCTTCAGATCAAGTACTGTGCCTATCTCATTGGATCTTTCAAAATGTACCACTCATATCGATTAACTGTAAATGGAAGATGTTTCCTCTCTGCTGTATCCCTACAGAATTTCTCCATTTCCTCCCTCTTGGGTCCCAGGCATTCATTTTATTTACTTATTTTAATTGAAATCCTCCCACCCCAGTCCTCCCATTCATTTTATTTACTTATTTTAATTGAAATCCTCCCACCCTAGTCCTCCCAGACATTCTTTCTGTTAGCCACCCCAGGTGTCCTCAAAGGTCTCTCTTATTTCTAGTTATTTCTTAAGTGTTTCTCCTCATCCTTCTCCATACTGCAACTCTGGATTAGAGTGATGTGGCATGAAGAGAGGGGTTAACGGTGCGTGTTTTTTTGTAGGGAATGTCCACCTCCACATTCTAAATTCTAAGTAATGTTCTAAGTAATTCTGCATGGTGGCTGCTAAGTGCATAACAAAGTATTACTAATCTACATTAGATATGATAACCCTACTATAGGAGAAACAATTGAGTTCTATTAGTGGGAACAAAATTTAGTACGTATATAACTCAGTGTGTAAATCAGCTGTGCACATGGTATTACAGAATGGGAGAATGTTAAAGCACATTTGTTCCCGATAATGGAAGTCATTCAATAGAAAATTCTCTACTTGGAATTTTGGCATTTCACTTACACCAGTGGCTGTCCCACCTCAAACCTTTGGTAGGATACATTCATCTTACAATATCCAATGAATTGTAAGGAAGGATGCTGTCGGACTTGCTTCCAAAATGTGCAGTACAGAAAACAGATGCTTGAGGCACACCCATCCATCCGCGGTGAATACCAGGCTGTCACCACACCTCTGGCACGTCTCCTCCAGGCCTGCTTCATCTGTCCTGCTTAATATGCTTCATCTTGAAGAGAAATAAAACAGAGTGGGCCATGCTCCTGAAGACGCTTTCCTGTTTAAAGGCCGCAGATGTGCTCTCATTATTATTTTAAGTGATTAACACATAGCATAGGGCACCATTTGGTTCAAGGAGCAATTTTAATGTTTTTGCTAATGTTACAGTATCTCTGGTATGTCCACGATATGACAAAAAACAAAGTGCCCACATTTTAGATAAGCCATTGAACAGCTCCTTGAAATGAATTAACTTCTGCTGAAGAGAGCTGTCATTTTCCTCTCGTCTCGTGGATAGCACAGTTTGGGAGGTCTCCTTTTAAATTAACTCTGGGAGCTGCATTTGCTCATCTGGTGGATGTTTACTGACGTAGGAGCGTGTGTTCCCCGAGTCTGCTCCCGTAAGCACTGACAGATCTGCAATTCCAAGTGCATCTTAAAGAGTTCAGCAATTTCTGTTCTGCTTAATAAGTTTGCTGCTATTAAGGGAACTGGCCACCCAGCTATTCAAAGAAGGAGGTAGGAAGACATAGCCACAGAAATTACAGCTTTGTTAATATGGCTTCATTTAATCTGAACCTTGGACTTTGAAAATAACTTAGGCTCATTCATTAGAGTTGTTCTGAACTGCTTTGAATTATAATTGTAGAACATTCTAGAATAACACTTTTTACAAAGAAGTCATTAGTTAATGTTACTTTGTTTCAACCTGTGTGGTGAGGTCAAAAAAACCCTGATGCCAGAACTTGAAAAAGAGGTTACAAAAAAAGAGACTGTTAGACATGTTATAAGCACAAATGAAAAGCCTTTTGTGTGTGACAACATATTCCAAAGTGGATGAAATAATATGAAAAATATGAATAATGTATTAAGACCAAATGGAGTCATCCCTAGAATTCAATGAAAATCAATCTAATAAACTTCATTAACAGAATCAGGGGGAAATCCTACTTGTAATCTTACCAGTGAAGAAGCTAGAATCTTATAATACAAAATTTATCTGAGCAGGGAAAATAGAAACTTCTCAGTAAAATGAAGTACACATATGAAAAGACCTGTGTAGAATCTTACTTCATTGTGAAATATTAAATCTTCATGATATAAAACAACACAAGTGTATTTGTTGTGCTTGCAATAAAGCAAGCATTAAATGCAGGAAAATGCATGGATCACAATGTCATGACATTTTGTTGAACATAAAAACTATAGTAAAATTTACAAACTACTACAAATAATAAATTAAGAATGTCATGAGACAATTACATGTTATATCTTCTAGCAGTAAAAAAGAATGATTTAAGATGTGTTTTAAGAGCATCTTGAAGAAATAGCTGACCACGAGGAATGGCTCTCATGAACAATGTACACGGACACCTTCAGTATGTTGCAGAGGCACAGCAAGGACTGAAATAAGGCAGAGATAGGCCATATTTGTGGGAAAATGTTCTGTAGGGTTATGGCGATTCTGTCATAAACAGATTTGCTATCCATTTAGCATATTTCAAGGTACTACTAAAATTATATGCAGTGCAAGTCCTGTAAAATAGGGACAGCCATGAAAAGAACTGAACTCTTCCACTGTTTTAGATAGTACAATCCTAAGTGTTCCTACCAGAGTTCAGTATTTTCTACAAAGCTGTAAGAATATGTAAATCTGCATAATGGAAAAGAGTTCAGGAGTAAATGTTCATCTACACAGAGAATATTTTCATGAAAAACAGCAAGGAAGTTCAGTGAGAGAACAATGTCTTTTTTTTTTTTTTTTAATTCCGTAGTTATTTCTTTTTATTTGCAGCAGTTGTTTCTCCTAGAATGTACTTAAGTGTGTTGGCCTTTCCCTGTATTTCTTTTTTTTTTCTTTTTTTTTTCTTTTTTTTTATTAATTATTATGCATTATGTGACAGTTTCATATGCTCTGGGAATCCCCCCACCCCTCCCCACACCCCTCCCCCCTGGTGGATTCCTCCACCTTGATGCAGTATTACAGTTCAAATTCCATCAAGATTCTTTCCTTGCAAACATATACCCAGCATAGAGTCCAGCTACTCATTGTCCAGATGGGTTGAACAGTTTGTTGGGGAGACCATTTCTGGTCCAAAGTCAGAGCTGGTAGAATATCATCCCAGTCAATTAAGAGTCTCAATATAACATTAACAGCAATTTGTAATATTATGGAATTGACAAGGTTTTGCGTAACCAGTATGTTAAAAACAAAACAAAACAAAACAAACAAAAAAAAAGAAGCAAGTTCTTAACCACAACCTATGATTAGCTCATTGACATTTCAATTTTAGTTCATATACAGGACCAGCTGCTATATACCTTAAAATGGCTATAAGGTACCATTCAGCTGTCTCGTGTCTATTTCATTTTAGTATTTAGCCATTTGTTGTGTTGAAGTATAATTTTGCTGATCTTGGCAGATTTTAGGATAATCTAGACTGGCTTGTAACTCTAACAAGACATTTGTCAGCAGTTAAGGTGCAGAACATTTTTTTTTTGGGGGGGGGTGTGCAGGAAAGTCCCCAACACCATGGTAAGGAGTGACTAATCTTTGTGTCCTCCCCAGCGAGGCATTAGCCAATCCATGCCAGCTCTTTCCTGTCGGATTTCAAGCTCTACTTTTTGTTGTTTGTCTATTTATTTTAGGTTTTTTTTAGTTTGTATGATTGTTTGTTTGCTGTGAGGGGTTTTCGGAGCGATCCTGATGGTCATTGCAAGGGAGGGTGGGGGTCCAGAGGTGGAGCCAGGCTCGGTCCAGAGAAAGCTCTCCTCCCTGGTCCCGAGGGATAGAGAACAATGTCTTTTATGCTACCAAACAATTAGAGATTTATATGGGAAACATAATTGCAATGTGTATCAAAAATTAGAACGAATTGATGATTAAAAATAAAACTAAACATCAGAAACCTAGTAGAAACACCTTCCTATTAAGGTTATGAAAATATTGGTTAAACTTGCACAAAACATAAAAAATATAACACAGTGGGATTTCTTAAAGTTTTATTTTTTTCTGACAGAAAAGATGCTCTAAAGGAAGTGCTCAGAGAACAGATGAGGGAAATATTCAATCACCTATGTTAATCAAAGAACTTGCATGTAAAATAAAGTGCTCCCCAAAGTTAGTGATAAGAATTTGAACAGTTCCTGAGGTGGTTAATGACTTCACTATATTATTACATGGGAAATACTGGCAAGAGCATGAAAATATGTATTGATTGCTATTATGGAAATGCGTATTAACATCATGATGTAATAATGCTTCAAACCCAGAAGAATGGCAAAGAAAAATGATCAACAGCAAAGTTGGTGAGAATTCAATGATTTTCATACATTATTGTTGGGAAAGTAAACTTGTCAAGTACTGACTGACAAGCTTGTTCTATAATATAGAAAATATCAACACAGCAATTAGACTAAGTATTTACATAATAGTGATGAAAATGTTTATGCATATAACTTGTTAAGAAAGTTAATAGCTTCAAGATTGTCCAACAAGAGAAAAAATGAGCAAACTGGTATAACTGTGCTAGCTAATACATTCAGAAATTTCTAGTAAAAGGAATGAGCTAATGAGCCTTCAACAGTGATGTATCCCAATATTTTATGTAAGTAAATGTGGCTAGATCTAAAAGAGTATAGAATTTCATTTTTCTGAATTAAGTACAGGGAAACCATTAATCTATGATCTTGATTATAATGTGAAAATGCCGTGGAATTGATTAGACAGACTTAAGTGTTTGTCAAAACTGGTTGGATTTAATGACTGAGCTATAAACACTTTATTCTGGCCTTTCAGTAGCTCAGTTTTGAAATAGTGTAATAACATCCTTGTAGATGATCTAACTTGGAAAATTGAATTAGTGAACACTGTAAATAGAATAGCTACAATAATAGAATTCATACTGAATTTGTATCTAAAGCACACAAAATGCTCTAAGATGTTCTTTCCTGCTTACATATATTTGTATGACACTTCTCCCAATTTTCTTCTCTTTGTGATGCATATTGATTGTAAAAGGAAATTTAACAAACATATAAATTACAATTTAAAAATCGGTACAATGCCAAAAAAAAACACAAACACTCGAGATCCCCTAGTAAATATCTGATATGCAGCTTCCCACATGTCCCACTGATTATTGCAAGCTCTATGGCTATATTCAGAAAATAAAGGGGTTGCTTCATTAGCACTGTAACAGAGGATAAAATAAACCTAAAATTCTGCAGAAATGGGGCTATACAATTGGATTTAATTAAATGGAAAAAAAAGTGTTCTCTTCCTAGTGTTTTGGCAAGCTTACTTTGCCACGAGTGATTCCATTGAAATATTAGAAACTGTGACCCATGACACAGGAGTCTCCTTTTTCTTGAACTGGTGCATGCAGTAAAAACTTCTCTCTGTGGTCGGTGGTGGTACCACTCACTGCATTTGATCCTCATCTTCCAGAGTTTTCTGACTGATTGCCTTAGTCCTGTCCGTTGGTGAAGTCATCCACAAGAACGGTGGGCACTCAGACACTGAGGGTCTGTCTATGCTTATTGAAACCTAAATCACTCCTTGAACTTTGGCAAGAGAATTTTAATGTCTGTTGACATTAATGATTCAACATGTTAAAAATAAAACTGCTTCCTACCATAGCCTATCCTTTACTTACTTTTCCATTCCATGGAAGAAATGGGATGAGCAAATACTTTACCGAATATGGTGGAGACTGAAGAAACCTCTCATTTTCCTCTCCTTTTGATGTAATTTGACATCACATGCCACATTTTTCCCATCCTGTATTCTCAAATTCTCATTTGCCGTTGCTACTGCCATTAGCTCAAAGCCTCAGATCCATGTTGTGCTTGGTGAATACCCTAGTAGTTCCTTTTTATTCATCTTCTCATTGGCTGTCACTCATCTTTCTGTACTAGAAATCTTAAAAAGTCAGTGGCTGCCTAAGTCTAACAGATGTGCTTAGTTGGTTATTTGTTCTGCCTCCCAGAGTTTGCATCCTTTTTTTTTTTTCAGTAAAATTATATAATGTTCCTCTGTTAACTCAAGCCTAAGACTTTATCTTTAGCCTATCTTATCAAAGCACTTATTATTCCAAATAATTTAGTCTTGGCTATTGGGCATTGACCTCAGTGATACCATAGACATTTTTCTCTTTATACTTAGTCACTAGCCCTAGATCTATACAGGTGTAAGATAGTTTCAATGAATGTTATACCCTCAAACAATATTTCAGAAAACATGGAGATTGAGGTTGAATAGATGATGGTGAAACAATTTATCTTGCTAGTTATTCAGCCATTTTTTCCTTCCCTCCCTCCGTCCTTCCCTCCCTACTCTTTTTTTTTCTCTTTCTCTCCCTCCGTCCATCCCTCCTTTCCTTCCTTCCTTTTCTCTCTTTTTTCTCTCCTTTGATTTTTCCTTTTTTTCTTTCTTTTGCTTTATTTATTGGAAAGGCAGAGTTACAGAGAAGATACAGAGAAAAAGATCTTCCATATGTTGGTTCACTCCCTATTCAATGTACTTATTACAGTGTTCTTAGAATAGTTTTGGAATTATAAATAGTTCTGAGATAGGAGAGTTACAGAAAATTTTTCTCTCACATCCGTTTTGAGCAATGGTGTACAAAGGCAGTTTGCAGATGGATTTGGAGAAAAAGTATTTGAAATATATCTGTTTCAGTAAGGTTATTTAGAGCTACTCTTCTGGTGATTTAGTGACTTATCATAATGAGTAAAATAAGAGGTTTTGTGAGGAAAGAATCAGACAAGGAAAAGCCAGATTTTGCAGGCTCATGCATGCTCTGCTGTGAAGAATGTCATGGGATAGAGACATTGAGTTGGAAGAAGCAAAGACACAAGAAACAAGATAAGGAGTAGAGAGCTAGATATGCAGTGTTCAGAGGCCAGAATTTCATAACTGTAGCAGTAGGGAGGTTGGAAAGACAGGGTAGAAATGTGGGTGGAATTGGGGGGTGTATTAGACAAAGGAGCCAAAGAGAGGGTGACACACAGGGTCAGATAGTGTCTGCCGGGGACGCTGTGCAGACTCAGCCTCCTGTCCTCCTATTTGAAGCATCTGGACACTTATCTGGATATGTTTTTGCTGGACAAGAAATTGTATTATTTTTGTTCTAAAATAGAAGTGTTACAGAGAATTTCATAAGCGAAAACCAGTTTTAAAAATCGGTTCACTTTATGAAATCATTGGCAGTTAGCTAGTTAATGGATTTAATGACCCATTTAAAAGAAGTTTCTTTTCCCCACCTTCTTATTTACAAGGATTCGACAGATTTTAAAAATAAAAAGCTCATGTATATAGTTCGAAGATAAACCATCCATTATTATTAAAAGATTACAAGGTTTCCTTTTTTTTCCACTTTTTTTCTTCATCTGTAACAAAAGGGCATTCCATTGTAGTTCAATTCCATCATCGCAGGGAAGGGTAAGCCCTGACATGGCTAGTTAAGTAATGAATAGTTCCTGGCACTGTGCATCTTTAATGGCAGGTCTGTTATAGAGTGGCTGGTGTGGTGGTGTCCTGCAAGAGTCTCCACTGCAGGTCTGCTCTGGTCCCCTGCCTGCAGGCCTGGTACATACTCATCTGTTGCTTCTCAGGAGGGATGGGTGCTTATGGCTCTGTGTGCAATGCCTTTTCGCAACACCTGAGTTTGACCTCTTCAAAACAGTTCATGGAACATATATGCTACAGAAAAAAAGCTCTAAAAAACAAACTTATGTTTTAGTCCCGTTTTCTATGAATGTTTTGAAGTGCCCTCATCTATCTTTCTCTGTGTAAGAATATAACATTCATAAATGAAAGAACTTTGCCATGGTTTTTGCATGAGGAGTAAATGGATTGAGAGGAGGATCAAGGCTTAGAAACATCTTCACATGTCTCCTCATGTCTATTCCCTTTTCAGTTTAGAAACCTAGAACATTGGGTCTCACTTTTCATTTTCATTTTCAAAATTAAATTTTTAGATTCTAAACAGCTGTATATTCCATCTCTTAGTCAAATTGTTTTTCATATACTGTTAAAGAAATGATGAAAATTTATCACTATTTTATTTAAGGTAAATTGAATATCAATAGACAATCATAATGTGTTGCTTAGATGTTGTTACTGTATTTTGGGTTTTCTTGCACAAACACTGAAATTTGGAACATTTCATGTAAATAATCATCCATGAGTTTCATTTTCCAATGTACTTGGAAAACCTTTTCATAAGTTCTTACTCAGAATGCTGCTTATTTTCCATTTTGCAAGGCTGTTGTGCTTCAAGTATTTCCATATTAGTCATTTGGATTCAGAGGTAATGTTGCTTCTCAGATGTATAAACATATCCATTTGACAGTCTCTCAAAGGGTACTTTATGCTTGCTGGTAAAAAAAAGTATCTTGATGTATTTTAGCATGTGCATCAGATAAAGTGAACGCTGCAGGATGAGATGTTATCCTGAGTGCTAAATATGGACCTGCAAGAGCCTTGTGAGGTCCTTAGGCAGAAACGCATTGATTGCACAGGATGAGCCTGGATCACAGAATTGTTGGAGAACTGAACCTGTTTCAATTACGTATGACTACTTTGTCTATTAAATTCCCCATAAGAATTAACTTGAAAATTCTTATTTATTCATCAGGCTTTCTTATGCTTGACCAAAGGAAGAAATATTTTGTTTGAAGTACTCTGAAATGTTCAGACTATCCATCCCCCTTTTCCACATATTCACATGTGCAGTCATCCTAACTCAGCCTCCACACGCTTTTTTACCCTTACGTGAGATTAGTTCTTTCTTCCCCCTAAGCATATGCTACTGCAACATTTCCTGTTTGAATGACATCATTTAGTTGGGCAGAAAACCTGCTGTTTATGCATCACTGTGCTTGGGGCGGATGAAAATGATATGTAGTTGAGAATAAGAGAGGGGTTTTGCCTATGGGAGTTCTCAGCAGTGTATCTTGATATACATGCACATTCATTGGCTTAAATCTCCTCTGAGGTCATTCAAGATGTAAGTTCAGACATTTTTTTCAGACTCAAAGTGAAGCTGGCTTTTTCTTTTAAACACATCAGCTTGCTACACCATCTGGAAAAGAAACATCTAGCAACCGCTTTGCTACATGACTCAATGTGCTTTTCGAAAAGGTGGGATCCATGTGTTACAGAATAAATTAATATTAACATTAGAGTAGCTCTTGGAAAAGGTCTGTCCTTTACAAACAGTTCTACAGCCACAACCACTAGAAGATTCCTGGTTCTTGAGTTTGGTATGGTGGGTCTACAACACTGAATGATGAGTTGTTGAGAGTAAATTTGAAGTAACAAACGATGTCATTGGTTAACAGAACAGATGTGCAGCTGGGCAGACACAGGAGTGGAAGGAGGCTGCTGGGAGGAGGACACAGGTCTCCACAAGGAGGGGACACACACTGTGGACATGGGCCCTTCCGGAGGTCTCTGTCCACAGGCCTTCGGTTCTGTGAGGGACCATATTTTACAGAAATAGTGACTTCGAGCCATCGGATTAGGGCAAAGAAAGCCCTTCTTACACAGACTGCCCACTTGACCTTCTAAAGCAGCCCTAGTGATTCTTCTTTTTCCTTCCTTTCATTATATGAGGTCTTATTTTTCCTTTGATGGGGCAGTTTTTGTTTGCTTTTATAGTCATTGATAAAAGGCGTAGGCTGCAATTTTGGGGATCCTGTTTTAAAGCTATCCCCACTGAGCCCACACCTCAGTGTGTGTCTGTGGAAACGTAAATGAAGCTGGTGGGGCTGTCTATCATGGAAGAGTGGTTTAAAGCCCCACAGTGGGTAGTTCTCCTTTGCTTTTGTTCCTCACTTTGCCCAATATAGCTCTTTTTGTAACAAAGTACAAGAAACGGAACATTCACTTAAAGCTATTTTGACTGTTGTGGCTCACACAGGTTATGACATCTTGACGTGGCTCATGAATTCTATCTTAATGATGCAGATTTGTTTTGGAGCCAGATAGCATCCAATAGATATTTAATTCACGTTAACATGAAAACACTTGTTTAAACAGGTGATATGAGAGATTAAAACCACTTCTGCTCTGGAAGAGCCCCAAATCAGTCCAAATGAGACAGGCCTAGGAAACTACATCACGTTAGCAGTGACCACAGAAATCTCAAGGATTAAGAAGCGGAAGAAGTGAGGGGTGGCACTCACCTGAGTGTGGCCTGAACTGCTGACTGTCCAGTCACAGCCGTCTTTGGGAACCTTTCTTAGCCTTCCTGAGCAGAGAGAAGAACATGTGCCTGCAGACCCACTCTTGTTTGGTACATCTGATCCACTGAGATAGTAGATGTGAGATTGTTCAATGTGTTTAGAAGCAAATTATTGTAAATTTTAATTGTTCATAAATTCAAGGAAAAATGAACTCTTATGTCTTGGAATATTAGATCTATAGATCCCGTGATGCTAGGATTTTATGAATTTTCATAATGTTTTTCTCAGTTCTTTATCATGGCTTGGAGACTGTTGACAGAAGACTCCTGAAAATAAACCAAGTTAAGATAGGTATTGTTTTTCCATATGTCTTCAAAGTGGAAGCCATATTCTATGTACTGGTATTTGCCCAGGCTTACCCCTTTACTAAGCAACATTTAGTAATAATGTGGTATTAAAACACAAACAGCACATCACATCATATATTAATAATAAAGTGCATCATGACAAATCAGTTAGGCTTTGCCTATACAATTCATTGACAAGATATCATTTAAGAGAAAAGTTATTCAGACAGTGGTAGCATCACAGTGAACAGACGTTGCCCTAGTCCAAGGAATTCACCGGTTCCTCCACTCCACCCAATTGTAATCACACCTGAACAGTGCATGCTGCTTTCTTATTTTATTCAGATTGTTTTATCAATGGTTTCAAACCTGTTGACACTTACCAGCTGGTAAACCCTAGCAAGCCATAGCACATAATGATCAGTACTTCAGTTATACTAGTGGAAGTATTTGGAAAAGGAAAGCCATATGACACCATTGTCTTGTCTGCTTTGAACTTTAGGATATGACTTATCTTTCCGAGCTATGATGCAGTTATACTTCTGCTGGTAAAAGTGTTTCCAGTTCATATGAATATGTCAGCATTTATGGTCTTTGGTTATGAGTTTGAAAATCCACAAAGAACGTTATGACTTTCAGGTGCTTTTCCATGTTAGCACTAGGCCAGATGGGCTTTGAAACCCAGGCCAGCTCTGCATTTTTGCAATTGCTTGATTCACAATTAGATATAGTGTAATCAAAATGAAGTGTAAAACGCCATTGTAGATATTAAGTGATTAATTTAATAAACTGCAGTATATCCTGCCTTAGGCTTTACTATTTGCATAGCTCTGTGCTTAAGACATCTGTAATTATGATTAGTTAGGATTTGTGAGGGTGTAAGACAGAATTTTTCCAGGCAAATATGCTCCAGGCAGTTGTTTTAAGATTTATTTTATTGGAAAGTGAGATACATAGAGAGAAACAGAGACAAAGATTTTCTGTTCACTGATTTCACTCTCCAACAGATTGGCAACAGCCAATCTGAAGCCAGTAGCCAGGAGCGTCTTCGGGGTCTCTCACATGGGTGCAGGGTCCTAAGGCTTTGGAGCATCCTCTACTGCTTTCCCAGGCCACAAGCTGGGAGCTGGGTAGGAAATGTGGCAGCTGGGGCACAAACCGGTACTCACACAGGATCCTGGCTGATGCAAGGCTAGGATTTAGCCACTATGTTGTTGCACCGAGCCATGCTCCAGGCTTTGTAACAGAAAAAACCTTTAGTGTAGGAACTTGAAAGTGTTGGAGCACCTAAGAGACAAATGGAAAATGCAAAATGTCACAGAGCAATAAAGGAAAGACATGTGCAGGAAAACAAAAGGAAGAATTTGGAACTGATTCTGGACTAGACCTTGAGGGGACACAGCCCTACTGATGCTATACCTCAGGGACTCAGATGAAGCTCTGCCCACCTGGGAGTTAGAGTGGTTTTCCCATCCCTGTCTAGC
Organism: Ochotona princeps; assembly: GCF_030435755.1. Classification (NCBI taxonomy): domain Eukaryota; kingdom Metazoa; phylum Chordata; class Mammalia; order Lagomorpha; family Ochotonidae; genus Ochotona; species Ochotona princeps. The sequence goes on from NC_080851.1 coordinate 5,470,121, forward strand.
AGAGCCTGAGAGGGAAGTATTACTTCAGAATCCCAACCTCAGTCTCCCATGGCCATGTCCAGTCTGGAGAGTTGAAGCTCAAAAACAATGGCTATAACCCACACAGTGTGTGTGTACGTGGGGAATAGAAAATCTGGAATATGTCACTCCATTCTCTTTTGGTTTGCAGAGTTTACTGTGAGAGGTCTCCTGTGAATTTAATTGGCATTCCTTTATATGTCAATTGATTTTTTTTTCACTGCACATTTAAGGATCCTTTCCTTACATTTGATTGAAGAGAGCTTGATTATCATGTGTTGTGGTGAAGATCGCTTTTGGTCAAGCCTTTTGGGAGTTCTGTGCCCCTCCTAGATATAGTTTCCCAATTCTTTCTGTTGATTAGGAAAAATTTCCCTTATTATTTCACTACATACATTTTTAAACCCAGCTTCTCTTTCTGTACCTTCTGGGATTCCCATAATTCTTATATTTGGTCTGTAATAGTGTCTTTCAATTCTTGAATACTTTTTTTTTTTTTTTTAGCTTGACCCAGTTCTGCTTCCAGTTTTTTGTTTGGTTCCCTCTGGTGACAGAAAATATCTTCCAATTCTAAGATTCTTTCTTCTGCTTCATTAATTCTATTTGGAGACTCTCCACTGTACTTTTAATTTGCCCTATTGTATTCTTAATTCCTAATGTATCAACTTTCATTTGATTCATTTCCTGTGTAACATATTCCTTAAATTCCTTGAACTCCTGTATTATGTGCTTTCTGTTGTTGATAAGAAGCTTTATAACAAGTGTTTTGAATTCTGTATCCCCCATTTTCTCCATAGCTAAAATGACAGGACCAAATTATCAGCCATTCATATTAACCCTGAATATAAATGGCTTAAACTCATCAATCAAACATCATAGGTTAGTAGACTGAATTAAAAAAAATTTATTTGTTGCCTACAGTAGACCTATCTCACCAACATAGATTAGCGGAAACGATATCTCATGCGTTTTTTTAGTTTCATCTCTTCAAAACACTCATTAAATTCTTCACTGGCTCGGATCATGCAGTAGCATCTTTTTCTGCAAGAAGGTTCTTGTTTTCATTTCTTTAACAACACATTAGTCATTCAATGGATGTTATTTAAGTTAATGGTGTCTTCAATTTCGTTTTTTCTTCCTCTTGCTGCTTTTGTATTGTGGCTTTTCATTGAATGGGATGTATAGTAACTGTGTAATAGAGACTATCATATCCAGATGTGAGGATACAATGCAGTATGCAACTACTTCTAGATCAAAGATGGACTCATAATGAAACTCTTTATTATATCTTGACAGTGGGAAGCTGGACTCTGTCATTGTCCATGCCCACAATGATGGACATATGACCGTGTATGAAGAACTATACTATAGTAGTGATATAGGGGAACTCAGTGAGGAGGAAGGGAATTGGGGAGGGGATAAGAGAGATATCCCAGGGCCGATGGAACTATATCATAAAATGATAATACTAAATATAATTTTAAAAAAGAATATTTATGGTACACATGAATAAGGTCATCTGCCTGATCATTTTCCTTACAGTAGTTCTTTATTAGATACTATGTAATGACAATTAAACACTCCCAGCTCTTTCATTAAGCACTGAAGCTGGGGTGCAAGGAACATTTTTTTCCCCAAAGAACTCAAGCACATACACAATGCAGATCCAGATGGGACTCACTTCCTTTAACAACTGCTAATTTTATCTTTCAACATGGAAAATTAACAATGAATGGGCATGCATTTGCAAATTTTACTGCAGTCATTTATTTTGAGAACTACAACCAAAATAGAAGGTAAAGCAAATGCTTTTTAAAATAAATGTTTCATTTAATCAAAACCTCTTATGTTAAAAGAAAAGAACTATTGTAGTGGAAACCCAATAACAGAATAAGCTAAAATTCTACAAATGCAATAAAATTTACACAATGTTATTGTAGAGCTTTTGGAAAGTTCCAGCTGTACTCAGGAGTTAGTTGATCCACCCAATTATTTTTCAATTCTGAATCCACGAGTGACTGAACACATTGAGAATTCTGTGGACATAAATTTAATTGATAATTAAAGGCAATGCTATACTAATAATAAAAATTATCATAGGAACAGGCAAGCCAATGATGTTCAATGTTGACTATAAGAATCTGTGAACAATTTTCCATTTTCTGGGATCATTTAGGAATTAGATACTAGACAGCTCATTTTACCTGAATTGGAAAAGCTGTATAAATTATACCAAATCACAATGTACATGTTAATGTTATATTTATAGACTGAAACACATATTTTAACTGAGAAATACAAATGTTTTTGCTGTGTATTTAAAGTAGATTACATCATTTTAAATATTTTCATACATGAGAATGTATCTGTTGAAACTCTAAGATTCATATATTCATCTTTTTATTTATTTGAAAGGCAAAGTTATGGAGGGGGGAAAGGTAGGTGGGGGAAGAGAGCGAGAGAGAGAGCGAGCGAGCGAGCGAGTGTGCTTTCCTCTTCAGTTACATCCCCCTCGTCCCCTGAGTGGAGCCAGGAGCCAGGAACGCAATGCATTCCCACATGGCTGCTAGGGGCTATTTGGACGATGTTCTGTTACCTTCCCAGCCAGGCGCGTTCCCAGGAGCTGTAATGTAGGAGGAGAGGTCAGTACTGAAACAAGCACTCCCACATGGACTGTGGACCTCACCAATGGCAGCTTAACCTGCAATACCAAAAGCCAGCATTATCAGCATCATTTTAATTCTCATTGAAGGATAGTAGAAGCATCCTGATTAACCAGTGCTATCAATCTCTGGTTGCTTTTTCATATATGTAAGAAAAAAAACTCTTCTAAAATGCATAAATAAAACATAGCTCTATACCTGGAAGAAGTCTCTAATTCTTATTACACATTGATCTCAAATTGATTGCAGCTGTAATCACTATGCTCATTAACATAGTCATTTAATAATGTTTTTAAAGCAACACATATGAAAGATGATGCTGAGAGCTATGTGGAACCTGTCAACATCTAGTCACTGGAGACTCGGAAACTTCCAAAGTCTATCAAAATGAAAGTATTTTGTTCCTGTATCAAACCTCTATTCCAACCTGTGGCTCATGAATATCCGTGCCCTCCAGATGCTGACAGGATAATGAGGCACTGTGCTAAACTGTTTCTCTAGGACATGACGGATAGAACGGAGGAGAACTCAACATCTGTATTACAAGCATATGACTGCACTTGCACATTCCTGTTGGAATCTGTATCTGCTGACTTCTCTGCGATTTCTGTGATGTTCTGCATTGTGGCTGGGCTGGGCACGGGCTGGTGAGCAGACCAGGTGCGGTTATACACGTCATCATTTGAACTTTGCCGATGATTGTCGGCAGTCTATCTGAAAGTTACCACGGCATGATGTGGCTGTGTGGTAAATGCCAGGAATGTTGCAGATGAGAAACCTAGATAGCCAAATTCGCCTCCATTGCATGCTATTACCGCCTGCATCCCCAGCTTTTGGTGGAATTCACAAAGAGCTGTGCGCTGCTATATGTGAAACCCTTTTTTGGAAAAAGATAAATTGCTTGTTTATGCAAAGTTCTTGGCTCCTGAACTACACATGTATTTTTTCAAATATTTTGCACTGGGTGAGTGTATGAACCCTCAGGAAAACATTTGATGTCCTTTTCCATACTAATCCTCCCATGTTGGTGTGCCTGTTTGATTATTGGGGTCCCACCTATAGCTGCGGGAGATTTAGAGATAAGCCACGCTTAGCCCAAGAACTCTGAAATGGACCCCAACTGAGTGTTGTGAGGATTGGCTGTGACTGCAGTTTGGCCCACTGTCCACACAAAAAACATTTTTAGTAGACTCTGCTCATGGCAATGCTGCTTTATTGTTAGGTGGCTATTCAGGAAGAGGAAGCACTTGTGCATGGCCCATTGCTCTTGGCATGTGAGATTCATTGCAATATTGAAACCTTTCAATGCACTGGCACATACTGAAAGCATATGTCGCACATAATAATTTCTAATATTGCTATTTTTTTGACTAACGTAAATGAAAAGATTATGTAGAGAATTATTTTGATTCTGGCTTAATATTGAAAGCAAAGACTAACCTGGTTTGTGGCTTTTATTGGTGCAACTCAGTCTTTATTTTGGGTTAAATTAGATGGGAATGACAGTGATTGTCACCTGTTTCTCTTTATTCCTTAGGACACTCACAACCTGAGTTATCTTCTTTTATTCCAGTGGTTGCATAATTTCACTTCACCTCATGAGATAGGCTGCATGCACTTTCAGTTGAATGCTAGTCTTACCATTTCTGTTGAAGACAGAAAAGCTTAGCTATAATGATCACCTTCAGATTTTTTTAAAAAGCAAATCATGTCTTGATAAAGTAACACCAGGTAAATAAAGCTGCTCTAGTCCACTGGCTGACTCCGTCTCACAGCCCTAGACCATTATGCTGTCAGTCCAGAAACAGGACTAGCTTTAATGAGGTGCGTACGCTGGGCTGCATTAGCTGCCTGAACAGATGTCTGAGTGATTAAAGCTCCCATGTGGATCATGGTTTTTGTGTTTCCTTGAATCTCATTTGCCTTCTGACCTAAGAGTTCCATCATATATTCCCACTTGATGCTTTATTTTTCCTCTTCAACTGCTAACTGCATGATCAAAGTACCTTATAAATAGTTTATTATGAAAGGTCATCTTCCTGGAGTTTGTATGAAATTAATTCTTTCTTTGTTACTTTTAGAAAATTCCAGGGTCAATAAAAGAAATGATACTATTTTAGACTTTCAAATGCTCTTTTGGGATCAGGTGGTTGCTGGTTTGTCTGGGATTTTTGTCTGGGTTGCAGAACTGTGGTGAGTGTGAGGACAAAGATGTGCTATTGCCTAAAACAGACAAAATAATCTTAAATGTCCCCAAAGTATAGTCAGGCCATGATTTGAAATGGTCATTGCACCATCTCCACCCTATCCAACAAACTGGCTTTTGGAACTTGGTTTATCGGTTATAGAGAGAGGAAAGGGTTGGTTGACAGACTTTAAACCTGTGGCTCCAGCCAGTCTAGGCACTTTAATGTGGATTTTTAGATCACTAAGCCAAGTCGTGTAGTGCTCAGAAACCCTGTATTTATATACAGATAACGATTATACCAATCAAGTTGACATTCTAGTACTAAGAATTTCACCACATTTCATTTATATCTTCAAAAGTGTTATTGTTTAATCTCATCACATGAGTCAATATGAATCCAAGCCAACTCTTTTTTTCCCTTACAATATCAATTAGAAGTAATTTTATTTAGCATTTTTTCCATGTACTATACTCTCAAGGACATTGGAATTAGTCTTGGTAAAGTATTATAATTCTGAAATTATCTTTGAAGATATAGTGAAAGACAAAATACAGCTTTTTCTTTGTTTTAGCAAAACCCATGTATTACAGAAATAGATGTTTGTAAAGAAAGAATTTTGGAATGTACATTTTATGTCATTTTGTCATTCGAGGGAAAAAATAATTTCAAAATGCTATTGTTCGTAATTCTCGTATTCTTATCTGCATATTTTACATGTGTTAGCCCATATTGGGCCTTCAGTACAAGTCTCACAGTCATTTTCTGGGCATCTAAGTTACACAAATCAAGAGTGGTTGGTTTGCGTAGTGGTGGAAATGCAGACACCTTGCAGGAGAGTCTGAGTTCACTTCCTTTTCTTGGTTCCTTCTTGCAATCTCAAACTGGGAACAGGGTTGGACACTGCGACAGTCGGGGTCCCGCTGCCCACTTGCGAGAGCTGGACAGTGCTGTAAGCTTCTTGCTTTGGCCCTGATCCAGCACCAGCTGTTGTGGCATTTGAGGACTAACTAGCAGTTGAAAACTGGGGTTTCCTCTGTCAAATAAAACAAAATACAGAAAAATGTGAGTAAACAGTGAAACTAATATTTTATTCAAACCTGTGCTGAAAGTACATGTATTGTCCATCATCTAATGAGTGTTTCTCACATCATGGCAGGGATAATGATATGAGTAGTATGAATGCCACTTTATGTTACAGAAGAAAATATGTTCATTGTTAATAAAATGTGGCATTCCAACTTATAATGTGTAAAACAGATTGATGCCAAAAGCTGAGGATTTACTTGATGTGGCCTTAATACGCATATACACAAGGCAGCAAACGAAGCCCAGCAGTGTTAATCACTTGTTCTGTGCTCTCCATTACAGTAGATGGCAAATTAACTATCTCAAAACTCGGCATAACAGGAATTTCTAAATGCTTAAATTACACAGTTGGATCGCCTTAACTTTAAAATATATGTTAAAAGATTTTCTTCCACTACAAGGAAGCCTCAAAGAAAGTGATGCTACTATGTCTATTCCCTAGAACGGAATAAAAGAAAGAAACATTATTGAATTCTCCTTTTATAAGATAAATAATGACAACACCGAAGCCATTATTTTGATTCATGGGCATGTAAATTTGATTCTATTTTTGCAACTCACTTGCATAAGGTTGAAATCATCCAGTGAAATCAATTAACTTAAGGTATTTCAGCCATAAGATGCCTTCTGCTGCGTATCATCCTCTCATAGATTCTAAGTTGCATCACATTAAAAGTCAAATACAAACCACGTCTAACAGCAGAGCTAGAAATTCATATCAAGCGACCAAAGATGACTACACTGAATGGATCTAATTTCATAAAAAATAGGTAATATTTTCACAGTTCTTCTATATGCAAGATAGATGAATTATGGGATCTCCTATTAGATTGCTTTATGAGTCCCACAGATAATCTTTGAAGGGGAAATGAATGATGTAATTGTTGCTCTTAAGCCTGAGAAAGAAAGATGAATTTAAGAAAACAGATGGATTTAACTATTAGAATACACCAAGACATTCCTTTGTAAAAAGATAGAAGCTAGGATAGACTGAATAATCAAATATCTGAATTTGTGTCCAGTATTTTGGAGCTCAGTATCTACTGATCCCACATGAAAAAAACTCAGACGAACAGAACAAGTCTCTTGTATTTATTATGCACACATTTAGGAGAATAATAATACTTCCCACCTAATCCTTTCTTTCTCACTCGTACCCTCTCTCCTTACTGTTCTAATTTTTGCAATGACATACTTTCAACTGTCAATTTTGTTCATATACATTACATTTTTTCATAATCTGTGTTTTCGTTACCATGGATCAGAGAAAACATACAGTATTTGTTGTGTGTGTATCTGTGTTTTGGGAGACTGGCTTATTTCACTAAACATAATAGTCTCAAGTTGTATCTTGTTGCAGACAAGATATAATTCTTTTTTATGGCTGCATATATACTATTGTAAGTTGATGGACATAAGTTCATGGACATCTGGGTTAGGTCAATTATCTCAGCTATGGTGAGCTGAGCTGCTATGTTTTGGGAGTACAGGTAACTTTTTTACATGCTGGATTCATTTCCTTTGGGTAAATTTTCTGGAGTGGGATGGATAGGTCATGTGGTAGAACTATTTTCAGATTTCTGAGGAATCTCCATATTGTCTTCCATTATGGTTGTACTAGTTTACGTGCATGTCAGTAGCATTTTTAGGGGGCCTGTATCCTCACATTATCGCCAACATTTGTTATTTGGTTTCTGGATTGCAGCCATTCTAACTGGGATGAAGTAACATTTTTTATTTACATTGCCCTGGTGCTCTAATGTTTCTTAGCATCTTTTCATGTGTCTGTTGGCAATTTGTATTTTATCCTTTGAAAAATGCCTGTTCTTTAGCTCATTTCTTAACTGGATTATTGTGTTAAGTTTTTTAAGCACCTTAAAAATACTGGAATTTAGTCCTTTATTCTTTACTTAGGGTTTCTTATGATTCTCTATGAATTTTCCAAGTCTGAAAAGAGTATCTTTAATATTTTGTTTGGGATCATGTTCAGTCTGTGAATTGCTTTGTGTTGTATGCACATTTTGATGAAATTAATTCTTCTACATGAATGAATATTTTACCTCTTTTTGTGTTTTTATTTCCTTAAGATTTTGTAATTTTCATTGTAGAGATCTTTCACATCCTTGATTAGTTAACCCATGGTATTTAAATGTTTTGATAGCTATTTTGAATTGCACTGATCTTACACATTCTTTCTCACCCACGGTTTGGTTTATGTATACTAGGTTATTGACTTGATACACTGCAAATTTATCAAACTCTACCATGAGTCTCAGAGTCAGTGAAGTCTTTTTGGGTCTTCCTATATTTAAGACCCTAGTATCTGCAAGTGAGGACAACTGACTTCCTCCTTTCCAATTCATATCCCATTCATTTCCTTTTCTTGTCCAGTGGCTCTGGCTAAAGCATCAGATACATTGAATCGTAATGGTGAAAGTGACTGGGTAAACGTCTGGTCGCAGATTTACTGACAATGCTTAGTGTGGATTTGTCACATATCTTCTTGATTGTCTTCAGCAATGTTCCTTCTATATCAAATCTGGTTAAGATTTTAATCCTGAAAGGATGTAGTGTTTTGTTAAACGTTTTCTCTGGCTATTGAGACAATCATATGGTTTTTATTTTTCAATTAATGTGTTGTAACAAAATTGTTTATTCACATATGTTGAAACATCTCTGTAAACTATGGTTGAATCCAACTTGGTGTGGGTGAGTGATCTTTTTGATGTGTTGCTGGGTTTCATTAGCTAGTTATCTGTTGAGTATTTTTGCATCTATGTTCATTGGGGTGTGGCTCTTTAGTTTTTTCTTTTTTTGTCTTGTGTGTTAAAATTAAGATGATCTTGGACTCCGTGAAGGACTTGGGACGATTCCCTCCATTTCAGTTGCTTTTAATAGTCTGAAAAAGATTGGATGTAGTTTGTCTTAAAATGGTTGGTAGAATTAAGCAGTGAAGCCATCTGGTCCTGGGTTCTCCTTTGTTGAGTGTCTTTAGGACCCATTCAGTCTGTTTTTGTTAATGGTCTACTTAGGCTTTGTATGCCTTTATGACCCAATTTGGGTAGGTTTTATGTGTCCAGAAATCTATGCAGTTCTCCTAGATATGCCAATTTATTGCCATATAGTTGTTTGTACTAATTCCTGATGATTCTTTTTCTGTAGTTTCCATTGTAACTTCACTTTTTTCATCTGATTTTATTGATTTGGACCTTCTCCCTCCTTTTGTTTCTTGGGCCAATTTTCTTAAAAATTTTACTTTTCAAGAAAAGTCAGCTCTTTAGTTTGCTGATCTTTTGAATCTTTTGTTTTGAATTTTATCTCTGGTCTATTTTTTTCTTCCTACTAATTTGGGGTTTGATTTGTTCTTGTGTTTTGAGATATTTGATGCCTTTCTAACTTCTTGACGTAAGAACTATTGATGTAAATTTTCCTCTTAACATAGCTTTTGCTGAATCTCATAATATTTGATAGGTTGTGTTGCCATACTTCACTTGTATGATTTTAAACATTTCTTTTCAAACTATACGAGTGTTGTCTGTTATGATAGCAGTAACTGTGTTCCTTACATAACACATTTCTCCATATTTACTTCTCGAGGATGTTACGTTGTTGAAAGACACTTTATTATGTTTCTAATGATGGATTAAGTCCTGTGTCATGTCTGTCTAAAACATTTTTTGAGCCTTCTGAAATTAAGTTTCAATTTCCTACATGCATACGAATTTAACCTCTTTTTGTTCTTAATATTGATCTTGTCATTGATTCTCACTTATTAGCAGAAAGCAACTTGTACAATGCTAAATGTCTTGAACAATATTTAGTGTGCAGAAAACAAGTTTTAGCCTTAACTGGAATTACTTCACCTGCCTCATGGCAGGAAGATATTAAATGAACAACAGTATTTGTGGAGCTGTGTAATATACACCTGAGTAGCCACACACGGGAGCAAAAAAATAGAAAAGAATCAGTATTTTAGAGATTTAATCCATATAGCTTAATTCTGATTCTTTCTTGAACAATATTTGAAATCACTCTACTTTTTCCCCTTTGCAAATGCATCCCTATAGCAACAATAAAACCTCTACTTATTAAATACTTACAGTGTGCTTGACATTTTCTAAGCATCTGCAATTGATTCTGCTAATCTTTACAACAATACTATAAAGAAATTTCATTGTCCTTGTTTTACAAAAAAAAAAAAAAAAAAAAAAGGAAATTGAGGTACTGGGAGGTTAATAGTCCAGGTCAACATCTGGCCAGTGAGAAATATCTACAGCCTCTATAGATTGCTTTTTACAAATGGTCATCATGGGATATATCCTCGGTTCTTTTTATTTGCCTCACTTTTATTTGGTCCTACTTTTAGCTGAGTATCAGTGGGATTTTGAATGAGTGAATATCAACTATCTGGTATTATTTCCAGCTCTTACATATGCCTTACATTGAACTGGTTTAGTTCTGCATTTAATGTCCTCCATGTCATCACAAATGTCATTAATTTTTATACCACTGTGCTACTTATATAATTGTTCTGCTTCAAAGACAAGTTTACTTTTTTTTTTAAAGCAAGAAAAGTATAGCATCCAAATGGTTGCGATGTCTAGGATTGGATAGGCCAAAGCCAGGAGACTGAAGCTCCGTCCAGGTCTCCCATCCAGGTGGTAGTGGCTTGAGATCTTCTGCTGTTCTTCCAGATGGGAGTTAGATTAGAACCGGAGTAGCCAGGACTTGAACTATTGTCCATGTGAAATGTTGGAGTGTGGGTGGCAATTTAACCCTCTGTGTCGTTACGCTGGCTTCATGCTGAGAATCTTTAAATTCTTCCCCGGCTATTATGAAATTTAATATTCTGGGCTTTAGTTGGCCTGGACAACACTTGGATTAATCCCTCAACCTGTTCTCCCTTCTCCTTCTAGGACTCTAGTGACTTTCATTCAACTTTTTAAACTTCTGGACTCACAGCAGGAGCCCAAATCTCAATCCAGATTTCCATCATGGTGGCAATGACCAAAGCCCTTAATCCGCCACCAGCTCCCTCCCAGAAAGTTCAGTAGCTGAGCCAGCAGCAGAACCAGCACTCAAACTATCTCCCCCTTATGGGATGCACGCATCCTAGACGATTGCTTAGACACTGTGCTAAATGCCACGCCATTACTGTTAGTTTTGCTTTGCATGTTGATTTTGTGTCTTGCAACTTTAATGAATTTGTTGAGTTTCGATAGCTTTTTGGTGTAATATTTTGTATCTCATATGTTAAAGGTCATGCAGTCTAAACATCTGTGGGCAGCTGACGGTGGCATCACCCTAGCAGCCCCGGCCACAGCACCTTCCTTCTGCCTGTGCTTCAAAGCCAGCTGTGTTGCAGCGGTACGGCAGCTAGCAATTCTTCCTGCTCCTCAAATCCACAAAGCCCCTCTGAGCTCCTGTGTTCTGAGGATAGCTACTTCTACTTTTTGTTCTCCAAGCTCTAGAGAAGGTAACTACTTGCTGCAATTATACTCTGTGTGAATCCTTTAATCCTCTGTGACCAACTGCTAACCCCTAAATAGTGTGTGTTGAAATACCTAATGGGATTTCTCTACCCCAACCAAAGCGTCAGTGATACCTTCGGTTTTAGGATTTTCTTTGATTATCCAAGTTCTTTTCTCTACTAGTCAAGGCACTTTATTTTTTAATTTTATTTTTATTGGAAAGTCAAATATACATAGAGGAGGAGAGACAGAGAAGAAGGTCTTCCGCCCCATGATACACTCCCCAAGTGACCACAGTGGCCGGTGCTGCGCCGATCCGAAGCCAGGAGCCAGGAACCTCCTCCAGGTCTCCCACCCAGGTGCAGGGTCCCAAGGCTTTGGGCCGTCCTCGACTGCTTTCCCTGGCCAGAACAGGGAGCTGAATGGGAAGTGGAGCTGCTGGGATTAGAACCGGCGCCCATATGGGATCCCGGGGCGTTCAGGGTGAGGACTTTAGCTGCTAGGCCACGCTGCCGGGCCCAAGTCACTTTATTTTACCATGGGTACTTTTTCTTCTTCAACTGACTTCCCCCATCTATCAATTATGTACTACAAGTGACTGAAAGTTTCTTTTCATATCTGTCAAAATGTAGCATCAAAGAGTAGGGGACTTTGATCTCCTGCTCCAGGTTTCAGACACTGGACCTACCGTTTGTCATCTTCAAGGCCCTGGTAGATTTGTCGTCAACCCCAGAAAGTGCTAAGATAGGGAGAAATACAATGTCAAAAAAATGCTATGTAGAAGGTTACAATACCTGCCCTTTATTTTAAAATTAGTGTTTTACCCTTTTCTATTTTGCACAGGGAAAAAGGGGGGGGGAAAGGCATAGAAACAAGATCTGAACAGTAAGAGAAAAGAAACAAACAAAAAAATAGGCAAAAGAGATCTAGACGAAGAAATTGTGTGTGTGTACTCTTACCGTTTATATATACTACTGGTTTAAAATACAATTTTAGGGACTGTTGTTCCAATACAGTGGCTAAAACTCCTGCTTGCAAACCAAATATCTTATGACAGACTGCCAGTTCATACGCTGGCTCTTATGCTACTGATTCACCTTCATGCCAAAGCACCTGCAAAGGCAGAGGCTGTGGATTGGCCAAGTCCAGGGCAGACAGGATGAGGTCCAGGCTTCCAGCTTCAGGGCGCTCCAGACCTGCTGCTGTGGCCATTCGGGCCATGAAGATGTAGACAGATCTCCCTCTTCCCTGCTCTTCCCCTGCCTTTCAAATAAATATCTTCTTAAAAATATAGGATAATTATCTGCACACTTACTGCAGACCCCTGTAATAGTGAGACATACACAAAACTACAAGTGTGTGCATTTGATGTGTATTTTTGTATTTTATTTATAATTCTAATATATGTTTAATCAGTACTGCCAGACTTACTGAAATGTCAGGGAAAGAATTTGCCTTTATCCCTAAAAACTTGGAAAGACAACTGGTATTAAGGATTTAAAATGCATTATCCTATGTTTTCTTCCTTGTTTTAAGTATCTCTTCAATATCAAATAAATGTAAAATACATTGAAATATTAGTACTTTAATAACTGATGATAGTTTTACTGAAACTGCAGGAAGAAGTCTTGGTGAAAAATATACCCAGCTAAATTTGCTAAATTTGCAAAAGTAAGGAATGTTAAAGTGGGTGAATGCAAATTATGATTAATAAAATTCCTGTGAGTTTGTCTAAATAATGACAGTAATTGGCATCTAACATCTGGATTTTTGGAATATTTTAGAAATATGTATGATTCATTCTGTTCTGAACTTTAGCTGCAGAAAATTCTAATGCACACATCCTTTTGGCAGGTAGAAAGTCATATCTGCCTCTTTTGCTGCTTTCAGCAACATTTCCTGAGTACTGCTGTGTAAGGCAGGAGTCCTGCTCAAAAAGAAGTCACCTTTTTACTCTCAGGGTGGCAGGCAAACAGACACAGAGGTCCCATGTTCAGCTATGCCCCCTGCATCTTAATATGTGCTTACGGGTAACGGTGGCAGGCAGTCAAGTCATCACACAGCACAACTGTGTCGGCTCTTGGGCTCAGCGAGAGTGACGACAGGGAATGTGAACAACTTTACTGTGAGGGTCCTCTGCTCCCAGTGCCTGCCAGCTCTCCTGTGCAACGACAGGGTGAGCAGTGTGGAATGCTGCTTCCATGAGCTACACCAGTGAACCATGAGTGAGAAAGCAATACTGAATGGATGGAGCAAGGCTCTCCAGTCTTCATGGTGGCTGTGGTCACTTTCCACAGCGGTCCAGTTGCAGAGCTGATAGGTAATTTGATGCCCATCCAGTAAGTCAGTCGTTTGGCTACTTTCATGAGGTATATGTCCAATCCATCAGGCTGTTAAGAGCTGGCAAGCTAAGGGTGATAAGAAGTCCATGGCAATAGCAATGGTATCCTGATTGTTGAACAGAATACAGGCAAAGGATGCATCTTGAGATTGTACCTATCACAGCTGGCAACTTGAGGATTTGAGTGGAATGCCCATTGTTCTACTACCTTGGTGTGTGTGTGTGTGGTACAGGAGTTGTGACTGCCCCTACTGTTGATTCTTATCCTTTTGAGTAACTATAAGGCAGGACTTGGAAAGTACCAAGGACCCATCATTTTTCTCATCATTGGAGGATGCCACACTGGGGCTGCAGAGTTGGCTCCAGTGTGAGGCGGTCTGGGAAACTGGCCATCTCAAGCCCTAACGCTGCTTTCAGAGTCTCTTTTGTGCTGCAGGTTGCCTGCTGGAGTCTCTGCCTGCAGCCTAGCATTGGTCTTGCACAGAAGGATGTTAGAAAGGCCCATTGTGTGGCTCCTGCCATGGCCGGGGGTAGCTTTCTGCTCTGATGTGTCTCTGAGCAGAATGCTCCTGGCTGGCCTGAGATGAATCCTGCTGACTATGCTAGGTATATAATGTGGGAGCTCCACACCAGGAAGAGCAGTCAGATGAAGGTAAGCTAACGCACATCCGTGGAGCCGACAACAGGTGCACGTCCCTTTAGCCTCAGTTGGCAGGTGAACAGTCACAGGAGACTACACCATTACTCTCACAGCACCAAGCGTGCACACTCAGAAGTTCCAGTTACGCAGCCGCATCTGTGCTTGCAGTCAATAGTGACAGACCATCAAATGTTCCATGACAGAATTCTATCAGATGCTTGGCTGGCTGGCTAAGTTTTATCAGTCACTGGACTGGTCATGCCCAGGCATCATCAGAAGTTCTTTCATGGGAGCTATCCATCTACCCTGTGCTCCTTAGCTTTCTACTCACGGTAGATGGAATTAATTCTCAGCTATATATAGCTACTTATAGAATGCATCTATACACTTACAGATAAAATACCAATGAGCTTTGAATAAGAACAAATTTCATGCATTTCACCTAGTTTTAAGAGCATGACACTTCTCACCTTACACTCCTTCCCACATACCTCCTCAATGTTTAAAATTTTACAAGGATATGATTACAATGTTCTTCATATTCAAAAGCTTATTCCTCCACTAAATAAATAATTCATCAAGTAGTATACAGAAAAAACGCTGTTCCATGTGCTCTTTACAAAATCAACAGACAGAAGATGGTTTCTCAGGTTTAGAAGAGCAAAGTCAGTCTTCCATTCAACAGTTCAGATATGCTTTCCCTACATTCATTGCTGCAAGCGGGACAGTAAACTGAATGTTGTTTTTAATACCAGAGATTTTGAAACTCTCCAGCGTATGTGGTTAATGAAATCAGAGCAAGTGGCAAATTTTACTAATGCTTGGTACACTTACATGCAGGTGTTTCAGATAACTTCCTGGAGATGTAAACTACATTAAGATGTTTTACATGATAAATAACACATTGTAAAATAGATGTTGAAAATGCTCAGAAACAGCTGTAGGTATTAAATAACAATACTTAGAGTAGTCTGGTACTCAAAGTAGACTAAATAAAGGGTTTATGAGTCCAATTATGAAGAGAGAAACCTACAGCTATGGAAGTGCCTGGACAGGAGGGAGCTGTGTTCTGATATTTGTATCTGTGGCACGCCTCATTTGGAATTTTGTAAACAAAGCATTTGCATGTAATGCTTCAATGAGTCAATGATTTTTTCTTTTTGGTTACATATTTCCAACAATCACAGGACTCGTTTTTTCTTTTATTATGATCACTATTTTCCATGATACAATTTTGTAGATATAGGAATTCCTTCTTTCCCCTCCTCTTCTTCCTTCCCTGACATCCCCTTCCACCATTTCCCCCATATTATCACAACCTTTAGAAACAGTTACAAATTGAACTTGTGCTATTGAAGTATATCATGGCACTGTGTGTATAGGTTAAGATAGAACAGCCGGTAGCAAACTGCCAAGGTATATGTAACTGTTTCACTGGGAGTCTCCTATTCTTAGGGAGCAGAGATATGTACTACAAAGGATCCTTACTTCCCAGTATGCTAGTCTCCATTATGTAATTCATATTACATTATATAATGTTATATACTTTTTCATATACATTATATAATTCATTCTACATAATTATTATAAATTTAAAACTCTATGAATATATATGGCATATGATATATAATATATAATACAAATGTATTATAATTCATTATACATAGAATAGAGGCATATAATTGATGATCCATCTACTTATTTTATACTTTTCACGATTTCTGTCATCTATCGGGGAGAACATATGGGATCTGTCCTTTGGGGATTGGCTTATTTCTCTGAGCATGACGATCTCCAGTTGAGATCATTTTGTTGCAAATGATGGCATTTCACTCTCTTATGGCTGGGTACTATTCCACTGAGTAGATGTTCAACTGTTTCTTTTTCCAGTCATCTGTTTACAGGCATCTGGCTTGTTTTCATTGCTTTGTGGCTGTGGATTTGCGCTGTTAGTCATAGAGAGATGCAGGTTGCTTTCTCACTGCAGATTTCATTGGGACGCATTCCCAGGAGAGGGTTGGCTGGATCATGCAGCGGGTCCTTTCTCGGCTGTCTGAGCACTCTCCATGCTGGCTTCCACCATGGCCACACCAGTCTTCACTCCCGCCAATAGTGATATCTTTTTTCCCCACAACCTTGCCAGCAGTTGTTGTTAACTGATTTCTGTGTGTAGGCTACTCTTGCTGGAGTTAGCTGGAGCCTCAATGTGCTTTTTATTTGCATTCCTTAATGATTAGGGAGCCTAAACATTGTTTCATATTTTTATTAACCATTTGCATTTGTTCTTTTAAAGATGTCTGCTCATCCCCTTTGGCCATTTCTTAAAGGGTTGCTTATTTTACTGCTCTTGAGTTTCTGAAGCTTATTGTAGATTCTGAATATTAGTCCCCTGTCTGTTGTGTAGTGTGCAAAGATTTTCTCCCATTCTGTTGGTTGCCTCTTCACTGTGTTGACCATTTCCTTTGCAGTAAGGAAGTGTCTTAGTTTGATGTAGTGCGCTATTTAATTTGGACTAGACTCAGCTGGTAAGAACTTATTGATCACTGCAGCCATTTGATGATGAATTGGAGTTACCACCTGGAACAATGTGATTAGTATGATTTATTCCATGGTTTTACAGTGTAGAGGGGGAAATACATTAAAAGAAGCCAGTTAAGAACAATCCAAAAAAAATATGTGGAAATGAACAGCATATTTACCACTATGCCTGATTCTTGGTGCCTCTCTCTAGGTGTTCCAGCTGAAGTCAGCAAGAAAAAGCTAAAATGTGCTTTTCGAAAGGAAAAGCAGAAACACCTACCACATATATCACATAGCATCATAAGCATTCAGGTTATCTGAAAGAACCAACTTTTAAAATGAATAATAACATAGCAAATTTTGGAAAAATATGAAATTTCATTTCTCGCTGGAGGAATCACAATAGCTAGTAGAAGAGTACACTTATTCCAGTAATTAGGAAAATGAAAAGAAAGCCTTAGTTGAGGTATTTTATTATAACCTATGGATTTACAAAAAAAAAAAAAAAAAGAGTTGTGATTATTCTAAATGCTTTTCAAGCATGTAGTACAACTTGAAGCTACACAAATGGCCTACTGCCTTGATAAGATGGTGGGCAAGTAGAAAGGTGAAAAATGTGGCCAGAATTGAACCGAAGATACAGCATAACTAAGATTGTAAATGAAAACAGTAACTCATGCATACTCTCACACAAGGTGTGATGGTGTTTTTGTGAAGAGCAGGTCGGGCACAGTGGGTTACACCTTGCCTGCTTTGCTGGTATTGCTGTCACAGCAGGTATTTGCTCTGATTCTGAGCCAGCTCCCTGCTAATATGCCTGAGAATGCAACAGAAGGTGATGCCAAGTTCTAACATCACTTCCACGCAAGCTGGGGCCCTACATGAGTCCCATATCCTGACTTCGGACTGGCCTAGCCATCGCTGTTGCTTTCACCACCATTCCCTTCTCCCCCTCTCTCCCTTCCTCTCTCTTCCCCCTCCACTCCTCCTTCCCTTTCTTCTATCTTGCTCCCTCTCTCCCCATCTCTCCTTCTCTTCCTCTCACTTTCACTCTTTTATTCTCTTTGTCAAATCAATCTTTGAAAAATTGTAATGCAAAAAAGTGGAAGGAATTCACAATTGCCTTTTTCATATTTGGCTGTGAGTAGAAAGAACAGAATATGTTCTACCATGTGTTTGAATCCAGGAAATAAATCTTATGACATCACAGTACCAGGATAATTCATTCATTCCCAAAATGCCTAGGATAGAGCAAATTTATATTAAAACATTAAGGCTGACCTGGCTCTGTCACAGTTCCCAATCAGTCCCCAAATTTTGTGGAAAGCCTTTCAGATGGAGGAAATTTGAACACAGCCTTCAAGTACCTCTGTACTTTCAATTTAAATAAACAGCCACTCATAGTAAAGCAGAAAGCGCACACACAAACAATGCAAAGGCATGAAGAGCAAAGATGATAAAAATGGGAAGACACAGATTGAAGCACATAAATCAAATTGTGCAATACAGAATATGAAGAGATTATTGAAAACATATGAGACCATAAAATAAGATGAACATTTGAAAACAGTAATAAAAGAGAAAAGTTAAAACTGCATAAAAATCACTGGAGGGTTAAACTGTAAACTTGCAGCTATCTTGGTACCCTCCGCCTAATGCAGTCTTAGACACTGTTCCTCAGATATCTGGGACCCACTGCAACCTTGAAAAGATCCTTGGGGTCAAAATTATTTTGGTAATAACAGTAAGCTTTTAATAGCTTTTTTCTACTACACTGATATTTGCAAAAACAATGATGGTTGACACTCATGCAGATCAGTTGAGCCACTGGCAGACTGAGTTACAACTGCAACTTTTATCACCCTGCATTTGCACTTAGAGTGGAAAATAAGACCACATAGGAATAAAAGCTAATGATTTACACACAGAACCCTTTGGTACATATCTTGAAGTATCTACTGCACACGTGAAAGCTATTTCAAGAAAAATAACATGATTGAGTTAACAAAGTCACTTAGACGAGAATTTTATCTCAGATAACTTACAAGCAATAATTCAGACTTTAGTGGTTGGCAGCTATTCTGAAAATGAACACGAATCTTTCATTTCAGAAAAAAATAATGGGCAGTATTTGTTACCAGTGATAAAGTTGGAGCCTGGAGTGAAAGAACTGTGGATGGTTGTCTCCACTGTCACAGACATGACAGCTTTCCAAGTCCAAAAGACTTGTCTGATGAGATCAATAGTGACAGTAGGAAACTTTATAGTTTGATTTGTATGCTCAAGTGTATCAACATTTGAAAATCTGCATACCACAGTGAATCGGGACTGTCCAAATGATAGGTCATGATATCTCAAAGGCGTGTTAGGTAACATATGTAGAAGTGCTTGGGAGATAGACTGACGGGGCAGCGTGTAAAAGTTCACTGATACTGTTTTGACCATCTGTTAGGATATTATCTACTTTGTCACATTTTAGTGCCTTTGTAAATAAGAACATTCCTAATGAAAAAAAATTCATCCTTTTCCACATATTTACGTTAGCTTGTCTGCCATTAAATCAAAATCAAATACATTTATAAAACTAACCTCCTTGTGACTTAATTTCTTATGTAACTATAATTATTTCAAAAATTATTATTTAATAAAGTATATGTGTTCTAGAACATTTTAATTTATGTTGGCAGTTTAAAAGTTTATTAATTATTGTTATTTATACAATAAGGTCAGTTAAGTAATAGCTTGCTATTTCTTCAATTCCTGGTATAGTGAATTTTAATACCCATATAGACAAAAGGTTTTGAGGGACTTCAACAGATTTGAAGGGCGATAATGAAGCCTGAGATATTTAAGAACATAGCTATAGAGGAAGTGTGAGCACAGGAATAGTTATCTTTGAAGAAGATACACAGAACAGAGAAAGATCATGAGAAAAACATGAATGAAAACAACAGTGTTAGAGATGAGGTAACTAATGCACTCATCTGTTTTAACAGATTCCAGAACTTCAAAAGCGAAAGGAGACCTGGCTCCATCGCATCACATGTTGGAAAATGCACGGATCTTTTAGACTGAACATCACATAAAATCTCAGCTTTAGGAAATGCTGTGGAACTCAGACAAGAGACATAAAAATAACTGATACTTAAGACACCTTGTAATAAAACAGCTATATGTCAAAGATAAACAATTCAAATTACATTAACAGAAAATTACTTGTGCAGAACACATAACATTTACAATAGAATTCATAAAAGCAGCAAGGGAAGCCAAGATGTTTTTAGAAGATATTAAGCCATTTAATATAAACATCCAGCCCATTCTCATTCAAGTAATGCAGTAAAATCAAGATACTTTAATATAAAAAATGGAATTTATATCTATTTAATTTACTGATTGTTAGGAAGGAAAAATAGGTCCTGGAAAGAAGATCTGAAAATTAAAAACAAAAAGGGCTAAGAAAAAATATAACCCATAAGGCGGGTAGATCTAAACATGTAACATGTAAGGCATAATGATAGTGTTCAAAATGTGTAGTTAAAGATACAAGATGATATTAAATTGTTATTGAGTATAGTTTATAGAGAGAATTCAAGTCTTGCATTTGGTGCTGAAGAAATATTTGTATTTAAACTTTAGACTCTGTTAGAAATTTTTAAAGGTAACCATTCAGAGAATACTACGAAAGTAGAGTGCTTAACACAGTCATTTCTATCTTTAAACATCACAATTGAAATGTTAATGGTAAAAATTAAAAATTGTAGTAAATATGCAACTTTAAGTAGAAGAAAAATACTTCAGTTATCACGATAAATAAAAATAGAACTCCTACTGATAATGTCCTTAAACAAATCCAAAATTTAGTAGAAACGCAAAGGTTACTTGAATTTGTGCTATCACGTTGACAAAAAGATGATACATTGCTAAAACATATAAATTATTTCAAGAGTAAGACTATAATATCATTCATAGAAATAAAATATTAAAGCAATTTCCATGAAATGAAATATGAGAAATTAATTCTTTGTTACATTCATTCACTATGATGTAATTAAATTGCGTGGGGAAGTTGTGATAGTTGGTATGGAAAAGCAAAATATTTAATATGTGGACTAAAAATCATCATTTTTCTATAATTACATAAATAAAAGAATAAGGGAATAAATACAAACACTGTTAAAAGGGTTCAGTGTATTTTATGAATCCGGTGTTGCCATGTTGCACATTTGTTATTGTGACAGTATCATTAAAATTGTAATTTAGGAAAAATAAAAATAATAAAATAAAACTTTAATAGATTTTTGAGAACATGGAGGACTTATTGGTGTTTATGCTGAATTTATTTGACGGCATCAATCTGGTGGTCCAATTTCATTTTCTGTGGAATCATTTGGCCTGTATTGTGAGAATGAGTAGCATAAAGAACACATCTCTGCCATAACACTGTATGTATCTGTGTTTCCATCATCTGTTACCAAGCCTGCTGTAACCCTCCTTCCTCCTGGGTATTTACTAGACACACAGCAGTGAGTCATGCATCAGGGCCTGTGTTCATCCACCCTAAAATAGACACCACTGTCAGTGCAGGGAGATTCTTGTTTTAAATATGAGGTCTTTTTCTGTCACTCACCAATCTTCAAATTTTCCAGGAACGATACTGGCTGGTAGCAATGGACATGAAGTAGAGCACTTTCTCTGCACCTGGGTCCTCCCGCTTCGCATTGGTCTTGGCCTGTCTAGAAGACGACAGAAGGTAGGCCTGTTGATTTCCATGCAGATTTGAAATATCTGCCAACTGCTCAGAGGCATGTCCAACATCTATTTAGCATCTGAAGGAATCAGTGCTGGATCTAGTGAGCCCTGTGACCTCAGCACCATTGCTGATGACACCATCTTAAAGCAGCAATTCTCTCGGCTTCCAGGTAAGAACAACAATTCAGAACCCAAGTAGAATATTCTTTTGATGGTCTGGAATCCTTCGGGGAAGTTTTGTGAGTTGTGTTTGTGAAGGATGAGATGAATGTACAATGTACCATTTGAGACTGCAAGATCTTTTCCAGCAGATGCAGCACATCTGAGAACAGACTGGGCTCTGCGCAGGAGGCAGGAAATGATCGTAACCTTTATCACCCTATCTTTCAGATAACATGTCATTACACATATTACACATTTATCAAGATATAAACACCTCTTCTGATGCGTATTGCTACCAAAGCCACAGTGGTCTATTATCTGTCTGCACAGGCACAAAGTTTAGGCTGTCAATCTGATCTATTGGGTTATTGCATTAAATACACTCATTTGCTGCTTTTTAGTCTGTAATTCGCATAAAATGAATAATGTTCCTAGATTTCACAATTTGGGTTAGGAGCAGTGTACTTCTTTGCTCCTGTCTGTATCCCATCCCCCACCTCCCTACTTGTTTCTCTTTGTTAAAAATAGTAAGAACAGTGCACTTGCTGTTCACCTTGCAATCACAGGCTTAATGCCTCCTTTAGACAGATATTTAGACAAACAGCCAGTAGCAAAGTCCTCACTGTTCCTCCAGAGCCAAGGTAAAGGCTGTGATCCAGTCTCAAGTGTCAGTCTTGCTGAAATAGATTACACATTTTGTACTCTGTGTATCAGTTTCCATAGGACAAAGAAAAGATCTGGCATTTGTGATTTACAGACTGGCTCACGTCTCTATTCATATTTGTTGTAGTCGTATCCATTTTGCTATAAAGGACAGGATTTCTTTATTTTGGTTGAGTAGTATTCCATAGTGTACAAATACCACATTTTCTGACTTCTGGGTTGATTCCATATTTAACTGTTGTAAATTGACCTGCAATGCACGTGGATATAAAAAAATCTCTCTCCCATACATCGATTTAGTTTCCATTGGGTAATTTCCCAGGAGTGGGATGGCTAGGTCATATGGTAGATGAATTTTCAGATTCCTAAGGAATCTCCTAATGGTTGGACTAGTTCATACTCCCACCAAGAGTGGATTGAGGTACCTTTTCCCCACACACTCCCCAGCAGATGATAAACATCCTAACTGGGGTAAGGTAAAACTTCAATACAATTTTTATAATTTTTATTTATTACTCTGATGGTTAATGATCCTTTTTTTTCCATTTGACTGCTAGCCATATATATTTCATTCTTTGAAAATCTTCTATTCATATCTTTTGACAATTCCTTAGCTGGATTGTTTGTTTTGTTGAGTTTTTTGAGATCTTTATTGACCTGGGATATTAAACCTTCTCCCATTTGGATGCCTCTTCTTTGCAGAGTAGAAGTTTCTTAACTTGATTTAATCCCATCTTTCCCCCAATTCCTGTGCTCCTGTGGTCTTTTGCAAAATTCTCTGCTTATGACTGTATCTTGCAGAGTTCCCCCATTGCTCCCCTCTAGAAGTGTGAGGATATTAGGGCACAGATTTAGATCCTTGATCCATTTTGAGTTGATTTTGTAAAAGATGTTAAGGCAGAGTTCTTGTTTCATGCCTTTGCACACATATACCTGATTTTCCCAGCAATTGTTGAAGAGACTGTCCTTTCTCCCTGGAACAATTTCAGTTTGCTAATCAAAAATTAATTGGCTCATAGATCTGTGGGCTCATTCCTAGGATTTCTACTCTGTTCCTTTGGTTTTCTCGTCAGTTTTGTGCATGCACAGGGCTGTTCACTGTGTCTGTCCTGTGGTACTTCCTGAAGTCTGACATTCTGATGCCTCTAGCTTTGATTTGTTAGTTATGAGTGCTTTAGCTGTCTGGGGGTCTTGTGTTTCCATAAGACTTTTTCCAGATCAGAAAAGAATGTCAAAGGTATTTTGATGGTGATTGTACTGACCCTATAAACGGCTTTGTTAGTATGGATATTTTGATGACATTAATTTTACCAATCCATGAACATGGAACATTTTTCTATCTTTTGCTGTTTTCTATGCCTTTCCTTAATGTTTTGTAATTTTCATCATATATAATCCTGACTTCCTTGGTTAAATGTATTCCAAGTTACTTAGATTTTTTGTTTTGCAGCTATTATGAATATGACTGATAAGTTCTTTCTCAGCAATAGAACTGTCTGTGTGTACACAGGCCATAGATGTTTGCATATTGATTTTCTATCCTGCAACTTTGCCAAAAACTCTGAGGAGATTCAAAAAGTTCTTACCTGTGTCATTTGGTTTTCCTATATTCAGAATTCTGTCATCTGCAAGCAGAGATAGCTTGAATTTCCCCTTTCCTGTGGGTATCCCCTTAATGTCTTTTTCTTATCTAATGATTCCAGCTAGAACTTCCAGCTATGTAGAATAACTGGTAGGAATGGGCATCCTTGCCTGTTTCTAGATTTTAGTGAAAGTGCCTCAACTTCTCCCCACCCATCATGCTAGTGTTTGTTTTTTCATGTATTATCTAGAATGTGTTTAGGTACGTGTCTTCTATACCTAATTTGCTTGAGGTATTTTTTTTTATCATGAAAGGATATTGTATTTTATTAAATACCTTCTCTGTATCTATTGAGGAAATAGTTTTTTTTAAATTTTCAGCTTGTCAATGTGATATAACATTTATTGATTTCTGTTTTTGGAATCATGCTGCATAACGGGGATAAATCCCATTTGGCCTATAGGAATCATCCTTCTGATGTGTTGCTGTATGCAGTTGTCTAGTATTTTGTTGAAGATTTTTGCATAGATACTCATCAGGGACTTGGTCTATAACTAACTTTCTTGTATGTTTTTCCTAGTTTGGGGATTAAAGTGATGCTGTTGTTGTAGAAGGAGTTTGAGAGGATTCCCTCGTTTTCAATTGTTTTTGAATGGTTTGAGAAGCATGAGAACTAATTCTTAGAAAGTTTAGTAGAATTTGGCAGTGAAACTATCCAATCCTGGAATTCTTTCTGTAGGGAAGCTTTATATTATTGGTTAAATATACGTCTTAGATATTGTTCTAGTTTAGGTTTTTTGTGATATCATGACTCAATTTAGATACATTTTATGTGCCCAGAAATGTTTCCTTTTCTTCTATACTGTTCTCTCTTTTTTTAAAGATTTATTTATTTTTTATTGCAAAGTCACATACATAGAGAGGAGGAGAGACAGAGAGGAAGGTCTTCCATCCCATGATTCACTCCCCAAGTGACCACAATGGCCAGTGCTGTGCCAATCTGAAGTCAGGAGCCAGGAACCTTCCCCCCAGGTCTCCCACCCAGATGCATGCAGGGTCTCAAGGCTTTGGGCCATCCTCAATTGCTTTTCCAGGCCACAAGCAGGGAGCTGGATGGGAAGCAGGGTTGCCGGGATTAGAACCGGCGTCCATATGGGATCCCAGGGCATTCAAGGTGAGCATTTTAGCCGCTAGGCTACTGCACCAGGCCCTTTTGTTACACTTTTCAATGACTTGACTGGTTTGTTGTTTTTCAGGGTCCTTGAGATACACTGTTAAATCAACTTGTGCTGCCTTCCAAATTTCTTGATGTAGGAAGTAACTGCCATGAAACTTCCTCTTCACATTGCCCTTGCTTTAGTCCACAAATTTTATGTTTGTGCTGTCATTTTCATTCATTTCCAGGGATTTTTAAATTTTCCTTTGGATTTCTTCTACCACCCACTGTTTTCTCAGTAGCATATCATTCAGTTTGTATGCATTTGCATATTCTTGAGAGTCTCTTAAGTTGTTAATTTCCAGGTTCAATCATGAGAGTCAAAAAATTCATGGAATGATTTCAAATTTTTTTACTTTATTGAGGCTAGCTTTATTGCCCAGTATATGGTCTAACCCTAGTGTAAGATCAATACACCAGACAATGTTTATTCTGTAACTGTCGTATGAAATGTTCTGTGTGTATCAATTAAGTCTGTTTGGCCCACGACACAGAGTAGCTTTTTTCTTTGAGTTTTTGTCTGGTGCATCTGTCTATTGCTGAAGATGGAGTTCTGGAAGTCCCCCATTATTATTGTATTGGTCTATGGCTACCTATAGATTCTTTAACAAATATTTTATATAGCCAGATGCCCTGGCATTAGGTTCATATCAATTTACTACAGTTACTTCTTAGTTAATTTATTATTATTATTATTATTATTATTATTATTATTATTATTATTTTATGATACAGTTGCATAGGACCTGGGACTTCCTTCCCTCTACCCAGCCTCACTTCTCCCCACTCCCACACACGCACGCACACACCACACACACACACACACACACTGATTTCCCCTGTATTATCACAGTAGTATAGCCCTTCATAAGCAGTCCTAAGTCTGTCACTCTGCTATTTAAGTGTATCCTGACATTGTAGGTATGGACAATGACAGAGTCCAGCCTCCTATTGTCTAGATATATAACAATTTTGTTGGAGTTCATCTTTGATTGGGAAGTAGAGATGCACACTGCATTTTATCTTCACTTCTAGATATATCTGATAGCCCCTATTACACAGTTACTATACATCCTGTTAAAAGCCATAAAAATCAACAGGAATAAAAACAGGAAACTTACAACAGCATGAAGTTAAATAACATGCTATGGAGTGACTAAAGTGTCACTGAAGAAATAAAAAAGAAAAAGACCTTTTTGTAGAAAATGATGTACTGTATGACATATGAGTCAGTGAAGAATTTAATAAAAGAAACTATTTTGAAGCAAAAATAAAAACAAAAAAATCAAAGCCTCTAACATGCAGCAACAACAATATTGAAAGGGCTAATGATCCTTTATTTTGCATGAAGGCTGCCTAATGATTCTTTAATCATTATGTAACAGCCTTCTTCATCTCTTTTGTTTTTGGATTAAAGTCTATTTTGTCTGACATTAAAATGGCCATGCCTACTTGCTTTTCAGAATAATTTTTGAAAGATAACATTTTGGCCCTACTATTTTTTTCTATGAATAGTTATTGTTTGCTTTGGTTTTCCTTATACATTTACTAGGTTTTCTACCATCACATTCTATCATATGGTGTTTGTCATTTACTATCCCTATGTGTAGCAAGTCAATGAAAATTATTTTTAGGGCTGGATGGGTTTCAGACTATTTTGTCTGCATTTATAAGAGTGAGCTTTCCTGGATGCAGTATTCTGTGTTGTCAGTTTCAGGACTTTGCCTACTCGTTATCTCATAGCCTAAGGGTTTCTGATGAGCAATGAGCTCTTTGTCTCATTGCAGATCCTCTGAGGTAATCTGGTATTTCTCATGGAACATTGTAGAATCTTTGTCTTAGTATTAAAAATTGAATGTAATCTGCCATAGAGAAAAATCCTTTCTTACTGTGCCCATCAGTTCCTTGTGCTGCCTGTATGTGGGTGTTCCTTTCTGCAGGTAGGGAAGTTGTAATTTTTCTGAACAGGCATGATAATCCATTCTTTCTTTGCACACCTTCATCAATTCCTGAGATAAGTATGCCTGGCTGCTCCATAGTGCCCCATACATGTTGAGCACTGGGTTGAACTTTTGGAATTTTCTGCTTGTGTTTTCAGTTAGATTGTGGTATTTCTATTGTGGATATTCCTTCTGCAACACCAAGCCTGTTAAGGCTTTCCAGGATCCTAATCTGGATTTCCCATGTGGATGGCAATCATCTGAGTTCAGTAGCCATTGCCCACTGCCTTTCTGGGTGGGCATTACAGGAAACTGGATTAAAAGCAGGGACATAACTCAAACTCAGATGCTTCACGTAGTATTTCATGTGCTGTGCCATAAGAGGCAGTGAGAAGACTAACAGAGAGTGGTCCCAATTCCTGGTTCGTTTCCTAAACACCTAATGGCCAGTGCTGAGACAGTCCAAAATCAGGATTCAGGAACTCAACTCTGCCTTTGGGGTATGGGGTTCTAACCATCATTGCTGCCTCCCACAGCTGACACAAGCAAAAGACTGGAAATAGAGAGAGTTGCAGTACTCACCTCAACCACCCTGATGCAAGACGTCTGCCCATAGTTCCTGTCACGTTTGATATGCAACATGTCCTTTGACAGGAAAAGGGTTTGGTTTTCTGTACTTTTAATAATATGTACTAAATCACGACTCCCACATTTGCTATTTGGCATTAAGGCAGTGTAAACTGTTTAGCTGGTCTTACCTGCCACTAAGATAATAGTACAAATTCTACTTCTGTTTATCCTCTCACCAGACAGGATAGATTTTGAGATACACTATTTAAAGTTCTGAGGGGAGAATTTCCATCATTTCAAAGACTCTTACAGAAGAGCTGGGTAGGTAACATACCGTGTCTATCACTGCCTTCACCTGGATTCTTCTAAGAAGTATTTCCAGTGTTTGAGTTTAGAAGCCATGTTGAATATTATCATAAAATATCCTGTCATACCTCATGCGTGTACAGTACTTATAAACCAGCTGGGCAGCCAATCAGTGAGCAATGATGCAACAGTCAGTGGTAATCTACACCAGTACAGTTGGCTTTTATTAAAATGCCTGAGAGACACAGATATGTACACGGAGACCACAAACTGGCTAGCTCCCATGTACTCTCCCTGGTAGGAATGGCCAGGATTTGCACTCTCTTCTAACTCTAATATGTTAAAGTACTAGAATATATAAATCATGATGCCTTACATTAAGTCAATTAGCAATGATTAATTTTGTTGTAAAATGTAAAAAAATGGTTACGGTTAATTTGTGTTTGGGTAGTTGACTATCATGGTGATGGTATAAAAAATCCACCCCATGAAGATATGCCATCAGGGTGATGGGCTGTGTACAGAACAGCCCAGAGGTAGGGAAGTGACACCACAGTGAAGACCCCCACCTGGGATACTAGCACTTTCCACCTGAACGTTCAGTGTGAGTCCTGGCTTTGCTTCCAGTTCCGGCTATTGACTCATACAGAGTTTGGGAAGTAGCAGATGACGGTTCAAGTACCTGACTCCCACCCACATAGGAGACCGGGGTGCAGTTCTGGGCCTCTGGCATGTTCAGTCTTACACAGTCCATTTCAAATGAAAAAATGCAAACAAATACATAAAAGTTCATATTAAAACGTGCAGTTCAAGCACTTACTAAGTGGAATTCTTTTGCAATGGAATATACGTTGCTGCTGGATAAAACAATAGCAATAAATTGGGCATATCGCTGACAGACATCATCCTTTTTTGTTTACATGAAGTGAGCAGATTTTACATATCTGATAATAGATTTTGAATCCTACAAGCTCCTTTTCCCTTTCTTATTCCCCCATCTCATTTTTCCTGATTTGTTATGATGGAATATTTTCCTTTCACTTCACGTTCACATGCTCACAGAAATTAGTCTTGGGTTCGCTGTGTATTAGTTGTCACAGATCAGAGCAAACCATTCTTTTTGTCCTTCTTGAACTGGCTTGTTTCACTAAGTGTAGTGGTTTCCAACTGAATCCATTTAGATGTGAGTCACCAGATTCCTTTCTTTTTATGGGTGAGTAGAATTCCATTTGTACCACATTTTCTTTATCCACCCACCAGTCTATGAGCTTCTGGCTTGAGTTCGTATCTTAAGTATTGTAAATTGTGATACTACAAACATGGGGGTACATGTATTATGTTTTCACTTTGATGGGACAAATTTCTTAGCTGGCTTGTTTGCTTTGCTGTTGAGTTTCTCCAGTTCATTATAACTGTTGTATATTAATCCTTGATGAGTTATACAGTTTGCAAATACTTTGTCCCATTCTGTTGTCTGTCTCTTCACTTTAATCATATTTTTCTTTGCAGTGCTGAAACTTCTCAGCTTGATATAATGCAATTTGCTTGTATGCTTTCATTGTCTGTGATTCTGGGTTGCTTTCCAAGAAGTCTTTGCATATACCAATGTTTTAATGTTTTCCCAGTAGTTCCCTCTGCAAAAGTGATGGTATTAGAGCATAGATTTAGATCAATGATTGAATTTCAATTGACATGTTAAAAAGGTAGAGATCTTGCTTTTTACTTCTGCACAAAAAGATCTGATTTTCCCAGCACCATCTGTTGAGACTATCATTTTCCCTGGAATGATTTCAGTTTGCTTATCAAAAATTAGTTGGCTGTAGATGGGATTTTTGTTCCATTTCATTGATCTTTATGTCTGTGTTTTTGCCAGCTCTTGGATGTTTTGAAATACACCTGCACTATGCTACTTTTTGAAGTCTGGGATTCTGAAGTCCCCCACTTTATTTTTTTGCTGTTTAACACTTCTGTAGCTATTTGTAGTCTCTTCTGTTTCCATATGAATTGTAGCATTTTTTTTTTCTAGGTCAGAAAAGACTGACAAAGGCATTTTGTCTTTGGGGATCATGCGGATCCTGTAAACTGCCTTTGTTAGTGTGAACATTGTAATGATATCAATGCTGCCATTGAAGACATTTCTACGTTTAGGTGTTTTCTAGTATGTCTTCTTTAATGTTTTGTGATCATTATTGTATAGAACCCTCAATGGCTAGATTTATTCAAAGGTATTGAAGATTTTTGTTTTTTTTTTGTCTTCAGCTGAGACCGTTCTTACAAGTTGTTTCAGCCACAGGAATGTTTTTGTATAAGAACATTGATTTTTATCTTGTAACCTTGCCAGACTCTTATAGAGTTTCAAAAGTCTCTTAGTAGACTGTTTTGATTCTCTTACCTACTGAATCATGTCCTATGCAAACAGGGATAACCTGATGTTTTCCTCTTTGATCCTATCCCTTTATTTTGCTTGTCTACCAGCTCTGGCTAAAGCTTCCAGGACAATGTTGAAGTGGTGAGAGTGGGCATCCTTGTCTTGTTCTGGCTCTTTCTGGAAGTCTTCTAACATTTTCCCATTCAATAGAATGGTGGCTATCAATTTTTCCTAAAATGCCTTGATTGTGTTGAGAAATTGTTCCTTTTATACTGCTTACTTAAGGTTTTTTTCATAAATATATATAATTTTATTTATTAATTATATATAATTATGCAAAATTTTATTTATTCATTATATATATAATGAAGGGATGTTGTATTTTATTAAATTTTTTCTGTGTCTACGGAGATACTCATGGTGGTTGTTCTTCAGGTTTCTAGTGTGATGTGTGATACACCCTTATTGGTTTGTGTATGTTGAACTGTCTCTACATAACAGATATTAATCCCTCTGAGTCTAGGTGAGTGATTTTTCTGATGAGTCATTATATTCAATGAGCTAATATACTTTGTTGAGGATTTCTCATCTATTGTAATCAGGGATATTGGTCTCCAGTTCTCTTTGTGAGATCTTTTCTGGATTTATAATTAAAGTGACGCTGGTCTCATAGAAGGAGTTGTTGATTGCTTTCCTTTCAGTTGTTTTGAATAGATTGTGAGGAACTGGCATTGGTTCCTCCTGAAAGGTTTAGTGGAAACCAAAAATGAAGCTATCATGTTGTCGGTGGGGTTTTTTCGGGAAAGTCTTTATTTCTGATTCGTTCTACTTACTGGTCTTTTGGTGTTTGACATTGTTGTGATCCAGTTGAGGTAGACTGTATGTATCCCAGAAATCTTTGCCTTCTAGATTTTTGTTTACTGATGTGGAGGTCTGTAGTAATTCTCAGTGATTCTTTTTTTTATTATTATTATTTGTGCTGTCCTTTGTGGTTTTCCCATTTTCATGTCTGATTTTAGTGGTGTGGGTCTCCTCCTTTGTGACCTATGCCAACAGTGTATCAACTTTCTTGATTTTCTTTCTAAAACATGGGATTTGAGTCATTGATTTTGATCTTAGGTATCATTTTGGGTAGGTGTTTCAATTTTGTTTATTTTCTGATTGTATTTTTTTTCTGTTTGGGGTTTGGTTTGTTGTTTTTTTCCCTAGGTCTTTGAGATTTATTGATAGTTTATTTGGTGCCTTTCAGATTTCACGATCCAGGCACTAATTGCTATGAGCTTCCTTTTAGCTTTTGCTCTTGCCCATACATGTAGATGTATTGTACAGATATATTGTACTGTCATCTTCATTCTCTCCAGGATTTTGTAATTTCCCTTTTTGATTTTTCCCTGACCCACTGTTTTTTAAATAGCATATTGTTCAGTGTCTATGTGTTCATTTTCTGGAGTTTCTTCAGTTTTTGGTTTCTAGCTTCATTCCCTGGGTGCCTGAAAAGATAAGTGGCATGATATCAGTGCTTTCATATTTGCCAAACCTTGCTTTATGGCCTAACATGTGGTTTACCCTGAAGACATTTCCATGAACCCATGTTAACAATGAGTATTGTACATCTGTTGGATGAAATGTTCTATAGGTATCAATTAGGTTCATTTGGTCCATGGATTAGATTAGTACTGTTGTGACTAGAGTAACTTCATATAATGCATTGCCAGGGCACCTGGCTACGAAGAACAACTGTTAACGGATCTATTGAAAGCAATTTTTAATTGTGAGACAGGTATAGCTTTATCTGTCTTTATGCAAATGAGATGATTTTATGGTGGTGGAGCTGGTGATGGTGACGGGCTGAAGAACTCCAAATTGTGCTTTGGGCCTGCGTACATGGCATGTAAACGAGCAACTCTGAATGCTGAGTGCAGTGGCCCAGGGGACCCGTCATTTGGACAATCATGTGTGATCTCTGGATCTGTGATTCTGGGCTTAGTTGTTCCTTGCTCACAGGCACTCTGCTGGTCTCTGAGTTCAGACTATTCTGTGTAGCTCAACCTTGCTAGCAAGAAATGAGGGGAATTCTCAGAAGTGCTATGTGCAGTGCTTGGCACACACATGGGGTTCAGATCAATGTTTCACTTCTTAATTTCACTTTATATAACAGGAAACCATGTGGATGAAATTAGGAAATTTAGGATATTAGAAATTGTTCTGGAATGGAAAGCATGCTACACTGTAGAGTTCTCTGCTGGATATGATGTTCTCCAGAAACCTCACCACCATTAAGGGATGAGCAGAGGGTAAAAGAAGAGTAAATGGGGGAAAATCTAGCACAAACTTTGCCAAAAGATAAGCTACCAAATAATTTGACAGAAATCTGTCACAAAATTAACTTCTCAAATGAATATATTGTGAAAATGAAGTACTTAAATAGCATGTGTTTGTATCCCTGATAGAATGTCTGAGTTCAGAATATTATCCACATTATATTTATGCATACTCTATTTAAAATGTATAAGGTGACATTGGCAATTTATCGTGGATACTAATTCATGTTTCTGAATATAGTCCAATGTGCCAAAGTTGATTAAGGAAAGCACTAACTTTATTTACTTATTTCATAATACTGCCACACAGAACAATTTTCTGTATTCATAAGGCTTTGATAAAAGTCATATCCTAACAAAAGTTTACACAAATATTGTTGCTTAATTTGTCAATTGCAAAATACAAAGAAAAAATCAGCAAAATTTTATTATAAAAATCCATTTGCCCTAGATTGTCATTGCAATTTTAAGTCCATACTTTCAACAGGTCTTTAAATAATTTAATTTCCTAAATTTAAACTTGGAGAAATCAACAAGATTTTAAATAGCTGTTTACTTGTTGATCTATGTTTCTCTCAAATTCTTAAGTTGAAATCCTGCTCCCTCTCACCTCAAACGTGGCTTTATTTGGTCATAGGATTTTAGAGAGGTAATCCAATTTAAAAAGAGGTCATTGGAGTGGGACCTAACCCAACAGCACTGTTGTGCTTATAAAAAGCAGAAATCTGGAAACCGACTGGGTGGAAGTCACATGAAAATTAGGGCAGGAATAGAGAATTGCTTCTATGAGCCAAGGAATGTCACAGCATGCCGAAAAAACCCCAAAGCTGGACTAGATACATGAACCACATTGTTCATCCCAGATCTCAGAAAGAGCTAATCCTAAAGATACCAAGGACTTTCAGCCTACCACATGATCACATTCAATTTCTCTTCTATAAGCCACCCCGTCTGTGGCACCACATTGCAGCAACCCTAGAAAGCCGCTATGATAGGAGCAATGCATGCACATGCTCTGCAAGATTTACGAATGTGACGGTAACAAGCCATGCACTTCCTCAACATGATGCAGAGGCTAACATTGTGCTGTGATATGTTCCCACTCTTCATGACACACTGATGCATTCACTGTTATGATGGTGCTGTAACATTCACATAGCTGACACAACATATTTATGATTCCATGTGTATATTATCTATTATGCACACATGGATTTTAATTGTACTGTGTACCTACCTAGGAGTATGTTTTGCTGCAGCCTTCACTGAATGTCCCTGAGACCACAATCTCCAGTGGAGTGATATCTGTTGTCTCAGACACTTGTCTCTGAGAAATACAGAGAACAATGTCAAAGTTTCCTACTGATGCTATTGAAGTATATTCCTCTAAAGGTGACAGTACTTGAATTCTAACTTTCCCATAATAGCAAAGCATGTGGACCCTCTTATGTTCTGTTTCTATTGAAAAGTTGAAGGGGAACAGAAGTAACATTTTTCGTCTGTGGCTTAACAGATTCCATTCTGTGATCTCAGGTGTTTGAAAGACAAAAGTGAATAGAAATGTAAGAACAAGGCAACAGAGCCAAGTTAAAGCATTAGAATTTGGCCTTAAAAATACGTAATAGAAACATTTGGGAAAGGCTGTTGCTGTGGGTTTGTGTAGACAAGAGTGGACCAAGTTGTCTTTGTGGTCAGGAGAAGCACAATTTTATCATTATAACATAAGTAACCCAAGGCGAAGGGCCATGCCAGTTGTGTCGGAGCTGCTATAGAGAATCAAGACATTTAATACTGGAGTAATTTTTATTCTTCTGTCATCTGTAATAGCATATGAAGTTCTGCTGGTTAATCTGATAGGATCTGACTTCATCTGGTTTTGTGAGTGCTCCCATATGAAGTGAAGTCCAGATTTATCCATTTTGTCCACTGACAAACCTACTCATTTGCTGTCAGTGGATATCACGTTTCTCTTACTCAAATGGGTGCTGAGTTTTTAGGACTGAGTTTCCAGTTGCCGTGTGTCCTAACTGCAGAGATTAGAAAGGCAAAAAGCAGGGGTTACTAGAGTCTCTTTAAGTTCCAGACATGAAATGTGTTTTGGATATTTTATGGTGGGTTGGAAGGTGACACTGAGCTAGCGTGGCTGCCCTGGGGCTTTGGGGTCCTGGTGAAGACTGGCAGGACTGAAATGTGGGAATTTACTGCAGCACCACCCAGTGGCCCTTCTCCTTGTCCCTTCCAAACATAACCTCAGCTCCAGGTATCCAGGGCCACGTGTTCACAGGGGTGCTTCAGCTTCGCACTGCTCAACACCCAGTTATTTTCTAAGGCTTTGTTCCCAGTATAAAATATCTTCCTGGTGGGCTGGCATTGCGGTATACTGGTGTCCCATATGGGCACTGGATCAGATCAAAAGTGCTCCATTTGTGGCCTAGCTCCCCTCTAACAGCCTGGGAAATCACAGAACGTAACCTGTGCCTGTGCGTCTACAACTTGTCTAGGAGACACAGGTGAAGCTCTTGGCTTTAGCCTGGCCTGGCACCAGCCAAGGTGCCACCTGGGGTGTGAACCTGCAGATGGAAGGTGTCTCTTTCTCCTCTGCTATGTATGTTTTGCTCTGTGACTCTTTCAAATGGATAAGACTTTTCTTAGTCTTCCTGCTGAAAATACCCAGTGTGGCTTTGCTTTTCTTCTCTGATCCCCAAGAGTTGCATTCAATTAAGGAAAACCAAATGGTATGACCTCACACACAGTGGGATTTCATGTGATTGAAAGGAAGTAGAATCCTACAAATTAAAAATACAAAGTGAGATCTATGTTCACACACACACACACACACACACACAAATTGATTTCTACAAAAATTCCACTTGCTGAATATATTTACAAAGAGAGGTATGTAATTGCAGATGAAACCCCTGAGTTGCATTTACTTTTGAAGTACTCAGTGCTATGAGCAAGCTCTAGAATCTGGGGAATGATGCCAGTAACGTGGGGCACTCAGGACCTTAAAGTGTGAAACTTGTCAGATTTTAAAATATCAATATAAAGTAATTATTCAAAAACTTTGAATATCATCTAAGTGTAACTTAAGAAGACATGTGAAAATGCAAGCTGTGTCTATGGATTCTAATTTGTTTGCATTCCCATCTTGCAAAGACCTTAATTGACAGTAACATTCTGAAGAATAGATGCCTGTCTCAGGCAGACATTCCCCAGACAGATTCATGTTGTTAAAGACTGTTGGACTGTTAGCACAAAGGCAACAGGGACTCTAAACATTCCCCCAGGACCATCTGTCACCTGGCACCATAGCCCGCAAACTGGCTGTGGCTTCAGAAACAAGTCACAGACGCCACACACTGAGTGGCTAAGTGACATTTAGTGTCTGATTTTCTGAATCATTTTTTTCTGACTCAGCACTGTTGACTTTTTCTGAAGGAATCCTGCAATAGTGTTAAGTCTGCTAACCTTTCCTGGAATTCATTAGGTCCAACATTCAACATGCACGCAAAAAAACATTTTTTTTAAATGTGTATTTTTCAGTTTTGATGAGTGGCGAAAAGCTGAGTCATAGGATGTTTTTCCAATCCTCTTCTTTCATTTGGAAAAAAATACAGATCATTCCCCATGTTCACTCGACAGCTCAGTGTGGTTTCTGGAAGCATGTGTGTGACAGTACACCGTTCTGTTATCCTTTTGTTACAGCTGGTACCACTGTACTGGTTCATGAAAAGCTGTAAATAAAATAGCTCTATAACCTTGGCAACAGTGATCTTTGGGCATATAAATTTATAACTTAGAATAAATTCAAATGCATAGATATTATTGCAAGATGTGATATTTTCTATAAAATCAGATTGTCACATATCATGAAGAGGTAGTTGTTTCCTCAGTGAACACTGTACTAAGCAGAGTTGGGATAAAGTCCCAACATGTGTTTATCAATTTTCTTTGAAGAGAAATTATTAAAAATAGGAAAGTGTTTATGCCAATAATTCCCACTTGAATGTCAAGAGCACACCACTTTATTCAACAAAATAACTTCTACTCATAAGAATATGAGACAAAATATGCATCTTTTTAGCTTACCAATTGTGTAGCTTAATGCTTCTCTTACTACATGGTTGTCATTGGTGACATCTTTGCACTGAAGTTAAAAATTTTAATTCAGTATAACTACTTTAACATTTGTCTCTAGCAGGCTGTTTCAATGACTGCCAAAGAAAGATGGAAATGAGGCAATCTTATAAAAAATATTTCCTCTCTATTAGCCTGAAAAATTCTTTTGAGAGGAAATGGAAAGCTTCACTGGTTGCCATTTTCTCCCCGCAGTGAGTTGAGTGAGGAAGGCAGTAAGGTCTGGAGGACAGACACTGGGGAAGCTTACAGAGCAGGCTGCCAGGTGCCAGAGCTCCCCACCCCTACTGTTCTGCAGACGTCTGCCTGTTCTTGCAAGGCAACGTGGAAATTGCTCATTTGGCTTCTCCCTCGTGTAAGGAACAGATGAGGCAACAAAGGAAACAGGATACACATAACCGGCAAGTATGTCCTCATGTTGTGTGTCCCTTTATCTGCGGCTCTTTGTGATCACGCGTGGAGTAATGTTGATCAAGTGTTTTTATTCTATGCCAAAGTTGCTCCAAGAGAATATATCATCTGGCATATGGCTTTGACTTTGCCTGTCAACCGCCTCTGTTCTCCCACCATCATTTCTTTTTCTTTTTAAAAATAATGTATTACATAAATCGAAAGGGACTCAAGCCAGGTTTTCAGAGCTCTTTTCCGTATGCTAGTAATCACTTCACAAAATTAATTGCTACGTGCTGAATTTTTTCTTCATCACTACTTAACCCCTTAGAAGCTACCATCCACTCCTCCCTAATACTATCAAGATCTCTTTCTCTCAAGTCAACAGTGCCTTTCAATTGACCAAAGGCTTTTTGTCTGTGTTCAGTATTAGCAACTCCTTTTCTTAAATTGTTTCTCACACTTTACGCAAAAGTATTTAGTTAGATTTCTCTTTATTACCTCCCTCTTTTTTCTTCTAATTTTCGTTCTTTCAGTCTCTTTTATTGGTGTGTTCTGTGAAGTTCCTAAATAGCGTATGTCCCCAAAATATGTTGTCTTCTCTGCCAATCATATGGTTTCCTGAGTACATTAATCACAATTTTCAAAGTCCTCTAAAATTGTAAGTCCAGGGTTGTATTTTTGCTCTGCACTTCCAATAAGCATTTGGCCTGGTGGTTTGACACTCTGGCTGGGATTGTTGCCATGGCTCATCT
The DNA here is from genome assembly GCF_030435755.1 of Ochotona princeps. Taxonomy (NCBI): domain Eukaryota; kingdom Metazoa; phylum Chordata; class Mammalia; order Lagomorpha; family Ochotonidae; genus Ochotona; species Ochotona princeps. The sequence continues at coordinate 5,508,214 of NC_080851.1, forward strand.
CCTGGTGCCAGAGCTCTTCTGATGATATGAACAGCTGGATTCCTACCATCCATGTGGGTGATCTCCCCAGAGCTTCTGGCATATAGCTTTGGCTCTCCCACACATGCGCACACACACACTCATGCACATACACAGTGCCATTTCAAACAACTGGAAAGTGAATCAGCAGATAAATGCATTTCTATCTCATCTCCTGACATCTGAAATTTTAAAAATTAATATATTCCTGGGCCCGGCGGTGTGGCCTAGCAACTAAAGGCCTCGCCTTGAACGCCCCGGGATCCCATATGGGCGCCAGTTCTGATCCCGGCAGCTCCACTTCCCATCCAGCTCCCTGCTTGTGGCCTGGGAAAGCAGTCGAGGACAGCCCAAAGCCTTGGGACCCTGCACCCGCGTGGGAGACCCGGAAGAGGTTCCTGGTTCCCAGCATCAGATTGGCGCGCACCTGCCCATTGCGGCTCACTTGGGGAGTGAAACATCGGATGGAAGATCTTCCTCTCTGTCTCTCCTCCTCTCTGTATATCCAGCTTTCCAATAATAATAATAAAAATTTAAAAAATTAATATATTAAGTCTTCATTAATGATCTACATATCTACCTCAAACCTAATCTGTTCCAAACCAATGCCAACATTGTCACTTCACATGGCAAGCAGAATTGTAAAATGCAACCGATATGCTAATCCCCATATCTACATATCCTATTTAATAACTAGGACTTTATAGGTTTTGCTCCATGACTGAAGTGTATTCTGTTGAAGGTTTGCCATGCAGAAAAGCAGATTATTCGGATGTGTCTCCCCTGAAGATGCTGAAGCCTTCAGGTCTAGACAAAAGGTCAGCTCGTTGAAGTAGGGTTGGAATTCAAACCAAGGAAGTGTTCAGTGAAAGGGAGAAAGAGGCAAGGCATGAGCAGAACCGTTAGGTGCCAAACGGTCTTTATGAGCAGTCCAGTGGTAATAGTGATGACCCTACAATTGGGGACACTTGACTGAGTGGGAGCGGCTCTTCCCTCGAGCCTCTGGAGGAGAACTGAGGCTGGAAGACTTCCCATGTTGGCTTTATGGTATCGTGAACAGAAACACGCTGTTTGAATTTTGGATCTACTGGGGAAAAGGAAGTGTAATAGTGAAAAAAAGAAGAAAGACAGCAAGGGAATGGACAGAGTTGGGATTAGAAAATAAAAGGAAAAAAATGGCATCATTACCTAGCAAAGTAACAAATACTTCAGCCAACATTCCGGCATATAGAATGCTGACTTGCTATGGCTGTGGAATTTATCTTAAACACTGCGATTGTATTAAGAGCACAGCTTCTACAGAAAACCTGCATTTGAATTCACTCTTTAATGTTTGGTTTTTGAAATGGGTATTTATATGAAAGGCATAGTGATACAGAACAGGGAGAGAGAACGGACCTGTGTGTGAGTTCATCCGCAAATGGGCTAGGAGCTCACTAGGTAGGAACACCAGCCAGATTGTGTGTGTGTGTGTGTGTGTGTGTGTGTGTTTAGCACAGACACAATGACTTGAGTCAGTTTACTGATTCTCAAAGTGTATATAAACAGGAAGCTGAAATAAAAGCAGAAGTGGGGTTTGATGCTGGGAGCTCTGATGTGGGATTTCTTGCTTCCAAGGTGGTGGTGTGACCCACTGCACCACACTGGTTACACTTTGACTTACTTCTTAGTATTCTGAGGGCAGTCATTTGATCTCGTTGTTTCTTGCATCTTATCTATAAAATTAGGATGTTAAAAATAGCACCAGTCTGAAAGTTATTTGAGGATAAAATTGAATGAACATAATATGTACTTATAATTGTGGCTGCTCTTGAAAAAAATCTTAAAGTGTTGGCTCTATTTTCTCTTTTTAGAATTTTAAGAATGAACTATCAGAAACGTGCTGTGTCATGCTGTATAGCACTTACCCTAGGGCTTCCTACTCGGGTCTCTATTTCTGAATGAATGATGATGGAGTAGACACGTTTCCAGCCAGGCATAACCACTCACCTTTCCTAACCAACCAAATGCAGCCTCACTGTGTTGTCTGTGGGCTTCCGTAGGGGCTGGGTTCCTTTCCACGCTCAGTGGAGGATTTTCACAGAGCAGAAGTGATGATAGTAATTGCATGCCTGAAGCCAGCAGTTCATGCCACTCAAGCAGAAGAAAATATGCCACAACTTGGCAAGAGGATGTTAAAGTGCAAACTGGCATTCAGAATCTTTGCTCTTGTGATAAGGCATCCTGGGGGCACAATGACTTTTCTGCGGTGCGTGGCCACCTATGATTCCTGGCACCTCTCCAGGTGGTGGAAGCAGCAGGGCTTAGCTGAAGGACCGCATGCATTAGTTACACTGACGTGGTCCAAACCCATGGCTTTGCATTGCTTTGGGAGATGGAATTATGCACCTGAAAAAAATGTATCTAAAATGCATAGTGCAGGAATATATAATATTCATTTTCTAGGTGCAAACTATTCCCTAGTCTTAAGTTCAGTCACCTGCAGTTTTTATTTTTATTTTAGTTTTTTAATATATTTTTATTTTGAACTTAATTGTGTGATACAATTTTGTGTAGGCTGGGATTCTCCCCCAAACTCTCACCCCACTCAGATTTTTCCCATTTTGTTATGACAGTGTAGTCCTTCCTGTAATTTTAATCAAATGATCAGAGCTTGTCCGTTTCTCAATTATCTTCTTTGTGAAATCACATTCTATTTGTCTTTCATCACAACAGACTCTGAGTGAGTTATGTCAATTCATTTCAGTAAAAATCATTACTCAGAAGTTTTGAGATCTAATGAAATATGTATATTGAGGGTGTAATTGAAATATCCTGGGAGATACTTTAATTTGCACAACTTGAAAATGTGGCAGAGCATGTGAGTCTGGCTCCCTGAGCTCAGTAATTGAGTGGCTTTTTCTACACTGCATAGATTGTGCTTTGAATCCACAGCCTACTGTGTACCCACAGTTCTCAGGCTCCCATGTCCTCAATGTGGATTCACCATACAACATTCGAATCCACAGCCTACTGTGTACCCACAGCTCTCAGGCCCCATGTCCTCAATGTGGATTCACCATATAACATTCTTGAGCAGTACTTGGCTGATTAGTCAAAATGTGAAGATATTCCTGGAAATATTTGGAATACAATTCCTGTTATAGAAATCTAGGCATCTCATTCTGAACAGTTATTTTGAATCTTGTAAATCCTTTAACTCAACAGAACAAACATCCTAACTGCAAAGGTCAGACCTGAGGTGGGTTAGGACACAGGAGGTGCTAGGGCTTACTCTCCTGCACGGAGTTCATCCCAACAGAACTTTAAAATTGTGCTGAAAATGAGATCCTAAGACTATTCTACAAGAGTGGAAATAAACCTCTCCTGGTGACAGACTTCCCCTTTGCATTCAATTCCAGATGCTGTTCAAATGGGTGAGGATATGAACGCTGTCCTGCATGCTTGATTAGGGTTTCTACTTCCAGATTTCTATATAAAATTTAATGAGCTTAAGTAATCCAGAGCTGTAACAGTGCTCATTCATATGTACAGTTAGATTGGACATACCTATTATAACTGGCAATATATTAATGAGTGATATTTTTAGCCTGTAGAAGTATGAAACCTCACATTTTCACACACAAAAAGATACTTTAAAAACGGTGGTCCAACTAAATTGTGTTTGGAATAGATTTTCTTTCAATTTATCATTAGGCTTGGTCTAACCTCAGTTAACTTGAATTCATGAGGTTTTGAATAAAATATCAACTAACCTAGCTCACTGTGTTTTTACACTGTTATTCACTGGCCTTTACAATTTGAAAATCTGTTTCAAGTTAGCACTGTGAGAATAAATAATACTTGCAAAGAATTACGCATGTCAGGTGGACACTCAATTCCCATATGTACAACACACTGCTCACCAACTTGATCACATCCACTGGGTTCAATTACAGGGCAGAAAAGGATTTATCTGTCTTTCCTCCGAATTCAATGGGGACAAGTATTTTCCAGCTAGCTTACGCTTCTTTGGGAAAAGATGCATATGTTAAATATCAACAAAAACTTAAAACCATGTTTGCTTATGATTTTTTTATTTGAAGATAAAATGCACAAGGAAAGTGGCACAAATGTGAAACTGCATGAAGCATTAAAACCCGTCAAATACAGGGCTTTTTAATTATTTTAGTTATCTCAAATGATGTTTGAGCTTACATCACAACCAGTTAGATCTTTGGGGGGTTTGTGTAAAATATAAATAATATATTGTAATTAGAATTTTCTTAGTGCTATACCAGACACATCATATTGCCAAAATGGAAAGGTACCCATAGCAAAAACTAAAATAATGAGATCCAACATAGGTAGAATGGCATAAAAGCAAATTCTTAAATTCTTGTATCTTTCATATAATAAGGCACAGCAAAATTGAGCTTAATGTAATATAGTCAGAGATAGTTTACGAACTGGGGAAGATTGAGAATTAACATTTACATTTGTGTGCATGTCTCTCCTAGCTAAGTTTGAACTGTCTCTAAGTTTCCATGAGAAGGTAACTGTGTATTGCAACAACTGCTATTGCCAATAACAATGAAAAGTGGTATTTTCAATATTGAAAATATGCATAGGCTAATCCATTTTACTCAGGGAAGGAAGGTATACTAGGGAAATCCTGTGTGTTTAAATTTATTTTTCCTTCCAATCAGTAATCATAGCTAAATCATTATACTTTCCCAGATAACAGCTAGCATTTGAATTATAATTTTCTCTCAAACACTGTATATTATTTAGATGTATAATATTGCCTATTGATATGGATAATATGCAACATTTTTAAATAGAGGAAATAGTTTTGTAGACAAGATAAAAATATTAGAAAAAATGGATTGGTGCTATGACAGTGAATAAAAATTAGCAAAAGTTAAATATTTAAATATGAAACTACTGAAACTAGGGAATAACATCACTGGGAGTCAGATGAAATTCTATTTTTCAGCATAATTATAGCTAGAAGTCATTCATAGCAAACTTCTTATTTCATAGACAGATAGGAAAGGTTCTGTCCTATAAACCATGATAGACTGCTGAGTTTTTCTTCCTAAGCCAACAACACATGAGAATTATTAACCTATTTTTCTTCTTGCTCTATTCCTCTGCCAAGATAATCTGCATCCAAATCCAGTGATTTTAAGGGAGTTACCCACTTGGTTGACTCCGGAGTGAATGACAGTGTAATAAATACACACCCGAAACCCAAGGCAGGAAGTGTGATTCCAGAGAGTGACTGACCGGGGGAGTCTGGGAGACACAGATTCCTGATCCAACTTGATGATTTGCACTTTCCTGAGATTTCCTCCCTTTGTAAATCAAAGAAACAAAAAGTCACACTTCTGCCCTTGTCCTAGCTAATATTCACTTTATTTCATGGCTAGGAGTATAGCTTAGCATTTATTATTTATGTCATTATGTATATGGTAATATTTACATAAAGACAATCCACAGAGCTGTTCGACATCCACTCCGAGGTGTTCTGTTAACTGCATTTGGGAGAAGAGCCATGTTTATTAACAGAATTTGGCAAACACTCCCTCATTTCTGAGTAGATGCAGTGCTATTGGGATGCAGAAAAGGCAATGCTATAAGAATGAGAGATGGCAGAAGTTCTTTTTTATATATTTTAAAATGTTGACCTGAGAGTAACACAGTGGAAGTTTTAAATATTTAAATTTTGACATTTACTCATGTATATAAATAAAGGAATTAAGCATTTTAAAAAATGTTTAAAATAGTCATTTGTCCTGTTAAAACTGACTGAAAATTCACACTGTCTACACTGGAAATGAAGACTATATAAAAATCATTACAATAATCTGCCTCATACTGGTTTAGACATGTATTTCAACAGAAGAACAAAGAACTCTCTTAAATGCTCAGACTCCCCTGTGTATCTCTGGCAACTTTCCATTAATCCTATTTTATTTAACAACTATTTTACCATAGAAGCAAACTCTTGGCTATCTTCAATACTTCAATAGTTTTCTGGTTTTGCATTATGAAACTTAAGATATTCAGATTAGCTTTGTTTTTATTTGGAAGAGTGACAGAAGGAGATAAAGAAGTAAAATGTGCTTACCATGATTACATTTTTATCTTAAGAAAATAACAGGTCTAGCATGTTCATTGAACATTTTAAACCATGGTTTTCATCTTGTATTTTATCAAGTTAATAAGGCTTAACTAACATAGTGAAACTGATTTTAGCATAAGTTGGGGTTTTGATACACACAAGTTATGAAACTACACTGCAATCAATGGACAGAGCATTTCCATCACCCAAAAATGATCTCATATCAGTTTTCACTTAAGTACATCCTAACTCACAACCATTGGTACGTTCTGCTTGATTTGATATCTATGCTTTACCCAGAAGTGTTTAATCATTGTCTTCTGGCTTGCATAGTTCCACATGGAATCTCTTCTGATCCCCCCTTCTGTGTGTAACATGTCTTATTTCGCAGACTGGCTTTCTTATTTTATCTTCATTTAAAATTTCTCACATATTTGATTATGACAGAAAGAAGAATTTTTCCCCCAGTTGCTTATTACAGGTTGGCTTGGTTGGGGATATCTGCACATCTTAGGGAAATAGTGTTGCTGTCTTTTCTGTCTTTGAAATATTTTTGGTCATTCACGTTTTATATTTTTCCCTGTATCTCTCTCCTCCTCTTAGCATTCCAGCTAGTTTATATTCTTCATAAAAATCAAAATGTTAGAAAATATAATTCTCTTCTTGTGTTTCAAACTGTACAGTCAGCATTGCCCTTTAAGGCCAGTGGTTTTCTCTCCTTTAAAATGTGCTCATGGCTCTGTCAAAGGCATCTGTCATCTTTTTATTGGTTACACCATTTTCTAGTATTTCCATTTTTCCTTCAGTTACGAACTTACTCCTCTTGCTGAAACCCCTCTCTGTACTTGGTGTACTATTTTTAAGATCTTATTCATACTATAGGCTGTAACGTTCAATTTCATGTTTCTAGTTTAGTATTTTGCCTCTCCCCAAGTCTTATTCTGTTGAATGCATTATATCTTGCAAGTGGGTTGATACTTCTTTTATCTACAGTTCTTAATTTCTGATTGTATGCCAGACATATGTTAAACATTTGAGGTGGAAATAAATTGCATTTGTGCTTGGAATGGGGAGGTTCTTTCTCTAGAACCATGGTTTATGTCAGTCTAGTTGGGATTTAAGCTGTTTAAATGTCGTTGTTATCTTTATGACACCGTTGATTTAGCATTGTTGTAGGGTCACTCAGTCTGTTTCTGCAGGCTTATGCCTAGCCCCTCACTGAGGATGACTCCGTGTTAGCGGGTACTAGTTGCAGAAAGGGACTCTACTTTTCTGACTCACCCTAATATTAGGCAGACATTGTATGCGTTTGAGAAAGAAAATTTATGCTATGTTTTCAAAGGTGTCTTAGCATAGATTTCTTGTCATAATCCAAGGTTTAGAGTTAAATATTTTCAATAAGAAAGGCACGTGTGTCTGCAGATAGATATGCTCTGAAATAATAATGTGAAAATTTATATTGCTGACATTCAGAGAAAGGAATGATATTAGCAAGCTTATTCAAAACAATTTTTAGCTTACATCATTGTTAAACTTCAGAACATATTTTTGTAATACACAAAAATATGCAAAATGATTTGTATAAATAGCATAATTCTATTTTTTTAAAGACTTAGTGATTTTTTATGTGAAAGAGTTGCAGAGGGAGAAGCAGAAACAGAAAATCTCTCAAATGGCCACAATGACTGGAGCTGCACCACTCTAAGACAGGAACCTCTGCTGGATCCCCCATATGGCACAGGGTTTCAAGGTTTTGGGACACCCTCTGCTGGTTTCTCAGGTCCATTAACAGGAAGCTGGATCAGAAGTGGAGCAGCTAGTACTCAAAATGATGCCCATTTTGGATGCAGGCAAGGCTTAATCTACTCTGCCACGTTGCCAGCTTCTCTAATTCTTAAATTGAGCTTACCAAAGAACCATTCACTCCACCTCTCCTGCTCCCTGCTCTAAAGCACAACCGTGTCACATCCCACATACTGGGAATTGACTGCTGCATACAGCACGTGTCCACATGCCTGAGAAAAAATTGATTTCCACTTGTATTTTAGCTTACTTTATCTTCTGTTAGGAGCCACAGACTTATGGACCTTAGACTTGGCCTACCTGACAACCTGTTGCATTGAAAAGCCTGCCTTGGGCAGGCAGGGCCACAGCAAGCAGGATATTGCGGCCAGAACATCCTGCGTAAAGCAAGCAGAATAGAACCTCCACCCTTGTTCCTGTTCAAATAATTAGTTCCTCCCCTGTTTCAATATAGATGATTAGTTCCTTCCCTGCTTCAATGAAGATAACTAGTTCCAGGAAACCCCTCCCCTTCCCCTCCTCATATATATACCTTCTCTAGGGGAGGAGTAAAATAAAGAACATTGGGCACTCTTTTCCACCAAGTACATGTGTCCGTGTGTTTCTTGGGCCAGCAGCCCGGCATTCCCAGTCCACCCTCAGGGTTTGAGCGTCGTGTCCTGCTGGTCGGGACAATGTTCTTTTATTTTCTCTACTTGCTATGCCATGACACCATCATATATTATATTTAAACTGATGAATTTGAAGCAACCACATATGCTATTGAAATTAGAAAAAATAAAAAGGGAGGCTATGGTAAGAGAAGATGAGGGGAGAGGGAAGAACCACTACACTTCTAAATATAAACTCATTAAATGGTTAAAATTTTTAAAAAGTTTTTTAAAAACACACTTTCATAATTCACATAAAAAATCAAATGTAGTTGCAGACTTAACTCTTAATTTCTCATGTTTTCAAATTTATAAGTATTTAGTGAAGAATAGTTATTTCATATATTCAAAACTTCCAGGTTTTACACAAGATTTTTCTAAGAGGAAATTCAGAACCCTAAGTGGCAGGTTATACAAGCTTCACAACTTGGGAAAATAAGTAATGTTAAGGAACAAATCTCCTCCAATTGTTAATAGATTTAGAAGATTCCTACCCCAAACCACAAGCAAGATACTCTTTGAGACCATCCAGGCCTGCTGAGGTCTTGGCCACACCTTCAGGTGGGTGGCACCAGCATTGCGCACCCATTTAGGAACTAGTTAATAGATCACCAATGGAGAGCATCTTACCTGTAGGTTCCCGCCCAACAAGGAGGGGTCAGTGTTTAAAACCCCAAGATCCTTGCAAAGATCCTTCCAAAGGTGTCACTCCCTTCCCCTTTAGAGATTCACCCCACCTCCTGGCCTTCTGTCCAAAGGTTCTTTCCCCTTCCCTCACCCTTCCCTGCCCACCTGGTCCCTTCGCAAATAAATTTTTCTGTCTGCAACAGATTCCTGGCTTTTTATTTCTATACTAAACTGAGGAAAGGACCCACCGGGCATTTCTGGTAACACTCATGTGGAAAATACCTTTGTCAGTGTCCATAAAACTCTCCAGTATTTACGTAGAAACCAAGGAACCCACAGAGTCAAAATAGTATTTAAAAAGAAAAATTGGGTGATGTACACTATCATCTATCAAGACCTACAAAGCAACAATAAACAAGGGAGGACTGCGGCTCATAAAGACAGATGCACAGATAAATGAAACCAAGTGGAGAGCCTATAAATAAACCAGTTGGCCATATGCATATGATCTAAGAAAGGTGCCAAGTTAATTCAGTGGGGAAAGAACATCAAAGAATGTTTCCGGGACAGCTGCTGCCTGCATCTAAAATGTGAGCACTGATCCATTCACAATATTTTTTAAGCATTAAGCTGAATAGTATGCATAAAATCAAAAGTACAAATGTCATAAAACAGGAAAGTGTTATCAACTTTTTTTTTGGAGGGCTGGCGTGGTTGCCTAGTGGCTCAATCCTCACCTTGCATGTATAGGGATCCCATATGGTTTGTGTTCTGGAAGCCCGCTTCCTATCCAGCTCCCTGCTTGTGGCCTGGGAAAGCAGTAGAGGGTGACCCAAAGCCTTGGGACCCTGCACCTGCGTGGGAAACCTGGAAGAAGTTTCCGGCTTGGGTTCAGTTCACCTCCGGTCTTTGAGCCACTTGGGGATGAACCAGTAGATGGAAGAGCCTTGTATCTGTCTCTCCTCCTCTCTGTAATTGACTTTCCAATAAAAAATCAATATATCTTAAAAATAAATACAGGAAGCACTAATTGGGTGAATTAATAAAATGAAGATTTTTACTTTTGAAAGAATTTCAACACTGTGGGTATATTTAAAATGTGTCTGACAAAGTACTCCTAAACATGGCATAGATGTACCTCCTATAATAAACATAAAAATGTTTAAAATAAATGATAAACATATTGAACAAACACCTCACAAATGAAGAGAAGCAGTTGAGATCAGGAAGACATCAACAGCCTGTGGAAGAACTGACAGCCAAAGGATTACTTCACACTCAGTGGAGGACAGTAAGAGCACTGTCCCCAGCTCTAAGGATGGAGCTTTTAGTGTCTTAAACATACAGAAATGGCTCTGAAATATGGTTTCCCTTCATTTAAAAGGCAAACCAACTTTGTTATTTTTCAAAGACAACTGAAAACATATGTCCACCAATGACACAGGCAAATGCTCATATCTGTGCTAGTTATAAAATCCTCCAACGGGGCAAATGTACATCAGCATGTAAATAGAAATGCAAAGGAGTTAGTTAATAAAAAACAAAACTTGATTTGGCACCCAGGCAAGTTGTAGAAAACATGTTGGGGAGTGGACATGCCAGACACACACAGTGACACATAGCATCACCTCTCTAGTAAAAAACATTGGCACAGGTTACAAAGGGTACTGTGATAGAGATCATTAGTGTTCACACACAATCAAGCCATGGGAAAGCAATGATTGAAAGCATATTTTTCTTGGAGCAACGAAAATTGTCACTATCTTGATTATTGTGTGGCTTAAAGGTATATAAAACCCTATAGTATCAAATCATGCGTGAAAATGTGGGCATAATATTCATGTAAATTATACTTCAAATAATGCTTTCAGAAAAATAAAACAAAAACTCTGCTTTGGAAAGTTGATTTGTCAAAAATGTGCCCACCACAGGAGATGCATGAAATAGAGTTCAGACAGGCTGACCAGAAATTTGTTTAAATTCCTCGCAATGACAGAGTAGTTCTTGCTGTGGGCTCAAGGTTTATGTCCGCTGCCTCCAGATACAGTCCAGTCTTCACAGTGGTAGGATCTGAGGGTGGAGCTTCTAGGGGTGCAGGCTCCAGACAGGAGAGAGACAAAGATGTGTCACCTGGACGAAGGCCTGCACCGTGCCTGATCTGACAGCACTTGGTCTAAATCCTCCTCTCTGAAACAAATAACTGTTTTTGGTTTGCATTATGCACTAGTGTTACAGTAATCAAAGTCACACCCCAAAGGAGAAGCTAATAGGCCAGAAAACAAGACTGCAGCTGGAGCAGACCTTCGGGCTAAACTCCATGGCAATAGCTTCCCAGGAGCCCTCCCTCTAAACCCCCATGTGGGGCCAAGGGGAGAGGACGGCTAACAGGAGGAGGCAGTGAGTACTCAGAGCACCATCTTCCCTGGTCTGTGGCTTTACATACCAGAAGAGCCCGGGAGTGTATGCTATACCCTCCAGTTATTCCCCCCTGTATTGTACCACAGTCACCAACCCACAGTCTTCAGGACTGGCTGCTCACTCTGATCCTCCCTGCAGGATGAATTACCAGTGCATTCTTAGTAATCACTTAGAGTTGGATGGCGTGTTACATACCGTGTGTATGTATGTGTTTCACACATTTTGTGCTCCTGCACTTCCAGTGTGTGTTTTAAATACCAGCCCTAACATGTCTTAATAATGGTGACAAGTAGCAAATCCTAACAGATTAGATACATAAAACTTCTGTTGAAAGCTCTTATGTTTCAATTTAGTTTATGTCACTGAATCGTATATGCATCATATGCATTCAGCATGAGCGTGAATAATAATAAAACAACGGATCCTATTCATAGTAGCCTCCTGCAGGTGCTCCATGTCTCATCCATGTGCTGCTCTAGAAGTTTCTTCAACACATGGGCCTATACATATCTGCAGATGGAGAACAGTGTGAGGTAGCCCTGTTACACTAATCAGCTTTTATATTAGCTTTGAAACATGAAAAGATTTCCGAAAACTGAAGCCAGTCTTTTCATTCATACACCCACACACACACACACAACAGGCTTTATGTATAGTCTTCTGGGAGTCATTCTGATGCCGATAACAGTAAAGCAGTTCGTGATTTGTGGAAAGTTTTCCCTCATGCGGCGTGTCTGTGATCACACACAGGGCTCACTGACAGGAGAAAACTGGGGCATGCAGGTCTTGAAAAGTAATCCTCACCCCAAAATACTTACTGTGCTTGGCCTACTCATGCCTGCTAGTGAATCATACACCTGGCTCTTTCCGTTCTTTCATATCTTATAAAATGCAGAACAGCCCAGACTTCAGTTTTCAAAGCAATGATCAATTGAGTTCTTCAAATTAAGGCTAACACAGGTAATTAACTGTATTTGGTCCTAAGTTTTGAATCTTGGTGTTTTTAAGTTTATGCACTTGTGAGTAGGTTTGGAATAGGCATTTGCATGGTGGTGGAGATGTATCTCTGGATGCTCGCATCCCAGACTGACGTGCCTGGATGTGAGTCCTTGCTGTCCTTCTGATTCCAACCTTTGCTAATGTAATCCAGGGAGGCATGGGTGATGCCGCTCAAAAGGGAAACCCAGATGGAACTGCAGACCCCTAGGGCTTGGTCACTCCCAGCCTGGGAAGTGAAACAGAATGGAACCTCTCTCTCTCCCTCCCTCTCACTGTCTCCCCCTCTCCCATTCTCCCTGCCTCCCTCTAACTACCTAACAATTAAAAAATAATTTTTAAAAGTGAATAGACATAAGTAAATTAATGATACTAAAGGTGTTTGATTATATAATGAGAAATACATCATTCAAAATTGTGTTCACTTTTTGCAGGGAAAAGATATTTTGGCATTAAGAGCTGCTACAGCAGCTTGTTTGGAAAATTATCTTCCCTGTCTATAGAGCAAACAGAAGGCATTGCTACTGCACTATGGGCTGTGTTGCTACGTGCTGGAGCTTTGACTGTACTCACTAGTCTGAGGTTGGCGTGGATGACCACCCACACGAAATGATGCTACTTGAATAAGTCATGTCTAATTAAAATGACCTAATGAAAATTTTGATCCATTTTTATGAACAATTTACTTTTTAAATTGTGTAATATGTTGATATAGTTGAACTATTTCTTTGGGATTAATAGGAAAGATTTGTAATTGAAAATATCTTCATCTCACTTAATGCCATCATAATTATTATTACTTATGCCAAATATTCTTAACAGGAGAAACCACTTCCCAAGAGTTTCAAGTTAATTTAAGTATTAATTTCTTAATTGTTGATTTATTTAGTAACCAAGCGACAAGTGAGCTACTAGTTTTAAAGTGTAAATAATTTAGCAGTCACTTGTATGAAATAAGGCTTCAGCTTTGGCCACTCCCTGCTGCATAGCTAGATGTGATCTTGTTTATGGGCTTAGTGCTGAACCAACCTGACCAATTCTCAGTGCCAAAGGACAGATCTTTGAGAAGTAGGAGGTTTATTTAATGTTTATTCTGCGCCTTCTTGATAGTTCAGTTAATGTATGGAACAGAATAAGCAGGGAATTAACATTTTACAAAAGAATAGATGAGGGTTACGTGCATTAGTAATATCATGTACTGTTCAGTAACTTAACACACACTCCCCTAAGGTATAGTCATAAGACATTTATGGCAAGGTTATATGAAGAGGCTGGAATACATGTACGTTGCTCCTTCAGACTGAAAATTAAATTCTGCTACTAAACCCTGTAGAACGTAATAAACTCTAGTTATTTTTAGACCAAAACACGCAAAGTTTAGTATGTGGAAACAACTACTGAGGAAATTAATAGCTACATACCCACCCCAGCCAAGAGGAAGAAAATTCATTCTGATTCCCAGATCCTGTTCCTCCCTCCCTCTTCCATTTTCCAGTGTTTTTGCTCCGAGCGTCAACCTCATCCACTGGCTTGACTTAGTATAAATCCTGGATGTATCAATCCTGGACGTGTGTCCAATCCTTTGTGAGGGCATGGCCCCAGGAAAGCAGTGTGGGCTGCACTGGTTTCGAATGCTTCTCATTAAATGCTGATGTACAGTCAGATGAAAACTCTGTGTTGGTATTAACAATCTCATGGCTATGAGACTTTTCTTGTTACTGAAAATTCTTGACTTCAGATCAAATTGGACCTACTTCAGTAACCATCCCCTCTATGAGTTCGTATCAACTTTTTCTGGTACATTTAATTTAAACTTTGGTGTTTTGCTTTAAAACTCAATCTTGTGTAGATTTTCTATAATCACAGATGGGTTAGGCACATATAATGGCCATGATTTTCTTTAATCATCACCATGTACTAATACCCTAAATCTAAATATTATCAAAACAGCATATGTGTGGATTTATGAATTCATACAATCAAAGCTTTAAACATTTCAAAAAGCACAATTTTATACGCAAGACATGACTTGGGGAAATACGTTTTCCATTTCTTTCCAACTCTTGCTTTTGCACCTGCTTCTTGACTCAGAACCACAATGGCTCTCCTCTTTGCTAGCGCTTCATATTATTCCACTTGTATGAAGGTTTCATGTGAAGGTTTTATAAGTAGCAATTCTCAACATCATTCTACCTTACTGGGTAATACTTCAAAACTTTTTTCTTTCCTTCCCATAAGCCAAATGCCGAGTTATTGGTGAGGATTTCAGAAATCTTAGCAAGTATTGGAAGAAGTAATTTTCTGGTTTAAGGAAACTTTTTAAAAGTGTTTTCAACTTTCTCCTCAAAGTTGTGTGAGGAGAAACGAGAAGAACGCCTCTTTTTAAAAAGGGAATTCAGAAAATTTGTGACCTGCTAAATCGAAGTTCTGTTATAACATAAAAAAATGAAATAATACAACCCAGCTCTCTTGGTCAATGTCCCTCGTGTTTTAGAAGGCAAAGCTTAGAAACTGCTGATGCCAGAGGAAGTCCATCTGCCACAGGAAAAATAAGAAATGTCAGGGGTTAAAAATATGAATACTAGGGCTTTCAACTATAAAAACAGAGCCACTATGGAAAGGGCATCACTTGAATCATTTAACAGCAGGGAGAATCAAGCACGGTGCAGTGTTCTTTGGGGAGTAATGTTTCATGTGTAGCAACACTGAGAATAAAAGGGGTCAATGGGCATTTTCCAGTTGTGGGTTCTATAATCTACAGTTCATTTCCAGCTTCTTATGGAAGTAAAGATGGTTTATTTCAGGTCCCACAGTGCTTTACTCTTAGAGCTCTGTTCCATTCTGCTCTGTATTTTCAGACCTTGCCTGTCTGGGATGTGTACGCTTAAGTGAAACAGCAGCAGGATGGCTTTGTACCTCCATGATGTCAGAAGGGCAGTCAACATTTCCTTTCCATTAAGTTCTTTGCTTCCTATAACGAGCAAGCAGCAGCAAAGTCTACCAATTGAATTTCTAGAGATGCTCTTATGGTATTGCAATTATGTCCTCACAGTTATTTTAAATACAAACAACATGAAATGCAGCAGGCTTGGAATAGAAACAATGGCAGCATTCTGTTTCACCACCTATGAGACATTTTTACAGCATGAGACTTCTTGTGCAGTCCTCTCATGGTCTGCTGGAAGAATCTATTGATTATTCATAATACCACAGTGAGAAAGCACTTAGCGTGGCTGTCTCATGTTTCATGAAGCTTTGGCCCGATGGTCCTAATTTGATAGTAGAAACCTTTGAATTTTATACTAAGCCTCAATAACTAGTTACGATGGAGATGTTTACAGTATGAAGCAACAGTGACAAAGTACAAAAAAAAAAGATGAAACAAAAGAAAAAAATTAGAACATAGTGCATCACACAAAGACACTAGACATAATTTTGTCTACCACAGAACTAGAAAACGTGCTGTAATCAGCAATGTCCATGTGGTCCCAGTGAAGGGCCATTTGTGTGTTGGCTATCATGTTACAGAGTGATATGCTGACTGTCCGGCTAAAGCATAAGGACTTCCTGCTCTTCCGCAACAGAGTGCCTCCGGACACACTCCGCGGCTAAAGCATAAGGACTTCCTGCTCTTCCGCAACAGAGTGCCTCCGGACACACTCCGCACATGTGCTGGATCCATCAGTTCACTGCCTAATGATACAGAGTCAGAAATTGATCCATGATTTTTCCCTAAGTAGATCCAAAGCTATCAAATGCATGTTTGTATTTCACTTTTCTCATTTCATTCTTTTTATAATTACATCTTCCTTTTAACTTTTCCAACCTCTTATTTCTTTTAAGTATTAATTCATTCACTCATAAACGCAGAGAGAAAAAGAGAAAAATCTTCCATTTGCTACTTCACTCTCCACAGGTACTAGGAGCTGGGGAATGGACCAAGGCAAATACGGGGGTGGGGGTCGTAAACTCCGTCCTGGTGCAGGTGAGGGGCTCCAGCCACTTGGGCCATCGCCTGCTGCCTTCCAGAGTGCACATAGCAGGTGCTTGGATTGCCAGCAATGGTGGCAACGTGGGGTGCAGGTGTCCCAAGCAGAGATTCCATTTTTTCCACCACAATGCCCACAGCCTCATTTTAATTTTTTATTTTTTGAGAATGTCAAGGTTAAATGGACAGATAAACCACACCAAAAACTTATGATTACAATTCTTACTATTTAAGACTATTCCAAGCATTTTATTAATGTTTAATAAAGTCTTTGAAGCAGATTCCCTTACTCTTGCTGTCAGATGACATGACTGGAACTCAGTTCTAATAACTGGGTCAGGTCACACAGCTTACATTGACAGAGACCGGATCAACCTGCATCCTTTCTGTATCTGCTACACAATTCTCCCTAATTTAGTTTCTGTATTTTGCCAAGTTATTCTTAAGAACACTGTCATGTGTGTTAACCATCCTCAGAAACATTACTCAATGTGTAACTGACATGTTTGAGTGATGGGACTGAAGTTAAAACTACGCCTCCGTAGGAAGGGACTTCTGCCTTTAATCTTGAGCATACTGTGAGAAAACAAACGAGGAACCAAGGCAGTGCATTGCTAAGGCGAGATCTCTGGGCAGGCACTGGCCTACTCATTACGCTGTTGCTTGGGACGCCTCCATATTCTAACAGTACCCGGCTCAGTTTGCAGCCTGCCTCAGGAGCGCCCTGGTAACACTGGCCCTGGGAGGCTGTGCTGAGGGCTCCAGCGGCTGTGTTCCCGGCAACCCCTGAGAAACTCAAGCTGGTTTTTGTTTGTTTTACCGACAGACCTCAACTGGCCCACTGTGGAGCTTTAGATTTCTAGTGAACTAGCACACAGGACTTTCTTGTGACACACTGCCCCCAGTGTTTTGTCTCTCTCATGAATAAAAAGAAAAAGAAGGAGTCTCTTCAGGAAAGGCTATTTCCCCAACATTGGTGAGAAACAAGGGACAAGTATCAACTGAGAAGCACAGTAGAAGCAGTAGGAGTCCCAGGTCTAATATTACAGATTCAGGCAGGGTGCTAAAAGCAGTATACCACCTTTCCATAGAATGCTTCTTGACACCAGCTGAGCATTCGGCAGGTATGGGATCCTGCAATATTTCATGCTCATGCTGAAGTCACGAAAAACTAATTACTGTGGCCAGTTATGTCAGGAACGTTGTGGGTTTGTGTACTTTATAGGAAAAAACAAGCAGTGGCCTGCCAGTAGCCACCCTTCAGTGTGGGCACTCTCCATTCAAAGTGGAGCTCAGATAAAGCTGGGCCAACAGCATGTGGTGGACACGACCACTAATCTTTAATATTTGTCAATCTCTCTGAATGTGAGGGATTGAAATTTTTCATTCCCCAGATGTTTTTAAATAATTATTTTTCCTAGGAAATAAAAAATGAGCTTGCATATAATATGTTCTAAAATACAGCATCTCCAGTATTCATATAATATTTATATTTTAAAAACTATGAAATTAAACAAACCCACAACTTAATGACACAACTTCTATGCTGAAAAGTACACTTAAAGCTAAGCATGCCAACCTGAATTCTACAACCTAATTCGAGGGGCTGGCAATACTCTCAAATTCAGTTTCTGAAGTTCCTCCAGGTGCATATTTGACCCCCGGCACAACTAAAATAAGGAACTCCATCCTCATGACAGAAACCACTTCACAACTTTCCAGTGCTAGCTATGGCTCTGTGCTGCACTTGGCTTTCTGCGAGTTCTGAAGATGATGTCCACACCTGTGCAACTGATGCACTTCAGATAAGCCGCCTTGACTAGCCAGGCCCTCGGGGCAGCGGGAAGACCAACGCCACCGCTCGTTACACTTGCTTCATTTTCCCCCAAGAAAGGCTGGCAGTGACTGATCATAACCTCTGTAATGAGGACAATGATGGCACTTTTAAAATAGTTCTAAGTTCACCTTTTACTGAGTTTGATTTATTTCCCTGTTTATTATCTGGCTTAGAAGCACACTGCATCATATGTATTCAAGTAACACACTATGATAAAACTATGTATGCCCATAAACAATACTGTTCACCCATGTTAATCATTATTATAGATCTTTATATTAAGTCTATGAACACACATATAAATTTTAAGGGATGCATAATTCAAATATAATACTATTTATCCATAGATGTTTATGGGTATGTTTATCAATGTCTATGGATATTAACATGACTATTTTAGATACCTATTACATAATTTTTAAGGGCCCAGCACAATGGCCTAGCAGCTAAAGTCCTCAACTTGAACATGCCGGGATCCCATATGGGTGCCGGTTCTAATCCCAGCACCTCCACTTCCCATCCAGCTCCCTGCTTGTGGCCTGGGAAAGCAGTAGAGGACAGCCCAAAGCCTTGGGACCCTGCACCCACATGGGAGACCTGGAGGAAGTTCCTGGCTTCAGATTGGTGCTGCACCAACCATTGTGCTTACTTGTGGAGTGAATCATTGGATGGAAGATCTTCCTCTCTGTCTCTCCTCCTCTGTATATCTGAGTTTGCAATAAAAATAAATACATTTTAAAAAAATTATACTCAGTTACAAAATAATTTACATTTGAACTGACTATCAAACTAGTTATCTTTGTAGTGGGGAATAGCCCTTCCCCACTACACGTAACACATATTTATGAACACACACACGTATTTCATGGACAGAGGAGGGGAGAGTCAGGCCACGTTTCTGTAACCACAGAGATCTGGTTCTATGATGCGGGAAGAAAATAAAGACAAGGTTCCTAGGATTAGCTGACCCCTCCTCATATCTTGTCCTTGTGCTGTAGGGTTGCTTTATTTTTGACTGCTAAATTACTATGATAATATTTCTTTTTTCTAAATTTGAGACAAGAAAACAACTCAGTACTTTGTAAATGAGAAATAAAAACTAAAACACTCATTGAAAAAAAAATCATGCTAACCTCTGGTACTACTGTTTACAAAATCACAGTGGAAACACATTAGGATTCAGAAAAATATGCCAGAATCTAGCAATAAATTCCACTAACTCTCAAGCCAACAGAACTTAGAAATCACACCAAGCCAGTTATTTGCCATAGCTACTCTGAAGGACAGTTATTTTCATGGGTCCTCAGTTGTCAGCCTCAATGTCCTTGCTGTCATTATCATGATAAGATGGGTGTACACATATCATTTTAAGAGATGATAAACCAAAGCCTCAGCTAAAAGTTACCCACCCAAGGACATCACGTGTGTCCAGTTACTATGGGTCCTTCATTCCTCATTAGACAGCTAGTATTATGGTCTTCCATGCAGTCCCTTTGGCACTGAATGGCCAATCTGGAGTCAAGTCCAGCTACACAGAGGAAAGCCAGGTTTCCACAGGGTCTGGGTGGAGAGACATGCCTGCTCAAAGGCCACCAGCTGTCATGATTTTCCCAGGAATGAGGAACTCGCCAGGATGTGGAGATGACTAAATCCCAGCCATTACCTAGTGAACAAGGAAGGTTGGCCACCTTAACGGTGACTCAACTCTTCACTGTACCTCTAAGGGGATGCTTCAAACATGAAGGATGTTGAACTAGACAGGGGTAACTTTCCTGCATGTCCATTCAGACGACTAACACAATTTGCACAGATCTTATTTCAAGGACAGGAAAAAAAGATGTTGAAAGAAAAATGAAGACAAAGCAAAACGTAACAATACACAACCTATCATAAAAGTGTTATAGAATAGGAAAATGTCAGATCATGCAGACATACAGGAACTTTAAAGAAGGGAGCAAAAGCAAAATATTTAAGGAGGTATTTATTATCAGGAAATGCTAAGAATACTTACTAAATATTCTCACAGAAACTCAATTTGGTGAGTTAATGCTTATGTGTATTAGATTTAGTCATTTCTCAATGACACACATGCCCCCAAACACGTGTGCACAATAAGCGTCTGCAGGACACTGGGCGATGCACGTATTATGCACAGTCTGGTTTCATATGAAACGAGATTGGAGGATCAGAGGCAGCAAAGGCACCAGGTAAGGATGGCTGGAAGGAGCAGCGTGGGGAGATGACAGGGAAAGAAGTGCCCGTAGGTCACTGAGTCGGAACCAATTGTAAGACAACACTGATAGAATCAAAGAGCACCATCTAAAAATCAAAAATCATTTAGTGAAAATTTACACTTTCCCAGAGTAATAACAAGGAAACATCTGAAAAATTCAAGGCAGAATATGGCACCTGGTGTCTGGGGTCTGATTGAAGCAGCACTCTCTTGTACTGAACCAGGTATGAGAGATGAAACGGTCACCAAAGTCATGTTCACAGCGGGTGGGGTGCTTCGCACAGTAGGCTGGTCACTGTCTCAGTCCTGGCACCGTGCTTCCAGTCCACCTTTCCGCTCACACATCCTGGGGGCAGCAGAGGATGGCTCAAGTTCCAAACTCCTGCCACCTGCATGGGAGACTCAGTGGGACTCCAGGCTCCTAATCTTTGACCTGACCCACTACTGGCTGTTGGAGCGTTTGGAAAGTAAGCCAACAAATGGAAAATCAATCTCTCTTTTAAGTAAATGAAAATAAACATTTTAAAAGTGAAATGATGTGGAGCCTCGGTATACAGAATGATGCAATGAAAAATTCCATTTATAATCACGTGAAAATTGTTGAATAATTTGGTCTGAAAATGTTCACATACAAAAAAAGTAGTTGAAAAAATGAACACCACTGGGTTCCAGCATGGTAGCCTAATGGCTAAACTCCTCGCCTTGCATGTGACAGGATCCCATATGGGCGACGGTTCTCATCCCAGCAGCCCTGCTTCCCATCCAGCTCCCTGCATGTGGCCTGGGAAAGCAGTCGAGGATGGCCCAAAACCTTGGGTCCCTGCTTCCTCCTGGGAGACTGGAAGAGGCTCTAGGCTCCTGGGTCCTAGCTTTCAATTGGCTCAGTTCTCACTGTTGCAGTCACTTGGGGATTGAATCATTGGATGGGAGATCTTCCTCTCTGTCTCTCCTCCTCTCTGTATATCTGACTTTGCAATAAAAATAATTTTTTTAATGAACACCCCTGTAAATCCTACGGACTCCTTTGCCAGTGGATTTTTCACATTGCTAGTGTGTACATGTGCACTAAGTGCATACAGGCACTTAAATCTTGCACACAAGTCCTTACAGGAGAGTATTTTATCAAACAACAATCAAAATATTCTCTTGTGAACACAATTTCCATGAGGAAACTACATCCAGAGTTTTGAAAATTAGAGTAGTTGATATTATTTTACACCTGAGTTTTCTTTAATGAAGCAGAGATTAGAAAGATGTAATATATCTGAAAACATATCTATGTTCCCATTGTGGAAAAAAAAGAAATATAGTAGCTAATTTGAGAGTAAATGATATTAAAAATCCAAGAATTCATTTGCGATGAGAAAATGAATTCAGGTAAGCAAGGTATTGATCATGTGGATGTTAAATTCAGAAGTAAATCTGTTACACTTATTTTCTAAAAACAATGTAGATTCCAAAATGATGCCTGCATTGCGCTTTGGATGAAGTCTAAAGGTGTTCGAGTACACTACAGTATTACATGGAAAAAATAAATAAGACTATGCAGCCTTATAAATGAAAAACAGAGGTTGAGAAATTTATAGAAAGTAAGAGCAGAAACAACTAAAACCATTAAAAGAGGGTTAAAAAAAAGCACATAAAAGCCAGTAGGAACACATAGGATAAAAAATCCCTTCTAAAGAAATTTATCAGCTAATTGCAAAGAAATTGATAATTGTGTTAAGTGCTATTGTTTACAGTAAGAAACAATGAACAAGCCAGAGTTTAAAATAAACATCAAAACAAAAATTCAATGGTAAAGTCTTTAGGCTGTATGAAAGGTGGTAATGACACGCAATCTTCCAGAAAAACAATAGCACTAGGAACAGATTTGTGGACAATACAGAGATATTATGATCTGTAGATAGCTAGTAATTTAATTGGGAAAAGAGGTTGAATGAAGAACCACTGTGGCAAGGCTGCAGAGGGGATAATGCATGGCGTCCAGTGACACTGAGTGCTTGAACTGAAAGAACAGACAGCTGGCCCAGGAACGCAGCAGGCAAGGAAGGTCAGAGAGAATGAAGCTTCTCAAATCTGTAACAGAAATAGAAAGCGATTTCCGTGTCCAAAATAGTAAGTATTTAAAGAGTTTTACAAATTTTTTCCAGTTCTGGGTTCCTCTGTGGATCCCACCACATGAGACTCTCCCCACCACCTCTTTTTAAAGTATTTATTTATTTATTTGGAAGTCAGAGTTTACAGAGAAAGGAGACAGATCTTTCACCTACTGGTTCACTCCTCAGATGTTTCCAACGGCCACCTTGACCCAGGCCAAAGCCAGGAGCCACAAAATTCATCTGTGCCTTCCCTGTGGATGGCAGAGGCCCACACACTGGGCCATCCTCCCTGCTCTCCCAGGCTATCATCAGGGAGCGGGTGCAGAACTGGAGCAGCCAGGACATGAAGCAACACTCACATGGCTTACTGGTGTCAGACCCATTGTTTTCCCCACCACACCAATTCCCCATGTTGGAGGATACTGTGCAGAGCTGAGCAGTGCATTAAAATTTTAGGATAGTGGTTTTTTTCTTTCATAAAGTAAAAAGGGACAATCTTCTCTCAGAGACAGTCTGAGAAACTGTCTGAGAAACAGTAATTTGGGGGTAAATCTGCCATCTGTTGTGCCAACAGCCCGTCTGGGCTCTGGTTCAAGCGCTCTCCTGCTGATGCACCCAGGAAAGCAGAAGAACATGGCCCAACTTCTTAGATCCATGCCACCCACGTGGGAGACCTGGAAGAAGCTCCGAGTGCCTGGCTTTGGACCAGCCCAGCATCAGTTGCTAGGCCAAATGGGGAGTGAACCAATGATGATTTCTGTATCTCTATCACTCTCTGGAGTTTTAACTTTTGGAATAAGTAAATAAATCTTCCAAAAAATAAAACTAAGAGCAAAAGCAATAAGTAAACATCTTCCTAACAGTGTGCTCGCCAGAACAGTTGAATCATTAATTGATTTTGACATTAAAGGAATTCCCTGATAAATCCATTAATACAATTCACTGTGCTAGTAAGTCAAAATGGAAAAAATCCATTTTTCTCAGTAGATGCTATAGATTAAAATTTTATATCCAAACCTAATAACCTGGATTTTTAAAAAGGTTAATCTTTGTAAGTAGGTAGAATCTTTTACTTAAGCATAAATTCATACTCTTTGTAATGTCCTGACACTGTTGTTTAATCCAATGAAAATAAGTTCACAAGATGTGGTTCAAAGCCAGAATTCAGAGATGCAGCAAAAGCTTTTGCAATCTGCTCCTTCTTTTCAGATGTCCTTTATTGTTCTGCGACTCAACAGACTTTTAGCCCGAGTGAGTAAAGTTACCTTAAACAAATTAAAGTTCTTTCTTTTCCAAAAATCCATCTTGAAATCATAAGAAACCATGTTCTTTGGATCAATTTCTATTATTTCACATTTTCTACATATATTTTAAAACCACAGATTAGAGGCGTATTTCCCTCTCTGAAACATAACAGTTTGTGCAAATCCAGTATTATTAGTAGGTAATGCCACTGGTGGACAGGATCTTAGAATATAAGCACAATTCAAGTTTGCTTTAGAAACCACAGATCTGGCTTGAATGCAAAGTAACAGAATCAGAGCCTGGTGGGTTCCATTAAGCTTGCCCAACTTCCTTGTTTTCTGCAGAATTCAGAATTCCATTAGGATTATTAATCTTGACCTGGAATTATCTCTAAACTCTTTAGTCAACTGGTTGGACATATTTTTGAAAGATAATTATTTCAAATGCCTTTCTTATTCATAAGGAAATTGAGATTTGCCAAAAATGATGGGGTGTGTGTGTGTGTAATTGTGTGGAGATGAGTGTGTTCAGGGAAAGAAAGTAGCAAAGTTTCCTGATTCATCACATGTGTTCCTCCCAGTGTCAAACACTGTTAATTAATAAACAATCTGTGGGTCATGGATAAATGTGCCACTAAACACACACGTGTGACTGCCAAAAGCATGGAGGGAATCCCGCCTAGGGAGTCTGCCACACTTTTCTCCGGGACTCGGAGCTCAGTTGGGGCATAAGGCTCTCCAACTTCATTGATGCCCTTCTCAGTCTTTTTCATGTGTTACTGCATCTTGGCAGCTCTGCTTGAAGGCACAAACTGACACCTTTTTACTCTAATTTTGAATTTGTGCATTCATGGACATACAGAGAAGTATTCATTTGCTAAGTGAAAAGGCTTTAACTGCTTCACAAAAAAAAAGGTACACTGTTGTACTATACAAGTGCACTATACTTATTTTAACCTAAGATACATGATTAATTCCCATACAGAGGAAAACAAAAACCTCATCAATAAACATTGCAGTGCCAGCAACTGCCAAATGTGCTTCCATTCCGAAGACTTCTTTCGCATTTTTTTACTTTCAACCTTAAATGATCAGCTAAAATGATCATTATTGCTTCCATTATAACAAATACTTTCTCAGTATTGATACTATGCATTACAATCTTCATTTTTCACTACTAATTTTTATGGATTGCATTTTATTACCTTGATATATATGTGTGTGTGTGTGTGTATACATGTACATTAATAAAACTCCTCTACTCATTTGCAAACATTTGCATACACATTTGGTGCTACTACGTAGGAAGAAGAAACCTCACAGTGTAATTATTCATAGGGAATGTCTATTTTAACACAAATGGCCTTGAGGTAAAAAATTTAAAAGTAAAACTGATAATTGGATTTTATGAAGTGTTTGTGTGATTTTTCAGAGTCACTTTTCTGCTTCATTAACATGTTTCTACCCAAGTCCTGGGGACAAATGAGAATTAATAATTTTTGTGGCTGGGAAAAACTGAAAAGTTGAGCAGCCTCATAACATGACCCACGACAGCAACAAGGTCAGATCTGTGTGGGCCAGGATCCTGGCCTTCCGACAGGGACAGCTGAAGGTTCTGCTTTATTTAAATGTCTAATATTGGCTTCATGAAAACTATTACTCTTAAGGTAATTAATTACTAAAACCACACTAAGACAACCCAGTAAAAAAGTTTAAAAAATTTGTTTAGTTTTCAATCTTTGAGAAAATTAAGATTGTTAGTTCAGGATACATTTTCTAAACTTCCAGTTTCTTGGCTTTCACTCATTTGTAAAATGTCAAGCTGATTATTTAAGCTTAGTGCTTGTAATTTTGAAAGCTGTGCTATGGCAACCTTCCGAGAAACAACAGTTAGTAACGTTAATGAGATCTGGATGGGCACCAATTACTCCGAGTTAAAGTCTTGTCAACAAGTGCGACGGCCAGGGGAAAGCTTCCACTGCGCAGGCCTGTGGCCCTAGAGAACCCAAGAGATGGGCAGAGCCCGGGAGATGGGCAGAGCCGGGAGATGGGCAGAGCCCGGGAGATGGGCAGAGCCCGGGAGACGGCGAGAGCCGGGGAGATGGGCAGAGCCTGGGAGATGGGCAGAGCCGGGAGATGGGCAGAGCCCGGGAGATGGCGAGAGCCGGGGAGATGGCGAGAGCCGGGGAGATGGGCAGAGCCCGGGAGATGGCGAGAGCCGGGGAGATGGGCAGAAGCTGGAGATGGGCAGAGCCCGGAAGATGGGCAGAGCCCGGGAGATGGGCAGAGCCCGGGAGATGGGCAGAAGCTGGAGATGGGCAGAGCCCGGAAGATGGGCAGAGCCGGGAGATGGGCAGAGTCCGGGAGATGGGCAGAGCCCGGGAGATGGGCAGAGCCCGGGAGATGGCGAGAGCCGGGAGATGGGCAGAGCCCGGGAGATGGGCAGAGCCCGGGAGATGGGTGCCACCCCCTGTGTGGGTGGGAGGAGGCTTAAGTGCCAGCTCACTTCCTCTTTCATCAACAGGCTTTGAACTTCTCTTTACCCTCCCTTCTCCTGCCACCCATCTTCTCAAAGGCTGCAAGGCAGACAATTTCATTAGGTTTTATGGAAAGGCTTGTGTTCATATTTTTCCCTGCTCCATTCATTATGCTCAACTCTCTCACCTACTTTTACTCACTTCTCAGAAAATGCCAACCAGACCTTTCCTGTTGTTTTCAGCTGCGGATGGAAGCAGTTCTGCAGCTGGGCCATGCCACTGCTGTGAGTGGACAGCAGTCAAGTGGACGGTGCCTCCTTCAAGACACTGTCGTATGTTGGGAGTACTGCCTGTCAGTCAGGCGGACCCCAAGTGCTCCACTGCCCACCCGGCTCCCAGCTAACATGCCTAGCAAAAGCGGAGGAGGATGCCCAGGCACTTGGGTCACAGCCATACAGATCAAGCTTCCAGCCCCAGGCTAGCAACCTGGAGTAGACCAGGAAGTAGACCAGAGGATGAAAAACCTCTGTCTCTCTCCCTTCCCGATACCTTGAATGAAATAAATACTTCTTTTTTTTAAAGCCTCTTTGAATACACAAGTCTTCCTAAGCAATTCATATGCAGACTGCCAGGCAATCTACAGCTTTGCCATTCTAGTTCCTAAAGAAGTTAATACTTCTTAATTCTTGGGCTAAATTCCATATCCAGAATACAGTGTTCTCTTTAGAAAAACAAACAGTATGTTGGATATTTAACATTCTTCATAATAGTGTATGGGAAGCTTAATTTCCACAAGTTCATGCTCATATTTCTACCTGAAAACTTGCACACTGAGTCGGTCATAAGCTTGTTTCTTGGCCTCCAGATCCGCTTCCTCCGCTGTACACCATTGCACTGCTGGCATCCTCTGCAGACCCTGAGAGCAGAAACCTGGCTCTTCCGCACCCTCCGCTTGCTACTTCCGATTTCATAGTTACTGGATTCACATGCCTCTCTCCTCCTTCAGGATATTATTTTCGACATAGACTAACGTAACAGGTTTGAAACGTATCTACTTACTCTTCACATTCTCTGTTACCAAATTACAACTTGGCAATGGTCTTGAACTCCTCAAAAATCCTTTCATGCCTCTGTTGAACTACATCTTTCAAGCTTCTTGTTCAGGATATATGGAGATTTCTGCTCTTCTCTCCCACTCTGCCTGCTAACACACTGCCCAAATGCCATAAGCACTGCAGATTCTTGCAGAACCATGCGCCGTCATGTGTGTATTTACCATTTCTATGACTGTGCTGCTTAGTTGACCAAGCTATGACCTCTCTGTCAAAATCAGAAACAAATGTATGAAAACATAGTAAAGGTTAAGGAAAACATAATTATGAAATATTATACAAGATTATTTATACAAAAATTTAATCCCTGTTTTTCTATGTGCTTTTGATGTACTCAGGTACAGTACCAGCATCACTCCATGGAGTTCAGTTAAGTTGGATATTAAATATTCTTTCTGGGAGAAGAGAGTGTAAAGCTGGTACTTGTGCCCACCAGCATCCCATGTGGGTGCCAGTCCACGTCTCAGCTGCTCCACTTCTGATCCAGCCACCTGCTAGTGTGCCTGCCAGCATCCCATGAGGGTGCCAGTCCATGTCTCAGCTGCTCCACTTCTGATCCAGCCACCTGCTAGTGTGCCTGCCAGCATCCCATGTGGGTGCCAGTCCCTGTCTCAGCTGCTCCACTTCTGATCCAGCCACCTGCTAGTGTGCCTGCCAGCATCCCATGAGGGTGCCAGTCCCTATCTCAGCTGCTACAGTTCGATCCAGCCTAGGTGACTGTACCACGGCCACCCACTTGGGAGCCATGGGAGCCTTCGGAGCCATGGAAGAGACAGGCTCCTGGCTTCAGCCTGGCTCAGCTCTGGCTATTGTGGCCATCTGGGGAGTGAGCCAGTGGAGGGCAATTTCTCCCTCTCTTTCTTGGTGCCTCTGATTTTCAAACAAATAAATAAAAATCTTTTTAACAAAATAAGTTCTGTGGGCTCTAGCTAACATGGTATTATCTACTACAACAGAAGGTTCAATGGCTTTAACAAAACAGTTTATTTCTCACTCCCCTGGAGACTATATGTATAAATGATCACATTTACTTTCAAGATATTGTTCATGACAAATATTAGTTATCACCACAAAAAATCTGTTAATCTTGGGCCCGGTACAATAGCATAGTGGTTAAAGTCCTCACCTTGCATGTGCCAGGATCCCATATGGGTGCCGGTTCTAACCCTGGCGGCTCCACTTCCCATCCAGCTCCCTGCTTGTGGCCTGGGAAAGCAGTTGAGGACGGCCCAAAGCCTTTGGACCCTGCACCCATGTGGGAGACCCGGAAGAGCTCCTGGCTCCTGGCTTCGGATTGGCTCAGCTTCAGCTGTTGAGGCTGTTTGGGGAGTGAATCATCAAACGAAGATTTTCCTCTCTGTCTCTCCTCCTCTCTGTATATCTGCCTTTCTGATAAAAAAAAAAAAAGGTCTGTTAATCTCCATGATAAACTGGCTCTTTAGTTTTTTTTTTTTTTTTTTTAAGATTTATTTATTAGAAAGAGTCTCAGAGAAAAAGGCAGAGCTGTTTTCCCACTGCCGGTTCACTCCCCAGATGGCCACAGGCTGAAGCCAGGAGCGTCGTTTAGGTTCCATGTGGATGCAGGGGCCCAAACACTTGGTTCATTTCCCACTGCATTCCCAAGTCCACTAGCTGGAGCTGGATCAAAGTAGAGCAGCTGGGACTCAAACCAGTCCCACATCCGGCAGCGTACCCTGCTACACCACTGCACTAGCCCTGTGGTTCCCAAGTTTGTATGAGCCCCTCCCACTCAACAAGCCAAAGGAGAAGAGGAAGCGAACAGTTTTACGACTCCAAGCTAAGTGCGTGATGCACAGGGAGCACTTGGAATATCACGCTCATTCTCTCTGCAGCCGTCACAACCCTGTCTGCACTCCTTGGTCCCGTTGGCATTCCAAAGCTGTGCGCATGTTATACCGTACCGCAGCCATGCGCATGCGTTTTTCTCTTCCACGTAGACATAAGCACATGAGCTTTGAGTAGCAGGGGGGAGTCTCTACCTGCTGTGTTTCTATCAGATCACATTATGCTGAATAATATTATATTGCATTTTTTATTACATTTACACATGCTGGTTTGATGATTATATATGATTAGGATCAAAGGTGCTGAGACATGTGAACATATTAAAAGGCCAGCTTTAGACTTTCAGGATAGAACATAGACAGATACTGAAGAGGACTTTCAACTCACATATATAATATCTGAGGTGAAATGTTTGCTCTATGTCAGTGTGCCTTGTTGCATGCTTACTTAAAACCCCATATTACCATAACTTTTCAGAAAAGCCCATACCAGTTTGGCAGGAACTGGACAACTCTGTCACAGCACTCCAACATGAATTGACACTACAAATCCTTACTGGGGATGGAAAATAGTATCTCTTCTTTACAGAGTTCCCCATGTGCTGTGGTTTTCAAAATGTGTGTGTGTGTGTGTGTGTGAGAGAGAGAGAGAGAGAGAGAGAGAGAGAGAGAGAGAGAAAAGCATGTGGATGTCTCCAGTGTCAGGAACCTGATTTTCTGAGCCTCACTGCAGTTGTCTCTCTACATCTGTGAAAAGCTGTGGTCAGGATCCAGAGGTGAAGCTCACACCCAGACACTGTGCTGGGTATCTTAAGCACTTGAGGGCCCGGCGGCATGGCTTAGTGGCTAAAGTCCTCAACTTGAACACCCCGGGATCCCATATGGGTGCCGGTTCTAATCCCGGCAGCTCCACTTCCCATCCAGCTCCCTGCTTGTGGCCTGGGAAAGCAGTCGAGGACGGCCCAATGCATTGGGACACTGCACCCGCGTGGGCGACCCGGAAGAGGTTCCAGGTTCCCGGCTTCGGATCGGCGCAGCACCGGCCGGTGCGGCTCACTTGGGGAGTGAATCATCGGACGGAAGATCTTCCTCTCTGTCTCTCCTCTCTGTATATCTGACTTTGTAATAAAATAAATAAATCTTTTAAAAAAAAGCACTCGAGAAATTCTCCCTTTCTGCAACCTTCACGGTAGTCAGTTTGCCAATAATGTGATTCTGTCTAATTGGCAGGAAGCTTCTCTATTAAAAGCTTCAGTGCCTGAAAATCAGTCTAAAAAGATGCCACCCTGAAATGCTGAACTCACCCAGGGGCTTTTGGAGCAAGACAATAGTTCGGCTCTGATAGTAACCAAAAATGAACTCCAATAGTAACCAATAACAGAAAACAATGCCTGTTTCTGTCTTTATTGAAATGCCTTATGTATGCAGTTCTCTGTCCATCAGCTAGCTCTACAGGTAAGAATAGAAATTTTACAGGTCAATATTTTCTTATATCTTGAGGTGTTTTTCCTAAAACATTCAGACCAGACTGGAGTTCCTGTTGTGGGTTAAGGGTACAGGAACTTACAGTTAACCACCTTGTTACAGACTGAGTCCCCACTGCCACTGGCCAGGTAAGCCTTGACTTCCCGTCTTAGCACAGTGGATTCTCCTCTTTGGGCATGTGCGATCCTTGACGCTTTGCCCTATAGCAGATCATCACTTGGGAATCCATGGCTCCTTTCCAAGGTTCTGCTGTTTATGAAACAAAGAAGGGAGAGAAAACTCCCTGATCCTCCCTTCTACAGATGCTCTTGGTCAGTTCAAATCTCTTACCTCCAACCCAAACCCATTTTTGTTTGTCCAATAATGGATACTGGATTCTTGATCACCTAAAAGGCTGTTATATCTTTTCATGGGACAGTGAGTCTCATCTTGAATTACATTTTCATAACCAAGAGTGATGTGGTCACTCCAAGATAAATTTCCCCTACAGCTGACTTGATTTTTTTTTTTACTGTGGAGCAGTGAAGGTAACGCCTTCGCTGCCTCATGTGTTCTTCCGGCAGCAGCTGCCATGCTGTGCAATGCTCAGCCCACTGGAATGACTGCTAACAGGTGTCTGTCCAGGATGCTGTCGGAAAGCAGTGTCTCCACATCTCTCCTGAGTTTATCAACCACTACATCTAAAATTTCATCCATCACACTAGCTCCAAGGAACTGAGGGAGAAGGGTTGGGGAACAGAATTTAAATTATCCAGCACTGTGGTTTCCAGTAAGTAGCAGACTGTACCTGTTCTTTAAAAACATTTTTTTTTTCAGCCAGTAAAGGAAGGGGGAGTTCCTGAGCACAGCTGAGCATCCTTCAGCAGAGAACAAAGTGGGAGAGTGGATGCAGGAATGGTGAGACACACAGAGGAGCACTGTAAGTTGAAGACAGTATGTGACATCTAAGGAAGGATTCGGAGTTCTAAAAGAGTAACACAAGTGTATTGATATAATTTTCTTTTTTGGACACACACAATCAATTATATTTTAGAAGTAAATCCCTAAATGTGGTTCAAAAGTGTCAGCTTTGCTGCCCATGACTGACGTGGGTCATCAGCAAGAGATAGAAATCATGGTAATTACTAGTTTTATTATCATGGTTAATACATTTTAAGGTCTGTTCATTGCTACTGTGGCTAGAGCTAGAAATATGTACCCCTCATCTGTCATATTTGGTTTAAATGCACTGCTGCTTAGAAAATTCTGATGATATTTTAGGGGTTTGTCTTGTCAAACAGTTTAAACAAAAATGAAGTAAACCTTTGCCTGATTTACAAATACACATTATATTTGTAATCAGTTGTATTCATTTAATGAATAATCTGTAAATACTAAGAAAACCTCAGGAGGAACATGCCATGCCAGTGGCCCAACAAAGCACACACTGAACTGTGGTCAACTGTTTGACCTGGGTAAGTGCAGATCAAGATAATCTTCCTACTGGCACTCTGTCATCTGAACTGGTTCGGTAGGCTGTCAGCTGCTGGCATGATGGCTCTATTACAGATTGTCAGCAAAAAATACATATATATATGAATTATGTTGTGTGTATAATTAAAACCAGTGTCTTCACGTGTGTGCATGTCAAAGGAATTTTCCTTTGCAATATGCCTGAGCCATTCTACTCCAAGGTTTGTATTAATTGGCTCGATATGTTTCTGATTGTGCTTTTCTACAATACATTTTTAAATAATGACAAATGTGATATTCAATCAAAAATGTTTGGAACAGATAAAGCTATTTGGTATTTCTGGAACACCTGCAATACTTAATTTTATAGTGGGGTTTGGATCTTGGGCCAGATATTGTCTTCTTGGCAATCATCAGTATAATAATCTCACCTACAAAGATTTGAAACAGATATCACATGCTGGGTTTTTTACCAGAAAATTCATACTGACTTCGCCTTTTCTGATCTGTCATATTGAATCTACTGTTCCTGGTGATAAGGGTGACAGAAAAAGTATAGATTCAAAATTAAACAAAAAGTTACCATAATTCAATATTGCAGGGTTATGAAATGAAGAGGATTCAAAACACGCCGCCCCCCCGATGAATCTGTTTCCAGGGTACATGATCCTCACTCTATTCTAGCATATGAAAAATCTGAGTCCTTCTGGGAACTTCCACCCAGCTAAGCTACCAGACAGTTCAATAACCACATTCGGCAGCCGTCTTCCTAATGCTATCCGCAGAAGAGCGGCACGGAGCAGATCTGACCTGCACCTGGTCCTTGCTTGAGTAATGGAGGCATCATTCCCCTTTCAAGCAGAACTACTCTAGGCCAGTGTGCATCTGATACTGTAGAAGGAACTCCTCATGTCCTGCCCAATGAACATTGTCTACAGCTGCCAAAATGTAGAATACTATTGGGAAATCCAATATAACTGTTTGCTCCTTATACTGAAATTTATGAGTTCATCTAAATGAACTCCAATCCAAAGAGCATTTAAAATTCCAGCAAGGCAGGCAAAATGTACAGAAATTTGGGGGTGGTAAACTGAGAAACGCAACTTTACTACTTCAAAATAACAGACTCTATTGAATCGAACATAAATGGAAACCATGGGCCACATGAAAGACTTAGAAAAGCAACTGTAGAGATGAATTTAGTTGAATTGATTGCCATTTCCAAGAAGCCAAGTGAATGTCCCTTTTGCTCACAGAGCATGTCACAAGGCTCAACTTTACCTCTCTGAAATGACCTCCTGGTGTTATTGATCAGACATTTGTGTTAGGTCTCTTTGCTGCTTGGTACATTGGCCAGTATCATTATGAGGCCTTTAACAGCAAAATAGAATACTTTGTTTTGAATAGATCAAGTTAAGTTAAAAGCTGAGAGATATTACAGCACTTAACACTAACATTAAACAATACTTTTGTGAGAAGCAGGGTCATGCTTTCCTATTGCCCAGAGAAGCCAAATGGTAATGTGGTCCATCTGGACTTCTTGAAATTCTGCAGGTGTAAACTCTTCCAGATCAGAAATAGACTACAGGGTGTTGGTGAACATGCCGTGAAATATTCATAATGCCTTTCCATTGCACTATTACTGTACCCAAATATACTGTGACATGCACAGTATTTCATCAGTCCATAGAACCTTCCATTAATGGGTTTCCAAATGATTTGTTACAAAACAGATCATACAACTGATTTACAGTTATCTGCAGAAGTATGCTACATTTGTGAATATTAAAATAAACCTTTTATCAAATATAATTACTAAATTAGTTTTCATAACCCTGCTAGATGGAGTAAAATTAGTTGAATAATTAAGCAGCATATTAGAATAAAAGTCTCCCATCTGAAATGATAGAATGCACTTTATTCAGGCCTAAGCAAACTCCAGGTCTCAGTTATTTCTTAAAAAAATATTTCCCTAACTGTAAGACTACATAGACTCTGTTCTCATAGAAAATCGTTATTCATACTGTTGACTTTCATTAAAATGCTTAAAATATTGAGACAATGCTCTTGAGTTTCTTGATAATTCCATATCATTAGTGCTTAGAAAAATACAAGGAACTTCAAAAAGTTCATGGAAAAAATAACTTATGCATGAAGTTCGCAATTATTTGCATCAAATATTTTTTTAAGGTTAGCTTTACGATAGGAAAGAATACTGGCCTACAGAATGGCCCGCTTGTATTTCCTTAGTCTACAAAGAAAAATACGGTGAGTTTGCAAAGTATTTTCCTTATCCCGGTCGAGTAGAGCTGATTCCTTATTTCCTTTGGTTACATCTGCTCTCTGTGCATTTGCACATTCTGGAAATCCCTGTTGTCCTACTGTGTGCACTACTTGCCTATCAGACTTTGAGGAGCAAGAACTGTTTCTTGTGCTAGGTTTTCACTGCTGCCTACTCCTAAGCACAGTTCAGCACAAGGTAAGACATTTGATAACACATTCTTTTTCTTTTTTTTTCTTAATTATTTTGCATTATGTGACAGTTTCATAGCCTCTGGGAATCTCCCCTCCCCTCCCCCTCTCCTCCCCCCTGGTGGATTCCTCCACCTTGATGCAGTATTACAGTTCAAATTCAATCAAGATTCTTTTCTTGCAAACATATACCAAGCATAGAGTCCAGCTACTTATTGTCCAGATGGGTTGAACAATTTCTTGGGGAGACCATTTCTGGTCCGAAGTTAGAGCTGGTAGAATATCATCCCAGTCAATTAAGAGTCCCAATATAACATCAACAGCAATTTGCAATATTATGGAATTGACATGGTTTTAAGTAACCAGTATGTTGAAAAAAAAAAAAAAAAAAAGCAAGTCCTAACCACAACCTATGATTAGCTCATTGACATTTCAATTTTAGTTTATATACAGGACCGGCTGCTATATACCTTAAAATGGCTATAAGGTACCATTCAGCTGTCTCGGATAACACATTATTTTTCATTCTAAGCTTTTCATTTTGAATATTTTGAAAATTACCCTGGGACACAGCAAACGATGGCTTGTGTAGCTGACTTCCTGCCACCACCTTGATAGACCCAAATTGAGTTCCCGGATCCTGACGTTGCTTGGTTATTGCAGTCCTTTTGATAATGAATGAGAGGATAGAAGATTTATCTCTTTCTCTCTGCATTTCCAATGAAATGATATAAATATGTTCATTAAAATTCAAATTCAAAAGACTTGGTCTTAAAAAGGCAACAAAATATTAAAGAGGTGAGGAGAGCAAAACAGGGATGCAAGAAAAAGAGACATGGGTATGCATTTGGACATATCTATGTTCCAGAATAAATTAAATGGTCTTTGAATTTTATCCTGAAGAAACTTCATACAACCACTTTTTTTTTTAAAGTTTTGAGGCCTCAGAATAAGAAAACAGAGGTGAGTTGCCAAAGACACACAGCCTGTTAATCATTCAGTTGGTACATGAATTTGAGTTTCTTGATTTTTCACAGTCCAATGCTCTTTTAAATAAATAACCACTTAAATTTTACTAGTTACATTTAATTCGATGTGAATGAAGCTATTAAATTTAGACTGGAAACGGGAGCTTGCCAAAAAATGGACTTGAAAAATATGTTGTTGCAACTATTGCTAACCTGTGAGGGTATCATCATATTCGCTTATCTTTCTGTTTCTGGCAAGAGGTCATGCTTCTGAAGCCTAATATGGCCTCTTGCAATTGT
The DNA here is from genome assembly GCF_030435755.1 of Ochotona princeps. Taxonomy (NCBI): domain Eukaryota; kingdom Metazoa; phylum Chordata; class Mammalia; order Lagomorpha; family Ochotonidae; genus Ochotona; species Ochotona princeps. The sequence continues at coordinate 5,544,310 of NC_080851.1, forward strand.
TTGGCATAAAATGACCTGGAGCGCGCCAGAAACATCATGAGTGAGCCTGCAGGGCAGTTTCCACCCTGTTTTTGGAGTTCAGATTCAAACATCCTGCTCAAGGACTTTGGTGAGTGTCGCAAGGCTTGGGAGCCCTACATGGGACTGTGCAAGGACCACTGGGGTTCAAATGGAACCATACACATATTACTCTTCTGAGAAATGAATGTGGATGCAGGTAGTTATTAAAGCCATACACTATATGTGCGCACATTATCCATGGTAACCAACAGGAAGCCAAAGGCTGAACTTCATTACTAGACATTTTAGAAACAAATTTAAAGAAATTCAACATTGTGCATTGAATGAACTTTTCCGGAGTATCTCCTAGGTTCCTTTTGAGGGGGTCATGTTAAATGAGTGAACAAACAAGGGATGCTGTGTCCTTGTATAGCTTAATGGCTGGCAGAAGTCTGCATTCTAATTCACCTTCTCTGTGCCATTGTGGGAAATAGAGGGTATAAAAATGAGACAGGAGTGACCTTGCGTTTATGAGTCTACTTCTCTTTCAGGAAAAGCAGGTGCAAAAAGTTACTATCGCAGGGCAAAATGACCTGATCAGCTGAAAATCAGTGTCAGTCCCAGCATGGGAGACTGAATGAGTGATGAACAGGAAACAGACTTGACTTCACTGAGAAACAGGTGCCACGTAGCTGACTTTTGCAAGCAAAGCAGCAGCTTGTTAAAACAGACAAACAGAATTCCTAATTTTTGGCATCTAATATAGAACACACAAAATGGCACAAGAATGGCATGGTCCTTTGGGACCTTTGGGATAAGATAAGCATTTTTAGCCCATATTTATACTCTGATGTAAATTTGATTTTGTGGTCTCTATTAGTTGAATATTATCAGTAATGGCAACTTAAGCCTGTAAGTATGGAATGGGTTACTATTATGACTCTGCAGATACTACCGCGGAGAGGGAAGGGCATGAGAGGTATCAGGGAATTGTAACGTATAGGAGAATTGGACAAACCTCCCGGTTCCAGACTCGACAGGATACAGCAGCTTTTAGCCATTTACTGAGTGAACCAGCACATGGAAGGTTTTTCTCTCTGTATGTGTGTGTGCCTGTATGCGTTTCTATAAACTCTGCTTTTCAAATAAATAAATCTTTTCTTAAAAAAAGAAAAATGAAACATGCAGCTTAAAAACACCGTTTAATTGATGGGGGTAGCCACCTCATGCAGTCCAGAACACTGATACAAAGTTTGCCCTTCAAACATAATCCAAAAACTAATTTTAGATCTTCATAATGAACCTAATATTTTGATATTCTCAGTGGAACATTTTGCTTCTCTTACTGAAAGATCCAAGAAAACAGTAGAGTAGAAATTTCCACAGGGTTAGAGAGAAGTTCTTTATGAAAAAAGAAAATACGGAAAATGGAGTTGGGGGTACCATTGACAGGTTTTTTCTTTTTTCTTTTTTTTTTTAAGATTTATTTTATTTTTATTACAAAGTCAGATATACTGAGAGGAGGAGAGACAGAGAGGAAGTGGAGCTGCCGGGATAAGAACCAGCGGCCATATGGGATCAAGGCGAGGACCTTAGCCACTAGGCCACACTGCCAAGCCCGACAGGTTTTTTCAAGCCTTGCCAATCTGTAATATAGATGTCAAATACTCAGTTTTCAGTGGAAAACAAATGACAGGAAGAGTGACTCAAAGAAGGTTTAAAAGCCAAAAGCTCATCATTTTAGTAGAACCTATAAAAATGTGGAACTTTGAGACAATTGATCACCTATGTGTGTGGTAGACAGTTGCAGATGAGGACAGTGTACAAAGATATAATCCTAGCGGTACGTTGTGAGTGGGACTGTGCACACAGTGACCAAGCCAGTATCCATGGATTTTCCCTAAGCCCACGTGCACTGAGGGGTCTGGGAGAGACAGCAGAAAGGACACTCGGGAGGAGTCAAGTCCATCACATCTTAAGGTACATGTTTCATAGATTTATTACTAATTCCACACAGCAAATGCTGGAACCGGGGTGCTCGAGTGGAAGCCAAAGCCAGGTACTCCCATGTGGGATGCGGGCTTCCCAACTGGAGTGCAAGCTGCAGGGTGAACAGCTGTTCATTGCTTTTATCCCAGACTGTTCCTTTCATACTTTGAAAACTGGGTGAGGGTCAGGAAAGGCCTCTGTGTGAAATGACCGTGCTTTGTTTTCTTTTAGATTAGCTTCTGGCTTTATGTTGCAGTTTATAGTTGTACCCAACTACATTAACTAAAATTGCTGTAGTTTTATTTGAAATGGATGAACTTGTATGAAGATTCTTTCTGCATCCTATCATCCTCCACAGAGGCACTCTAAGAACAGACACATTTGGATTTGAAGCTTGGTGCTGGTCCTCAGCTATGCAACTTAGGACTAAAGGGACAATTATTACATCTCTCCAAGCATCAGCTTATCTATAAGTTATTTTCATGATGCTTAAATGAGATAATATATTTAAGCTTGGGCCCGGTGCAGTGACCTAGCAGCTAAAGTCCTCACCTTGTACACGCCAGGATCCCATATGGGCGCCAGTTCTAAATCCGGCGGCTCCACTTCCCATCCAGCTCCCTGCTTGTGGCCTGGGAAAGCGTTGGGACCCTGCACCTGCATGGGAGACCTGGATGAAGCTCCTGGCTCCTGACTTTGGATTGGCACAGCACCGGCCAAAGAGGTCACTTGGGGAGACCTTCCTGTCTGTCTCTTCTCCTCTCTGTATATCTGACTTTGTAATAAAAATAAATAAATCTTTAAAAAATGAGATAATATATTTAAGCATGATCAAAATTTCCGTAATAACGTGTACTTACATAAATGATAAAATTCAGATTTCTACATAATACTCTTTTCTGTGTGGTTTAGTTTTGATTTTTCCTTTGGAGATATGTTGCCATTCAAAAAATTAAAGTGAATAAGTATACTCATAAAGCATAAATTATGGTCCTGACTAATATATTTTGATAAATTCCTACAATGTGTAGAAATGTAGCCTATAAATCCTACCCTAAAAGTATACAATCTGATAAAAATTTTTAAAATGCTATAATTAGAGACAGTGAAGTAGGCTGAAGTTACTGCTATGCATTGCATATTGTAGACAGGTGATGCGCATTTCATCCTGCAAGTGTATCCTGGTGATAGGATCTCGATTTCTGCTTAGTGATGTGGGCAGATAAATATATAGGACATGAAACCCTTTAATAACCATCAGCAAAACTGTGCGGAAATGACCCTTAGGAACCCAACTCAGTCCTCACTAAAATAGAGCACAGAGCAGTGAAGCCACCACACACCAGTCCCCAGCACCCCAACACGGCCAGCCCACAATCCACGGTGAAACTATTCCCCTAGGACAGCATGCCAGTGACTCTGGGTACCATTTTGAATGCTGAAAGGAGAGCTTTCTACATGACATGCTAACTGTTGTTAAAATTCCTCACCATTCTAAGAATTCTGTGATTCTGTAACACAGCCTAAAAAAATACTCTCCCCACAATCCCATGAGCCATTCAGGAAATAATACACAAGGCCTGTCGTGTTTGTGCTTCTGCCTTTTGGGTAGATGATTTATTTTTACTGGTTTGCTCTTGATGGTCATAAACAGGAGGTAGAGATAGAAAAATATTGTCCTTATATTATCAGTTCTTATTTTTTGCAAGCTTGGAATTCACTGGGTTGAAAACCATGGGATTTGACCTGACTCCAGTTAGTTTGTGTTGGACAAAGGTTGGTAAGTAAAATAAGAGACTGGAAACAAAGCTTCCAAGAAGTTTCCAAACATTCTAAATCTCCACTTTCTCTTCTCTTTAAAGGCATTTTTCACAAACTGTGCCTTCCTTGAGTTAGGTATTTTCTTCAGAGTAGATTTCAAAATTTATAAACAGAAAGTCATTTAAGTTTCATATTTTGGAAGCTCCAGTTCACAACCACTCCAAAGAGGATAGCCTCACGTATTGATGTGCCTGACACCAACTCCAGCTGAGGATTATTGTATCTGCAGAGTCTGAAGGCGTGACCATCAAAGCCACTGAATGTCTAATGATTGCAAACATTTATGAAGAATTCTATCTGGCTTTTCAACTAGCTGACAACTCAAAAACTATTATAAGGACGGGAGAAAAAAATATAACATGAGAAAACTCCATCTATACCTGTGTACTATAATGTGAACATGATTAAACTATATTAACATGTACATTTTATGCACCATAGCAATATTGTTGTGCAATGTGTTTACACAAGTATGATATACATATATACATATATATTTGAAAAATACATCTGTGATATATCTTGTAAAATATACATATACTCCTGGCTGCTGGCTTCAGTCAGGTTCAGCCCTTGTGGATTTTTGGGGAGAGAACAAGTGAAGGGGAAATACTGCTCTTTCTATATATCTCTATATCTCTTTTTCAAATAAATACAAATTTTAATAAGATTAGATTAAAAAGTTATATAGAGATTATTGGCAAATCATAGCCCTCAATGTGTTTAAAATGATTTTTGTATAACTATTTTTCTTCTAGAAATATAAAATAATTGAACACTGGGCAAATGTCACAATCCACAGTCCTGGTGTAATCCTTGAACCTGCAATAGGTTCAGTTATATTAGAACTGAGAGGTTACATCATTTGTGGTAGAATCAATAGATAGCACTCTCCCATGTCATCTTATCTTGAGTCCAATGTGGTAATGAAGACCAAGAATGACATCCCATCTTTCCTGCTGGAACCTTCTGGTGAATGAGACTTTGGACATGGGGACATCCGCTGTCTGGCTAGCCACATCACTGGGACAAAGATCTCAGGAAAGGTGGGATGTCAGTCTTTATCTCCCCATTTGTCTGTTGCCAATTTGGAAAGTGATTTGGGAATCTTTGTTGAATTATTTATTAGAGCACTTTTTTCCTATTGAAGTTCAGCAGAAATCTACTGAGGAGGGGCCATAACACAATCTGATAAATCAGTATGGAACTTTCGCAACAAAGTGGAGCCATCCACCGTGGGGGGAGGGTTTTGGAGGGGCGGGGGGAATCCCAGTGCATAAAAAAATGTATCACATAATGCAATGTAATTAGTTTAAAAAAAAAGGAAATGCAATAAAAATATATGTTAAAAAAAAAGATTACTTTCAACCATCCTAGACTGTTTCGCCTACAGGAGCTGACCAGCTGGAGCCCAGGTAAGGAATCGGGCCAGGGCATCTTCAGACGCCTGTGTGCATACATTTGCTACTCTCAGCTATGTTTTCACTTAGCCACACCTGCCCTCATTACTGTCACCTTCAATATGGATTGCTCAATTGAAAAATCTGGAATTTAACAACTTCTCCCCCCCACCCATTAGGGCTGACCAGGGTCATCTTCAGAATGTAAATGTTTAATACATATGTTCTTGATTTATTTACACTCAGTTGAGAAACGTGCTGCTGTGTAATAGTGTTTTGGTGTCCAAGAATGTGCTACGGGAAGAGAGGTCACCTCCCCTTCTCCTCCTTTGGAATTTCTTCACTGTCTCCCATCCTCTCACTCTCCATATCTCCCACTCAGTCTGACCCCAGCAGTCCAAAGAGATCTTTTCTTTCCATAGGGACCAGAATCCCATAATGTAATCATGGTGTGGGTTTTGTCGCATCTTCTACATTCAGGCATAACTGTGTGTGTTTCACCACTATTTTCCTTACATCCCTGTATGTCACTCTTCCTCTCCCAACGTAATACTCCCAGAGTAAGTATTGATTGCACTTTTCATTTTACCTATAATGCTTAAAATAGCTCTTTAACAACAAAGTTGTGTTTTCAAGAGTCCAATATGCATATCACAAGGATTTATATAAAAAGCGGAGGTTTCTGGTGACTAAGTTCCTATGTTCCCAACCTACAATGATGCCCTCTGAAATGTTCTAGACTTCAAAATGGTAAAAATGTAACATGCCTGTAGAAGCAATCCTCTCTTTAATTTTTGAACTATGATTCTTTCTGGTACTGATACATGGTCTGAGCCTCTTTCTTGATGCCTGTGGGCACAGCAGGGAACCGTGAGGGTGAGCAAGGGACCCCTTACTCTGGCTGTTCTGCTGAGTAGACACATTCCATGGGATGAGCACATTCAGTGTCATTTCTCCTACTTTTGATGTACAAGCCACAGGGGTTGTAATGCCTTCAAGTCAAGGAGCACAGTGTTCAGGACGTACTTGTTCACCTGCTCTACACAATAAAAGCAGCATGAACTACCATTTTTTTAACTCAAGCTGCAACACAGGTCATAACATGACCTCAATGTATTTTCTTACAAGAAAACATGATACAGTCCTGCACTCTTGTAGCATTTGTTGTGGTCTCTCACACACCTTCTGTGTGCACTCTTACAGCCCTTACACTTGCACTGCATCCCCATCACTGACATGTGACCTTCAACAAGAACTGCAGATACGGGCCTTCTGTCATGTAGTGGTATTTCTTAGAGTTTACTGAAAACATCTGGATGTTAGACAGCTAGGTAAATACATCATTAATTCCCTTTGGGCAACTATTATAGGCATATAATAGATATATAGCCAGTATTTTATGATTTATTGCTTAATAAATGTGGGAACTAATACTAAAGACAAGTTAAAAACAATGAGACATAATTGCTAAGCAGCAAGACTAAACTAACATCTAGGGTTTCATTTCATTACTCAGTAACAATAATGTTAAAGATGGTGATAGTTATCAAATATTTAAAAACCTATTATATTTAAATAATCTACATGAAAAAACATGACAGCTTTTATATAAACAAAATGTTCTTATTGTCACAATATAGTGACATTTGCCAAGGTATAATCTGATAAATATTCATAATCTAGAATTTCTCATTAGATCTATTTTAGTGGGTGACTGCACTTATTTTAGGGGGAAAGTAACTTAGTCATGAAGATCTTGGACACACTGGATAATCTGTGCTGACATCATCCAGCAATAGAACAGTTAGCTGTGTAAAATATATTTGGACAACATGCAACAGCAAGAAGTTCATGGACTATGTAATTAAAAACAGGAAAAGTTCATAATTCCTAGAACCGCATTACACTATATGGCAGAAGAGAATTAAAAGTTAAGACAGATAATCACTGATTCCTTTCCCTTCAAATAGGGAGGTTATTTGCGTAGACACAAAGTCATCACAAGGTGCTGACGTGTGCTATCAGACTGTGCTGCAGTTACAAGACAGGAGCAGAGCCAAGGGGAAGGAGACCACCACCCAGCGGAGACCACCACCCAGCGCAGCCTGGCAGCTTCGAGAGGCTGGAAGGCCCAAGCTCAATGGGCTGGTCTCCAGGAAGCAGTCTAGCCCTTAGGGCACCTCGCAGGAACCCAGGCAGACCTACTCTGGACCTCTGATCCCTGAGACACTAAGAGCTAAACATTATGTTGCTTTAAGACACTCAGATTGTGGTGATTTGTTACAGCAACAGAGAGAAGTAATTCGGTCACTACTCCCTCTTGCTAACTGTTAAAATGTATTAACTCTCATTTCTGGAAAAAAAAAACTTTAGTGAAGTAGAGGATTCCAGTTGTCCAAAGCCTGGCTCTTGAGGGCTGCACAGTGGTGGGTATTAACTGTTTCTGCTTTCTGCAGAAGGAAGGGAGGGGTGTGTTCTGGCTCTCTGCCGAGGCGGAGTAACTTTGGAGAGTGGGGAGGACTGTCCTCAGGGGTGTGGGGTGTGAGGTAACTGAAGGGCAGGGACCAAGGTATCATGGAGGCAGCTGGGTTTTCAAACACAAACTTGGCTCTAACAAACTGTCTCTGGGGTACTATTGTATGGTTCCTCTGGATTCAACTGCTTCATTTGTAAGTTAAATATGATATTTTACTCTTGTCATAAAATTAGATCATGCATATAAAATGTCCTGAGCAGAAGCCGATACTCAATAAGCATTTGGAAGTGGATATTTTGTTATACAAAGGGCCTGGAACAGATAATTACTTAATTCTTACCTGTATATGTGTGTGTGTAATACTGAAATAAAAGAAGTTTTTGTTTTTGAGTTTTGACTACCAAAATGCTGAAAAAGAATGCAGGTTTTAGCCTCCAACTATTCCAAATATTTTCTTTATCCTCCAACTACTTATTAGCAAAAATACAGAGATTGTAGTTCCATCTTTGAGCTCTTTAGATAAAATGAAAAAAAATTCTAGAAATATTTTTCTTCTTCAGAAAGAGAAACCCAGTGGATTTTGATTTAGGGAATGTTCCAGCAATGCACTTAAGTACTTCAAGATGATAGTGCTTCAAGCTGTAATTTTTGGAATCCAGTATTTTGATGTCAATAATCACTATGATTTAATTAGGAAGTATTTTCTTATTGCTGCTTACATCAATAAAGTTCTTGCTGGACTGATTTCCAGCCAGTGTCAATAGATTATCTAAACTCTGCAATCAGAGCTCATTAGAGGACACATACGCCTTAGCCCAATTTCCATGAAAAGGATTGTTTCAGATATTCTGATTGCTCCCCAGTTTATCTCGTCTGTTTAATTCTGGGGTTTCCAATGAGACATCCACATGCTCACTCTTCAAACAAACCTCTTGTACCTTACAGCAAAGCTCTTTAATACAACCAGGGTTCGCATTTTACCAAAGATGCTGGCATTGCGCCCTGCGCTGGCACGGGGTCCGCTCACTGGCTGCTCAAGAAGAATCTAGGAGCCAAAATTTCATCCAGATCACCTAACAGTCCCAGGAATATCAGTGTCGCTCACTCGGTTGTTTGTTATTTTAGAACCTTCATGCCAATGGATTGCTTTTTTTTTTGAATTGCTAATTATTTTAAAGAATATTTTCTATACGCTCTAATAAGAATTGAGAATTCTTAATTATAAAAGCACCAACAATTTGGAATTGTGGAACTGGTGACAGTTAATACTTTCTTGAAGCAGTGTGTTGGCAAGATGGAGTGAGAAACCTGATGAGAAAGAGTGTGCCGAGGGGAAACCAGCAGCGGTTGCTCTGTATCTGTTCGGCGCAGGTAGGAGATTGTGTGTGAGTCATACACAGGGCCACTTCACACCAGCATGGCACGTACAGGTCATGGTGACTGGCAAGATGAACTAGCATTTTTTTAATAATATGTTTTAATTGTGCTTACACATTGTGTAATCATCTCCTGATCCTCCCTGCATTTTTGCAGGATCCTGATAAATGCATGCATACTTGCCAGGCAGCTGTCTATTTTATTTTTCCCACATGGATATATTTCCATATTTTTCCCATACAGATATGTGTCCATATCCCTGTGTATACAAAAGGGGAGAAAAGCCCAAAAGGGAGAAATAATGAGGATTAGTTGGTTTGTCAGGAAAAAAAAAAAGTACCTGTCCCATGCTCCTCTCTGTCTTAGTTCTATCGAAATACCTTAGGAAAAAAGCAATCAGCCATATTTTTAAGTGCTGAAAATCAGTGTGCTTCTGTTCTTAACGAGGCTCTAATGCTACATAAACAGCATCTTCGTCTGTGAAATCTAAGCCTTGATTCAGTCCACTAAGTGCCCACTGTGCGCCTGGATGAGGAGGAAGGGTTACATAGAGCCACCTTCCTGGTACCACCTCTGCGAGGAGCTGAGGGAGCCAGGCTTTCTGCGAGGAGTGAGTGTTACAGCCCCGTCTGCCTGCCTGCTGCAGGAAGGAAGGAAGTGCCGACTGGATCTTGTTTGATTTACCAGGAAAAGATGACAGCTGTTTCAGAAATGCTCTGCAGGTTTCCCTTTCTTCCTTCTGGGTTGGCAAGCCATCATCTGCCCACCTCTAACAGCAAAGGAAAGGAGAAATGATGCTTGCATCCGGAACTGCAGGGTCTGTGCTCAAGTCACAGTTCTGCTCCTGACTTCTGTTCCCTGCCACCATGCACCCTTGGAACTCAAGGGAAATGGCTCCTGGGGCTGTGTCCCTGAGACTCCTAGCTAGAGGGTGCTACACTGGCAATGGATAACTGAGCCACACTTGTGGAACAGCTAGCTCATAGTAGTTCTATTTAACAAAATTTGAAGTTTAGGTATAGAAAGCACAGTTTATCCCAAATTGGTAGTCATTTTGAACCTACAATTTAAAAACAAAGTTGAACTTTAACCTTTAAATGAAAGAAATCACTGTATGGCTCTTGCTTCCCACCCTCTCGTTGTTTCCCTAATGAAAGCACCATAGCTTTCCCTCCCACACAGGAAGTCTACACCGCATATTCTCTACTGCGGGGTTGGGTGCTTTATTTTCCATCAAAGTGATGGACAAACATTACTTCAATATAAATATGCACAATGCCTCCCTGTGCTAAATAAAACAATCTGTCGGTGAAAATAAAGAAGGGCTGCAATACCAACATTTAGCCTACAGACGACCATTTCCTTAGAGGCGAATTCCGGGGAGAAAACAGTGCAGCAGCTTAGTGTCTTCAGGGACAGGAAATACTCAAAAGATGCTACAATCAAATACAGCTTGTGAAAATGAGTATCTTTCGAAAGAATGAGCTAGACTCAATACTGCATGAATACTTTTCAGTAGTGGATCTTGTGAATGAAAAAGCAAGTCACTGGTCTCTCCTGTTGAAAGATAAATACGATCATCATTCCCTAGGCAGGACAAAATGAGGAGTATTCGACCTAATAAACACCGTACGAGCTCTTCAGAGACTTGCTTCAGGAATCCCAAGCTCCGGTGCCAAACAAATCTCAGCGCAAAAAATGCAATCAATTTAAATGTTTTTTTTCCTCAAAGAATTAATACTAGGAAGAGATAAAGTAGGTATATAACAGTCATGTTAGAATAATAAAGAGAATTAGAAGTGACCATTTCTAAGGCCATCAATGGAGACTTGACATCAAGGAAGCGCCTTAGGGTCCTGTGTTGTAGTGTGGTGAATCAAGCTGCCACCTGAGATACCGGCACCCCATCTGGGTGCCAATCTGCATCCTGACCAATCCACTTTCAATACAGCTTGCTGATAACATGCCTGGCAAAGCATCAGCAAAAGGTCCAAGTATTCGGGCACCTGCTGCCCAGGAAGGAGACCAAGATGAACTCCTGGCTCCTGACTTCAGCTAGCCCAGCCCTGACAGTTGCAATCACCTGGGGAGTGAAGCAATGTGTAGAAGGATCTCTCTTGCTCTACTGTCTCCTTGTCCCTCCCTCTCTTTATAGAACACATTCAAATAAATCAGTAAATTTTAAGAGGCAACATGAAGCACTTCAGTATCTATACTTTTTGTATGAAGAGGTGCCAGGCATGGATTGTCACATTACCACACTTCATCTTGTTATTCCTGGGGTCTGGCTCCTCCATATCAGGATGTGGGAATACACATACTGAGATCACACAGCATCCACTTCCCTGTCCAAGGCCTAACAAAGCCAGAAAGATGGTCCTGTCACATGCTTTCTTTCAGAAAGTCACACTTCAGAAAATTAGCAGAAATAAGCCTATTTCCAGAAGCCTAATTATAAAAAAGCTCTGAAATAAATTTATTGCCAATCACTGCAGTTGGGAGGATGGAGTGAAAGCTGAGAAAACCAAATCCAAAACACACACCGGCGATAGTTCTCTCAAGTGGGGGGGGATGTTTTATTTCCAGGCCACTAAAATGTGAATATGAATATGAAAGCTCTAACTGTGCTTTTGAGTTCTCTATCAATGTAATTTCTATTCACTGATCTTTTCCAAGAGTGAACGCTATGCTTTAAAATAACTTAAAATGATTTTTTCTTTCAAAAACAAAGAAAAAGCCCTAGGCAAGAAGTTTATCTTTTAACAGTCAAATCCAAAAGCAGTAACATAAATCCTGAACATACAAAGAAAATTACAGGAAGATGAGCATTTTACCATTTGGAAAAGTGGAATAAATTACACAGGATGCTAATCTCATCACTCGATTTTGTACTCAAGTTTTCACAATGAAGCTATACTTATATAAAAATACCTCAGGGAAAGTGACTAAAACCCATTTTCCTTAAGTCTAATAGTTGGGTAGTATTTTTGAAAGTTAGAAAAGATAAATTTCATAATAGACAAAAAAAAGTATTCAAACCCATGGTTTAAAGATGTTGACAATCTCCTTTTGAGGGCTGATCCTCTAAACATTTGTTCTATAAAGCCACTTCCCACAAGCCAACATGACGTAAATCAGACTTCAAACTGTGAGGCCAGACAGAGGTAACCATTGGAGGAAATTCTTCTTTTATCTAGTCAATGGTTCTGCTCTAACAACAACCGAAAGTCTTGATTTTCAGTTGATACAGGTCTTGTGTACATAGTATCATTAATTCTTTAAAGATGAAATATACTGAAACATGACATAACATCATACTTTGGGGGCAGGTGTAGTACAGTGGGTTAAAATGCCCCTTCAGACTCCTGAATCACCTATCAGAGGGCCTTGTTCACATCCTGGCTGCTTCCCTGCCTGTCCAGCTTCTTGCTGAGGAGGCTGGGAAGGCATCCGGTGGCGTCAGAAGGACTTCACCAGCAGGGGTTCTGGGTTCCTGACTCAGACCTGATCCAGGCCAGCTGTTGAGGCATTTGCAGAGTGAATCAAAGTGTCTCTATCTCTCCTCTCTGACTCCACTCTTGCTGTCCCATCACCTTCCCAATAAATAAACACCTATTTTTTAAACAAAATCATCTAGTTTTTTTTATTTTACTATGCTCTGTGATGTTTAACCAAAAACATGCAAGCCATCCTCAAAACTGCAAATTTCAGAGTGAAAACAAACAAGCAGCCTGCCAATATGAAATATGTAGAGATTCCTTGGGGACTTACTGTGCTTACTTCTTAATCACCAATTGAACTTGAAATTGTGAACCTTAACAATGAATTCTAGAGCACCCTGAATGCTGTTACAATCCCTTATTGATAACACTAAAGATTAGAATCAATCTCCAGCCACAATAAAGACACACACGATACAGAGACAAAACACTGCCAGGAAACTATAACAAGTTCATGGAGGTGTTGTACATATATAATTTCATAAAGGCAAGAATTTACTTCTGGGGCTACACTGATTAAACTGTATGCTTCTAATACAGCATTCTAAAATTAACACTTCAATTTTTTTAAAACTGGTATGCTTGGAATTGTGGAGATATATCCCATCCTCAAAATCACATAAAACTATACATGTAGCCTTAGAGAAAACCCAATTTTTTTTATTACAACCCTATTTTTTTTTTTATTCATTTAAAAGAGAAAGAGATAGTGATATCTCCCATCTGCTCATTCATTTCTCAAGTTTGCAGCAGCCAGGCTGCCCAGTGCTGGTCCACTGCTGCTCACTCTGCCCAGTGCTGCTCACTCTGCCCAGTGTTGCCCAGTGCTGCCCAGTGCTGCCCAGTGCTGCCCACTGCTGCTCATTCTGCCCAGTGCTGCTCACTCTGCCCAGTGCTGCCCAGTGCTGCCCGGTGCCGCTCAGTGCTGCCCAGCGCTGCCCAGTGCTGGTCCACTGCTGCTCACTCTGTCCAGTACTGGCCCAGTGCTGCCCAGTGCTGCCCAGTGCTGGCCCACTGCTGGCCCAGTGCTGCCCAGTGCTGGCCCACTGCTGCCCAGTGTTGCCTTGTGCTGGCCCACTGCTGGCCCAGTGCTGCCCAGGCAGAAATCAGGAGGCACAAGATGAGGACAGGACTGCCTCATGGGCAGCAGTGAATCCATGGTGAGAACCATCACCTGCTAACCCCTTGAGTTACTCCTTAGCAGGAAGCTGGAGGCAGCGGTGAAGCTGGGACACAAACCCAGGCAGTGCAACACGGGCTGCAGCTGCCCCCACCTTTACCTTCCCACTGACGGCCAAGCCTGAAAGCCTTGTGGTATTTTTTGTGAGTGCCTGTTGAACGTGGCCTGGCATGTGCTAGCCTCACTGCGTCTTTAGCATGTCTAGGTACTCTGTTCGTTGGCTGAGCTTCTCTAACTTTCTGTGCATTTCAAAAATGCTCACTTTTGTTTTGTGTAATAGCTGCATTCACATCAGACAATTCCAATAATTTTGTCATCTCATTATGTTTCAGCAGAAGTATGTTAATTTCTTGTTCTGTTTATGCTGAGAGATCTGTAACCTTTTAGACATTCTGAATATGCCTTACAAAGCTCATCACTTCTACAACTTGTCTATAAAAAATCGCTTCCGTATTATCTCCAATTTGAGTCTCACACACATGTGTGGCTATCTAGTGTTTAGAGTTATCATGTACCTGTTCCTTCATTCTGTTTAGAACTTTCAGCTTTATAGCTGAAGAGCCCAGACTGAATAGGATCATTGTATCTAACAGAGGATCAGACCAACATTAGTGACATTGACACAGTTGCATCCTAAATGCCAGATGACTGGCTAATCTGATGTAGTTCAGGCACATGGAGTTTGGTAGCCACCCTGGATATATTTATAAACAGCTGTGCAATTTCCTAATAAACAGATCCTCCCAAAGAGAGGACAGGGCAGGTAACGACATCTTAGCCACCCGTATCATCATGAATTTGCTTTGGTATTTTCACCTCTCCATCTCTGAGAAATACCACTGCGCTATACAATTTGCATGGTTAAGTATTTCTAAAACTAATGAGAAGCTTTTTGTGAGATGTGTTACATACATGTGAACACATGCTGAAGCAGAGTAAAATTTGAAAAACTTCCCTTTGACCAAATCTTTCAACTTTTTATTATCTTATGTTTTTATACATAATAATTTATTTTATCACAAATGGTTTGCAATTTAGGCTCCAAATAATTGCTTCAAAGGTATTCCTTTTCATTTAGACACAAGTTACGGAGTATGCAAGGTAGTTACAAGTGGACTGTGATCTTCACTCTAATCAAAACAAAACAAGCCCCGGAGTCTTTCGTTAAGACGGTGAGACACTGGTCATTTAGAACCAAGTGTGGACTTAATCGATGACCAACTGACCCACTGTATCGAAACAGAGAGTAGCTCACATCCTCAATCTGCAGTATCTTACGAAGTAATTTAACATGTAAAGTAAGTATTAAGTTATTTATAAAGTAACTTCACATGAAAATTAAGTATGAAAAGAAGTTTCATTAAGACATCTGATTTGGAGCACCAACTTTTCACAACACTGTATAGGAAAAAGTATCATCATACACTATCCATTTTTATAACATATTACATAAAAATAAGCACCTTTAGATTTCAATAAATTTAAGTAAAACAAAGGGTCTGATAAGTTACACTTAAAGAAGAACGAGGAGCCAGTGTTGTGACACAGCTCACTATGCTGCTACCAGATGGGGGGCTGGTCTGAGTCCTGGCCACTTTGCTTCCTCTCTGGATTCCTGCCAATGTACCTAGGAAGGCAATGGAAGGTGTTACACATGTTTGGGTCCCTAAAATACATGTGGGAGACCAGATTGTAGTTCTGGCTCCTGGTTTTGGCCTTGTCCAACCTTGTCTGTTGTGGCCATCTGAGGAGTGAGCCACTGGGGAGGTCTCTCTTGTTCATTCTCATTTTTTTCTCTCTCTCAGTGTCTCTCCCTCTATTTATATGTAGCTCTGCCTTTTTCACACTCAAAAAAATATTTTTAAAGAACTAATGAAAAGGGGACCAATCAAATAATTTTGTCCCAAAGTGAATATCTTCCCATTAATTTTGTGCTATGTCAAAAACATCAGCAACTTTAAACAGCCCAAGGACCCCAACATATAAAAGGGTCAAGTGTATAATACTATGTAAAATCCTAAATCACAATTCACAAATACTGAGTTCAAAATTGCTTCACTTTGATATTCAGTTTATAATATTTTGGATAGACCTTGTAAAATGATCACCTGTTATAACAAATGATAAAAGTGGCTTGCTTTAAGTAGGGCCACTATTTCACCATGTTTTTGCAATTAGCATGCTGTGTGTGTGTGTGTGTGTGTGTGTGTGTGTGTGTGTGTGTGTGTTTGAGACAGAGAGAGAGACGGAGAGAGAGAGAGAGAGAGAGAGAGAGAGAGAAGGGGGGGAGAAGCAAAAGTAAAATCCTTTAGTGAGAAAGAATCTAATGTTCCATACAAGGTCACTTTTCATGGGCTCTGTGACACATCCCAAGCCAATGGACAATTAACACTAACTTGGAGACTGGCTGCTCTCGTTGCTGTAACGCGGTCCATGGCGTGTGCAGTCACAGCCTAGAACAGACTGGGGAGCACGGCAGAGAAGCTGCCAAGCCTGAGTTAGGACAGTTCTACAAACAAGGCCTCTCACATCACCACAAGCCTTTTATGCATGATTGCTGGAGTGGTTTTAATTATAACTCAGTAGAATCACATCATTTCATCTCCTTCTGTTATCTTCTCTGAACATCAAGGAGATATTCATCTGGTATGTGTATTTATGATCACTTGAACCCTCCAGTTCTTTCTTGGAAGGATTATGTAAGGTTTGGGTTTAACTTGTGGGTTTTAAGTAGGCATCCTGATTTTAAGCAATACAATAGACACAGCATTCTGAATTTGGGTTTCCCTTTTAAAGGCATGTCTATTCCTTCCAAATGTGTTGCAGAAGCCCGTATGCAATACAGAGAAATCTGAGGGTCAAAATCTCTAACTCAAACTAAAAATACAGTTAGGTTTGAATTAAATCAGATATGTAAAAAAGAAAAGCCATATAACAAAAGATGGGTCAGTGACTTGCTGCATTGGAAGCGATGCATGCACACGTGTGTGTGTGTGTGTGTGTGTGTGTGTAGATAAAAACTGTATGCTTAAAAACGAGGTATTCACTGAGATTGAAATCTCCACTATGAAAAGTTATGGCCACATTCATGGTTTTGAAGGCTTTACTTCCAAACCAGTTACAAAAAGACAACGAAATCTCTGCTTAAAGTTATTAAGCTACATGAGTGTAAGCACAGACACACGCACGCTTTACCTGACACTGAAACCTTTGTTGGTAATCAGGTATTCATGCTGAGTAAGTGGTAACTGGTGCAGCTCATTTCCAGGCTGAGAGCTGCATGCGATGCCCAACACTGCTTCTGCTGTTCGTGAACACTTTAAGATTTGCATCCAGAAGGGGTTGACTAACCATCAGTCAGCCTCTGTCTTTTGCCAACGGGATCTTTTCATTGCTGCCCTAAACTCCTGGGATTACTGATGCCTCAGACCCTTCCCTTCACCTAGTTTGTTTCTGTCCATCATTGGAGCACTGCTAACTCTATCTAGGACATCCCTTCCATCTGAGTTTAAACTCTTAGTGCAAAATGGCTTTCCAAACATCACAATCAGGGGTCCCTAGAAACATTTTGTGCAGAATTCTATCCAGATGGGTTTGTGTCAAAATATTTAGTTCTAGCTCACAATTAATTGACTCCTACTTTTTTCAATGTTGAGCAGTTTTCAAAATAAATGGATAAAAATCGATCACACCTACATACAAGACACAGACACAAATATAAATAACTGGTTCTTTGTTATAATATTACAATCATCTCAACACAGATATAGAAGGTAATGCTATGCTAAAGCATTAGCTATGAAATAAAGGTGCGTGGAGGCCTGTTACAAGTAGAATATCTATCCACAGTAAATACTGGATAAGATATGATCAGCAGAATTCAGAGAACAGCCAAGTTGGTTGCTCCTCTCAGCACTCACATCAATATTGTTAAAACTAAGAGTTCAGTGCTGGGTGTAATTTTAGAAATAGGTCAGAGAGAGGATGGCTTCCTTTTCTAAGCATCAGGCTGATGCGTGTGATGCACAGCGAGGATACTGCAACTTCTCACACAGCTAAGGTTTAACTCTAAGGCAGAAATCTGTCAGAACCCACGAGATCTCTACTGTGATTCAGTGAAGCCTTACTTACAACAATGACTATTCAGCACATTTCAGCTGCCCCTCCTGACCCTCCCTCTAGACTACAGGTGTGACAGTCACAGAGTGGGCTCTGGCTGCCTGATGTCTGAATGGCCCCAGATTGGTTGAAACTCTGCCTCATGTTACAGACACCTTTTGGGAAGAAACGCATTTGAAAAAAAGCAGGGGAAGTTTTTAATAAGATAATAATATATTTAACTTCTGCATAGATGGGATTTTGTGACAAAATATAGTTTGTATTGAACTAATGGCAACCATTGTCAGTCTCTTCAGAAAAGTCAACATCGGAACTGTTGGGAAAACATTTAATGACAATTCTCACTAGGAACATCAGCTGAACTGCCTGGATAGCCAGGACAGATTACAACAACTTCACACAAGTCCTCAACCACTATTTCCATGTATGCAATTTATTTTTCTTAATTACCAACAAATCTCTGAACCTAAGATTTAGGAGAGATTATTTTACAAAACATGTTTAAGGTTGCATAGAAATCAAAGACCATTTGACTTTGACTATGCAGCCATGGATGGTATTTTTGTGTTTACCCCAAGCATACATACAATACTAACAATACATAGGGAGTTCTTAGGACAACCTTTAATTCCCCTCACTTTTGCATGTGAAAAATTTCTTTCTCTGTGCTAAATGTGCTGAGAACTATCATTACTTGTCCTGACATCTTGTTTGTATTTTTACATGGTCCTCCAGTGGCGCTCAAAGTTGCTAAAAGTGTACACATTTTTAAGTAGATACATGTGCTTATCCAGGAATTAGGAAGGCATTACACACAGAAGGGAAGGCTCTGATGTGAAATCTGTAGTCTTTGATTTTGAATATGACTTGTCGACTCCTGGAGATCTAATTTGTGAATCAAAGAAGTACATGTTAACTCAGTTTGCCTTTAATTTGATTATTTTGTAGCTAATCTCTATTCTTAGGCACTCTGTGGCTAACAGGAGAAAAAATTCATTTTTTCTAGTGAGAAAAGCTACTTCTGACTATAATTACACTGAATTACTATGCTAGAGCAAACAGAAAGAGGGACACCATGTTATCAGAGGTTACATCACTAAACAATGAAGCCATTTGTTCTACATTCTGACCATAAGAGAGTGAGCTAGCAAATTGTGCAGCTCCAGGGTTGTCTAAAAGGGTATTAGACAGGCATGTGTGGATTGGCTCAGACTATGGAAGATCGGCACAGCATAAGAGATGCAAGGATCTCAAGCAGTGGATACGTGATACTGTCATAACAGAGGCTATACATCATCTTTTCTTCCTGCAGAAAAGACTTAGAAAAAGTAAGCACCAACAATGGACATGAGTTCATCCTTACTAAGGCTGCTGTTTTGACTCAGGAATGCAGAGTACCACAGTGAGGGGATGGGAAGATTTGATGTTGCCAATAGCAAGAAAGGGATAGAGGGTTACAGCTATCTCAGCTATAAACCTTGAAATGTGCAAGATCTGGGTATCATGTTATCTCTGAGTCTCAAGTCCTATAGCTCCAGTGTACAAAGAACAGACTCTAAAAATCGTATTACCATTGGACACAGGTGTCACTTTCTCTGTGTTGCTTAGTCTTTAGTAAAACTTGGGTAGAAACGATAATCTTATTTATACAAGTATCTGAGGAGTTAAATTAGATAAAATGTGCAAAGTATTCAGAGTGAAGAAAATAGGAATCAGTGTAAATTGATTTGTTAGTATCCACATACCCGAAGCTTGTACTTTTCTTTTTCTAATGGACACACTGCCCTCTGGTTACTTACTGTATGAAAGAAGTGCAAGAAATGGCCCCGGCACAGCTGCCCGAGACAGATGGGCCAGGACTCCTGTCTCCTGAGAGCTAACCACTGATTGCATTGCCTGGCGTACACCTGGCCCCAGAATGCCTCCTCCCAGACCACCCTGCTCCCCAGTGCCTTGGCATCTCTCAGAGAACAGATTGCATTGGCAAGTGGGACAGGAGGCGTAACTCTCTTCTGTTTTTATAACATAGTTAATAAATTCAAATTGCTTTCACAGAGTTACAAGACTAATGCAATCTATGAGAAGAAAAAAAACAATCAAATGGCTTCCTTCTTAACGAAAAACTTGAAAATCAGCAGTATCTGGGTAAACAGAGTGAGTATTCTGCCAGTGTTCCCGTTAGAATACAGCCGATGCCAACACTTGCTCATCTCCAGTCCTTGCTCAAGCCAAAATCACCTTTCCTCAAACTGGAGACAATAACTGTGCGTCTGTGCCAACAAGTTAGTTCTTAGCAGTAATTACATCTCCTGCCCCAGGGATGAGGAGTAATTTGGGCCATAGACAAAGCACATGTACGCACCACTGCACACCAATTACTGAAGGATTCAGAAACACTGGAATGCGGTGATCCATGTCCAACAAGTCAGAAATATTTTCTTGCAAGTGAAGTCTTCACATAGGCAGAAAATTTGGCACACAAATGATCTGATTATTGGAGATTATAACCAGACTTAAAATAAAAATAATCGCAGGCCTTGACTGACCACAGGGGCATAGCAGAGGGGGTGTGGGTACCCGGGTATCTTCTTCAAGAGCACTTAATTCCAAATGCAGAATGTCCAATATACCTATTTCTTAAGTGAGTTAACTAATCTAACTAGCAGACACGAAGAAATGGCCGCTTGTAAGATGTTAAGAAAAATAAATTATGAAAAGCATACCACTGATTACTCAATCCACCTGTATTATACTCATTTTGTCTCAAACAATGAGATACAATGATGTCGGTAAAATTCAACTCCTTTTCTCTTCATCCAGTATCATTACTTTTGAACAAGTTGCCATTTTCAAATGAATTGTAACTATTTCCTATGCTCACAGTTGTTCCCCGCCCACTGACAGCTTTCGCTGAACTAGCAGGGGTTGTGGGAGGCACTGAGTAGAGACTGTCCTCCCAGCCCAGGGCTGATGTTTCTGTAACAACCACGCCAAGTTCATATGATGCCATTTCTATACTTGGTCTCTAATTTTAGTTGTTGCAATCTCAGTAATGATTTCTACAATTTTTAAATGATAACCAGCTTTGTACACTGAAGGTATCTGATTTGTGAAAGAGAGAAGGGAGGAATGGATCTGGTTTAGAAGTCAGCTATTGAGGAAGGAAGCTCTTCTCTTTCCTTGCGGCTCCAGGGGGACTGCCACTTGCTGGCATCAAAGACTGTCTCCTCTTGGAAGAGTAACCTAAACTGACAGTGACCAGAGTCTCCCTAGTTCCTTATCACAAAGAAGGAGGTTTTGACTGACCTGCCACTCTGCTTCTCTTGTTTAAATTCTGTCCCGAGTATATTTGCAGGCTAATCTGTCTGACTAAAATTTAATATACAGTCTATATAAGGAACTCAAGTATGCAAAAATGTCAAAATATCAAGAAATCAAGTTAACACATTAAAATGCAAGTGTAAGAGACATTTTTCGAAAGAAGAAATACCGAAGGTCCACAAACAGACAACAAATGCAAATCAAACCCATAATAAAGTGTCATTCTGACCCAATTGGAATATAAAAAGACACAAAATAACAAGGGCTGGTAAGGATGCATGGAAAAGGGAATCTATATACAATCTATATAAAATAGAAATACAAATTGATGTAGCCATGATGGCACGCACTATTAAGTTTCCTTTAAAAAATGCAGATATACCATGTACTCAGTACCAGGTATACACAGCCAAAGAAACAGGCACCAATGAGAAGGCAAACCTGCTCTCCCACATCCCTTTTAGCACTAGTGCAGAACAGCTTATGGAGCCAACCATGAGCAAAGGATAAACATGGTATAGATATACACAGTGGAATATGATTCACCCATAAAAATAATGAGCTCTGGACATTCACCAGAAAAAATGAATGAAGGTGAAGATAATTATGTTAAATGGAATAAGCCAGACCCAGAAAGACAAACACTGCATGATCTCTCTCATCGTGAAAGTCAAAACAAAACACAAAACCAGATGCTGGCAAAGGTGGGAGGAGCAGATGGACGGAAAGGTTGGAAACAGGGTAGCAGGACTCAGCTGGTCTGGGTAATGGGTTCTGGTGTTCCACAGGCCAGGCTGTGAACATGGCTTAAGTAACAGATGTAACAGATACTGGAAGACAGGTCCTCCAAACGCAAGGGGGGATGAAAAAAAAGGCTGTTCACCTGATACAATACGTGTGTGGTTTGTATACACAGTGAGCACTTTAAGTACAGTCTTAGAAAGCAGAATTAATTGTGTTAGCCAAAATTTAAAAAACAATTAAAGGGATTGTGGTGTTCGCCCTATAACTATTCCTGAAAGGTCTTTACTCAGTCTGGCTCTGAAATGCAGTGGAACTCGCTTATACATCAAGCAAATAGATCCTGTATGCTAGTCAGACAAAAAAAAAAAAAAAACCAAAAACCTGACTATGTGTAGGCAGGAAGGAAAGCAAACAAATTCTGTTTTCACTCATTTGCACACCGCATTACCATAAGCTTCACCCTTTCCAAATACTATGCAGATGGAACACGAGGCAGCACACTGCTGTAAATCAATGTTAGTGCTGTGGTGGTGGTAGGAGAAAACAGGGGATTCATTTTCTTCCAAGAAAAATCATACTTTTCAAATCCATCTGAATCACAGCCAAGGGGTTACTGCTTATCTGACTACAAGAAATACTGTTCCCACTCATCTTGATGCGAAAAGAAACCACCTCATTGTACTCCAAAGAACTGAGCTCCAAGGTCAGTTATAGTCGCCCAGCCTTGAAATAGGAACCACAGGCTTGTGTTTTCCTAGGCATGGGTGGACTACAGACTGGGACACGGTTCTCACTGTTAGATTTCCTGCAGGAGCAGTTTCCAAGTCCACCTGAGCAATTTGAGGCTCGGGTCTCTAGCCCCAAGGCCTCTGCCATGGCACACTTGGTCCCTGGAATGGTGAGAAGGACAAGAAGGGAAAATGGCAGAGTGATATTATAATTTATGACACTTCTATCTCCCCAAAGGCAGGCCTCCTGAGAACTCATCAATCATCTGTAGGGCAGTGATGAGTGAGGAAGGAAGAGCAGAAGTCAGTGAAATCACCGGAGCCCTCAGCTGCATTCCGGCCCTGTGGGTCGAGGCACCAGGGCTGCTCTAAACACTTCGGTTGTTTGGCCATCATCTGCTGACTACCCAGGCATGTTACCGGCAGCTGGAGTGTAAGCGGAACTGGTCCTATGTGAGATGCCACTTCAACACAAAACCAGTCTAGGCCTTTATTTATTTAACTTTTCTGGAAAAGAACACTTGAGGAATTAAATATGTGTCTAGACTAAGAAGAGACTGAACAAAGGCTTCTAAATCTGACTCTAATTCTTAAATACTTAGACAATTAATACTCTTTAGACTATTTTGTTTTTGAAAATAAGATTTTGAAAATAAGATTTTGTAAAGATTAGGGCAGCTATTTATGCAAAAACACATAAATACTTTTATACATACATACATACAAACATATGAGGGATATTTTGTAACCAAACATCACTAATAAATATGACAAGCAAAGAAATTTTTAGAATAACATGAGGTATGTGTGCCCAAGCATAAAAATAGACTTTTCAAAATTCATGGAAATGTATTTTTTAAAGAAAACTGCTTTTGCACTGGCTTAAAATTTTTGAACCAAATAAACTTGTGTTATAGTTGCATTTTCCATGAATTTCTTAAAGTTTCCTCATACTTGAGAGGATGGTCAACGTGGCTCACTTGGCTGAAATGGATTATATTGATGTTCAATCAGTGAAATATTAGTTTTATTTGTAGATATACATGTGTTTATTGGCACAGTGCACACAAGAGCTTAATTTAAGGAAGAAATACTTTCATATACTGTTGGTAGAAATTCAAACATGATTGGTATGGATTTTAAAATAATTTCCAAAATTTAAAACACACATGTTCTTTGAGGCAACAAGTCTACCTTGGAAACTTCATTCTGTGATTCTACTCCCATAAAAGAATAGAAAGTTTTGACTTCAGCAATGCTTCTACTGGAAAGATACATACAAATATGCATCCACAAAACCATGCATGAAGATTTTCTCAAACTGTTACATGAAGAAAATTGTCAAACACTATGCTTATTTGATTTATGCCATGCTAAAATTCAAATGTCATGCCAAAATATATCCATTAGTCAGGTTACTTCTGAAGTCTGTGGCATTTATGATATCTTTCCAATCTTCCATATGACCTTAACTTTTTAAGTGTGTATATTTTTAAAAGCAAACATTTTGAAAAGGCTGTGGGTTTGATGAATTTCAAAGCCTGATCGCTTCTACAATAAATATGCTCAGTTGTCTGACATTTTTATAACTGAGATGAATATAAATTATTATTTTTGCATAAATGTGAAATGGCTAAAGTTCATGAATTCTGATATACTTTATAAAGATACAAGTAGTGATTATGAATCAAAAATGATTCAGTTCCCAAGTCTGATTTCAAATCCATGTTTTGTCATACATATAGCTAATGTCATATATATTTTCACACTCATTTTTTTACCCATAAACATGTATTTTTATTTATATAAGGAAAATAAATTTCAGATATTTCGAGTATGCAGTTTTAAGAACATAACGGTACATCCCAGCCTCTGCTCTTTACCGCATTGCTTTATTCTCACCCTTGCTGACTTCTTATCTTTAATTTTTACAATGGCATCCTTTCAGCTTACTTTATGATCACAAGCTTAACCCTCCACTGAATATAGAACTCAACAAGTAGTAAGTACAAAGACCAGTGCTCCTGAAGAGTAGAGATCAAATCTTAAAATGCCCATTCTACTCAAATGCATTATTTCTTCTCTGTATGTTACTAACCATAAATCAGGGGAAACATGATATTTGCCTCCGTGAAGCTGGCTTCTTTCACAATGTGTAATGGTTTCAAGTTGCACCTATTTTGTTGGAAAGAAAAAACTACCAGAATTTCTTTTTTATGGCAGAGTAGTATTTCCATTGTGTATATATACAATATTTTCCTTTTAGTTGGATATCTATTGCAAGTCAAGATTCCATAAACATGATGGCATAAAAACTCTGTGTACTTATTTAACTTTCTTTATGTAAATTCCCAGGAGTGGGATCCTGGTTTTGCTTTGCATTTCCACAATCCTTAGTGACCCCAGGCATTTCCCATTGACCTGCTGGCCATTCGCATTTGATCCTTTAAAAAACATCTGCTCCCCAAATGCCTAAAAGAGCACTTGGGCTGGAACAGAGCAGGGAGTCAGAGATGTAATCTGGGAACACTCCTGTCATGTGAATGACAAGAACTCAAGGACCTGCAGCACACTGCTACCTCCTGGGATCTGCCTGGTACTCTGATACGTAACAGGTGTCTACACATGACCACCAGGGCTTCATGCTTGCCTGTGCCTATACACTATTTGGAGAGTTTCTGCAATTATCCTAGGTATAGAATTAAATGTGGTAATTTTTTAAATATTTAAACTCAGCAGGTTGTCTAACATGAAAGAAAAATGCCTATTGATGACCTTGGCCCATCTCTTAACTGGATTGTTTTCTTTCATTGCACTTCTCGAGCCCTTTGTAGATCCTGGATATTAATTCTCTATCAGTTGCATAATTCCTGCCACTCTGCTGCTGTCCCTTCCCTGTGCCGAGTGTTTTCTTTGCTAGGACAGAGGTTTCTTAGCTTGATGCACTGTTGCTTGTTTTGTCTGGGGTCTTCCCAGAAAGTCTGTGCCTGTGTCAGTATCTTGCAGAGACCTCCCCACGTTCTCTAGCAATCTGACATCTGCAGATCTTAAGTGCAGATTCCTGATCCACTCTGAGTTAGTTCATGCACAGGGTATAAATTAGGTGTCTTTTTTCTCTTCTTTATTCAGAGATCCAAATTCCTCAACATCATTTCTTGCAGAGACTGCCTCTCCAGCAGAGAGAGTTTAGCTTATCTGTCAGATTTGTAGGTGGTAGATGCTATGATTAAATTCTGAGATCCTCAGTATGTTCCATTAGTTGACATATCTATTTTTGTGATTATAACAGCCCTGTAATGGTCTTCAATCTGGCATCGTCATGCCCCAAGCTTTATTTTTATGGCTTAGGATTTTTTTTTTAGCTATTAGGTCCCCTTGTGAATCATTAATAAAGGCCCTCCCAAAAACAAAAGGCCAATTTAAAAATACTTCATTGCTGAATTTCATCAATCTTAATGGAGAACGAATTCCAGTTCATTTCAAACTATTCAACAAAAGGGAGGAAATACTCCCAAGCTCCTTCCATGAGATAAGCGTCATCTTAATTCCCAAACCAGAAAATGATACGAGATATAAATATAGACTAATAGCTCTGATGAACACAGACGCAAAAGCACTCAGAATATTTGATCATTGAGTCCACCAAGACATCAGAAAGGTCAGTCACCCACAACAAGTTGACCCCTGGTATTCAGGGATGGCTCTACATACACAAATCAATAAATGGGATGCATCCTATTGACAAACTGAAGAACAAAAAACAGAGTATCAAAAAATGCAGAGAAGGCATTTGATAAACCACGGCATATTTTCATGAGAAAAACATTAATGGGCATGTATCCTTCTCACCTATGTAAACTTTATCAAAAATACAATTTTTAAAAAATAGAAATTAAAATATTTAGTGTGCAAGGAATATACCTCAACACAAGCAAATTAATACAGGGCAAACCCACAGCCAGCATCATATTGAATGGGGAAGAGCTAGAGGCACTTCCACTAAAACCTGGAACCAGACAAGAATGCTCACTTTCACCGTTATTATTCTAGAAGCTTTAGCCAGAGCCATTAAATAAGAAAAAAAAGCATAAAAGAGGTAAGAGTCAGTTAAATTATCCAAGCTTACAGATGACAGTCCCACTTACCTGTGGGGGAAATGTCCACTAAGACACTACTGGAACTCATGAGAAAGCTTGGCAAAGTTGTAAAATGTAAAATCAACACATAAAACCAATTATTTTGTATACACAAATAATGCCACGGTAGAGGAAGAAGTGTAAGATCAGTCACACTCATAGTAGCTACAGAAATTAACCAAGGATGTAAAGGAGCTCTAATATTAAAGTTACAAAATACTTTGGAAAAAACAGTAGACACAAAGGAATGGAAATGTTTTCCGTATTCACAGATGAGAAGAATTTAAATAATCAAAAGGCCCATACTGCCCACAGCACTTGAACTGCTCAAAGTGATCACAATCAAAACATCACAGAGGTTGTTCTTCTATCTGGAAAAATGACACCACAAGTACTTACCAGGTGATTGTCCTAGCATATTGCAGTTATTTATAAAATAATGTACCTGCTATTAATACTCTGAATTTTTATCCTAACACACCAAAAAAAAGTTAAAGCTATATACTTCTCAACTCTGTATTCTACAGTAAGATATGAAACTGTCTTCCAATTCACTCGTAAAGAAGTTACAGTTATTTCTTGCACACCAGAGACAGCTTTTCTCCAAGTCTGTAACTTGGACTTTTGCTGTCATCATATAGCAATTATTGTCATCAACACTTGCTCTCATGACAAAGCCGAAAAAGGTACCTGTTTGGATGCTGGCCAGTCACCTCCCGGGTGCGGCTGTACCACGGCAGTGTTGTCCACCTACACACCAGGCAGCCCTGGACGCTTCCAACCACTCTTGCTAGCACAGGTCCTCAACTGCTGTCACAGTTGGCAACACCTGGAAAAGAAAAAAAATTCCTTTTAATAAACTATTGGGATGGCAGAATATTTATACAGGTGGTTATTTCTTTTGAATTGTTCCAGCATATTTTCCAAAGCTCTGGGACACATGTCATTGGAACTTAGATGGACACATATGCTGTGTCTTTCTGCTATTAGCAAGCTGAATTTTCTTTTTTTAAAACTTTCATTATTGAAATTGTCCCCCTGTTCCTTTGAGTTATGATCTGTCCTGGTAGGTTTTGTAGACCACTCATAAATAATGTAGATCATCTGTCTTCTCCTGGAAGAGATCAATTAACCTCCCTGGACATACTGAATCTTGATGATAAAGAGCTTATCGTGACAGGCAGTTGCACGTTCTGGCTGTCCCCACCTCAGACACTACACACAGACAATATACTTCTACATAAACTATCTTTCTGCTCCTCTAAAGGAGCAAAAAACAAATTATTTGGAGCTATATGAAAATGCATTCCCAAATTTTATCTGGTTCTTGGCAACCACACTAATTCTTGTATGTTTCCCCACAAAAGTTTTCTGTCTACACTTCACAGAGTTCTTACACAAAGTTCAGTGCCATCGCTCAGAGAAAGGCACAAAGTATAGAAAACTCCAAGACTCCAATTGTGACAATTCATGATGGCAGCATGAACAGAGATAGGCAAGCCACAGCTCACAGAGAATGGCTTTGCACCTCCACTGAAAACATAGTACATCTTGACAAAACTCAGGAACTTGAACAAGAGAACAGGCATCTAGAGCCAAAATGGGTACCATGCCAGGTTTCCCATGTATTGGGTGACATTAATCTATTCATACATTCAAAAAGATAATATGTTAAGGCATTGCTTTGAACACTTGGCAGTTAACCCCTCTGAACCCCAGCTTCCTGTTCAACACAGGAGAGCCAGGGACTTGGTCTGGTCCAAGTATGCTCTCTACTAAGTTTTAAATTCTCTGATATGAGATAGGCAACAGGGAGAACTTATGCTTAAAATGAACCAATTCCATAAATAATATCATGTTAATGTCATTCTGAATATAGTATTTTTATTGAGAACCATATTTTCAAAGCTTACAGGACATCTTATGAAAAACATGAATTCATGCTGCCTCAACATTTCGGTTCCCAGAATTTTTTTGATAGGATGCTATGAGACAGTAATAAAACATCTGACAATCTCAATTTCCTGTGGAGATACAATTTTTTTTTGGCATAGATGTTCATTTTGCAAACTGCCTGCCACACCTCTCAGGATGAAGCATGCCAACTCTTCCTTTTAGGGAATCTGCTTTGATTTTTTTTTTTTAAAAAAAATAATGTGTCAGGATTAGGTACAAACAATGACAAACACCACAGGGATCTATTCTTTCAGGACTCTATCATTTTGGTTGAATTCTGTTAGCTATGCCTCTCCCTCAGCAGCTATTATTGTTGAAGACACATTATTGTTCGTTGGCTCAGCAAAATACATATCCTTCAAAACCACTATGCACATGACTAAGGGCATCCTACTTTGAGGCACCAAGAGTTATTGGGCGCCACATGGGCCATGTCAAAGGGCAGTGAGCGTTCTCTCCACAGGCCACAGAAGAAGTGCGCACACTTCATGTATCAGGCTTTCACCCAAGGCCTAACCGGAGCCATATGGCTAGTGAGATCCACGAGGAGACAGACTGGTGCTATTTCACGCCTGTAGGGAGGAGTGTCCTGGCTAAAATTAGCTTATTAAGAAAGATGTGATCATCAGTTGCAAATTAGAAGAATCGGGGTGAAGAGAATGGCTGGCGGGAGTGCAAGCTCTGATCCTGAGGGTAAACAGCACTCTCTAGTGATAAGAACTATCCAGGCACTTTCATGTAGCTTGATTATTTCTCAAAGTGTTGTGTAAATGTTACCACATTTGATGCCTACCAGAGATTTTTAGATAATTAAGGTGTTGCAATAACATAAATGATGAGACATCGATCCACTTTCTGTGTACCTGCTTCTGTTCTGTGTGCTTGATAAACAAACGAATCCTCACCATTCTGGGTGTCAGGTAGTATTTTAGATTCCCATGCCACCGCTAAAGAAAATGAAGACAAACAAAAGCAACTTGTACAAGGAAATGTGACCAGAAAGTGGGATCATCTAATGGGAAGTCCAGCTAGCCGAGAGTCACTTAGTTACCTGACAAACCCACGCCTCAGCGTGTACGTGTCTTTATTGCTAACAGAACAACCACAAAACAGAGACCCTCTGCTACGGTCGGTCGAGCTGTCACTTGGGACATGCCAGAACCTCCTCACAGGGCACCAAGAGTCCCAGTTACCCATCCCGGTCCCTGCCAAAGCACTTGAGAAGGTACTGGAAGATGGCCCAAGACCTGGGGTCTGTGACCCCACATGGCAGCCTCAGTGGAGTCCCTGCCTGGCTTTGTTCTGGCTCCGACCTGGCTGTTGCAGCCATGTTGGGAATGAATCAGCAGGTAGGTCTGCCTACCTGTCTGCACACCTGTCTCTTCCCCAAGCCCACACCAGTGTGCTGCTTTTCAAGAAAATAAATTGTAACAAAGTAAAAAAATAAAAAGAAGAAAGAAAGAAAGAAAAAGAAACAAACTCCAAAGCTGTGATCTACGGAGTGTAGTAAGAATAAATGAACAATATTTTCCTATAACGTGCTTTCATCCCAGGACCGAACATTTCAGCCGTACTTACTAAGCACTCCAGACTGGAGACTCCACAGACATGCTAGAGAAAGCTGGGCAGTGAGCACCACACCGTTCGTACTGTCCGCTCTGGCTCAACAAATAAACTGACCTGAAGATATGACTTTCTAGAAAAAGACGGCCAGGGCAACTTTGGAAGCATTTATCTGGCAACGGAATTGCTGCTGGTCTATCTGTAATACCCATTTTGACTTTTGTTTTTTCTGATACATTTTAGGGTTATGATCCTGGGTAATTGTTTGGAAGTTCATTGCAACGGAGCAGGTGCCAGTGGGGGTGCTGCGTTCTGCACAGATTGTCTCGAGTCAACACAGAACGCCATCCTCTGACTGCAGGATCCCGTTAAGCCCGACCGTGGGAGACAGGGGAGCAGCTCAGGGCACTGGCCCTGCCGCCCACCTGCAGACCCGGACTGAGTTCCCAGCTCTCGCCTTGGCCCAGCCACAGCTCTGGGAGAGTCCAGCAGTGAGCGGGAGCTCTCTCTCTCTGGGCCTGTCTGCCCACTTCCACAATAAACTAAAAATGGAAATCATAAATTCAGAATCCTCCACGGCAAAATGGAGGGCGTGTTTGTGCTCTGCCGTGGCAGTTCAGCAGGAGCGGCCGGTTCTTTCACTGCTCTGCCCTTCAGGGACTTCTCTGCTTCTCCCTCAACAGCTCAGGCAGACAGAGACAATGCAGAAGACAATGTTTCTGTAGACCACAGGGTTATTTCTACAATAAGAAAATGAGGGGATGAATGCGGGGGGGGGAAGGAAAACCAAGCATGTACACTTGCAAACAGGCGAAAATGCAAACAGCAGTGACTGAAAGCACACAGCAGCAAAAGTGAGAATTGGCAGAAATGTAAATCCTAGAAAGACTCTGTGTGAGTGTGTGAGTGTGTGTGAGAGTGAGTGTGTGTGTGTGTGTGAGTGTGTGTGAGTGTATACAGAAAAAAGTCAACCTACAGAGAAGCTTTGAAATGAAGATTACCTAACAGGATGGGATGAAATGCTTATCAGAAAAGGATTTCTGACAAATGACAGGGTGACCATGGCCAGATGCCTCTGAACTCCCACATGAAAGCAGTCAGTACAATTATTTCACAAAAACTGCTAGGCCACACTGACACCAAAACTAGAGGGCACGTTGTTGCCATGGTTCCCTGGCATCCCTGTGTGTGAGGCAGCCAGCCAGCGCAAGCACCCGGTGCCGACCCCGGAGCTGCACAAACCCCCGAGCATGATGCTGAAGGGAGAGGGGCTGCTGCCCAGCGACAGCGCTGACCTGAGGCCTCCGCTGCCAACCGGGTGGGCCAGATGGGGACCGTGCGGCAGAAGACCCCCAAGCGCCCAGCGCCATGCCAGCACCTTGAGGGGAAGTCACTGACAATAAGGGACAGAGGTCCAGGTGTGAACAGTTCAGAGGTGAGAGACCCAGAAAAATCTCAGAAAGCAAGCGACTGGTTTGATTCCACACTGCCCGGAAACAACAGGAAAGAGAGCCGTACTAAGAAAAAACAAGAATGAAAAAAACCAACCCTTTCTATGCGTCACTTCAGAGTTTCAGAAAAAAAACTTTCTTATATAAAATTAGGTAACAGATAATGGTCAAGATAAAATTCTACATTTGTTCATCACAACAGATAATTAGGCACAGATTAATATTCGTATAAATATTTACAGCTCTGCCTTATGCATAAGGCATAAACATCAACCTAGAGCGGGTAGGCAGCACAGCACAGGGGACACACACACCCCACTTCAGAATGCCTCGGCGGAAGTTCCACCCCAGCTCCCGGCCATCTGCAGCCAGTGTGTGCCATGGGGCAACAGGGACAGACCTGTGGCCCACGTGTGACAGCCCGCCCAGTCCTGCCCCAGCTCTGGGCTGTCTGCAGCCAGTGTGTGCCATGGGGCAGCAGGGACAGTCCTGTGGCCCACGTGTGACAGCCCGCCCAGTCCTGCCCCAGCTCCCGGCCGTCTGCAGCCAGTGTGTGCCATGGGGCAGGGTCAGTCCTGTGGCCCACGTGGGACAGCCCGCCCAGTCCTGCCCCAGCTCCCGGCCGTCTGCAGCCGGAGTTACTGACCAGGCAGAGGAGAGCCATAACACAGCTGACATTGTGACACAGAACACCACAACGTTGGAGGGGGAAACGAACACAAAAGTAAAAAGAGGAACATTTTATAATTTAATGAAACATTTAGTATGTTAAAAAATAGAAATTCACGCTGAATAAAACACACTGGGAACCCAGAATTTTGACAGAGCAAAACCAACATGTATAATAAAATCACTGAAAATAAAAGAAAACAAGTACTTAACTGAAAGCTTATTTGAACATTAGGCAAATACCATAATCAATTTACATGAGGCAGAAAATTAGTCAACTCACTTCTGAAATGATCAAATAGATGGAATTATGCCTAATGTATTTAATAAATTAAAATAATTGGTAGTAAGCCCACAAACTGGCAAAAGTGACTTTCTAGTGTAAAGCCATGAAGAAAATGGTACCAGCAGGCAGTAACAGGAAATTCTGTTCTCCTGATGCTTTCAAAGATCAACTAAGAGTCGCTCTTCAGACTACCACCGAGCTCTGGGGACACTGACATCGGGCTCCCAAAGACTTCCGGGGTCACTGACATCGGCTCCCAAAGACTTCCGGGGTCACAGGAAGAGGAGCAAGGACAAACCTGAAGAGGCCACTCGTGCCAACGATGGCACAATCTGAGCTTTGAAATGATCACCAACTGGAACACATACGATTTACGATACACTAGGTAAATTATTCTTAGCCTTTTGCTCACGGGGAGCATCAGGGGACTGGGATCTTAGGCTTCTTGCTTAAGTTTTTAACACAGGAGGAATGATATGCTTTATGACTTTTAAAGCTTGAAATTCGAACTCCTAAGTCCTGTGAGAGGAGACACAGGGATGAGTACACAGCTGCTCCTCGGCTCCCCCTCGTGGCCGCACTGTGAGTGGCGACTGTTCATGATCCTTTCAATTCCCTCATCAGGCCGATGTCCTTCTCTCCGGGTGAAGTGCACCTTGCCTTCTGACACCACCTGCCTTCCCGTGCAACAATTCGGACATACTCATTAAAACCTGTGTTTCACTTACTTTCTAAGGAATGAAGTTATCTTACAAAAAATTCCATGACTCCTTTGAGTATTATACTAGCTGGGAATCCTAAAAGTCCCGTAGAAGAAATTACAGCTAGAAAAGAGAAAAAAATAGTAGCTAATGCAGTCATCAGCCCTACCAATCACAACTTGAATCTTTTGCGACTGGAGCAGCTTAATTTCCTGTGTTGCTGAGGAACATGTGTGGACCGTCAGCCGTGACTTGTGCTCTGTATCCAGTATTTGGAAATCAGAACTGGAAATTATTTATGCCATGTGTACCTTCAGCACATGGTATCAGGAGAACAATGTCACGGTACCCAAGCCATCAGCGCTGAATAATTTTCTGAAGATGAAAGTGCATGTACACAAATCTCTTACAGAAATGAAAGAATCAAAGCTGTTTTAAAAAGTGTATTGGCGTATAAAGGCATATGTTACTAATTAAAGGTACTATGCAGTAAGCACATCTACTCCCAAACAAAAGCACAACTCCCAACAAAAATATAAATAAACTTTTGCGTTATGATATTAGGTTTCTACCTTTTTCTATGCTGACCATGCCATGATACATTTAAATATCAGAAAGTTAAGCTTGTAACTTGTACTCAGGGACTCGACTGTTGTAACAAGAGGACAAACAGTGGAGCTAGCGGATGGCAGGGGAGGGAGGGAGGAGAGAGAAGGATGAACTCCCATGCCTCCAAACCCGTACTGTGGGAATGAATAAGCAGGTATATGCTATTGCTAAGTAAGGCATAGAAACAGGTTCACTGATAGGAGCCGTCCCCTCACGGAGGCGGCCTGGGTCTTCCGAGTTTGTGCCATGAGTTTCATAGGAACAGCTGCTTTGCTGTCCCTGAATCTCACTCAGGATGAGTCTATCCCAGTAAGAGGAGGGACTCAGAGGCCTGATGCTCTGTAAACGTGCTGACTTCACGGAAGTGAAGAGGAAGTCATCATTTAGGCTGTGCCACAGTGCCAAGTGAGCGGGGAGACCCTGCAGATGGTTCTGCCCACGGAGAGCCTCGAGGAGAGAGGAGAAGGTTCAAGTGGAGAGGCTGAGGACCAAGAACCGACTGTTTCATTTACCAAGGAGGACTGCGCTGCAGATCATGCTGAAAGCGCCTGGGCCAAATGACAACGCAGAGGCCACTGGAAACAGCTTCAGAGGAACAGCGGAGCAAAGCAACGGACGACATGAACCTAGTCTAGCCCATCCTGGAGAAGACACGGGCCAAAGGTGATACTGCTGTTCTTAAGTGTTGAAAAAAGGGAAAAGTGGTGGGAAAGGAAAAGTGAAAGGGAAGGGAAGAAAGGAAGAATATACCAATCTAAAATGCACATTTCTTTTCATTTTTGAGAGTACCTGCAAAAGTCCTTGGAAAAACAAAATCAAAATTAATTGATTGCAATGCAAGACAACTTCAGAAACCCGCAGCATTTTCTTGCAATATGTATTCTCAGTTAACTTTTTAAAGATCCTTTGCACATGCAACATTTTACATGTTTAATTTTCTAGTTTCAGTATTTAAAAATATTTAACATTTTGCCACATTAAATTCATACATAGACACTACATACACACCCATATAAAATGCTTTCTCTTGAAAACACAGATGTCATATCAGAGAGAGAAGAATTCACATTAACGAACATACCCTGGGGAAGCTAGTGTATTTTTATGGGTACATGGTAGAAGTCAGTAAAGCAATATTTACAACCATATATCTAATAACATAGCACCCACCCAATTTTTATACTTTCTCTATAAACTTTCACAGACAAAAAGAGAAAGCATCTGACATTGGCCTTTTTGGAACTGGTTTATTTCAGTTACCATAATCGTCTCTGGAGCCATTCAGTTTGATGCAATGTACAATCTGAAAAATTTTACAGCAAAATAAACTTATTTCATATTTTCCCAGAACTTCTGTATGACCTTATTTTCCCTTTAAAATGAAAATAATCAATTAGTCTAAAAACAACAGAAGGGACTTTTGATCTGAGATTCTTGTTGCTGACTGGTTCAGCATGTAATAGTTATGTTTAGTTGATGTGCATTAATCATCCAAGTGACTAACAATTCAGCTTCTCATCTTTTTCAATAAAAATTTTCTATCAAAATCCATTTTTAAATAAACATCTCTTAATGGAAAAGTCACTATACATTACCTGATTCTTCATGAACTACACTGTTTAGTTTCTGGGTTTATTTGGTTTTAACACATCAATTGAGAGTTACAGGGCACCTATTCTCCTGAAACAAAGGAATTTTAAAATTCCTAGAGGGTTTTTTTCCCATTGCACATTGAACCATACATCCCCCTATCTCAAGTTTGATCTAATAAAATGCATGAAGTGTGTTGACACACATGAATTCACGCAAAGACACGTACCATTTCCTCATCCTTGTAAGTACCGCTTGCAGAGTTACCATTCTGTTCGCCAGAACTGCGCGTGCAGAGAATTTTGTATTACCCAGAAACCAAGCAATGTATGACTCAATAATCACGTCTCTTACTGCGCCAAAGTTTCGTGGACATCACCTATGACCGCAGATGAGCTAATAGCACACACCCGCTTCAGCCCTCATGACTTAATGCATTATGATTTTCAAGTGCTTTCGCTTTCTGGATTATTCACATTTCATTAAAGCACTCTAGTCTCGCCAGAGCCTTCAACCCTCAGAAAACCCCATGAGGTCCATGAGCTGGATGAAACCAATATGCTTCTAATGCTTTCACAGACTTAAAACTGCAGTTCCTGCCAGAGCCTAATAACTGAGTGTTTACTCATCACTGCCCAAAGCGTACAGATCCAGTTGAAGAGCAGACCAAGGAGCTAAAGGGAGAATCTCATGAGCGATCCTTCCTGTTACTTTTTCCGGAAAGGGTGAAAACAATTATGCAAAATGTGACACAAATGAAAATATTATTCAAAATTGTGCTGCTACAAAGGCTACCACAGATCTCGGATTTGTGTTTAAATCACAAATTTCAAATACCAAACCATGCTGTACTTCTATGTCTCTTCAGGTAAGACATCACAGGACAGAAGACAAATGGCACTTGCTGGTGACCACTATGAGAGGCTACTTCCAGTATTGTTCAGTTGATAGAAGGGAAGAAGAGGGTCAGCTGCTGGCCAACACTACCTGGGCACAACTGCTGCTTCCGGAAGTGAGCGCATCTCAGGGCAGGTGCTGGTGACACACACTTGTGCAACAGGGGACTCAATCAGTGAGTCACCCAACTGAAAAGGTGACAACAAGAGAAACCTAGAGCTTTTCTCCTCTTGATCAGGCTGTCTGCCTCTTCATGGCAAACTCTAGTTTACAGGTGGTACAGTGATTGAACTAGACCGAGAAAGCGGATGTGAAATGTCAAAACAATCGCAACTAAAAGTGAAATTTAATTCCATGATTTAAGTACCTAATTAAGAGAGCCTATAAACATTGCACTGTTTTGTATAAGTCCAAACTTACAAGAGAATTTCAATGATACTAAGAACTCTGGTGTACCCCACTCTACACACTTGCTTTTGCCATTTTGCAATATTTTGCTTTATTTCTAGGTGTCTTTTTTTCTGAGCCACTGGAAAGCAAAAAACAAATGAAAAATCACACCCTTTACTCTTCAGACCTTGATATCTTATTTCCTCAGAAAGATATTCTCTTATAAAATAGTAAAAATGTCAGGATCTGCTAAATTAATAATGAAAGGTGTTTTATCTAGCAGTCTACACTCAAATTTCACTTTCTAATACCAAAAAGGATTTTTTAAAGAAAAAGTTCGAGTTCATATCCAGTGACTAATTTTGCACTGTATTTATTTGGACTGTCCCGTCGCTCTCTAACATGTAGCAGTTTGGGACTGTTGGTTGGTTTCTCTCACCGGGCTCAGAACCCAGTGCAGTGACCCTGTAGAAGGTCCCGCAGTTTGTCTGTCTGGTATGTCTTCATGGTCAGATGTGTATTTTCCAGTGGCCGAGATATCAGGAAACTGATCCCGTCCTTCTCGGGACACTGCATTGGAAAGCCAGTGACTGATCTGCATGACTGTGATAATGCGGATGACATGGTGAGAAGCACATCCACCATGCTGAGCACAGTAAAGTGACTATGTTTGCAGTTAAGACTTTGACGAAAGGCTTGGATGCCAGTCACAGAAACACATCTTTATCTCATTAACGTGATTCCATTTGCTTATCATCTTCTGATGAGTCTTGCCCTGATCTGCAGAAGAGTGGTTTGTAACACCACCACTGTGTCTGCAGTTATTATTTCTCTTCTCCTGCGGAACGATGTAAATTTTCACTGTTTTTAAATATAAAATCTGATTTACCAGATATTCTTACTAGAATCCAGATTAACTCAAATCACTTATGTTTAGTATGATCCTTAGAGATCATTTTTCAGCTTAGTGAAAAATGA
Organism: Ochotona princeps; assembly: GCF_030435755.1. Classification (NCBI taxonomy): domain Eukaryota; kingdom Metazoa; phylum Chordata; class Mammalia; order Lagomorpha; family Ochotonidae; genus Ochotona; species Ochotona princeps. Next base: position 5,582,191 of record NC_080851.1, read on the forward strand.
AAAAAAAATAACTGGTGTGCCCTAACTTTGAGGAAACACAGTTTCTACTTTCTGTTACATGTAAAATTGAAAATAAACAACACAGAATATGTAACCCTGCAATTAACTATGACTGAAATGTACACAAGTCAACGACTGCTTTGGACTCTAATTTCATATTGACACATCTAAGCTATTTCAAAAATCATTTTTAAAATGCATATCTGATAAAATGCATGAATTGCAAAATTGCTGCATTATAAATTTTTATTTTAATTCCATTCTCCAAGATGTTTCTAAGTTCCCTTATGCATTATATATAAAAGCAAGTATATATAGTTTAAAATATAAATTATGAGAATTCATAGTCAGAGAGACTATAATTTGAATAAAAGAACATATTATTAAATAAATTATTTGAAAAACGTTGGCAGTTTATTTCTTTCATTCCTTTTGTCCCACCATAATTGAATAAATGAGCCTTGGGAATTTTCAAAGACTAGAAATTTAGCTCTTACAGTTCTGAAGGCTAAAGGGTCCAGGATTAAGGCTCCAGCCCCTGGGGTCTAGCCAGGGTGCTATAGCTATTACACCACAGGCAGAACGCAGAAGGGAAGGCATGAAGAACCCAGTGTCCTCACTGGGTGAGCCAGTGGGAGAGGACCCACCCTCACAGCCCTGAAATCACGGCCTTCGCCGGTTCACAGAGGCAGAGTCCTTGGGTTCCAGAGAGTTCCCTGACTCCATTCCCCAGCACTTTCGCTTTGGAAATTACATTTCAACTTGAGCTTTGCAGGGGACGAATATCTTCAAACTAGCATGCAGCAGGGAAAGTCATAAGGCTCATAGAAAATGGAAATAAAAAGCAGGCTTATTTACTGAAATCCTTGCATGTAAAGGGTCTTCAAAAAGTTCATAAGAATGTTTATGTTGACTAAAACATGCATAAATTTAAAATTGCTTTTATGTCAAAACACGGCAAAGATTTCAACAACATTTTTCTCACACTTTTTGAAGTTTCCCTGTACGTTCCTAAATAAGAGTAAATTGCATGAAGAAAGTCATTCTTCCTAAATTAGATGTTAGGGAACTGTTAGAATGAAAATTCTAAAATAATTCCTTAGAATGGTGCAGAAGACATACAAAAAATATTTTCTTGGAAATTTCATTTGAAGGAACAAAAAGAATTTTTTAAGAGAACCATGATTAATACAGATCTCATCAAAAATGAAACCATAACAGAAATTTATACAGGGTGGTATTTGCATAAAAGTAGACCATTAGAGTCCTCATAAAAAGTGAAAAATGGCCTCAAAATAAATGAAAACAATTTTATATAACATAAAGCCTATAATAGAGTATGGATTATTCATTACTATGGTTCTGTGAAATTGGATAGCAATATTTTTATGAGAAGGAATTTTCACTTCTTTAGTTAACTATACAAATAAAAGTTACCTCACAACGCACCAAAATTCCCCAGTAAATGTTTATCCATCTTGGTCTTGAATACTTGTCTGTCTTGTAAGCATAATAGGAATATCCATGGGAAACATGATGCGCCCAAAACATGAGCCAGAGGCCCGTGACTCGTGCACAGAGCTGTCTTGGAGCTTTGGCGGGATGCTCCCGGGGTGTGCAGAACACTGACTGTGGAGCCCTGATCATGATTGGAGCTTTCTGCGGGATGCTCCCGGGGTGTGCAGAACACTGAGTGTGGAGCCCTGATCATGATTGGAGCTTTCTGCGGGATGCTCCCGGGGTGTGCAGAACACTGAGTGTGGAGCCCTGATCATGATTGGAGCTTTGGCGGGATGCTCCCGGGGTGTGCAGAACACTGAGTGTGGAGCCCTGATCATGATTGGAGCTTTCTGCAGGATGCTCCTAGGGTGTGCAGAACGTTCAGAGTGTGGAGCCCTGATCATGGGCTCTGTCTGATCCTTGAGCTCTTAGCCCCACACAGCCTCCCAGAAACGCACACTTTCAAACACTTCCTAAGTTGATAGTTAAAGCCCTTTTACTCTCCCACTAAATGCAATTTAATTTTTTTGTAGTTAAAAGAAATACGACTGGACAATAAGATGCTGGACTCTGTTTGGTATACGCTTGCAATGGGAGAATCTCAACTGAACTTGAGCTGTGGTTATGCAACAAGGTGGAGGAATCCACCATGGTGGGAGGGTTTGGGGAGGGGTGGGGAGAACCCAAGTACCTATGAAACTGTGTCACATAATACAATGTAATTAATGAATTAAAAATAATAAATAATTTTTTAAAAATAAAAAAATAAAAAACAAAACAACAACAAAAAAAGAAATACGTAGTTTTGAAATCAATATATAAAGATGCCTTTGAAGTGGCATCCTCCAACAAGAATGCACAAATCACTTTTAACGAAAAACCTTTAGGCAAAAAAAATGTAATTTCAACTTCCAAATCCACGTATTAACCAGCCTACATCAAACTCATCATCCATGGTGTTGGCACTGGGATTAAATGGCGTTGAGCAAAGGCCTCCCTGGACTAAAAAGCATCATCCAAAATACAGATCCTGATATTATTACTAGTGTCTGTAAGTATGTGATTTCACCGTCTTTGCAGGGCAAGAGCGTACAGACACTGCCAGGAAAAAAAAAAAGATAATCATCTTTATTGTCTCAGTTTTTATAATCACTTTAGTATTCAGCAAGATACTGTTGTAATGCAATGTGACTAACACTGATAAGACAACGTGTGGTCATGGGGCACAGCATCCACACATGTACAGGGCATGCTCAAGATGCTACTTTTAAAAAAATACTAATAGTGCTACAAAGCAGCTGTTGATTTATCATCTTCTAAGTTTCATGCAATGTTGCTTACAAAGAAATGTCAGGCCCAGCGCCGTGGCCTAGTGGCTAAAGTCCTCGCCTTGAACGCCCCGGGATCCCATATGGGCGCCGGTTCTAATCCCAGCAGCTCCACTTCCCATCCAGCTCCCTGCTTGTAGCCTGGGAAAGCAGTCGAGGACGGCCCAATGCATTGGGACACTGCACCCGTGTGGGAGACCCGGAAGAGGTTCCTGGTTCCCGGCTTCGGATCGGTGCAGCACTGGCCGTTGCGGCTCACTTGGGGAGCGAACCATCGGATGGAAGATCTTCCTCTCTGTCTCTCCTCTCTGTATATCTGACTTTGTAATAAAAATAAATAAATCTTAAAAACAAATGTCAGAGAGCTTTGGCTAAGCCAGAAGCTGCTCACTAGGTCTATCAGGAGTTTAAGTGAACCTGAGACATCAATGGTGCATGAAGTACATGTTGAAAAGATGAATGCAGAACACGCAAGTGGTTCTTGGAAGCGTTCTGGAGCTCACGTCAACGTTTGCAGATCTCACGGTTTCCTCCCCGTGAGACCAGGACACCTGTTTCACTGAACTAACCAAAACTCTCAGATGTCTTTGTCTTCAGCAACAACTGTTGCCTAAACACTCAGACAGCAGATTGTGAAGTCTGGAGCATTCTCTTGCTCTCTCCTCTCCACACTGAGAACTTTTTGTGTGTTTGATCAATAGTATTCAACCTCCCTGCCAACCACCACAAAGAACGAGGCAGAATTTTTCCTTACAGTATATTTTAAATAACTGTAACTTCATTGTTTCCATTATTGCTATTTGCAAGAATATTCTTCCAAGTTTTTCTTTCTGCCTTTAAGTTTTATCATGTGTATCACATCTTTTTGAATGATGTGTATTTGGACATTATAAGATAAATTTGCATCCTCTTGTTTCAATTGAGACTTTTAAAAATACACATGCTGCATATAGGTAAACAGGAAGTAGATAAACTAATAGTACAGAATAATAGAACAGAACACTAACTGAATACAAACAAAGCTAAGAATAAGCATACAAAACGTGTTTGGCTATATTATCAGTCACATAAACAGGAATAAAGTATATCAGATTACAGTACACGTTTGTCCGAGTGCCCAAATTGTAATGTCTGACAAAACTGTCCAGTAAAGTACGGAAAAGGAGCTTAGGACACACTGCTGGTGGGAGTGTGCTGCAAAGACCATCTCATGGAATGTGCAGTTGACTATATCAATACCATACGGTCCAGCAGGACCAGTCAAAGCCTCAAGTCTGCTCTGGCAACTTGCAATAGTATTTATGAATAAAGTATTTCAAGGGAGCACTCTTTGTAATTACTTCACAGTACACGTCACATCACTTAGTAAACAATTAAATAAGCCAACAGATAATTAAAAACAAGGACGCTGAGAGAATGATACAACACAGGAGTGTGTCGGGTTTCATTCCATTCCTAACTGGTTCCGGTACAGACACAGCCAAGTCCTATTCCTTGGGGAATACATATGTCTTGTTTGGGCCTATATGGAAATCAAGTTTATAAACTTACTCAGTAACATATTTCACAAAATCAGTAGCAGGTATGTAAGGGTGCGATTAAAGCCCTTGGCAGGAATGTGGATAATTCCTGGATATTGGCAGTGAGTTTATTGATCAGTTTACTAGTTACATGCATATTATATTAGCTGTTTAATAAATTAGAATATAGATTATACTCATTCATTTCTGCATATGTGATTGTATGTATTCTCTATATTTGCTTTTCTTATTAAAATCAATAAGAGAAATATGCAAAAAATAAAGATTATATGCAGAGGTTATCAATATGTAAATTGTACAAAGTATTTATATTATGAACTATTCATGTAATATAGACACTGGCACTGTATTATATGATAAATTCCTCAAGGCACAGTTGAAACTAGGACAGCACAACCACAAAGGTCAGCAAGAATATTCAGAAATGCTAACTACTCTCTCAGGAGTCTACATTATGGCTGAGCGCTGTGCCCCCGTCAGCTGTGTCAGTCTGCGAATGCCTGACGTCCACCCAACAAGCCGAGGCCACCCCAGCTTTGTTCCCCTTCCCTCTCATTGCTCATGGTTTTACCACCAACCCACCTCATGGTGAACGTGCCTTTTCTTAAAAACTAGAGTGTGTACTTATCCATGTGGCTCGCTCTCAAAAATGGGACTCTTGTCCTTGCTCACCTAACAAATTACTCTTTCTACACACAAATTGTTAATGGATGGCGTAGAGAGGTCTGTTGCTATTTCGCATCAAGTTTAGGGATACAGTCTTCTACAAAGTCACTTCTTGGGAAAGATTCTAAGGTCTTTCAGTAAAAGATCACACTTTGCGGTGGCATAGCACATTAAGCTGCTGCTTGCAATGTGGGCCTCCTATACTGGAGCATCATTCTAGGCTGCTATGCTTGTCCAGCTCCCTGACGATGTGCCTGGGGGGCAGAAGATGATGGCCCAAGGACTGTGGTCCCTGACATGCCTGTGGGAGACCTGGAAGGAAGTCTTTGCTCCTAGCTTCAGTGTGCATCATTTGAAAACCGAAACAGTAAATGAAAGATTCATTCATGCATCCATTCATTCTCTCTCTCTTTCTTTCCATCCTTTCCTCTCCCCCTCTCTTCCCCCTCTCTGTGGAGAGTGTGGGTGTGTTTCTGTGTGTGTACGTGTTTCCATATCTCTGTCACTCTGTCTCTCAACTAGTAAGTTTTTTGTTTGTTTGTTTTTCTTTTTAAAGAGACTAGAGTAACATGGCTCAGCAACATGGCTCAATGGCTAAATGCTCACTTTGCATGTGCCAGCATCCCATATGGGCACCACTTCATGTCTTAGCTGTTCTACTTCTCATCTAGCTCCCCGCTTACGGCCAGGGAAAACAGTAGAGAATGGCACACAGCCTTGGAATCCTGTACCCACATGGGAGATCCTGGAAGAAGCTCCTGGCTTGGGTTCGGCTCAGCTCCCGCCACTGTGGCCATTTGGGGAATGAACCAGTGCATGGAAGAATTTTCTGTCTCTCCTTCTTTCCATAAATCTGATCTGTCTTTCTAATAAAAACAAATCAATCTTTTAAGAAAAGAGACCAGAATAAACTTATTACTAAAATAGCACAAAAGTGATGATGATCAAATAATTATTTACTTTACTTTTATTGGAAAGATAGATTTACAGAGAGAAGGCGATACTGAGAGAAAGATCTTTCATCAACTAGTCCACTCCCAGTACGGCTGCTATGGCCAGCTGAGCCTATCTGAAAGCAGGAGCTTTTCTAGGTCCCCCACACAGTTCAGGGCCCCAAGGACTTAAGCTACCCCCTCTGCTTTCCCAGGCCACAAACAGGGAGCTGGGTGGGAAATGAAGCAGCCAGCACATGAACTGATGCCCATATGAAATCATGGCATGTGCAAGATGAGGATTTAGCCACTGAGACATCGTGTTGGGCCCCAAATAGTGTTCAATACATTCACAAAAGAGAAGTCAATAGTCTGTTTAAATTGTGCAAAGTGGCTGTTCCACATTTTTTCATTTCCATTATCACATATTTAACATTTCAAGATGTACAGAAAGAAGACAAAGTTTCCTCAAGAAAATGGTGATCTGTACAGTAGAACAAGTACTAACTGAGACAGAGCCCAAATCCTGTTGTCTATACAAACAGATGGTTAGCCTTGCCATTCGATCCACATGTTAGATAGTGTATTAACCAAATCCTGGACTCAACACTTTCTTCTAAACTATGGTTATAATTATGTTTATCTTACATGACACTTGTCAAGATTTAGTTATTTTATTTTTATTTGAAAAGTAGAATTATTGAGATAGGAGAGGAGAGGAGAAGAAAAAAAGAGAAGAGAGGAGTGGACAAGACTTTCCTCTGTTGGTTCACCTTCCAAATGGCCACAATGGCCGGAGCCAGGCTTATCTGAAACCAGGAGCCAGGAGTTTCTTCCAAGTTTCCCATGTGGCTGCAGAGACCCACTCTCTACTGCTTTCCAACACCACTGGCAGGAGGCTGGATTGGAAGTGGAAGAGCTGGGACTAAAAGTGGCACCCACATGGGATACTGGTGCTGCAGGTGGAGGAGTAATTTGCTAGTCCTGAGCATTAGCCCCAGTGTGATTATTTTGAAGCTCACATGTCTAATAGCTAGCAATTGCTCAGCAAGTATTAGTCGTTGTTTAACCAACTCCGTTGCATTATTTTTCTAATAATTAAACAATTTATTGTAAATCAGGATGTCTTAATGGATTTTTCTCCATCATAAATCTCAATACAGTTAAAACAGTAAGCTCTGTGGAAATGTGGCTGCTGGTACGTGAACAGGTCAGAGTTACGGATTTCAAGAGAAGGGATCTGCAACTCAGAGGACAATGTTACTCACATCGTAGGCTTCAACACCTCCTCTGCTGTTCTCCTGTGCCTTCCTCCTTTGCTCTAATAACGTCATGCTCTCTTGTAACCCAGAATCCAAGTACACAGCCATTATGCTCACTTCCTGTATCCTCTGTTGGCCATTCAATCTCTTACTATGCCAAAACACCAATCACCTAAAAGTCTCTTAATGTTTTGTCTTACATCCACAAAACATAATTTCTTACATCATTTTTAGTTATTTTCTGAACTTCCTATGCTAGTTTATAGATTCCTTTTTAGTGTTTAAATAAAACTTAAAGTCTGTTACAGACAGCAGAGACACTTAATGTAAAACATGTGAATTTCTCTTGAAAGTCTCTGGGTAGTTTTATTATTTCTCCCACTCCATTGTAGCATAAAAGCCCCTGACTGTGTCCCAAGCGCCAGGGACCTCCACGCACCTTCTCATCCTTTCAACTGACTCCTCCGCATCCTGCGAAGGTTTTATGAACCTATTTTCCAAGCAGCTATGTTTAATACAAAGCGTAGTTATTGAGCTATCATTTCCATATTAACAAACAATGTTGGGCTTACTGTGGCCCAATATTTTGTGAACCACACTCTCATGTTTTCGTGTTGTGCAGATATTTCCTGGCACTGTCGTGGAGCAGGACAAAATGCACCTTCCAGTTGGTCATCTACCCAGCTGATGTCTGCTTTGTTTGCCTCTGGCATCTAAGCTCTATGCAAACACCAAGAGTAAGCAGCCATGGAAACCAAATATTTTCATGAAGGTGTCTTACAGAGAACTTTAAAACCAGAGTGCAGATTAGACTTTCTCTTTATTTACAAAAGTAGACCATTAAAAAAAGGCCTATAGAAGACATTTGCCTAAACAGTGTAATCCTTTAAAGCATGCACACACATGTGTGTGGGTAGAGTGCTCCAAGCACAGGCAATGCTCTCCCACTTGGTGGGTCACTGTGGGAACTCACTGCCAGTGACAGGAAGGACAAACTGCTTTGCTTTTCCTTTACCATGGTGGGTAAAGAAAAAATGAAAGATTTTCAAAAATGAAAGGCTCCCTTTAAAGTATGTACGTGTTTTGTGGTTCACAAGCGGACTTCGCAGATGTTTTATCTATAATTACACATGCTTCCTTTCTTATTACAGTGATGAAAAGTCAGCAAGGCCCAGAAACTGAGAGGTCAAAGAATAAATTAAAAGAAACTTACATTATCTGGAATGTTTTGATTTTTTTTTCAACACAGAGATTCTAAAGACAAGCTTCTAAAACAAAGTTTTCTTGTGTTATCTCACTTCAAATAGTATAGCATATTACAAAAAAAGTAAACTTTACTTCTCCTTTTATATTCTCACAGGTGGACATTCTTCAGGCTTTTGTAAAATTCACCTTTTATTTATTTATTTATTTTTGTCATGGTGGAGTTAGTTGAACTCCTGATACACTGAATGGAGTTACTGAGCACCTCCGCTGTGACAAGTGCAGGTGGCTTTTTGAATTGAAACAAAGCCAGGCAGCCACGGGATTCCCATGCGCTTGAATGGGCTCAGGTCAGGCATGGCACACTGGAGGGCTCTGCAGGCCTCCAGCTCCTTGCCCTCCCTACTGTGTTTCCTGTTGCTCTCACTGGGCAACATCACAGAGGTGATGGCCAGATCTGGCCCTTAAGAGAGGGGCTCCTTATTTTTGTTGAGTGGAAAATGCTGACTATCCGATGCGACTACAAAGCTAAGGTCACGTGGCATGGCTTGGCTTGCACAGGCATCTGCAGTCGAAAGTCATGCTTAGTGTCTACACTTGCATCTGACAGAGAACCATACTGAACAAAGAACACCCCTCTGTTGTCACTTTATCATTTAATGGCACATTTCATAGGTGTTCTAATCCACTCCTAGTGTGGGTCAAAGCCAGGGAGTACAATTATCAGAATCAACCTTGGCATAATCTTGCCTCGCTAGCATTCTCTGTCCTCCCTAACTTTGCTTAGGTAAGAGACTGCTTAACATCCAGAGAAATGGGCAGAACCCAAACCTTGCCTTAACAGACAATGCTGTGTGTGTATTCAAGAACAGCTGAGACCTACCTCCGCACTCCAGGTCAGGGGGTCTGTAACTGGCCCCTCAGTAATTCTGGGGTCTCTTCCTTCCAGGAAGGGAGAGGTGTTAAGTTGTTTCTTCTTTCAGGAAGATACACTTCATTATTGTTTAATGCCTCTTTCTCCTTCAAACTTACTGTCTCTCTTGTTCTAATTTTCCTAAGAAATTTAGAAACACTCAGAATTCTTGTTTAAAGAACTTAAAGATTCAGAATGTAATTATTAGAAAGGCTCCAAAAATTAATATACTGCCACTGTTGGAACATCACTATCTTATCATTAAATAAATACATCTGGTTATCAAAACACTTGTTTGGTCATTTTCTGCCCCATGTCTCCGTTAAGGAAATCTTCGTGCTTTCTGGAGTTCTCAAGAATCTAAGCTGGAAAATGCTGGGAAAGCAACAAAGACATTCAATACATCTCCCGTTACACACTCGTGAAACAGGAGCTCTGAGCAGAGCAGCACAGAGCCCAGAGGATGAAAATTCTTCCCTCACCTTGGTACCTACAAATTTAGTTGTTGGCTTCTGACCCATCCTACGTCTCTCTAATAGCCACAAAAATATGGTATTTTACTTACTGCTTTTTCAATGCCAGAAATGCCTAAAGATATTGTGAAGTTACCAACTTTCAGGTACTACACAAAATGTTTATTTTATATTATTTAATTATCATACTAATCATGCATTACATTGTTGTATTGACGCTTTGAACTTGGAGAGATTAAATGAATTCCAGTAAGTTTCAAGTCCTTTACTGAGGAAACCAGGTAAACACATAGACTGTTCAGTCCCTGCCATGCGCGCCCATTGAGTTGACGCGGGCCTGGCCATTCACCCTTTAAAAATGTCTGACTGAAGTTCTAGGTTACTGACATCACTTGGAACCCCGCTCAAGCAGACAGATGAACTGGCAGAAATGTCACGTCTTCCCTAGAAATAAAGCCTGGCATGTGCTCAGCTGCAGACATGGAGAGAAGCCCCACTTACACACCAAGTACTATGGTCTTCGCTCGAATAAACCATTAGTCCCATAAAAATAACGGGCGCAGTTACGTTCCATTGTTACAAACACAAACAATGAGAGATTGACTTACTGTGAAAAGGAAGGAAAGAATTTAGCTGTCTTGGCTGCTCTTTCAGGCACTTAAGCCAGGAGCTGGCTGGCAAGTGGAGTGGCAGGGTTTGAACTCACACTTACAGGATGTGGCCAGCTATCGGCTCACTGCCCGCAATGCTGACCTCCGGCAGTACTCTCATTCATCCTTCTCTGACGCCCGTCAGCTCACAGGAGCTTTACCTCGGAGCAGTGCCTCACACCCTGCACCAGAAATCTTACAAAAATGCAGATTCTGAGCACAGAAATGAGTCGTGCCTAACTTTTCCACTTCTAGTAAAGTGGTTCTTCCAGCTGTAAAAGAAACACGGAGCCAATGGAATAGTAAACACTGATGATCCTTACGTGGACTCTGCAAATATTCAGGAAAAATGAAAAAAAAAACTGCACTTCTACCTCAATAAATAAATAAATAATATATGTCAGTCTCTAGGCCAATTCTAGAGAAAAATTCTAGGATAGGGAGAGGAAAATTTTAAGTAGTTTCAATTAGGAAAATTCATGCTGATTTTCAATCAGCATAATTCAGAAAGTTAAAAGTATCTGTAATTGCTTTATTTTCAAGGCCAACCATTTTTACTTTTAATGTGAAAGATGATAAATATAGCTGGTGTGCTTTTTCCTATCACAGTGCCACTACTTTGGCATTTTGGGGTAAGTGCAATGTTTTTACACCCTCTAATCTGTTTCCCATGAACTGTTTTTAGGCTTGGTGGATGAACCAACTTATGCAGTTCCTTCCAAAAGTTCATCTGGTATTTTCCTTTTGAAAATTGAGTCTATAGGTGTGGTTATAATCAGGGTTGTTTTAAAAATGATTGAAAAGACTTGCCTAATGAAAAGCACATAATTGTTTGAATTTGCTTTCCATCCACTTGAAAGATTTTACTCTGTTCTGATCCTTTTTTTTGAGATTATGAAAAATGGGTTAGAAAGTAGACATGAAGAAAGTCAGATGTAAAGAAAATAGATCATTGAGTCTTATAAAAGAATAAATCATGTTTATATGTTTCTTTTAAAAAAAGATTATTTGGAATACACAATTAGAGAGAGAGAGAGAGAGATCCCCATCTGCTTGACTCTCTCTCCAAATGGTTTCAGTGACTGGGGCTGGGGCAGGTGAAATGCAGCAGCCTGGAAATCCATCAGAGTTGTCCACGTGCATGGCACCACTACGGATCCTGGGTCAGCTTCTCCTACTCTCAGAGGTGCATCGGCAGGGAGCTGGATGGGAAGCAGAGCAGCCGGGACCTTGGCCAACACTGCTATGGGATGTGGGTGTCGCAAGCTGCAGCCTCGCCTGCCGTGCAACAACACCAGTCCCAAGGTTTACACTTTTCTTAAAATTGAATGGCACTGCCGGTGGTGACCACTAAGGCAGATGGACTTGAATAGAAACAGGCTAACTACTGCAGTGTCAGACGACATGTCTTGTATTATTTGTCTACACTTTTTCCTGAAACCTTAAGTAACTGATTTAAGAAGGAATGATCTTTTTAAGTCCTATGACAATTATCCACAAAGTAAGTTTAGGATAAGTCACTTTTATTCCTGATCTGTAACCCTATGTAAAATCACAGCATTCGGGGGACTCGGTTTCCTAAATAAAGAATGGGTTGGTAAAGTGAAGCAACTCAATTACTTTTGTCTCTGACACTCAGCTGGGAGACCTGGAGTGTCGGGCTCTCTGCCTTCGTGTGGCCCAGCCAAGGCTCCTGAAGGCGCTGAGGAGTGAACCAGTGGACGAGTCCTACTTAAAATCTCTCTGTCTCTGCCACTCCACTATTTCCACAAGTAAACATTCCAAATGAAAATGAATGTCCTTTTTCTAATGAGGATTAATACTGGTTTTTCTTTATCAGTCATATAATTAATTAAGAATTGATACATAGGACCTCTGTTAGTATCAGTGTATATATCCAGGCTTATAAATACTTGCTGAAAAGTAAAGTTTAATTGAAGTTTGTATTATATTCATTTAGCAACACTATGCTGTTTCCATATAGTCCTAGCATCAATATCATGCCTTTATGCTTTTCAAATATTTCCATTTAGATGTGTTTCAGGTACACATGGGACCCCATAAAAGTTAATTTAGAAAAAAAAACCCTTGAAAGTATAGACAAGTATATTAAGATTATGTTAGTATTTTTATTGCATTATTTAAACTTAAAAGATTCACTTTTAAATGTTGAGCAAAATGCTTAAATAAATTTTATGGAGATTTCTGGCTAATGGAATAAATCACATCAAAAGTAAATAACCGCGGCGGCTCCATCCAATGCGAATCCACTACACACATTCTTATATACAGTCAATCAATAATAAATCAATAGTCAATCAACACAATCAATAGTTATGCCATTTACAAACAGCTCGTTTGTCCCTTTCCCGTCACTAATCTTTCACATCTGAGAAAAATGAAGAATTGAAATGAAATCTGGTGTCAAATGTCAGTATAAGCAGAAAAGATGTTTGTATTGTTGTTGATTTTTTAAACATGTTATAAAAATTGTATGAATAGCCACAGACCACATGGAAAGTAAGCTGGGAGCGCAGGTGGTCTGTGAGCAGGTGAGGGGCACAGATGGCAAGGGCTGGCAGGTTCACCGCCCAGGACAGCACTGCGTGGCTCCTTGGATTTCAGGAAACTCAGAAGATGAATGAGAAGGGGTATGGCCTATAATATATGTCACATGATCATACAATACATATGTCAAGAATTTTGTCTGGTTTCACAGTGTTTAAAGTTGCCATTAAAACAGGCCTCGTTGACAAACTGAAACATCAAGACGAAGTTTTCTCTGACTCGCCTACATTAGCGTCAGCAGGATTTTGAGCAAGGGATCCGCATTTTAACTGCAGCTCCCACGCCTTCCCCAAGTCCCTTCTGATGAGTCAACCAGGGCATACCATTAAAAGCCTGAGAGCAGTAAGTGCATTTGTCAGTAAAGTGCTGTCTTTTCTGAGACACGAAGCACAGGTTATTGTGACTGCATTCAGAAAGTGATGTGTGTGAGTTCAGTCCTCCTGCACCGGGATTGTATCCTGACAAAGGAAACCTGTGTGAACCCAGGAGGGGTTTCTGTTACCGCTCCCTAGTGCAGGTGGCTTCAGACTGAGTGCGAAATGCCTCCAATAACTAAAATTGGCATTTACCTAAATTATAAGGGTGGCCTGAGTTGAATATTTGGTAATTAAAAATTGTGGAATTTAAAAACTACCATTTTCCACAAGTGCAATAAAACACTTTATAAAAATAAGTGTGGGAATTCACTTGGTAAAATCAAATGGGTTCAAGCACATTTTTTTTCTCAAAGGAAATGTAACAATCTTGATAGTTACCTTAATGTCATTAATTAGCTTTTTAAAAAACAATTATCAAGCCATACAAGCTGTCTCCAGAAAAAAATTAATAAGACAAAATTCAAAGTACAGCAACAGAACTTAAATGGCACCCAAATTTTCCTTCTTCAAAACAAGTTGTTTTGCCATGTTATTTTTTAAAGTAAAATATACAGGTTGGACATATTAGTAAATAACATCTAATAGAAAAATATACTAATTGTTTCACAATTTTTCTAAAGCAGTTGTTGGATCCCTCGTATGTTGATTTATCATTCGGACTCTAAGGGGTATATATCAGTTTACAAATGCAAGAATTTAAAACAAGTTCTTCAACATGACGAATACATTTGGACGTTTACTGACTGACTGACTGACTGATCTATTCAAAATGTTGCCTTGCCAGATCTATTTTCAGCTTCTTAGGATGCACTGCAAACAAAACCTCCGAAGACTCACTGGACATCCCTTCGGCTCTTCTGTGCACAGAAATTAGCAGAGTACGACTGCGTCCCTGCATCCCAGATAAGTTAATAAAGAACAACATAATTCAATATTCCAAAAACATGCTGTTTACATCACGCATCTGATTTTATGCCAGAACACGTTTTATTCCACCAACATGACTGCATGCATTTTCCTATATTACATCTTAAGGATGACAGATGGCCCTCGTATGTGTTCCATCTTGGCACATGCTCTCAATTCCCAATTCCAGCGAGTGCGCATGTGTGCACTGGGGCGTGGATGTGTGCGCATCAGACAGAACCGTGGTTATCCGCACTTCACATTCTTGCCTCAGGCTGAAGGCAAAAGCCGTGACTAATTATTAAGAACAAAGAATTAAAGAGTATGGAATGTGAATTGTTTTCTTTCAATGAAATGATACGGAGGAGTCAGGACCTTCCAAACCAGAACTGGATTGTTGGGAACACACAGAATCCCAAAATGTTAGCTCAGGGCGGTCGTTCCGCAGGCTTGTCTTTAAGGACAGGCCTGCATGCTCCAGCTTAATGGCTCAGTGTACCAACACCACGAATGCAAGGCTGCATCAGGCTGAAAAGGCACACAGCTCCAGTCCTCCCAAGCATGACCATGGAGGGGCAACCTGCAAATTCACTGATTGATTTTTTTTAAGCCACTAGATAACGAAAATCACTGGGTGATCGGATTACCAAAAGTACCTATGGAGGGACAGAAACTTGCAGGGAGAGAGAGCTGGCATGTTGGCTCACCCTCAGCCGTGCACCGCCTGGCATGTTGGCTCACCCTCAGCCGTGCACCACCTCCTTTATGAAAGACAAGGAGAGGACCCAGACAAGCTTTACACTGGCGTGCTGCAGCTGAAGTGCAGGCCTGGGCAGGGTGGGGAGTTCCTGCAGAAAGGGGGTTCCAAGCCACACTCGCAGAGGGGAAGTGACAGAATCCTGTGGCAGCAATGACTGAGGTGCTGGCAAGAGTAGTACAGACGCCACCGTTAAAATCTCACCCAGCCTTAATCCCCAGGCAAGGACAACTGCAGCAAAAGATGGTTC
This sequence comes from Ochotona princeps, assembly GCF_030435755.1. Classification (NCBI taxonomy): domain Eukaryota; kingdom Metazoa; phylum Chordata; class Mammalia; order Lagomorpha; family Ochotonidae; genus Ochotona; species Ochotona princeps. The sequence goes on from NC_080851.1 coordinate 5,597,517, forward strand.
CAGTGCTGCAGCCACGCAGAGAGAGCTCTTGGCCTCAGCCTGTTCAGGGCTGGCAGTTGGGGGCTTCTGGGGAGTTAACCAGTGGATGGAAGACTTATTTTCTCTCTGCCTCTCTCCCTCACCTTCCTCTTTCTTCCTCCTCCCTCCTTCACCCACCCCGTAACTCTATTTCAAATAAAGAAATGGTTTTTTAAAAAGGAGATATCATTTTTTTCAGCCAACACACACACACATACACACATTCACCACCACCACCACCATCCATGTTTCACATCAGGGGGCTACACACGTGGCTCCCGCTCCTGCTGAAGGACGCCCCACGAGGCAGCAGATCAAGGCTGCTTCCCTGGATCCCACCCAGACGGTAGACCCGGAATGTGTTCTGGCCGCGGCACTTCAGCCTGGCACAGCCCCTGCTATTTCAGGTACTCCTGCCCCAGCAGGTGCAAGTCGCCCATCCTTCTCATGCTCTTTTCCTCCCTCAATCCCACAACTGTGCCTCTTTTTCCATCTCTGCCTTTTGAATAGAATAAACATTTTTATTTTAATTTAAAATAAATAGATAAGAACAGATGAAAACTCAAAGCAGACAGGAGAAATTGAAATATAATCTGGCGATATTAGCAATGAAATCTCCCATAGACCCGAAAAGAAAAATAAGGGACTCTTCTTACCCTCCCTGGCTATTTCTTGCCTTCTTGTTTTTCTTTTCATAACTACAATGACATGTTTTCAATTTACTTTATTATCACAAGAAGAAACCTTCACTGAATAAAAATTCCTTAAGTAGTCACAGACACCCCACTGTTTCTCGGGGATGTAGACAGCCACTGTGCGCTCCCCAGCTTGGCAGTGTACACAGAACAGCTCCATTCCTTGACAGGCAGGCTAACAAAACCCACACTGTGAGTTGAATAATTCTCACACAATGATTAGATAATCTTGGTATTTCTGCACCGACTGAAGAAACTGAGTCCAGTTACAAATCAGATAAGGCAGAAGAATCTCAAGCGTAAATGGTTTCACTGGTGGAATCGGCCACATGTTGGACAGAAGAAACAGCTCAGTTCTACACTATTCTTGCCAGGAAAACAGAAGAGGAGGAACATTTCCAAACTTACTGAGGCCAGCACTATCCTAACAGCAAAATCAGACACAAAAAGCCCAGACTGCTCGTCACGAGCATGTGCAGAACATCCTGAACGTACTTAATCCCACAAAGAATCAGACAGCCTCACAAACCATGCTGCATCCCAAGAATGCATGGTCGGTCCAGTACTGAAAACAAACAATAGAATTCACCATGCTAACAAAGTAATACAGAAAAATATGAGTATCTCATAGGTACAGAAAAACTGGAAAAATGTAACTCCACTAAATGACATCCCAACAAAGTATGAACAGAAGGGAATTTCTTTAGTGTCTGAACGGAGTACCTGAAGGCAAGTAACAAGGGCAATAAAAAAGTCTAAAAAGAGCAGGTAGATGTGTCATCTGCTGGAATCACTGTCTAATATGTCACTCTTCCATGTCAGAGTGTATGGCTCAATTCCTGGCTACTCTGCTTCTTGTCAGCCTTCCTGCTGTTGGGCCTAGCAGGAAACACACAGAAGACCTGGAGTTGTATGGTCCTGACTGCCCTGGGAATTTACGGAGTCAACCAGCAGATAAAGATCTCTTTCTCTTGTGGGAGATCACCCCTGGATCTCTGCCTGCTTGGCCTATGTGGGAGGTCATGTGCACACTGTGTCCCCTGAGACTTCAACCTGGCCTGTTCATAAGCATACAGGCAAGGACAGTGGGCTGCATCCCAGAGTCTCTTCTCTTTCCTTGGATTAGCTGTGCTGAGACTTCCTTAGATAGGCAACTCTGAGAAGCCAGGTGCTGTCCACCATGTGGCAGCCTACCTGGTACATGTGACCCACAGCCTACCTGCAGCCACATGTGGTGACCATGATCTGCTGCGCACCTGTAGGTGGTGAGTGCTGTACATGACCTATAATTGGAGGGTCTACAGAGATGGATGTGCCTTCTAGCCAATTTCAATGCTACTGTTGGGTGGCAGGACTGTCAGGATACGTCATTCTGCCTTCCCCTTTCTTAGTATATATAAGCTTGTGCTTGCATTACAATAAATGGACATGCTCGATCAAACTATCTCTGGTGCTTCTTGCTGTTGAAGGACACCGTTGCCTCACCCCCTCGGTGGTCATGGGGGCCTGCTGGACAGGAAAAACCCAAGATTCTTTGAGTTATCCTTTCAAATAAAGTGAAAATAAAAATTTTAAAGCAGGCCAAAAATATTCTCACCATCCACAATCAGCATTTACAAAGTCTCTTCTCAAACTCTGTCTCATAAAACAAAGCACAAAAATAAAAGACACACTGACAGAAAATCTAAAAAAATATTGTATTACATGTTGACCAAACAAAGTCCCAAAGAATTGACTAAGAAGTTATCAATGTAAGTGTGTGTGTGTGGCAATGGCATAGGACTAAACTATTCATTGCACTCTGATTCACCAGTGGTGAGTAGCTGGAGTGAATCTAAAGCGAACACACAAGCAGATACAACATACATCACAAAGCAAAAAACACTAAAATTAAAGTTAACTATAATTTTTAAGAGCATACTAAACATAGATACTAGAATGTAGAATAACATGATGAAATAAATTGATAAAAACATAAAAATGGAGATAACACGGGCACCAGATTTTAGTTTGAATACTGATAAACCACTGCTATGTCTAATTTACACTAGAAATGATCTCAAGCAAAATTCATGAAACATTTTGCAAATATTGACAAAATGATTCAAAATTTGTAGGAAAAGAAAATGGCCTAAAGCTGACAAATTATTATGAAAAAACAGAGAACTCATGCATCCAAATTGGTCATTATGATAAATAGTCAATGCAGTGTGATGTTGCAAGGTGACAGGCACATAGCTAACTGGGAGGAAACAGAAAACCAGCCTTCCAACGCAAACACAACCGATGCTGATAATTCTTGAAAATCAACTCAACATAGAAGTGTAACTACCAAATGCTACTGATATAATTGGATCTCCACGGGCCAGAAATAGGACATAAAACTCAGAGTTTATCAAAAATTAAATCAAAATGTATTGTAGACTATATGTAAGATAAGACTATGCAAGTTCCAGAAGAATGTCAAAGAAAATTTGCACGTCTTTGGACTTCTTAGTTCTTTACAGGATACCAAACACACGTTGGAGTTCAGAAAATGACAGCTAAAAATCTGGCAGTTGATCGTTGTAAACACCCCGAATTTAAGGAGAAGGGGAAGCTTTGGAAACCAAGTCCCTCTGAGTTTGTGCTGCTCTCCCTGTCCTCTCGGTTCCCCAGGTGAATCACAGACACCAGAATTCCCCTTCCCAAGGGAGCTCACAGAAACCAAGCTGCTGTTGCAACAGGAGCCATACACCTAGAAAGGTCATCGGCTCCCTCTCCTGCTCCTGACGTGGGAGAGGAAACCTTCTCAGAGGGACCGAAAACCTGAGCAGAACTGCTGGCTTCTCAAGTCGCTATGTCCCCACTAGACCATACTCCTGTCCAGGAGCTTTTCTGCGTGGCTGAATGCTCTTCATCAAATGTAAGCATGGAAGCAGACAGTTTTCCTTGGGTCTCTGTGTCATCATGTCCAAAGATCCCTCTGCGACTTAACCCCTGGATTTAATAGATTTATTATGCTTTTCTCTTGCTCACCTGTATTTTGTTAAAGGAGTGTTGGCCATGACTCTGAGTGTATGGAAGTGATCATACCTGTTCACATGAGCCAAAAAGTTTTCATACTTATATAAATTTGACCTTTTAATATTTTTAAAAATTTCTGTGTAGAATGCCTTTTCTAAGTGGCTGAAAATATAAATCGACTGAAATAGAACACTTGCACATAGCATATTGCTGATGTTTATTCAGATTATGTCCACAAAAATCTTAATAATTAATCAAGCAAAACCCACTAAAAAGATGAATGCCCTCAATGCATATTTTATGAAAGATAAATACATGAAATAACAATCACCACAATCACTCAACAGTGATTTGCAAATTAAATCCCGATGAGATGTCACGGAAAGCCTCCAAGGAAGACTGAAACCTTGCTTTGAAGAGAATGGGCCACATGAGGTGGCGCCAGCGGACATCCACCTGGAACCCCGAGGTACGGCTGGACCCAACGACTGCTCAGTTACTTGGGAAACTGATATTTTCCTTACAAAATAAAATAAACGCATACTATAGCATACAGTCGTCGTCATGTTTTTTGGCCTTTAACCAAGAAAACAAGCCCAAAAGATTGCATGTTGCCCTGTATCATTTATGTAACAAAACTGAGAAAAGCAAAGCTCTAAGGATAGCCACAGTAGAGATGTTAAGTGACGGGGGCGGGGGGCAGCGTGATTGAAGGGCAGCACGAGGAGATGATGGGGGCAGGGTGGACGACAGTCCTGCACCATGGCATTTTCTGGTGATGGAGTCATGCCTCTATGCATGTCTGATTCATGGAACTAAACACCAACAAATATTTCATGCAAATTATGAAGTCAACCAGGTTGCTTAGGAAACATTAGACAGAATACAGACTATGAAACATTCCTAACATACGGCACAACCACACAAACGAGGAATTTCAAGAAAGGAACAGAACTAAATAAATTTGTTATTTGGCCAAATATCCTACATTATAGTTTTATATTCTTATTTTTCCTTATTTGAAAGGCAGACAGAAAGATATCCACCCTCCGGTTGAGCCTCGACGTCTAATAATCCAGACTCCAAGTCTCCCCTGTGTGAGGCAGGCCGCAGGGATCTGGGTAGTTCCCACTGCCTCCCACAATACACATGGGAACTGAGCCCATCCACTCCAATGTGAGATGTGGCTGTCCCATGTAGTGGCTTCACAGCTGAGCCAAACTACATCCCACAGCTACTCTCAGTTACAGCAAGAAGAACTGTACACATGCATACAGACACACAGAAGAAAAACAAAAAGGGAAAGATAAGGACAGGGCTGATGTGGGATTGTACATTCAGCTCTCAGTCCACTGTCTTCTGTTCACTGGCCAATCGCCTCACTAACTTTCTCATCTCAGTTAACATTAGTTTAAGGAAAATTGTAACATACACAAATTAATCTACTTAGAAGATTTTGTCTGCAAAGATTTGGTAATCATTGAGTTGTGTCATGGGTTTGTTTTCTAGGAGGTGTATCTCACTGCTTTCCAAATTTAAAACATCATGAACAAGAGTAAGAACACACTTGTGCGCAGTGTTGTCTCCCCGGCAACAGCTAAGAGAGCAGCTTCTCCTCTCACTACCTTGCAAAGATATTCCATGTCACGTACACAATCACATAAGAGATTTTCACAAAGTTCATGGAAAGTGTTACTGTGAAAAAACAGTGTGGATTGCAAAAAGATTTACAACTAAAAAAAAAAACTATGCTTAAAATGTGTTCTTTTAAAACAATTTTAACAAACATAAAAATTATTTTTCTCTTTGTAAGATAACATTTTTCCACACATGTGTACATTGTATAATACCTGGTCAGGATAAATATATTTACTTTGTCAAACACTTGGCATTTTTTGTACTGGAAGCACTGACAGTACTATCTCCTAGGGTTTTTGTTTGTTTGTTTGTTCGTTTTTACAGAGAAACATCTACGATAGTGGTATGATTTGTAATTCCCCAACTACGCGATAGAACCCCAAACTTCCTACTCCTATTTACCTACCTTAATGTGTTCATCAGCCGTTGCACCCTCTTCACCTCCATTCTCGAGTAACCACCATTGTACTTTCAACTTCCGCTCACTTGTCTCAATTCCACACGAGAACAAGATCCTGTGATTGTCTTTCTACGCATGACTTACTTCACTGAACAGGATGACATCCAGTTCTAGCCATGACAAATTATCCTTCAATTCTACTTCTACCTGAACTCTCTGAAGACCCCTCTGGTTTCCCGCTTACTTAGAAGTCCAAATGTCGCCCACTTGATGACAGACCTCATACTGTGACACCACCACCCAAAGTTTGACAGACAAGAAATGTATTTTGCTACTGTCTCCTAAAAATAAAAACAAAACAAACTTATTCCTCCTTGTGTCTGTGCCACTAAAATAAGCAGCTACTGTAGCCAGTGGTTCTTTGCTAAGAAGGTGTTCTTCACCTGCTTGCTTTTGTCCCATTCCCAGCATGGAGTTCCACATACAAACTCAACTCTGTTGCTTTCTGGTCCACATTTTGTAGTCCCTTTTCTACATCATAGAAATTCTAGCATTTCTTCTATTCCTTTGTGTCTTATTGTATAAATTCAATGTGTACAGCATGTTTTGATCCACACATTCACAGTAAAATGATTATGGGTAAGCAGTTGAATATCCATTATTCGGCACAGTTAATTTTCCCCCTATAATAAGAACACACACAGCCTGATCCATAAGAACATTTCCATTAATTCTCATGGCATTATCCACTTGACTAGTTCCAAGATTAATATGCATCCTAATGTGTCAAACAAGTAGACACCCTTCCACTCTTATTTTATCCCATTCTTATCAGTGGGTGTCTTAGCTGTATTCACTTTAAACTCCTTGTTTCTCTCAAAAAACCTGCTTCTTCCTTCTTTTGAGCTATTCATCCTAAACTCCTGAAGCAAATGTGGGGACATTTTTAAAAAGTTCACTGAACATGGAATTAAAAGTTAAGTGGTATTCACACATCATTTTTAAACACACACGTGGTTCGTGGTGTTCTAGAAGACCCCTCGATGCACAGGTTTCATCATTTGTTGCAGCAAAGTATCTTTTATCTAAACTTTCTCCTTTCACTGAATTCCAAAAAGGTTTCTGCTATAAACGTTACTTCTCTCTAGAGGAAAGCAAGGCTTTCTCTCCCAGGCTTCTTCTACCAGCACCACCCATTGTGGACGCCAAGGTGCTGGCACGACAGAGGTGGGCTTGCCCAGGAGGGAGGGTTTGGACTGAATGGGGATCACACCTTCACTGTGTCAGAAGCAACAAATGTGCCATTCTCTCCCTAGTGAGCGTCAGAAGGAACTTGCTCCCAGAGTCAGTTACCTGTCGTGACATTTGCAGGCGGTATGTTTGGAAACTTCTTAGATAACTGTCAAGTGACTCCCAAATGGTTTTTCTAAATCAGGTTTTCAAAATACATGTATGTGAGGAAAAAAATGAAGATACTCATTAAAATCAAAACCAAACAATGCACATCAGTTTGGTGAGCTTGGCAAGACCATTTTACAACGTAGGTCTACAGTACTTAGTGGTGCAGGTGGAAGGGTCTCCCCTAAACCTCTCCGTTCTTTGATTCCTGGAGCCTGCGACTGTGGCAGGTGGCAAAGGGAACTTTGCATGTAGAATTATTGCTCTCAGTCAGCTGGCCTCACATTAGCCAGCACACTTAGCCAGACACAATGTCATCACACAGCCCATCATAGCAGAGAAAGGCAAGAGTCAGTGAGAGAGACAGAGATGAGAGTCAGAACAGCCGAGGTGGTAACAGGGTTTCTGCTGGGCCTTGCTGTCTGCAGCCCGGAGAAAGGCCTCAGACGCCTAAAGAAAATTCTCAATGGACAGCTGACAAGGGTCATATTGCGGCTGCCACTGAGAACAGAATTCTACCAACAAGCCTCTGAAAATAGATCTCCTGCTGAAGCTTCCAGAAAAAAAAGAGGTGGTCCCGTCTGCCAACAACTTGTATTTAGACAAGATACTCAGAACAGACAAACCAACCAATCCCAAAGGACTTCTGAGCGTCAGAAGGATGAGATAATAAATTCATGTGGGTTTAGATTGCCAAGTGTGTGGTAATTTGTCACAGTGGGACGGGAAACCAAATACAGTTAGTAACAGTAGTTCCACAGTGCTGGGCTCCATGGGGCTCAGCAGGGACACACAAAATTAAACGGTAAACTGGAAACCTCTTCCCGACCGTCAAGCCAAGGTGGCTCCTACTGACACCGCCTTTTGACTTTCATCTTCCAGCCTTTGTGTGGCACTCGGTCACTCTACCTTCAAATCTGCATCTGATATAAAGAACAGTCTTGATGTAAGCAATGATTTACAACCAATAAAGCCAGCTAGCCTTTGTGGGAAAAAAAAAAATGGTTTGTCCACATTCTTGTTGTTGAAAACAAATTTGTCCTACAGGTCATGCTTGGAAAAAATGCCCCAGATTCTAGTTTCTTTCTGCTTTATTCATTAATCCTGGAATGTCTTAAAATGGCTGGCAGCAGACGCTTCTTGGGATGTGTTCACACCACAAGGACAGTGGACGGGGCTGACCTGAACCCGTCTCAACATGCTCTTACCAGAATTGTTAGCACACATTTCCAAAAGCTCCTTGCAGTCGTAAAACTTTCCAAGTTACACAAGAACCTGGAATCTGTGAGGTCTTGGTTGCTTCCTATTTTAACACCAACCACAGTAGGCATGTCCCAAGGTTTGCTCTGGACATCCCTTGCACTGCTTGCGGCCATCTTTGCATGCAGATGCACAGGAAACAGAACCCTGGGTTGAGTCAATCCCAGAAAGATGAGCATTCATTTGTAAGCAAGCTGACTATAGGCTGAGCTCTATTTCATTGGAGGATTTAACCAAAAATGACCAACTGAAACCTTTCATGTAACAGAACCCAAAAGATTAAAAGGAAAATCCAAACCAAACCAAAACAAAAAGATGCAATAAGCTTTAAACTTTCTCTGTTCCTCATAGCAAAACAGGTGTCCTCCAGGTTCGCACCTCAGCACAGACCTGCTGGTCACAGTGTATGGGCATTCTGGTTCACACCTCAGCACAGACATGCTGGCCACAGTATACAGGCATTCTGTCCTGGCCCCGGCAACACAGTAGCCATGAATGGAGTCGTTTGGTTTCATCCCCAAGAGACTGAGGGTTAATCTCTCCAATCCGCTTTCTGCTACAGAGCTGCCTGGGGCAGAGGGCTCTGCAGGCTCAACCTCTCACATTCTGGGAAGAGAGAGTCTGAAGCACCCATGACTTCCAGCTGACCCCGCAGCACACGGACAGCCTGTCCTGGAGTTGTCTGAGAATTGTACTGTGTGCTTTGAAGGGAACGGACAGCTCTCCCTACAGATTCTCTCACTCAGGGGCAGCTGTGATTTCAACATGAAAATCTCTTTAACCATGCCCAACTGTTCTCATTGTGAGCAAGGCCTTGGACTTGCCCTAGGCTTTTACAGTTTGGAAGACAGACTCTGTTTTGATATTAGGAATGAGTCCTTTGTAACGCACCTCAGCATTCCATTCCATTTTTAATGAAATGACATCTAGACATGTAAAACCATTGAAACTTCCAGTTACTCCTGCATGCGGCAAGCCCAATAGGGGGCCGTTTTCTTGGGTTCAGAATCAGACTGCATATTATCAAGGTTTCTGCCCCAATGTTTAGTCTCCTGCAAATGGTCTGACAGTGTTGATGGGCCACAGTGATGTTGACAGGCCACAGAGCAGTGCAAATGCAAATGTTTATTTCCATCCATGTACCCATATGGATAGGTACATCGGAGTGTTTTTTTCCCAGGGAATGCACAGTCTCTGTATAATCAAAATCCTTCATGAGAAAGAATCAGAGTCAGACCAACAGCTCTGATCTTGAGGTAGAAGATTGAATTGTTGAACAGAGCTGAACTTTTTTTCAACAAAGAGGTGCAAAATAATTGTTTTGAATACAGTGGTTGAAAAGCATTTTCCCAGGTTGGTGTTCAGAACAAGCATGGTCACGTTAAAGCTATTCGCTTATGTAAAACTAAAAAACAACAAAACCGGAGTTACTCAGTCCCGTGCTGCCCACTATCTTACTGCAGAGGGCGCAATTGCACGGCTCACACCTGACAAAAGAGAGCACTTCTTGGTGAAGCTTGCCATCTTGTGGCAACCCTGCTCACACAACATACTATGGAAGGTTATTGATGTAGCTCACAATTTAGAGCTTACTAGAAATTTTAATAATTAAAAGCGTATCTTACAAACTTTTGTTTATCCATAACATTTGTGGAACTGGACATTCTTGCTAAGATTTTTGAGTACTTTTCAAACACCATAGTTACAAAATATTTGTATCTATGCAATACTCAGAGTGGCTACATTTAAAGCAGGGCTTTATCACTGGTTTTTGGCTGTGAGACTGTCAGGAAATGTGTTTTCTTCAGGATGCCTCATGTTTTTTATGTGCAAATGGGGGATTCCAGGTAATCGTATTAATTCCCTAGGGCTGTGATTCTAACTACAGAATGCAACTAATACAATACAGTGCCAGGAACACACCTCTCTCTACCTCTTCCTCTCCTCTCCTCCCTCTCTCTCTTTCTCTCCATATATGTATATACACACACAAATTACATATATAGTATATATACATATACGTATATGTATATATACACTCTACATATAGATAGCATATAGATAGTATGTACATGGTATTGATTATAATTTGTGCCTGAAATGACCTAGGATAGCCCTGATGTACAACACACTTTACAGTCAGAGTATGCTGTGAGTCGCATAGAGTCTGAAGAAAAACTAAACATGCCACACAAACTCTGAGGAACTACACGAAGTTTACCATGCAACACACATTCTTGCTAGAATTCCCACAAAGGCATCTGTCTCACTCCATCAACAATCCTGCAAGGTTGGACTGTTCTCACGCTCATCTTCCAAGAACACAATGGAAGTGCAGAGGAGTGAACATTTACAGGTCACTGAACCACAGGTAGCGGAGCCCGGGCTTAAGCACTGTATTTTATCTCCTTCTCTAATACATCTCAGAGGGAACTGGAAAAACACAAAGACAATGAAATGAAAAGATGCATTCCTTTTGGTACAAAAATAATTATTACATCCTTGAATAAGAAGGATCTTCCTTAAGTTCATGGAAAATTCACAATATGCCAAAATGATGCGTAGATTTCAAAAAGATAATTTTTAATACCCAAATTAACTTATCTTTAAATTATTTTTTCCAGAAATGTTCTGAAGTACTTTTATATTCTGGTGGCTCTAACATTTCAGCAAATTGGTCAATATTAGTGAGGTGCCTGCAGGGCAGCACCAGGCACACAGTATGATGTGGCAGTGAACTTGCAGAAGTACCAGGTCCAACAACTCTCATTCATTCTGTCGCACACAGGCCTCACATCTAAAGCATCCTTTCTTTTCAACGTGAATCTATTCCAAGTCCCCTATGACCTTAATTTCCAATTTGAAAATACTAACCTTCTCGCTCCTCTCTCTCCTCTCCCCCAATCCCTCCCCTGTGTGTATGTGTGCATGTGTGTGGCTTTGCATTTTAAATACATCTTTCAAGAAAATATGTTGAGGTTGGGAAAACCAACACCAATATGGCAGACATCGCACCGCAACATCACGGTGGGGCTGTGCTGCCACAGGCAGTGTTCTGGTTTCATCCCCGCAGGGAGCCTGGGGGCAGGCATGACATGATGGCTTTCTGTGGTTTCTATGTGAGGGTCCACAGTGACAGATGTCTGCTGTAGCACTGTGGGTCACACGGTCAACCAGGACAAACCAGAACTGGAATTTTCAAGTTCTTTGGTGTATATCCGCCAGATACCATGCTCAAGTACTACTGCAATTATCATCATTTCTACTGCAATCAGTAATTTCTTATCAGTGTCTGTTTAAGCTGTTGGATAGTGGCTTTTCCAGTTTTCACGTTCTGAAAAGAAAGACTGTGTGTGTGTTCAATTTATCTCCTATTTTCTTTCTCTCCCTAGAAAAACCTGCAAAACCCATTTTTCCTTTTTAAGAGGAAAATGAGTTCTTCTGGGAGGCATAAAAGAGGAAATGTGGTCTCCAAATGGCCCTCCAGGCGTGCCCTGAGAGGAAGCAGGAAAGTGGGTGGTCAGGCCCAGGAGATTTGGCATTTCCAACATGAGTCACCTCATCCCCTCACTGCCACACGCTCTGGCCCTCACGGATGTCTGCAGGATACCTGGCAGCGAAGGGCCTGTGTGGCGGGCAGATCAGTTACCAACTCAGGAATGAGCCTCCACGTGACCGCAAGTCTCAGACAGTGGAACGACTGTGCGAAAACAAAGGGCAATTTATACATTTGGCCCAAAAAGGGGGGACAAAAAAAAGAGGAAGCAGGGAGGCATTACTAGGCTATCCACTACACGCCCTGATGCCACGATGTCAGAAAACACGGATGTAGCAGTGGGTGTTTCTTGAGATTACCAAGATTTCCTCTGTGCCACTCCTGACTGAAAAACGAGTCCTGTTAAGCACACACTTGTAACAGGGCACCTCGAGGCCCTTTATTCTTGACAGGAAACTCTTTGTGTGGCTTTCCTATTTGCAGCCACTGATGGCTGACCACGATGTTTCCCCTCGTGCCCAGCATCATCCTCCAAGCCAGCGTGCAGCCTGCCAGTGGTCCAGTCCACTAACTGACTGGAAGCTGTGGCACATCCTGAAGGATTCTACCCTGCAATTAGGCTCCAGCTCCTAAAACAAGCATTCTTCCACAATGACTACTTAGTATTTAGAGAAGGAACAAATGCAACAAACCTTGTTTTTATTTCTTCATGGGGAGGGAAGATAGGAAAGTCGACTATTCTTTGGTTCTTTCAGTAAAAAGCTAACTGAAATAAAATCAACATTTCCTAAAAATTCTGAGTATGATCCACGAAATCCTTTTAGAAACAGTATTAGTAGTCTCCAATTCCAAATAATTATATTTTCAAGGAGCAGACATTTAACCTAGCAGTTAACATGCCTGTATCCCACACTGAAGAATTTTTAAAGATTTATTTTCATTGGAAAAGCAACTCTGCAGAAACAAGGACACATTTTGCATTTGCTGGTTCGCTCCCCAGCAGGTCACTATGACCAGAGCTGAGCTAAACCAAAGTCAGGAGCCAGGAGCTTCCTCACAGTCTTCCACATGGGTGCAGGGTCTCAAGGCTTTGGCCATCCTCCACAGCTCTATCAGGCCACCAGCAGGGAGCTGGATGGGAGGCAGAGCAGCCAGGGAATGACCTGGTGTCTAAAGGGATCCTGGCACAGGTGGGCATTTCTCCATTGGGCTGTTGTGCTGGCCCTGATGTGTTTTGAATTCAAGTCTCTGTCTTCTGGTGTTAGTCACCATTGGGTGATGACTCCTGACCCACATGGGAGACGTGTGCTGCATTCCCAGCTTCTCGCTTCAGTCCTGGACCACCTGGGCAACGAATCAGCAAATCAGTTCTCTCTCTCTCTCTCTCTCTCTCTCTCTCTCTCTCTCTCTCTCTCTCTCTCTCTGTATGTGTGGTGATGTGTGTCTGCCTCTCAAGAAATACATTTAAAACTCAAGTTTTCTGAAAAATAATTTTACTCTAATTCAACTACAGTCATCTGGCATTTTCTGACTATTGAGGAAAAGTGAGATGGACAGTTTAAAATTTTCAATTGGCCAACTTGGTGTCTCGTCACTTCGTATTACCTACTTGGGAAACCCATTGATATAACAGCTCCTGAGGAGTTTCCTTGAACCTTCAGAATATATTGTCAGGAAAAATCTAACACTTTAGGAGAGAAAAGCAGACCTTCTGATATGGTGTTTGTCACCAACGGACTAAGTGAAGTACTCTGCACACGGGTGGAGATGAGCTCAGAGCTTACATGGATCCAAACAGTCCACCACTCAACAATGACAGGGGCATTTTCCATGCTTGGTTTGTCTTGTTTGTAAACTGGATCCAGTTGGGCTGTTACTCATGATCCTAAAAGCAGAAGTGACACATACTTGGATCTGCTGATTTTCCAGCACAAAATGCCTGTGCATGCAGGAGTCCACAAAGGATTACACAGTGTTCATCAGCCCACAAGAATGCGATGGGCCACTTCAGCACAGAGCCATCCTGCCAGAAAGCTCTCGGGGCGGACGCTGGAACACTACGTGTGTCATTAAAGACTATAAACAGCTCTCAGGACTGAAACAGCATCTTTTGCTGGAGAGCTATACTGCCGCTGGTGATATGAACTAGAGGCTACTCAAGCTTACCTTTTATTAAAATATTAACTTAATAACTACAATTATTTGTCCCAGATAGTTAATTCACAAAGTATTTTATTTCTATCATCCTCTTTTTTGAAGAATACAACTTTAACTATGCTACACATAACATATTTTTCTGTGTTCACCAATTAAGTAATTTTTCACAAAGCCACAATTACACAATAAATTCAAGCAAGCTAAGCATGCATTCCTCTTAGCTTCCAGTCCATCACAGGGAAGAACCTGCAGTATGCTCTCCTCCAGTGGCAATGAAAACACAGCACAAGATCAGAAAACGGCAACAGAATAACTGAAGAAAAGGAATAAGGCAGGTGGAAGGACTATCGTGTATGCCAGCTTGGCTGGTGAAGGGATGCCCAGACAGCAGTGGGACAACGCCTCTGTGCCTGTCCATCAGGGGCTTCAAGAAGAGAAGGGCATTTAGGCCGCTCCACTGAATAAAGAAGATCCCATACCCAATGAGGCCTTTCCCTTGAGGACCAAAGACAAGAACACAGTGCAGGAGTAACAAGCCCTCTCTTCCTCCCACAGTTGTAGGACTTCCCAACCGGACCTGCCTGTTCATGTGACTAGTTCACTTTGATCACAAAAGATGCATTATAACCATTTTGCAGATTCCGATGATACCAGTAATAAATTATTTTATCATGTAAACACTGGGCCTTCAAGGATAAATTTGAAAGTTTCAGAGGGAGGCAGAGAATGACTCAGGGCTCTAAGATCTTCATGTCAAACAGAAGCAAGTGCCAAGTATTCTGTGTTCAGTAAAGTGCTTCCAAGGACACCTGCCTCAGGTGTGAATTCGTATCTGAGTGTCAGGTATCTACAGGTAAAGGAAGGGCCAGGGGAGAAAGCACTTGACAAACCAGGTCCTGTTTTTTGCACAATTCTAAAGATTCTGGGAATAATCTTTCTCAAGCATAAACCAAATTTCTTCCCTAGAATGTCTTGCATTCATTCACTATCATTTTCTCAGAGCCACTTTTCAGAGCTCCAACGTTCTGTAAAGTTTCACTACAGCAACTAGAATTGTCTCTGTCAATGTACAATTGGCAAGGTGCAAAAATGCTACGGGAGAGCAATCTTACTTCACTTTTCTTTGTATGCAAAAATAATTTTCTTTTGAAATCTTTGTGTTATAATTGTAGTAAAATAAACTGAATTGCCTGTCAATTTTGGCAAAGAAAAAACAAAAAATGGTGTAATAGTATTAATAGTAAGATATAGCAAAAGTTGGGATAAATACTGAATAATTGCTGTGGAAATCATAGAATTTCTGAGACATGAGGTAGCTTTGGCACAGTCCAAGCATGGAGGCAGTGTTATTCCACATATGCACTTTACAGGAACATGTGACTTAAGATACCCATGATGGGATGGGATAATTAGTTAGCAATCACTAATTCTGGGTCCAGCTCTGTGGCACAATGGGCAAAGCCACTATCTGCAGTGCTGGCATGCCACAGGGGCACTGTTTCTAGTCCTGCCTGTCCACTTCTGATAAAGCTCCCTGCTGGTGTTCCTGGAAAGCAGAGGAGGATGACCCAAGCTCTTGGGCCCCTATATCCAGGTGGGAGATCCACAAGACTGCCCTGCCTCTGACTTTGGACCAGCCAGATGCAGCCATTGTGGCCCTGTGGGAGAGTGACCCAGTAAACGAAAGACCTCACTCTTTGTCTCTCTAACTCAGCTTGTAGGCTGGTCTGAAGCCAGGAACCAGAAACTTCTCCCAAGTCTCCCTATGGCTGCAAGGGACCAAGCTCCCAGGCCATCTTTTGCATCAGCAGGGAGAATGATCAAAAGTGAAACAGCAGAACCAGTGCTCACATGGACTGCTGGCGCTGCAGGCAGCAGATCCACACACTACCCCAGCAACAACACCTAAGTAAGTCTTCTTTAAAAATTACTAATTTATTCACATACTCTTATTTTTCAGACAACAGTAACAAAAAGCAGCCTGTCAGCATGCATTTCTGGAGCTGTACCCTGATGGTCACGTGGTCAAATCTGCCTCATTTTCTTCGGCTTGCCAAGTGTTTTTTTTTTTTTTATTTAAAAATATTTTTGTAGCAAAAATGTAAATGATGAAAAGAAAGAGAAAAATGCCACATTACTCCATTTTCTCATTTTTGCTGCCCAGCACTGATTGTTTTGTAAATGTTTTCTTGAAGACGCTCGGCCCCCATGCAGAACTGCCTGCTTCTCCGCATCCGGCTCTACACTGCGTTTCCCTTCCTGCTTCCCCACTTCCCACCCTCCAGCCTCTTCCTTCTGCATTTGCTGACTTTCACCCACTCCAGTTTCCACATCCTTCTGTCTTCCCAAAGGCAAGCCTGGAAAGTCCGTTCTTTTTGACAGCAGACTCCGGAAGGTGGATGGACCCGGGCCCTTCCCCCTGCTGTGCTGTCTTAGCATCTCACGCTCCGCCTGCTCCTGGCCTGCCTGCCTTCCACTGCTCCTTTCCTTCACACATGTAAAGCTTTTCCAGTTACGTGAAGCATTTGGAAGAGTTCAGGCTTCCAGACACCACCGAGGGGCCTCAGAAAATAAACAGGAAAACATGCACTGGTATTTTTATATTTTATACTACCAACATTTTCCACAGTTAAATGTATTCAAGATTTTCCCTCAGTAGTTCTGCTTTGATCTATGGCTGGTTTATTTCGTGTGTGAGAGTCTGGTTATCACAACCTGGCTTTGCTGCTCACTTCTCCTTGTCACGGAGCTTCACAAGCAAGCATAATTGCTGATAGAATCGCAGGTGGAACTAAGAGCTACCTCACGAGCGGGTGACTTAGCAGAGCAAGTTTCACATTAGTGCCTTTTGTCATTGGAAACATGAACAGATAAACCTCATTTCTAGATGTAGGTTGGTTTACTTTCTCACTTTAATGGAATAACTTCCAATATATTTCAGCCAGAAAGCAACAACGTTTAATAAATGATCTCATTGAGACGGTCTCCTGAGAGTGGTTTTTCATTGCTAATTATTTATTGCCAACAATTTAAAACGGCTAAATCCAAAATGATCCGGATGTTGTATCCGTTCCCTTCATTTATAAGCGTACCAGAGCCAAGATTACAGAAGATAAAAGTTCTAATAATATTCAGTGAGTCATGTCATAGCTTTTTAAGTTATCACATGTATTTGAAAGGCCATTTGGACTGCATTAAAAATGAAAATGAAAACTTTATTTTAAAAATGCCACCCATTGGGTAAGTATTCTCTTAAGTGTTTTTAACTCCACCCAGTTTAGACAAAAATTAATGTTTGAGGTTCCATTTAAAATGTCAAATTGTGAAAGACTGAATTAATCTCAGAATGAATACAAGTTCAGTATCACTTCCATCATTTTATTTCTTCCACTTCCATGTCTTTGTTTAAAAACAGGTTTTACCAGTTAAGAGTAAAACTTTATCCCGTTAACAAACGAAATCTTCTTTTCTGGACCCTAAGTATAAATTAAGCTTCCAAATAAGCAAAATACCACATTAGTCACTCACAGAGCCACTTGACTGACCCTGAAATGTCAGGTTGAGCTGCTCAGCACGCAGGTCTCCTGAGAAACTCCAAACAGAAAGCAGGATTTTAATGTGAATTGTCTGAAGAGAGTAGCAGGGCCTTCCCTGCAATGCTGCCTGACTTACTGTGAAGTGTCTGAACAGAGTAACACAGGGTCTTAGCTACAATCATGCTTGACTTACTGCTCTGTCGTGGTTACCGCTCCACAGTTGACAACAAGCTGGACACATGCAGGTCATGTGTTTTAGGAGTAATTAATATGATTGCAGAGAGAAGCATTTTTCCCCATCGAATTCCTCTTTCTTTCTTCACAGAATGACATCATTTGAGAACTGAAGGCACTTCACCTGCTCACCAGGGTCAATGTGTTCTTAGTTCTTGGCAATTCTTATATCCATAACCTCCCTATTCTCTCTGACTTAAACTATGATGCTTTCTGGAGAAGCTCACTTTTAAATTAAATCTTGCTAACTTCATAGAAGTACATCCACATAGAACTTAAATAGTGTTTAAGTATTTGATTGTCTCCATACTTTGTATTTGGATTTAAGTACATTAAGAGGAATTCCTCATTATTGTTAAAGACTAACGTGTGTCTTCACTAAACTTTCCAAATACACATTCAGATGTCATACAAATTTACATTTAAATTATCTAGTATTTACATGTTTTTTCCAGTTTTTCCTTTTTGGCTTAGCATGATGTCAGATCTTTCTCCATGCAGAATCCATACCTTCATATAACAGTGCTAAATGCCAACCTGACTGTAAGATGAGAGCTGCTTGCGCCAGCACCTCGCAGTCAGCACGTTGCACTGTGTGAGAACCTGCACGTGGTCGTCCAGGCCTAAGTGTCTAATTCCTGATGAGTCAACAGAGAAACGTTTTTGAATTCAAGCTACCCATAACATGTCTATGTGTATTCTACTTTCAACTGAGCAGTAGTATAGAACAGACTTAGCTGTCTCCAATCAGGCATGTACCCTGTATACACAACAGGAAAAACAGACCAGGAAAAGACACAGAAGTGAAACATGAGAAGATCAATTCAACACTGTCTGGTTTAGCATCGTAAGTAATGGAAAACAAATATGGGGTTCTTTGTACAATTTAAGCACAGAAATTTAACACAGCTTATGGACACCTTGAAAAAACAAGTGTCTGCCTTTAGGATGAACACTTGATAAGGTTGTGCAGTTATCAAATGTGGTGACCTAGAAACACAAACCCTTTTCTGTATGTACTACAGGGACAAGTTGAAACATGCAGTAGGCAGCTTCCGCGTGTTCTGCAGGCTGTGTGAGGAGTTAGAGGGACGGTTAGGGTCTTTGCTGAGTTACCATTAAGATGTTTATTGTGTTTCTAAAAATGGTGTTTGCCCCTATTTCCATACTTCCTGGAGCAGGTTTTCCCTCTGGGGAGGAACAAAGGGACAGAATCAACTTATCAATCCCCATTTCTTAGAGCAAGGAGACTGGCCCACTTTGCTCACTGTCAAAGCAGTGTGCCTTAGTTTATCTTCAGGAGGAAGCTACTGGTCTCACCTTGTATTTCAGGACTAGGTGGTTGACACTACTGTCCATTGCAAGTAAGTTTCTCTTCTTTCTGCTCCTGGGGTGATTCCTGTGAACACTGGCCTGAGACGGTGCATAGGAGATGCTGTTCCCACCATTTTCTCGGGTCTTTTCTACCTTGGAGCCCTCTCCTGTCACAATGACATGAGCTCTCGTTCTTTCTTTCCTAAATAAATCGTACTTTGAAAACTAGATTTTGTCCACATGAAAATTCCTCTTTCGTGGGAGACAAGAAACGCTGTTGCTGTGTTTGTGTGGAATGCCCTAGAACAGTCTCCCTACAAAGTAACTAGAGAGCTGCACTGACTAAAGCAGAGCTGCGGTCAGGAGATTAAGAACGTGGACATTCTGTGCAAGTGTGTGAACAAAGCACGTGTATTTGAGAAGCTATGGGACGCTCCTGATCCACCGCTTTCCTCATGGACCCTGGACATGGAGTAGCCAGTAAATCACGCTGGCCTCACTCACTGTATTGGCTCTAGTACCTGATGGACACTCTCAGATGGCCAAGTCCATGACCTTGAATGAACTGGCCTGACCCTGGTGTCACCCTGGCACCTGTTGGTCTTAACAGCTGTTTCAACCTTGGAGATGTGCACTGATAACGGGGAGCAGTACAGGGATTATCCAGTGTCTTTGCGGCTTCAGATACCGCATCATTTTGATAATTCTGTTCTTTCACAGCATTTAAGAGAGTAGAATAACTTCCAGTAAATTTTGTAAAAACATGATAGAATTGTTATTAACTTCTGAAAAAAATGAAAAATTTTAATTCTGCTCCAAACTACATTCAGATGCATTAAAAATTTATTAATCACCCAAAAGTTTTAGCTGAAAAGTTCATAGTTGCTATTAGAAAATTTAGTAAAACATGTCAACAGAACAGATAATTCTAAATATGTTACATCAATGTTCCTAAGAAAGAAAGATGCTCTATTTATAAGATCAAAAAAAACTCACAAAAACAGAACCTGCCTTTCCAATGAAAATAAATATTTTTTAAAATGAAACTTATTTGTATAAATGGGAAATGAAAACATTGTGGATCTAAAAGAAATATTGCAAAATGATCAGATAGCTGATAATACACACAACCACACGGTTTTCTGATATTAAAAAAAGTATACAAAGAATGGCATTTAATGAACTACCTTTTCCTAATAACATGCAGAAGAAACATCGCTTCTGTGGTTTCGTATTATTAATCATATTTTCTGACCGAGTTCAGAGGGTAGAGTTGGGAGACTAACTCTGTTATTACTGAATTCCTGATTTGTGTGTGTGTGTGTGTGTGTGTGTGTGTGTGTGTCCATCAACAATGTAAATTATTTTAACATGGAGGTACTTCATCGTTTTCATCACGATTATAACTACTGAGTTCTAACTGGTCTGAATTCTCATGATTCTAAATCTAGCAGAAATTAACCTAGAGATTGAAGCTAAAAATGAAAGAGCTTACAGGTGGTTATTGCCCAATTTCAGTTACAGACATGTACAATCTCCTCTGGATTTGCTAATTCCTCACTTCTCCTGGAAATCTGTGAATACTATTTTTTGTTTTGAGCTCTCATAGACAGAAGGAATCAGCAGCAGATTCAGCAAACAGTCACACCCACACAACTCTGCCCAAGCAGATCCTGCTCACCTGCGATCACCACATCAAACACAGGAATTCAATTCAGTCGTACAGGTGGAAGTTAATCTTCAAAGCCGACCAAAGAATGAAGCAAACAAAATACGTCTTTAGCTGTGTGCCTATCACCAAGTGTGATCACTTGGTGTTTCACAAAAGCTGAACCATATTTCATCCATCATTTCCCCCTCAATTTTGGGTTTGGCATCTAGCCAATGAAATTAAATCCATTTAGAATTAAACCATGAAAGGATGGGGTTTTCAAAAATCTATTTGCTAACAAAGGTGCATTTATTCTATCCACTTCTTATAATCTTTAAATTGGAGGACATCATTTCATCAAACTCACTCAGTCATAAAAAGTTGTAGATCAAGTTACCTTATTTAGGACTGGCTTAATGGTGTATTAATGTGAGAGGCAGCACACATCTCGGCATGATGCCATTAGACACAAAAGGAAGCTATTTTAAGGGGTGGGTGTCAGTATACTAGTGTATATTTGCCAGCATTAAAAAAAAATTCTTCTATAATATCTCCCAGCTATTCTACCTGTTGGCCAATCGCTGCAGAGTAGGAAGCAATGAATGTGTGAATCCTCAAGCACACAAAGGTGACACATTTACGTAGCAAAGCAGATGCAAACAACATTTCGGCTTTTTAAAGGCACCATAATTTAGTGATTCTCTTCAAACAGATTGTGGAAATGCAAAATGACAATACTACAAAGAGTACTGCTTCAGATCTCATCTTAGAATTGTTAAAATATGTAGAAAGAATAGTGATGCCAACTCTAATTTATTGGTAATCTTGTACCTTCCATGCTTTGATCATCATCACTATGGTTAGAGTTTTATCATACTTGTTCTTTTCATTTGGCCTGATACATATATTTTTACATAGATGGCTTATACATATGCATATGTTTAATATAGAGAGAGTAGGAGAAACACTCTGAGGTCCTAAATTATCGCCTGATTCCTAACCTATTCTGATAAGTGGTGCTCAGTGGAGCAGATCATCAGACGGAAGATATTTCTCTGTCTCTCCTCCTCCCTTTATATAACTGACTTTGCAATAAAAATAAATAAATCTTTAAAAAGAGAATTATAATATCAAAGAAACAAAGTTTGAAGTAAAAAACAGAAAACTCTGACTCTTCAGAGGATCTTAAACTAAGAGCCCACTAATCCTGCAGCAAGAGAAAGAAAGAGAAAAGCATTCTGTCCCCACATTGGAAAAATCATGGAAACAGGTTGTGAATACTTAAAATGAAACTTGCCACAGGCTAAGGAGGAGTTTCCTCACTTGCTGCATGCATTAATCATTAATCTAGAGTAAGCAAATGAAGAATGGTATACATTCCTTTAAGAATTTGGTCCCAACGGAAAGTCAACATTTTCCTTTTATTTCTGAAAGATTATGTAAAGCACAGTGCTCAGCTAAATTATCAATTATTTGTCTATGTTAGCTTGCCCTGGGACCTCTGCAAGCACAAGTATGAAACAAAAGCTCTACCTTACACTGTACACAAAAAGCAACTCGCAACAGATTAAGGATCTAAACCTAAAACAGAAACCATCAAACTACTAGGGGAAAACCGTAAGACATTGGCAAAGGCAAAGAACGGTTGGATACCGCAGCTGTAGGCAACTGTCCAGGTTGCTTTGGACCTAGGCAAATGTTATATTGCTGGGAGAAAAGCAGCTAATAATTGGCAGGCATCCTGGGCCTGGTTAATGCCAAATTTGTGTTAACTATACCAGTGTGCCAGCATATTTGCCTATTTTATTATTTTTTTAAAGATACGTGTTGGGTGGGGAGCAGATGCCTGTATGCCAGCTGACAGGGTCTGGGGATCCACATGTGATTACATTGGCCATAGATGGGCAGGCTGGGGACAATGCCAGAGGACCAGCATGGAGGGCTGTGGATTGTTCAAGCAACTGGGTCTGGAGATGTATGGGAAGGAGGACTGCTCTGAGAGAATGTGACAGGTGAGGAATGACTTCTGGGGGACTTCCACTAACCAGGCTAATGTACTTACAGGTAAATGACGGGGCTGAGACCAGCTGATTTGGAGGGGGGAAACTGAAAGACTTTTCTCACAGACAAAGCACCAGTCCACATGGGAGACATGAGGTGGGCTAGTTAGTATCAACCACTGCCCACAGGTGCACAGGAAAGCTAGGGCTCAGGGGCCTGTCTGGCAGGGCTTGATGACAGTATCCTCCAGTGAGTGTTGGAACATAGAATGGGTCACAGTAGGTGGGGCCCAGACATTAATCAGCATGTATGAGAACTGGGTCATGGTGGCAGATGTGGGGGATTTGAGGACCACCCCTGTGGGACTACCAGACCAGTTGGTTTGTTTAAAGGCTGGGAGTGGTGATGGGCCACACTAGGCATGACCATGGAACTCACAACACTCATGAGTACTGGGATTGGGAACAGGCCAGGCTGGGCCAGGCTGTAGCATCATAGTCAACTGTCCAGGTTGGGTATGGGATGGGCCAGGCTGCAACATCCACCAGCACATACAAGAACCGACACTGGGGGACAGACTGTGTTGGGTCAGGGTCTAATACCTGCTGGCACATATAAAATCTGGGTCTGGGAGTGGGCCTGGTTGGAGAATGTGGGGAACTCCCCTGGTGGCACTGACTGGGCAGGGCCAAGCACACTGATATGTGCCAAAGCCAGGATGGAGTGTGAGTCACGCTAAGCTAGGCTAGGCTATCACTGCAACGCTCACACAAAGAGCCACTCCCAGTGTTGTGATATCAACTGCAACACGCACACACAAGAGGTTGGCCCTGCTGCTCATTTCCCTGCACAAACAAACTGGCTGGAAATGAAAAGTTAACTTGTAGTGTGCGGACTAGAGGACTCAAGATTCATCAAGAAAGCTTCATATGAATGGACCTTTGGCCTGGGATCCATCTCCAGCAACACTGTGTCCACAGGGGAGTTTTCTAAGACAAGCACAGGTATAAATTGTATGAAAGACTTTGGCTGATGACACCTGTTAGAACTTGGAATACTAAATTATTATTATTTCCCACATATGCTTATACATGGCCAATGAAAGGTTTTTGGTGATAGTTTCTTTAAGAAAAATTTCATGATGTAACTTATACAATACTTAAGGTCTCTTTGTAACATAACAATGTGTTATGAAAACACAGGTCATGCTTCGGGATTATGAAGGTCAGCCTAATTAACTTCTTTTATGAATGCCTCATAAGCTTAATAGACTCATCATTGTAGGAGGCTTCCCCACGTTTACCTTATAACAAGCCTTTCATGAATAATTCTGTTAAATGCCTCTGATGCAAGGAGGTAACTGAGTTCAAGATGAGATGAACTATGACTCTTACTGGGATTTATTTAAAACCCAAAGATAATAATTTTTTTGGCACATGGTAATAATTAAATCAGAATCAACTGTCTCAAATTCAAAATTAATAGCCATTTATTCACTCAGAATTTGGGTTTGAAGTTTCCATTTTTATTAACAGCTGAAACCCTGGCAGAGACATGGCTGAATATTTAAAGTGTTCTACCCCCATCTAGAGTCCAGCTACAGAAACAGCACCCTTCCTCCAATTCTTGGAGGTTCTTTCCATTTTTTGTTTTAGTTGAGTGTGTAAAGCCCTTCAGATGATGACCCTGCAGGGTAGCATTGCTTTACACAACAGCTGCTCCACTTTGAGTCTAGCTCTCTATAAAGAGGGGAGGAGTGGAAGACAGCCCATGGGCTGCTGCCATGGCCACCTTTGAGGGAGACACAGGAGGAGGCTTCTGGCTACTGACTGTGACCTGGTCCAGTCCCAACCAATACGGCCACCTGGAGAGCGAGCCAGTAGATGAGGACTCCTTTCTCTGTACTCTGTCACTCCCACTTTTCATTTATGCGTTTATTTAGGTATTTTTATTGTTGTTATTGTTTTGTAAGTATAGGGATTCCCCTTCCCTTTCCTTCCTACATGTTCTCCCTCCCCCCATGAAAACCTCCCAAATTATTACAATAGTCTAGTCTTTCAGCAACAGTCACAAATCCAACATTATGCTATTTAAGTGTGTCATGGCACTGTATGTACAAGCAAAGGTAGAAAATCTAGTATTATCAAGGCATATTACGCCTTTCTAATACATAAAACAGATGTTTGAAGATTACTGAACACCTGAGTCTCTAGCGATTATTCCAAATTTATTTCTTCACCTGCATAGTCCTCTACAACTGTTTTCTGCCCGTGTGCTACTAGATTGCTAAAAACTGCAGATGAAATGCAAAAATTTGGTGCCCTCAGCTTCCAGGTTTTCCCCACATTGTCTGGCCAGCTGTCTGTACCTTTTACTCTGCCTGGTTTGAGATCCAGCTGCAAGGGAGCATTAGTGGCCATGGAGGTCGAAGTCCATTTTGTCAGGACCCAGTGGATGTCTGTTCCACATGTAGGAATGATCTCATACGGCTGAATTCCTTCTTAGTAAGAAGCAAGTCACAAATCCTGCTGCTACTTTTTTTCATCTCAGAGCCCTTCAGCACATCCACATTCAACGAGTGCATTCAGTTATTGCAAGAGATGATCTGTATGCTGCCAACTGTCACCCCGCCTCATTGTCTCAGCCTAGGGTGGCATCATATCCTCCCTTAGATCTTCCTTCTATCCTACCTTCTCTCAGCACCCTTTTCTTGTGGCTGTCTTTTCCCTGGTAGAGCTGCTACCCGCATGGCCTGTCCCAGCATCGCCGAGCACTATTCCACGGTGCCTATTCTGCCTCTGTCTTCATTCCAGTGATGCTCTCTTCCTATCCGTCTACGGCACAGCAGTACACGCAGGTGCAGACACACATATTACACAGCTGTACATATCACTTGCCAGTAAAGGCATGCACAGGTAAACACATGACACATTTTCCGTCTGTGAACCATATTTGCCTCCATCTCTTCAAAACAGAGCAAACATTCTGCACTTGGGGTGAACCTCAGTCAGGTTGACCACAACAAGTCAACAGTGTGGTATTTTCTCTGTAAACATGAAGTTAAAATTCAGGACATCAGACTGGAACAACCTGTCAGTTTCGCCTCCTAGTGGTCTTTTCTTTCATGTCAATGACCGCTCTGTGGTCATAATGCCGTTTCCATCCAGAAAAAATGTAAAAACCTACATTTCTACATCATCTTCTGGGTTATATGTACAAGAACTTCAGGGATATTCGGGAAAGTTGTTCCAGAACAAGCAAGGGCAGCCACTGCACTGAGGTTCCCAGGCGCTTTCAGACCATTTTGGTTTCTTTCATTTAGCAGATGGTAAAGGCTTTAGGTTCTAGCACCAACTGTGGAATGCTCTGCTTTATTGCTGTAGTGTCTGTGAACTAATTTTCTCTGCAGGCAAGAAGAGCATTGATAGCATACTCTGAACATATTGGGATGCCCGTTTAGTCTGAAGAAGAAGCTGAAGCCACAGATACACAGAGAAATGACTTAGAGAAAGTTTATAAAATTGAGTAAAGTGCATAAGAATGCATCATCAAGATCATGGTCTCACTGAATAGTTATATGAACTCATAGTCTTCCTAAAACAAGTATACGGACTCTCACAAAACAGAATCTGTTTCTACAAGAAATTATACAAGCAAATGCAAAATTTACATGTGAAAAGATACATATAAACACAAACCACTAAGGATACACATATGCCATGTATTTATATATGCACAAATACACATTTGCATGTATCATGTGATATAGTATGTATGTTGCTATAGGACATATCTAACGATGCATCTCATGTTTAATACATAACTATTATGTGCTAGAATTTTAAGCAGAAAGTTATCAAGTTGTTATAGCACTGGAAACTCCAGGTGTTTAAAAATTCAGAAAATATTGCTGCATATATATTTTATCCTTAGAAGTGAGACAATTGCACTAAACATTAATTTTGTGCATGGCGCATAACATCATAGGTGTAATGTAACAGGACCAATTATATTCCCAGGGGTCATTCAATATGAAGGTAAGCTGCTAGGTGGTGCACGAAAGCCAATGAAAGCTGTGCGTGTCAGCCTATTCACAAGAAACTTCCTGTTGTGCTGCACATCACTGCAAAGCCGCCTAGTAGTGCACACAGGTGACACATGGCCCACACCACTGGGGCATTACTCTGCTTCATGCTCTCTTGCTATTGGAGTAGAAGATCCTTAGTGCTATCTGGAATGTTTAATGCTTTGTTTAAACTAGCTTTCAAAGACAGTATTGCAAAACTTGAGCAGCTAGTACAACATGGCTTAACTTACAGACAAGTATCCGTACCATCTAACCTCTCCCACAGGCAGCTCCCCCGCCTTTTTTAATGACTAATCCACGCAAGTCACACTGCCTGAATTCTAAAATACCCATCAAGGAGGCAACCTCCATCACTCCCAAGTGCGTGTATGAATGTGGAAGTGGCCTGAGAGATCAGGAAAAACTTGTGCTAAGAAAAATCCCTCAGACACTAGTGTCTCAGAGTCTAGGCTGATGATGAGCAAGATTCTTATAAACTTGACATAAAATTTTCCCAGCTTTTACATAGTAAATAAGCAAGATGGATAAGGAAGAACTCGAGCACTGCTGGTGGTCAGCAGGGATCAAAAACGTGTCCTCGAGTGGGGGGAGACGGGAATGACGAGTGGGACAGCCCTGCTCTCTGGAGATACACGGCCTAGATAAGGACAGCCTGACTGTGAATGAGAAAGAATAATTATAAAACCTGAGATGTACACAAAGGTCATTTCACAGAAAGGCAAAAAAGATGAATATTTTTCAACATATTCCAAAGGATTTATCTATCCCTGAGGTTTTTCTCTATTGATCTTCATTTTAACAATGATTGTGTCCATGATAGCCTCTCTCATTAAGATAAGACTAATTTGTGTTCATTATGACTGAATTTGAAAAACAGATATTACACTTGGGAAGTCTATAAATGCCATATTTTCACAGAGCAAAGATAAGCTCCTAAAATTATGCTTACATCATTGGGAAGTTTATCTCAGACGGAAGTCTATTCTCTAACATCAATCTCAGGGCCCTTATGAAAATTTATAGTCATTTTGGCAAATCCAAACTTAAGGAAAATAGTAGCTATTATTATGACTATAACATTATACTTACAGTGATTGAACTGAAATAGTATCACATGTAGATAATAAGTAAGACCACCCGGTTTAAGATGAGAAAAAGTCTAAAATGTTGCAAGGTTGTTTAATCACCTCACGCTTAGGGCACCCACGCCTTGATCTCTGAACTTGTAAAACTTTGTGAATATTTACATATTTAGTCATTTGTTGTCTCCAAAGTAGATGACAACAAGGAAAGCTGTGTGTTTATTAACGAATTAGGGATTTTAGACCATACATTTTAAAGAGTTATTTATCACTTTAAGTTGAAAGAGTCACAGAGAAGAAGAGAGAGACATGCAGAGAGAGAGACAGAGTCTCCCATCTGCAAATTCATTCCCCAAATGGCCACAAAGGTCAGGCACAGGCAAGGCGACAGGTAACAGCCAGGAGCTTATTCTGGGTCTCCAACAGGGGTGTAGGCATCCAAGAACTCGGGCCGCTTTCTGTTGCTTTCCCATGCTGTTAATAGGGAGCTAGATCGGAAGTGGAGCAGCTAAGACTCGAACCAGCAACCGTATCGAATGCCAGAGCTGCAGCAGGAGGTTAACTTGCTACACTACAGCACTGGCCCCTAGACTAAATGTACTTCTTCATGTATTTTTGAAAATGTGCAAAAGTACATGGACAGGGTGGTTGCAGAGTTGTCTTTGAGATAGATTTACAAATAGTTAAAAATGAGATTGACGTTAGGAAGCACATACACTTAAGTGAATACCTCAAAACATCATGAAAAATGTGTTATGAAAAAAAACTTATACATGGAGTTTAACAATATTGTCACCAAACTTATCTTTCCACTCCATCATTTCACAAAGATTTATAAGTTGGCTCATAGAACTTCTATTTGTAATAACACGATTTTCATTTAGCAGCTGCTTCAGAACACTGATTGGTTACATAGTCATATCTACACAGCACCTTTATGTCTTCATAGACTCTTCCCGTCTTCTTAAAAGCATTCTTTCTTTGAAAGAGAGATTCATAAGTCCCATCCATTGGTTCACTCCTCAGATACCAAAGCTAGAATCCAGGACAATTCTCCCAAAATACCATTTATGAGAGCAATCACCAGCTGTGTTCCAGGCTCTCCGTCCCCAGGAAGCTAGAATCAAGTTGGGAGCTAGGACCAGAACCCACACACTCAATATGGGCTGCACACATCCTGAGCAGTAACTACATGACCAAACTCTGCCTTCTTGCTATGAACTAACCTAGTCATTTGAAAGGTGGAAAGAAAAAGAGTCAAAAAGGAAGATGTTCCATCAGCTGATTTCCTCCACAAATACCTCCAACAGCCAGGACAGAGGCAGGTGGAAGCCAGGTATCTGGCATTCAACAGGGTCTTCCAGGTGGGTGGCACCAACCCAAGTTCTTGGGCCATCCCCTGTAGGGTTCTTGAATTAGGAGAACAGCCAGTCCTCAAACTACAATATTGGCATGCAGGTATCCCAACGGTATGCTAAATTCCCATGCCTATTCTGTGTGGTCTTTCTTCATATATTTGGGTTCAAATACATCATTTCATGGATCACAAACCTCTAAATGAGCAGAAGACACATTTAGAAGAGCTCAGTGAATGGAAGAACGACATCTCAGGATGTGTTGGGATTTGGTTGGCGTTCACCTGCAGCATTCTTCATGTATTCTGTAACATTACACAGACTGTACCTTACAAAGCCTAGCAGGCCTAAAGTGGCCCTGCTTTAGCATGCTTCCATTCTATTCTGGAGACACTGAAGTCAATCAATTTCTTCTCTCTCCCTGTTTCCCCTGCCCCTCTCCCTCCAAGTTCAGATACGCTTTGTTGCCAAGAATCAGTGAGATGAGAAAATACTGTTCTTATCAGCACCTTCTGTGAAAATCCACAGACCTAATTCATAAAACCTTACATAACAAAATGAAAGCTTACTGTTAAATCTTTATCAGGAAACCCAAGGCTTCTGAAGATTCTGAGATGCTGAAGGGAAAAGTCGGATGTGATTTTGAAAGAGAACAACACTGAATTATGTGTCTTTTAGGATTAGATCTAGTTAAAATGTAGGTTAAAATGTAGTTGGGGAAGGCAAATTAAGATGCACCAATGCTAACTGCAAATTCTGTCCATCTATGTTTTTAAATCAGTTGTAATAATTAAGTTTGAAATAAGCAATGGGAAAAGGTGAATATGAGCAATGAGAGAATTTTTGATGTGGAATCCAAAGAATTGGGTAACAGTGAATCAGAATGACGGGGAGTAGTAGAAATTATTTTAGCTTACAGCGAAAGTGCCTTGATCCCTCCTAGGGACCTAAGCAGGCATGGCAGAGGGTAACTATACTAAACTTTTAAACTACAGTTTTGTAGTGAGGCCTCCTCTGCTTGGCTGTGGTCTCTGTTCTGTTCTGTAACTCCTCCTTTATTGGAACTTCTCATAGTGGGCTATATGGAAGCTTGGGAACAATTCCCATGATCTATCTGATCTGTATAAGGTTGGAAGATCACATGATAAATACTTTACAGTAATTACTTAGTCGCTTACAGGATGGTTCAAGTGTTATTTGGAAGAGAGGCAAAATAAGGAATGGGCATACCATAGACTGGAGTTCCCAGGAGGAGTGCCTGGGCATTCCCGGGGTAAGGTTGCATATGCAGTGCAAACCATGATGGACGAAAAGCATATCAAGGTCATCCAAAGCAGACAAAAAGCCTGAGTGAACCCCTCAGTCAAAGCAACACAGGGGAAACCTTGGCTGCTCCTGTCTGCACTGACAAGAACATGACTGACACGCTAAACCCATGCTGTCACAGCTGAGGACCAAGCGATGCATTTACTGGAAAGGGGAGGATAGCAGGGATCTGCTGTGATCAAAATGATTCATGCCAGACTACTAAGGAATAAAACAATTATACAGCTCACAGGAGAAAGTATCAGCGGATCTCATGACATCATCATAGAACCCCAGGCTGAACTCCTGAGGAGTTCACAGGTTTTGCACATGAGAAAGGAAGACACTGTTTTCCTGTGTTTGGTACTGATAACAGATGTGGGGTAAATTCCAACCTGCTAGTCTAGTACCCAATGAATACTGCAACACCTGCACTGGACAGAATCACTGCCCAGCCCCATGCTTAAAAGTTAAGATTATCCCTGGTGAGGTTTTCAACACAACCTTTGAGTGCAACCAACCTCGAAACAGTTATACAGAAACAATTAGCTTTCTAATTCATGTGCTTTGTGATGGTTGATGCCATGTTAACATTCGGACCAGTACCTTATGTTGCTTTTTAGTGGAAACAAGATGATACCAAACTGTGCTGAATGGAGCCGAGTAACAGGGAACTACTGGAAGGGAAAAACCATGGGTTGCCTGGACAACCTGCATTTCCAGCCCCCTGGATCCTACCTGCTCGTGTCCAGCCCATGTAGAGCAAAAGGGCACCAGTAGCCAGACAGGACCTCTGCAAAGGTACACCCCTCAGCTCGATTCAAGCTGAGTGCCCCGACTGACAAGTAAGTAACACGCAAGCCCGTGGCCTGCAGCTGATGTCGGCAAAGCCCAACACTGAAACAGGACAAAACCACAGAAACCTTTCTTGCAAGGTTAACAGAGATGCAACTGATGTTTCCTCTGCAATAACAGATACACCATTTCCTGACTTTTCTTAATTGATTCGATCTGGAGAAAAACTACTGCCGTTTAGAAAGCAGGCGCTTGCTCTCATACAACCCTCCCCTTGACCTGGTTCTAATTTGGAGTAGAGGTGTGAAACCTATGCCTTGCTTGATCCGAAGACAAGAGAGACGTACGTCTTCACTCGTCCTGGTATACATGTAGCCAGCTGAAAACTGTTCCTTTGACAATTCAGTCAGCACTTGGGCAACTCGTACTTTGTGCTATGTAGTTGTATTTTCATCCTCAGGAGGGCACTTTAATACAAAGTAAAGCTCCCAGAGCTGGTTTCTGTGCGCTTTGGGCAAAATGCTTTCAATTGCACTGAAATGTCAGTATGACATTTTCCATGTGTACTGTCTGCAGTCTTTCCTGTACGCTGCAAACAACTAAAGAGTTGTCACTGTATAAAATGTAAGATTTTGTTCTACATAAGTAAATCTCATTCTTACTCTATTTTTTTAATCTATATAGATGGACCTTGTCATATCATGAAAAACTGATGTTTTCATTTTGTGAGAATAATAAGTAAAACTTAAATGATAAGACCTGATTCCACAGAATGATCTTCTGCAAAGTTTTCTGTTTAATATATTTATTTACTTTCATTGGAAAGGCAGATTTACAGAGAGGAGAGACAGATAAATACCTTCTATCTGCTGATTTACTCCCCAAGTGGCCACAACAGCCAGAGTTGAGCCAATCTGGAGTCAGGAGTTTCTTCTGGGTCTCCCACATAGGTGCAGGGTCCCAAGGATTTGAGCAGTCCTCTACTGCTTTTCCAGGCTGTAAGCAGGGAGCTGGATGGGAAGTGAAGCAGCCAGGACACAATCTAGCACCCATATGTGATCCTGGCGCATGCAATGGGGGTGGGGAGGATTTAGCCATTAATCCATTGTGCAGAGCCCACAATGTATTTTTAAGTTTTACATTTCTGCATTTTAATCAAATATGTGTCTTGGTAATAGCTCAATAAGTTTACATATTCACTGTGGATGAAGCTTCGGTTCACACCATAATTCTGAATGTGTGTTGGGAGAAGGACCAGGATGTTAAGAGCTCAGTCACTGTTAAGTGTTTAGATGGAAGACAGCAACTCACCAGTCCTAGGTGTTGGCATTTCTAAGGTGTGGGAGGAGTGGCGAGGAATGATAATAGAAGAAAGGAAAAGTTTCACAATCATGTAACAGTTGCAGGACCAACTACATTTGGTCCTCAAAGATAAAGGTACTCTGGTAGGACAAGAGATAATGCCTCCTACAAAGACACGGATTGACACAATGTCACACTTGTGGCTGGACAGTATTTCACAGTGCATACAGGCTTGGAGTATGAGGCCGGGGGGGTCAGTCTGCTGCTTGAGTACACACTCAGTCCCAGTGTTAGAGTTCAACACAAAGGCCTATATTCACTTTCTCCCCCTCCCTCCAACTTCATTTTTAGATAAGATATCTGGGATTGAAGGAGTGGTAACATGGGTGATAAAGAACACCTCTGGCCTTTTTTAAGGAGTCTCTACTTTTTTTCTTTCCATCATGTGATAGAACCAGGTACTATAGTTCTAGATTTTTTTAGCTTATATAATGGAATTTTTGGGTGAAGATAAACATGTGAATTGATATTCCTGTTGATTGAAAATCCTACCTCACTATATTGTTCTTGTAAGTTAACTCTCTTTACTGTTAAAAACTACGCACTTGCTTATTTACTTGGAATTGTGATAGATAAATAAGTAACTATTTAAAAAGATACATAATTAAATTTTTAGATATTTATATTTCAATGTCTACACTGACTAACTTTTAACTGTTAGAAAACATTTCAACACATTGTCTAAAGTTTCTGTAAATTTTCAATTCTGCATTGTGCCACCTTCAATATCAGGGTTATTTTCCTAATCAGCTTCTTCATGGATTTATCTCAGGTTCACATGACTAGTCAACCTTGTTCTACATCTGCTATATGAGGAAATAGTTTCCATTTGCTAAAATCGTGTTTGGGTTTCTTGTCCAATACTTCATTTTTTTGAAATAGAAATTTAAAGTAATCACTACCAAATATCAGTGCTCAGATTTCAGTTCATCTAATTTCCTGTCCCAGTGTCTTTCAAAGTGAACTACTTCTTGAAGCATTGAAACTCTGGAGTCAAAATCTCAACTATAGGAATCAATATGAGTGTAACGATTAAACTTCAGCTTGCGTGGCTGGAGTCTCCAGGCAGCTAGGGAAGAAAAAAGACAATATCGTTGCTAGATGTAGTGAGTCTCTGGAGACCAAATCATTTTTGGGTTCAATACAGAAATTGGTGTTTACATTGGAATTACAGGGAGCTTTCTTTCTGGGACCCAAGAAGGAGCACAAGTAATGTGCAGCAAATGGGATGATATATTTAGTTTCAGAAAGTACCAATTGGATAGAACTGGCATGGAACTCCAAGCATACTGGCTATAATTACCATTTCTAGGCACAGAAAAGCTTGAAGTACTACAAAAATGGGGTCAAATATTAGAAATTGATATATATATAAATAAAACATTTGTTGATATTTGTCCTGTTGTGTATACCTTCCCTTACAATCCAGCTTCGAGACTTCTTTAAGAACACATCTGAGGGAAGAAGAACTCACTGCAGAAGAATGGTGAGAAAGGGAACACCCCAGAAGAACCCACAGGTGAAGACATGAAAGTACAATGCAAATCACTGCGTCTGATCACACTTCACCCAAGAGTTTTGCTCAACATGTACATGACTCCAAAATTCATTACCCTGGACGTTAAAAACAAGCACTGCAATCCCTTGATACACTGCCCCAACTAAAATATCCATTTATTAATAGTTGTAAGGGTTTGAATTATTTCAAGCAGGTGAAACGCCAGGAAACACTCCTTTCTCGCAGCCATTAATCAGACCCTTAGGCTTGTGAACTTGGAGACTGAAGTAACTGAACTCACTCATGCCAGCCAGTAGGCAAGAATGGGCTCTACTGCAAACGCTTACCTTTTATCTTAAGGCTACTGTGAATATTACAACCTAACATTAGTTCAAATACTTAATTTTCCCCAACTGACAAAATGGAAAATTTAAATATGCATAACTGTAGTGCTGTAAAACAGCACTGTGTTTCAGGGACAGTAAAACGTAAGAAAGCATTTCTGTTTCTCTGGATTTTGAAGCTGAGACACACACATTCTCAGTTAATTGGGAGTCAAGATACCAAACAAGAGCAGAGACTGAGGGGGCCTCTGTGAACTGTCTGCCTTTGAGAACTTGCACTTGAGTCAGTACTAAGTCAACTTTAACGAGTTAGGTTTTCTGTCACCTCTTGACCTGTTTCAAAGAAAGCTTCATGTCAGCAAGCACACATCCAAAAGAAGATCAGAAAATCAGCCGTGGAGTGTTACTGTTTTTCTGGCACAATATTACAACAGACAAACAACCCTGGCCCAAAACATCCGTGATGGAAGCCTGACTTCCCACAGTTCAAGGTAAATGAGTGAAGGAAATATTTTTGCTGGAATATCTAAATGCCCTTGGTGGAAGCAGGGCCAGTGTGCATTCACCGCACGCGCACGTATGTCAGGCGGAGCCTGTGTTATGTAACCACAGACTTTTTCCCCAGATTTCCCAGTGATGGCTGGGATCTATTTGTATGTTCTTGAGAAAATGTTTTCTAAAATATATTCTTGAGAAAATGTTTTCTAAAATATATTGTTGATTAAAGCTGCTGTGACTTGACAGAAGGCAGTGGAGACCCAATGGAAGGGTATTTTTGGTGGGTTAAAAGATTCAAAACAGTATTTCAAGAAGGCACTCAGCACAGAAAACATTGTCCACAGCTCCCTCAAGAGCTTGCAAATAAATTACCTGGTGCTATTTCAATGTATAATAACATTTAACCGAGGAATATTACGATTTCACTAGGTCATCTACTTTGAAATAACCTCTGCAATTCCTTAAGTGAAGATTCCTCGAAAAACAAGACAGAATTTTTTGAGGGCTAGCTAAGCATTTCCGGGAAAGATGTGTTAACAGAATGAGAGGCAGCTGCATGTTTTGAGGTCTGCACACAATCCACAACATTGAGAGCCAGACTTATCAAATGTTTAGGAAAACTGACGAGAGAGAGAACACTATGGTGAGACACTGGTGTCCCCAGAAGAAGGAATGGTACAGTAATTCAAGACCTTCAATTTCCCTATGCTCTCAACTTTCTTTTTCTTTCTTTTTTTTTTGGGGGGGGGGTCTGAAACATTGATTTTCACTTCTACTGAAATTCCTTTGAGAAACTGAAATTTTTCAGGATAATAATTTTAAAAGAACCTGAACCTTATGCAAGAACATGAAAGAACTCAGATGCAAACCAAAACCGCAACTATGAGAGAAGAAGAGAATTTCAGATGGGAAAGATGAAAGTAGACACGTGAGAAAGGCCAGGAAGTACACATCTTCCTCACAACCTTCAACGCTCTTCACTCCTGCCTGGAGCTTTGCAGGTGCACATGGGGGGGGGGGGGGGAGGGGGAGAGAGAGGGAGGGAGAGAGAGGAGGTGGTGGGGCGGCAGTGAGAGACAGGTAAAGGGGAGAGGGAAAGTGTGTAAGATGAGGGAGAAGAGACAAACATTGGAAGTGGTTGTGGAAATGAAGAAACCTATTTGATTTACAAAGTAGAATCCAACCAATCCATATGTAAGAGGACAGTAGCACATTTGAAAACAAGCAGTTAAGTAAGTTGTAAGGAAGGCAATCAAGGACTCTCACTGGTCACGAGGTTTGGACCTGGTGGTCCAGCCCGGGTTCCCTTAGAAAGCAATACAGCACACTCTGGCAGATACCAGAGCCTCACAGTCAGTCTGCCTTCTTTGCTTGACAGCATCGTTATTGAAGCAACTTTCTGAGACATGGATCCAACTTCTGAAACCACACAATTTAACAACGATTCCAGGCCCTGGTGAGCCACAGGCTTTAATTCATGTCACGCTTGTTCATTCTACTTATAATGTCTAAAGACAAAATAATGAGAAATACTAACAATAATCAGCTACAGAGATCTATTTATTGGCTGCTGAGGTTCCATTAAGTAAGTGATCTTCAAAGAACCAAGTTTTTCTGAATATGATCCTGAGCTCTAGTTATTTTTTGTTCTGTATATATGTTTTCCAAATGCTTTTATCTTATAAAATGTTTCTGCTCACTGTGGTGAAATTTCTGAAAATGAAAGCAAAGTAAATCCATCCAAAGACAGACTCACCCAAATGTGGATGGGCAAAGACTCTGTAGGACTGAAAAAAGCATGCATATTGTTTAGGCTGGAATAAATGGAAAATGGCTGGGGGAAAAATGCAGAAGATGTGCCTATCTTTGTTTGAGATGAAGGAGGTGATAAGGGGTAAGTGTGGATTTGAGAAGATTTGAAATCAACCCAATAAAAAGAAACATTGGCGACATGGCATTGCACATGGAGATTAGGGAGCCATGTGGGTGGTGTCTTATTCCAAACCCAGCGGGGAAAGAAACAATTTTTATAAGCTGGCAAGTATAGAAGAAAAATACAGAGGCACAGCAGCAGAGCTGGAATTAAAGATTGCCTGAAAGCCTCGAGGCTGCGTTCCGATACACTTTTTCTTTTTTTCACACAAAAATCAAAACTGAATATCACACTTTACAATTTTGCATCCTTATATCAAATATCAGTATTGTTGAAGAAGGTTGTGCGATGAAAACAAACACGGACAATAGGGGATGATATGAGAGAATGTGTAAGGTAAATAGAAAACGAAAACCCTGAGTGAAGATGCTAAGGATACCTTTGCAGAAATTAGGTCAATAGGTTCATACGGGATCATCAGTTGGCATCCAAGTGTAACTTGGATTCACTGCAGTGCAATTGTTCTTGTTGAAAGCCTTGTCTTTAAGTGTTTCTGTCCCCCTAAAAGCCATCTTAAAGCTGGCCCTTGCCAGAATTTTTCATTCCACACGTTCAATGTGTTTGTGCTTCACACTGGGATGAGAGCTTGCAAAAGGTGCTGGTCATTATCATGGCTGAGGGGAAATGAGCCCATTTTTGCATTTCTGTCTCTCCCAGGAATGCACTGGAGCACAGTGGCTGGTCTGCCAACATTCAACACACGACCTTTCACTGAGCAAGGGTATCCAAAAATTCACATTTAAGCAATTATCCTGGCATACTGTCGCTGCCGGCAGTGTACATAGCCTGACACGGTCATTAGTTTTTATGCTGTTTTAGAGCAAATGTGTTACCAGAAACCCAATTTACTTCTGACAGAACACGATTAGGCAACCAAAGCATGAATGCTGTTACAGGGTTCCTCTGAATGAAGCAGGCTGTGCCCTGCCACCAAAAAATACACTCATACACTCCATTTCTTTACTTCCTTATTCATTCCTGTAAATACCGCATCTTCCCCACTAGTGATACTTGACATTAACAAAGAAGATGCAAGTCCCTATGCATGAACAGCAGCACCCCCTTTTAAATGACTGTGAGGCAGCTGGCCTAGCATGGCAACCTGCAAGTAAAATGAGGAAGAGCAAAGTACTGCATGCCAAGTGAGAAATAAGGTTACAAGCAGTGAGCTGAGACTAAAATTCAGAACATGGAAACTCTTTGCAAATGTCTTCCTCAGTTAAATCCTGACACTGGAAACTTATTCAAACATGAATTTCAGAGGCAGATCACAATATAACAAATACATCTTACCCTAATGAACATGAGTATATTGGGATGTAGTAAAGTATTTTTATTCTCAAGTAGCAAAGCAGGTTCAAATAGTATTTAAAAGTCATTTCTATCTGTTTAACAATTACAACCTTGCAAGAATATTCTTCCTGCTTTATTCCAAGATGTTTTAAGTAAAATTCCTCCAACAAACAAGGGTAGTAGAACTGAGCAGAATAAACATTTCCATAGCAAGGAAAGGAAATTGAGAAGGGTGTATTATATGGAGGGAACAGTGAGAGGTTCTGTGTTCAGGGCATATGCTGTCTGACTCTTCTCACAGAGAAAGAGTATCAAATTAGCTTTGGTCCAAATTTAAAAAAAAAGTAGCTGTAGTCAGATAGATGGATGTATAAGCAGACAGGCAGATGCATTTATTTATTAAGCACATGTTCAGAAAGTACATTATATATCTGAGGGACCACATAGACTCTGTAGAAGCAGCAAAGAGAGAAACAGGCTTTTACTCCATCCAGGTTAGGCAGATAATTCACAGCAAACAGACTAACTTATTCTAGGTAGTGACAAGTCCTGAAGCAACACTGAGAGAAAGCTCCCCTGACAGCAAACTGGTGGGATAGATGTGGTCAACATTAGACAGGGGGCAGTGGCGAGAAGTCTATCTGAGGGGAGCTGCCTTTGAGTCCACTGTGAGCGAGGCTGGGGGATGGTTCAGGCAGGGGAGCACTGCTTGTAAGAAGTAAGATCAAGAAGGAACCCAAAGGTTGGTAACAAGATTGGCTTTGGACGTCTAGCTGGAAAAAATCTTTGAGAAAATTCAGCCATGTACAGTGTGACAGGATGTAGGTTTTAAAGAGATAATTATGTGTGTTGTAGAGGCAAAAGTTACCCATTAAAGGACTTGTAGCTGTAAGACATACTGAAGATTTTGACTAAGTGTCCCCATCAAAATGATTAGAGGTAGATAGATTCGGGATATGTTTGTAAGTATCATTCACAGCAATGTCTAAATACTCCGGTGTAGGAATGCAGTAAATATTTAAAAAAAAAAGCATGGAGGATGATTCTAGAATTTGATTAGTGTCATTAGTGTCAATAAAATGATGCATTCTCCTGAGGTGCACTGGATGCACTTGTTAGTTTGTGTGATCTAAATTTGTTCTGTCAACAACAAAGGAATTAACAGAAGGTTAAGTAGAGAAATATCATGAGTACAGCTAATTATTCCTCCCTCCCAAAAATGTGACTTTTGTTTATTTTCATTTATTTGATAGTGAAAGAGAAGGAAGTTGGAGGGAGGAGGAGAGGAAGGGATAAGACAGAGGGAGAGAGAAGAGAGGAAGAGAAGGCGAGGGAAAGAGGGAGCAAGAGGGCAAGGGGAAACACTCTCAGTCATCGGTTTTGTCCCCAAATGCTCGCAATCACTGGGGCTGAGCTGGTACCAACACAGAAGCTGGTTCTCCCACATGAGTGACCTGGCCACTTGAAGCATCAGCTGCTCCCTCCTTCCTCACTAGCAGGAAGCTGGGATCTGGGACAGGACAAGAACTCCAACTGCGACACAGGGACATGGAATCCAGGCATCCTAAGCACCAGGTCAAATGTCTCCCTCGAAGGACTTTTTTTTAATTTATTTTATTTTTATTGGAAAGTCAGATATACGGAGAGGAGGAGAGACAGACAGACAGAAAGATCTTCCATCCAATGATTCATTCCCCAAGTGAGCGCAACGGCCAGTGCTATGCCAATCCAAAGCCAGGAGCCAGGAACGTCTTCCGGGTCTCCCACGGGGGTGCAGAGTCCCAAGGCTTTGGGCCGTCCTCGACTGCTTTCCCAGGGCAGAAGCAGGGAGAGGGATGGGAAGTGGAGCTGCTGGGATTAGAACCGGTGCCCATATGGTATCCTGGCGTGTTCAAGGCGAGGACTTTAGCTGCTAGGCCATCATGCCAGGCCCGAACAATGGTTTTTATGAAGAGCAAAAAGAAAGACTTGTGTAAAATATAACATATGGATTGCTGTTATGATACTTCCAGGATCATGGAAACCTTCTGGGTTACACCTGATTTTACATTTCTTAAATAAGGAAGTTAGAGTAATATATAGAGATATGAATAATGGAGGCAACCAGCTCTAGCTCTCCTAAGACAAAAATGACTCACTGAACTCGGGGCCATTCAAACGGCCCACTTCTT
This sequence comes from Ochotona princeps, assembly GCF_030435755.1. Taxonomy (NCBI): domain Eukaryota; kingdom Metazoa; phylum Chordata; class Mammalia; order Lagomorpha; family Ochotonidae; genus Ochotona; species Ochotona princeps. The sequence continues at coordinate 5,638,044 of NC_080851.1, forward strand.
TATTCACATCCTGGGCCAGAAACGTAGTGAGAGTAGCATGTGCTGTGAACATTCACAAGGAGTACGGGCAACTGTGCAATTGTGGAGTCTAGTTCTACAGACTAGATGGCACTAGAAGCAGTTGTGAATCGTTCTAGAACGATGAATAAGGGAAATACCGAAAAGTTTTTCTTTCCATTGTGGTATTACTTCTAAGTTTTGTTTCAAAAGTCCCAGGGGCAGAGAAGTAGTCCCTTGCTAACGTCAACTGATTGCTGGCTGTGCCCCTCAGCAGGGAGAATGACAAGCACAAAGTCCCGCATCACCTTGGAGATGATGAACCAAGTGATAAAAATAGATCGAGCGAAATCTGTGGAAGCAAAAAGGGATGGAACTGAGAAAATTAAAGACTCTTAACTCTCTGACCCTGCGAGAAGGATGAAAATCAAGCAACAGAAGGAAGTATCTGCAAACCACACATCCAAGTTTAGATTTGCAGCTCAGATACATAAAGAACTCTTAAAAGTAGAAAATGAAACTTTACAGTAAAACTTTCTGGGCTGTCACAATGGCATGGTAGGTTAAGCCTCCAACTGCAGGTGCCAGAATCTCCCACGGGCATGGTATGAGTCCCAGCAGCTCCACTTGTAACCCAGCTCTCTGCTAGTGGACTGGAAAGGCAATGGAAAAGGACTCTTGGACTCCTGCACCCACATGGGAGGTCTGGAAGAACATATAGGCTCTGGCTTTGCATCAATCTAGCTATAGCCCATACAGCCATTTAGGGAGTGACCCAGTGGATTGAACAGCTCTATCCCTGACATTTTTCTCACATCTGTAACTCTGTCCTTCTAACACTTAAAGAACAAAACTCCAATAATACAATGGAAATTATGGAACAGTACATTTACTAAACTAACAGCTCCTTAGAGCACGAACAACCTTTAACAATTTGAGAAAATGCAAACTAAAACCAGAATGGAATAAGATTCTGCAACTAATGAGAATGGCTATAATAAAATATACAAATAATACAATACTGACGGTAAAATATAAAATGATCCAGGCCCTCTGGAAATCATAGCGATTGCTTGGTTTTTTTTAAATAAAAATAACCCAATGTTTCAATAGGTAAACAATTAAGCAAATACACCGGTGTTACATTATTCAGCAATAAAACACAATGAAATATAATGTAACTGTAATCACCAGATTCACTTGAACTTTTTCTCTAATTTACCTGACATTTCATAACAAACAAAAAAACTTGAGTTAATGCATTTGTTAATTAGCTGGCTTTTGATCTTTCATACTACTTAAACTTTAACATACCATGTTTCATATGATAAATACCACTTAACTGGACATTTTTGAATACAGAAGAATTTTTTAAAAGATGGGTATTATATTTTGAGTGAAAATTCTCAAAAGGTTATATGCTCTGTAATTCTATTTACACCAAATCTCTAAAAAGGCGAACTAATAGAGACACAGAACAAAGCAGGAATTGCTGGCGAGCACAGGAAGTAGTGAGGGACTTGGTGTAGTGACCATAAAGAGTTTCCTGGGGTTAAGCAGCTACATCAATACTATTACAAAGGGAGGTAAAACTTTGGCCACTGTAATAGTAGTGCCCAAAAATCTATACATGAAACAAAATTGCATACAAATAAAGTCAAACACAGGTGAAGGACTGTATTTGGAACTAGTGACGTGTGGGTAAGTCAGTAGCAGGTGTGGGTATCAACTTAAAGCTTGCCATCTATTGCTGCGAGATGCTGCAGTTAGAGGCGACATCATGGTACACAGAATTCCTGTGTGACATTTCCTATAGCTGCGTGTAAATTTAGAAGTTACTTCAAAATAAACAATTTCTAAAAATTAGCTTCTGGTACCCTGAGGAGATGAAAGCGGACTGCACAGCCACAGGGTGACTCAGAACTGTGAGAACATCCATGGGCAGGCACCGCCCGACTTCACAGATTACAGAGCTGCACCTGCTCCTCTCTGCGCACTTGCACGGGGGAGCTGGGGCTGCACACACAAGTAACTAACTCCCTGAGGGTTTTATAAATAAATAAATAAATGAATGAATAAATATTCTTTTTGCCTTGAATTACAGCTACAGGAAAATACTTTAAGTCCTGTCACATTGCAGACAATGTACCACCTCTAACAATATTACCTGCTATGCCCGGGAAACAACAGGCACACGGAACACTGTGTCCCTGGGGGAACCCCCTGACAATGGTCCTGGATCCCCAACACCTCAACCTGGCCTGACAACTGACCATACAAGTAAGAACGGTGGACTGCACCCCAGTCTCTCTTCTCTGTCCTTGGACAAGCTGTCCTAGGAATTCCTTGATAAGCGACTCTGAGAAGTGCAACCCACAGAATACCTGCCAGTCACACATGGTGAACACAACTCACAGCCTACCTGTCAGCCTATGTGTTGTGCGTGATCCGCTGCCTACCTGCCTGTGACCTGTGGCATGCCTGCCAGCTATGTGTGCTGTACACGACCTCCTACACGATTGGATGGTCCAGAGAGATAGACACGCCTTCGAACCAATCACAGTGCCATTGTTGGGTGGGAGGACTGTTGGGAGACGCCCTTCTGCCGTCCCCTTTCTTAATCTATGTAAGTTTGTATTTGCTTGATAATAGACATGCATGCTTGATCAGACTGTCTCTGGTGGTTCATGTAGAAGAAAACGATCGTCTCACCCCTCCGTGGTTTCAGGGTCCTGGTCAGGAAATCCCCAAGACCAGGTATCTGTTTAAAAACAAACAAACAAACAAACACTGCTCTGCCTCATTCCATTAACATTTTAAGAACAACTAAATGGGTCAAATCACTGTGGTGAATTAGTCTCCAAATGATGTATGAAATGAGAGATTCTTGCCAACTTCAGCTAATGGGCCTAGTTCTACTAGGCTCACTTACTTCTTCAAATACACTTGTGATTGCAAATGTGTGTGTGTGTGTGTGTGTGTGTGTGTGTGTGCCTGTTTAAATTTCTTTTACTTTTTGACAAAGTATTTTTAAAAACTTCTTCAAAATATTGTATGCCAGTAGAATCCTGATTTGCATTTCATGAAGAATTCTTGAGTCATCGTGGGGGAATTCCATGATGTTTGGCTACATTATACATTATTATGTGTGGAGATAGAGGACTGTTCTTATTTACATAGGTTACAAAGACCTCCAAAAGCCACTCACATAAAAAAGCAGTCTGATTTTTTAAATCAGGTTTTTTTTTTAAATCAAGTTTATTTAAATAATTCTGAATTGCATTACTGATATCTGAAAATTCTTGCCCTGAACTCACAAACATCACAGCTGCACGTGTTCAAGGTTATTTTTATGATAGAAGCTGATGGTATCCACAGGTTTTGAAATTCATTTTCCGAATATAAAATGAGCCAAGTTATAGAGTTTGAGAGGTGAGAAATGGTCACCAAAATTCAACATTATATATGAAATACAGGTATATTTCTTGTTACATAAAATATCCTGATAATTTTTTGGAATAAAATCTCCAAAGTGGTTATAGATGTTTCAAATGCCTCAAAAGCACAAATATGTGTTTATTCCAATGAAAATTGTAGGTAAAAGCCTAAACAAAGTTATCCACACAAACAAGGATTCTCGACTCTTCCCATTCTATGTTCTATGTGTAGATTTCAGTGTCGTCTCCCTATTCCAGGAACTCAAAACAGGCATGGAATCAGTACCCACTCACTATAAAGCAAGGAACCAATTCTTAGCACAAATTGCTGAATCATAATTCCTACCTCACTGTGTCTGGAATTCAGATGCCTTTTATTTTAGTTGGAACTTGGTCTTCAAAATGTGTTGACTCATAAACTCATGACATATTACTATAAGGCTGTACTTTTTCTATTTTTGTTTTTACACAGAAACTTAGCTACAACTGTAATACATGGGTCCTTCAAAAATGTACAACCTTATCATACCCTTATTTGTAAAACGTAGAATTAAAAGGTACACTTTGAGACCAAAAAAATCAAAATCCTTGTTTTTAGTGCTGCACATTTTCCATTATTTGTGATATCAAAATTCTTTGCACCAAGACATTTTAATTCAGTTTCAGCATGAACATTTTGAAGTACCTTGATATGTGAATTCATTTTGAACACTGAAGGCTTAATTCTAACTTTGTAATAAAAATTTTATAGCATTCTTCAGTCCACAAGGACAACTTATTCAGCTGACTTAAGGAAATGCTCTGTCTGGTCACGTGCTACTTTGTATTTCTCAGGAAAAAGACTCTAGAAGTATTTATGCTCGAAGTTTATGAGAAACTGAACTGGGAACAAAAGGTGTTTGTGCAGAAGCTGGACCCCAGTGTATTTTGAAGAAAAGTCAAAATCAGTCTTGCAGCTGAGAAAACCTACAAGACTCAATGGCAATTCCTCTTAAAGCGAGTATAAGGAGTGTACATGACAATGTCAAGTGACATACTGCTGCTTCATTCATCAACACAGTCTTGACAAGAGTCTGCAATGGCCTGAACGTCTGTGTCTTCTGAACTCTGACGTGTTAAAATCCTAACCCCTGGGTAATGGCATTAGGAGGTGAAGCCAATTGGAGGTAGCTCGTTCATGGGTGAGGAACACCCAAGAATAGGGTTAGTGCACTTGTTCCAGAGACCCCAGAGGGATTCCCGTCCTTCCCACCATGCAAGGACCCAGCAGGAAGGAAGAAGGACCCTCTCCAGACACTGGGCTGCAGATGTTTTGATGTTGAATTTCTAAGCCCCCAGAACGGAGAGAATCATATTTCTGATGTTGATTAACCACTAAGATATTATTTTGTTATAGGAACCCAGACTGAAATATAAACAAAACATTACTGAAACGACACAGCTGCAATAGTGCTCCCAAGATGACGCTGGATCACACACCACAATTTTTGCTTCTTCACTCCCAGGAGGAAGATGGCTTAGGCTTTAAAAGATGTTCTCTAACCAGTCTGAAATATTAGCAGTTAATCAATCCAATCTTCCAGACCAGCTCATCTCTGCACAGTTGTGCATGCATACATACACAGGGTTTTATAGCTTCTTTTCTCATGGCTAGGTCCATTAACAAATCAAAATTTTGTAATACATGTGGATTTATAAAAATATCAGCAGTTTACTGCTCTGTTTTACATTACTGCCTCTGAGAAGTGTGATGAAAAAGTCAGATAGGCACTTACTTATACTGAATTAGATTTTAACATTCCAGCAGAAAAAAACAATTTCATCACAGATGCGCCAATACGGGACGTGGGCCTTCCGCACTCCCTGTAACCTCTTTACCTCCATTTCCAAGGCCCACACCTCTTCCAGTTTTTAAACATATATCTGTAAACACATCATTTTATAATTATCATTTCAACCTACTGTGCAATACCACATCAAAACCCCCTTTTCCTATCTGACTATAACTTAATCCCATTAACCAACCTCTCCTCAAACTTCCCTCTTGTTCTCCTCAGCCTCTGGAAACCACTGTTCACTGTCAACTTCAGTGAGATTCATTTTTGTTGACTCCCACCAAGACTGATAGCACATCACTGGTTCATTTAACTCAGCATTCTCCAGTTCCATCGATGTTGTCTCAAGTGCTAGAATCTCAGCCTCTCCTGGCTGAAGAGTACTCCACTGTGTGTGGGTACCACTCCCGCTCTCTCCTTCCATCAGCTCACACTTTCACTGATTCGATGTCTTCACTACAAATCCTGCTACAATACACATGGGGGTGCAGATACTGTCCAGTAGAATTTCATTTTCTCCGCATGCATATATTCTATGGTGATTCTGCTTCTAGTTATCTGAAGGAACACCATTCTGCTTTTCACAATGGCTGTACTAACTACACCATCATCAGTAGTCTGCAGGAGCTCCCTTTCGCTGCCCTCTCTCCTTTTTATCAAGTGAACAGACCTGATGTATTTCACAAGACAGATCTGGAAGCACAGTGATACTTTCTACCCCATCCTCCACCTCACCTGCATTCACTACACACCCTCCTCCTTCCTTCCTTTTTAAACAATTTCTGCAATGGTATATTTCCATTTCACTTTGCAACACGAGGTTTATCAATCTGTGGAGCAGGGAAAAAAGCCTGCTATTTCCCAAGCATATATACACAGACCATAAACAGTGACCAAAACCCAAGCTGCCAATCCCACTCACATGGCTAGCACTTAGTATCTTTTGTTTTTGATAACATCCAGTCTAAGTGGAATACAGGGACATCTTGGCATAGTTCTGACCTAGCTTTTCCTGATTACTGATATTGAGCATTTTTCTCCATATATTTGATGGCCGTAAAACATATTCCCTTGAAACATATGCAAAAGAAGAATCTAAACAAGTCTAAATATAATCTGCCCTTTTTCTAAGCAGCATATTTGCTAAGTATTTAGCTACTTAACTTCCTTATGTTCATATATTCTGGTTATTAACACCTTGTCAGATACACAGTTCCTAAGTATTTTCTCTAATTGTATAGACTGTCTCTTCATTTTACTTCTTCAAGCATCTTTTAAGTTACGCCCTGTGTTATACATGAAATCTGAATATCCACCAGATTATATCAAATAATTTGTCTGCCAGAGAGTATTAGAGAAATTGCATCTTACATCCGTTTTTTAATGGGTGATTTTGGCCAAGGATAGATGCTATCTCAGTGGTTCTGTGTATGTATAAGATGATGAAGTGATTTTAGATACCAGAATTGAAATCAAGATAACAAGCCTTGGGTCTGACACAATGGCTGAGTAGCTAAATCCTCACCTTGCAAACACTGGGCTCCCATATGGGCACCAGTTCATGGCCCGGTTGCTCCACTTTCCAACCAGCTCCCTGCTTGTGGCTGGGAAAGCAGTAGAAAATGATCCAAAGCCATGGGACCCAGCATTCACGTAGGACACTCAGAAGAAGCTCCTGGCTCCTGACTTCAGATCAGCTCAGCCCTAGCCGTGGTTCTGGTTCCTGACTCAGCTGCATGTGTTGCAGCCACTTGGGGAATGAACCAGCATATGGAAGGTCTTTCTCTCCGTATCCTCTTCTCTCTGTAAATCTGCCTTTCCAACAAAAGCAAATAAATCTTTTAAAGAAGTAAAAGCAATCCTGAATACTCTCCTTTCTCTGCAAGTTGTACACACACAGGCACACACACACACTCATATACATATTTTAAATCTTCATGATTCATTTAAATTAAAATTCATCTGAATGAAATAAAAAAGTCTTGCTACAACAAAAGTAAATGCTCCTTTCAATTTCTTATGACTTATAATCTCACATCACTGAATTTTGAAATTAGATTATTTATAAATTGATATTAAAGCCAGGTGGGTTCTCTTGGTTTTATTTACTCCTTTCCTTTTGTCCAGATTCCAAAGATTACTGAGGAGTGGCTGGTTCTGAGTATTAAGTAAATCAATTAAAAACACCACTTTCAGAATATTTCAGGACACGCTTTGTGGTATTTTATGATAGCCAAAACTCTGCTTCATGGATACACATTGAGCAGCATTTTCACTAATAGTACTTTTACCATTTAGAAAATAAAGCCAGTTCTAACTTCCTTTTAATAGTTACCATAATAAAGAATGGGTCACAGAGGCACACTTTCTTCTAAACAAAGTACTAGTTTATATGCTTTGTCTAGAATCACAAAACACAATTCTCAATGGGAATGGGCTAAGTCCCGAGTGTGATGTTTAAGGGATTGTTCTCCGAAGCCTAAATTTCAGTTAATGAAGCAAAACCAAACAGAAGCATCCATTTTCACACAAGGGATAAACTCACAAAACCGACAATTTACCAAAAGGACCCAAGCTAAGTCATAAACTAAATAATCTCTGGCATAAATAGGATGCCCAAATACTGGGCCACTGAATCTTAGCAAACGGGTTGACCTGAATTATCTCTACAGTATTTACTATCATTAGTATTCCAATATAAAACACATTATATATATACATGTAAATATTATATATTACATATTTGCTATAAAGTTGGACTACAGGAGAACTCTGAAGTCCTGAATGTTTTCCTGGCAGCAACCTAGGAACAAGGAGAGCTAAGGAATTCTTACTCAAAATGAGCCATCGGAGAAGATATTTCATACGTTCTTCTAAATACACCCCAATCCAAAAACATTCCAACAGGTACGTGTGTACTTTTTTTTAAAAAAGTTTACTTCTATTACAAGATGAGAGGCAGTGAAGGATGTAGTTTTTGAAAGAATGCTTATGTTCACAGTAAGGTGAAAAAACAAAAACAAAAAGGATTCTTTTCTTGGAGCAGACTTTGATGTCACTAGGGGAAGATAACAGATAAGACACTAGATCACAGGGGAAATGTGGTTGTTCTCACAATAAACAGTGCAATGGAAACTCTGCAGCTCACAAAGCCTAATATGTACAGCCTCTTTAAAGAAAAAAAATTGCAAAATCTGGAGATAAGAGCTGAATTGGCGGTGGGAACAGGGGGAACAATACTTTGGCACAGTAGGCTAAGCTTGTGCAGGAGGCAAGGCAAGAACATCCCATATAAGCTCCAGTTCATATTCCAACTGCTCCAGTTTAATCCAGGTCCCTTTTATGGCCAGAAAAAGCAGCAGAAGATGGTTCAAGTCCTTGGACTGCTGCATTCAAGTGAGAGATGCAGAGAAGCTTTCCTGGTTTGGATTGGCTCAGCCCCAGACATGTGTCTGTCTGCGGAGCGAATGATCTCTCTCACTCCTCTGTGTCTCATGGGTTCTGTCTCTGTCTTTCCTCACTCTGTCTTTTAACTTTTACATAGATAGTACCTTTATATTACATATACATTACACACACACACAGAGCCAGTTGTAATGCAGAGAGAACAAGGCTAGATCCTGCAAACTGGAGTGATGAGTATTTGTAATATATTTGTTATTGTCATACAGTTATAAACACCTCACAGCCTCATTTAGTAATTTTGAAAAGGATAGTCATTTAGCCTGTCATGGTATGCTATCATACAATGGAGGACCTTGGTTTAATTCCCAAATCCGGTTTCTGACTCCAGTTTCCTGTCAGGGGAGACTTGGGAATCAGCAGTGATGACCCAAGTAACGGGATCCTTGTTGCTCCTGGTGCAGCTCCAGTGCAGCTCCAGTGCAGCTCCAGCCACTAAACTCAGTGTTTGGGAAGTTAATCTGCAGATGGGAGCATCCCTTCTGATCTCTCCTCCTGGGGTTTCCCTTGCAAGAAAATAAGTGTGTGTGAGAGTGTGTGTGTGAGTGTGTGTTTGTGAGAGACAGATCAAAAGTCTACCTTGCCAGCCCATGAAAAGATTCAAGAATTGAGGACAGTTGAGATTCTTATCAGGTTGGACCATCTACCCTGTTATAAACCTCAATATATAAGATTTGGTGCAAAAACAGCAAGAAGAACTCCAAGTTGGTGTGTTCAAGTGAGTGTGTGGACATGAAACAGAACATGTATGAATGGTACTTTGTGTGTACATGCGTGTTTGCACATGTGTGTGAGCTGTGCATGTGTGTGAGTTGTGCATGTGTGAGTTCTGTTAGATGTACATGCGTTAGTTGTACATGTAAGCTGTGAATGCATGAATTGTGCACATGTGTGAGTTGTACATGTGTGCGTATTGTATGTTCAAGCAAATTGTACATACGTGTTATATGCATGTTTAAGTTGTACATGTGTGAGTTGCACATATGAGTTGTACGTGTGTAATTTGTACATACAAGTTATACATGTGTGAGAGGTACATGTGTGTTGTACACATGTGTTACACATGTGCGCAAGTTGTCTACATATGAGTCGCACATGTGTGTAAGTTTACATGTGTGTAAGGTGTGAGTTGTACACATTTGTGAGTTGTACGCATTTGTGAGTTGTGCATGTGTGTATGTAATGGCTATGAATTAAAGTGTGTCTGAGAAATAGGATCTATGAGAATATACAACTTCAATAAAACAAAAAATTAAAAATTGATGTCAAATCAAACAAAATTTGAGTTCAATAAATATGTGCCATTCTGAATGGAAAATATTACATGTCTACTCTCTTGCTATAATGTTCATTAAACTCAGGCTTTAGTTTTAAGGCCACATTTTAAACCTATGTGATTTTTATGAAATAAAAAGTATATGCATTTAAAAGTGCAAAAACTGATACTTCTTCAAATATATTCTCATACCACTTGTATGTTTCCTGGTTATGATGAACACACAGTTTCTACGGAGTGAAGGTGAAACTACTTTCTTGGAAATTATGGAAGCTATAGTAAGAAGTAACAATATCCATAATGTGTAGCCATAAACAAACACAGTAGTGTGAATGGTTATTTGAATTTACTGAATGGAGAGCCCCATGTATTTTAATAAGCCAATTTCCATAAATATCTATAACATTGTTTATAAACAATGTAACACAGCAAATGCATACATATGATTTGAAATGCCTATCAACAACATTACATACAGAACTGTTGAAATAATTCTTGAATTTTATCTTGGAATTACATGGTAGAAGGAATCCTATCGCCTCACCCCAGAGGTGGACACTCAAAGTCTCTTATTCTATGCCAAGTATTGCTGTTGGTGGAACTTCAACAAAGATCTATTATTAAAGGCCCACAGCCCATTACAGCCCCCTGCTCTGGACAGTTCAGTATTGGGCAGATTTGAAATCTTAAGCACGTTGACCCACTTTTCTCAGACAAGGAATTTCTAAAAGCAAAACATGCCATTTGCTCTTGAGTTTTACATAACCCTTAAAATTTTATATATATATATATATCCATCCCTGTGCGGTATGAATTCTGGTGTGTGGGTGGGATGTAAGGCTCTATATGTGGATATGGGACATATGCTGGGATATGGGTTGGTGTAGGAGGACTTTTAATTTTTACTGGGTTTTGAACAGGTATAAAGTGGTAACTGTCTGTCTACATAGTCATGAAATACATTCCTTGAAGCCTAACCATGTGGAACCATTACTTTACCAGTATTTGTTTATCTTTCCTCAATCAACATTTTCTCGCAAAATTTTCAGGATTTCCAGGCCTATTTACATAATTGTCTGGAACTGACTCCCACACGGACATCCAAAATATATCAAAGTTTTCTCATCCCCTCATCAAATCTATTTCTTGTTGAGATCTTTGTGATAGCAACATAATCTGCTCAGTCAACTGAACAAGAAATTTAATATTAACTGAAGATTCAACTTTTGTTTCTCCCACTTATAATTCAGCCAAACCCTGTATTTTATGGCCTAACATTTATTACATCTTCTGCAACTGCATTCTATTTGCATAGTAATAGTTTTCAGTTGTATTATTCTGACAATGTTGTAGTAACTCTTTCAATTCTAAATGAATTCTCAATAAAGTGGTCAGAATTACTTTTCAACATAAATTTTTAACAATTAAACATCTTTTATAAGAAGGTTGAATGGCTTTTCACCATTTTAAAGAAAAAACATCCTTGGGCTAGCAACTGTGGTATTGCAGGTGAGGCCACCATCTGCTGTATGTATTCAGTATGGGCACTGATTTGAGTCCCAGCTTTTCCACTTCCAGTCCAGCTCCATGCTCTTGCACACGGGGAAAGCAGCAAGGATAACCCAGGTCCTTGGATCTGTGTGCTTGTGTGGGAGACCTAAAGGAAGCTCCTGAACCCTGGCTTCAAATCAACCCAACTCCAATCACATGGGCTTTTGAGGAATGAACCAGTAGATGGAAAATCAAGCGTGCTCTAATTCTACCTTGTTATTTAAATAAGTATATCCCTAAAAAAATTTAAAAACACCTAAGAGAAGTTCTCCCATCAGTTATCCTGAGGAAAGGAACAGCACTGCTGCTCTGCCGCTACTCTTTCCTGCTTTCAATGTTTCTAACCTTGGCTTGCCTGACAACCCATTTCAAGCACTCTGGTGTTTGTGGTCCTCATCCTATTACAATCCCAGGCCTTTATCCTTCTCTGCCTAAATGGTTACTAGACTCAGATGATGAGTTTTTCATTCCATTCAATGGTGTGTTTTGGCATATCATCCATTCATAACATTTTTTGTACTTTAAGAAATTAAATATATATCGGCAAACTTAGAAGGCTGTTTAGAATATAAACATGAATAATTCGTCCTCCCAAGTTTCCATCATTTTTTTAAAATAAGCCACAAATATTGAGACTTGCAACTCTAGAATCTAGATCAATCATGTGTGGAAAATTCATGTTTATTTGATTTTGAAAATATGGCTTCCTTAAAAATTTGGTAGTGATTCTGTGAAATGTGGATGATTTACCCATCAGCCTTAAAACTGTTCACTGCAATGCCAAAAGAAAATCATAAGCTTTTCTGTGCACAAGAACATGTAAAGGTCAGGCCATTTAATTGGGGCATAACATGAGTTAATTACCTGCTATACAGATTGGGAATGAGAAAAAGTTCAATTCGAACTGTAGCCATAATTTTATAAGACAATTTATTAGGTGGTTGGCCATTATTAACTTTGTCCTATGCAATCAGTTGCTGCTTTCTAACATATTTATTCAGGCCCAATAACATTTAAATCCTCAGAATCAGTGGCAATCAGTTAACATAGCTGGAAACAGCTTAATCTCTCTGTCTTTTCAGGTATACTGAGATCTCATTAACATTCAGATCCGTAGATGGCTGGAGGCCCTTTATGGGGCAGGAGACCTGCAGGGCTGCCAAACACAGACCCCCTGTGTCCAGATTTAAGGCTGTGAACCACCTGCCCTGAGACCCCCTGCCTTCTAGGATTCATCATTGGAGTTTGTCATTCGAAGAACATGGCTGTACACTGAAGCAAAGGTCCTCTTCTCAGGGGACAAGGAGCCTCTGCTAGCTTTCCCCAAGCTTCATGCCATGACGAGGCCCTTTTTCCACCTCTTGGTCATCTTGGCTGCCCTGAAGAGCTTCACTCCCACAGCTCTCACTAGGCCTGCTTAGGTGTGGATATGCCCTGTGTCTTCTTCTAACTGCTTGATTTCTCAATTTGCTCCTCAGAATCCTTGGCTGGATCCAGACTAATGGAATGCTAAAAGACAGGATCTCCGGAGTCCGCAGCTTGGGAGGGCTCATGTGCTATGTTGAGGGAGACTAAGACCTCTCACCTTCCAGGGACTCAGTCACAACAACCCTTGTGACCAACAAGACACCAGACGCCATGTATTGCCTATCAACTAGAATTTCCAATGGGGAAGACAAAGCAGAAATGGTTTTACCCAACAGCTGAAAGAGTTGACAATCCCTGGGTTCAGTGAGTTTATATGCTCCATTAACTACAGCCTAAAAAGTCGTAATAGTTATATTTTCCTCATGAGGTAACAGTCCAAGTTTCTTTCTCTCTCACACACACATACATAATTCTATGTATATAATTTATCTAATTTAAATATTTGACTTTGTTATAAATTCAGCTACTCAGTAGAAACTACTATGTAGTTTATTTTAAGCTGTTAATATCGTTCAAAGCAAGAACTTCCCCTTTCGGCTGAGGCTCTTGATCAGCCCTGGGTTTGGAGGTTCCCTGTGCAAACTCACACAAGCCAGCATGTGGCCGCAGTCTCAGCTATGACTGACTGAAGCGAAAGGACACCAAGCACAGTGAGCAAAGGGCATGGTCTCACGGGTGATGCTGGTGAGCAACCAGAAGCAAGGCTCCAAGGACCCTCTTCCAGAAGATTCCCATGGGCTCTAGCAAGAAGTCGGGGGCATACATGCGCAGCTTTGCCAGCCAGGCAAGCTCATTAGAGACTAGTGCCAGGGTTTTCAGAGGAGCCTGATCATGGAGTCATCCCTGTCTGGCAGGTGCTCAGCCTGAATGACATTGTCTGTTCAGCTAAGGCACAGTGAGCCACTCGTAAATTAATGCTGAAATCCTTCCCCGAATCCATATTCCCCACTTTGAAAGAATCGCAACCTTACTGCTATGTTTGCTATTTCCTGCAAACCTTAATAGTCACCATTTGATTGAAATAGTGCAATAGTAATTGAGCAAGTATCACTTAAGTTCAAGTAGTCCTTTGTATTTGGAATGTGAGGCACAAGAATGTGAAGTCCTTCTCCTGGGATTCGACAAGATCACCGCTCTGTTAAATAGCTGGTGAGCATATGGTTTGGCAGATTCCTCTCTGCTTGAAAGACAGCGCTTTCATAGCTGATTTCCTAATTCTATACACTCAGCAAGAGAGTAGCTCTTGAAGCAGAGCACTGGATTCTGTTGTTTTTGTTGGTCTTTTGGCTCTTAGGAAAATTTTTAAAAGCCCTATTATAAGGCTCAGTTCATACGCAATCTGAACCCATAACTAACAATATTACCCTCTTGGCCACATCTACCTAGTCAGTGTTACCTCTTCTGGAGATTTGTAGCCATTTGAACATGTTTCTGTAACAATACTTCACATTGTAAGGTGGAAATTGATTTCTGTATATTTGCCCTTCCCTCAAAACTATGAGCCTCTCAAAATATCATGAGTGGAGTCTGAACCACTACATTAATCACTATTAGATACTCAAAGGTTTGTTTATTAAGGAGTAAATTCTCCATATAAAGTAATGATTGGTAAATAGCATTTTTAAAAGAATAAATTAAGCTTTATAAACCTAAAGTGCAAATGAGAGCAATTCATAAAATAGATAAAAATACTATACAAAATGTTGAATATTCAGTGTATCATTGTGTTTCTACATAATCTATTTTAAAATATTTGGGGAAAGTTATTTCTTCATCTGCAAATGACTGTGATCTTTAAGTATGCTTGCGTCTTCGGAAGAAATTGAAGTCCAAATAGTGGATTGAATATACATTTACATATGCTTGGAACATTGAAATTGCAGAACTACAGAGAACAAAATTACAAATCTCATAGCCTGAACTACAAGTTAGAATATAATCCAAATGACTTCTGGGCGCCTCGTGCCTGGACAGAGGGGAAAGGGAAGCAAAAGCTTCAGCCTCTGGAATTAGAGCCTGCTCCCCTTCCACAGAGCCAGGAGAGCTTATATAAGCCCTCCTCCAACAGCAGGCATTCGGATTCCTAAGATCTTTGGTATTTCCGAGCAGCTGTAGCTAGCAGAACTGGAGAAGAGTTCTGCCTCCTGGAGCTCTAGAATTTGTGAAGCTCTTTGCATAACAAATAGGAACATAAATAACCAGAGCTATGAAATACACTTGATAAAAAAAAACTTTAAAACCAGTGCTTGCACCAGTTCCACCCATAAGGCCTGAGAACTCAACACGCTCACAGGCCCTCTTCACGTGAGCGCTTGACCACTTCAAAAAATGCTTACTGTGACAGAAGAGAGATGTGATGAATTAGAAAAGCAGGGCAACTGAATTATATATAGTACCTTAATCACTTCTTGGCTAAAGCTTTTATTGGTACCTAGCATAAAACTGTGGAGAGCACATTTCAGAACCTCATTTTGATTCTATCTAAATTTATATAAAGATAAATGACTACTAATCTTCAATTTCACTGGATCCCATGCACAACTGCTATTTGTTACAGATTGAGTTTATTTCTGTGAGAAGCAGAATTACAGATAGAGAGAAACAGACAGGGAGAAAGAGAAATAGAGTGCTTCAGTCCACTGCTTGCCGTCCAGGCGAGCGTAGCCAAAGCCAGAGCTCCACGTGGTCTCCCAGTGGGCGTCAAGAGTCAAAGTGTTTCTGTGCCCTTCCTGTCCTTTCCCGGATCCAGGAGCGGCGAGCTGGTCAGAAGAGCAGTGCTCAGGACTGCAACAGGCCTTGTTAGAGAGGCTGGTTTCACAAGGAGTATTTCAACTCCATGTGCCACAATAGCAGGCCAACAAATGAGTTTGGGTTTATTTTATTTTTCTGTTTGTTTTGGTTTTGGTTTTCACCTAAAATTCAGGTATGTTGGGCTTTCACTGTGGCACAGTGGGTTAACCCACTGCTTATGATGCCAGCACACCATTAAAAGGCCAATCCAAGTCCTAGAAGCTCTGCTTCTGATCCTGCTCACTTCTAATGAGCCTGGAAATGAAGCAGACGGTGGCTGAGGGATGGAGACTCCTGCCACCCAAGGCAGCTTCAGTCCTGTCTCGTTGCAGCCATTTGGAGAGTAAAACAGCAGATGGAACACCTCTCCAAGTCTGTTTCATTAACTTACTCTGTCTCTCGTGCCCTTTTTTTTTTGCTTCTGTCCTTCAAATAAATACTTTATTTTTAAATCAAGGTACAAGCAATTGTTTCCTTGTGCTATGTAAGAGTATGTTTTCCTGGAGGATATGTGAATGGAGGACTCCTGTCTTACACCTACTTTGGATCAGCTGCCCGGGGGCTGATTCTTATCCTGAACATGAATCACAGCTGCTTCATCTGTGGCTTTCCCACGGGGATTCCTGGATCTGGGACTCCGGATAGGATGCTGGCCATCTGCACAAACCACAGAAAGGTGGAAACAGGCACAACACACCTCCCTTTTGGCCATCTTTTTTTCAAGTAGTGGATTTACACACACACCACACCCAAAAATGTCTACAAACTAGGAGAACCGAAGGACTGCAATACTTTGAAAAAAGAGCTTTCTCATCTCCAATCGCACTTCACTTCAAAGACAACCTTTGCTGTTTTAACCTCTAAAAAAGTTATCTACTTATTTCAAAAGTAAACAGACAAGTGGACAGATAGAACTTTGATTTGCTGGTGCTCTATCCACCTGCCCCCAACAATCTCAGGCCAGGGATGTCAACACCCATCAGAGTTCTAGAAATGGATCTGACTATTTGACCCATCACCTGCTGCCTCCCAGGGTACGTAGTAGTTAGCATCTGGAAGCATGAGCAGGGCTTAAACCCAGGCACCAAGACATGGGATGCAGGTATTCAAACTGGCATTTTAACTCCTTAGACCCATGCTATGCTCAACACTTCAATTTTGAAATGATTCTTGATTTAACAGTATTGAAATATTTTAAAAATATTTTACAGTCTTATATCCTGTGCTGTCCAATTTGGAATTCATATGCTGATTCCTGTTACACTGAGTTAGGATTTGCCTCTCTTCATAATTACTACTTGTAGTGCTTTATCTCTATGATTCCTCTTCAATACCATTATATTTTAATTAATTCCTCCCTTCACTTTACATAGTTTAAAAAGGTTTTACCTTATGTCATCAAATGTAAATAATACACTTTGTCAATTTCTTTAAAGAGAAGGATATTGGACTATGAGGTAGGGTAGGTAGCTTCCATTTTTTTCAATCAGTTCCTAAATTCAATCATCTCTACGTTTATTTTAATATGCCTAACCTCAGTAAAATTCCCATTCCCTATTAAAACTACATGAAGCGTCCTGTATTGAAAAGCATAGGTGAAAGCCTAGACTAAAGTTTGTAAATCAGCTAAAATTGCCTAACTACATGTCCCTACGTAAGAGCCATGGACAGATAAGCCAATAGATACTCTACAGTGAATTGGTTAAAGATGGCTACATAACTTCAAATTCCTTCTATTGTCAGTGGTATTGAGGATAGCTCTGTGTGAATATGACTGTGTTCACTGGCTGTTTTGACAAATAGGGTATGTTAGGAGGAATGCTCTGTCAGTTCCTTGGCCAAGAATTTTAGAGATTGGCAGCTTCCATTGCTGTATCTTGGAAAGCAATCTGGGATTTCTCAGTTCCATATATATGAGAGAGCTGAACTTCTCGGGGTCACCATGCTGGATACGGTGTGTATAAGAACTTGGACAATTACAATGGCATCCACACTTTCATCTTTCTACCAACAAAATACACAGTAAGAGTGGACTGGCCTCCACCCTCGATTCCGGCCTGATATTTGAGTGTCACAGCTGAAACCACATGGACCAGAAAAACCATCCAGCTCAAGAATGCTCATATTCTTCATCCATAAAACTGTGAGAGATTTCAAAATGGATACCATTATAAATCACTAAATTTGGAGATTGCTTTATGCTATAAGAATATTGGATTTTCTTATTTTTATGATTCTTTTGGTGATATTTATATTGAATTTTCTTGCTAGCTTTGTGGAATTGGCAGATGTTATATCATTATCCCCAAAGGATGTATCATACAGCCTATCCCAGTCAGTCCACTGTACTCCACATGTCATCATCCTATACTAAAAAGCAAAACAATCAAGTCTCAGGTCCAACTGTAAAGCTGTCACGCTGAGATCCAGTTTCCGCTAAAGAGCACAAGGTACTAGAAAGGGATTCTGCATCCTATAGCAGGGTCAGCATCCCTCCCGTATCCTGTATCTCAGCCACATTGCTATTGTTTGCTTTCTAGGATAAATAACAAATAGTTCTTCTTTCTCTGTCACTCTCTTTTTCGAATGAATAAACACATCTTTAAGAAGCTGGCACCAAACTAACCCTATCTTTTAGCTGTTTTGCGTGAACAGCCTGCAGTACTCCACATCTGATTTATTTTCCACCTGGAGACATGGTAGAATGTCACTTCTGGGAGTCCTTGCATCTGCACATGAGACAATGACATAAACCAGTCACAAACCTCCACTGGGAGAAAAGTTTCAGAGCTGTCAGGTAATTCCAGATTCTCTTTCCTTACTTTTGCCACAGACACTAGAACTGATCCCTCTGGGGTTCTGGGGAAGGCTGGATCTGTAAACCTAGCCTAAGTGGACCCAAGCCACGGACTCAACTCCTGACAGGCACATATGGGAAACAGGAAATGTCAGGTGTCCCCAGCCAACAGGATCTGGGGCTCTGTGGGAAACTGTGTGGTGTATACAACCTGTTGAGAAGGTGCTGTCAGCAGTGTGTTCACAGCTACGACAGATGCCCACTCCTGCAGAAGAGGATCTTGAAGTTCAATGAGTGGCAAGTTAATCTGTAAAGAGTTGCCTTTAATACTTGCTGCCATCAGGGAATCCACATATGTGTCACTCCAGGAGAACTTTAAAAACACCTCACGGTGCTGGAGAATGACTAATTTACTACTTTATACTTGATTTCTATTATACTTATTTCTATTAATGCAAAAGCAATACTTTCAGTGTGAGAATCACTATGCTTTAACACATGTGCTTAAATACCACAGTGAATAGTTTCATATTTTATATGCTGCATACTTGTATACTAATAATACTTTACTGTCAACTTATTATATACTGTAATGGATTTCATAAATTCCTAGTTACTGAAAATATTAGTCAAGACTTGTGGGTATAGTAATGCACGGGCATCTTACTGCTTGCATTAAATCTATACATCCTAAACAAAACAGCCACCATGTTTGCATTTTGGATCACGGAATTGTGTGACTAAAATAAACCATAGTGGAATTCACCCCTCTTGCATCAAGGGGAAGAATAAGTCATCAAGAATTATTTATTTGTGGATTTTATTTTTATGCATCCTTAAAGATTTGAAGGATGGGAATATGTTGGGTTCCTGTCTGTGTGTTTGTTTCTCTACATATTATGCACCAGTTAAAAAATGCTAACCTTTCCTTATCCTATCTCCTGACTGCCTTTTCATATTTTCATTCCTATTCCCCTTCTATGAGTAACCAACCTATTAATGTAAGGTTAATCATCTCTGTGTTCCATTATGCGAGTGTACAGAAACAAGGTTTTCTGGCCTCTTGCTTCTTACATGAAGAGTCACGAGCTAAATTAAGCTCTCTCATGCACAGGGTTTTACAGGTTTTTTTTCTCAGTTTGTTTTCCTGGTCCTGGAAATCACTTTGTATCAGTTCATGGAGATAGTCCTAATTCCTTTCAAAACTGGCTATGGTCTATTGCAAAAGCACAAGAGTTTACTTTTTCTTTCTTTTATACATTGGTATTCATGTTGGATTCAGTATTTTTCAATGACAAACCCTGCTACCTAAATTCGGTCATTGTGCATTCTCAAGTTCTGGAGCTAGATGTTCAGGGTTGGTGCCTAGAAGTTTAGGCTACTTGGTAGAAGTTGAGTACACATGAGTTTTTGCTATACATTTCCAAACTTTACTCCCTGGAAGCTGCACCTGTGTGCACAACCAACAGCAGGATGTGAAACTGCCAGTTCCCCCAGATTCATTCCCGTAATATGCTGCCACACTTCTAGATTTCAAATGTTCCCACCCTCAAAATGTTACATATTTGAAATGATGAAAATGCTACTCAGTTTGACTTATGTCTCTCCTCTCTGTGTGCCACCCTTCCATGCCAGGAGTAGCTATTAACACCTGGCTTGGGTGTGTGGGTTCCCTTGGTGGGTACAGTACTAACCTGTGATGTTGTGTTACTACCAACAGAATAAATGGCTCAGAGGCTCTGGAAAGAGCTCTGCTGACATAACCAGGCGTGGATTTGTGGCTCTGTTTCCTGCTGAGAAGGACAGGGTCCTTTTCCTTCTAGCTTCTCCATCTTTCTGAGGCCTCCTGTGCTGAAGCAAGTTCAGAAAATAGCAGTAGTTGAACCATCTGGGGCCTCTCCCAGAAGCAAAGCTTTCTCTTTCTGTTTAGGTTTATATACATGTGAGAGGCGGTTAGGAAATGCTAGTGTGCTGTTAAATTTGTTTCTCGTCTACAGTAACACTGTCCACTGGGTTCTTTGTTTTATCCCATGAAGGTTCCAACACGGATTTCCTAGTGGCGGCCAGGGTGCGATGGAGGGAATGGGAATCTGCTGGGGCAGGAGGCGAGCGCGAGCCCTGTGCCAACGGGGAGGGCAGCGTGGCAGCATGATCTGGTCGCAGTGTTTCACAGGGGGAAACCAGATCAGGGCAGACTCCAGAAAGACGGCTCTAAATGTAGTTGGCTGCCTGAGAGAAGGTGGAATCTTGGCAAGGGAAATGGTTTTCTGGTATATTGAAATAAAAGACCAAGAGAGGGAAAGGAGAAGGTGTGACTCGTTTTTGTGGTTCTATATTTTCTAGTTTCTTTCAGTGTAGGAACTTTTATTTTTTTAAGTATCTGAAGTAATCAGTGTTAAAGATCTGCCACTAGTGGATGACTAGCCTGTATGCTACAAAAAAAAAAAAAAAATCTTTGCTAAAAAAATAAATAAATAAACCAGTAATGCCCAGGCTATTTTCTCGGTATCATCACATCTGTCAGCTTCCCTGATAAAGGCCGTTTTTCCCTTTGCATCATCCCGTTTCATGAAACATGATGTTCCCACAGCAGAGATGACGGCTGCTCAACGGATGACTCAGGAGCTCCAGGAAGGGGTTGTAACCAGTGACCTAGATTTTACCACTCAAGTGTAGCACTGGTTAACTACTTTTTGGAATGATCAATGATATTTCTTTTAAAAATCTCCTTATTTGAAAGACAGAGAGCAACTGATTTCCTGTCTGCTGGTCCACTCTGCAAAAATGCCACAGTGGTTTGGGCTTGGCCTGGCTGAAGCCAGAAGACCCAGCTGGAACTCCATTGTGGTCTCTCATGTGGAAGGCAGGGTAGCAAGCACATGGGCTGTCTCCTACTACTTTCCCAGGCATACCAGCAAGTACCAGAAGTACAGTTGCTGGGATATGAACCAGTGCTCCTATGGGATGCCAGCATGACAGGAATGGGGTTTAACCCACTGTGCCACAACACCAGCTCTACTTGACTAAGGGAGAGAATGCATTCTTTATCCCTCTTACTTTTATAATCAAATTCTTGCTTCTCTCTCAAAACCCAGCAGAGGGAACAAAGAAGCCATGTGCTGAAGTCCTAAGTGTGTGTGGCTTTAGAATTTTAGGATTGTAGACCCACATGGCTTTTACATTTTTAAGGACAAGAAAGCACAAAGAAAGGGAAAAAATGAACAAAATTCATCCCAATGAGTGATTTATAGACAGTTACTCCAACAGATGCTAGTAATGTAGACAAAAAATCTACAATTAGCTGGGACACATAGATACACGAATAAATCAACAATCAGGGAAAAAAAAGGAAAGAAGAAGCATAAAAGTACCACAAACACAAACCTCCTTTTGTAAATGTTGTGATGAATAGGCTTGTGCACAGAACTGGTTGCCTGATGCTCCCAAAGGCAGGGCTCCTGATGCAGGATTAGCTGCTACAAATTATAATGAAGAATGCATGTTGTATTCCTCACTGTCTCCCACTCCAGAACTTATCAAAGCACTGGTTGACTCTTCCCTGACCACATGGCTTTTCTGCTTTGCCTCTTAACAAAAATGGCCTCATTGTGCATTTTAGCTAGAAATAAAGTCACTTCTTTACCCACAACTCCTAGTTCACCAAGGAGAGGGAAAATAAGAAAATTAACAATAATGTACACCAGATTTTAAAAACACATTTGAATACCAATTGGGACAGAGCTGCAAGTTTATTTCACGAAGTATGTTAATACTTCACTTTTCGAGTCTATTCACCCACACTTAGCATCAGCACCCTGCCACAAATTCTTATACACCTAAACACATGAAAGTGGTCAATATTAGGCAAAATGAAATTCTATTTTGCTCTCCACCAAGCTGCATACCCACAAACTGGTCGTGAGGATTGTAAAAAAAATAAATAAAGTACAGCAGAAATGCTTTGAAAATATACACCACTCTGTTATCTAAGTGCTATTGTAATTTTTGCTGTATAAGACTTTTGGCAAATTTTACAAGGTAGAATCATGCATGTTACTTAAGAAGGAAAAAGCAGAACTTGACTGGACAATAAGATGCTAGACTCTATGTTTGGTATACGCTTGCAATGGGGGAATCTCAACTGAACTTGAGCTGTGGTTATGCACCAAGGTGGAGGAATGCACCAAGGTGGAGGAATCCACCATGGTGGGAGGGTTTGGGGAGGGATGGGGAGAACCCAAGTACCTATGAAACGGTGTTACATAATACAATGTAATTAATGAATTAAAAATAATAAATAATAATAAAAAAGAAGGAAAAAGCAGGTGACACTCCTAAAGAAATCTGTCAAAAATAGTGAAGCTCTTCCTCAGCCCTTCTGTGGATGCTAATGTTCACCTCACCTGACAAGAGCTTGCCGTCCCTGACCTCTGCCTGTGGCAGACTAAGAGTGGTAGTTAACAGCACTTCAGAATGCTCTAGGTCTTTCAGAGGTGTTCAGGGCATACTCTGATCCCTGATATCACCAGGGAGAGCTTCGTTGCACTGCACTCTAAAGACAACAGCACACTTCAGATGTGCCATCAAGTGGAAGGAGGCGTACGTACACTCCAGCCAGAGTCACACAGCGCCCATGTCCTGCCCTCCTCAGTAAAGAACATCTCTCTGTATAATAGAAACCATTTGGCACACGAGAAAAGGCAACCCTAAATATTTGCCTAATGATAATATTCAATGAATAAATAACTTTCATAAACAGTGTTATTGGGTTATAAATATTGACTGAAAGCTTTGCATTTATGGCTTGAATAAGAATAAATGAACTCATTTGGAATGAAAAAATAATAATTTCTCCTTGCCTCTCCCCCTTTCTCTCCTTCCCTCCACCTTTACTCTCTCTTCTTACAGGATTTCATCTAAGGCCAACATACACCGGCCTCAGTGTCTTTCACTGCGGAATTCACTCCATTAACTCACCCTGCCTACCCAGATTCTAAATGCTTAATTTCACAATCAGCATCAACAAACGCTGGGTTTTCCTGCACTGATTATGGAATCACAGCTTCAGGCTCATGGGCCTTCCACATTGAAGCCTTTAAAATAGATTGATTTTCATGCTGGAAACTAGTTGTGCTCAATAATTTGTAATATTTCATTTTTTCACATTCCTTTCAAATGACTGCCAGTAAACGCAACTCTTGCACTAAGTATCCTCCTTCATGTGCCTATTGCAATCACTGAGGGGTTTGCCAGTTATCCGGCTGCAATGCCACTGCACAACTCTTGAGCATTTAGAGTTAGCTCTAAATGCTCAAGACACTACTGTGGTGTCAGGGTTTATGGCAAGCTTATTATTCTTACTGAGCTCATGGCTTACATGACCCAATTGTTACTTCATGAACATTTTCTACATCTTAGAGTCATTTTCATGAGGAAGATACTATCATTTATCAGTGAATGTGACATAACATAGATTACACATAAACAACACAGCAAATTACAGTCCATACCTGGCTCATCATATTCTTTTCAATTTTGTTTAACAAGTAACTTTTTTCTTTGGATTATTCTGATTCCTATCCCTCTTAAATAATTACTAAAAAAAAATCAGTCTTATTTGTTTTTACTCAATCTGTTTCGGAAGCAATTATAAGCTACTATGGAAAGTATTTGAAAGTAGAAGAGTTGCAAACTACAAGAATAGAATTATGCATAATATTCACACACCCTATTTTAAAATCACAATGGTAAATAACACCATTAAAATATAGATTTCAAAACTATTTTTTTAATCCTGAACATTTACAGTTTCCTAGGAAGACAGGAATGCAGCAGCAAGGTTAAGGAATGACCATGTGTGGAGCTGTGAATCTGGGTTCCAAAATGTCTTGTGGTACAAGCTCATTCAAGTCACATAAGCTCTGTGCTGTTTCATGGCAAAATGGGCACCGGATTAGACCAACCACAGAGGGAACTGCATGACAGAAATTGCAAGCACCTCTTAGAATATCATCCAGCGCATGCGTTGTTTCTGCATCCAAATGATTTAGGCTATTCTAAGCTGCTGTACATCCACTAAGAGAGGCACTGTCAAAAAGGAATGAGAAAACACAGTGAAGGATAATGTCCTACAGATAAGAATAAAATTTGGATCACAGAACGTTAATCTAAACTCAGCTAACCTGTGTGAGTACATATAATGGACTGACCCCCACACTTTTCAAATGAAGACATTCAGGCTTAGGGTGATGTTGGTATGAAATATGCCCTCACCAAACCCTTGTGTCTAGATGTCTTCGCAATTAAGCATTTTCTGTATCCTTGGCCTTTCCTTAATAGTAAATATTCTTTCCAAAGCTCAGAATCAATTTTACTGACCTAAACGGAGAAACCACGATTGCATCCCTTGAGTATAGCCCATTGTGTATACAGCCTTGGACATTGAACTTCAGAATAACTTTAGTTTTTTTGCATTGTAATCAAAACAAATCAATTTAAATATATATATATATATATATATATATATATATATATATATATGCCAAAACAAAACACTAATAAAGGAGCTTAGAGTAAAAAGATTTCAAATATTCCCTAAACATTCCATGTACAGAAGAAGGTATGTTAGCCCATTTAATGGTCTTTAACGCTTCATTAAAACATTACGTCCAGCGTCTGTATGATAGCCTAGTGGCTTGGCCTTGCAAGAACCTGGGTCCCATGTGGGCACTGGTTCATGTCTCAACTGCTTCACTTCCCATCTGGCTTCTTGCTTGTGGCCTGGGAAAGCAATAGAGGATGCCACAAAGTATTGGGATCCTGCACCTATGTGGGTGACCAGGAGGAAGCTTCCGGCTCCTGGCTTATGACTGGCTCAACTGCGACCACTGCGGCCACATGGGGAGTGAATCAGCGGATGAACGATATTTTTCTGTCTCTCCTTCTCTGTAAATTTGGCTTCCCAATAAAAGAAATATTTTAAAAAATAAAAAACATTATATGCATCCTTCTCTGCAATTTTCAATAACACTGTCAAGAGTTAAGCTATTACCAGAAGGTATCTGAGCTATGTTCTCTTTTGTCTCTGCTGTATAAAGCTCTCATTATTTCTGTCAATGAGATCAATATACATCATTGTAGATATCAAAGCAGCAAATCCATTAAATTGATACAAAGAATATGTGTATTCTTTAAATGGATGCAAAAAAT
Source organism: Ochotona princeps (assembly GCF_030435755.1). Taxonomy (NCBI): domain Eukaryota; kingdom Metazoa; phylum Chordata; class Mammalia; order Lagomorpha; family Ochotonidae; genus Ochotona; species Ochotona princeps. Next base: position 5,663,826 of record NC_080851.1, read on the forward strand.
ATTTAATTTATTCCTAATAATCTTTCAGCCTATTTTATTTCTCACTATATTGCTTTTACAAAGAGAAACAACTGATTGTGCATCATGCTTGGAAATCACACAATTGTGTTTTCTTATCCTTAGTTACTACATAAGAATTATCTCTAATTTTGTGATGTTACTGCAATTGAAATTATCCACTGATATTATCATGTCAATAGATACTTCATTTTAAGAAAATTCTCTAAATTCTACTAGAATTAATATTTAAAGATAAATGTTCAGTTTAATTATTAAAAATACTTATTTACTTATGCTTTTTAAGAAGAAGACAAAGAGGTGAGGTGCTGGGAAGTACCTACTGTTTCCTACTGTTTCCTACTGTTGGTTCATCCCCCGGACAATGATAATGGTCAGGACTGGGCCAGGCCAGAGCCAGGCTTTGGGAACTCAACCTAGGTCTCCTGTATGAGTGCATGAACCCGGTGACCTGGGCCATGACCAGTGCTCCCAGGGTCTGCATTGTCACGAAGCTAAAGTCAGAAGCCAGAGGTAGGAATCAAACTCAGGCATGCCAACATAGGATGTGAAAATCATAATCGCTAGGTTAAACCCCAGGTCCCACAATTTGCGATTTAAGACACTGAATGCATGTTAAATATAAAAGGTACCTTATTTCCTTTTGTATATTTAAGAAATGTACTGGCAATCAGCTTTGCCTGTACTGGGAATTTTTGTGAAAGAATTTCAACTAAAGACGCTGAGCGAAGAATAAATACAGCAGAGGGAAACAGCAGCTTTTGTCCCCATATGAATCTCCGTTTAAAATCTGTCCCTGAGGGACCTGGCACAGGCAAGCTGCCCCCTGAGTCGCTGGCATCTCATACTTGCCCTAGTTCTAGTCCGGGTTCCTCAAGTTCTAATCCAGCTCCCTATTAATGGCCTGGGAAAGTGGTAGAAGATGGCTTAAGACCTTGGGTCCCTGCCACCCATGTGGGAGACCCAGAAGAAGCACGCGGATCCTGGCTTTGGATGAGCCGAGCTCCAGCCATTGTAGCCATTTGAGACATGAACTAGAAGATGAATATCTCTCCTAACTCTGCCTTTCAAGTAGATGAATTTTTATACTTTTTAAAATGTTTCTGTGCCCAATGCCCATCTTAGGCTGTCCTCAATCTCCAATATTCAACAATGTGGATTATATTGCAATTTCTGAAACTGAGTGTTCACAACATATTTTTTTCTTACCTTTCTAAAAGCACATAGCTTTATCTGAAGATTCTGGTGCTTCGAGAAGCCTGCCCTACTTCCTCTCCAGGGATGGAAAACACCAGAGAGCTTGGTCAATTACAATCACCTGATTGTAATTGGTGGTCATATGGTGGAGGCAGAAGTCACTGCCATTTAAAGTAGAAGCAAGCAGCTCTGTTATTAGGGATAGTGTTCACTGTTAGGGGCAGCTGTAAAGTTACTGGAAAGGCGAATAGCCCCAAAAATGGGGGGCCAGAGAGGAGAAGGGGGAAGAGGGGCTTTCATGACACTGGGATCAAATCTGTGAAACTCATTTTGCTTCCAGTCTTTTCAATCACGTGTACAATGAATCACCCTTATTTGAGAGTATTTGAGATGAATTCTGACTTTCAGTATAAACCCCTGATTTAGAAAGTGTTCCCTTCTGTTGCTAGAATATAAAATCTCCTTTTCACATATGCTTGCTCTTAATTCAAGCGTTCTTAATTTGTCTCTGCACTCAAGTACCCAGTAGGAGGACTATATCTTTGTAGAATCACAAGCCACAGAGCCCATTGCAGCTATTCTGAGTTAAACACAGATCCATTCAAGTTTAGAAGGAGTTCATCAAACCTCTGGACAGAACCAGGCCAAGATCCAGAGTCAAGAAAAATGATGCAAAGCCACTCCTTGCCTGCCCCAGGGGTCAGTCTATGGCATTCTGTGGAGCACGAGAAGCGCAGTTTGTCAACGAAGCCCTGGGCCAAGGCTGCCCTGCTCACTGACTGCTTCTCCTCAGACTGAAAATGGTTTCTCTCACATTCCTCTCCTTCTAATCCACAGCAATGGGATGTGGGTCAACTCCCAAGTCTGCATCCAGCATGTGAAGTTGGCTTCAAAGGAAGCTTGCAAGAAGTTGCTGGCTTTCACTTCGGCCAGCTTCCACTGTGAATGCTGCCCTTAAGTTTAGATAAGTGTATGAAACGTCCTGAATTATCAAAAAAAAAAAAAAAAAAAAAAAAAGAGAGAGAGAGAGAGAGAAGAAAGAAGAGAGAGAGAAACAGACTACTGTGGTCAAAATAATGAATGCTGCGAGTGCTTTTTTGTAAAGAACAACAGTGATGTCAAAGTCCCTGACCACCTCGAGAGCTCATAGCACTGAGCAGGAAGCAGCAGCACCAGGCGTGGGAATATTAGTGATAGATGTGACACGTTGGCGCCTGGTGGGTGCTGCTCTCTGGGCAAAGACAGCAATTGGTTGTGGGCACTGTCATTACTGACAGCAGGGAGAGGGGTGCCAAGGGTGCTGCTCATCCCTGCCCGTACCTGACACTGGACACTGGCAACTCTAACGAGAGACGCAGCAGTCATAGAGTGTCTGCTTCAGGAAGCAGTAGGAAGTCAGCATTGTCGCTGACTGTCCAGAGTAGGTGGGTCTCTCTGCTTTGTAAGGATTCAAATGTACATCTGACCATGTGGTATCACAGAAGTATTATAGAAGATAAGTGTAAAAGCTTACTTTGGGGCCTGGTGTTACAGCATAGCAGGTTAGACCAGCACCTGCAATGTGGCATTGCATATGGGCATCAGTTCATGTCCTGGTGGCTTCACTTCTGATGCAGCTCCCTGCTAATGGCCCCAGGAAAGCAACAGAGTCTGGACCAGGTGTTTGGGAAAACCACGTGGGATGAATCTCCTTGTTCCTTTCCAATTGCTGTGCTTCCCGTTCGGTTTCCTGCTAAGGCGCTTGGGAAGCAGTGGAAGTCGACCCCAGCCCTCAGGGAGACCCCCGAAGGAGTTGAGAGCTTCGGTCTTCGGTCTGGCACAACCCTGCCTTGGTGGCCAAAGGGGATTTAGCCCGAAGATGGAAGACCTCTCTTGTGTGTCTCTCTCTTTCCCCCTTCATCCCTCTCTTCCTGCTTCTCCCTCTTCTCCTGCTCTCATTATCCGTGTCCTTCCTGCTCAAATCCTGCCTCTCAAAGGAATAAATCTTTAAAGTAAAAAAGACAAGTAACTATCTCAAACCATGGAAAATCAATATAAATGTCCAGATCTCTACCTCCCTGTCTGTGATGGTCTTGCAAATAAATAAATAAATCTCACAATATATACATCAATGCTTTCTATACAGAAGAGTGTTATTGATGAATCAAAAGGAGATTTTGCAGGAATTTTAACACTGCAGAAATAAACCAAAGGAAATCTGAAGCTGCCATCCAGAAGCTAACACTGAGACTGCAACACCCTCCGCACCCTCGCCCTTCTCCCTGCCTCTCACTCCTCTCTGTAGCTCTTCTCCCCTGTTCCTTCATGCACTGCCAACCTCATCGCCTGCTCTCATCTCTTCCCGCTGGTCTCCCCATCTTTCCCTCTTAACTCCGCTTCCCTGACTTCCTCTGCCCGCTCTCAGTTTCTACTTCTATTTCCCTCCATTACGTCTTTTTCTCCTTCCCCACACAAGTGTCTGAAACATTCCCAGAAACCTTTCTGGTAATTTGGAAATCAGTGACACAATGGAGCAGAGCTCTCACATAAACACTTCTTGGAGAGAAGCAGCAGCACATTTTCTCTGACAGAGCTTAAAATGTAGGACAGCCTGAGAGATTCAACATATTTTGAAAGTAAATTTCAACATAACATAAAGAAATCCATGCTCTAAAGAATGTCCCGAACGTGGCGTCAGCAGCTTTACAAGATGAATGCTTTAGGCGTGGACCTGTTCAGAGCTGGAGCAATCATTAACGATGTTCAAGGGAGTTTCATCATCATGTGAAGTCATCATTCTCTATCCACCTGGAAATTGATCCTGCAGCAACTCCCAGCCCTAGGAATCAGATTCCCTGGAAATTGCTGTTTGGATTTGCCATATACCTGACACATTTTTAAAAAGATTTCAGTCCAAAATAAACTCCATAATGCATTTTGGTTTTTTATTGTGGCACACTCTCATTCCTTGGAAATTCAACCCCATAAAATTATGCAGGTTTTTTGAGGGGGGGCAAAATACCAGCAGATCCTCTCATGCTCAATGTCCTACACCTGCATGTTTTCATTTTTATGCAAGCTCTTTTAGAGGAAGGAAAAAAAAGCACTTGGGAACAACATGAGATAAGCTAAGAAGCACCAGTGAGGCACTAAAAGATACCATCAAGTCAAAGATAAACCAATCCAGGAACCACTTTAATTCTGAAAGCATCAGATAAAGAGTTGCCAGGTAACAAGCACCAACCGCACTTTCCTTGCTACACAAGCCTGGGAAGCTTGTTTCTCTGTGATAACACTGCTTGGCTTTAGTGTATGAGAAATAAAAACTCTAGTTTTCTAATTTTCTACCATCTTTTACTGTCACAGTCACTCTAAATCTCCGGGAACTTCTTTATGAAAATGTCACTTTAATGTGGAAGATAAAAGGAAACATGGTAAGAAGTAGAAAATTTTATCAATCTTGCAGAGGCCCAAACATTTCATTTACTGACATGTAACTTTTGTTGCTGTAAGCTACAGCAATCCAAGATGCTACAACTGAAGAATTCAGACTGCTCTGCATTTTGGGATAAGAAGTTAGGTCACTACCCATGATGCAGTTATCCCATACAAGCACCAGTTGAAGTCCCAAGTACCCAGCTTCCAATCCAGATCCCTGCTAATTTGTCTGGGAAGGCAGCAGAAGACAGCTCCAGTATTAGGCCGACTACCCATATGGAAGACCCAACTGGAGTTCCAGGCTCCTCCTGGCTTCAGACTGGCAGAGCCTTGGCTGCTGTGGTCACTCAGAAAATGAACCAGCAGTTAGAAACTCAATTCTTTCTTTCTCTTTTTCTTCCTTTCTTTCTTCCCTTTTCTCTTTCTGTAACTCTGCCATTAAAGTAAAATAAGTAACTACATAAAATTAAGGAATTCACATTGTTACAAAGAAAGAGCTGAAACTATGGAAATAATTACAGAAGTTTCCTTAAATATTGAGACTCAGAACCTGAGAGAATGTGAGCATAGTTTTAAAATATTAATACTCCTGAACACTTTTTCAGAAGACCACTGGGTTCTGTTGGACTGGCATAACCCTGCGATAGCACAATGAAGATCAATTTTATATCTGAAGTGACTTTTTCCAACAAAGAAAATTGAGATACCCTCAAAAGTCCACAAGAGCCTGTGTTCCTAGGCAAAAAATGGACCTCTTTGGTGTCACACAGACACATGACATCTGACTTATGAATAAAGAAAGAGGAGTGAGAAATAGAACATCTGGCAGAAGCTGGGGAACAGGCACTTGGCGCAGACTCTGGGGCTCACAGGTCCAAGTCCTACACAGGATGCCCGGATGATACATAGCTCCATATACCAGCTTCCTGCTCGTGCACACCGCACGAGGCCATGGAACCAGTTCAGGGTCAGGCCTCCTGCCTCTCACATGGGAGACTCCTGGCTCCCAGCTGTGACCCCCACATAAACACTGGAGGAAATAAACACTAAATGGACTTGCACTTGTTCTTCCTCCCTCCCCCTCCCTGTCACTCCAAGCCTTTGTTCCTTTCTGCCTTCCTCGCTCCATGTCAAATTATTTTTTTTCTTTAACATGTATGTCTTGATATAGATTCCACCTCTACAGTCATCCAAAACAGGTCAACTGCCTCCTCTCACAGCTTCCCCTTTGTGAGGGTTGTCCTTGTGGCTACAGTGGGGAACACCATAGCTACACATGAGCATGGGATGCCATGAATCGGGATGCTGAGAGAGGCTCAGAGAAGTGAGGTGGAGCGGGGAGCGGGTGGGCCGAGGGCGTCGGAGCAGAGCTGCTGTTGCCACCATCACTGTGTATCTGGCCTGTCCTGAGACAAGGGCTCCGTGTTCTCAGGGCCGACTGGGGCTCGAGTCCTGTAACAGAGCACAGTTTTCTCCCTGCCCCCTTCACTTCGGCAAAGTCTCCCTGTGACCACATCCTCCAGAAGCTTCCTTGCTGCTGCCTCCCACCTTTGGTTCATGAGGTGATTATTTTCTGAGGTTCATAATAAATGCTTCCACTGATATTTAAACTGCAAAGTCCCAGAGTTACATGGAGGTCCCTTGGGGACAAAACTCCAAATGGAGGGAAGCCAAGTTCACGGCTCGTCAGGTCCTTGTCCTTATTCAGTCCATGTGCAGATGCCCGATACCTTTTTTCATAAAACATTAATGGAAAGCACATCATCCAATTAAATAAATCTCAGAAGGATGGACAATTTAATCTAAACCTTCTTGCAATATCATTAATGTTTTCTAAATAGATTGCAAACCACTTTTGCATTTATTTCCTTCTCTAAGACAGGTTCTTCAGTCCTTTAGACAAACTACCTTGTCAGTCATGAGCTGTTAAAATGTGCAGCTTTAAAAATTCCCTGCAAAGTAAGGACACCATTTGTCCTTCACATTTCACTTGTGTGATTCTGTCTGGATAAAATTAGGGAAATATTCAGAGAAGGTTAATATGGCAGAGAAAATTGTTTTACAGTGGAGAAAAAGCCATTCTTACTTCACCAAATTACTTTATGTGGGGTCATTGTAATTAATACTTGTTTGAATAAAAGCATTCTGTACTTCTGTGTGATGATGTCCAGAAGAAAAAGGAAACAGAATGGGGGAAAGGAGGGGAGATAAGCCTTCCAGAGGGAGATAAGCTGTTACTGCAGAGAAAGCCTGGCACGGAGGGTCCACGCTTGCAGCCACCAAGTCTGCGGCCGAAGGCGGAGTCCCGACCCCTGCTTCTACTCACACATTACACTGTCAGCCAGGATGGCACGAGAGTAAGAAAGGCCGATTCTGGGAAAGGTAGAGGATGTTGTAGGAGGAGTTGTTTGCTCTCTGCAGCTCCACACGTTGTAAACACAACTACTGCCCACCATCGTCCAGGATCCCACTAAAACACACAGGAAAAATCAGTCCATAGGCCTAGTTCTCATTTCAGCTCCCACTGCCCTTCTCTTCACTGATCCCAGCTAGAGTATCCCCGATGGGAAGAGTATGCGCAAATTGCTGAATTTCTTTCACTCTGGGGCAAATACAGTGACCTAGCAGGCTAATCCTCTGTTCTAGTCCTGGTAGTTTAAGTTCTCATTCAGCTCTGTTATGGCCTGGGTTGCAGTAGAGCATGGCCCATGGCCTTGGAACTCTGCACCCACATGGGACATCTGGAAGAAGCCCTGGCTCCCAGCTTCAGACCAGACCAGTTTTGGCCGTTGCAGCCACTTAGAGAATGTACCAGCAGACTGAAGATCTCTTTCTGTAATTCTGAGCTTCAGATGAAAATAAATACATCTTTAAACTTCATTTCGGCCTCATTTTTTCCCACTCCCCTTAGAGGGAGTGTGACATCTGTACTTAATTCACAGAGTTTTTGCGAAGACTAAATTATGTCAAGTTCTTACAGCATACTTGGTACATAGCAGTTGAACAGAAAATGCTATAAATTGCATACCAATATTCATTCTTTCCTCAGTTTTCTCAAGTAAAAAATGGAAGCCATTGTAACACATAATACCACAAATAAACTAAATGTAAAGGCATCTGATCAATAAAGATCACTTTCTTAAACTTCAAGATGGTCAGTTTCTAACCTCTTAAAGTGTCAAGAATGAAAGTGGTTATAAAGACAAACTTGATAGCACAGGGAGCCGTCTGTAAGCTATTATTGCGATTTATCAGGTCTGGCTTCCCTGTTGTTGGCACACCAAAAGATAAATCTATCAAATCCACAGACTGGATTAAGTGAAGTGTTTGGAATTATTTTGATGTGTTAAGTAGATAATTATGAGCAAGGCAAGAAAGTGTTAGAAACATGCAGAAATACAAACAAAAAGTTAACCAAAAATCACGGCTGTTACGGCTCTCGATAAGGAATTTAAACAGCCCCTAATACTTTGATGGGAAAACAATGAAATCATTCAGGTTTCTCGTTCTTTTCTGTTATTACAATTCTAAGTGCAACACTTTCTATCAGCATACTTGTGGATTCTTTGCCAGGAATGTACAACAAATTTTATTCGTCTGGCAGATACTATTTTACTCACCTTATTTTAAAGAATATAGATATTTTTGCTACTGTGGTCTACCACCGGCCTTTTTCTGAGTCATACCCATTCTATTTTTACTGCTTTAAGATGTTACATTTCAAACTCTCCCAAGCTGATCAATTTCCTTCCTGTATGCAGGTGTTAAGGATGAGTGACTAAAGCTCCGGATATCATTGAAAGTTAGTGGAAAGAAAGGACATAACGCCTGTGCCCTTGTGCTGACAGATTTGACTTCTATCTTAAGTAAGATTCAGAATAATTTGATTTGGCTACAAAAAGAGAATCTTTTAGGAGAAAAGTTGCTGGCAGAGGAAAGGACAGTGGTCCCTGGTGAAGCCGAAGCCTATCACCTCCCAGGGCACAGGATCTAGAAAGGGGACCACAGCTGAGCTCCATGGGGCTCAGTCTGCGACCCTCTCCACAGCTATAAGCCCCAGGGAAGAGGGGAGGGCTGTCCGTGTCCAGCTCGAGGTGCATCCACAGAGGCAGGAAGCACTCAGCTCCAGCTCCTGGAGAAGTCTATGGGGGCCTGCTAGAGTTACAGTAGGTAACTCACCTCCAATGCCTCTCCCTTCAACATTAACCAGTTTGCGGAGATGTATTTTATACACCAAAAATGCACGCATGGACATACAACTCCATGGTGTTTCATGCAGGGCCATAGTCTTCATCATAATCCACTTCAGAGCATCGTCAATACCCTTGATGTCTCTTACCCACCAGCTCCTGGTTTCCCCACTGCCTCTCTTTCATAGAGCCAGCCCTAGGCCACTGCTCCCTTTCTGACCCTGTGAAATGTTTACCAATCGAGACACAGTCAGCTGGAATTAGCATACTACTGTGTTCCAAATCACAGCAGGCTGAGTTCAGTTCTCATGAATGTACTGTACACTCTAGGAATAGATAGAATTGGAAGTACGGATGCAACAAAAAGACCAGGAAACACAAAGCATGGTGCATTAGTCTGGTTGGTGTACACATGTTAAAATATTGCACTGTAACCCCCAAACATGGATATGTTACAGGTGAACTAACATTTCAAAGGCAATTTTAAAATATTATAATTATTTCCAAATTTGCTTATTAATTTTAGCTAAAGAGAATCACACAATGTGTTCACTTCTGTGTCTGCTTCTTTGACCAAGCACGACAGTGTCTGAGACATGCCCATGATAGAACATATACTCACATTTTGTTTGTATTGTGAAATACTGTATCAGACACACATAGCACAGGCTGTCCATCCATTTACCAGCTAATGCTTACGCTGACCTCAGACTTCAGCTATTCTGAATTACGGGGTTACAACATTCACATGCAAGCATCATCTCTATATGGAACACCACTTTTTTCTTGGCTAACACGCATGGGAGTCAATCTCGGGCTTTATGGTTTAGTGCCAAGTTGCTCTACAGACGTTCATCCCCACCAAGAACATGTGAAGATTTTAGTTGTTCTGCACTGGACCCAGCTCTGTGCACTGTTTATCCCCACGTCACAGGCCTCCCAGAAAGTGAGGCACATCCGTCACTGTGCTTTGAATTTGTGTTTCCCGAGATGGTGACACTGAGTACCCTTTCACACGCTTATTAGTCACTTCCATGTCTTCTTTATAAAAGTGTCTCCTGAGCTTTCAGGCTAACTTTTAGCTGAAATAGTTGACTTTTTAATACTGAACTCAGGTTATTTTTATATTCTGGATCCATTTATGTGTTACATAAGATAGGCGGTTTATTTGATTTATGTTACCGTAAGATAAATTTGATGGCTTAAAATAACGCAAAGATATTATTGCACAGCTCTGTGGGCCAGGAGTATAGGCATGGCTCAGCCGCGTCATGTACTTATGTTAAACCCGAGGGGGCGATGGCCAGCGGCCCCTCGCCCCACGACAAATGGAGCCCTCCGGCAGACACGAGACAGGAGACCAAGAGATGCAATCACGCATGAGGCAAGGTTTATTTCACACGGGCTCGTGGGCGCTCCCGCTTGATCGAGTAAGGAGTCGCGCCGAGCCGAACAAGCTGGGTCTTTTTATAGGATATGGGAAGCAGGAAGCGGGGTTACAGAAGCAGATGCATAGTTACAGGGATCCCATTGGCACCTTTAAGTCACACAAGGCTATGATTGGTACAGGAGCTGTCCTTGCTCAAAGCAGTCTTCAAGAATGACTCAATGTCTGAGAAATGGAAACTTATCTTTCTTTTGTAAAATAGAAACTTGGGAAACTGAAGCTTACTGTTCCTAGCTCTTGGAAAGCACTCAACGGCTCCTAGCTCTCTATCTTACAAGGTCTTCTGCCGCTCCTTATCTCACAAGGTCTTCTGCCTGCAGGCATCCTACTGACCCTTTTTTTGCTGGAGCTAAATTTGGGCTCTACACTTAGAGTCACGGACAGTGGCAGGCAAAGTTTTGGATGAGCTGTGTTTTCCTCTGGAAGTGCAGCTGAAGAAGGAGTTCTCTCTTTTTTTAAGATTTGTTTATATTTTATTGGAAAGACAGACCTACAGAGACAAATACAGACATTGTGAAGCATCTTCCATCCTCTGGCTCACTCCCCAAGAGGCCTCAACAGCTGTAGCTGAGCAGCTCCGAGGCAGAAGCCAGGAGTTTCTTTCGGTTATGTGCCTTGCTCGATGGCGCTATGGCTAAATCCTGGCCTTACATTCATGGGATCCCATACGGGTGGTTTGTGTCACAGCTGTCCACTTCCCATCCAGCTCCCTGCTTGTGGCCTGGGAAAGCAGCAGAAGGACCTCCTTTTGCAAGTATTCAGTAGTGGCCGGAATTTACCTTTTTTGAGACAGGACCAAGGATCGGGGCTTCGGTTACTGTTGGCTGGATATTCACCAGAGGGTAGAAGTTGTCTTCTGTTTCTAGAAGCTGCTCATGGCTGCTTAGCTCATCGAGCTAATATGGAGGATCTGCTCCAATCTGCTAAGAAAAAACTCCTACAACACAGTGAATTATGGAAAAGATATTTCATATTCTATGAGTTATAAGCAAATCAAAATCTCTACCTGTTTATCAACCCTGCCTTTAAAAAAAGTAATCTTTTTTTTTTCTTAAATGAATGTCCAGGCTGTTTATTTACTATTCTAATGTTCTTCATTTCTGTGAATCAAGTCATTTTGTTCTGAGCCTGAAAGATGTGTTGCACTGTCTCCTGTCAGACACAACTGCTGTCAATAAATTTTGTTTCTGTATTGGCACATATTATTTTATTTCTAATTTAAAAGATAACTTTTCTAGCTATAGAATTCCTGGCTGGAGTCTCCAGTTTTTCCATCAGGAAGTTAATTATGAATTCTATTTTTGTGTTCTTGCACTTGATGAGTTCATTTTCTCACGCCGCTTTCAAGATTTGCTTTCCTTCATTGGATTTCATTAGCTCGACTGTCAGATGGCAGTGTATTAATCCCTTGCTCCGTTTATTTTCTTGTGGGTATTTTTAAGATTGACTTCCTGGGGATGGCTTCCGAGTTTGCTGATCCTATGTTGAGCCAAAAAGTCAACAGAGGCTGTGGTAGGCAGGCATGCCATTCTGTGTACTCAGAGGAGCGGGTGGTGGACTGGTGGTGGTGGTGAAGAGGTGGTAGTGGGTTATTGGTGGTGGTGGTGGTGGTGGGGTGTTGTTGGTGTTGTTGGTGTGGTGGTGGGGTGTTGTTGGTGTTGGTGATGGTGGTGGTGGTGGTAGTAGAGTTGTGGTGGTAGAGTGGTGAAGGGTGTGTGTGTGTGTGTGTGTGTGTGTGAAAGGTGCTGGCTCCATCATCCAGGAATGCGTGCTGTCTCACCTCACTCCAATCCTTTCTTTGCTATGTCCTCATTTCGTGGTGAATCTGGGCTTTGAAGAGCTGGCTTACCACAGTTCCCTGGTCTCTCGGCCTCTCCTGTGAAGCCTCCTGCAGGAACACAGCTCAACTTACCAGAGCTGCCTGCCTTGTTGCTCCTTGGCTCTGGGATCCCTGCTTTCAGGCAGGACAGCCTAACTGCCGTGCGCTCACAGGTACAACAGAAAAGTTGGTGACTGGGAAGACTCAGAAAGAATCCATTGATGAGCACCGTCCTCATCACAAACCCTTTGGATCTTTTGTTTCCAAGACTTCAGGAACTTCCACCAACTGCTGCTGTGAATGTCTTCGCTTAGCAACCAGAATATCAAAATAATTCCTTTAGCCACTTCTGTCCACCTTCCTGCTTTCTACCTGCCGTCCTGTAGCTATATGCTCTTCACAAGTTTAAGTCTAGTAACAGTAACTAAAATCTCATTAGACTAGTATAAACATAATTAACTGATTACAGCTGATGCCTCTTCTCTGCGTATTTCCTGCAGCACAAACAAGGAATGTGAGCAGTACTGAACCAGGAGCCCGAGGGGAGACCAGGACCAGCCAGGATGAACAAGGAACAGACAGGCCATCTTCTCGCAGAGGGAGACTGGCACCCCCAAAACCAGGTAGGAAGTGTTACTGATGTTTATTTCTGCTTCTTTTCTTATTTCTGGATGACATATGAATGTCTAGTTCATATAAAATGAGAACATCTTATACTTTGGTCTTTTTTTTTTTTAATTAAAAAAAATCCTCCAGTAGGCAGTACTGAGTGTCAGTTAACCCATGGCTGGGGTGCAGCATGCACAGGTGACAATCTTGAGGGCATGTTGGCTGATCCGCTGCTGAGCCAGCGGTTCTGATAACATGCCTGGGAAAGCAGCAGGGTGGCTAAAGCACTGGACCTTGGCCACCCACACAGGGGACCTGGATGGAGTTCCTGGCTCCCGGCTTCTGCCTGGCCCAGCCCCGGAATGAACCAGCAGATGAATGAACTTCTCTCCCGACTCTCCTGTCCTCTCTTGAGCCCTTCCTTTTCCTTCCTTGCCCACCCCTCTCTCTGCCTTCACTCTATTTATATGAGGCAAACACATCATCTAAATTTTTAACAGTTGATTTTATGTTAGTTTAAATGTGCCTTCAATCTAGTATGTATTGTTGGCTTCTAACACTGGGAAGATGCCTTTTATCCCATACATTCTGAATTCTGCAACTCTTCAAGGATCCTATGTCAGGCCAGATCTTTTCTTCCAAGTAACCACCTCACACAAACCAAGCCTTTGCCCGCAGTCCTGCAAGCATACCTTCACACCCAGGCTTCTCGTTAGTGAACTCAGTCAATGCCCTCGGGACATTCCTGGTGCTATGGTAACTTAACTCTCGAGTTCTCAGCTTCTTTTTCATTTTCTATTTCTGGGAAATTTCCCTCAACATCTTGCGAGGTCAGCTATGCGTTTAGAAGCATTTCCATGGCTTCCATGGCATCTCCTCCTATTTCCCAGGATGTACAGTCAGCACTGTTGCTGGAAATAGAAACGACAATGCAGCTTCCCAAGGAAAAGGGCAGCTCTTTTCAAGTTAGAAACCAGGTCTGAGAAAAAAGAAAACTTTACAAATCCCTTCCAAATTGCACACGCGATCACAGAAGTAAGTAAAATGGCATCAAAACCATTCCTAGAATATAGTTCATGATCTAAGCATGATTTTTACTCTACAAAACTGGACGTTTCTTTCTTGGGCAAGGAAGTTTTAACTGTTTTTGTTTACTCAGAGATGTGTCCCCATTATTGAGACAGATATCTGTTGGGAGATGTATGGATACTTTGTGTTGTTTCTTGTTGGTATTGAATTATCAGACACGTAACGGTGGAATTAACAAATGCGATCCACATTTAGGCAAGCAGTAAAATGGTATTTCTCAGACTTAATGGAATCCAAGAAACTTCAGAGAATATGAACAAACTCATTTTTAAAATCAAAAATTGAGCATAGGCTTAGCATCTCTGCTTATCTTCTACGAACAATCTCACATCCACAAGCAGCTGTATGATGGAATGCTCAGAACACAACTTGGCTTTTCTTTCCATTCCTACTATTGTACCCCAGTCCTGTGGAGGGACTCACCCTCTGTAATGGTGCCTTGTATCATCCCATCGTTGTTTTAGTGAAACCATTCAAAATCTGTCACGCACACAACTCAATCATTCGCCCAACAGTCTCCATACTCAAATGTCATGATCATAAGGCTATGGGGAAGAATTTTTGGTTTGTTTTCTTTTTCTCACTATTCCTTTTCTCTGTAAGATATTTACTAGTAATTATAAGAGGTTGTACTAATACTTTTCATATACACTCAGTTATTCAGTACTCAAAGACCTTTGGGATGGCTCTGTCTCATATCGGAGTGCCAGGGTTCAGGATTGGGCTCCAATCCTGCTGAGGCACACTTGGGGTGCTGGGTGATGCTGGCGGGTCATGTAGTTGTGCCCTGCCACTCACATTGTTGCTCTGATCTGGCCTGGGCAGCTGGCTCTGATTAGTCCTGCTCTTTGAGGGTTTTGGGTGAGTGAATCAATAGGTGGAAAATCTGTTTCTTTGTCACTATAGCTGCCTCTCTCAATCTCTCTCCCTTTCAGACACATAAGGATTGATTTTAAAGATTAAAATATATATATTTCCACCTCAGCAATTCTCAGGATGTTCAACAGGCTTGTGTGTGTGTGTGTGTGTGTGTGTGTGCGTGTGTATGAGGGGTTGAAAACAAAGCATCTCCAATGATTTTACTTCAGAAACTGTGTTTTCAGGATTTCTCGGGGTCCTCTACTTCTCTGCTCTGAATCACTGTCTCACCCCAAACATCTTGAGAAACACTTCCCTTTCTTCCAAATTCCACCATATTGCTCTCCAGACGAAAAAGCATTAGTAATCCCCATTTTCTAAAGACATTGCCTAAGACCATTTGCATCTTGTCCTACACATTTAAAGTATCTTTCTTTTTTTTCTTTTGACTTTACTTAAAATGTAGAAAGCTGAAAGACACAGAGATATCTTGTATCTGTTGATTTATCTGTTGATTTATCTCAGTCAAGAACCAGGAACCCAGGATGGGTCTCCCCCAGTGTGTCAGGGACCCCGTTACCTGCTGCTTCCCAGGAGGGGCAGTAGCACGGGGCTGGTGCAGAAACAGCGCCAGAACTTAGACTATAACATTGAATACACAAGTCTCAAGGAGTTGGACTGAACTCAACACTTGTTTCAAGCCACTGCACTAACAAATTTTACTCAGCTATTTAACAGAATTCCACTCTTGCCAAAATTCTATTCATGCTTCATGTATTTCTCAAATACTGTTTAGCTTTATGAAGTTATTTTATATAACCTGAAGAGGTATTCTCTTATTTGTCTAGAAATCTCAGATTCTAGTTTCTACATCTATGAAGGCAAGTATCTTGTTTTTAGCAATCCTGATGTATCAATGATTCTCTAACAGTATGAAATCGCACAGCAGTCTGCTAATCATAATCACATAAAGACACTAGCAATGTTCTCAATTCTAGCTGAGGTTTTTAAGAAAAGACTTTTGTAAGAAGCCAATTATGAATTTACACAAGAAGTGAAAAAATATGGATTTTTCTTACCACTCGTCTTCTGGATATGAAAGTAAAACTAATGCTCCAACAATGAGTTTTGATATAGGATGTTTCTTTTTATGGGCTTTTGCCTTGAGTCACAACCCTTCTCCTAGTAGGGTATGGGGGAGATATTACATTTTAGGCCCCGTACGCCCATAATGGAGGGCTCAAGGAGGCCGTCTGAAGAATGTGATGTGTATCACCTGGCGTTTGAGGGCTACTATGAACTGATCATAGAAGTGAGCAATAAAGGGTTAGAGTTTGACCGAAACTACATGTTGCAGTATATTAAGGATTGTGTTTAAATAAATGAAGGAATTTCTGACTGATACTGTGAAAAAATAGAACTTGTCAATCCTGTCTTCATTGATTTGGACTGTGAAGCCTGCCTGGGTTTTTGTCCTCACACATCACAGGCAACCTCTGAGATTAAGTTGTCTTCCATGATAAGCTATCCACAGGGAAAACAGCAAGTGGTCAATGTACTGCAGAGTGCCCTGTCCACTACCAGGGCGCTAATAAGTGATGGCCAACAGGTTGGGCTGTCTCAAATGAGCCAACAAAGCACTCTGAAAGATAAAGGAGATTTCTGCTGCTTGCCACAGCTAAAGGAAGCCAGCGGTAATTCAGGAAGTGCTAACCTAATAACACGTTTCCATATTTCTCGTCTCTGTCTCACAGCATGGCTGATAGAAGATGTTAACTGCATAAAGCAGCAGCCAACTTTCACTCACGTTGCCATGACTGACAAAAGTGGAACAGGAGGAAAGCGTCCCAGTCAAATCAACTGTGCACATTTGCCATTTCCTGCGGTGCGATTACACTTAGGATCAGAAGTGACAGGAGGAGTTCTTATCATCTGAGCATAACTGCATGGCCCAGATTTCACCATGAGGGTCAGGAGAAAGACAGATACAGGAAAGGAAGGAGGAGGGAACCACCCTCAGGCCAATTCACATCACTGAGGCCTGATTTGTAAAGATTACCCCCAAATTCTAGCACCCAGAGTAGTTAGGAACGTAACTGGCTGATTGTGTATTATCACACTGCTACAGACATCAGACTAATTTTTCAGTCAGCTTTATAATTAAAATTACTTATTTGAAATGCACAGATGGACAGACAACAAGAGGTCTTTTGTCTCCTGCTTCACTTCTCAGATGCCCACAACAGACAGGGAGGGGCCAGGCCAAAGTCTAAAGTCCAAAATTCCATCTGGATCTTCCAAAGGGGCGGCAGGGACCCAAGTACTTGAGGCATCACCTCCTTCTGCCTGGGATGTGTGTCTGCAGGGAGATTAAAGCAGAAGTGGTGCTGGGACACAAATGTTGCTGCACTCCAGTGACAGCCATGTGCATCCCAAGCTACACAATGCATGTGTTATTTTAAAAGAATTATTACTTGTGTACAGAACAGACATGATATCATAAGAACTCTCAAAGAAGTCTTTGTTCATCAGAAATTATATAATTCAGCATACCATCTTGAAAACTATAGGCACCCAGACAGTTCTGGATCATTTTGTGAACAAGAAGTAATACAGGTGCTCTGAATGTAAAGCAGTAAATTAGACATAATATTGATTTCAAAGCTGGTAAATGGTTCGATGTGGTGGCTCAATTGACCAATCCTCTATCTGCAAGTGCTGGCATCATATGGGCACCAGGGCATGTCCCAACTGCTCACCTTTTGATCCAGCTCCCTGCTTATGGCCTGGGAAAACAATAGAAGTTGGCGCAAAATCTTGACCTTCTGTACCCATGTGAGAAACCCAAGGAGGCTGCTGGCTCCTGTCTTTGAACAGCCTTAGCGTCAACTAATACGGCCATTTGGGGAGTCAACAGTGGATGGAAGAACATCTTTCTCTTTGTCTCTCTGTCAATATGCCTTTCTAATAAAAAATAAGGGCAGGGAGCAGGTCATATTTCTATCCTCAAATGTTTCTCTGCCATCAGCGGAGTGGTCTTTGATCTCTTCCTCAAAAATGCTGCTTTAACAGAAATGTTAAGGGGGAAGTAATGTTTGCAAAACTCTGTCCCTGCTTCTGCAGCTCACCTCCTCAGATGCCTTGTTCTCTTGCACAACAGAAATTTGAAGACTGATTTCTCTGTACTGAACCAGAGCTTATTCCAAGGGTAAGTGTGTGTGGGTGTTTCAATTATTAAAAGGAAAAAACCCCTTGGTATAAAAATAAAAAGTACATCTATTTGTATTTAACTGATATATACACAAATAATACATATATACAAGTAAATTGATGGATTTTCATTGAGTTTATGAAAATTTTCCATGCAACTTTTATTGAGGAGCATTTAATTTTATATTAACAATCTCCACACTCTTACTTTGAAAGTTTAATTCAACATTCATCACATGCAATTTTTGTTCAATTACCTAAAGCCCTTGCTTATTAAAAGGGAAAAGATTCTATTATACTGAGAAAAATCCACCATAAACAAAAGAGTATGGACAGGGCTGTATTTTAAGATTTTCAGAGTTTTAGATTTTCACAGCTGCACCCACTTGGTGCAGGTAAACCAAGCTCAGGTGTACGTAGGAATGGATCAGTTAGCATTCTGACTAGCAGAAGCTCAAAGTACCAGGGCTGGTACGACTCAACTAGCAGCACGTGCTGAATGCTGCAATGCAGGAATAATTACGATGAAAGACGTCTCCAGTGCTTCAGCAAGGGTGACGAAATCACATCACTTTTTAAATTTAGCACAAAACAAGCTCTTGATGGAATAATCAATTAAAGCAAAATTTTGTTACTTATTTTTATACATGTATTGTCCTTAATGAGGATAACGTGGAAAAAAATACTGTGTTTTCATTTTGATTTGTGGAGTGGGTGGTAAGAGGCAGGCTGGGAGAATCCAAAAAAACAGTTCCTCCTACACTGTGAATGCAATACATTTAAAAGCCCAAGACTGACTTTTTGTTTTGTTCTAGATAATGCATTACCATGTTTGAACTTTCAAACAGATGAGCTTTTTCACAAAATCAAGCAGAATGAGAATACGATCAGGACCAGCATGACCAAGAAGTAGAAGAGGTGTGGAGATTAAGTTGTCCTGAGATGCACACTGCAACTGGGGAGGTCACGGGGCTCTCTGTGCTTCCTCCACAGAGCTGCATGCAGGCTTACCCGGTGGATTCTACACTCATCACTATAGGAACCTGCAGCACAATAAGCATGTGTGTACCTAAGCAAACAGAAAATAGTGGCATAAAAGATTAAAAAGAGTCACCTGTAGAGGACACTGCCCATGAATGAAGGGGAGTGGTGCTGTGTGATTTGTGTGTGATCAGTAAATCTACCAGCCTAGGAAGCGCCTGCATGCCACTGCAAGCCGCAGGTCCTGTCCAGGTAGATGCACTCAGCTTATTTCGCACACCTACTTTAAGAAGGAATTAGCATTAACATAGTAAAACTCTTATTTTACAACCTTGATGTTAATTTGACTCTGAACAGCCTAAAAATTGAACATATTGTCTAAAGTATTTCCCATCTTTATGTTGTCGTTCTTTAGGCTTTTTTCCTTTTGTAAATTTGTTTTCAACTTTTTTGTTAGAAACTGGAACACAAACATACCTCTTGTCCTCGTCTAGACAGAATAGGAACAGAAACATCACTGCCCTGCACCTCCACCCAGATCCCACCGGTGAGTCTTCAGCGACACTAACATGCAGGGTACTGTTATCTCCTGTGACAAGATTACATTCTCCTGGAAATTTGCTGAAGGACTTGAGCTTTTCTATTACAAAGCTACACGCACACGCACACACACACACTGGTGGATTACACTCTAGTGCTAAAATTTAAAAATAAAATACTAAATGCATAAGCCAGTAATAAAGTAAATCACTATCATTAACTATCACGCACTGTGCATAATTGTGTATATTGAACTTTTTTTTTGTAGTGTGGTCGATTTCATAACTCTGTCCTCATTTATCAGAGCCAGCTCTTACCAGTGCTGGAAGCCCTTAGGGATCTTTCTGTTCCAAAGTGTGTGCTTATCCATCAGTTTCTTCTTACCTGGGAACCCTGGAGTTGATCAAGCATCTTAGGGATTTTGCTACCAATAATAGCTGTCATCTAGTGCTCTGACATCAGATAAAGGGAGGGACTTTTTAACACTTAAAAACTTTTATTCCAAAGTATCACACCCTGTTATACACTAGGAACTCCTAGGACTAGAAACACATCTTGAAAACATGCCCTTTATTTTAGGTTCATTTTCTGGTTTCCTCTTGAAGAAGAGGTACTATTCCTCATAACCAAGTCCTCGAACAATCCCATTCCAGATAAGTCATTTGCTCACATTCAAAAATAGGGTTGAGTGGCACTTTGAACACCTTTCAAGATAGAGATGTGCACCTTTAAGTAGAGATGTGCAAACCAAATTTACTGTCTCCAGGTTACTTGGTTCAAGAGAGTCCATGCTAGTTATGACTAGAAAGGATTCAGCTTTAATTGCATGAATATATAGAAATTCTGATCAAAATGGAAGCAGCATATGAGAAGAGAAGGTGGCATTGGAGGAAGAGATCAGGGCAGTGAGGAGACATGAAAAGGAGGAGGGACGAAGAAAACAACTCACTGTGCGAGCCTCCTTTTCATGTCTTAAGGAGTGCATGGTGCTGGGAGATTGGCCTTTGAACCACCTTTCAAAATCACAATCCAGGGATGCTCAAGATGTTATTTAAACTGGGACAGTGTTTCTATATAAGCTACTCACACCCTGCTGTGCCCTTACATCATCTTGAGGTGACGGGTAACACCTAACTCAATGTAGTGTTATGTACCTAGTTATGATGTTGTGTTTTTAATGAACTAATGGTAAAGTCAAGTCTTCACATGTTCAATACAGCCATACATTTCTTTGAATATTTTTTTCTCTGTAGTTGGCTGAACCCGGTGATATGAGGAATCAACCACACAGATAACAAAAATATAGCCCAGGTGTTAGCCACTGTTTGTATCCCTTGACAGACAGACTAAGGAGCTATATCCCAAGCTTGGCTGACATTTTTTTTAAAGATTATTTATTTTTTATTGCAAAATCAGATATACAGAGAGGAGGAGAGACAGAGAGGAAGATCTTCATCCAATGATTCACTCTCCAAGTGAGCGCAACGGCCGTTGCTATACCGATCCGAAGCCAGGAGCCAGGAACTTCTCCCAGGTCTCCCACACAGGTGCAGAGTGCCAAGGCTTTGGGCCGTCCTCAGCTGCTTTCCCAGGCCACAAGCAGGGAGCTGGATGGGACGTGGAGCTGCCTGGATTAGAACCAGCGCCCATATGGTATCCCGGTGCATTCAAGGCAAGGACTTTAGAAGCTACACCACACCACCGGGCCCTTGGCTGACACTATTAACATGTAATTCCACTGTTACAGCCCATGTAAGAGTAATCAGAGAGAAATAAGGTTGAGAGCTTCATACTTTGCCACCTGCTGCTCACAGTCAACACAATTTAAAACAGAGCAAACATAACACTTCCCCAAATATTGTGATTTGAATTTTATAATTTTCAATACATTTACTTTTGAAAGCATGGAATCTCTCTTGTTTACTTAGTATAAATTTGTCTTGAATTGTTCTGTAGCAGATCTCCTACAACCCTATCTGTAAAATGTCATTTCTTATGGCATTCATGCCATTTCTTCTGACATTCTTGATCTCAGGTTGAAATGTCTTTGCCCAGTCAGACCTTTCTTACTTCATTTATACTTTACTAGGGCTATTAACTAAAGTGACAAGTTCTTAGCAAATGTCTACAAACTTGATTGTGAAGAAAATTATGATGGTGATGTGAGCCAGCATTCTGAAAATAACTCTAGTTTCCCCTCATAAGTGCCGAAATTCAACATGGGTGTCAGTGTGTGTACTGGCTGGCCACTTCTCATTCACCTCTTGGCTTGTGGACTGGGGAAGCAGTAGAGGATGACGCTAAGCCTTGGGACTCTGTACCTGCTTGGGAGACCCGGAACAAACTCCCTGCTCTTGGCTTCAGATCTGCTCAGCTCTGGCCCTTGTGGTCATTTGGGGAGTGAACCAGAGGATAGAAGATCTTTCTCTTTCTCTGTCTCCAAATCTGCCTTTACAATAAAAATAAATTAATCTTGAAAAAACAAACAGTTGCATTGTTTAGCACCAGCCTTAGTGCCCTAACAGAGGCTAAATGTCAAAGAATTGCCACTCAGCTACAAAGAGCGAATCATGAATATCTCACAGTGTAAGTTAAATAGGTCTGAATCCAAAAAATGATTGTTTTGAAAACTATTTTAATTATCATTGCTTCAAATAATTGTGACTATATTAAGTTGCATTGTTGTAATGATCACTTTATGAAACAGAAAAAAAAAATGCCTCCAGTCCTCCAATGAATGAAGCATTTTCTGTTTCCATGCATTTACGTACCCAGCCACTTTCAGGCCACTGCAATGCATCTTCTTCAAAGACTGAGTTCTCCAAATGTATACACTAATTAAATTTTTTTCTAGCCAACCCAATACTTGTGGCCAAGGTTCCAATTGGCCCCATCAACTGACCACCAATTAGAAGGTAGCCTGACAGTGACAAGACAGCCTCAGATGCACATCTGGGGAAGAACAAGTTGGTCTGGACTTTGCACCTTTCAGAAGTACAGTGACTGGCTCACACAGTAAAGCCCTGCAGAGTGGGCCCAGGGCAGCGAGGCAGGGGCCATCTCCATGCACAAGTACCTCTCCTTCCCAGAGCAGGTCATGTGTGCCTGATCAAGTCACACAGCTAAAAGCACTGAGTCAGTGTGTTAACAGAAGAGCCAAGGTCAACAGGGAAGGGTGGAAGATTGTGGTCATTTTTTAAATTCATTTTTATATTCACTGCAGATAATATTGTTAGAAAGATGAGTTAATTGATGATTTACTAGCATTACAATATTTGGAATTTGTGCTTGGTATCAGACACACACTTGCCAACATAAAAGGTATGTAGCCTACAAGCTAGAGTTTGAAGTTACGAGAATACCTTCTGAAATCCTCATATCATGTTAAAAGTGACAGTAGTGGCTTTGTAGATGATAGATTTCTTTATATTTTAACAGTTTCCTTTATTCAGGATTCTAGCTGTGATTTTAATATGTGTAAAAAGCAAACCCAAGGGGTGGAGCTGCCATCTCATTCTCTATCTGCAGTGTTGGGATCCCATATGGACACAAGTTTGAGTCCCGTCTGCTCTATTTCCACTCAGTTCCCCATTTACTGGCTTGGAAAGCAGTGGAATTCCTTGAGCTCCTGTATCCACATGGGAGGCCCAGGTAGGCTCCTGGTTCCTGGCTTCACATCAGCTCAGCTCTGGCCGCTGCGGCTGTTTGTAGAGTTAACCTGAGGATGTTAGGTTCATCCATCCATCCATCCATCCATCCATCTATCCTCTTTCTCCCTCTGCATGTGTCTGTCTGTCTCTCTCCTTCGTTTTGTGTAACTATTTCAAATAAAAGTAAAATAAATCTTTTAAAAAAGTTTTACCCAAGCTCGTGCATCTAGGGACGTTGTCTAAGTTTGCCAGAGAGAAATTGCATTATTGCCCAGTCAACTTCCTAATATCAAAGCAATTTTAAGATTTAAAAAGTGGATTTAGCAAGAAATAGTTCATATGATCCCCTTCCATTCTCATTGGCAAAAGACTGGTAAGGACAAATGAAGTGCACTGATTAACTACAGTTGCTCCAAGTTCCCAACGAGTGAAAGAAGGAAGGAGAAGCAGAGTGTTATGCTCTAAAATTCCACCAAGTTTTGACAAAAACACCCAATTTATACTGTTTCATTACAACATAGCAATGTGGGGAATTATATACCTATGAGCATGTGCGTGCGCCCCCCCCAAACAGGTACATACACATACACACACACACATCCATTTGGTATATACATAGACATATTCACCCATACAGGTGCATGTGTGTACACACACACACACACACACATCCCATATAGGTGCATATCTAAGTACACACACACACACACCCCATACAGGTGCATATCTAAGTATACACACATACACATCCCATATAGGTGCATATCTATGTACACACACACTCATACAGGTGCATATCTATGTACACACACACTCATACAGGTGCATACACACACATGAGTGTATGTTTTACAAGAAATACAAAAGAAGGACACATACTCAAAGGCACAGGTTATTTTTATCTCAGTATTAAATATCAAAGATAATCATTAGCAGGATGAAATGTAGTAGTAACTAAAGTGTGTTTTTCTGCTAAAGAGTGTTTATATTCAGAGTGGGATTGGTACTTTTTTGACAAGGTGAGGGATGCCATCTGACCTGGGGGTGAACGCACTTCTGGAGATGGTTATGTTCTAAAGCAGAGTCACCAGTTTCAAGACTTGGCCTCCAATTTCGGCTTTTTCTAATGTGTGAATTATAGGTGGCAGGTGACAGGACATATGGGGGACCAGGACTGAGTTTTAGGTCCTGGGTTGGACTGGTCTAGCTTATACCTGACCCAGGCTTGGCTTTTACAGCACATGGGGAATGAAACAAAAGTTAGGATATAGAACTATCTGCTGGTCTGACTGTCTCTCTCACACTCTGTGTGTGTGTGTGTGTGTGTGTGTGTCTGCATGTCAAATAAGTGGACAGGAATATGAAAACAAAAAACCCCTGAAACTCTGGTGAAAAACATTTGCATTCTTACAGATACAAATATTCTGATACTTACAATACTATATAGTGTTGGCCAATTATGCTATTTTTCTGCTTTGCAGCTTCCCTGTTTTTAGCTTCTCATCATGATGTTACTTAAGGGCAAGGCACAATTCTGAGGTCCTAAAACTGTTTTCCATTTTTAATTGCATGAACATGCTCTAATTCCCAATATAACTTTATTTTCAGTACAAGAGCCAACAACTCTTTAATTTAAATACAAATTAATTAAATGAAACCTGACTTAATTATTTAAGTATTCACTTGACACTGAATGAGGTTCATTTCAGAACATGGCTCAGTAAGAGAATGCAACAGGTCAAGCACTACCAGTTGAAATTTTCATTGGATTATATCTAACAATTTAACACCATCTACTGTTGTGCCTTTGTAATCCAAAATCAATAAAAATTTTGGAGTGTACTTCACAAAAATGAAACATCCCACAAAATAAACCTAGTCAACATTTTGATCTAGCAATTTTAGTAATTTTTTAATAGCTGAAAAACTGAATGCCTTGGACCAAAATTCTTCTATTGCTGCCAGCAAGTTCTCACACAGTCCACATAGTCATGACAATTTTCAATCTTTTTTTCATTAGGTTTTACAGCAGATGCCCTGTGCTACCTAAAAGAAATGTTCTTTTTATTATCTACTATGAAAAAGAAGTCTTCCAATAACAAATAACCTTTTGAAGTTTGAGATCATAAGACACCGTACTTACTTTTCTCTTGTGGGCAGTGAAAGCACTTATTTCCACCAGTTTCAAAAATATGTTTTGTACTTATTTTAAAACACTGGGCACCACCCACACAGTTGAAGTGCTCAGCTACTTAAAGCCTGTTAATGTCTGCAGGTTTCTGTGGTTTCCACATTACCGCCCCCCCCCCAAAAAAAAGCATGCAATGATTTTATAATTCACTTATCAAAGATAAATAAGGTTTATCTACAAGAATATATAAATAACAAAGAATTGCATCTGGAAACGTGCATGAAGTAGCAGAACCTGCTTTATATGCGTATTTCTATAAAGATTCATTGAATGACTGATTTGCACGTTAGAGTTGCAGACACACACACACACAGAGTGAGAGGGTCTCAACTACTTGGGCCATCTTCTGTTGCCTTCTAGGCACATTATCTAGGATCAGGGCCAGAAGAGATGCTGCCGGGACTCAAGGCAGTGCCCATTGGGGATGCTGGCTTTGTAGGTAGTGGCTGAACCTGCTAGGTCACAATGCCAGATATTGTGTGGTTGTTGTTTTTAACTTCACGATATCATTTCTAAACAGTATGACTTCAGTGATTCACTTCTGACTCTACAGAATCCAGAATGCCCAGCTACTTGAATTGGCACATGCGTCACATTTATTCAGTTATCCTTTGGGAATATGATTATCTTCCGGCATTACCAGAGTGTGGTGAATGGTATCTCAGCTCTTCGGCATATGTGCCTCAAAGACATACCTCTCCTCTGATTCTGTATGCAGGCCACTGTTTTATCCCTATAGCAAAATACATTTGGTAATAAAAATATTGTACAAAAGTTTTTTGAAAGCAACACATGAAGTAACTTACAATTCTTTTTATCTTAACACAAAATTGTGAGACACAAATCACAAGCCCTGTTTTACACATAAGGACACTGACATCCACAGGAGCAGACCAAGACAGCAAAGTGAACAAAATCACACAACTCAGTAACAAGCCCAATCACAGCTAACAGAATCTACATTCTTCCATGTCACTTCTCCTTCTCTACAAAATTACATGAATCTAAACACATGCATACTATATATGAGATGCCAAAATGATAATCTACATTTAACCTTAAGACATAGGATGACAGAGGGAGGGACTAAACTGAAAAAAAAAAATCCCCTACACTATCAGAAGTGAGGCAGTAATAAGAATGATCATGGCAGGAAGTACAACGAAGAAAATCAACACAAAGGTTGAAGCGTGGAAAAGAACTGACAAAACTTTATAAGTAGTCTTACTAGGCAAAGAAAGAGAAAAAGCTAAGATCCAAACAGTAATCTGACTTTACAGAATCAAGGAGGAATACTACTAAAAGAAATCAAAAGATAATGTGAAACTATGTGAACTGAGCAATTCACTGTAGTCAGGAACAAACCATAAACCAAACTTAAAAAAAAAAAAAAAAACCCACAAAAAACAGAAGACTGGAGTGTATCTAACAGATAAAGCGAATGGATTGACAAGGAAACACTGGATTGACAAGGTAAGTGCGTATATTTTCTTTGTTTTTATTTACACACGAGGATCACTTATTCTTGAGTTCCCCATGACGATGCTAAAAGCTACTGCAATGAGTATCTGATGTTACTGAATTTAACGTGTACTGTGATGATACTCAGACAGGCAAAGCCATCATCCCGGAGGCAATAGTTGTGAGAAGCAAGGTGCATGAAGAGCTGTGCAGAGGGAGTAGTTACAAGGCAGAGAATGGAGGAAAGAGTAGCATGCGGAACCAGCTGCGAGACATCCAATGACCCCTGAAGGTCTGGATAACCCACCTGCTCCACGGCAAGGACTCAGGACCATCAGAAGACAGGCTTCATCTTTCATAGGTTAACCCATCTCATGCTCTTCTCTGATCTGAAGTTTCTGATAAAGCATACAGTAATTTATCTTCCTAAAGGGAAGAAAGGCTAGAGAAGAAAACATAACTTTCTAAAACGGAGAACAGATTTCTACTGAAGGTTTTAGTACCCGAGTGTCTGGCCAGATGAGTTGCAAAGCCGACTCAGCTTTATGAAGCGCAAACAGCACAGTAACAGTGACCACTAAAACGTGAAGTTTAAGAATGTAACCACTAAACAGAGAGTTCCTATAGCTTAGAACAGGGTAACTAGAGGTTGGGATACGAGGAGACTGGATGGTAGGTAGCAAACAGAGAGTAAGTCCTAGCATGGCACGGCACAGCAAGGCACCTAGGGTCCACAGGGATCCATTATTGTACACTGACAGGAGATGGGAGAACATCTAAAACAATAGAGATGAAAAACCAGTTGCCTGCCCTGAACAGTGCATGCTATAACTATTTGTTGAAATACTAACCTGTAGCTCATTAAAACACATAGCTTATGCATGCTGAATTGCTTTAAATGTATAAAAACTATGTAGATGCGTCTATGTCCTGGCTGTGGCATTTGGGCGTTTCTGACGAGTGATGATGAATATAAATTGTTTTCTGCTAATAATGTGATTCATAGGAGGGTATTCCTCCAAGAGCTGGATCACAATTCCAAGAAGAATCAATGAGTCAGGAGGAATTTATTATTTTAGTGCAAACTGATCTGTTGGCAATAGCAAGTGTATGCACTTAATAATGCCACAAGTGATCTAAGTAAAATGGATTCTGACCACTTGATTTCCTTATACACATCATTTTGCCACATGCTGAAGTTTGCTCTAGATTTTGACTTTTCTGTTGACCTGATTAGCTTAACTCAGTTTAAATCTTACTTATTTATTCATTACTTTTTACTGTCAATTTCCCAAAAGGATTGCAGGCGAGCTTAATTTAAATGGCCTAAAGAGGACCTCAGCCTTGCTCCTGCTATGAATGCTCAAATCACTGACAGTTTTACATAGGGCAGCCTTATCGGAGCTCAACGACTCTGCATTTTGAAGTGGGATTTGTATTATTCATCTTGAAATGTTTTGTCTGCCTATCTACTTATAATTTGATGCTTTTTTTGGACTCTTGCATTTCTATCTCAGCATATCAGTATTTCTTATTTCTTACTTGTTCAAATGCTCCCAGTTATACTACCACAATGAAAAAAAAAGTTAATTCAGATTTAAACACATTTTTAAAGATTTATTTTTTTATTAAAAAGGCAGATATACAGAGAGGAGGAGAGACAGAGAGGAAGATCTTCCGTCCGATGATTCATTCCCCAAGTGAGCGCAATGGCCTATCCGAAGCCGGGAACCAGGAACTTCTTCCAGGTCTCCCACGTGGGTGCAGGGTCCCAAGGCTTTGGGCTGTCCTCGAATGCTTTCCCAGGCCACAAGCAGGGAGAGGGATGGGAAGTGGAGCTGCCAGGATTAGAACTGGCGCCCATATGGTATCCTGGTGCGTTCAAGGCGAGGACTTTAGCCACTAGGCCATGGCGCCGGGCCCAAGATTTAAACACTTTTAAAGTACATGGTCTCTAATCAACTATTGTGCAATCACTGAAATATCTGATCTATATTATTTAATGGGAAGACGATTTTTTGGAAAAATAAGAAAAAATACATAGTATTCAAGACAGCATCTAAAGTAAGTTATCAACTGTAAAAGCCATCCCTTTGAATTTAGAAAGTTGAAAGTTTCAGAAACCCCATTTGTATAATGTTGTGATACGGTTCTCAAATTTTACCGCATTTGGAATCTCTCACAAATGTTAAAATGTAGATTCCTTACAACATCTGAACCCCAGAATGAAGAGCTGGTTTGAGTTGTACCTGCTCTACTCCGGATCTACCTTCCTGCTAGTACCTGAAAAGGAAGTGGAGACCACCCGCTGTCTGGTCCCCTGCAACCCGTGTGCGAGCCTGGTCTGGCTGCTGGCCTTTGGCTTTGTCCTGGCCCAACACTGGCTGTGGTGGCCATTTGTCTCCGCATCTTTAATCCTTTAAGACTCTGCCTGCCTTTCAAAATAAATATGTAAAAACACAGAAAACTAAATATATCTTTCCTAAAAGTAAAGCATTGTGGATTTGCATTAGAGCTTAGAATGTTTTTTTCCCAGGAAGATAATGCTAATGCTACTGGCTTAAGCATCACAGTTGGAGAGCCACTGATAAAAATAATCTCAAGGTTTGCAAAAATTGTGTATTGTTATTATCTCTTAGATGATAAAAGGTAAGAATTCTAAATTTCATTCTCTGTTGTCCCAACTATATGCACGTTGTTTTCAAGTAAATCCATTACTAGTGACTAAACTTATTTAACATTTAAAATGCTAAATACAAAACATTTTGCTTTCATGACATCTTCTATACAGAGAAAGAAAAGTTCGGTTTGTCAAGACAGATTCTGTTTATTTTGTTGTGCCTATTTTAAGAACTGGAATTTATTTTATGAGATAAGCCATATCAGCTGACAGTAGGTAAATTAAAAACGTAATATAGTAATATATTATAAAACCAAATGTTTATACTTCCTCAACACATCCATAAGTAATCATTTTCAATTTGAATGTTTATCAGCACAAATGTTTGAGTGTGTGTGTTTTGTGTACATTCATATGCCAGATATATATTCATATATGCAATACTTAAGTATTTTTAAAAATGCTTGTATTTAGCCACAGCATGTTTTAATTATATTCTCTTGCTAAAACTATATCATTTGTAAACTGCTATACAGATAAACTATCCTAACAGGTATTAAGATTCTGCAGGTGTTTGACATTAGCACTTAGGGTGCTGCTTAGCTGCCTGCAGTCCACACTGCAGTGTCTGGGCTCACTTCCTCTCTAAAACTGATCCCAGTTTCCCACCAGTGTGACTGATGCGTGCCCTGAAACCTAAGAGGTGATGGCCCAAGTGATGCAGGCCTTGCTGTTCATCTGGGACAGCCAGAAAGAATTCCTAGCTCCTGGGCGGCTGGACCCACCTCCGCTTCTCAGGAATTTCAGCTCCTGTTACCATCACTGTCTCCATTCTTAAATACATAAACAAACAAACAAAGTGTTTAAGTTCTGTCTTTAAGCATCAGCTTTTGGCTATCACTATTTGTATTACAATGAAAATTTTAGGACATTCAATTTATATCCCTAGGCTACGCAAGAGCGGCTATCAAATCTTGCAGCTCTGAACAATTAGTTAACCCAGAACTTGGCAGAACCCGTGAAACTCTGCAAATCAAAACATGCATTTCTAGTGAGATCTTGAGATTCGGTGTGGGGATTTCAGTTCTTCCTCCTCAGACTCCAAAGGACAGATCAAGCGCCTGGCACCTAAAGCCACGTGTTTCTGACCATGGATCTTGTCTGGTTCTCATCAGGAACAAGTCATTCAGCAAGAACTGCTGATTCATGGCATTCACTCAGCCAGATGATCCCCAACCCTTGAGGATTTAGAATTTATCTGTAATTACAACTTTGTTTTGTTTTTCTTTTGCTTCATTTACTTCCTGGCAAAACCCTTGCATTTCTCTAACAAAACATAATTATTTATGGGAAAATCTCTTCTGTTTCAAACGCCCCGTTCTCATCCCACCCCTTCTCCTTTGACAGTTGCTGAGGTGGACAGTGGTCCTCTTGGAGATCTAGCCCATTTCATTACAGCAAAGACAGTTCTGCAAAGTCTCAAGACTGAGGAAGAGACTTCAAGACCAGCCTTATGGTCTCAGGTCTTGGATACCAGCCCTTTGACAGTGCCTAGGAAGCAGCAGGCACAGCATCAACTGCTAACAAACACAAACATCACATCACAATGCTGAGATTTCATACATGTTTTACCTTGGGCAGTAACTATGTTCATTTCTAAAAAGTGATTATCTCGGCTCAGCCCCAGCTGTTGTGGTCACAGGGAGTGAATCAGCGGATGAAAGATTTTTCCATCTCTTCTCTCTCTGTATACCTGACTTTCCAATTAAAAAAAAGACATTAAAAAATGATAATCTATAACTAGATTTAAAAGGCTCCTGAATTCCTGTTGGATTTTTTCCCCAAAAATACCATCACTCTCTAAATTTTGACTAATGAATCATGCCAACTATCATGTAACCTTGTTTGCGGAAGCGATCCCCCACACAGAATGATGTAATATGTGAGCAGGTCTTCATCTAAGGTAGTCATTCAGAATCCCTCTAAAGTTTGTCCTCTATCATCTTTGCTTTCTTAAATCTCCAGTTTGCACCTTGAGATCTCATACCCAGATACATATATTTTTTTAAGATCAGAGATGTAGGACTGATGGCTTTGTTTAACAGCTCCCTTTGTTCCTGATTTGAATTTCATTTTCAAGACTGTCTCTGCTTCTCTACTTCAGCGCACCCACTGGGCAAGGGGTTTGATCAACATTTTGCCTAAAGGGCTTTTTTTTAAAATTTTCATATATTCGAGAGAGAAAAAGGAAAAAATCACTCTCATCTTTTGGTAGAATCCCCCAATGTCCACTATTCTCGAAGCACACCCAGGACTGAACTGGGATTTCAATCTAGAGTCACCCAAATGGGTGTGGCTGAAATCAGTTACTTGGATCACTGCCTGCTGCTGTCTTCCAGGCTTATGTTAGCAAGCAGCTGACATCAAGGACCAAAGCAGGGCGACAAATTCAGAAATTCAGCTATGCAATGCGGGCATCTTAATTGGCATGTTAACCACTGTGCCTAACATCTGCACAAGGCTAAAGAATCTTGATCTTTCACACAGCTCAGAGCAGCCTTAACTTTCAATTAGCCTAAGAGCTAGTTCATTTTCATGTCACTCTTAATTTGTTAATTTACAAATTATTTGTTTCCAAAACAAAATTTGAAGTACTTTACAGAAAACACATATTTAAAGCTATTAAATAATACAGGCATGATGAATCGGAATGTATGGTCCTTCCTCAAGCTAATCTACTATACATATACCTTACTTTATCTCTTCCACATGCAAAATCCATATGAACATAAGAGGTCTGATGCATGGACAAGAGTGAGATAATGATTGGCATGTGGTATAGTAAGTTAAGCTGCAACTTGTAATGTCAGCATGTTACTCCAGCTAGAGTCCTGGACACTCCACTTCCAGTTCAGCTCCATGCTAATGTGCCTATGAAACTTGAGTAAGATGGTCCAAGTACCCAGGAGTGAGCCCTGCACAGTTCTACTCTCTTGGTTTCATGCTGGCCTGGGTATATTTTGGGGGAGTAACCCTTGGATGGCAGCTCGCTCTCTCCCTCTGGCTGTCTCCTGGAAGCTCTTTTGAATACATTAACAAATATTTTTAAAGGAAAAGGTAGACTTAAAATAAAAACGAAAGGATTATTGTAACATAAATTCAATGTGATTTTTTTGTACTTAATATTTTAATGATTATTTATAGAAAAAGATTAGGAACAATTTATATGTGTTGATATTTCTGGATCTGATCCTTCTGTCGTAAAATATGTTCTGTTATTGGCATCAGGCTTGAAAATATTGCCTAGCCACATTAAGTCACACCATTCAAAAACAAAATGTTCACTTCAGTATTCCAATTTCAACTTCAGCAGCGAAGATGACTTTGTCATTTTCAGAATAAACGTAGATTTCCAATGGCTTGCATTCCTATTTTCCCATAATCCATTCAAAAGCATTCAAATATTAAAACTAAATAACTTTTAAACTCTACTTAAGTTTTAGAGCACTGATACCAGCAGGAAATTAAAGCAGAATAAATGCATTGACAAAATGCCATCACTGGAGTTTTAATGGAAATTATTTCATTTTCTTCCTACAGGAAGCCTAAGTGACATCTAACATTTTAGACTTTCCGCCTGCAATTTATGAGTTACCACACAAAGTAATCTTTCTTAATTATGCACAAAGTAATCTGTTTTAATTCTTTTCAAAATGTTTACAAAGTATAAACTTGTAAAGTTACTCTTTTTACTTTCTTTACTGGGTAAATGTTGATCATTGTTGCACCTTCCTGAGACAAACACAATTAATATTCATCACATGAAGTCAGTGGGAGTACAGAGAATTCAGCAAGGTCTGTTTGCTGACATTCAGTCAAGCAGTAATTACATAATTTCAATATCCATAAATTGTGACTATTCACATTAGCTAAAGAGCACCATGTCTGAGTTTCAGAGAGGGACTAGACTTTTTCGGAGACATTAGTAATCTTGTTTATGGAACAAATGGCATCCAGAACTTTCAGAAGACAGCTGAATATTATGCTGCATTATTATTTACTTATTTCAAATAGTTGTGCATTCGAAGGGAGAATAAAGGGTGTTTTCTACCAACTCCTTAACTACAACAAGGATAATAGGCTAATGTAGTGGGAAAAATGGCATTTCTAATTAGTCACTTGGGCTCTTAATCATAAGCAAGTAGAGAAAACAATACTCATACTTCTTAAATATTTGCAGCAGTCTCTCTGCTGGTGCGGGGTTTCCTAGTGGAACTAAGGACTTCTTTCTCACAGGAGCATATTCACATACCTGTGGGAAAATTAGACAAAACCATCCATGTGCTAGTATTTTTATT
The DNA here is from genome assembly GCF_030435755.1 of Ochotona princeps. Taxonomy (NCBI): domain Eukaryota; kingdom Metazoa; phylum Chordata; class Mammalia; order Lagomorpha; family Ochotonidae; genus Ochotona; species Ochotona princeps. The sequence continues at coordinate 5,697,481 of NC_080851.1, forward strand.
GCAATCAAAGGGCTATGTTTGGAGTTTTTACGAAGGCATTTTCTGTGGGCTTTGAAAATCCATTTCCTAACTTTACAAATGTATTTTCTGTGGGCTCTGAAAATCTATTTTCTGACTTTGGTTGTACAGTGCTGGGAGAAAATTACATATCTATATTTATACAGGGCCTATTTTGGGTACAAGCAGATGTACGCTCAAAATGCTGTTTAGCCATCAACTATCTGTCTGCTGTTGGGCAAATTAAGACACCCTCTCAGTGTCTCATATGTGGTTCAAGGATAATGGACTATTTATCCCTACCTCAAAACCATTGGAGAAATCCTGTTTCTCATGTGCAGTTCAGGGATAATGGAATAGCCATCCCTCTCCCATAACCAATGGAAGGCATATGAAAGCACCACTCGGTCCATACAGGTAATGCAATATGTTACTATTATCACACTTTGAACTGTGGAAATTGCCAAAAATTAGGAATACTCTAATAAGGTTAAGTAGACAAAAGAAATACAAATGTAGAAGATTACATACGCGTGTTTGCTTTCATTGCAACATCTAAACATTTTTGACTATCATCCCATTCAACTACAAAAATCAAACTGATGAGTTATGAGCATAATGAATTCAGGATTGTGTTTATATGTGGAAGAATAAGTGTCAGAACAGGAAAAGAACACGCAAAATTCATAAACGGTTGCCAACCTTTGGTCTGTCTTCAGCAGAGGCAACTAGAATATTGGCCATGATTGTGATTCTGTTTACCTGAGTTCTCTGAAAACTACAAAACAAATACGGGCAAGTTGCTGTGAGAAGGGCGATAAAACACGACTGAAATGGAGATGGGAAGACATTTTTAAGTCTGCATTATGAAAGGGTATATTCAACATGATATCTAAGCTGTAAGATGCTGGTGAAATCTTTTCACAACTGCCTAGTGAGAATGCTGCAGGTGACTGTTCTTTGGCGAGAAAAGGACAGGCCAGTTGTCTGCATGTTCAGAGTCTGCCCAGCTCCAGGCTAATCAACCCCTGGGCGATTAACTGCCTGTGTCCGAAAAGCTTAAAAACAGAACCATGCTCTACTCAAGATCTTTGTCTTAAAACAAACTTTTTTCAATAACTATGATTCACTTCCTTAAATCCCTCTCTGCCTAACAAGTCAAAGAAATGACTGCACCAAAAATAGGATTCTTTCTAAGAACAACATGATTTTACTCAACTTCTTTATTTCAATCTCTGCTGTTCTTTCTAAACTATCTGAATCATGGCACCGCAGCAATTACCAAAAGGTAATTTGCAGCCACTCTAATTGCTGGCTAGCATATATACTAAAAACAAAGGATCTCCAACTCCTAACCAGTCTTGTTTTGATGCTTACTGTACAGCATCTCTTCATCCCTGGCACTACTGACACTGGAGCTTTTTCTGGGCCTCCCCAGAAAAAAAATGGGTGGCAGCAACCCCTGCATCTTCAGCTTGTTTCCCAGGAGCATCAGCAGGGAGTAGTGCAAATGACATGACTCCGACCAGCACTATTTGGCGTGCTGGCATTGCAAGCAGCAGCTTAACCAGTTACACAACACCGGCCCTAGTTAGGAAATCTTGAATGCAGAGAGATCACTCAGCCCTCTAGATGATTCACTGCCTCCCTCCCCGAACCCCTGATCTCAGTTTTCAGCATTAATCTGAACCACCCACAATCTTGGTGGTCTACTTAGGCTAAAGCGCAGCAAACTGAGAAAAGATTTGGTCCTTGGCAGTTAGTTCTCGGTCAGCTCGCTTCATTGGTTGCTCTCGGTCATTTTTTCTCCCTCTTGCCCAGTGTATCATTTGGCATATTATGTAACTACTGTTCATAAAGGATTATGGTGACTTTTTTTAAAATCAAGTAGCAAGTGAATGCAAGTTTCTATCAGTGGAAAACATTATTTCACAAAGCAAGAGCAAACTTTTTAAGGAATTACGACAAAAATAAAAAGCAAAAGTAAGAAAATGTCGTGAAATATTAGGACATTTTTTATTTAAAAGAGAACTATCGAGATCTACAATAGCCAGGACTGAAGCACATGTGAACACACGCTAAAGGGCAAAGGAAACAAAATAGTGCACAGATAAAACAAATACTTCTAGAGACAAAGTGCCTGAATACCTATGGCATTTAAGACAATAATTGCTACATAGAGATGGTAGCAGATTAAGGACATTAGAGTTCAAAAATGAACAGCTATAAAACAGCTCAAGTGGAGAAGTGACATTGCACAAGACTAGAGGAGTATGAACCAGACAGCGAAGCACAGACTGAGGGAGCAGCTAGGGCAGCAGCCAGATGTGGAGTGGGTGTCCAGAATCCAGGCTGCAGCCAGATGTGGAGTGGGTGTCCAGAATCCAGGCTGCAGCAAGGGTGACAGGTGTTGGCATGGTCGGCACATGGCGCAGACAGCACACGTTAGCTCGGAAAGGCAGCGCTGCTGTGCAAGTCAGAGGATTTGGGGCTTTTTCAGCCCTGGGAACTAGGAAGGGGGTGACTGATACTGTGCCAATGCAGAAGACCGCAGCAGAGAGCACCGCACGATTAGGTATCGTCTACTATATGCATAAAACTCTTAGACTGAATTTGCATTGATAAATGTATTTTTATGAAGATCATTTTGAGCAACTGCTCATCTGCTTGCAGTCCATTTCATGTTAAGTATATGCACTCTTGCTAAATAAATGCCTATCTACAATTTGGATTTTAATCATTAATTTTCTAGAAGTGCACTAACAGATTATCAAGAAAACAATTTCTAAAAAGGATAAAATGCATTCACAAATATTAAGGTTTTATATTCAAACACTACAACAATAATACCAACTCACTCACTTTACAATTCTAATCCTTAAAAAAGTTAATTCTGTTCATGAAGTTGAACTCTTGGGATCATTACTCCTTATTTGAAAATCTGTTTCTATAGCAGTTTTTCTTGTAAAAAATTGCACTAGAATATTGTTTTTAAGTAATCCTTATAATAAATTCAGTGATTTTTATGGTTCTTACTTTTCCCAGATAATGGTACAATTACTCATGCTATTTTATACTGAACTATCTGATAATGAAAGGATGAATTTACCCTAAAATTAACTTAGGCACAAAACATGGTTTATTCTAAGTGTACACATATTTATTAAAAATAATAATCAACTTTTCAGTAGTATCACAACCATAAGTAATTTGTCACCAAACCAGAATGAAGTATTTTAAAGATAATCTCTAGATTTAGAATGATTACATAAACCTAATCTCTCTTTAAGTTTCTTTCTGTTTACAATCTGAATCCCTCTGTATCTTCTCTCCATAACAGATCTATGACTTCCAAATCACTGCATTACTGGCTTCCTTATTATCTCCATGCAGGTAGAATTACATTGTCATAATCCTCACTTTTGAAGGGTACAAAGGCGAGCAGTAACTACTACGCAAAGGACCAGACAATGCTCATCTCCCTCTTCAGTCCCCTCCTCTTTTCCCCTGGCTTCCCTACCTTCTCCTTCCAGGTAACTCACTCCTCTCCAGGCTCTCCTAAAGGACTGGATCTATAATTCTTGGGTGAACTGGCACCATCAGAAAGCATAAGGGGATTCCTCTTTTGTCTAAAAGAGAAAAGGACTGCGGCTTGGGAACAGGCTCCTAGGTTGAACACCAAGGGCTTCAGAACCCTAGAGGAGCCACACCTCCATGGATTTGTGTTTCCAAGAGGAATCAAGGCCTCTGACCAGGGAGATCACTTCCCACCTCTGGACTCCCTCCTGGAGATCCATTTGCTGAAGGACTCTGACCATGGGTGCACTGCTTCAGGAAGTCTATCTTCATCTCGGTCCACTTTGAAGAGCCCAGCAGAGCAGCCCACCACATCCCTCCGTGTCTGGTTTACCTCCACCATGTTCTTCTAAAGGTGAAGATGAGGAGAAAGAGAACCTACTCATTGTGATTTTCTTTTAACAGCAAGTATGTTTTAATTTTCATTTTTTAATTATTTTTGATGATAGTTTCACAGGTTGAGGGATTTTCCCTTCCATCTCCTGTATCCTCCCCACTATACCCCCATCACTGCTTTCCCCTAGAATCTTGCAACAGTCACAAGTCCATCATTCTGCCATTTCAGTGTATAATGACACTGTAGATACAGGCACTATTTTATAGGAAATCCAGTCCAGAACATCTTGCCTGTACAATGGATATATTATATATATAACATATATAACATTATGTATATATATACACACACAGAGAGAGACTGAAAGGTTTAAAGTAAACACTGATTTTACATTTCTTTTAATGTCTGTCTTACAGAGTCAAAGGGGAGCTTGCTATCTGCTGAGACCAAAAGTCACAAAGCCACCTAACAGAACCAACTTTTGGTTCTCCTCCTTCCTACAACATTGTCTTTGGCTATTCAGCAATCCTCACTGAAATGTTCTCTATTTACAAAATGTTATGATGAATTCTAAGCTTATAATGCAGCAAAAACATGTTGATCATAACAGATTTTTAGACAAATTAGAAACTAAGTAGAACTCAATCAAAATGACAGAAGTTACATCAATTTATGGGGATGGGCTTGTGTAATTATAGAAACTGGCATAGGATACTTGAAAACTCTATCCTTAATGAAAGATATTCAAAATATCTTTTCCTATGGGGTAGGTATCTTCATGTAGTAATCACTTACATCCTATAGTGGAGTACAAATTTGATTCCTGGGTGCTCTGCTTCCAATACAACACTTGGTAAGACAGTGGATGATGATCAAATAAGTGAGTTCTCCCCACTCAAATGGAAGACCTGCGTGGAGTTCCGAGCTCTGACTTTGGCCTGGCCCAGGCCCACAAGCATTTGGGCAGTGACCTAGCGACTGGAAGACGTGTCTTTCCCTCTCCATCTTCCCTCCTTTCTCTCCCTCTCCCTTTCTCCCTCTGTCTCTCTACCTCTAAAATTAGTAAATATGTAAATCTTTTAAAAGTATCTTCTTCCAAACTAGGATTCTCAAACCTTGCCTGACTGCCAAGGAAACCAACTTCACGTGGGGATTCTGTAGGTCAGTACTTTCTCCTATTAGATCAAAAGTCAAAACAACACTCATAAGTCATTTTACTAAAATACATGAAACATTGAAGGGTTACAAAAGTTTTAGAGAGCCCAGATACACTCCATTAGTAACCATGGACATAGCAATCTCAGCTTCTGTCCTTATGGTCACAGAAATACTCAACTCTTCTGTTGTCAAGGTTGAGAAATCCCCCTAGGTTTGGAATTTAGAGAAAACAATCGGCACTGAGGCACTGCTCATCATTGGATCAGCACATGCTTCTCCTCAGCCTTTTCTTCCTGGTAGCCTTTGCTCTAGCCCCTTGCAAAAGACTCAGGAATGAGCTGTGAATCAATACATCCACCAACTTGAAAGTAGCCGCTCGCAGATCATTCCATGAAAATTTATTAGTTCTTCCATCACTATAATATCAAAACTGATATTTGAAGCATCTATTGTCAGGACAAAGGAAAATAGGGACAGTATTATTCAGTGTCAACAACAAATACGAAATTGATAATGTGTATCAAAATAGATGTCATGATAGCAGTTCCCTGAGGGAAGTAGTGGGGATACTGTAAAGTATGGAATTTGAGGTTGGAAATGTATAGTGGTACAATGTTAAACTTAATTACATTCTGATAGTAAATAATCTACATTGTTAGTGTATGTTTTAGTCATCCAAAATAATTTAGCTTATAGCCAGGCAGATTAAAAAAACACACTAAGAAAAAGTAGTATCTCATTTTTAAATAGCAGACTAGTTTATACATTTTTTCTAGTTAATAATCTAAATGGAAAAGGTTGCAACCCAAATATATAAATTTATTAAGAGAATAGTGAGAATTCTCAAGTAATTCACAAGGGGGTAGGATTTCTTAACAGTAAAACAGGCAAGGATACAATTAGGACTCAGGAATAATTGGGACCAGGAAATTAATCATGTCGGGTAATTTGTATAACCTATGTTCTGTTCACATTCCCCATAAGTGTCCACATTAATTTTTGTCACTGTGTTCAATCTTCATGACACAAAAATTAACTGAATCAAATTCCAACTTTCCATACTCCAAAGCAACTATGCATGAATGAGTGAACATTTCCGACCAATATTTGCTGTCCGATACTGAAGAAGGATGCTCAGTCACTTAATTTTCAACTAATGTTCAACTATGGGCAAATGATAGTGGTCATTAAAACAGAGCCTAGTGAAAATGTAGAATTTCTAACAGGAATTGAAATGTTGAAATTGTAATAGGAGTCAGTTTAAAAGAATGTTGGAGTTTTGTCCACAGAAGAGTTAATGTGCATGGGTCAATTATGAGGCATAGCAATAGTTAACTTGCATATATAGCAAAACTACCAATAACATCCTTACTCAAGATTAGATTCCGCTATTTTCTAGATGGGGGATTTTAATTCAGTCATATAATAAAAACTCTATCACTAAACTCTTCCCTAACAAATCTTACTTGGTGATTAAGGTAAAATGCAAGAATGTGAAAGTTCTTTTAGGATGCACCATAAACTTGAGCTATTTCATCCTATCTTTACTAATATTTATATTATTACTGTTAGGTATGTAGCATGATTATATGCTTATGGGCAAACTTTTCAAACAGGGCAAAACAACTAAGCCTTGATTATGGAGCACTGCTCAGTGCAACCAAGCCACAGGTACTTACAGGACACAGGTGTGGCTTCCTTAAGCACATTCACATTTTGAGAAAGCAAACTTAGGGTTAAACTTCAACAGTACTTGAGTTGCTCTAACTTCAGGATTAAAAGACAACTTCCTGAATCAAAAGTACGTTCAAAGAACAATTGATATTTGAGTTCAATATTGTGTCTGCTGGGGGAAAATTAAAATTTGGTTGACAGACAACTGTTTTGCAAGCAGTAACTGAACAAGCTATGCTGGGTGGGAGGCTCCTGGGAAGCAGTGCAATTCAGGCAAAGATCTCCCATGTACTCAGCCCACTTCCCAAATGCCTAGAAGCAGCTGGGGTTGATCAGGTGGAAGTCACGCCAGCAACCAAGGCTAGGATATCTACATGGACAGTAAGAGGCCAAGCATTTGAGCCACTGCCTATTACTTCACGGGTTCACATTCGCAGCGTACTGGAATCAGAAATGGAGTCAGGGTTTGAACCTAAACACTCAACTCCTCACACCAAATACATGCCACTGAAGCTTAAGTTTTAATTAAAGGTTCTGAATTTATTGTAAAGCCTTAGACGACTGTTTTATACTTCTTTGGGGGCACTTAAGAAACTTCTGTATTATTAACCTGAAATCTCAAAACAACTTGATACTAATGGATCTTTAAAGAAAGATGATGGCTAGCTTTAAACATTACACTTGTAAGGAGTTACACAATACTCAAAATCTCCATTAGATAATGTGGTTGTTTTACACTGTGTATGAAACTAAAATATATATGAGTCATTTAATATAACCTGAAAATCACATTATTTGCTTTGAAGTTTACATCTAAAAAAACTTGACACAATGATTGCTACTTTTTAAATAATATTAGCTGGAAGCAAAACTCATAACATACATAACAAAAAAAGGGAAAAAAAACAAACAAAAAAAACCCCTAGCAAATTGGTTTATACACATAAAAATGATGACAACAATACGAACTCCAACAAAGGCTGTAACTGATTTACCATTTCTAGGTGTGTACTTATTCACTAAAGTTATGCTGAAGTTTAATTGGAGTTCAAAAACTCCAGTTCTAACAAAGGCATTACTTGTACCTTTTATAATAGTGATGAATTAAAAACTTCATTTACATGATGTAAAATGCCAACATGTCTAGATAAAGGATTATTAAAATAATCTTTTCTCAGTTCTTGGTTTTGCAACCATTCAATCAGCGTAATTTTTTAAAGTTATTAAATATCTATTGTATGGTAGTAATCAAATTTTCAGAAATCCTTTTTATTTTTTTTTTGAAATTCAGTGTTAGAAGGAAAAGGATAGATAGTGGCTAAATTTTCACAGACAATGCTTATCTTTTCTGTTCCCAAAATTGCTTGGGAGAATTGGAATAGAACAGCTCTGATAAAGTAATTTAACTACTTGGAGTATTTGTTTGCAAGTACATTCCAGGAATTGGTCTCCTTTCAATTCTGGTTCAGAGGTCTAGAAAGAATTCACACAGAGGCCACACAATAAAAACTAATTATGATAAGAGATAATAAAATCATTATAAACATTAACTTCAATAATCTTCTAAATGCTCAATATTTCTTTAAAAAGATGAAAATATGTTCTGCTACATAGGACCAACCCTAGTGGTTCTTCCATTATATTAGCACTAAAGATCAAAAGTGGCACAGAAAATCCATCACTTAACTCAGATCAGAGCAGCTCAAAAGCCAGTTCACAACAATTTAATAAAATCAGGCAAAGGCACTGATCATAAATTTTACCATTCATTTAACAGTTTTAAGATGCAACTTTACAATCATAACACAAATCAGTGCTTAGCAAATTCTCAGTTCAAATATGTCTAGCAAAATGTGGGTTGTTTTTCCCACAACTGGCCCCACCTGGGAACAGCTTCAATATGGCATAGCATATCCCAGCCATGGGATGATACCCAGCCAAAATGAGGGAAAATGATGTGCTTGAAACTGTATGTGAATCTTAAAGGCATAAAGTGAAAATCTTTCTAAAGAGTAAATTTCTGCATTATTCTTCTGTATGACACCCTTCACAAGGGTAATCTGAGGAGAAAGAAATACAAATCGGTGACTGCCAAAGAACTGGAGATGCGCATCGAGACAGCACAAGGATTTGCAAATGAAGGTGCTATGTGGTAATAACCTGTGCTTGGGCTACAAAATAATAGAATAAGACACTCAAACGCAGGGGTTACCTGTGTGGCATTTATTAAAATATCAAATATACTGCAGGGAAAAGATGGCATAGTAAATGTGACAATGAAGCTGACCATATTACAAATCTCTTAATCTGAACAGGGTGGCAAACAGAAAAGCTGGTCTTTGTTCTTGGTGAAAAAATATCTCGGAAAATACACATCTGCATCCCAAAAAGAGCTGCATGCAAGCACTGGACTCCAGTTGAAAATTTTATTTTGAGTATGATTTAAGAATTTTGAAACTGCTTTATTCTGATCACAGGGTGAAAATAATTAGTGGATGAACACAAAGAAGGACAAAGAAGTTTCTCATTAGAAGAGAAGTTACAGACAAGGGACAAGTTTAGAATGAATGTGGGGCACTGTAACTTCTTGTTGAGGCATTCGTGAAGACAGCCATATATTTCAAGATACATGTTCAGAAGGAAAAATAAAAATTGGTGCATGTGCATGTATGCCTAAGTTTGTAGAATTTATATGTATTCATTTCTTGCCTCAGTCTACTAAGAAAGGTGTAATGTCATGACAGCACGGCAAGAATAAGCTTAGCTTCTCCTAACAGCCCCACTGTTATGAGACAGAGCAGTCATGAGCAAACCATGCTCTCAGAACTAGTCTCATCTGCCACAGGGCAACAAAAGGGCTTCGCTGCCAGAGTAGTCAGAGTGCCAGAAAGGAAGACAGTGCTTGGAAACAAAACAAAAAAACACAGAGAATACGTTGAATATAATGAAAGGGCACAGACACCGGCACAAGGAGCTCCCAACGGCTCGAGCTGGAACTATTCTACCAAGAAAAGAAATGCAAGCAACACTGGATTTCAAGCCAAACAGCAATACCTTTTCCTGGAACAAGTATTGCCATATGCAAAGAATAACATACAAAGAAAATCAGCATCTATGGATGCTAACGCTGGGAGAAATTTGAAGCCTAAACAGGACATTATCATTGTAACAAATTAGCTCTCTCCCTCAAAACACTCAGGAATTACAAAGTTAAGTAATTTTGCATTAGGAAAATCCTGAAAGATCACTTTTTGGCCTAAGGATCTTGGCTAACATAGCATGGAAAACTCATCCTCGTATCCTTTTGTAGGAACCAAGGAGAAAGACATATTGCCTCTTGGAGATGGTTCCCATTAATGCATGGCCTCTATCCATCTTACCAGGAAAAAACTACACACAAACTTGCTAACATTCTATGAAATATCTTCTGGCACTCTTCTGAAAAGAACCAATGTAAAGAGGAACAAAGGAAGACCATGCTAAATTGGAGTGTATTTGGACAAGACACCAGAAAGCAATGCAGATAGTGTGGGTTGGATCCTGGAGTAGAAGAGGAAACTTGATAGAAAAATTGGTGAAATCCAAATACTTTCCATATTTAGTTACTAGAATAAGGCTGATTCCATAGTTATAATAATTATCCCAATATGTAATACTAACACAAAACTAAAAGAAGTGAAAAGTATACAGGAAATCCCTATACTCTACGTAACCCTGCCATAGTCAAAATTTACATTAAAAGTTTTAAGCCACTCTTGCTGCACATGAATGTGTTTTTGTGTGTCCTACACACAAACCTACAGTTTAGGTTAAATGAAACACTTTGGATTCTACTTTTCACTTATGCACGTGTAGTGTGTGTGTGTGTGTGTGTGCGCACATTGTGTGTGTTTCTGTGTCCAGAGTCAACTAGATAGGAAATGTACATTTTTTTCCAATTAATTGTAATATTTGTCAGAATAATATATTGCTTGTTTCCATTTGCTTCTCTCAATGATAATGTTGTCATGGATAAAGAATATCTATCCTTAGTCCAACATGCATGACGTTCCAGACATTTCATGTCCAGGATTTTAAATACGGAGGCTAGAGCTTCTTTGTCGCATTAATCAAGAGGCTGTTTGGATGACACGTACACTCCAGTCAATTATATCCCACAAAATCCGACGCTTGCAAAAAAGGAGACAGTACCAAGTACCTGAATATTAATTCTGGCTGTCACAAAATATGTTACCTAATCCCACCTTTAACTCAAATTGGAGGGGGCGTGCAGTGGGGGCTAGAGCCATGAAAAAAATCACTAAAATTATTAAAAATATTTAGTGTAAATCCTTGCTGAGTACTGAACTAGCCACTAGTATCTCAGACTTGTCGAACCCTTATCTTAAACACCTCCCAGGAAATGTACTAATTACATTATCAGAATATATCTTAAGCCCAAGCACAATTTGCAATACAAGTTAAGATGAATAACTTAAGGTGTGCAGTGTTTGTTCTATATTATGAAAAATTCAGGATCAGACAATGTGGCCAAGTGGGTTATGTCACCATTGAAGTCTCCCACATCCCATGAGCACTAACTCAAACTCTTGGTACTTGCTCTAGGCTTGCGATTAAACTCCCTGTCAATGTATCTTAAAGGTAGTAGATGACAACCAATATTGGAGTTGCTGCCATCTATGTGGGAGACCTGGGTAGAGTTTCTCGTTTCTGGTCAGACTGTCCTGCACCTCGCTGGTGAGAAATATTTGACGAATGGACCATGGCTGGGATCCCTCTCTGTTTTTCCTTCCACTTTCAAATATATATTTTTTAATTTTCACACTAAATCCCTATGTAAGTATGTGATACAAGTTTTACCTAATTTGTTTACTTCAATATATATTTACTGAATATGTCATGCTGTATTATGTAACATTATTAGGTAAACACTTGTAAGGGCTGAAGTTTCAACATTGCTAATGGTAGGTAGACATGTCCTCTAGAGTATTAGTAAAATAATTTAGATGAACTAAAAACTACACAATCATAAATGTGATGCAAGAGGAGAATGAGTCATTAGGAAATCACCAAAATATCACTCTGTACTTGTATCAGTACAAATGTAACAGCCAATATAGTCTGTTTTGTTAAGTCTATGCGTAATTTTGTATGATCGATTTACAGAGGTACGCCACACTCGTGGAGGATTAACATGTTTACCCAATACAAATCTCCACGAAGCTTCTGCCTCCTGTGTTTTCATTGGGGTTTAATTAGAGGTCATTGAATAGTTGACCATCTTCCTGAACTGGATCTCCAGCTTCCCCCCACCCCTTCCCCCAGAGTGGGTCTTTCTCAAAGCCCCACACCTGAATTACACGGTTGGTCAGGCCCTCCAGTCACCAGCCCACTCAGTCTACTTCCTAGCTCTGTGGTGACACCGAGTGTCAGAACCAGGTATGAAATCCATTCTTTTTTAAAATTGCCCAACAGGCAACGCCCATGGATGTCTGCGTACTCTGTGTATTCCTCCAGATGACGAGGGGCACACACATCTCTACACATCTCACACGACTCACAACCTCACTGAAAGTTAGCAGGAGGGGTTGGCATACATCAGAGCGACTAAAATGTTATGTTTAAACCAAGCATTGCAAACAATCATGAATTTGTAAAGTACTTCTCTTTGGTCATAATCTCCTAACATAATTTATTTTTGTTCAAAATGTGTTTCACCAATTCTCATTAACTGTATGCTGAAAATTCGGAAGTGTTTAATTTCAATGGGCAAAATACCCAAAACAGAGAAAATCATATTAGGTTTTCTTGATTGGGAGGCTCAACCAAATGATATAAACTTCATATTACCATTTTCTTTATTGACAGCAACAAGGATAGAAAATAATTTCTGCTACTTTAAATTGCAGTTTTTGTAAGCTGTTCAAAATGTAAGAAAGCCCAAGGAGACTGATTTCTAAATATTCAGAAGTTCTTAACATTCTTCTGAATTTGGCCTCTGAAGAATAATTAAAATAAAACTATGTCATGTTTTATGCCTCTGAGATTCATTTCTTTGATAATCTTTTCTGTTACTTTGTGATATTTGATGGCCATTGTTATTTCAACTCTTTTCCCTTGAATAATGCCAGATCATGGTTGTTAGATTGTTCAGACTCTCTTTTCTTTGAAGAGGTGCTTGTTAGCAGTATCCCAGATTTACTGTTCTTACTCCAGATGATTTAAAACCTAAGTGTTCTCATTTCCATAATCTCAAACACTTGGACCAAATTTCTTCACATGATCTGAGTTATGTATTCTCTCCAATGACTCCTTTCAACTCTATTATTTTGCATTCAGAAACAATCTTTTCATATTTCTAAGTTTCTCCAACTATTGAAGTTAAATATTTGATTCTAGACTCTTCCATAAAAGCGTACATTTTTATAGATGCAGATGATAGTTTTCAGTTTTCGCACTTCCCAACTTTCACAGAATGAGCAAGTATGATTATTTTCCCACCTTAATATATTTCCATTCCTAGTGGTTTTTCAAAAGAAGGATACAGCATAATTAACCTTAAGATCACCTCACTTCAAGGCATCATGTACTTTCATGTCTATTTTCAATTTTTTTTTTTTGTAATTTGGCTTTCAATTTTAGGCCTTAAATTGTAATGAAATTCCAATAATCCCCTTTTATGTAACTTCCTTCCAAAACTTTAGTAAAACTTTAGTAAAAGTTCCTGGTCACTAAGCCTTTTTCCCTTGAAAGTTGGAAACATGCTTATTAACCCTCTTGGAGAAACACCTCTGTAGCAGCCACCTCACAGCAGCCATGAAGGTACACTGCAAGGTGCTTTTGGATAATAAAACAGTCTGGATACAGCTTCTATTCATTTAAATTTCTGGAAGGACGTAACACTACTCCTTAGTACAGATTTCAGAGAGGTGGGGGCAGGGCAAGACAGCAATGGTCCAAATCTACTGTCACTGGCATAGACTATGAAAACTTTTGAGTAGTGGACAAAACATGAATTTTTCACTGGTTGACTTCCAACTCAAATCATACAAAATGGCCCCAGCCGTAATGTCCACTGAAGAAGCAGTGAGCAAATCACACAGTGTCAAGGCAAGTTATAAGGCAGGGAACTTACGGAGCCTTGGGTCTGTTAGTTGGATATAAATAACTCTGTCCAATTGGTCTGCTTTCTTCATTTTTATGTTCCCTCATCTCATCCTAACTTGGCTGTTCAAGGGCAGTGTGCATCCCCTCTCACACATGCATCTTCTAAGTGGCTCAAGAGCACAACTCCCAGTGATGAATGGGGGTGAGGCATGCTACCCCTAACAAACATGCAACATCCTTATGTAGAGGACACGGTCAGCGGTCCACCAAAGCAGCAACGACCAAACACTGGTCAACTAAGTGACTTCTGGTTACATTTATTTTACAAGTAAAAGTTACACCAGGGATCCCCACATCCCATACCTCCAGTTTCCTACTAATGTCCCTGGGAGAAGCAGTAAGAGCCTAATTATTTGGATCCCAACCACCCACATGGGGGATCTGAAGGGAGTCCCTGGCCGCTACTGCATCCTGGCCTAGCCCTGGCTGTTGTGGCCATTTCTAGTGAAAAAGTTTTGTTACTCCCTCTCTTTGACACTTTGTCTTGCAAATAAGTAAATTAATCCTTAAAAATAAAAAAAAAAATCAGACACCAAAAAGAGTGGGCACTGATATCAGGGCCCAAGTTGAGACTTCCATGGTAGCCCCTCCCCAGAGTCACTCTCTCTCTCTCTGCCCCCCTCCCCCCTCATACTTCTCTCTCCGTTTCTTTACTCTGCACCCTCACTCCTTTCTCTCCACCTCCCTAAAGTCACTGTAAGTTCAAACATTGTTTTGGTGACTTCCTACTGAGTTTTCAGAAATACCATCAGCCCTCCAGACAAAAGATCTGCCATTTCTGCTGTTCCCTAGCTTGATTATCTCTCATGGAGGGAGGAGGATGGACTAGCCAGTACATGTTTAGGGACTCCAGAATTCCATAATCAGTCTTAGGGCAGCTGACAGCATATCCTGTATTCCAAAAGCTTTGCAGGGATGGATGAAAAGTGAGCCAAACTTTCAAATCTCTTCCCTGGACTCTACAATGTCTGTGTTAAAACCCTTGAACTCTACTCAAGAAAAAAGTACAAGTAATAAAACTTGAGAATACTTTCAAAGTTACTATTGTGCCATGTTGCAAAATTGTGAATTAAACTTTCAATAAGTGGTAATAATTTAGTTATTTTATATGATTGTCTACATTTGCAAATATTATATATTAAAATATGACATATTATAAAAACAAACCAAAATGTTTATTTGCACAAATTGACAGTTTGAGATTATCTTCATTAAAATATGTACCTGAAATTATTGTGCGGAAGTTATTTGCAACTTAATTTCTAGAAAAATATCATGTGTAATTATAGAACAAATTTTTTATTACTGCTTAATAGCGATTTTTGCATTCCTCATTTTTGTACTTGTTTATCATTCTACAATCAGCATCAGGAACCAGAAAACGTTTATTAACTTACACATACTTAGGAAACGCCTTAAGTAGCCACATATAAAAGTTCTTGAATATTAGGAGGACTAATAGCAATTTAGAATCAAACTACAGGTTTTAATGTATAACTAAATTATAGCATCATTACTATAAATGTGGAACTCCTAAATGAATTAAGAGAAATTTTTAAATAAAGGATTTTTGTTTTTATATTCAACAGACCTCTTTTGTTAAAACAAGAGGAAAAGTTAACAAAAATTATGGTTTGTTTATCTTAAGGGAATTAAACATGTAGAGTAAATTAAACTGAATTGGTATTGGAGAAAAACAAGACCAATTTCTAATCATTCTATTTCAAGAGACTAGACTTAGTTAATTCCAATAATTTAAGGGGAGAGTGTTTACTCAAATTCTCATTACCAGTTCTCCCCAAGACAGAAGCCACATGTGTCCTTCCTTAAAAAAAACCCCACCAAGCAAAGGGGGCTTAAGTTCACATTTAACCACAGCGTCCAAAGCTACTTTCCCAGGAACCACTGGAAAGGTTTATTGCACTTTTTCATTTTTCAATTTTTTTTCTATATTTAAAGGGAAGTATAATTCGCCTTTGTCTTGATAACACTGCTGAATGATGCTATTACAAATAATACCTAAATTCTAGCCACCTCTATTTTAGAGGAGTACCTAGATAATCCCCATCAAAATATTTATGAAATCACAATGGGATTAATCTGAAACTGCTAGAAACTGGAAATCCACCAAAATAAATTCTGTAATAAAACAGAGGATAGGTTTTCAGGAAAAAAAAACACTGGAGGTGTGGTGTGATAGGAATACATGATAAGTATTATCATTAGTGATAACAGGCAAGCTTTCTTCTGAGCTTTGATCCTTGCCTTGGTATCTACAATACCCAGAGCAGGGTCACGAGTGGGCATGCCGCCTCTGCTTGGACCAACAGGGGAGAATGCTCGCCAAGGAGGACTGGCTGTTCTGGAGCAGCAGAAACGCAGCTCTGAAGAGAGATGAGCGAGGCAGGGCTCCGAGGCCAGGACTTGCTCCGCCTGTGCTCAGCACCCAATTGTCTTCTCACACGTTATGCTTCAAGGGGGAAGATGTGGATGGGATATAGCTTATTGCTGTAAACAAAAGGCAAATTTTTTTCTAAAATGAGATTCATAATAAACTCTGATACACACTTTAGCAAGATATTGTATTTATGAATATGGCAAGACTTTCCATATAAACTGATTCATCTTCTAAACAGAAACACTGAACTCTTCAAACAGAATTTCTTTTTCAATTATTGAACTGAATTCTTATTATCTTTCTTTTCTGTTTGGAGAAAGAACAAGCCTAGAGGCATAGCAAAGATAGCTGTGACTGAATATGAAACTTGAAATAAAATTCGGATACAGATTTTCAACACTATGCACACATCATAAAATATGATTTCCCTGAAGTATGTCACTGAAATGCAGATCCAAATCCAGGTGTTTTCCAGATCAATTTTAGATTCAAATTAATTCTGCCTTTAAAACTCATTTTCTGTATTCAAATTCTGTATTCTTGTCAACACAAAGTGGTAAATATACAGAATTTCACTACAATTATTTCTACTTACTAATAATGAAATTGATTACTACACTACATTTTTCTGTTTCCGAAAATAAGTTGAAGGTCATAAAAACTTTTAGTTTAATGAAGAGCCGACCCAGAAGCACATAAGGGATAGGGTGACAGGATCCTGTCACCTAACAGAAGACTTCAAACACTTACTCAAAGGTTGGAAGCAAAGCAAGCAGCACAACACTTTAGGCCAAGTTCAAAGGAAAGTACCTGAGCCTGTGGACACGCTGAGACAGTCATGGACAACCAGCAGTCCTCAGAGCCCATATAAAGAGAGGAGGAAGAGTGCTGGGAGGACAGATCCACCCTCACCTATTATACAGTGGCCACTCAGCAACCCTAGGGCTTTCCCCACCACACTGAGGTCACTCAAGTCATCTCCTTTCTTGCCACTGAGATGAACAAGAAGCTTCCAACCCTTTTCCTCCTCCTTCCCTCACCAGGGACACAAGTCACTTACCCCTCCCCTCTAGGGTCCTCTCCATCCCTCCTAGAGGCTCACATGGGTTTGTAATCCCCATTCCCTCACCTTACCAATGAACATTTTAAAAACTAACGACTATGCTATGGAATGAATAAATTTTAAAAATTTTAAGGAAATACAAGTATCAGAAAGTATTTCTTAATTTCAGTGTCAGCCATTAGATTAAATAGAACAATTGCAGCCACCAACATGTGCATAAACTAATTGGGGTGCTGTACGGTGCCGGATCCTGTATTGGCAAACACACGCAACAATCAGATCTGGGATAACCTCAGATTAAGTTTCTTTGGGATCCCCCCAGCTGAACTGCTGGACTTAGAACCCCAACCATGGAGAGAATTCCAAGTTTCATGGTCTGACCATAGAGTGCAAGTATCAGAGCTAAGACTAACATATTTTTAATGTTTGAGCCAATGTAACCATGGCATGTGTTTATGAAGCACACTGCCCTCTTTGCAGGGGTTCAAAGTTCAAATTAGATGATTGACTCCTGATGCTGTCCTCTACAGACAGTTCCTGTGGTGACCAATGTTGTACTGGTCATTTCACATCACTCTAGAGGAAGTTAGAACTTTCTCAACACAAAGAACTAGTTGTTCCTGTTCAAGCCCAGGACCTGGGGCACATTGAGGTCTGTCCTCAGAATTAAAGAATAGTAACAAGGAACTCATAAAATGTGTGAATTCATACACATCACACTTTACAAAATTTTGTTGCAAGTTCCAACTCCTTCTCAATGTTGATTTCCTCTTGTCTATTCTCCAGAGCCTCTATGTATTTTTGCCGTTTCTGATGATTTCTATTTTTTAAGTTTATATTTGTGATCTTTTAGAACTTTCTCTTGATAGAGTTACTTGGACAAACTGAAAGAAAAGTTCAATTGTATGCCTTCTAAATTTTATTCCTAACACTGAGGAGAGTATTATTCCCCGGATGAAGATGCAAAGCCCTTACCAGTAATCTTGCAAATAGCCCAACACACACTGCAGCTTTTGTGACCAACAGTTGGTGATGAAAGGAGAAAATGTTTAATCTTCATTTGAACAGACCCCTCTTTGCCCATTTCTTGATTTGTGCATTCGTTTGTAAACCATTAATCATGAACACACTTTGTGTCTAGTTATGGAATTATAACACGCATCCTTCTAGGGCTTATGAGTCACAAGAGATAGTGGGTGAAATTATAGAACATCTAAATTAGGCACACTGAAACGTTCATGTGAATGATAGTGGTGTCCAGAGGGTTTTCCTTGCGAATACAGACTAGTACAATTCTAATAGTGTGTGGGGGGTGCAATACTAAGAAAAGCCATAAAGGAGAGGGACTGAGTTAAATGAATGGAAATCTGGAGGCCAACTGGGGAAATCACATAACAAATATGTTTTAACTAAGAGAAATAGAGGCCTCTAGGAATCCCAATTTCAGTGTCTGGAATGCCTTAACCAAGAGTAGAGAGGAGGACTTGAAGACAAAGATGGCAAAAAGGAGGCCCAGGCCTGTTCACATGGTGTATAAAAAAAACAACCTTATACAATAAATGACCTCCAAAGGGGTTCAAACATGGGAGAACCACTGTAGGTCTCAGACACAGGATCCAACCAGCTACTGTACTCACAGTGGGTTTATGTAAAAAGGCTTGGGGG
This sequence comes from Ochotona princeps, assembly GCF_030435755.1. Classification (NCBI taxonomy): domain Eukaryota; kingdom Metazoa; phylum Chordata; class Mammalia; order Lagomorpha; family Ochotonidae; genus Ochotona; species Ochotona princeps. Next base: position 5,716,516 of record NC_080851.1, read on the forward strand.
AAGTCAAGCCTTTCTGTGTGGGGCTATGACACAGAAATGGGAAGAAAGCTCTCCTACACATATATTCACAAAGGAAACCTCTCAACTTTGTAAGACGGATTATGTGTAGGGCAAAAGTGGAAGGGTCAAAATTAACTCTAAAACACCTGGCTTAGGAACTGGCTTGGGGATATGCCACAGAATAGTAAGATGTATCAGGCTTGAGAGAGGAATCTTAGAGTTCACTTTCAGATAGCTCAGTCTGAGAGTTCCCATGAGGCATCCAAACAGAGAGACTGATGGCTAGCCACGTATACAACCTGACGTATGAGTAACAAGGAAGTGTCTTCACTTGGCAGTAATGGGACAGATGTTTAAATACTCAATATTCAAAGGCATAAAAGTAGATGCTGGACCAGAGTCCAAAGGAAGACCAGTTCAGTGCACCTGGCCTTCCAACAGTAACCCATGGCAGCCCTTGAATTACTTCTGCTTAGTTCTAACACTATGTCAGACGAAACACCAAAACCACACCACCCAGGAATAATCTGAACGAAAGAGTGAGATTACCCAGTGATTTATGTAATACATGAAAATGTAACAATAAGGCTAAGATCAAATAATCCTTCTAGCTAATAATTTAGTCACTTTAGAACTATTTGTAAAATAAGACGAAGGATTGTAGCAACAATTTCTCATGCAATAGAGTTGTCTATTTATCAAGAAGTATTATATAACCCTTCATTTCTAAATTATATAAGCACTGACTTTGAAACTTGAAAGATGCTTTGCTGAATGATCTTTTGTGAAAGATTTTTAAAAAGATTCAAAACTGTGAGACAGTTAAAGAAAATGTGTGAACTCAGATTTTTCATAACATATTCCTGACCATTTTTGTCAGTATTAGGGTGGAAAGGGAAAGGAACTCTTGTTCTGATTTCAGAAGAAATAATCCATGACTCTGCACGTGAAAACATCGACTAAACTTCCAACACTCATGCTTGGATTCCTAATGTTCCCTTTAATGTACTAGATTGAAAGATTCTGCTCTGGAATATTTTATCTTTGGCTATCAAGACAAATTTCTTCAGAAAAAAATATTTTTAATATATATAGATGTTTTCGTGTTTTATATTCCAGGAAAACATCCCACCTTTGTAAGGAATATCATTCCACACACTGTTAGATTGTAACTCCAGGAAGTCACTAGACATCACTACCAGGTAGTAACTGTCAAACCACACATGCACACACACACGACAGGTCCCATTTAGTGAACTAGAATCTTAAAAAGATAGAATATTCTGACTTTTGTTAAACAAAAGTATTCTTTAACATGTATTTATGTATTTGAACGTCTGAAATTCTTGACTGAGCTCTCCATAATGGATTTTCTTTGTCGTGTCCATACTCTCGTCAGTCACCGGTAACACAGGCAAGCATCAACTACAACCACAGCAGCAAAGGAGAACTCTTCCTGCTTGTCTCCAGCTTGCCTCCCCTTGTCCACAGGTTGCTCCTACAGCAGGGTATGCAATGCCGCTCTTTCACAGCCATGCCAAGTACAAGTAAGTGCACAGCATTTAGCTGGGTACCTTCTTGTCTTCACGCTATCATTCCAGCTTTTGCCTGAAGAAACATCTAAACTCAATACAGTTTGTTACTTATGTTTCTATAGACTTAGCCTTTTTAATGATTGAATAGTATACTGAATTTCAAACAAGGATGTGTTTTTCAATATTATTAGCTGTGTTATGGGACCTCAGAAGCATATGGTCATTTCTCATGATTTGGTAATTTGTATCACTCACAGCATTTGCTTCGTTCCCAAAGAATCATGGTTTATTTCCATGTTGGCAAATGCTGTATCACAGACACTGCCCAGTGTCAGCTGGGGCAGAGAACAACCATGAGGTGTGACTCTAATATCTCTCACACAGTTCTTTTAAAGTAATACAAATATCTGTGCTTTACAGTCAGAATAACTGAGAATGATAAAATGTAAACAATTTATAAAATGTATGTAATAGAGCTCATAGAAAGGAACAATATAGTTTGGAACTACACTTCATGTTTTGCCTTTTTGTCTTTTCCGATTTGTTGATCTTTAATGATGCTGCCGTTTGTGGTTTACTGCCATTATTCTGATTGCTTTCATCTAATCCTGGTATTTGTATTGCAAGTGCATTTTCAAAGCTTAACATTGCCCTCATTCTCTTTCTCTCTCTCTTGCTCGCGTGCACGCGTGTGTGTGTATTTGTGTGTGTGTGTGCACGCGCTGGACGAGGGACACAGTGACAGAGCAAGGGGGCAGGCAAAGAAGTGTGGAGAGAGAACTGGTCCCTCAATGGCCTTCATTTGTCATGAGTTTCCCCAATGCCAGCAAAATTTACATACCACTTTGACTTATCGATCATGTTTATTTTGTTAAAACAACATTTTTAATCCATTTGTAGCTTTTTTTTTGTTCTAATAATATGTGTTTTTCAGGAACTTGCTGATGTACCCTTGTGTTTACAGAGAAACAAAAATGTTGCTGTTGTTACCCTGAGTCAATGCTTTCTATTCTTTCATTATAACTGAACTGTTTTGAATGTTATTGTTACCAAGTTTCTTCTGTGATTAAAATGTGTTATAATGTATTTAAAGCTCATTTCTGCTCTATTAGGTAAAAAAAAGATCACATTCAGAATGGGAAATTAACAGAGGTGAGAGAAACAACACAGGAAAAAAAGAACACAACACCTGAAAGACAAATATTTTTTAAAAGTAAAGAAAGATTTACATTTATTTAGAAGAATTTACCTTTCTACCGGAATTTCTAGCATTCCAATTGTCCTCTATTAATATTTTATACAGAGTACTTTGAAGAGTATGCAAAATTGTACATTATGAAAAACTATGCATAAATTTCAACAGTTTCTATACTAAAATAAACATCAGTAGTTCTCCATTTTTTCCATGAACATTTTTTTTTTTTTTGATTTATTCATTTTATTACAGCCAGATATACAGAGAGGAGGAGAGACAGAGAGGAAGATCTTCCGTCCGATGATTCACTCCCCAAGTGTGCCGCAACGGGCCGGTGCGCGCCGATCCGATGCCGGGAACCTGGAACCTCTTCCAGGTCTCCCACGTGGGTGCAGGGTCCCAAAGCATTGGGCTGTCCTCAACTGCTTTCCCAGGCCACAAGCAGGGAGCTGGATGGGAAGTGGAGCTGCCGGGATTAGAACCGGCGCCCATATGGGATCCCGGGGCTTTCAAGGTGAGGACTTTAGCCGCTAGACCACGCCGCCGGGCCCAATGAACATTTTTAAGTTCCTTTACAGGTAAACATTGTGGAATAACAATCTAAATGACTAACGCATTCACATTTTATTTTTCATTGTGAGAACATCTAAAATTTATTCTTTAACAGTACTGAAGCGGGATCATACTGGTTTATGATTCCCAGACTCATTTAGGCCTTAACATGCTCAGTAATTCTGTTTACATCCTTCTGGAAGATTCCCATGGTTCGACATTTCATCTTTTTAACTTCACTGGGTTTCTGTTACAGTCAGGAGTGAAGTCGGTTATCAGGGGTTTCCTCAACATTCACTTTGCATATGTATTCACAGTCCTACAGTATTTCATTTCAATTTAGTTGTTATAGATCCCTGATACCTAATAAAATTTCAGAATGATCATTGGTATACATTCTCCAGGATTCATGCTTGATAGAGTAATGCATTTACCAAGCAGTTGCACTTTTAGGTCATGGGCAAAGCACAACTTTAGCTTTATAAGGTAGTTAGCATTAAACTGTTTCCTGAGGTAGTTGAACCAATTTGAATTTTCACAAGCAGGCACTGAATGATTATTTTGCTTTTCATCTCTCCTCATTAACTCTGCTTCTCACAAGTCTGAATGTTACCAACATGAAGCATGTGAAATCATCTCACTTCCTTTAAGAATAAAACATAACGTGTGATCATTCAATGTGGCATCTTAAATGTACACCTATGTCACAGATGGACTCGATTGCCCACTGGGCACTGGGCAAGTGTGAATATGCTTGGATGCTTTGTGTGTACACACCTTGACACAGACAGACAGGTGTCAAAGAAACATAGCTAAACTCACTGCATGAAGAAGTAGTCCTTCAAACAGCAGTAAGCAAAATCTGACTTTGACTACAACAATTCATAACTAACAAATATAGAAAAATATTTCCTTAAGCTATCTGATTTTCCAAATTAGATTTCTTAAAATATTTTTCTATTTTTGTCAATGTTTGCATTGTTTATTGTAGTTTCTTTAAATGAGACCGTGAAGTCAATGAGTTTTAATTATGTCTAATGGGACATCATACTTGTGCTTGTAGGAAACACATTTTATGGATCATAACAAAATTGTTTAACATGCACATTAAATTTATTATACAGGTATGGCTTATATTTTTTTAGATTGCATTTTATTTCCTCAACTAGGAAGATAATCAACAATACAAAAGTCTAAAAAACTGAAGAGGCTGCTTCAAAGTGAAAGTCCCAGATACCCAGGATGAAATAGTTGCTCTAAGTGAGTTACATATAGCATTGAGTGAAGAGTTTCATTTCTAGTTATATGCTGTGTAAAACTTAAGCCATTCTTCATGAATCCCTAGCTTCTGATTCCTTTGTAGTAAAAGTGGCTACAGACACTTGAAAAACAATAACAAAATCCTACTGTTTCTTCCATGTAAAGACATAGGAGTTATACAAAGACAGCTCTTTGCAATTGCAGGCCTGCTAAGTTGTAATAGAAAAAAATCAACTAATTTCCTTATGAACAAGCTGGAGAAAGGTTAGCATGAATTAACATATTCTGAAAACATGCTCAAATAAATATTGTCACTTTCATCAAGCATTAATGTGAAAGATTTTAGCTATAAACTCATTGAATGGAGAACCACGTGCCGGCAAGAGTTTCTATTTTCAACATAAAAATCAGAAGGAAAAAATATATACAATACATCCCTATCAGCATAAAGGATGAACTTTAAGTTCAAAAACTTGGCTTTGCTCTTAGAAGGTAAATCACCTGCTAAAAATAATAGTCTTCAGATGCATAATTTGTAAAAGCAGTAGAACTTAAAGAATTTAAAATAGAAGCTGAGCTCTTAGTGCTTTTTATGGTAAGTATTTCCTATTTTTGTGAAAAGAGCAGCTGATCTTTATCAATTAAAGCACTACTGGATTTTTATTTTTCATAGGAATATTTCATTTTTTGTAAATTTAAATACATACTAAAATACATGATTTCTTTGACACTAGATTTCTAAATAAGATTTTATGACAGTACAGAAAGAAAGATACAGTTCAGTAGGCATCTATACTTCCAAATAAAAGATGGTCTCCGAATTAAACTGTTAAATATATCTTGACAATAGGATGCTGGACTCTCCACCATTGTCTATACCCAAAATGTCATTATACACTTAAACAGAATTATGAACTTGTGACTGTTGCAGAAGGACTACATTATTGTAACATAGGGGCAAATAATGGAGGGGAGGGGAAGGGAGGGGAGCGGAGAGGAGTTGGGGAGCAGGAGGGAGGAATCTCTGAGCCTATGGAACTGTATCTTGAAAAAAAATCTTATAAATGGAGCAAAAGCTACTGAATTGTTACTCACATCGCTATACTATGTACCTCCTTTGAAAAGTATAAAAATATTTAATTTTTTTCTTTTATTTGAAAAGCAGATTGGAGAAAGAATCAGGTAGACTGAGAGAGATGGAAAGAGATCTATAATTTTGTGTCTCTCTTCAATTAATGCAAGCAGCAGCCCGGGTTGGGTCCAGGAGCCTGACACCCAATCTGGTTCATCTACATTAGGGATCAGGACTTGTGTGCATTAGCCAACATCTGCTGCATCACTGAGTATGTATTAATCAGAAGCAGGATCTGGACCTGGAACCTAGGAAATGCATCATGGGATGGCAATGTCCCAAGTGGCAGTTCCACAGTTGGGATGACCTTCAACTCCTAACTCATCCATTTAGAGTTCTTAGAATGCTCAAAATTGTGCAACCATCACTGAATAGGTATATAACAATTTTCTTTATTTTTGAATATGTTGGGTAGTGTGGTAGCTTTAGTTTTTTTTTTTTTGGAGAAAGTTCTATATTGTTTCCATAATTACAGTACACATTTATAGGACTACCAGGAATATGTCAGGACCGCCTTTAATCCACACCCTCACCAACACTTGTTATCTTTTTGTCTTTCTGTTAACAGCTATTCCAAGAGATGTGAGATAATTCTCTATACTTGAATTTCCTGATAAGTGATGTGACGTGTTCTTTACATACTTCCTGTCATTATATACCTTCTTTTGAAAAACATATATTCAGACATATTATCCTTGCTTTTCCTGACCATTTACAGGTTTTTAATGTTTTTGAGAGGCAGACATACAGAGGGGGGGGGAGATATCATGTGCTGACACATTCATTAAATGTCTGATTTTGTTGCCAACATTTTTTTTCAAAGAAACCAAGAATAAACTATTTATCTTTATCCACATATATCCCTTCTACCGCTCCTTATCCCCTCTTCTGAAACCCAGGTGTCCATCTAGTTTCATCTCCTTATAGCTTGAAGAATTCTCTCTCTCATTTATTTATTGGTTGTGCTATGGGTTTGCTTGTGATGAATACTAGCAGCTTTTTTAAAAAAAAATATCTACTTATTTGAAAAGCAATGTTACAGAGGGAGTGGGTCAAAGATTTTCCCGTTCCCCAAAGGTTTCCATGCCATGGCCAGGGCTTCACCAATCCAAAGCTAGGATTCTGGAACTCCATCAGGCTCTCCCAGCTGGGCTCAGTACTTAGGCTGTCTTCTACTGCACTGGCAGACCCATGATGAGGAAGCTGCACTGGGAGAATAGCCAAGGACTTGAAATAAGCACTTCTATAAAGATGTCAGCCACCCAGAGGCTTTTAATTTCTGCGCCATAACACTGGCCCATCAGCTGTTCTGCTGTTGTTTTTAATTATTTTAATCTTAGTGTTGAAAGATATTTTAACTGAATACATAATTCTGGATTGGCAAGGATTTTACCTTTCTGTACAATCTGTTCTATGGACAGGGAACATTACAAAAGACAGTTTCCATACACAGGCAAGGAGACTTTCAGAGTGCCGTGGCTGGGGCCAATGTCCAATGACGCCACCTGGAGAAGAAATACCTGGGTGTTCTTGTGGGTGCTACAACACCCAGTGACTTTTTTTTATTTGGGATAAGGCTTTTTTTATTTTCTTTTTATCTAATTCACTTTGAGAATACTGACATTCAACACACCAATTATTTCTAAACTGGCATTAAATCTACAGTAAAATTAGAGATGGCTTCTACAAGTGTAGCTATCTCAACATGGAAGTGATTTTCATCATTAGTAGTATTTTAAAATCCAAATTCTTACAGTCTAATGTAAAAATGCATAGCTACTATTTATTATATAATCCAATTATCTTAAAGCAACCTGGGTTTAACAAACTCAATTTAAACTTGCATAAGAATGCTGCTAATTAACAGTCACTATTAATATTTCATTATGAATACCAATAAACCATTATTAGCATAGACAGTGATATTCTGTAAACATAGTCAATATAATTTATATTAATAAGCAATACAATAAGGTAGAACAGATGTAATCAACAGACTTTGAGACAGTCACAATAAACATCAAAAGTGGAATGTTTGAAGTCAGAATTTTACTGTATTAATTTCATATGTTAACCTCAAATCTCTGAATTTCATCCATTGATTAGTTAAGTGAGTCTTGCATCAGCGTAAACTATCATTGGATAAACACAGAGGGAAGGTTGAAACATACAAACAAAAGGATTATTCCATTGAAGTAGACAAACCAAAACCAGAGAAAGCTGTTATCACGATCTTACAAAGTAAAGTAAATACCTCAAAAGCCATTTGAGCATAGGGAAACATTTTGGATACAAAATTTTAAAGTGACTAATAAAATTTGTAAATCATATTTAAACATAAAGTAAGGGTTGGCAGTGGGGCACAGTGTGGTAAGTTACATCCTTTGACTAAAGCATCACGTGGGTGCTGGTTCATAGCCCAGCTGCTCCATTTTCAATCCAGCTCCATGATCACTGTACACTTTCTGCAGTGTTTTGAAATTGTTATTATGTAGTGTTACACTGATCATGATGTTATTTGAAATGGCTCAGGTGTTTCTTCACTAGGAAAATACTGGAATTTGAGCTATCTATATTTATTTGCTGTTATTTATACATGTATTAAGTTTAGTCCAAGGTTAAAATGATTCTTAATTATTCTAGGGAACTCTGGTTTCTCAGTTCAGTCTCTTACATTTAATTATGCGAACAGGTAGATTGATATAAGTGATCTTTTCAGAAATTATGCACCTGTTCTATCATCATGCAACTGGATTTTTGAACTTATATTGCTTCATCTAATTGATTCTAACATTTGATTTTATGCCCAATATATTCTTTTAAAAAAGTTTAATGCCTTACTTAGCAGTTACTTTATCACAGTCTAACTTCAAGTACAACTGTGTTTCATCTACGTTTTAACTAATTTGCTATGCACACTCAATTCTTCCTGCCTCACAAACTTAATTTTATTCTTATTACATGTTTTAGTTTTATCTGTGCTCTTATAGATCCAAGCTACAGAAATGACAACTTCACTTTAGAGAGACAACTATTTTTACATGCAATAAAATTAAGAAAAAGTAGGAAGGTTCTAATGTTCCATTTTTCTAACTCTCTTCTCTTCCAGTTTTATTTCTTTATGAAGTTTCAGGTTTCTGTTATCTTCTTTGTATTGCTCAAGATCTTGTATATATTTTTTTTTTTGGTGACCGTCTCACTGTCTTAAACATCATCTATTTCCCTTGGGTCACAAGTGGTTTACGCATCACAGGGCAAAATATGCCTGATTTGATCATTTTTCTTAATCCTGTCGGAAACATAATTGTTTGGGTTTCCATATTAATCTCAGCATTATCTATTATTTCAAATATTTATTCTATGCTCTTATTTGACTTCAATTATACATTAGACTATTTTGAATCCACTGATATTCTTTTCACTGCTCGTGTGTTAATTTATACAAAGACACATGTTATAATGCATTTATTTGAATGACAGAGAGAGAAGAGGGAGAGAGAAAATATTGGTAAGAAAAGAGAGGAATGAATAGAGAGGAGGAAGAGAGTAGTGGAGAGAATGAGAGAAGGGGTGGGGAAGCGACAGTCAACAACATCAAGCACTGGGTCAGGCCAAAGCCGAAAGCTATGGAGCTAGTAGTTCTATGTGGGCGTCCCACATGGGAGGCAGGGTCCAAGCACCTGCACTGCCTTCTGCTCATCTCCCAAACCCAACAGCAAAGAGCTAGAACAGAAGCGGTGCCACCATTGGACAAACTGAGAGTGCAACATGGGATGCCTGCCGCGGCGCTATGCTCTGTCCCGTACAGATTTCGACATTTAGCATTTCCTTTTGATTGTTCCTTATTCTTCAATCTCCATGATGCAATAATGATTCTGACCTAGCATGTTGTCCATATTTTCTACTAGATCCAGTCACAAATAATAGCTATTCTTTAAAATTTCATACTAGACGAACATTTCTTTTTTAAGAATTATTTTTTTTTTATTTTCATTGGAAAGCTGGACATACAGAGAGGAGAGACAGAGAGGAAGATCTCCCGTCCGATGATTCACTCCTCAAGCGGCCGAAACAGCTGGAGCTGAGCCAATCCCAAGCCAGGAGCCTCTTTCAGGTCTCCCACGCAGGTGCAGGGTCCAAAGATTTTGGTTTTCCTCAACTGCTTTCCCAGGCCACAGGCAGGGAGCTGGATGGGAAGCGGGGCCGCCAGGATCAGAACTGGCACCCTTATGGGATACTGGCACCCATATGGGATCCCAGCACATGCAAGGCAGGGACCTTAACCACTAGGCTATCATGCTGGGCCCCAAGACTACGTTTCTAAGGCTCATCTGGAAGTCCATCTTAGGTTTATAACTGAAATACATATGTGTGTATGTGTGTGTAGTGTACTTTTTCAAATGAACTCTCAAAATTAGTGCTAATTATTAATTATTTCAGCATAATTGAAGCAATACATGAACAATGTAATTTTGAGGCTCGTATCAACAAAATTACTCCTAAAACTCTTGGAATTACATGAAGAAAAAGCTGTACCTAGGATTAACAAGATGGCCAGTGTACATGTTCAATCTCATCTATATTGATTGCATCTATCAGATTTGTCAGAACACAATAAAACATGCGACATGCAACAGCAGTTTGAAATGCATTTAAGCCATTTTTGCCTTTGGATTATGCACTATAAATAAGACCTTGAACTATAAAATATTTAAAAACCAAGCATACTTGATTTTGTTATAGGTCTTAATTCGGCCAGTTTTCCAGTAATGGGTTCACCACAGATTTAATAATAGTTTTTTCTTTACTTGATTAGGGATATTACATTGCTGCAGATATAGGAATCAGACAGAGCAGTAGTGTTTTGCTGTTACCAGGAAGATGTCCTGGAACACAGCACATCTGCTTCCCTCACCACTAACCATCTCCCAATGTTGTCAATATACAGACAGCCTTGAACTTGAAGATTAAATTTTGCCACGCATAAAAACCAGGGGAGATTAAAATACAGCTTATTGTATAGTCCATTACAGGATGAATAATCAGTGTAATTTGAGAGCAACAGAACACCCGAGCTCTGTGTTGAACTGTTTAACAGCAACGTGCCAGAGGGAACCAAACTGTAGATCCTGAGTTACTGCTGTGCAGCTGATCCTAGGTTACTTCACTGATCATTTACAGTTGCTATGATTTTCTGAGAGGAAGAAATGAGCTTTACCATGCTAAGTAAATGTTGATTAAGCATCTGTGGCAAGTGAGGCTATAAAACATAGATACACTGGCCTCCAAACTGAACTGCTATAATTAGCACCTTTACCCCTTGTTTTTAAAACTAATACATTAAAACTGAACATAGACAGGAAAAGAGTAACAGTCACCTTAAATACAGTTGACAGGTTATTTGTAATTTTCATTATTGCACCACGAATTCTTCAATCATGAGAATTCTATTTCACTATAAACAGACATAAGCAGGAATGAGGACAGGGCACATACATACTTTTGACAGTTTAAACGTGGTCAACAGTGCTTGAACAGTGTATCTTGACCTTCACTGTCTTGCCCCGAGATTGAGAGTAATTTCGGTAAAACTAGAGAACATGAGCACTGATAGGCTTAAGCACAAATTCTGTAACTCTTCTCAGCTACGATGTGCTAAGTGCATACTGCTTCAGACCTGAGAAAACTAACGGATGCGCAAAGATACAGTCACCGACAAAGTGCTCGCAGAAAAGGTAAGTGACCGAAGGGCAGACAGTGGATGGATGCTTGCTGTGAACAATGTTGGCATGATATCTGTTTCTAAATACCTAAATGCAGATTTTTACATCATAATCAATAGTGATAATCCTGGTGGGAACACCACTTATCTCATTTGCTCCACTCGTTTTTCCTTTTTAAATTACTTTGAACATGGGAAAACATGGTCAGAAACCGAGCACATTTATTGGGATCATCCAGTCTGGGTTGAAATGCAATATTTGCTCTCAACATCATGCTTCTTTTTAAAATTAGGACAGAGAGAGGCACAAGCATGCCCTCTCATCTAGGTCAAAGCACTTTCTCCTCAACCTCGTCTTGTGATGAGCATGATTGTTGGAATGTCATAATCTAGACATTGTGCCGCATTCTGATAGCGTATATATTTCATCATATTCTCTTTCCTAGAACCGCTACTTTTTCCTTGGACAAATCTCTTCACTGTCTCCTTTTCTGTTTATTTCCATCACTCATACTCACGCTCCAATTTCAGAGCACTGCAAAAGTCCCTCTTTGCCTCCAGCTGCAAATTCATAACTGTCAACAGAATCAGTCTGAAAGATTATAACACACCAAATCTCAGGATCAAGTCTGCAGAGTTTCTACGAGTCCTCATCAAGTTAGACCTTAACACATGCCATTCACATGAACAAAAAAAGAAATTATCATAACCTCTAACATTTTTTAAACATGTAGTTTTAGTTGATAAGAAGTAGTATTATATCTATTTCTTGAATACACTGGTATATTTCATTACCTGTATATACTGTGAAGGGATCATAATGGAGAAATTGGCATATTATTCACCTCAGCTATTGGTCAGTTCTTTGGGAACATTCAAAATTCTATTTATTAGCTATTTAACTGATTGTTGTTAGCTGCAATAAAAGTTATTCTTGGAGGAAGAAGTTTCCTCCTTGTTTTGACTTTGCCCAGCCCTTATCATTTCAGACATTTGGGTAGTAAACCTGAAGAGCAAAAGACTAATTGTGTGTGTGTGTGTGTGTGTATGTGTGTGTGTGTGTGTGTTTCAAATAAATAAATACACTAACGAAAAAAAAAAGTTATTCTTGGAGAAAGCATTGTGGTGCTGCAAGTAAGGCTGTACCCATAATGCAGGTATCCCGTGCAGGCACTGGGGAGCTACAGACTGCTCCACTGCCAAGGCAGCTGCCAGCTGCTATGCCTGGAGGATGGTCCAAGTGCTTGGGTCTCTGCTCCCGTGTGGGAGACTGAGAGGAGAGTCCTGTTTCTACGTTTGGGTCTGGTCTAGCCCCAGCTGTTGCACCCATTGGGGCAGCGAACCAGCAAATGGAAGATTCTCATCTCAGTCTCAGTTTCTCTCTTTCTGTGCACGTGTGTGTGTTTCCTGCTAACTCTGCCTTTCAAATAAAGAAGTAATTTAAAAATATCACATTCCTCATATCCAGCTGTATCCTTATATCTGTTAAGCATTCTCTCTTACCTCCTTCCCTCACCAACATCCTTCTAAAACTCTGATAGTATAAAATTTTTTTTTTCAGATCAACATGTTGGGTTCCATATTTAAGTAAAAACATGCAGCATTTATCTTTCTGTGGCTCACTGATGTTTCCTACCTAGTATGTTCCAGTTCCATCTACATGGCTACAAATGACAAATTACTTCTTTATGGGTGAATATCATACTGTATGTGTGTCTATATCTCCCAATTTCCTTCTCTCTTCATCCCATCCACTGTGTCTTGCCTGTTTTGAATAGTGCTATGGTAAACATCAGAATATGAATGCTTCTTCAGCATACTGACAAACTTAACTGGACGTATGAGAAATCTTCAAAACGTTCGTTGAAAACACACATTGTGATGAAACTATACATGTATTTCCAAATATTTTTGCATGAAATGTGCTTATCTTTCAACTTCATTTTTCTGTGACATTTTGAAATGTAGTGATTTACCGGTAGTGAGAATGCTATATAATATGAAGCACAGGCAGTCAGAGCTCAAATAAACAAATGGGACTAAAACTAAGAAGCTTCTGTAAGGCAAAGGAAATGATAAACAAAGTGAAGAAGCAACCAATGGAATAGAAGAAACTGTGCATACTACACAACAGACAGGGGACCACATAGCCAGGATTTACAAAGAACTTTAGAAACTTAACAGCAGCAAAGCAAAAAAAAATTTCAGAAATGGGTGAAGGAATTGAGCAAGCATTGTTCAAAAGAACAAATTAAAATGGCTAATAGACATATGAAAAAATGCCCAGGCTCCCTAGATATTAGGGAAATACAAATAAAAAGCGCATTGAGGTTCCCTCTAACACCAGTGAGACTGACCTATGTTAGGAAATCTATTATCAACACCTGTTGGCATGGATGTGGGCAGAAAGTTACCCTAGTTCACTGTTTATTGGAATGTAGGCTAGCATAGCAACTGAAGAAGTTGGTATGGAGAGAGCTAAGACAACTGATTCTATCTACTGTGTGACCCAACTATCCAACTTCTAGGAATACATCCAAAGGAAATGAAATACAAATATGAGGAATTGATCTACAAGCCTGTATTTATAGTAGCACATTTTACAATAGCAAAGGCATGGAAACACCTCAGATGCCCATCAAAAGAGGAATGGATACAGAGATTGGTACATCTACTTCATGGATTACCATTCAGCCAATAAAAAGAATGAACTTCCACCATTTGCAACCAAATGGTCCCAACTAGAAACCATTATGCTGTTTGAAGCACACCAATTCTAAAAGGATAAACAGCATACATTCTCTGATATAAGGTGAATACATGCAAAATACAAAAATATATCCATAGGTAAACACACATATGCATATATTCTCACAAATGAAATGTATAATTGAGACTATCATATTGGGAAATAAAGTTACATTGCAGTATGCTTCTCTGCTCCAGAATAAAAGGAAAACTCCCCCCAAAATTGGTTAGGTATATCTTCACAATAGGACACTGGATTTTCTACCATTGCCAAAATCTACAAGGCTGTGATAAACTTAAAGAGCAGAATTTTGGATCTGTGACTACTGCTGAAGGACTATAGTATTGTAATATTATGGGGGACCATGGTGAGGAACGTTAAGGGAGGAAAGGGAGGTGGAAGGGGAACCCCTATACCTACAAAACCATCATGGAAAACAGTAATAAAAACTCCAAAAAAAAAAAAAAGAGAAAGTTCTATTTCAAGTTTTTCTAAAGGATCTCTACAATGATTTCCATATTGGACATTCTGATTTGTATTCTCACCCACGATGTATGAGAATTCCTCCTTTTCAGAATATTCACCAGCAATTTTGCTATTTTAACAACAGGCATTCTAACTGAGATGAAATAATACTGCATTGAGATACTAACTTGCATTTACTTGGTGACACTGAATGTGCTTTTATATACTTAGACATTCACAAAATCTCTTGAAAAGCACATTATGCATAATGGCTTATTTTCAGATATTTAGTTATTGCTTGTTTATTTGAAAGGTAGAACAATAGACAGATAGAAACAAAGACTAATCTTCCCCCAACTTGTTCATTTCTTGCACAGCCAGACTGAAGCCAAGGGCTTGGGAAATGACATGGGAGAACCAGCCACATGAAGAAATAGACCCTAATATTCCGAGTTTGTTATTCACTGTTCTATCAGCAATAAAAAAAATGATCTATTTTGCTAAGTAATTTAAAGAAACATGGCAAGATAAAATAAAGTTATTTGATTCTGTAATAGTGCCTATGAGTTAACAGCTTTTAATAGCCTTCTAGAATTCTGCAGGGCCTTTTCATCCAATTGACTCCTTCTCCTTATGGACATGAACACAAACCTGCTGAGCAACAACCTTACAAATAGACAGATCTACTATCCATTTATGTAGTTTCTCAACATCTGAAATGGCGTAGGTTGACCCAATCCCAAACTGGGAGCTGGCAACTCAGTCTGTTTCTACCAAGTCCGCAGTAGGGACCCAACTAATTGAGCCATCTCTCGAGACAGAATCAGCAGTACACTTGAGGTTTAGATCCAGGTACTTAGATACGGGATGCAAGTATTTACAAGCAACCCAATGGCTAGGCCACACGCCTGCTCCTCTCTCACAAATATTCAAAAGAAAGGGTACTTTGCGACAAAGTAAGTACGAAAATGGAGTATCAATAATGTAATTCCTTGGATGATCTCATATAACCTGTTTTAAAACAGTTTTCCTTGAACTCCCCATGTTTCTTAATATCTAGGCATTAGCAGAAAATATATAGATTATATTTAACTATCAATATCATACAGACATACCTCTTCCGAGAGACATTTCTCCTTCTCAGAAAGATTTGCTAACATTTCAGTGTGAAATGATGGTGATTCTCTTCAGAAGAAGAATGTGCCAGCAGAACTCCCATGTAAAATCAGAAACACCAAATATCCAGATCCCCTCCTGTGTGTTACCCCCCTGTGTGTTACCCCACTGTGTATGAAGGCAGTTGCTGGCTTTCATTAATTCACCCTGTGGAAACTGAGGCTAAGCAAAGCAGTGTCCCACATCACCCTTGCATACAGCAAAACACTGTTCATTAAGTCCATCTGCGCACATCTTTCCTTATTGGACAAATCTACAAAATCATGTGTAGCCAACCCACAGCGACTGCACTGTTCAGAACTGCTCAATTACTTCTCCACTGTTTTTTTTACTGATAAATACCCATACATAACAAAACAATATCTATATACATTGGTGTGTGTTTGTATATATTTCAGTCATATATTACTTAATTAGCCCATTCATTTAAGAATATTTCAATATTCAATTTGCACTGAACTAAGTTTGTAAAATGTAAATGAATGCTAAAATTAGTCATCATAACTTTTGAATTTTTAATTGGCATTTGGATGTAATTTTAAGTTTTTGACACTCTGCAATGTCAAATGGTACTGTTACATATATAATGTAATCCAGATTTTCCTTTTAAATAAGGACTATCTGAAAAAATTTTGCCTACTTTTTAAAAATTCAAATTCATATTTTGACTACTATTTGTAATCATCCTTATTAAGATGATTATAAAATTATTTTCTTCATCACTCACAAAATGTTCAGGAAAGAACAACAAAATTTAAAGAACTTGACCAAATACAGATAAACCGAATACTCCCTCTGCTCTTCTGTTCGGTAAATTTAGCTCCAAGTATTTTCCAAAGAACAGTATCTTTCCTTCATGGGAAGTAAAAAATCTACTACAAGACCACAACATGCCATTAGTAGTTACTCTTTGACTTCAAAGAATTGGGCTTAATATACATATAAAACATACTTTCATCAACCTTCTTCAAATCATACCAGACTTCTTCAATGAAATTTTCAGTTACTAATCAAATCTTGATGTGCATAAAAACAATAAAAAATATATGAAAAAAATGATGCCTCTGTTCGTCTTATTTATTCAGAATTGATTGAAGAGTTGATTTTGGACCTGGAATTAACATTCCCGAGGGCTGTGAAGGTGTCTATCACTTTGCTTGTTAAAAAGGCACAAAATCTGAGTTGTCAGAGAAGATTTTTATGAGCTCCTTCAAAACCAAAGGAAGAACAAGTTCTTTTGACCTAAGTCCACGCTGTCCTAGCTCTTAAAGAATAAGAAATTTCATTTTGAAAAATGCTAATAGATATTTTAATGATAATTGCTGATTCCCAGTGATCCTCGAGTCTTAACTACACTGAAGAAAACTTTTATATTTGGGAGCCTAATGCAGGTAATTCTACTCTTTACATCTTCGTTTCTTGTTCTGATCTTGGCACTTGTAGTGCCATATGCCCTGATGTGAACACCTGGCTTGGAACTCCCTTCCCTCCCCGCTTCTTCCTTTTTGTTTGCACTTCCCTTTTCCGTCAATCCTTCTCTTCTTATTCCTAGGAAGATGTGTAAGAGATTTACATTATGTGCCAAAACCTGGCTAACAAGTTCAATATCACACTGTGAACAGAATAGACAGTTAAAGCTCTTACTCTCACAATAAAGGTCACAGAACAGCACAGAAAGGAGATGATAAATGAGACATGTGTCATGTATTCTGTGATCCATGTCCTCCGGCGGCTACTGAAAGCCTAAGCTGCAGGGACAGCTCTGCTGAGCCCTGGTGCTGGCATTACCCATGTCCAAACAAGGAATATTTTAACCCTTTCCTTCTCCAACATCACTACAACTGTAACGAGGTGGGTCTCTGTAGTCCTGCTGACCACAGGTGTGCCAGAGTTAAGATCACTGTGATCGTCTAGTGCCATGGAAGAAAGCAGGGACTAGATCAAAAGATTCACTCTTTGACCATCAGGCATACAGTTCCCCAAAGCTGCTTGTAGAACTGAACCTTTCATAGTTCATAGTCATTTTTTTCCCATCACATCCCACTTCTGGATTCAAATTCTGCACCTAAATAACTACATCTAAGCCCTTGACTCAGTTCTGCTTTTGGATACTCAGGCTAAATAAGTGAATTTTTTTTAATAAATGCATCATTAAAAACCTCATTGATCTTTGTGTCAAGGAAACAAGGGCATGTTGCAACAGAGACATGCTAGTTGGGGCTCTGCTTGGTGGCATGCTTACCAACGTAACAAACTTGGAAAGATGGCAGAGAGGATCCAGAGAGGTGCCATTTTGCACTTGCTGTTTCCTCATGTTCTGGCCTACCTAAGTGTTCCATGATTGTAAGACAAAGCACGTCGAATGTGATTCTTACAAACGTCAGAAAAAATCAGAGCTACATTTTGGCCAAGCTGCATTTCCTTATTATAATGCTCTCATAATATTGTAATCTTTCATAAAAAATATGTTAATGAGCATTGTCATTTGGAATCTTTTGACAAGCAAACCAACTTGGGAGATCATATTTACATTGATTCTTGGTTAAGTGCTGTTAAGAAGAAATTGTTCAAAGCACCATTGGTTTAACATTCAGAAAGTACTGGTGTAATTTGTCATATTAACATTTAAAGAGAAAAAAGGCTACTATTATCTCCATAGGTGCAGAAAATACATGAAAAAAAGTTGGTCTCATTGTGGAAATGAACCGCCAGCAAACTAGAAATTAAAGGAAAATTAGGGCCCGGCGGCGTGGCCTAGCGGCTAAAGTCCTCGCCTTGAAAGCCCCGGGATCCCATATGGGCGCCGGTTCTAATCCCGGCAGCTCCACTTCCCATCCAGCTCCCTGATTGTGGCCTGGGAAAGCAGTAGAGGATGGACCAAGGATTTGGGACACTGCACCCGCGTGGGAGACCTGGAAGAGGTTCTTGGCTCCTGGCTTCGGATCAGCGCACATCAGCCCGTTGCGGCTCACTTGGGGAGTGAATCATCGGACCGAAGATCTTCCTCTCTGTCTTTCCTCCTCTCTGTATATCTGACTTTGTAATAAAAAAAAAAATAAATCTTTAAAAAAAAGAAATTAAAGGAAAATTGTTTAAGAGAAAATTTTCCCAACCTGGATAAAGCATCCATGTAAAACCTAAAACCTACATTATATCCACTGTTGAGTATACTAAGAGATGAGTAAGGATGTCTATTCTCAGTGCTTCTATTTAAAAGTGCAGTTGATCTCTAGCTAGAACAGTAAGTCAAAAAAAAAAACATTCAAATTGATAAGGAAAAGATAAAATTTGACAGGAGACAATGACATCTCTGTGAAGTGAAAATGTAAATGAAACTAAAGTAACCTAGAATTTTTAATGAGTTTAAAATGTTGCAAGATACAAAGTCATTCAGGAAACTTTACCCTGTTCTCATCTATCAGTTCAAGTGGGGAACAGGATCTAGACTGACTGCAGTGCCTGCATCTCCCCTCAGTGCACTGAGCTTCAGTTTCTGACGTGGGCTTGCTGTTAATGCAAACTCTGGGAAGCAGTGGTGATGCTTCAATAACCTGCTGTCCTGCCGCCCACGCAGAGGACCTGGATTTCAATCCCAGCTCTGAAATTGGCCCTCGTCCACATTATGGGCCACAGGAATTTGGAGAGTGAACCAGAGATAGGGAGTTCTTGTTCTATCTCTCACAAATGACATTTCAAAAAAGAATTTGAAATAGTAAAAATACTTTATGATAGCAACAGAAGTAGGAAATGCACAGGAATGGATGTGACGTAACATATCTAAGACTTACACACTAAAAGTACACAAGATTGTTCAACAGTAGTTAAATACAATCTCAATGAAAGGGAAGATAAATCTTATTCATGGGTGAAAATGTATTCAAGATGTTGGCTTTATCCAGACTGATGGTAGATATAGCACCACCTGAAGTACAAGACAAGCTTTTTGTAGAAGTTAAATTAGTTATAAAATTAAAGCAGAATTGTAAATGGTCTTGAATAAACAATGTGAATAAAACTTACAAACATAACCTAATTTCTGCATTTACACAAAGTAAAAGTTATCAAGGAAGTATGATATTGGAGTCAAGACATGTGAACAGATTGCTAGACAAAACAGAGGATCCATAATTAAACTAGCATGCATATTTTAACTGCTTTTAAGCATATGTGCACAACATACCCAAGAAAAAACAGCTTTCCAATAGATGTCTGAAATACAATCTTTTTTATATAAATATTAACTTTGATAAATACATGTCTGATATCATATGCAACAGTTAAGATTGCACCCTGTACATGCATGTAAATGTAGAGTATAATAATCATAGAAGGTAATAATTATGACACTGAGTTAGGAAAGAAAATTCATAGATATAGCAAAGTACATTGCACACAAGAAGATCTGGTGAATTAGACTTGTGAACATTAAACATCTCTACCATATAGAGTATACAGTTGAAAGAACAAGAACTTATATCACACTTGTGGAGAATATTTTTGCAAGTCACATAAAGACTACACAGAGGTCTAAAAATTCAGTAATTGGAAAGTAACTTATTGTAAAGATTCGGGAGCATCAAAGAAGAGGTGAGAGCACTTCTGCTCCTCTGTCAAAGACAAAGGCTGAGCTCCGTGTGGGTCTGCTCTGCTCCACTGCTACATACATGCTTACCTGTCCATAATATTCCACTGCAAATTATTACTACTTTTACCACAGTAAAAGCACTGCGGCAAAGATACAGAAGAGGAAACAACAAACCCAACTGTTAATTACCTAGATGTTAACAAGAGATCAAGGACTCCTGGTTGGACACACGTGACTTACCTGAACTGATTGGAAGAGTCAGAGGACTTCTGTCATTTTTTTTTTTTTACAAAGTGATTTAAGACCAGCTCAGCAGTTTCAACTAACTTAGAAACCTTAACTCTGAAATGCTCAGCTGCAGCAAGGTTTCTGACATTGCAGGGAATTTCTTTAAAGACTAAATTCTGAACTCACAAAGGAGTCTGTCACTCTTTTTATCAAGGAACAGTTGGAGTTATCCGAATAATCTGCCAACATCACTGAACTATTAAATATGCCCTTTCATAAATTTCTCTCCTATTATAATGGTGATTTGAATATATATTAAATTGTTGACTATCAGTTTCTCATTTGCTGTTCTGAATGTCATTTGAAAAGGCCTTAACTATGTAAAGGTCAGTAATATTAAAGTGAATATCTGCAACTGACAGTGGCTTCTATTTGTAGTTGTACGTAAAGGAGGCTACAAAACCAAGACTTTCAATCTGTCATTTACCCCATTTTGAAGCATATTTCTTTTTTTGCATTCTATCTCAAAACCACACACAACCACTTTCTACTTTTAACATTCTGGTTGTTCCTTTTTTAAAATGTTGATTTATTTCATTTTGACTTTTGAAAGGCAGCTTGAACGAGAAAAGAAGGGAGGAGGGAGAACTTCCAACTCTTGGTCCGCTCTCCAAATACCAAAAACCCAAGGCTGGGACTTTCCAAAGTCCAGAGTTTGCAACACAGTTCATGTTTCCCACTTGTGTGGGATTACCCCAAGTACTTCAAATACATGAGCCACCAATTGCTGCCTTCAAGGGTGTATATTAGCAAGAGGCTAGAACTGGAAATGGAGCTGTGACCTGAACTCAGGAATTCTACTGTGGGATGTGCATGTAGTATATGGCATCTCAAACACTGGGACAAATGCCAGTCTACTGCTCTTAACAATTACCTTTCAATAAATGCCAATTTTGAACCAATGCAAGCATACTGTTCTGACATGAAAAAATATATATTATACTTCAACCCCTTCAAAATATGTCTAATACACATACACTTATGAAATGAATGTTAACACAAGCAAGACACCACACTAAGTCTTTAGTTTGCTTTCTGCTTTCTTGATTTAGTGTGGACAACAAAGCAGTGAGGTTTCAGAAGACTCAAGCTCTCATTGCTTCCACACAGCACACAGCATCCATTCATAATCTCTCAGGTCTAAACAGATTAGGCCAAATTTGACTGCATGAACGCTCATATCCCACATAAACAAAGTCAAGTCTAAAGATTAGAAGCACTGTTTTTCAAAAATTATCCAGCTTTGCATGGTAGAGGCAAAACTGAATTCCAGTCTCCTCTCTTCCTGCAGATCAGTACAATGCTCTCTATTGGATTAAGTCCAGGATTGTTTATGTAGCACTTTTTGTGGAAGCAACATGGACTGTCTTTTGTTGGAAGCAGAGTTTTTCGCTCTAACACAGGCAGTTAGTTACCATCTGTTGTAATTGTGGCTGCCATTATCACTTCAATTTACCCTTCAGACAACATTGTGAGCTTGACAGAGACACTGTATCTCTTAAAATTTTATAGATTATCAACAAAAGACAAAGGCTATTCAACTCCTGTCAAACTCTTTGTGCAGTCAG
This sequence comes from Ochotona princeps, assembly GCF_030435755.1. NCBI lineage: Eukaryota > Metazoa > Chordata > Mammalia > Lagomorpha > Ochotonidae > Ochotona > Ochotona princeps. The sequence continues at coordinate 5,738,743 of NC_080851.1, forward strand.
ATCCAAGATTTAGCTCTATTGACTTAATGCGACTCAGGCATTTTCCCTGGAAACACAATGTCTTTTCAAATAATATTTGATTTCTATTCTTTTATTTTACAAAAGCCTGCCATATTGTTAGTTGGAAAAAAGACAGTCACATCCAAATATACAGAAGTATAAACAGAACAGAAAAAAAAACAGGAAGTAAAGTGTGAATATCCCAATTGCCAAAAATGAAAAATGCCATTCATCTAAGGTTTAGGAAGATTTTATTGGTGTTTTTTAAAATACTTTATTTTTAGAGAAACTAAACTCTCTTATAGTCTCTTTAGTAATCTGTTGACATGTCAGCATTTATTCTTTTGATAGAATTGCTTCCCATTGAGAATAAATAATTTCAACATCTGAGTTCTCATTTTAATTGTTTACTTTTCTCCAAGTGCCCTACTGTAACAAAAAGTACTTTTTATGTAAAAAAAGCAATGAAATAGAGCACTGGAAAGGAACCAAATATGCAGTAAAATATTTTGTTAATGTATAAAGTATGCCTACAGGGGTGGACATTCGATCTAGCAGCTAAGACATGGGTTACAATGCCTGCACTCCACATTGGAGGTACAGGTTCTACACCTGCCTCAAGCCCCTGCTTCCAGGTTCCTGGTGATACTGACTCTGGGAGACAGAGACAGCAGCTTAACTGGTTGGGTTCCTGGCCCCACCCCCAGATAGGAGACCAGGTTTTTACTCTGGCCCCCAGATTCAGCCTCAGTTAAACCCCTACCATCATGGACATTTTGATAATGAACCAGTGGATAGAATTCCGCATTCCTCTCCATCTTAGGTATAGGTAAATAGACATATAGATACAGATATATAGATGGATAGATCAAACGTAGAAACCTGTTATATTGGCACTAGTAATAGCAAACGCAGCAGAAAGGCTGAAGTGGCCATTGCAAGAGTAGTTTAGAGAGAATGTTGAACAAACGGAAGCAGTCAGTATTAATTGTTACTATTATCCTCTCAGTCATTTTTTCAAAAACCAGCTGGTTGGTTTTTAAATACTAAATAATTGGATTGGCATCACCATCCATTGATATCTAAAATGCTCAGGCTATCATTTGACTTCTGGATGTTGACGGGAGTTGTTGTCTAATTCAATTCTTTAAAAATTACAGATTGAGGATTTTGAAGGTATAATGGTTTGAGATATTATCTATGGATGTCTGCCCCATCTCTGTTAGTGAACTAAAGGAAGCCAACATCCAACAAACACACATTAGAAAAATACTGTGATCCACAAACCCAGGTGTTACATGAAGGTCAAAGCATTTCTTGTGGCATTTTCCTTTGGATTTGTGAAGACATTCAATTATAGCAACTTAGGAAATGTTTAATGAATGAAAGAATAAAAGGGAGTCAATTTGAAACAATGAAAATAATTAGATTCTGAGGGTTCAGTTAATTGAATTTCCCTGGGATATTTAAAAAGAATCCAAGAAGGCAAAGGTCTGCTTCAAATTTAACTCATGTTTAGTTCATAAGCCTTTTACTTCCTCAAGTCAATTTCTCCCAGAAGATATTTTTCAAAAGTGAAGGATGAGGACAGCAGGCCTGAATATGGAGTACATCTATTCCAGGAACAATGGGAAAAATGTGAACAGATACTACAAAATAAATTACCTACAAATGTGTAACTTCAATCTTATTTGAGTGAAGTGCATAACAAATGCCTGTTTCAACATACAAAATAATAAACATGGAATCTGCTAAAAAAGGCGCTGCATTCCCACAGAACACACCAGATGTGTGGTCACAGGCAGGCAACTTAATGCACTGTTAGCAATCTGTGAAAACTGAGAATTACAGACCAAACATATTCACTGGGTAAATTTAACAATATTAAGTTACAAAATGTGTTCTAGAAAACAAATATCTTTTGGAACCTATACTAGGAACAATTAAGCTTAAGGTTGCTTTTAAAAAAAAACAGTGAATGCTGAATAAGGAATAATAAATTTCACAGACATTCATATACTCTTATTGATAAATACAAAAATAGCATTTTCAAAGTTCAGAAAAAATACATTCATAAGAAAATATCACATTCAGCTTGTTCCCTTTGTATTTACCTCCTAATGAGACAGCTGAGGGACCAAACCTCTAGAATATCAATCATGGACGTTAGCTGCGCGTGACCTACTGAGAAGACGTTGCAGAGCTTATGGCATCTCTAGGTGGCCAGAAACGAGACTTGGCTGGCAACAGTGCCCAAAGCCATAGGACAGGAGAGAGCTGCTGAAGGAAATACCACTGCTCCTTTCAGAGGGACCAGAACCCATGAACAGGCAGAGCACACTCACATTACAAGGTAGGCCATGTCTGCTGTACAAGTTGCACTCTCACCAGCAGAGACATGCCGTGGAGCTTAATTTTTTGCCACTGATTTCTGATTCAAATCATTGCATGTGACTGCCTGAGGGTCTGTGGTGTTATTTTTTTCCTGGCGCCAGAAGTTCAGAGACATCACACCATGCTCAGAGGCACACACCCACTAGTACCAGCAGGCCGTCTGAGAATCTGCCGGCTCCAAAGCAGTGCACACTCAAATGGTGCTCGTTGAGGACTCATATGGCTGTACAATCTGCAAGCTGTAAACTAAACTATGGTGTCCAAGTTTCTAAGTGAAGAGGAAGTTGGGACTTTCTCTGTTGTCCTGCCTTTCAAATAAAGGAACCAAAAAAAAAAAATTAAAAAAAGAAACATGATTGCACACATGAATAATACTGCCAACACTTTCTACCCTGTAACAGAATATTAGAAAAACCCGTGATGAGTAACGTTACAGGGCAAGAAATAGACACTGAAATAAAGCACTATCACTCATTAACATGATGGTTAGAATAAACTGCATTTGCTTCTAAAAATTCCTCCCATCAACAGCAAGCAATTCTATGAAGACCAGACAGCAATAATGCAATGGGTTTTAGGATGGTTTATATTAAGCCAGTAGACTACAAGCGTAACACACAGAGTAGGCATAAAAGTAAAGAACAAATGTTTGCACTTGACATAAATCACTCTAAAAAATAGGGAAGCAGAAAAGTACATCACTGTTACTGGATGACTGTTAGGCTAACAGGATATTTACACCTGTGCTTAGATATTTCCTAAGTTTCACTTCATGTGTCACTCTTCCAAACTCCATTTTCTATTTCTGAGCAAACGTTTTCTGTTTGTTACGCTGCATGAAAGGTTAGGAGTGATGTTAATGAGACAGCCTGCCCAAAACTTAAAACAAAAAGCTAACCTTGATATTACTAAGACACAAATTTCATGATGTTTCTTAGAAAATTATGAGTTTGAAAGTACAATATAACCTATCAAGATCAAATCTGGTAATTCATAGATAACAGACTCAAAGCGGCACTAAACAACAATAAAACTACTATACCAATGCATGAGGGGGGAATCGGGTGCAATCCTGACAACCTCTTAACAGGAAGGAGGTCATGTGCGTGGAGCAGGGGAGCACTCCAGAGTGGAGCAGGTGGTAAGGAGGAAGCTTGGATCCCAACCACGAAGACTCCCAGACCTTCGCCACAAACTATTAATACGAGCAACAAGGACTATATCCCAACTGCCAAGGAGGCCACAGAGAATTGGATGCCCTCGGAGGCCGAGTACTCTGAGGTCACCCACCCCTAACCGGAGCTTCCACAGGGGATGGAAGAAGTCCAAACACTACCGTGCAGAAACCAACGTCATCGGAAAGACAACCAGAAGCCCTGAGCGGTCTGCAGAAACAGAAGAACAGTAAATGTCCTTCCGGACCAGGGAGGAGAGCTTTCTCTGGTCCAAGCCTGGCTCCACCTCTGGACTCCCCCTCCCTCGCAATGACCATCGGGATCGCTTCGAAAACCCCTCACAGCAAACAATCCTACAAACTAAAAACAAACAAACAAACAAAAAAAACCCTAAAATAAATAAACAACAGAAAGTAGAACTTGAAATCTGACAGGAAAGAGCTGGCATGGATTGGCTCATGCCTTGCTGGGTGGGTCACAAAGATTAGTTACTCCTCACCATGGTGTTGAGGATTTTCCTGCACCCCCCCCCCAAAAAAAAATGTTCTGCACCTAAAATGTCGACATATATCTTGTTAGAGTTACAAGCCAGTCTGGATTATCCTAAAATCTGCCACGATCAGCAAAATTTTACTTCAACACAACAACTGGCGAAATACTAAGATGAAATGGACACGAAACAGCTGAATGGTGCCTTATGGCCATTTTAAGGTATAGAGCAGCCGGTCCTGTATATAAACTAAAATTGAAATGTCAATGAGCTAATCATAAGTTGTGGCTAGGACTTGTTTTCCTTTTTTTTTTTTTTTTTAATACACTGGTTACTCAAAACCATGTCAATTCCATAACATTGCAAATTGCTGTTGATGTTATATTGGGACTCTTAATTGACTGTGATGATATTCTGCCAGCTCAAACTTCAGACCAGAAAAGGTCTCCCCAAGAAACTGTTCAACCCATCTGGACAATAAGTAGCTGGACTCTATGCTTGGTATATGTTTGCAATGAAAGAATCTTGATTGAAATTGAACTGTAATACTGCATCAAGGTGGAGGAATCCACCGGGGGGCGGGGAGGGGGAGGGATGGGGGGATTCCCAGAGCCTATGAAACTGTCACATAATGCAAAATAATTAAGAAAAAAAATTAAAAAAAAAATAAAAAAAAGAAAATTATGAGTTTGGATTTTGAGATACAAATCTGCGACTTAAATGTATTCTATGATGATGAATAGTTAGAGTATTAGTCTGTACAGATATATTAGAATATTTCAAAACGTATAGGTTTCTAATATTACCACTCAATCCAAAGGATATTTTCAACTGAAATTTAAATCAGTACTAAGAAAATTTAGATGTCAGTGCTGTAATGTCTTTGAACACGCTATTTACGTTATACACATTAAATAAATTCTTGCCATCATCACTTTCTTTGGTAGAGGGGTAGTTTGTTATTGTATTAGACACACAATTGCAAGACATTTCTGCTAAATATTCAACAGTATTTCTACTGAAATATTGCCAACAGAAAATTTCCACTTCTGAGGTTCCTGTAGTTTATAGCTACTTCATCTCTATACGTATTATTTCTCCCTAAAAATGATGTCTAATCTCTAACATCCAAATGGTAAAGTGTTGTTGTTTTATATCACAGGTGAGCAGCTACAAGTGTCTTATTATGAGGCAGGCTGGCACACCCACATCCTGGATGACAATATCTGGGCTCAAGTCACAACACTTGAGTTGAGACTGCAGTTTTCAGCAGGTAATCCTTCCACCCACAGAGCAGACCAGCCCTGAGCTTCTGGTTCTACAGCCAGCCTAGCCCACTGTTGGTCCTTGAGGGCATCTGGCGAATGAGCAAAAGGACAGGTGCTTCTTCTGCCTACCTCTCTGCCTTGCAAATGAATGATGCAAATAAAACTTTAAGCAAAATCTTATCTACGTTATTTAATAAAGTCTGCCTTTAAAGAAACAAATAGTAATTTAGCTCCATTTTTAAGTACATCATCTTCCTAAAACAGCTACTAACATCAACTTAACGCTCACCCTGGCTGTGCAGGTCTGGGGGTTGGGTCGCACAGGGACAGTGACCAGATGAAAGCACACCTATTCTGTCTCAACCTCAGCATCTCCCCAGTCTCATTATTCTCCAAGTATCTGGGTAATAAACATCCTAAAATACAGTGTTTATATTGTTTCCTATCTTTCTGTCTGCTTTTTAATGCTGCCAACAACTGTACCAGATCTGAAGCTGAGCGGGAAAAGTAGAGGAAAAGGCAGCAAACAGGGACTGCAAATGTAAGAATGAATGTGATTCAGACGTGCACGATGAGTTTGGAAGGCAGGCCTGGTGTGCAGTTAGTTAACACACAGCTGGCCCACCGCTGAAGTGACCATAAGGAACTCGAAAAAAAAAAAAGAATTATCTACACGGAGTGATGAGAGTGCGCACTTGATCTCTCCACACGTGTGCGTGTGCACACACACACACAAACACACACAACAAAAGTGACTGAAAAGTCGTCTGGAGGAAGGAATTCGTGATGTCCAACAAGATTCTGTTCGGTCTGCAAGTGTGCCAAGGGGACGTAGCCATTTACCACAGTCTTCAGGAACATCAGGAACACACAGGGGTACCAGGCCCCACTGCTGGCTTTCTCCTGTAAGTCAGAAATGCTGATGGGGTGAGTGTCACCCAAGCCTTACTGCGTAGCAGCAGAAGAGGTGAGATGACAAAGCCAGTGCAGAGGGAGAGGGATGGGGCAGGAGGGGTAGGGTTTACTGTCAGAAGCCCCGTTAGTGCCCAGGATGTCCGAAAGACAGGCATGGCTCTTCACCTATGTGGAGTTAAGGAGAATCTCCAAAACAAACACAGCTGTGCAGAATATGGATTCAAACCAAAGAAGCTTTTCCTAGAGTTACATCGACTTTTTCAACTATCTTCCTTTCCCCCATCAAAATACATCCATAAGACAAATACACACATACACATTTATACCAGCATCCTTTATCAAGCCAGGCGAAACATACAGAATAGATAAAATCATCATCCTTTGCTAGCGTCCTAAGCCTTAAGCACTTGATAGCTCCTCCTGCCTTTATTCACACACCAATCTGATGTTTACTGACATAGTTCTGCCCTCTTGACGCTCACACTCTCTCAAAGAGGAGAGAAGTAGAAAAACTATACTCAGAATCAGGTAGTGATTGCTTCTTTGAAAAAAAATGAAGACAGAAAAAACAAAAAGCTAAATGAGTGGGATGCGGAGCCAGGTGTGGGCAGGAGGTACCCTTTGGTTGTGTGTTGTCACCCTATTCCTACCCAATATACTAAGCTCAGCACTTACAATTCATACAGTGGTCTGTGGAATTATTAAAAGATAGTAACATTTAAGTTTAAGGTTCATTACAGAGTATCAATTTCAACCCTTATTTCATAGAAAATGCTTTAGAAGAAAAACTCAACAGGCAATCTTTTTCTTTGTGGACAAGTTGGAATACGAAATGAGAAATACACTGGATGAGAAATACAGCTGTTCCCATCCCCCCTCCTTTCTTCAGCATCAAAGAGTATGTAATCTGCTTTCCCAACTTGCTGCTGAGCATGGGTTATTATGTCCCCAACCAAATACCTCGGTGTCTGCTGGCATTTACTGCTGCTGTGAGGAAGGCATTTGGCAGCAATGTGAACAATGACAGTGAGGTTACTTAGAAGGCCTCATGTTCCATGACATTTTTTTGTCATTCTGCCTTTTCCCAGTAGCTGTGTAGGAACACCAATGTGACAGCAAGCTATCTAACCTTTTATGAACTGAGTTTAATTAGCATGCGTGAGCTGTCTGGTATCACCTATAAAATGAAACAACTGGAAAACACAGAATAAAAGCAGGTTGATAGTATAAGCTACTGAGCATCCCGTTTTGACAGGTAAATTTCAAACTGTCACATATTTTTTTTAATTGAAAAAAATAAGAACTTAATTTTCCAAGTGTAATTATATATTAAAATTACATTAGAATTCTGGCTAATAGAGAAAGAATATATTGGAAGTAGTACAGAAGTCTTTAAAAAGTCCATGGAAATGCACATTATGAAACGAGCACACAGGCTTAAAATATTTTTGCAAAACATCTGAAAACTCCATTTCCCATTAACTTTTGACCTGGCCCAATATTCTTGAATTATGAGTAAGATTTTTGCGCAATTGTGCACAAGTTAAAGCTAAAATCTATATTGAAAGAAGGATCCCATGTACTCTAATACCATCATCTGCGCATAGATGCACAGACGCAGTGGACATATTGAAGTAAAGCTTCTCTTAAACACGAGATGCTGGTAAACTGTGGTCAGATTGCCTTCCCCTTACCTAACATTCATACAAATCCCCAAAATGTACCTATCCAATGCTATTGTAAAGACTTAAAAACAAGCAGAAAGATTCAGAGAATTCATAAGAACTATGCTTGCATTTAAAGAGATCATGGTGTCTTGCTACTGCTGCCCTCGTGATAGGTGACGGCTTTACACTCACTTCTCTGCTCATCTCTGGCTGCTTGACTCCTAAACATACATGAAGGTCAAGAATGGGGGCTGGGTGGGGGAAACGCTACACAAAGAGTGAGTGCGATGAGATAAATAAGCCAGAACACGGACCAGCATTCCTGCAGATGGCAAACTCCTTTTCCTCACTTGACTGCTTTCACCTCCTGCTTACTGTATACCTGATGACTCTGCTAACCGGCCAGCTCGAGATTATTGATTAGCTCGTCAGGGATACACTCTTTCTCAGATAAAGTTCTGGAAAATATCACTTGCATATATGGATCCCTTATATTGGTTTTGATTTTATCAACTTTTTTTTCTAAGAAATTATTATACTGGAATGTATTTCCTCACGACAGTGGAATGGGGAAGCAATTAGTAGACTTTCACATTTCTCTAAAATGAACCCTTAAAAATTTCAGCAGGGAAAAAAAAATCAATAGGAACCAAAATCCAAGCAATAAAACAAAGAGCTGCTGGGATATATTTAATTGTTAAGTCAGAAGTAATGACCAGCTTAATGAAACACAACCACGATGTGGAACTATTCCAAGCGTCCCAGCCGAGTTCAGTGCCCATCCTTCCTGGCAACGCAAATATAACTCTAGACTTGAGATGCTCTTTCTCCCCCAAATTTAATTTTTCTTTTCTACTTGTTTACTGCTATCCAAAAATATTCCTAATTCAAAACCTAGACCTGGTGTTTGCCCCCAAAATTTTGCTGTTATCTTTACAAGTAAAATCTTTTGAGAGAATTTTTTTTCCATACATTATGTTCACAGTGCCTGTTCTATCTCCCTTAACTTTTTCTATTCAGACTTTATATAAGCATGCCACACTTGTCAAAGTAATCAATCTTCCTTTGCCAATGTGCTTATTGCATTCCTTACTCTTCATTTGTCTTAAGGCTAAAAGATGTTCTTTAAGGAGTTTGGTTATCAATCAGAACCAAGACAAGGCTACTGCAAGTTCACTGAGAACTATTCTATACTGGTATCATAAGAGGCATTTACTGACAACTCACTGTGGCAAGAACACTTTTTTGTAAGACGAGTAAGAAGAAATAGATAGCAAATTCGGATGCTGAGGTAGTTGAATACTCACTCTGCATTAAGTAATGGAATATCTATAGGAGGCTCCCAGGGGCAAATGTCAGTGGTTGTGCGTGTCTGCTTCCTTGTTTAGATATGGATGGAAAATTCTGATTTATGCAGAACTGGCAAGGTAACTTTACGAGTAAAAGCAGATGGAGAGGAAATGACCAGAAGATATTATGGGATCGCTGCTTAACTAGTGTCAAATGGCTGAGGGCAAAAGAGTAAGTGTCCACAGGAACAGGTTAGAAACAATCGAAGAAACATCAAATTGTACATCAACTTGACAAACAGATTATGCTGTTCTTTTGAATAGCCTTGGCTCACTAGCCACTTCCTGAGATGCACAATATAGCAGAGATGTGACAACAGAAACTTACAAATAGATAAAAATTAAATAGGATACTTTGCAATTAGTAGGAAATACATAGTGAATCTTCAGTATCTCGGATTTTTTTTTTTTTTTTTTTTTTGCTCACTGCTAAGTTTGCATTTCCACAATAAAGACAAAGAAAAACTGGAGAAAGGGGACTATTCCCATTGAGTTCCACCACTGTTGAAGGCCCAGTTATCCAGAATTTATGCATAACTGAAGCACTATTTGAAGCAGGTGAAGGCACAAACAGAATTTCAATAGAACAATGTCATCCTAAAAATGACTGCTGTTTAAACTCACCTTATTTAAACCATGGAGAATCCAGTGACGACCTTGAGATGTTAAACATAAAAACAAACAGGTTTGGTTTGTAATGACATAAAATGATCCACTAAAATATTACACGGATCAGATGAAAATGAAAAGCTTTGTCATATGGGTAGTGCCTCTGGCTTGAGCCCTGCCAGTTCACCTCGTTCAGAGGGTGAGAGAACGCATAGGAAATGGCGCACCGGCAGACATCCCTTCCACTTGTTTCAGTGCATGAGGCAAAAGGATTTGAGCCATTCCAAAGAAAAAGAATAATGCATAACAATGATGAGGCGCATTTTAAACTCACCAGTCCATGCAACTGATTCAGATAGTTGGCGAAGAACAAGATGAAAGTCAGGAATGAGACAACTGTGATTGTGGCTATAAAATTCAAATTCACCAGGGGTGAGAACTTACCACAGCACATGCGTCTTTGTTGAGATGCTTTAAAACTTCCTCTCACTGACCCAAAGTGATAAATTCAAATGCAATGGCACAGAAGAGGCCTGGAGAAAGAACACAATGCATTTATGTCTTAATGAGAGCTTTTCCAATCCAGGAAGCAGCTGATTCAATGTCAATCATCAATACCAATACATAATTATTCACTGAAGTGCACTTTTCACTAGGGTTCCCTCTTAGTTATAGCTGTGCACTTTAACAAGAGCATAGTATTTGCTATACCCACCATTCCAAGACAATACAGCACAGCACCCTTCCTCGCAAAGTCCTATGATCAACATACTTGTCTCCTATCAAATGTCTACATCCCACTCATCTTACCATAATACTTAATTTTTTTTCAGACCCCAAATTTGCAAGGAATACGTGCAGAAACAGACATGTGAGTTCTCCTCACACTAGAGAGCTTCACAGCAAACCACTGATTGAAGAGCCAGCATGCAGAGCAAGAGGAAATATTTGTAAGCCATGCATTTGACAAGGGGCTCATCTCTCTGTGTAAATGCCCCTAACACACTGACAGCAAAAACTCACATAATCAAATAAATGGACAGTGGACCTGGGAACACATTTTTCAAAGAGAGACATAAACATGGCCAACACGTACATGAAAAAATACTCAGTATCATTAAGCTGCAGTAGGTTAAACTTCCTGTTGCTATGCTGGCATTCTGTGATGGAAGGCTAGACTGAATTCTCGTTGCCCTGTTTCTAATCCTGCTCCCTGCTAATGTACTTGGGAAATCAGTGGATGGTGGCTGCAGTACGAGGGTCCCCAACACCAGCACGAGGGAACAGGGAAAAGTTCCTGTCTTGTGCCTTTCGCCTGGCACAGACCTACTTTTCCACTCTGCTGTTCCTATCAGCCATGCTTTTCAATACATCAATAAAGCCTTTAAACAATATAAGCAAAAATGCTGTAGTACCTGCAGCATCTAGTTCTAAAAATAATGTATGACCAAATATTAAGTATCTGTGTCCTGCGTTTTATAGTCCAGTAAATATAATTGTAGAGGTAAAGTAGTTTTATAGCACCTTACAAAAATGAAGAGATTAAATATATATTTTCTTCTTAGTGGTATTTTTCATTACATAACCTGTGTGATGATTAATTGAGCATTTACTATATGAATGATTATTGTTCGTATTTATACTCATCATTTAAAACTCAGTATAAATTCTAAAAAAAAGAAACTGCAAAGAGATATAGGTATGGTTCAAGAGGCATTAAATCATGTAGGCAGCAAATATATGGTCATAAAAGGTAAGTATATAAGCTTTATCCCAATAAAATACTGGCTACATCTGGCTTCTGGATTTGTGCATGAAGTACCACTTAAGATATAAAGTATGTATGAAAATTCCCACCTGCTCCAAAATGCACAGTCTAACACCACCTAACTTTCATTTGTTTCCATCTCCAAGATTTACATATCATCTGGCATACTTACAAATATGAAAATCCCCTGAGAACAAAAATTGTATTCTTTTTTAATACTACACCCATGGCTTTAAAAAGAAACTTTTACATGTCTAATTTTTTAATTTAGTAAATGAGTAAAATGGCTTGACCTCTACCTTTTGTAACAAAACTAACTTGATTTATCTTAATTAAGTTGGTTTTACTATATGCAAAAGCTAATTTAAAAATATTTAACTCAAAGCAAGCACATTTTTCTTCTAAAATTCATAATTGAATAGTCCTTACATTTTAGACTTGTTCAAGACTTCACTAATTCTCCCTATATATGTACCTTATTTGTAAATATACATATATGTATCTATACATTTTATAAACAGATTAAGTATATAATCTAAGTATCAACTTCCTGCTGAAGACATAAAAGTAAATAGACTGAAATCTTAATTCATCTATAATCTTAATTATAGAGACTCAAGGTCTTAGTCTTCTTATAGGATGACTTGTTAAACCTTTGATGCACAGGCAGGTACGATTACTACAAACATTAAAATCAGGTGTTAAAATTTATTAATTCCATGCAATATACTCTTATTTTGATTTATATTTATGAAATTTAATTTCAAGGTTCACCAAAAAGTTCAACACTGCTAGTGATGAGAAATGCTTCATAGAAATTAACATCAAGTTTTAGGAAAATGCAGTCTACATTGTGAAATTTACATATTTTCAGCTTAGAATAAAATAATTTTGAGATTTGGTGGAATTAACTAGATAGCCGTCACCTATTTTTCTAATCAAATCTTTCAACCATAGATCTTCAGCGCTGCCCATCGCTAGTCAGCTACTAGATGGCCCATCTGTCACTGTTCCCTGTGTCCCAAAACTGACGAATCACTTCAAGTTGATTGGGTGCCCTGACAGTTCATTTCATGTAGTCCCAGAAATGATTGTGCTTCTAACAATGCAACTGGACTCCTCACATATATTCAAATTGATAATTATGCTCAATTCTAAGAGAAAGAAAGAGTAACGGATTGTTTGTATAAACATTTTTAAAGCCAGTAATATCAATTTTTACTGTTAAAATTATACTCCGCTCTGTTGAGGTATTTGCCTTTCCTCCAAAAATCTCTCTAAACCTTGATGTTCTCCAAATGCTGTTCCTATGTTGATGTTTTTCTATTGGATCTGTTTTTAAAAAGTTCTTCGTCCCGAATTTAGGAATGATTCACTTCCCTGTCAACTTTATTTTATTGAATTTAAAACTCATATATTGAGCAGGGAACTGTGCTCATCTCAAATGACGTGTAGGGCAACAGTGCCCTGAAAGAAATTTCTCTTGGGATGCAGAGAAGGAAAGGCATGGAAACCCCTCACTGTTCATACAGCAGTGTTACTGAGGATACAAGGTAGAAAAATACGCCACTATGAACTCAATGTAAAGCTTTTGTATTCATGTCTGATAGCCTATCCATACAGGAATCCTAAACTTGCTTGAATTACGAGTTAAATTATTTTCATATTTTCCATTTTCAAACATTGTAAAATTGCCACTTGACTGGGAAGAATACATCAGATATTATTTAAAAACATGGATAAAGAAGTATGGCATTGGTCATCTGTTGTTGAGTCCAACAAAGTGGTAATTGTAAACATGCAACTATTTTTAAAGTTTACAGTAATAGTTACAGATGAATTAGATATCATCACATATGCACCATAGTTTCCTGTTGCTAAAAAAGAGCACTTTGAAATCAGAATTTAGTTAGTGCATTTAATTTGGAGAATATCAAGTAATACTGCCAAAAATTGGCATTTTAATACATGAGCAGCTCAAAAATAAGAGTCTTATTTTTTTCATACTGTTATTGCTATGCAGTCTACTATTCTATTTTTTAACTTAGTCTGCTTTTTGGAATTATTTGCAACTTTAAAATTTGTAAGTGGGTTGCACACATCTTTGACTTGCAGTTCTGTGATGCTGAGCATGGATTTACTCAGTGTGACTCACACAACTGTGAAAGCATCACATCTCATCCCTCTCGACAGTTTCCTGATGACTTCCCCACAAGTTTCCTCATTCTTTTTCACTGTAAGAACCAATCGTATCAGGTTGTAATCACTACGAGTAAGTGAATGACAATTTTTGCATTTTCTTAGTGGGAATAACATAGAATATTGTTATTTTGTGTTTGATTTTTCTTAAGCTTATTTTAAATTGTATTTTAATTGACAAATTGTTTTATTTTCATATTTATGGTTTTTCATTGCTAAGGATTTTTAAAAATCAAATAGCTAACACATAGTTTTCCACAAGCCTGTTGTAGGGTAACTAGATTGCTTGTTATTTGGGCTATTAGAAATAAATATTCTATGTGTACTACTGTACAAGTCTTCCTTTGACCTATGCATTCTTATTCTACAATAAAATCAACAAACTACAGAAATTCAATGAAGATAACAGCTGAAGACACCACCTAGCAGTTATCCAAAGTCTTATACTCTATCGATGGGAATGAAATCAGTACAGGCATAATGGGATACAGCATGAAAATTTTTGTGTTTACTATGTCTTATTTAACTATAATTTATAGTCTTAGTCTATATGTCTGAGAAACAGTAAATTTTCTTAGTATATATTGAATTTCTTTCTAAGGGAAGGCAAAACTTGTGATCATAAAGTAAACAGAATCTAGTACGACGCAAAAATTAAAGGAAAATTAAGATGAAGTAGCAAGGAAACCAGAAAAATCAAAGCTGGAAGGACTCGTGCTCTTAAAAGCTGATATCTGAAATACATGAAATGTGTTAACTTCACATCAATTAAAAAGTCAATTCATTTGTTTTCATTGGAAAAGCAGAGGAGATGTTGGTGGGAAGCAGAGACATGCACTCTGACATGGATACGGATCAGCCATCACTGATGCTGAGGGCACACAAACCTTACTGAAAGCACAGATGAGTATTTCACAAAAAAATGGAGTGCTTTTTATCTTCTTTTTTGTAGCCTGGTTTCTTAATGTGTTAGATTTTTGCAAATATTTCATAATTTATTTTAAAATCCTCACATTTAGTAAACCTAAGTTTGTTCTTTCTATTCCTTGTAATTTCAAGTTTCATTTTCATCATGGACTATTTCTTTGCCGCATCCTATTAAGATTTACGGTTTCCTTCCTTGGAACTTACATTGTGCTATCTTTTATATCCTATGCTGAACACATTGGTCTTCACTATGGTCATTTAAAAACGCTTTGTAATTTTTTTTTTCAATTTGGCCTGGCTTGATGGCTCAAAGGTTATATCCTCAGCTTGCAAGCACCAAAATCCCACATGGACACTGGTTTGCTTCCTTTTTGCCTCACTTCTCATTCAGCTGCCAGTTCATGGCTTTAGGAGCACGCACCTACATGGGAGACCCAAAAGAAACTTCTGGCTCTTGGCTACAAATCAGCTCAGCTCTAGACATTACCTCCATCTGGGCAATGAACCAACAGATGGAAAGATGGGAATTTATTTAAAAAAACAGAAAGAGCTAATTGTCACATGAACCACACCACTACCTGTGCATACATCCAAAAGACATGCAATCCTTCTATCAGAGATGCTTGCTCTGCCATGCTTACTGCACCGTTGTTTAAAATATCCATGGTGTTGGAGGGCTGGATTGAATCGTGAGCTCCCTGGCTACTGCAGGGCCAGTAACTGCAGAGCGAACCAGTAGCTGTAATCTTCCTTTCCTTTTCCTTTTCTTCCCTACGTTACCTTTCCTTTCCCTTCTTCAGCTTCTTTCTCTGTCTTCTTTCAATCCCTCCTACACAAGCTGTTTGACTTGCAAATAAGAAAAAAGAACTTGCAAAAAATTTAAGAATAATACATTCAATAAAATATAACCAACTTTTGTGGCGCTAGCTGGGTGCTAGGTCATGTTACAAATGATGTTTGCCACGATGAACAGAAGATAATCCTAAAACTGAATTTACATTTGTAGTGAAACACAAATCAACAAATCCATGAAATTT
Organism: Ochotona princeps; assembly: GCF_030435755.1. Classification (NCBI taxonomy): domain Eukaryota; kingdom Metazoa; phylum Chordata; class Mammalia; order Lagomorpha; family Ochotonidae; genus Ochotona; species Ochotona princeps. The sequence goes on from NC_080851.1 coordinate 5,754,541, forward strand.
TGGCAGAAATCCATAAGGAGCAATTAGACAAAGAAAAATATCATGCCATAAATAAGAGAACTAGAGAATTTAAAATATTTAGAAATACAGTAACTGTGTTAAAGTCTGTATCAGGGATACAAGCAGAATTTTTGGTTGTAGAAGATCAAATCAAATACTCCTGAGACCAGAAAGAGAGAAAAGTGGTTGATATGGAAGTAATAAAATAAACATCGATTTTCAGGATAAGAATTTCTGTCAAAGCTATTTGGAAAATTCTTAGAATTTTATCAATCATAATTTAGTAAATAATTTCAGTCCACTGAAACAACCACCAGTAAATTTTAAAACACTGTTTTTATATAACAAAAGACATCCTCTATCTTGTAAAACGATGATCACATGGATAAGGGAGAAAATGAGAATCATTCCTATTCCCATCATGCAGAAAGAACCATGGCAACTCTTCTGCAACGTACATGTTTTAAAATGTTACTATAGCAAAAGTAAACTTCTTCTCACATAGCAAAAAGTTATTGCTTTTCCGGGTCTCCAACTATACGCTGCATGACAAGTCAGTGCTCTGTCCATGTTTCAGGACCCAAGCAGGGAACTTCCAAAGAGTAGATGTTCCATCACTGTTTCTGAACAACATTTTCATTGCTACAAAACTAACAAACTCTCAGAAACACAAACCGTCTTGCACAGTCACACTGAAATGATCATCATTGCCAAATGCTTAGAAAACACATTTACCTATTTTAAACACAGAGACACATCCCCAAACGCTCGCTAGAGCAAAGCTTAGGTCAGGCCAGTGAGGAGGCACAAACTCCATCCAGGTTCTACAGGTGGGCGGCCAGGACAGAAACACCTGACACATCACTCTTCCCTTCTACAGAAGAAGCAGAAGTGGGACTTGAACCCAGAAACTCTGGTATGGGATGTCAAGTGGGGCTCTAACTGCCTCTTCACATTCCCGTCCCTTAACATCTGTAATTCATCTATCCACGCACCCACCCACCTACCGACACAGCTATCTCCCTGTTTCAACCAGACTTTATTATACATATGGATGTTTTCTCAGACACACAGATACACATGAATACACAAGATGCATTTATAATACAGCCTCAATGTTTCCTCAATGCTCCTTTTATAAGCTCAATATTTTTCTTAACAAATTTTCTAAGCCCAGCCTGAATTTCAGAGAAGGGATGCCTATATTGGAGCTGTAGGATAGGCCAGTCAAAAAACTATGTAGGAATTAAGCAGGCAGCAAACAATTGTTTTAGATCTTGTTCTCATACATGACTGAAAAACATCAACGATGCTTTTTCAAGCCTATTTTTTTATTTAAAAATGAATATCATTACAGAAACTTTTATTATTTTCTTTTAAAGTGGTTTATATTTAGAACATCTGGCATCATTAAAGTAAGTTTTTCAAAGAAAACAAGTATTTACTTTGCAAGTTTTAAGGATTGCATAAGAATATTATGGGATATTTTATTTGAAATACATAAAAAATCTACTTTGATTCTAATTGATTATACATGCACAGGAAAGATCTCTTTCAGATGTTATGTAAGAAGCAGCTTCTGCAACTGCCTTAGGCACAGACCAGGTTTAATCTTATCCCAGTGTAATGATCCGTGAAGTAGTCATAAAATGTACTAAATATTCTTTGTCCTAAAGAATTACCATGAGCTGCAGACCTATCTCTCACACCTAAAGCATCTGATGATAACACTGACTGATTAGGTCTGATCTGAATTACAGTAACACAGTCAAACACACTGCACCATTCTGGCAGGTGCAATACGAATTGCACTGCCATGTGAGGCCAGAAGAGATATTAAATCCTGGATTTACCTGTCTAAAATTTATAGTCACAGGACTCATATCTACACTATTCTTAAATAAAAATAGCCATACAGATAGCAGTAAAAAGTTTCTCCTATTTAAGTGTAAGTCAGAAGACAGAGAAATGAAGCTGTGGTCTCTTCAGATACTCAACCTCGCTTGACTTCACCCAGTGATGATGCAGTACAAAGAATTAGATGAAGTACCGCAATGCTTTTCTACATAGTTTGTCTAGAACCGAAATTGCTTGAACTTATTTCGCTAAATGGAATTTAATTCATACTTACAAAAGAATACTAATCAGTAACTTCTGTATGGATCAATTTGTCTAAAGTAGCTGAGACCCGAGCCCATATGAGATGGAGGCAGAGTTAAGCCTACTACACATGGTACCCTCACTTTTGGTTCTTTGTAAGGGGCCACACTCTGGCATGCTGGATTAAGCTTCAACCCACCATACTGCCTCCAATATGAGCACCTGTTAAGCTTCAGTCCAGCTTTCTAGTAATGTGCCTGGGAAAGTAGCAGGACATGGTTCTAGTATTTGGGTTTCTTTTGCCCACAGAGGAAAGATAGAGTTCCTGGCTTGGGCTTCAGCCTGGTCCCAGCTCTGGCCTCTGTAGCCCATCGGAGAATAAACCACCTGATGGAGGATCTGTCTGTCTCTGTTCATCTACCCTGCCCCACACCCTGCTTCTGTAACTCTTTCAAGTAAGTAAATCTTAAAAAATTTAAAAATGTGAGTACAGGAGGAAGTAATATTTTCTGTAGTAAATGAAATAATCTCACTACTGGGGAATTAATTTTCCATTTTTGTTTTTCTTAATATCAAAGAAATATTTTTCATGTTTCTTATTTTTATAGTATTTATTTTGGCAGGAATACAAATATATAAACAAACCACTCCAAACTGATAATGAATTGTAGCTTCAGTACCAATTATTGTCAGTTCTAAATCCTTTCACAACTAAGGTCATAGTAGAAGATATCAGTACCAGCATTCTATAAACAGGTGACCGAACCACCACGTGCTTCAGATCCACACGTCCTGTCCACACAGAAGAAAGGATCAGATACCACTACTTCTAGCAGGCAGCTAGAAAAGAAATCTGATGGAATCCAATAGCAGGTGCCCCAGCTTTTAAAGTCAGTGCCTTTTATGAAATATCTTCTGTGTCATGCTAGAGGTGTGGAAGCAACTCAGGCCAGGGAAATCCAAAACTTCTTAAATATTCATAGTGAATTTTTCTGACATGTGAATGATAACTATTCTTAAGAGAAAAATTACAAAGATAATCTGGTGATAAACAAGTGCATAACGATGACTAACCTTGCCAGGAAGTGTAAGGTATACAGTGAAAAGGCTCACCTGTACAATTATTTGCTGATTGTCATGCTGTAAGTGTAAAACCTCAACATTCCAAACTGCACAGAAATGAGTGCCCACTGTGAAAAATTATCTCTACCCTAGATGTGAGAAACAAATTAGGAACCTATTTTTTGTGCATAACATCTATATGCATGCTTCAAAAAGGCTGTCTTCCTGTGAGATGTCCCAACATGCGGCCCAACAATAGCCAAAAGAACCAAATTCCATAGGACAAAGGCGCTTCCAGCTGGTGAGCACCTGCAAGGTGACTGTCCAGCCAAATGGGTTGCTTTCATCTACCTGGGAGACCTGGTTTCCTTTCCAGGCTTCTGGATTCAGCTTGCCTCAATCTTGCATTTTGGAGTAAAGCAGCAGATGCAAGAGCTCTCTGTCCTGCCCACCTTCCTTCCCTCCTCTAAAATAAATTTTAAAAATATGGCTGATCTCTACTGAGATATCTCTAGATATCTCAAGTGCTTTCCAGTATTTTTGTACGAAAAAATGACAAATATACAATTAAACAGGTGCCAAATTTTATATACATATAGTAGAATACATAATTAAACAGGTGCCAAATAATAATATATGTGTGTGTATATATAATATATAGGTGTCAAATTATGTGTGTATAAATATACATATACATATTAGAAAATCCAGTAAAATATTCTTCTAATATTTTATGATATAATGAAGTTTAGTGAACTGTATTAAAACATACATATTTTACCCAATTTACATAACATGAAAATGTGTCATTTGGCTACCCTAAATACACCTACAATGCTGAACATGTAGTTCCGGTTTCCAGCAGCACAGCAGAAAGCGACTGGGTAATCCAGCCAATCTGAAGAGGAGTTAGTGATTTTATATAAAATATGAATACATAAAAACATAAAATATTCATAAGATTTCAATAGTGCTTAAGATTATGAAGGATTGGTCTTGCTCTTATAGCACATACAGTTTTCGTAGAAAAACCAACAGAAATATTTTACAAGAAAAACCAGCATTTAAAATTGAGGCTGTTCGGGACGAATGAACAATGCTGTGAAGGCAGCAGCAGTTTAAGACACGATGTTAAGGTTTTCCAAGTTGGCCCTCTTATGCTGACATTGGATGTTCAGAAAGTCCCATCTTCTCCAGTAGCACTAGTCAGCAACTCACCAAAATATCTTTTAAAAAATAAATTAAGCAGGTCTGCATAATCCTGATTATTATGTTAGAGGATCGTGTGAAGGCATGCTGATAAGAGAACAGGCTTGAACCGCAGGCTAAACACAATCAATGAGCTCCATGTCAGGCCCCAGAGACGGTGCAGCTGACCTAAGGACATTTTCACCTCTCAGAGTTGTCCCAATTCCCAACGTGGGACTTCAGGTGAGTCAATTACTTTTAACAAAGCAAAGTCAGGTTATTCAATATATGCTAGACCATATGGGTCACATTCATGAAACTCCTCTATGAAAATTATGTCATATTCATCAATTCCACCGGCACCAACTTCCTTCCAATATAATAGAACGAATTTATAACTGCGCATGACAGTTAGTTGATGGTGCCAGAGGCTAACTATGCTGGTGAGAGAGCAGAAGGATGAGAAGGAAAGTGCTCGACAGAGGAGGGGAGCTACAGTGGGTACCAATGTTATCACACAAGATAAAATTGACCCAGAATTATTAGCTCTTAGAAATAGCCTAGTAAAATCATTATACTTTGAAGATAGATACTTTAAAAATTGTATTTCCTCAGTCAAAAAGATCAAACAAGTTACAAGGCAAAAATAATTAGACTGACATTCAAAGAAAGCCACCCTAGAGTAACAAAATCAGTGAAACAGAATGTGAGTGGACAATTTCATAATAAGTATTATTTAAATAAAGAGTTTTTGAAGAAGGTTCACCGCACAGAAAATGAAGGATACTCTAATAAGGATAGCTCCCTAAGAAAAGCAAACAAGTGTTATCTAAACACCTTGGGGAAAAATGTAGCAAAATGATTGATGTTTAAATTTTTACTGCAATTTAAATTTAATGAGAAAAATTAGGTAAAAACTTGTGCAACTATCTACAGTTTCTTAAATGGGATGACAAAGGAAACAGAAGGAGAGCCTGTCTGTCCTCAGCAAGGGCTCCTTCTACGTTTTCTTTAGGTGTTCCCATGACTTCTTCATTGGATCTTTCTTAAAACTTAATAGATAGTAATCTAAAAATCACCAACCCCTCACTGTATCATCTTACTCCTTACAGTTGATCCTCACCAACACAGATATTCTTTCTTAATCTTACTTAACTGTTTCTGTTAAAGTTTTTTTTTTAGGTTTTAACACTGTAAGGATTTATACTGCCTTGATTTCATATTGATTCTATTTTATTGAAAGATTTGCTTTATATGCAGATTTCATTTCATTTGAATAAGTTCCCAGAAATGAGCTAGCTGAGTCATACAGATCAGTTTTCAGTTCTTCTAGTTCTCTCCATACTGACTTCCACAGTGGTTGTACTTGCCTACAGGCCCACCAGCTGTGAGGGAGGGCACCTTTCTCCCCACCCACACTAGCATGTATTAGCAGTGTTCTGAATGTAGGCCAATTCACTTGAGTGGTAGAACCTCAATGTGGTTTTCATTTGTATTTCCCTGACAGCTAGGGAGCCTGAACATGTTTTCATACGTCTGTTAGCCATTTGAAAGGGATCTGTATTCCTTTAATCACAGCAGCACAATCTACAATAGCAAAGCCATGGAAACAACCCAGCTGCCTGTCAAAAGAGGAGTGGATAAAGAAACTGTAGTACATCTACTCCATGAAATACTACTCAGCAATTAAAAAGAATGAAATTCTACCATTTGAAACCAAATGGTCCCAGTTAGAGACCATAATGCTCAGTGAAATAAGTTAATCCCAAAAGGATGCATATCATATATTCGGATATAAGGGAGCCTTCATGCAAATACAAGATCAATAGCCCTTTCAATATTGTTTGTACTACATCTTAGGGGTTTGATATTTTTGTTTTATTTTCATTCATTCAAAAAAGGTTTTTTTTTCCTTATTAATCTCCTCACTGATTCATAGGTCATACAATAACATTTTCACTTGATAACTGTTATAGACCCTATCTGTTTTCCTGATGGAATATTATCTAAGTTTTCCTTTGTTGGACCTTTTATTTGTAGTTCATTAAGCTGTTGGCTATAATAAATTAAAAATATTATCTCATTTTTAAAAATAAAATGAAAAACTTTATCAAGAAAAATTAAGTTTGAAGTTGCCAGGATGGAGTATCAACTTTTTGGTCTTCTAATACTACCAATATCCCAGTGAGATTAGTATTATAGTTTTGTTTGATGTTTATTTATATTCTCCCGGCATTTTACCCAATGACTGTAATAATTTAGAATTAATAAATAATTCAAGGAAAACTACATGGGGATTAGAGGTCATTTAAATGTTTTCATGATATTGACACTCCAAGTCCCAGTGGATTTTAGTTTGCTTGTAAACAAACTTTTCAAAAAACATTATTTAGCTTTAGTTTTTGCTAGAAGGAACAGTTTAATACAACTCATGCTATACCATCTAAAACTCAAGTATTAAAGGTTGTGGCTTGGAAATTAGGACAAGATGTTCCTTCTGATTTTTCTACAGCTCTAACATTCTTACTTTGTTTGGTTTTAAACTTCATTAATAAAGTTGTTATTGATAATGAATGATTGTCATCCAAGTTGATTTTCTTGTTTTTCAGTGTTTATATGTCAAAAAGTTCTATACATGTATATAAATATATAAAAGCTCAAATTTCTTTGAAGATAGAATACTCTTGAAAACACAGCAGACTGAAATCAAGTGGTTCCTGGTAGTAAATGGGATAAAAACAGCAATGATGTTTGGCTACATAACTTGCAGAACATTCAGGGCTCACAGATAAAGACTGAAAAAGTCCACTTAGGTTTAAAGTAATTATTTGACATTCTTTACATTTGCTGTATCTCCTCTCTTGCTTTCTCCTTCTCATCTAATCTTCTTTTGTGATTAAGTGATTTTCCGTAGTAGTGTGCTGTAATTCCTTGCTTATTATTTTGGTAATTTCATTATAGATTTTGCTTGACTCAAGACTTACGAAAAGCTTATTTCTGGTTGTAGTCATTGAAGTATCTTAGTGTCAATAAAATGGGTAAATGTATACACAAAAAAATATCCTGAAATACTAAGAGGGGTGTCAACCTTATGCCTCAGCTACTTAAGCTACTGCCTGAGAAGCCAGCATCCTCTATCGGAGCAGAGGTTTAAGTCCCCGCATCTCTGCTTCCAGCACAGCTTCCTTTGAAAGCAGCATAGGAGGGCAGCAGTGGATGGGCCATTCCTTGGACACATCCCATGGCAGTGGGAGAGTCAGGCTGGTGTTCCTCACTCCTGGCTTCAGCCTAGCCCACATCTCGAATTTGCAGACATTTCGAGAATGAACCACTGAATACATCTGTGTCTCCACCTCCCTGTCTCTGCCCTTTAAATAAAAAGTAAGCCAATGAATGAACAAATACATTTTTTTAGTAAGAAGTGCTAATAAATCTACACTTACTTTAATCCTCCCCACATGACTGACTGTATAGAATGTACCATATGTTTCTCTACAAAAATAGAAAGGATTTTGAATGCTTTCATCACAAGGAAATGTTAAGAATTTGAAGAGACAGATATCTTTCCCTACTGGCCACCACTTGGGAGGCCCACACCATTTCAGAGTGTAGGCTGGCATCCTGACTACTCTATTTCTGATCCTGTTCCTGGCCAATGTGCACAGCAAGCAGCAGATGGGACTTCAAGTGCCTGATTGCCAGGCACCCATGTGGGACATGCATGAGGTTCTGGCTTCGGGATGGCCCTGCCACAACTGCTGTGTCCATTTGGGGCAGTGAACTCACAGATCAAAGCTCACTCTCTTTCTCTTAAAAAAAAAATAACAAAGTATCCTGTAAATTTGTACAATTATGTATAAGTTCAACTTGTCAAAAATTTCAAGTTTGTTAGACTACATAGACCAGATAATTAAATGTTTAGGGAACAGAAAATATTCTTTTTACCCCAAAAAGCACAAAATAGGAAGCATCTCTTGTTACATATTGTAGCAATCACAGTAATTTCTCTGGCAGTAACTAATTTAGTACACAGGATGGTATGTGTGCACTAATGCAATTCCTTGGGGAAAACTCCACATCATTGAACACATAACAAGTGTCATTGTTAAAGCATAAAAATAACTTACATGTGTTCAAATTTAGCAGGAAAATGGGGAAAAGCACATTTTACATACTACAATGGACATTATTTGAGAGCTACCCTTTTAATACTTAAATCATTTGTTTCATTCACTGTTTTATCTTGAACCCAAATATCCACATGTTGCAATGCATGATCCTTTACTAAAAATTAAGTTCAATACAAGATCAACCACTAGAGTATGAATTCTCCACTCAGAAATGGACTTGATATAACAGATTTCAGCTATTGCTTAGAGACAAATAGCCAATTACTTATTTTTTTTCCTCCAGCCATCATGATCTCTTATGCTTTCGAAATTGCTTGCTGTATTTTCCTCTTCTTGTCTCTTTTATCCCCATCTTTCCTTGGCTTGCGATCAGGATTCATTTTAGACAGAAAATCTGTTGGAACTTGCAAGCTGAATTCTGGCTGACTTTCCATTCCCACAGCCCCCGTGCACAGCTCCTAGATAGGCTATTAGACAGAGCATTTCACACAAGGCCAGTCCAGCAGATCCCTGTGCCAGAGCTCAGCTTTTATTTCTCTGTGTCATCCCAGCATCATACAATGAGCTTTCAGTAACAATGTCATCACATAGAAATGAACTAAAACCAAGTATTTCTAATTTCATTCATCATTGTTGGGTACCTAGCATTTTTCAGAAAAGAAATAACAATGAGTATGAGGGATATAATCACAGACCTTACAAACAAATACCAGCCACTGAGATTGAAAGTGCAAAGGCAACAGAGCTGCAAGCACAGCTCTTCAGAGAGACCAGAGTGATAATCCGAGAGGCCGAGGGGGCCTGTCAAACAGGCGCATGTAGCATTGTGGTAAACTATGTCTACTTTATCTTCATTCTTTGTCATCCTCTTTTTCTCAAATTTCAAACTTTATCATTTCCTTTATAGTCATAGTAACTCTGCAGTCATGACACACAAAACTACACAATAAAAGATGACACTGTATTCAGGTGTCTGCCTTGCACCCACAGATGAGATTGAATAAATAGCCATTATGGTAATTAAGGAGTAAACCAGTTGACAGGCACTTTCTCTGTCTTCCTCTCTCTCTCGCTCCCTCACGCTCGCTCTCTCTCTCACACACACACACACCCCACAAAAAAGTCTAAACTTCAAAAAGAAAAAAAACCTCAAAATTTGCTTAGCACTTTAAAATATGCTCATCTTTGCTTAAAGTATTTATTTTCTAAAAAAAAGTTTATAAAGAGTAGGCATTTTTTTTCTCAGTACTTCTTGTTAGAATTTTTAAAGATAATCTGAGCTCAATTATTGCTTTTAAGGAGAAAGTTACCCCTAGCAATTACTTAAACCAAGTCAATGTTGTTGGTGTTCCCCACACTGAGGCTGAGGGGTCCCGTCAGACTTCCTCTCTGTTCTTGGCCTTTGGGCATGTTGTTCTCTGCTGTGCAGGACCACCTAACCAAACACATTGTGATCTTCCAGCCACCAGGGTTGGCCGCATGGAGTCCTGGCCAGGGCTAGGCTGCGTCTCCCCAGGAACTTCTTATATAAGTCATATATAAGCACTTCCTCCACTGCTTATTAAACCTGCATGTGAGCTTCCCAGAGATTTCTGATAAAAACTGCCAAATAAGTACTATGTGATAACTAAACTAGAACCTGTCTCAAATACATAAGGCTACCATTCTGGACCATAGCACATAAGCAAGATGTCGATGTGGATGTATTTTGAGCACTCAGGTAGCACTGCATGTGTCCTATTTAAATTCCTTTATTGTAAGAGCTATAAGCTCCAAAAAGGAAATATTCTGTATTTTTCTCATAAATTTTCAGATTTCTCTTTAACAGATGTTTTATATTTGCTTTTTATTTTTTCTTTGCTTCATCTTCATTATGTGGTACTGTAATAATACAATTTTTAATTCTTTAGTCACTACTGGCATTTGAGGTCTTTATGTGAAGCTATGAATCTATACAACTATATATTAAAATTTACATACAATATTCATAATATAAAGTTAGTATATAGGCAATAGATGTTATATATGGAATAATTAAAAATTTCTTAATTTGATGTTACTTGTTTGCATATGTTTCATCATCCATTTCGAAAATTTGAAATTTATCTAAGTTTTTTAAAAATAAACCAATCACGATTTTATCTTACCTATATTTATAATTTTAAAAAATTCTAAGTAATGAATATGAATTTCAATACATGTTAGATAGAGCCAGCTGAGAAGGAAATGTGTAACCTTAAATTCATACATTACAGGAAAAAAAAAAGAACCTCTTGAGAAATACAGAAAATGAAATTACAGAATTAGAAATGGAAAGATGTGCACAACGACGAAAAGATAATTCTTCAAAATCACTAGTTACAGTGACAGGTAAGATGAAAGTGCTTCAGCGAGCACAGGTGTTTCACCTGGTCCCCCACCACAGGGCGTGGGTTGTGCTCCTGACTCCAGCTCCCGGCCCACGCAGGCTGGGGGAGGCTCGAGGAAGGTGGCTGTCACAGGGCCTGGGGCAAAGAGGGGATGGGAGCTGTTCTCCTCCTCTCTCTTGGGTTTTTTACTCTCTCCCTCTCAAATAATCAAATAATTTTAAACTACTTAAAACAGAATAAATTATGAAGATTCTTTTAAAGTAACTTTTTTTGCCTATTAACACATCTAAATTTGTACACAGGAATAATCTGGCCATAATTATAAAAAGTGCATCAGTAAGAATTCCTAGAAGGACGTATCTTGCCAGAACTAAGGAAAATTTTAATTTGAGTACCTCTGTAACTGAAAGGAATATATATATATATATATATATATATATATATATATATATAAAATCTATGTACATATAAATTATACAAAATAAATGGAAGATAGGATCTGCTCTACTGTACATAAAATTTCATTCAAGATTCAGTCATAAATATTGTGTGCGGTTGTTAACATGTGTTTGTATGTGTTTGTGTGTGTGTGTGTGTGTGTGTGTGTGTGCATGAGAGAGAGAGAGAGAGATGGGGGGGGGAGCTACCAAAAATGCAAAAGACTGAAAAATGCCCAATCTAACATAGGAAATTGTGATCATCAAAGTAAAAGTTAAAATATGGCTTTTGTCAGAAAATAGTATATTAACTGTGTAACCTTAGGAAATAAAGCAGAAACTAAAAATCTTAAACTATACACAAATTATAAATATATTGTAGGAAAATGTATAACATTCAAAATGTTAAATTTTCACAAGTTGAGATAGCAGAAATACCCTATGGTCTTGTGCTAGGTAACAGGCACTAAACATAATAGACATTGACAAATATTTCTATCTTTATTTTATGATACAGTTCCATTGGCTCAGGAATACCCCCTCCCGTCTCCCCAATTCCACTCCTGCCACAGATTCCCTCTATATTATTACAATAGTATAGTCTTTTAACAGTCACAAGTTCATCATTCTGCTATTTAAGTGTATCCTGACATTTATGTGTGGACAATGGTAGAAAGTCCAGCATCCTACTGTCAAGATATATTTTGACAATATTTCTATCTTACAACTAAGAATTTCTGTTCCAAGTGCTGGACCCATGGATATCAAAGAAAAGTATTACAGGAATAAAAATTCCAGGCACAAAGATAAAGCATTTGCCATAGTTATGAAAGCTTCTGCCTAGGATATCCAATAATAAAGCGATGAATAAGATTAAAATCCAACAGCAATATGAGCAAGAAGCTTGCCAAGGCTCTTTACAAAAGATATTATGTATTAATTGTTTGTATGTAAATGGTTATTAATTATGTCCAAAGTGCTGAATGCTATAAGACATTGGGGAAGTTCAAATAAAAGCCACACAAGGAAACTGGCACAATGAGTGAAGAGAGGTATGCAGCACTCGCCTCCTCCTGCGCCAAGAACCAGGCTGATGTGAGTAAAACTGCATCTTAAGGGTGAGTGTCAATGACACGCAGCAAGAGACATGAGAGCCTTGGAAGCCATGCAGAGGTGGGAGAGCAGCATGGAGTGACATCAAGCTCGCAGGAACAACTGCTATGGTCCCCAGCTGGACAATGTCTCTGTTCAAAAGGAAAAAGTGAATAAGATACTCCCAATAGGACCTGTTTCCACAGACAGAAGAGTTACACAGACAACCTCTGATGGAGCCAGCCTGGGGAGCTACTGCACCTGACCTTGCCTGCAGTGAAGCAGCTTTCAGTGTATCTTCTCAATCGCCACAGGTCCATTTACTGCAGAGTGAGATGCCGTGTCAGGGCAGACACATTTGGCCTACCTATGATTCAGGGTTTGCAGGTTTAAGTTCCAAGTTGTGTCACATCCACTGCCACCTAGATGACATGACCAAGGCATGTGTTCCATGCTCCTCAGTCACAGTCACAGGTATGTCCAGCTTGCAACAGGCCAGAGCTGACCATTAGCTCTAGAGCATGGGTTACATGATACATGGGTTACATGATAGAAGCTTCTGGTAACTCGGCCACAGATCACCTACAGTTAGCCCCAGCTGCCATTCAACCTCAGCCTGCACACACCACACAACCACCTGCCACACTCCTCAGGAAACATTCACCGTGTCATGCTTCTGCTACTAGACTAATCACCCAGTGGTACACCATCCCTGCGCAGAATGCTCTGCACCCTCCTGTGCCCCCGAAGCAAGCCCCCCAGACCTGGACCCCAGAATCAGAAAAACTCTTATCTCACCAATGCACAACCATGAACAAGACAACTGGATCACTCCTCTGTGCCATCCAAACTGAACCAAAACAATGTGGCCCTACTGATGCTCTAAGAAACATTTTTAGGAAAAGGCCATTTGTTACAGGCTCTGCTTCCCAACAGCGAGAGAAAACTGATCTGCCAGAAGTGTAATTTTCAGCAAACAAAGATTTTTTTTTTAAGAAAAAGGTCTCCAATAGAGCCTTAGTTTCCTAAAAACAAACCCAATGGAATGAAAACTGACAAAATACCTGATAAAGAATTTGAAAGAATGATCACAAGGACACTTAAGGAGACATAAAACAATATAGACAGTTTCAAGAAAAATGGTAAAATAATTCATAAGAAATTCAGAAATAAACATTAAAAACTCAATAAGGCTAGGTCATGCAGAAATGTCAACTGAAAGAACTAATGAAATATCCAATAAGACGCAAAAACAATAATGAAATAAGAGTGAAAACCAAGGCCTGTGTTTCACCGTTAAATGAATAAATATTTGAACTTAAGGATATACTTGAAGAAAAGTGTATTTAATAAGACAGGTAGCTTTCTGAATCTATTTTTTTAGGCTTTATTCTTTTTTTACTGCGAAGTCAGATATACAGAGAGGAGGAGAGACAGGGAGGAAGATCCTCCGTCCGATGATTCACTCCCCAAGTGGCCGCAACGGGGGAGCCGCATGACTCCAAAGCCGGGAGTCAGGTCTTCCACGCAGGTGCGGGCGCAGGTCCCAAGGCTTTGGACCATGTTCCAATGCTGTCCCAGGCCACAAGCAGGGAAGCTGACGGGAAGCGGGGCTGCTGGGATTAGAACCAGCACCCATATGGGATCCCGGCACGTTTAAGGTGAGGCCTTCAGCTACTAGGCCAACGTGCCGGGCCCGTTTTGAATCTTTTTTAAAGACATAAATATTCAGAAAGTTTACAGATCTGAAAGTAGAAATGACTGGAAAAGGGCCTCACCATGGAATATTTTAATCAAACCACCAAAACACACCACAAAGAATGAATTCCAAAAATACAAGGAAAGCGCTCTAGTCATATTTAAGGAAGTTGACAAAAAAATTGACTGATTAAATTCTCAGCAAAAGCCTTATATGTCAGGAAGGATGTTAAGATATTTCTCATTTCTGAAAGAGAAAAACACACAATTCAGGAATATTATACCCAGAAAAGCTATCCTTCATAAATGAAAGAGAAGCACTTTGCAATCAGGGAATTCATGCCAACATGTTAGCCTCCTTAAATTGCATAAAGAAATTCTAAAACCAGAATATGCAAGAGTGTAAAGACAGCTGCAAAGGTATCAAACAGAAACAATAATTATATCACCTTATCAAAAACAGTAAATCCCCAAACTAAAGTGAGGAACATGAAAAGATTAGGCAAACTGATAATACTCCAAATGAACAGAAAAAAAGATTAAAAGCTAACAAGATATCTTCATTTAAATATCTTACCAGTAATAGCCTCGAACATAAACAAGCTAATTCCCCAAATGAATGACATTCACTGACTGACCAGACATAAAGTAGACCTCCCTGATCTTAAATACAAGTCACTTCATCACCAATGGCAAAGACTAGTGGGGCTGCATTATGAAGTGGTTTCCTAAAGATTCCTGTTCACATTCTCACTCTAAGAAAAACATGCAGAAAACATGACGTAAGTTTAGGAGAAACTAATACAAGAAACCTGTCTTTCAAAAAATCAAAATAATCAAAAAATAAAGCGAGAATAAGTTTATTCAAGGAAGTGAACTTCAATGAAAAGACATTAATGAAAAATTGTGTAAGACACACATAAGTGGATTCTCCTGCCTAATGTGCATAGGTTCAGAGAGCATTACAGAAAGGTCTGTAAAACCAAGCACTTTACAGTACAATACAGTTCCCACAAAAATGCTGATGACATTTGGAAGAACAAGAAAAAGAACACTCTTCAGGAATAACGGTAAGGATTTCCACAAAAAACTCAGGGTATCATGTACCCTGTACAGCATTCTTTAATAAAATATATTAGAAATAACTCCTTTAGCAAAGGTGAACAAACTAGAGGAACAAAATGCACTATTGAAAATTAAGAAACTACAGTCATATAAAATGGTTCAAACAAACCTCATTGGATGAGTTTAAATGAAAGAAGCTACATCCAAAATTGCATATTCTATATGATTTCATTTACAGAAAGCCCCAAATTAAACAATGATGTTTGTGGATTACGAGTTATTATGACCATTCTGCTAGGAGTCACAGTAAATGAGACGATAATAACAATTAGAAAGGGACTGTGATATGACTGTGTTTTGACGTAAGTGTCTCAGCAGTCAATGTATTTCTTTTTATTTAGCATTAAAAAATTTCCTGTTGACTTCTGTAATGTCTATTGTTTACAATATTCAATAGGTTAAGGGAGAAAGGCTCTCACGGAAGACAAGACAGAGGACATAGACAAAGTGAAGAGAGGGAAAGCGAGCCAGGACAGTGGCAGGGGGCACTAAGCTGCCAGTTACTGTGGTGGCATTCCTCATCAGAACTCCAGCAGCTCCCTGATGACATACACGTGACGGCAGCAGGCGAACGCTCCAGTATGTGGGACCCAGCCAGCCATGGAAAACAGGAAGGAAGTTTGGGCTCCTGGTTTTCACCTGTCTCAGGCCTTGCTATCAGAATCATTTGGGAAGTGAATCAGCAGTTCAAAGATCTCTCCACCTTTATAGAAGAGAGAAAGGAAGATACTCTAGTTTGATAATCAGATGGTTTTTCTGCTGCAAATTTCTCAGTTATGACATATGAATTTTAATAGAAATTAGGTTTTCTAAGTACTAACTTAATTCACCTGAATACGACTCTAAAAGCTGATTTTCATGCTGTAACTTATTCATCAAGCAGAATACTACAAACCAACCACCATCAAAGGTGACCTTTACAGTTTTGACCAGTTTACGTCACTGCTCATTCTATCAATGTTCATATATCCTAATTTGTCTACCAAGATAGTTCTGAAGCTGCGTGTTAAAATGTCACACAGTGTGATCTTTATTAAGTATCATTTTAAAAAGAGCCAACATTTTCTTTATTTCCTGATTTCCTTTTCTTTAATTAATTAATTTTTTGGAACAGAAGATTTTACAGAGGAGAGACGGAGAAAGATCTTCCATCTGCTGACACACTCCCCAAGTGGACGCAATAGCCAGAGCTGAGACGACACAAAGCCAGGAGCTTCCTCTGGGTCTCCCATGAGAGTACAGGGTCCCAAGGCTTTGAGCTGTCCTCCACTGGCTTCGCAGGACGTAAGCAGAGAACTGGATGGGAAGTGGAGCATCAGGGACATGAATCAGCACCTTATGGGATGCCAGCACATGCAAGGTGAGGATTCGATTCAGCTACTAGGCAGGCCATCGTGCTAGGCACAGAGGCAACATTTTATTTGCATTGATGATTGGTCCTTGTCACTAGACCAAATGAGTTGTCTCAAAGACCACTTGCTTCCATTCCGTTCTCTTATTTTAACTCATAAGAATTTTGCATTGTGGAATCCAATGCAAAATGGAGAAGCTAGAATTTGTCACGAAAGCCTGCACAATTCAGTAACTTTGTTAAACCAAGTTCCTTTGCTTTTCAATCTACCTCACACTGGCAGTGTTGCCTTGGGGAAAGACAGCTTGCACAGAAGCCCATGTGGAAAGCAGAAGAAAACGTGGCCGTGTGTGTGTTGGGACCTCCCCCTCCTTCTCCACATCACAAAAAGCCTGCTTGACAGCAATTCCATTTGTGCACTGTAAATTTTAATAGAAGATCC
The DNA here is from genome assembly GCF_030435755.1 of Ochotona princeps. Taxonomy (NCBI): domain Eukaryota; kingdom Metazoa; phylum Chordata; class Mammalia; order Lagomorpha; family Ochotonidae; genus Ochotona; species Ochotona princeps. The sequence continues at coordinate 5,771,535 of NC_080851.1, forward strand.
AAAATTTAAGTCCACCTTCAGTATAACCTTTGAATCATTAGGAGTAATCCATTCATTTAGAAATCCAAACTTTTATTTTTGGGTGACAGCATTTCTTTTCTGATGGCAAATTGTTTACTCAGCTAGTCCATGCATTGGGTTTTTGGAATGACCATCTGGGTTTTTTCAATTGGTTTTAAAAACTAATGCCAAATTAGCAGCTTCATTCAAACTTAAAGGTTGATGTCTATGGAAAAAAATCTGGAAAACCTGAGCTAATTAAAAGTTAATGACAAGTGAAAATTTCTTCACTAGAAGGTATGCGTTAATAGTCACTTATGTGACTTAGGTGCATCCTAATGGTGGCAAAACATGCTCATTTGTATTCAATTCACTGGAAAAATTGCAGTAGAAAGCAAACAAATTTGGGCAGAGTATGCCGAAGACCGTAAAAACCTTGCTCTTCACTGGAAATTATTTTTGTTTGTGTTTTTCTTTTAAAGCTGACTTTACTTTTATGGTTGTATTTCTTTTATGGCTTCTTTTTATGTGTTGGAGTGGGATAAACATGGTTTACTAACAAGTTTGGTCAGCGTTCATGGCAGCCTGTAGATTTAAAATCCTCACTATGATTTATATTCCCCTGATCCTGCTTTCTTACTAGGTTTAAGGAGTACTCAATTCAGTACCAGTGTAAAACTGGGGAAAGGTTCACCAGTGTGAAACAAGTAACTGTTGTTTGCCTTGAGCCAACACTTCATGCTAAGTATTAATAAATAACTCATGGTTTAGCATACTGTACCATAAAATAACTTGACAAAAATGAAGTTGGTCAGAATTCTTGTTCAGACTAATGGAATACAAATAAAGGGTTTATTTCTGTCCAATCCTTGTCCAATCCTTTTTTCTTCCCGTAGAATTAGCTATATATTTTTTAGTTTGTAAGCATTGATTTTATTCATTTGAAATGCAGAATTTCAGAGAAATAGAGACAAAGCAAGAGAAAGACATATACCCACTGGTTCACTTCTCCAGTGGCTGTACTGGGCATGGCTGGGCCGTGCCAAGAACGTGGGACTCTGAATCTCCCACAAGGCTGACAGCGGTGCCAGTGTTTGGGCCATTTCCTGATTCCCTCCCTGGAGCACCAGCAAGGAGCTCAATCAAAAATGGAGCAGTTGGAACTTGAACAGAAACTTAGATGAGGTATCAGAATTGAAGAAAGCAATTTACCCAATTGTATCATGCCAGCCTCTGTTTATACATTCAGCTTTGCAATAATGTGACTATTTAATCACAAATATCCAGAAAAAAGTGATGCAATCTTGAATCATTGATCAAATTAATCATTTGTTTTATCCACGTCTTGGTGGAAGAGTGGTGCCATTTGTACTAACAATTATGAATCCAAGTTCATGTGCTCAATATAGTCCATGCTGATATATATACTAGATGCGTGCAGAAATTTCCCAACTTGAAAATTTCAAACTTGAGACTATAATCACACAATTTACCTTTTCCCACTTCAGCATGTACTAAGGGCAGGTTTTTTACTTTTTCAATCACAGTGAGCATCTATGTCTTATCTTTCTAAATTTCATTTTTCCTCCTGCTCTTAAAACTCAAACATTACAAAAATAAATCCACGGGGCCAGCATTATAGTATAGAAGGCAAAGCCACCACTCACCATGCTGGCATCCCATATGGGCTGTGATGCAGCTTCCTGCTGATGGCCGGGAGAAAGCAGCAGAAAACAAAGTGCTTGACACCCTACAAGCCATGCAAGATCTGGATGAAGCTTCTTGCTGCTTCTGCCTGAATCAGCCCACGTCACTGTGGTCACATGCAGAGTTGACCAACAGATGGAAAATCTCCCTCTCTGTTTCTCCCCTTATCTCTTTACCTGTCAATAAAGTCTTTTTTTCAATTCCTTCAAGTATTGTAAAATATTCTAAAACTAGAGATGACTCATATTCATTTCAAAGTCTAGTTTCCCTATTTTCTTGCTTTGAAAACATTTGTAACCTATCTCATATTCCACAATTACAAGATGCATCAGGTTCTGGATCTAAAGACGAAAACACCTGCTAGCAGCAACCTTTAAAACAAATTAGCAAAACATTCAGTCAACAAATTTCTGTAATTATAAGAACTCTGAGATTGAGGTCTTTGGTAAAGACAAACCCCCTAACAAGACCCTGTGCCTTAGGTTACACTTGTTGCCAGTTGATTGTCTGAGAGATGTGGCTTTTAAGGCCTCTGGATTTTAATTTGTAACATTTGAAAAATGAAGTTAAAATGCACATGTCACTTTTTGTATAGTGGGAATCATGATCAACACACACAAAACGGGAATATCTTCACATCATTTATTATTCTTTTGTTACACTCTTGCAGGAAGTGAAATACTTAAAAAAAACTTCCCACTGAGGCAATTCTGATCTGTGGAATGAGGTTTATATCACCTCCATAAATTCTTTTAACTTTTCTTTTATCAGTTTCAATATGCTTCTCCGACATTTATGGGTCAGCAAATAGGCTCCCTGTTGGCTAATTTAACACCTGCAGATTGGACTCATTAGAAACATAAAATTTGAGTCATTTAGGAGAATCAAATTTCATATGCTCCTTCAGAAGTCTCTGCCTGGCTCCAGTGTTCCTCACAGCCAGAAACCACCCTTCCCATCCCTTCCTATCCCTCTCTTTCCCGCTCCCCGCCAGTATATTATGAACTGAAAAAAAAAAAGTATGTGTTCCCATGTTGTCTTTGCAAGGCACCACCATCAAATATTTACTGCCACGTTTCTAGAATTAAGGATCTCCACTACTGTATTTCTCTACTCCTGCTTTAAATGATCACATTGTGTGAACAGTCACTCACTCACTGCTATTAGTCAACTCAGAAGTCTTCCGTGTTGATGCAAGCTTATAAGGCATTAGGAGACATAAAATGGAAATAGCCCTTCAGAAAGCTGGCAATTTGATGGATATGGCCCAATTTATATGCAGAACCGCTACTAACAAGTGGACAAGTGCATGACAACACTGACAACTGCTGCAGCATGCAGACGAAGGGCTATTAGAAGTCAAGTTATTGTAAGACATTAAAAAACATTTTGCTTTTATTTGTGGCTCCTAGTATTCCACCAATAACATTCACAAAAGATTCCATTTATAAGGCAGACTTTACAACCACTGCCGGGAAGACAAAACACACGTCTTTCATATTGTTTCTAGATGCTAAAATTTAAATATTGCATTGGACTCAAACAGTGGTTTTTTAAATATTGAGTGGTTCCGTAAGACATTAATTTGCTTTTGGGGGATGTATGTTCTATTGTGGTGGTAAATAAGGCCAAATATTTATCTAGAACTTGGAATTTTTTTTTCAATCTGTTGTCAAAGGTGTGCTCACATGGTTTGTGCACAGTCACTTGAGGCTTCATGAAAGGATTTACACTGAACAGTCTTGGGGAGAAACAGTTAAACTTGAGTGTGAACAAAGAGACATCTAGAAGCAAACCTATATTCTTTGAGCAAGGCACTGATATCCTAAAATTTCCAATATAGATGATTACTATCAAAGACTCCAAATGGGAATAAAGTGGAAGGGAGAGAGTTTAGAATATATATGTGCAAGTGAACACGTTTGCACAAACACCATTTAAAGTCACGAAATGGAATTGTATTTACCGCTGAGAATCACTTCTCAGGCCTCTTTCTGCTTACTAATCTAAGACATGCTAATCACAATTCTACCAGCTACAACACTTCACTTTTTCTTCCCCACAAATAAATTAACTTACACACGCAGTGTGCATCTTTGTGTTTGTCACTTTCAATGCACACTGTTTTTGAGGGGTGTTCCTACCAGACACCTACACTGCTTTGCGGACCAGTGATGTCCTACACTGAAGCCATGATTGGTAAAAGCCAAGTTGAGTCAACTCTGAGAATTGGAAACCACTGGTTTCCTAAGTAGCATCTTTATGCTAGCTTGTATCAGTAAGACAGGAGACTGCATCTTTTTAGAAGGAATATACTGGAATAGTAGAGTGATATACCAAAGTGAGGGGCGACCTAGTTGGAGAAGATTATTGTCCCCAATCCTTAGAATCTAGCTTTCAATTTGCATCTGTTACCTGTAAGACATAACAATGCTTATCAGTTTCTTCACCCAGGGGCAATTTTGAAATAGATTTCAGATACCTCTGTTCCTCCCTCTCCCTCTCACACACACACACAAATATTATATCCCAAGCTCTGAGTACCTTAATGGGGGTCAGTGAGTTTAAATACAACATTACCATAATCACTTCAGTGCTATTTTAAGCACAGGCTATTTTCCAGTGGATGTGCTTGCTTGGCTAGTTCAGACAACTAACTCTCTGTGCTGTTTTACTTCCTCATAAATCACATTTACTTTAATGTATGCCAGCAAGGCATATAAAACAAATTATTGTTATTATACTTAAAATATTTCATTGAATTTTCCAAGCAAATCTTATATTCTTGTCATTAATTTTCTCTGTACAAGATATTAATGAAATAGAGGCATGTTACTCAATGTATACACACTTTAAATCACCTTTCCTTTATTTATATATGTGTGTGTGTGTATATATATATACACACACACACATATACACACACAACTTCCCTGGAAATAATGAAGTAAAGATCATTAGGTACAGTTTGTCTTTCTTTAATTTTATTACCTTTCATCAATTTGATAAAAACAGTTGAGTTGCTAAATACTGATTTAAGGTAAAACGTTTAACATTTAGAGGTAGACTAAATATATCTAAGGTTACAAATTAATAGTAAACATCAACTGTTGCATAGAAAATTTACTTAATTACAATTAAAATTCATATATATTTGAATTGCTCTATGATATGTATTTATGAATGACTGAGTATTAATTATATACTTATTATATACATGTTGGTGCCTTTTTAAAGGCATATGTAGATATGAAACATGCTATATTGATACTTACAATAAAACACTAAATTTCTTTAATATAAAACATATTTTTACCTTTTGCTATCCAGAATACATTTTCATCAAGCTTGACATTAACTACAAAGTAATTTTTTTCTGATTGACATTTTATGCTCTTATGATACGCATTAAAGCACCTTCCTCATACAGTCATTTTACATATTAAAAACTTTTCTTATGAATGGCAGAATATCCCCTCATTTATAAAAACTGTGATAGACAACAAAAGCCTCAACTTAAATATAATACAACCGCAGCTCACCTACATTTCATTTACTCTCAAAATCAAGTTGTCTGAGAGAGCTGAAGGTCTAGGAAGGGGTCATACTCTGGCTCTGACTCGGAGGGAATATAAGTTGTACTATTTTGTTAATAAGCTCCTTCAGGCATTTTCCAAAAAGTCTTAAAGCTTGCCATTTCATTCATAATTCTAAAACCCAAGAAGTAGTAGAAATTGTCAAGGTTTTTTTCAATGTGATTTTACTAAATATTTAGACTTCTCTATCTAAAATAGTTTCCATGGCAAGACAGAGAGTGAGTCTTCCATAAGTTGGATCACTTCCCAAATGGCCTTAGTGGCTAGGGCTGGGCCAGCCTGATTCCAGGAGCCTGGAATTCCATCCAGACACCTGATGTGGGTGTCAGGGGCCCAAGCACAGTCATCATCTGTTGCCTTCCCAGTCACAATAGCAAGTAAGTGGATTGGAAGTGGAGTGGCCAAGACTGCAACAGACACTGATAAGGGATGCCAGAGTCCCTGGCACAGCTTCACCTACTGTGCCACAATCCTGGCTGCTTGATTTCTCACTCCTTCCTGTAAACCCATGCAGATATTTGCTCAGGAGGTTTATGTGGTGAAAAATCATCTTAAGTAGATCAGTTTTGAACTTTTTATCTTTGAAGTGACAGCACAATATGGCCTACTACTCTGAACAAGCTCCTGCCACAGGGGACTGAATGCATGAGATGGTAACTGTGGTTCACAAAACTCACTTGTTCACACAAAATCAGCTGAGAAAAAGACTCAAGAGTCATCCTTTCCCCCACCCCCTCAGTCTCTGTTTTTGACTGCGGTAATCATTACATAATAGTATACAAGGGAGTGTTGATGCAAGATGTGTATTATGCAAAAAAATGCATGGAATTCATATTAACACTGGTGTCTTTGAAGAAGGCAGGTCTGCATCGGAACACCTGATATTCCTTTCCTTATTTTCTTTCAGTTGAATGTGTAAATAAAGTCGTAAACAGCATGTTCCCTCTGCACCAACCTTTGCAGCATTTCCAAAATGACAGTGTTTCAAGAAGACAAGATAATCACATATATTCTTTTTCCGATGACAGGAAAATTAATCAAATGGACAAAAGTATATGATTCCATAACACAAAGACAAAAACGGGTGTCACCATGAGACAAAGCTTGCAGCACACTCCAAACACAACTTCAGAGAAGGGACAGGCCCAAAGCAAATCCTGTGAGGCCTGGAACAAATCAGGATGAACACATGTGGGCCATGGCAGAACAGGAGGTAGTGAGAACACAGACCACACCTTCCAATTCTAATGCAAAACCTTTCATAGAAAATAGAATTTTAACCACTCACATAAAGAACAGTTGATTAACCTGTGCTGGAATAAAAGAGTCAGTCACACAATAGCATTCCATCACCCCACCTGTAAAAGTCACATTTGTCTTCGAATCACTCATCTTAATGTTGCCTCCGCAGTTGACTAGCCACACCAAAGCTCATCCTACTCCAAGACAATCTTTTACTGTCTCATTGGTAACTATGAACAGAAAGCCATGATCACCTCACATTTAAAGAATGTCTGAGATGTGTATAGAATGAACAAATTATATTAACATTTAAAAGCTTCCTTAATGACTTTACAGAGAATGCATATGATCTACAAAGAATGAAGTTATTTAAAAGAGATGGAGACAGAAGATGCACTGGAAAGTGAAAACAATTTAACAGGTGATTGCTGAAAGCCACTTAGGAAGCAGAAACAGAGGACAGAAATTAGTAAGCAGAAATGGATACCAGATGGGAAATATGAGGAAGATGAAGAAACAGAAAGCCAGTCAGGGGTGTCCAACATATGTCTAATAGGGGTTTTGTAAAGGACAAAACGCATGAGTATGTCCTACACTGAATGAGCATTCCGTCGTCCATGAAAGCATAAATTCAACACCAGGATGGGTAATTCTGAAATTAAGAAAGTGAAAATGCATTTTTTCCCGTTGACATAGAAAGAAAAGTAAAGAAATGCAAGGTCTGAAAGAATAGCAGTATTCTCTTCCACCATCCTTGACGCCGAGTACGAGGTGGTTTTGGATAAATTTTAAGAGACTGTTTTTAACCAGGTGCTCAAGACTGTCTCGCTTAAGTTTGAGAATAAATGCTTTTTCAGACATGAGAAGGCAGAAACACACACAATATTTCTTTCCTATATCCTTTCTTAGGAAGCTATTTATACATATAACTAGTAATATAAAGGCCTGTGAAAACACAATGGAATGCTATTACAGTTGCAGTTCTTTTGAGGAGACTTAAAGATGGTCAACAAGGAAGAAATCAGAAATGCAACACAGAAAGCTAGCAATGGTTACAGAACACTGTGAAAGCAAACAAAAAATCCACATTTCATACCAAAATACCCATTGTATTCTGACTTTGCTAGAAACAGCGACATAAAATGCAAGGTGAGTGAAGAAACTGGTGGCTTGAAAAGTAAATTCTTACATAGTCAAAAGTCCTGAGTTAGGAACCATTTACTTTTTTTTTTTTTTAAAGATTTTATTGTTATTGGAAAGCCGGATATACAGAGAGGAGGAGAGACAGAGAGGAAGATCTTCCGTCCGGTGATTCACTCCCCAAGTGAGCCACAACGGGCCGATACGCGCCGATCCGATGCCGGGAACCTGGAACCTCTTCCGGGTCTCCCACGCGGGTGCAGGGTCCCAAAGCTTTGGGCCGTCCTCAACTGCTTTCCCAGGCCACAAGCAGGGAGCTGGATGGGAAGTGGAGCTGCCGGGATTAGAACCGGCGCTCATATGGGATCCCGGGGCGTTCGAGGCGAGGACTTTAGCCGCTAGGCCATGCCGCCGGGCCCGGAACCATTTACTTTTTCAACGGCTTGAAAGAGAACAGAGCAGGGAATTTTGCTGTTCAATCAAAACACCTGCCTTTTTCATGCACTTGTGATCATAAAAATTATTCAAATGTATTTTTAATATACAAAGATTAATTTCATAAATTTGCATTTTCTCATTTTGAAAGAAATGTGTGATCCTTCTATTTACAGAAACTAAAAGTGGCAAACATGTTATGAAATTATAAAATCAAGGAATAAAATTTATAGAGCAGCTCCTTAAATCATGTCATCTTGTATAATTTTTCAAAACCAAGATATAATTTTTCTGTATCAGAGATATTATTGTTTGTCTGATTCTTTAGGAAATACATGTCATCTCCCAGGATGTTTTGATTTACTATTTTTCAAGCTCCTTCTGAAACATCGCATGCTGATCTAACTTAAAGGTAAAAGGCATGGGCAGATCCAGGCACAGAAATACAACATGTCCTTCCCCAATATTCAAAATCTCCTTGAAAATAATAATAATGTGCTTTTATGCACTTCATTGGTCTCTCCCTATGTGGTATCCTCCTGCAGGAAACAAGGATTTAAAATCCTGCTTTTCTGTGTGCATTGTAAAGACGGCACGCCCATGTGCTGCGTGGCACCCAGCACAAACTATGACTCAGGGCAGGCCAGTGGTGTGGTGGGCCTAACTGCTGATACAACTTCACTGTCATCACTGTGGCCTGAAAGTTTCCCAGTACAGCTTTTTGGCTTTCCTCAGTATTATCTGACAGATGGAATATCCCTAAATCTCCCCTCAAGGTAAAAATACACTTGGATGCAGAACCAAGCAGATAAATAGGTTGATTGAGGGAAAACCACCCACAATTCCAGGCATGGTTAAAATAGGGTGGAAATGCATCTTTGTGGCACCTATAAAACGCCTTTACAGATAATTCCAAGTAAGTTACTGCTGTATGGAGAGGTCAGCCATGGACAAATATAAATTCTGGAATGTTTTAGTAAATGTTTATTTCATACTTGAGGTTTTTCTTTGTTCACATAATGGGGATTTTATATGACACAAAAACATGACAGTATTGCAATTCCTCATATCCAATTCCTTTTATTAGTTTATAGTTTAATGTTTGATATGATTCTAAGCGAATCCTAATTGTCAACCCTCTGTGTTTTAAGGAACCAAGAGTTTAAAATCAACAATATATGATATCATCATCTCCACAAACTATCTGCAATGATTTAACTTGGAAGTGATATTCCGACTTTAAAGCACACTCATCTATCCTGAGGTCCTGAATCTCCTCAAGATAATGCCACAGAAAATTCTGTAAAGTTTTCACACCAGCAGCAGGAGCTAGGGGGGCCCCAGTGCTCTTTCTCAGTCCTCTGTCGTCTGCGATGTAGCTGGTGTCGTCTGGGTCATCCTCTGGCAGCGCCTGAGACGTGACTTCATGGACAGTGTCTGTGGACAGTGTTCTCTCATCTACCTCCGTAGCACTTGATACACAACCTGTTTGCTCCCAGACACGCTGCTCCTTTGTAAACTTACTCCAGCTTGGCTACAGAGCTCTCCATCTCTGCACTCCACATTGAAGCTACTTGACCCTCCCGCCCCTGTGCTCTCACTGCCGTTATCTAGTAATCCAGGACACAGACCTCAGCAGTACTTGCTCAGTTTCCTCTATAAGCACTGCCTCACTTTGGTCTTGCATTTTGATGGATAACATGTGTTTACAACTCCAATTACTGAAATCTCAATAATCTAGTAACACAACTACCAGCAACTGTTAATTGCATCAGTCAGCCAAGATGTCAATCAACTAACATGGCCAACTTAATTTATTAAGGAGTGGAACAAACACCTTGCTATGTTAAGCTCCAAGTAATTGGAATGTTTCACTTCCAAATATGATAAAATGTACCATCTGTAGAGAAGGGTAACACTGAAATAGAATGACACTGGAATATGTAGGCATCTTATGGTCATTGTTGCTGATATTAAAGTTGTCAAAAATCTGGACAAAAGATGACACTGAAATCTCTGAAGCTGCTCCTAGAGTTACTGAGGAGAAAGGCTCACTAATCAGACACTATACGTAATGATGCTAGCATTTCAGTATGCAGAGGGGTTTCTGCAAGTGACTGTTGGCTGCTGGTAGCTGATGTGGTCTCTCATTTGCATGACTTTTTAAAGAGTGGCCTAAGTTATGCAAGAGAGGAGGTATGAAAGTTATGAAGAAGTTACAAAAGACAACTTCCTAGCATCAGAGAAGAAAGAAAAATTTCACTGATGGCAAACAGTGCCAAGTATTTTTCTTAGAAATGTTTGATGATTAAGAACATGCCCAGTGACAGCATCCTGTAGACCATGTGACTCAACGGAAAAGCCATGTACAAATTCTGAACATGAGAACAACTGAGGCTTAATGGCGCAGCGGGACAGACACTAGACAAGGCGCGCTAGGAAGGATTTACTTTTCTATGGCAAAGAAGATGAAGGAAGGAAAATCACAGGAGAAAAAATGAAAGCTACATGAGAAAAATAAATATTTTGACAAATTGTTTCCAGGGTGACCATATTTGGGCTTGATCAGAGGGTGTCTCATATATGCTATGAAAATTCGCAATAAAGTTTCACCTATGCAAAATCACATAACACTTATGCTATGATTAAGGTTGCCTTATTTGCTTTTGTAATAGAAGTGCTTGTAAATTAAATGCAGATAGCTATCAATTTTTAAGCATATGCTTTTTTCAAAAACAATAAAATATTTTATTATTGTTCCTTGAATAAACTATTAAAACACTTCCTTAAAATTCAAGTGGATTTACCAAAAAAAATTATATCTAAATGAGTTCACATTTTGGTCTTATCCACCTGTAACAATTTAACCACTGGTAAAACAAACACACATGCACATGATGCCAACAAAATCAAAATACATGAAAGACAAAAGACAGTCTGGCATGATGCCTTATTCTGATGAATTTTTTAGACTGAGGCACCACGCTGAAAATGCTGCTTTCCAAAAGCTTTGGCCTAAAACCTCATGCAATTCAGAAAAAGATATCTTCAAAGACTTTTTAGACAAATCTTATTTTCTATCTATATTTTCAAATCAAATAGAGTGATTTATCTCTGCAATGCCCTTCATTCAACTTCTCCTAATCCCTTTCAAAGGCAATATTTGTCAAATACTTTCTACTAAGAAACATTTCCTAAAAAGTTTTCTCTTAGAGTACCACAACTGCCCTCCTGTAATTAAAACAGTGTGCTATATGTATCCTTGAATTTTGATATAGATTAATAGTCAAGATAAGAAACTAAGCTTTTTCTCCAAATCATGATACTATATGTACAATTCTTACTATTCCTCTTTACCTCCCCCCATGTCCAAAATTTGTCCTCTTCAAACTGAAATTATGCTCTACCAATGATGCAAAATACTTTGGTTTTTCATGCCAAGTTCTCACCAGTTTTCCCAGAGTGGCTTTCCTTGACATGTCTTCCTTTTCTTCACGTTGTTGATTCATAAAATCAAACTATTCTTTAGCCTTGATTTTGTACAACAGGCTGTAATTACTTCCTCCTAGAACTACAAGATCAAATGCAAATTACATGCTATGCTCTGAATCTGGACGTATTCTCTATCTCAAGGACTGAATTTGCCTTGCATACTATTTTATACTACAATAAAATAATGTCACTTAACACACCAAGATTCCAATAGCTTTTTAAGACCACTCCACATGAGGGAGTTCATTAGAGCCCTTCCTTTTTATAAGACCCCATAAATTGCAATCAGCTTCTTGGTACTTGACTGGCAAATAAAGAATTTAAGTACATCAGGATGAAATGATTGTGTTTCTCTGAAGGACAAGTCAAGAAAGACATCACAGCACTGTAACTCATCCAAGTAGAGAAATAAGGATTTTAATTTCTACAATGTTGTTAGCAGCCTTGTGACACTGAGACGTCTGCTTTAGAGCCCGTAATCTCAATATAACCAACCCTTTAACCTAATGCCTCAAAAGGAGATCACAGAAGATGACCTGCTTGATAGAGATTTGAAAAATTTAGAGACATTTTGAAATAAAACATAAGAGAGCTACATTTCTGTTCTCTTTTCCTGTTTCATTTCTCACTGCTCCAAAGACAACAAAACAAAGCAAAATAACCAGTCAAAATCAACTAACTCCAAAGTTGAGATTCTCCAGTAGCCTCTAGGCTGTTTCAGTTGTCACATTACTTCTACAGGAGACATCGCAAAGTAAGAATCCCACTTTCTACTGCCCCCAGTAAGTCAGCAGGTCTCCTAAGGTTCCGTGTGCTTCTGTGTTCACCTCCTTTAGGTTAACTCTCATTCTGGGCTGTGATTCCTTCTCTATGTATAGTCCTCTACTCAGAACCATCCTACGCTGCAATATAATGATCATTCAGATTGCTACATTCCTCAACCAATCCAAAGTTCTGGAGAAGCTGGAAGGATATCTGTCCTATTCCTCTTTGTTTCTCACAGTCAACACATAGGAAAGCTTCCTAAAGATATGTGAATCATGAAGCAAGCATTTGGTCTGTTCACTAAGAAACTCACTTGGAAGCTGACATTTCATATCCAAACGCCTGGGTTGGAGACTTGCCTCACATCCAATTCCAGCTTCCTATCACAACGCCCTGTGGGACGAGGTGAGGGCTCAAGTAACTGGACCCCTGCCCATAGGTGAGTCCTGGATTCAGCTTCTGGCTCCTGGCTCTGGCCTGGTCCCACTACCAAAATTCAGGTATGGACCAGCAGTTTGGAGCTTCTTCCTCCTCTTTGTCTCCTCTGACTTCCCCAAAAAAGACAGTCTCCAATTGAAAATATAATTTCAATGAGAACATAAATCTACCAGACTTCTTTTTCATCTTATGGTGGGAACTCAAGAAATCTTGAAGGTGGAGTGCACATGTCTAAGACTTCCTGAAAGTTCACTGTAGCCTAATATGAACATTGGGCATTTACTTTGAAGTACAAAACACAAGGCCCTGATAAAGAAAGGTCTTTTGATTCTGTCACAAACAGGACTCCATATATAACCACTGAAGAAATGAAAGAACTTATTTTTATAATAACAAGCCTTTCCATTTGCTATTGGATGTGTGTAGGGAGATCCAAACAGCTTAGTGCATACTCTTCAAAACGTCTCCATATTATTAGAGCCACCCCCCCCCCGCAAAAAAACGCATTAGGCTGAAGTTCTATTTCTACAGGAAATCACTTTATTAGAAAAGAGCTGATTAAAGTTTCATCAACAGAATTTTTTATTCAAGACTCAGAAATTAACAATTATGGAAACATTAAAAGGGTAAGAACACAGAATTTATTTTTCTCAGTACCATACCGACGGCTCCGTACCCTGAGTTCAACTGCAGGCAATGGGGTCTTGCATGGAACAGCCTGATCATTATCAGCTCTTGATCATCCTTCCTATTTTCCAGCCACAGTGGTGTTTCTCCCCACTGGGCACATGCATTTTTAATCGTGTTTTGGTCCTGCTATTTTCTGCTGTGCTCTCAGTCATAATGTGGATGCAACGCATTGCTTCTATTCCCTCCAGTTGGCTTGAGAGGCCCACATCCCCTGGCGGGGGCTGTGGTTTGGCTCCTGTCTTACTTTGCACTGAGTACATCACCATCTGGCCACCCAATCACAATGAACGCTAAATTCATCATTTCCATTCTTTAGTAAGCATGCAGTGTATGACAGGAGAAAGCCACAGAAAGGACAGAATGGTCACATATATTTTTTCTGGTTCATGACAATTCAAAAAAATAATAGAGTTCTGCTTACTGATATTTTTGATATTACTGTAGAGTTAAGTACCTCAAGGAGTCAAGGCAAGAACAAATTTTGTCACATAATACAGAACTGTTCTATTATCAGATACATTATTTTAAAATGCACAGAAGTGAAGAACATTCAATGTTCATTTCTGCGCATCCCTATTTATGCCAAATTCATTCGCTCAGGTATTAACCTCAATGCCATCCTGGAAAATCAGAGAATTCTTTGTCTTGACTTTTAATGAAGTCATGCCGTAATAGTATTTCAAAAAGTCAAGTGATTTTTGACAACCTGAAAATAATATAAACGCAAAATCTCAATTTTTATATATTTTAAACCGAAAAAAATATCCTAGCTCCCAATAATTTTATTCCATTTTCTAGTTTTCACACCTTCAACACACACATACATCGATTTTATTCTTTACCATCCATAGACTGGGTATTCCTGCTGGTTAAAACCCTTCTCTATACTCTGGAGATGAAACGCTCATTGCTATTGTTAACCTTACAAATCCCTGAGCTTTCAGTATAAGGTATGTGGGCACAGCTTTTGGCAGGAGTAGAATTTCCACAGTGCAACCTGCTAAAAATGAGACATTCTCCTCACAAATTAAACCTGCCATGCACACCACCCTGTCTTCAAATTTAGTATTTAATTATAGAATCTATCAGTGAGATTATCACTGGGCTATGACAGTACACCAAAGACAGGCACTGCTGCATACCGCATCCGTTCCTCAGTGTGGTTTCTCTCCGTTCCTCAAACCCTAAGAGATATATCTAGTGCTTCACAGTATTTCTGGTTTCCTAAGTTCTACTGTACTCTACTACGGTGAGCTAAAATTTCTTCCTACCAAATTAACTTTCCTGTGTCACCACCACTTAATAAAGAAAGACAGTGAATGCTTCTAGAACATCTACCTCTTACCTATTAGCTATTACCTAAAGGGGACCCACAAAATTCATTCATTATTCACCCATTTTTTCCAGTGGTAGATTCTGAAGAAAGATCAGAGAAATAATAAAAAAAATCCAAATCCATGCAAAATTCATACTGTAGTAAATGAAAATGATAAAAAGAGTCCAGAATAACAATAGCATTTCAAGCTTAAGGTACCAAAAGAATGTAGCTGTAATCAAGATGGAGCAACTTTGCAAACGACAAACCAATAAGAGATTACTCTTCAAAATATCTAAGTATCTCAAAAAGACTTCAATAGCAAAATATAAATTACTTGATTAGAAAATAGCGAAGGACATAAATATTGTTCAAAAGAATACATTAAAATGTTGACAAGTGTAAGAAAAGGTGCTCAAACTTACTAATCAGAAATGCAAATTAAAAATACAATAGCATTTTTTCAAGTGGACACTATGAATATGATTATAAAGACAGCTGTTAAGTTTTGGCAAGGATGTGAGAAGTGGAACCCTCCCTCACTGTTGCTAGGATTGTATATTAGTACTGTGTTTATGAAAAAACAGTAATGAAGAGAACTAAACCTTTGCAGGAAGCACTGGCCCAGTGGTTAAAGCTGATAAAGACGCCAGAGCTCTAATGTGGAGAGCCAGAACTTGACTCCTGGTTCCAGCTCCGACTCCGTGTTGCTGTCAATGCAGACCCTGCATGCAAAGCAGAGTGATACTGCCAATGACTGGACTCCTACCACCTAGCGAAGAAATGTGTACTGGGTATCAGGCTTCCAGGGTCAGCCTGGCCCAGCAGCCCTGCCCACTGGAAGTAGTTGGGGATTGAACATTCAAACAGGAGCTCTGTATCTTCCAGCTTCTCAAATAACTCAAATATTTAACATAGGAAGATTTGTTGATTGGTTTGAAAGTCAGAGTTGCAGAGAGAGGGAGAAATGGTGAGAGAAATTTTCCATCTTCTGGCTCACTTACCAGAAGGGTATCAATGGCTATAGCTTGGTACTACCTTGAACAAACCAATTCATGTATCAACAAAGCTGAATGCAAAGCTTAGAAATTAATCCACATACATAAAGTCAATAAATTTTTGACAAAAGTGCCCAGATTATACATTGGGGCAAGGATAATGACATCAAAATAAGTAGTGCCAGCAAAACTAGATGCATACACATAAAAGGATGAAATTAGATTCTTACCTTTCACCACACATGAAAATCAATTCGTGTAGACAGATTATAGACCTAAATTTAAAACATGAGACTGAAGTTGTTGGAAGAAAATGTAGGACAAACACATCAAGACACTGGTGTGATGACTTTTTAGATAAGACTGCTCCATCGGTCGGCAAATTAAGCCCCTGACTACAATGTATGTATCCCCTGTGAGCACTAGTTCAAATTTCTGCTGCTGCACTTCCCATCTAGCTTCCCACTAGTACACATGGGAAAGCAACAGGAGCCAGTCCGAATGCTTGAGCTCCTACACCACAAAGCAAGAACAGGACATACTACCATGCTCTGGGAGTTAGCCTGGCCCGGCTCAGCAGTCTTTGTCTGTTCTAACTGCGCATTTTAAATTGAACAAATCTTTCAAAGAAAATAAAATACAAATCTACCTAAATCAAGGTAACAAAGCAAAACTAGACAGGGGGGATTATACCAAGCTCAGAAGTATCTGCAGAAAACAAACAGATCAGACCTTTTTGGAAGTAGGCAGACAGGAGTTCAGACCTCAGTTCCTCAACTTGACTAACCACATGTCTTCATGCCAGACACTCCCCCCACTGAATTTATAGTAGTTTGTATTTTGTTAAACATGGGTAGACATTCCTAATTTGCTGCTGATAGTCCATCAAAAGCTCCTCAAAGATATGAGGCATGCTTATTTAGATCACCACTATGGCAATCGACATATTGGCAATCGGGTACAAGTTAAACAGAACAAGAAAGCAAGAAAGCAAATTATGAAGTGAGAATTTCCAGAGAGGAAAAGAGGAAGAGGGGAGGACAGAGACCCGAGGTCCAGCACAGCAGGTAGTTGTAATTTGTCAGTATCCAGGTCATACAACTGACAGAGTGGTTATAGTAATAGTTTAAGAGTAATGAGAAGCTATGGATATATTTTTAATAAGGAATTCACATATTTCCTTTTAAAATGTGCCAGAGGGCATGGTGTTGTGGCATAGCAAGTCAAGCTGCCACCTTTGTGCTGGCATACCATGAGGGTACCGGCTTCTTTCTCTCACCCCTCTTTCTCTTTTATCCCCCTCTCTTTGTAACTCTGCATTTCAAATTTCAAAAGGAAAGGGGGAGGATTAACCAGTTGGTTCTTAGTTTAAAAAATACACCACAAAGTTCTGGGGAGATGGGCTTTGATGCAGGCTGGTTTAGCCCCACACATATTCCTGTGTTCAGGAACACAAAGGTCTCAGACCCTGCACAACTCCACACAGTGCTTAAGATGGGCTTTTCTCTATAGTGACTTGGGACCTGGAGAGAATACTAAAGCGAACTTAATGCAGGGTGACCATGGCCATATCCGTTTTCTTGGTTCCCTGAAGCAGAGGACTAACCGGGCTCTGGGCTGAGCCCATCGGTTGCAGTGTCTAAGGCAGGAGGAAGAATCTGTTGAGCCGACTGCAGCTCCATGTGAAACCCCAGGTCTGTCATCAGGGCAGCAAAGGAGACACACCCAGTTACACCAATGCACACTCTGAAACTGAGAAGTGTTAATTTCCTACACTAAAGAACATGAGTGTACAATTGGTCCAGTAAGGCCTCTTGTCAAAGAATCACATAAAACTACATTTCAGAGTGTAAGCAAAAGAAAAAAAAAACATATAAAACACAAGAAGGAAAATATAGGACCTGGCAAAAAAGATTCTCAAGACCCAGTGTGATAACAGAGCTTAGAGGTAGGGAATAGGTCTAGGACATACCAGAGCATGACAGACCCTAGAGGAGGCCTGTGGTCTTGCTCACCATCGAATCCCAGGGCAAGACAAGTGCCTGATACTTGTTAATTAATCA
This sequence comes from Ochotona princeps, assembly GCF_030435755.1. Lineage (NCBI taxonomy): Eukaryota > Metazoa > Chordata > Mammalia > Lagomorpha > Ochotonidae > Ochotona > Ochotona princeps. The sequence continues at coordinate 5,789,416 of NC_080851.1, forward strand.
ATCCAAAATCTACTTCTAACCAAATTTTATAAAATTCTACTGATAAAATGACAGAACATTTACTTAACAGTAACAAAACTGAGGGGTCAGAAAGGAAACGCAGGTGTTATTGTTGGTGTTTTATGTAATATTCTTCAGTATTTTAATAGAAAGGGTGGCAAAATGTCATGGCTCATCACCCATGCTGTCAGCACTAGGCAGTCACGGTGACTGCATATACAACTAGCAATAGCTGAGAGTGGGAAAAATTAATAAAGCATGGAAGAGATATTCTCAGCATGTACTTACAAGGACAATTCATTTTTTTCCTGGCAAAGATGTGCACAGTTAATAGACATTTTGTTTGTCTTACACAAAAAGAGCCCCCCTTCCACTGAGGTACTCCCCAGTTGCTTCAAGGCTAGGCTAGGCGAGAGCCAGGAGCCAGGAACTCAATCAGTGTCTCCAACACTGGTGATAGGAACTCAAGAATGTAAGGCATGAATGCTGCCCATCCAGCATGTGCAAAAGTACAGGCTTGGACGAAGTGTCACAGCTGGCACTCAAACCCAGGCACTCACACACAGGGAGCAGGCATTCTAAGCAGCAGCCTGACTACTACCCCAAATGCCCACCCGTACAGTAGCTTTAAAAAATGTTAATTTATTTGAAAGCCAGAAAGAGGGGAGAATAGATTTTGCATGTGCTAGTTCACTCCCCAAATGATGGCAGGCAGGGCTTCGACAGCCTGAATCCAGAAACAGGTGCTTCACAGAGACTTCTATGTGCACACAGGAAGCCCAGACATGCGCTATCTTCTGCTGCTTTCCTAGGCTCTTTAGTGGCGAGCTGGAAAAGTGGAGCATCCAATTCTCAAATCAATATCCACATGGGATGCCAGAATTGCAAAATGATGCAATTAAACTCATTAAACCACAAAACCAGTCCCATAGTAGCTGCTTAATTTCCTTCCATGACCCTCATATACTTCTTAGGATGTAAGTAATGTGCTTTGTATTGTCCTATGACCATCAGAGGCTATCAATGTTGAGGGACCTAGAAGACACATTGCATCGCTGTTGCACTGTGCTCACCTCAGGATCCCATTTGTCCTGTATCAAGCAGCATAGTAAGAATAGAAAGTTTAGGGCCCAGTGGTTAAATCCTCACCATGTAATGCCCAGAATCCCATACTCCAGATGCTCCATTTCCCATCCAGCTCCCTGCTTGTGACCTGGGAAAACAGTTGAGGATGGCCCAAAGCCTTGGGACCCTGCACCCACACTGGAGTCCCAGAAGAAGCTCCTGGCTTTGGATCAGCTTAGCTCCTGCCTTTGTGGCCGTTTAGGGAAAGAATAAGTGATGGAAGATCTTTCTGTCTCTTCTATCTGTAAACCTACCTTTCCAATAAAAATAAAGCTTTACAAAAGGAGTAGAAAATTCAAATCAGTGATATTTTTGTTAGAATAAATTTGTTCTGCAGACTGATTTTTCTAATGATTGTTGGTATACAAAAACGATGACAGCTGTTCTTAGGTTTTTGGAAAATTTTGCAAGGTACAATGCCTATAAAAATGTTTCCAGTGCTGGGGATTTTAATAGTGTTTAGATTGGCCAAAACCTACACAATTGTTTTTTAAAAATCTTTCCAAAAATGAGCTAGTTTGAGGGAGAAATTACTCCAAATCCACACAAATTGTACACGGGGTGTTTATGTTCTCCAAAACTGGTTGCCAAAAATCCCAAGTACGCTCACATGTCTCTCGTTCTCTTTTAGCATACAATGGTACATAAAAAAGAAATAGCAGCCACTTTTCAAAGGCTTCCTTCGCACTGTAAACATCTCTGCTACGGCTTTTACGAGACAGAATCACTCATGTCATCTTGTTAATCTCATTCTAATATTAAATGTTTATGGGCCTGTTTTATGCAGGCTGGTTTTCTCTGTCACCCATCATCTTGTGTGATGTTCACAATGATGGGACATCCCCTTGGAGACACGAGTGTTAGTGCTGCTAAACTCAGCAAGGCAACACCTTCACGTTTGCTGGTACCAGATACCCGCCCAGTGATCATTCCACTAAACTTCATGGAAAACTTGATGAACGTTAATTTATCGGGTTGTTTATTACAGGCTTGATGTCTTTGATATTGCTTAGGAAAATATATAATGAACTATCAGGAGACAGAACCAAGGAATGCTGTTACAAAAAATGAATATTCTTTTTTTCCTGTTTGGAATCATATCCCCCACTATAACTAAACAGAAAAGCAAATAAAGCACCTTTGTCAAAAGGAGCAGTGACTAACACCGACTGCACAGGCTCATCTCCAGAAGACAACGCTGCATGTGACTTCTGCCAAAAGCTGACACAGCTTACGCTGCTCATCACGTATCAAACTTTGGGTAGGAAATCAGTATTTCGTTAAGGACGACATTGTCCTTTCAACAATCAAAGCAACACAAGTGCTGTCCTTCCTCTAACGTGTTTATTTTTAGCATCTTCATCTAGTTTAATTTACTGGTTAAATGAAAAGGCACTCCCTAGAAACCTCCGTCTTCAGTAGCTATTGCCCCTGCAATCTTACCACCCATAGAGCTTACTCCATCACCCGCAGGGTGAATCTGCAAGCCATATAGCCCCATGGGAGGAAGGGTTTGTCATGTGGTATTCTCCCCACTAATTGTTTTCTGCTTTCCTAGAAGCACTGTGCAAATAAACCAAGAATTCCAAAGCATTCTGAGATGTTAACTCCCACAAAGCAGCCTTTCGTTACAGCTGCCTTGGAGTGCTGTACCAAAATACTTTAAGGGGATTCCAGTTATTGCTATTCTTCTTGCATTTTAACATTTTCACATCAGGTCACTGGGAAAATGGCAGAAACCTGCAAAATCTGGAATTAACATTTCTCAATTTTATGTTCGTCTCCTCTCTTTCCATGTCAAGTTATTACTTTTACTTGAAGATGGACACTGGACATTTCACATTTGTGAAAGCCTCTGTGTTCTCTTGTCGCACTACCACCAGTTTTCCCTTTGGGTTCCTTCTCTGACACCAGAATAATTTCTGGTCACTTTCTTGTATGAAATCTTGGTGTAATTAAGTTTCACCTGACCTAACTGTGGACATGAATATTTGTATTGTCACTGATCTGACTAATAGACCTCTCTACTTTCACAAAATGTACATTCACTCAAAAACCATTCTTTCTTTAAAAACAAAAACTCAGGACAACCCAGGTTCCTGATGGCATAGTAGGTATTTGCCAAGATTCCACAACTCTAATCACAAAGTCTTCTCACGAATTTTTGGCTAATATGTCAATCTGCCAGCAAGAAGTCTTCAGGGACACTAGAGTTTTATTTGTGTGAAATAGCACAAAGTTCACATGTGTTACAGCTTGAACAGGATTTGGCTCCCAACTTACATCCAAACGTTTAAACACTGAAGTTTTATCTTAATGATTAATACAGTAATGGTAGTTCACAGGGCGGAGACTCAACACAGTCATAATATAAGGAGGTCAGGTCTTTGGGAAGTGAGCGTGCTACGCTAGGTTGCTAAGACAGAGCCTCACTCTAAGGTCGCAAGGTTTCCTACCAACGCACCCTCTCGGAGGTACAGCATGCTTCCTGTGTCCTTCAGCTTTCTGACTGAGCAGCTTCCTGAACCAATGTGGCTGCCAGTCTCAGCCTCTGAACCCCCACCTGTCAGCTGAAATACACCTCTCCCGTTTCCAGCTGTTCCTCCCCATTATCTTAAAGTAAATGTAAGGTTTCTCATCAGGAAATGATACATATACATTCATTCCTCACACTTTGGGAATTCAATATATTTACAGGCTAATTAGTTAATAACATAAATATATGCATGCACATATTTGCTTTTATTTTTGCATACAGAATTTTTAATGAATGGAGTTCTTTTGTGTGTCATAAACACATTTTAATAATAAAGACCAAGGGTTATAAAAGAGTGGTAAAATGGAATTCCTCATATGTATTCTACACACACAAAACACACATAGCACACAAAGCTCAAATAGATTTGGCAGATTAATTTTAAATCCAGCCTTCCTTCTCTCTACCCCTGCTGACCTCCACCACTCACTATAGTTCTTTAGTTCACATTGTTCCCAGTGAGAACTAGTTTAGGAAACACAAAGAATTTTAACAATATAAATACCAACCAACTGTGTATCTACAAAAGTTCTATCTCAGGAAACTTACAATGAGCAAATCATGAGAATATTACTGAAAATACACAATCAAGAGCAGCATAACATAAAAAATGAAGGAAATAAAACTCAAACTATATTTAGGTACTAGTAGCAGCCCAAAGTTCCTAAATGAATAGAATTGCTTCTTATTTCAAATTAAATGAACATTGGGAGATCTATCATGAGTTAATGTAACAGCACAACAGCCCCATAGTATCATTTTGGTTCTTCACCTCAGCACACATGCTGTCTTTCTCAAATACCTGGCCCGATAATGTTACTATAGAGCCTGTTTAGAGAGAAAGACTCATGCTTTTTCTGAAAAGGCACTTGAGCACATGTTGGCAAGTAGCAGAATACGTAGCCCCCTGATTAACAATGCTACATTCATATTCCAGATGGACATCAGCATGGTCTCACTATGCAGGACTTAATCAAATCTCACTTCACTCCAGGTCACAGATCACACCCAATGTTTGGCTAGGGTTGTCCTAGGCCCAGAACTTGATCAAACAGTCAGATATGGGTCCAAGTTTCTGTATAAGATGGAGTCAGGCCAGGATAAATGAGGAAGAGTGTAAGAGGACTAGACCTTCATGTGGGAAAAGTGAACTGCTAAAATCCATCCAGATCCCCAGTATGTCACTGTCACTGAGACACTCTGGACTTTTTCCATGAAAAGTACTTCTTCCACTTTTCCTTCATTGGCTTCCTATCAATGTAACAGCTTTTCCTGGTGACAGTCATGCCACAGGTAAGGTATCCAACTGTAACAATAGTCAGAAGAGAAACTAGAAAGTAATTAGGGTCCATTTTAATAACAGGAAGTTTGATCTCCAAAAGCATCTTGTTTATAAAATGATCAATACTATGAATATTATGCCCTAAATGTTGTTAAGTCAGATGGGAACGGCTGAGTATCGTTCAACTGGACTGAAGAACTTCAGAGAAGCAGTTGGTTGTGAGTTACCAGAGTACAAATGCATAGGTCTAGTTAAGTTCAGTTTCTGAAACGTGTGTGATTTTCAGAAATGCTTTGGAAAACACCACAGAATTCAAAGGGAAGCAATTAGAATCAAAACTGGTATGTGTAGAACCTAATTTGAAATATACTCTTTGGTATAAGGCTACATTATATATATATATATGTATGTATATATATATATATATAGAGAGAGAGAGAGAGATCCATATATATTTTTTTAAATACTGACACATATGCACTCAACCTCATTCATTAGCTGACATTTCTGCAAAGACAAATTGAAATCCGCTTTAAAAACTCTTTGTATGATGCAAATGGATAAAGTGTTGCTGAAATAGTAATACAAATCAAGAGAACAAACCTTACAGAATATTTAATTCAAGTACAATAAGTAAACCCCAGTCAATATCAAGGAATGGTCATAGGTACGTAAGGGGGAGGAGAAAAAACCTTGATTCAGCACATCATAGTCACACGAATAGCTTTCCTGAAAAAAATTCTGTCATCCTTAGTTTTTCTTTTTCAAATGGAAATGATCAAAGTGTTGCAGGGATACTAACATGAGTCAAGAGAACGAATCCCTGCAGAAGAGTATATAGTAGGAAAAGCATGGTCAACATGAAACCAGGATAGGTAAGGAAAGATACATTTTTCTCTCTCAAGCTTCAGATTGCAAAAAGAAAAAAAACCTGAAAAACTAAAATCTCATCTGTGCTTCCAACATGAAAAATCCAAACAGAAATACGCAAAACTGGATGCCGCACAAGGAGAGCAGTGTAAGAGGACGGTTAAGAAGAACAGAAGTTAGGGAACTGTCTGGAGACAGGGAATCCACGGGAGGTGGAGCTGCTGCCAGCAATGCCCACAGTGCAGAGTGCCTGAGAGCCAGCTCTGTGTCCCTCCCATCCAACCTCCTGCTGCTGTGCCTGGTGGTAGCAGATGAGGACTCCAGTGCTTGGGCTCCTGCCTCCTGCACAGAACACCCAGATGCAGTTCCTGGCACACGGCTTCCTCCTGACCCACCCAGTGCTGTTTAGGATAAGTCAGCAGCAAATGGAAGCTCTTGTCTCTCCTCAGTCCTTCCCCCAGCCCCCGTCCATTTTCTGTGTCACTATGCCTTTCCAATAAATGAAATCTGAGAGAACTATGATATAAAACATGGTCATAAAATAAAGTGCAGGAGGGCATCCATTTGCAATGAGAGCTGCAACATACCAAGGTTTACAGCTCAGGAGTAACAAGGTCCACCCCAGACAGATCCTGTGCATCCCATGCAGCAGTAATAGGCAGCAGAGGTGTCAGGGAGGCCAAGGCAGCAAGAGCACAGCAGAGAAATCCCAGAGACCAGTGCTCAGAGCAATGAGTGTGTGTGTGTGTGTGTGTGTGTGTGTGTGTGTGTGTGTGTAACTCAGCCATGCAGGAGAGGAAGCCAGCCATGCCCAGGGCCAAATACCTGAGGTAGGACAGCAACAGGATTCCAGGCTTGCCCATGGATGTCACGAGAGTGTGTCCTGTCTGTGACACAGTACACCGTCTATGGAGGGTCTGCCCCGGGAAATGAGCAGTCATTTGTCATGCAGTCACAGTGCTCCACCGTCACCTAGTGAATCATTAAAGCAGTCTAAAAGCACCAAAGTGTTCCTATAAGATCTAATCATGTCCTGGAAAAAAGGCTCAGGAATGGCAGGGAAGTTTCAAAACTGCATGGCACCTACGACGGTTACATTCATGGGCACTGCTCAATAAAAACCAAGCATGAAGGGAAGAAAAAGCTAATTTTTTTTAACAGGAAACATTTCTCAATCTATATTACCTATAATTGACACCGAAATTGAAATTTTAGAGAGAATACTAAGTAAATGCTTTTGATTTCAGCACAATTACTAAGCAGGGACTTATGACATGTTACAAAGCCCTAACTTCAGTGACATCCATGTCAGCACATCATTCTGAAGGTGTGCGCCCTGGTCTTGAGGGTTTCTGCACTAACTGTGCATGTGTACAACACACTGCCTTTACTTTTATGCATCGACTCCCCTACATTTTCTTTTAAATCTAAAGAGGTAGAGAGAGGCACAAGGAGAGGGAGACGGAGAGGGATGGCAAGAATCACAGATGCCCTGCTTCACTCCACAGATGACCAGCTAGGACTGCCTGAAGCCAGCAGTGACAAGCGCATCCACCCAGGCTTCCCTCTTGGGTGACAGGGCCTCACCCACTTACGGCATCATCTGCTGAGTCCCAGGCACTTCAGCAGGGAGCTCGATCAGAAGGGAGCTAGTCCACACTGAAACTGGTCCCCTGACTTGGTACTCAGGGGACTATCAAGCTGGGGCTCAACTACTACACCACAATGTGCCTCCTCACCAAGTAGCATTTTAACTGCTACACCAGATACATGCTCTACAATACATCATCTTAAAGAATAACTTTTGCTTGTCATTTTTCTATACTATTCATATTTCTCTTTCTGGTCAAGACGTAAGCCTTATGGGGCCAGCTCTATGGCACAGTGAGCTAAGCCACCACTTGTGATACAGCCATCCCTTTCAATAGCAATAGTCCAGTACCGGCTGCTGCACCTCTGTTCCAGCTCCCTGCTAATGTACTGGAAAAGGATGCCCAGTTAACACAAGTCCTTGAGACCCTGCCATCCATGTTGGTCACTGAGACAGAATTTCAGCCTCCTGGCTTTGGCCTAGAGCAGCCCTGCTTACTGTAGCTTTTTGGGGGAATGAACCAACTTCCTCTTTCTCTGTCTCCATCTCTGTTACTGTACCTTTCAAATAATTAAAGTCAATTTTAAAGACATAAGCCTTTATTTCAAACATAGCATGCAGTAAGATCCCTTCAATACTGAGATGTGAATTTGTCTTTCAGGCTTCTAATCCTTTGATAGGAAACCCATCCAGGAAATGTGTGCTTTGGAAAAAAAAGAAGACCCAAAGTCTGCTGAAAACAGCAACAACAATGTGTGACACAGAATGTAGTGAAGGAAATAACCAACGTGGAATAATAAAAATGAACTTGAAAATACCCAGAGAACAATGAGGTGTGGAGCTACGTCAAGCACCTTACATCTCCTCCCGACGTGGAAAAGAATCAACAGAAACCAACAGGAAGAAACGGCAGTGCCTCGGAATGTTCCAGTACAACAGAATGAAGACACTGTTAGCTGCATAATGAGATCACGTCTGTACCCTGGCCCATCAGGCTTTACCACGATGTCCTTTCCTAACATCTTAAGCCTTTGGGATCTTAACCTGAAAGATTGAGGAATCGTACCCTATTCTATCCATGGAATCACACAACCACAGGAAACTAACATAAAAGCTGAAAAGATCCCTTAGTAGCAGACCCACACAGAAACAAGCATCAGCAGACACCCATGAGGGACGAAAGTAACAGTCGCTGCAAACACAGATGGCCACAAAGAATGAAATGCTGCAAAATCGGTCACCACAGGGCATACAGTCAAACACATATATAGAGGTCTTGTTTTGAGGTAACTGGCATAAAACCATATTAACTAAGAAATCTAACTAGCTCATAACTTCCAATAAAGGAAAGTAGAAATCTAAAGTGTGTTCACCAACAAAATCTATCACAAATTCCACCTGAATTAAGCAAAACGAACATTTCAAACGGCCACAAATAAACTTGACAATTTTGATGAAATAGCAAAACTACTTGAAAACACAACCAACCCACATTCAAGAGGAAATAAACTGCAATTCATTTTTATTAAATGAATCCTACTTATGTTCATAATGTGCCACAAAGGAAAAAAATAGCATCACTGAGGTATCCTCATAAACATTTAAGGAGAAATAAAAGTAACTACAGAAACAGCTCCCCACAACTGCAGAGAACACTTCTGAAGTCATTCTCTAAAACCGGCATGCCCTTTATATAAGATACACGCACATGCATAAATTCAGCACAGAAATGGAGCCATAGCTGCTTGTGGTCCATTGTGCATGGAAACCTCATTCATCATTATCCCTTCCTAAAGTAGAAGAAATCATTAGGATGTGTTATACATATTCACAGGGTAGCTCTGAGTTAGAAAAAATGAATGAAGTATTCTTTCTAAAAATATTTATTTTATTTTTATTGGAAAGGCAGACTACAGAGAGGAGGAGAGACAGAAAGAAGGATCTCCCGTCCAATGATTCACTGCCTAAGCGGCCACAATTGCCAGAACTGTGCAGATCCAAAGCCAGAAGCCAGGAGCCATTTCCGGGTCTCCCATGTAGGTGCAGGGTCCCAAGACTTTGGACCGTCCTTGACTGCTCTCCCAGGACACAACCAGGGAGCTGGATGGGAACTGGGGCTGCCTGGATTAGAACAGCGACCATATGGGATCCCAGCACATTCAAAGCAATGATTTTAATCACTAAGCTACTGCTTTAGGCCCTGAAGTACACTTTATTAAAAGATTTACCAAATTTTATTGGAAAGGTAGATTTACTGAGAGAGGGTGAGTGAGTGAGTGAGTGAGTGAGAGAGAGAGAGAGAGAGAGAAGGAAGGAGAGAAGACAGTAACGGAGGGAGGGAGAGAGATCTTCCATCGGCTAGTTGACTCTCCAAATGGCTGCAACATTAACAGTCGAGTGTATCCAGAGCCAGGAACCTAGCACATCTTATGGGTCTCCCATGAAGGTGAGTGGCCCAAGGATACGAACCATTCTCTGCTTTTCCAGGCCATAAGCAGGGAGCTGTATCTGAGGTGAAGCAGCTGGGACACAAACCAGTTCCGATGTGGGATGCTGGCACTAGCAGGTGGAGGATTAGCCTGTTGGGCCACAGTGTCAAACATTCTGCTAAATAAACTCTTCTTCACTCAAAGAAATCACCTCAAAATCGTTCTGGGGAGCTTCCTTTGTTCACTATGCTTACTGTTAACAATGTTCTTCAAAACAGGCCATTTTTGTTGATTTTCAAGCTTCCATGATGTTGATGGTGTATTCTCATGTGTATATAGAAGAAGTATTACTGGATACTTATACACCTTAATACACAGAAAAATAAGACCTTTATCATGTTGACTTGCACAAAAAGAAACGCTGCAGTTTGAGAAATTATTATGTTTCCTACTCTGAAGTTCTTCAATCGTGAATTATTCTTGGTGTTCAGACAAGACAAAAAAAAGCCCTACTTCAGAGAAAATACTGTTTTAATATAGAGAGAACAAATTAGCATACGTATTAGTCTGAAAACAATTCACTTCCTTATTCTAACAAATCAGAATAAGCATTCTGGAACGTATCAATAACTGCTTCATATGTTTATGCACTAAACGCAACAACAAAAAACACAGCTTGATGAGCAGAGATGCTGGCAAGACTAATGTAACACTGCTGTCGTGAATCAAACGGATGCAGACACAGGGCACAGAAGTGACTTTAAAGTCTGTACCCTCTCTGCTCACTTGCACTTTGCCAGTTCGGCAATGTCTCCTGCTTCCCTCATCACTTATGCAGATGGAATCTTAATATGCAACGACAAGGCAAAGCATCAGGGAGCCAGGAGGCACCTTCATGATCCTGTTTCCTTACAAGTAATTAGACCAAAATTGTATCTTTATTCAAACTGTGTATACTATACAGCAATCCTTACAAACCTTGTTGGAGCATTGCAATGATTCAGACCAGACTACAGCAGTGTAGCCCTCTGTCACCTATAGCTTACTCAAGGGAATTCAATGTGGGATGGAGTCATTTCTATTTTCTCCTCCTGGGCATTATGTGGTCATGTTTAAGTACCTATCAACATATCTGTAATTCACCTGGAACAAGCCTTTCTTCTCTGGGGCATGGTGCTGTCCAGAATGCTGACTGATGTCAGTCGGTAGAACAAGAGTGTTTCAGGTTCTACACCCAGAACTTGCACTGAGGTCTCCAGTTCATCTGTGGAAGACAGCATTCCTCCTAAAGCTCCCGTATAATAACAAGTTTTGGAGTTTTACAGAGTTTGGTAAAGTTTTAAGAGGTGAGTAGAATCATGGTAACTGACCAATCAGCCTATTTGGGTATAAGAAATCCAATTCCTTAAACCCTAGGCAACTTTATAGAAGAGGGCATCCCAGCCCATGCCGAGACCAGCCCCACTCAGTGTTTTCTTAGGATTTTCTTGTTGCACACAAGAAGGAGCAAGGCCTCCATTTTCTCCTGCTGATCCATTTTGAGAATCTATGTCTTAGAATTTTTAACCTGCACTACTCTGTGTGTAAAATCATTGGGAAAAGCCTAACTTACTGCGATTGTATTCCTGAGCTCTAATTTTATTCCTGACAGGGAAAGCCCAGTTCTGTGATGATCTCATCTGTATCACTCACCAGAACTCTTGGCACCTCAGCACGCATCACCTGCACGGAGCTACCCAGCCACCTCCACGGCTTCACAACACTGCACCAACAGGTAAGGTCACCTGCACGAAGCTACCCAGCAACCTCCACGGCTTCACAAAACTACACCAACAGGCAAGGGCATTTTCTAATGTTGGAATGAGTGACATGGTCTGTGAACATGGCATCTCAGAATAAAGGAGGGGCTAGTCCCCAAATTAAACAACCAACACTCACAAATCAACAATACACAGCTAAGTCCTTGAAAGAGCTTTTTTTTGGATTCAGAAAATAGTAAATTTCAAATAGTATTTTCAGTTTCTCTATTAAAAATGTCTGGAATTTCTCAGGAAAGGATGCTACTTCAGGCATTCTGCATGCAATACTTCAATCAATGTTACAACAACATCACAATGAGAATTATCATCCTCATTTTAAACATAAAAAGGAGAGGCACAGAGAGCTGCCCAAAATTAACCAGGTAATAAGGAGAGTACGAGGACTCCAGCCGTGACTCTGAAACAGGCAATCTTAAACAAATTGTGAAATTACCATTACATGTATGAGCTGAACTTGAAAATTTAAAATGTTTCTAAAAATGCAAACAGCAAAGAATTAAGAACTGAGCTACTCGTGCAATAATGACCAGCCTACAACATCATGTTAGAAAGGTGCATAAGATGGCCTCACTGCTCCCTCATCCACACACAGAAAGATGAACTTGTACATCACAAGGCTGTTCCAAACAAGACATTAATATGCACAAGGTCAGTCACACCTGCTGACTTAGTGCCCATCACTGTCATCTCCTACAGTCTCCGTAACTTTCACACCTGCTTCTCCAGGCAGGGTGATGGCATGAGATGCTAGGCAATGGTTTATGCATGGGTCTTTGCTTATGAGTGACTAAGTGGGGGAAGGAAAAAACATGACAAGTGATTAACATTTTTTAGCAGTTTTGTTCTTGAATGGATAATGCTGTTAAACAGAATTTGTTAGTTTTCTAACAAATGATGATTGAGAGAATACTTTGCAAAGACAAATAAAAATGAATAATTTAAAAGATAAACAGAATAGAAAAAGAAATCCCACTAAACCCCAATTCCGTAACTAAAAGGTTTAACTAAAGAAGTCATGCACATATGAATATTTCCCTTCAGAACCATCAGGCCACTAGGAATGCAGTAGGATGTGCACCTTGCAGGAACAGGTGCATTTTAAGTGAAAAAAATTTTTGAACAATCTTTGCTTTCATAACATTCTTATATTCAGTTTAGTACTGCCATCTGATCTGCTAGCATCTGAAAACTGGACATTTTCATTTTACTGAATGCAAACACTATTGATCTAGTAATGACATTGGTATAATTAAGGATATTTTCTGTTTTAGCAACTGTCACATAAATGAAGCAGGGCAGGGATCAAAAGTCCTTGAGAGTTCAAATGTAGTGGACTGCTCAAGGTCACCGAGGGAAGCAGCCCGCAGGGCTCAGTTCACACATTGCTGTGCTATTTGCTCCATCAGAGCACTAAAGCATGTCAAGGTCTGTACCCTTTGCCATTCTTGTTGTTAGCACCACCAGCCACTCTATCAGTCTTGTCTTAGAAAATGACGGATAATAGGCCATTTTGATGAGAACAGAGAGACAGGATTAAATTAGCAATAATAGTTTGGTAGCCTAAAGCAAGAACAGCAACCACTGCCTGAGGGAAAGGAATGCAGACATGGATGAAAAAAAATCCTAACTTAAGATGGTGTATCCGTCCAAGTCCTACCTGGATTCCAGTGCAGAGTGAGACACACAAAGGCATCTCGCATTAGCAAGTGCTTGGCAGGTCCGGGACATGTACTGCATTTTCATGTTTTTTTTTTTTCTGCCTTAGTTTAGCAAAAAGAAGCCAGACAAGCGCAGTGTTTTCACATTACATCTAGTCAAATGCTTTTTCTTTTTCTTTTTCTTTTTTTTTTTTTTTTTTTTTTTTTTTGCAGTTGAGCCTGATGGTGAATTGGGTGTCTGCACCCAATAGTAACAGCATTCGAATTGCTCCTGTCCCTGAATGGTTGTGAGGGACAGGATTTACAGTTTCTCTCAGCGACAGGAATACTATGGCTTCCTTTTATCTTTTCCTAGAACACTGATTTTAGAATAGAGGGAGGTAAGGTGGCAGGAAGTTAGATGAGAAGGGAGCTTTATCAATGATGTTGGTGTCACCTCTCACTTGGGAACACCTGCACTCAAGCACCATTTCTACTTCCTCACATCAGATGTCGACTGCAAGGTTTTATAAATGCAGACTCTGGAAGGCAGCGGAGAAGGTTTAGGTAACTGAGTTCCTCCCAGTCATACAGGAGACCTGGATTAAGTGGGTCCATTTAATTGTTACAGGTGTTTGGCGAGTGACTAGCAGATGTGGCATGTTCCATCTATTTGACTAATTTCAATAGTCAAATTTAAATAAGAAACTACTTGATACATCCGCACGCCATTCCAGACTGAGCTAATCATTGGGAACTTCAATTACTTGTCACCCTAAAATGAATCTCTATATGTTAATAAAACTAAATTTGAGAAAATATGAACTGTTCTTTCAAATAAATTCCTTATTGGAACTTAGTTTCCCTTATTAAAATGACAAAATTAATCTTTTAGAAACATTGACTAATTCTGACAGCTGAGCTAATTACATAAGTACACACAGAGTGCACACACATTCATCTCCACATCATCATCTCTTACAACGACCCTCATGCTTTGTTCAACCTCAAAATCCACATCGAGGAGGAAAGTTTGCAGTCTATACCAGTGTGATGTTCTAAGCCCACTGGCGAATGGGTTCCTTCCACGAGTAGTGTTGGAGCTATGGCTGAAAAGGAATGCTGCTCTCAAAGCATTTTTTAAGAACTCACAAAAGTAATGGAAAATCTGTTGCTTTACTTACATATAAAATATTTACTAATTACGGTTTCAAGACATCCTGATATTTTGCTCTGAAATTTTTATTCAGAAGAAAATGCTATTTCCAGCCTGTGTCTGACCTCAGGCCTTGAGTCAAGAGAACAGATGAGACCCATTACTGTGCATCTTAACGTAATTCTCTACACTCTAAACAGAGAAAGTGTACAGACATGAGTGATGACTGCCAAGACCTATAACTATATAATTACATTAACAACATCTTTGCTCATGTTGGTTTCTTTAAGAGATACTGAGCGCACAGACTGTTTTTAAGCACAAATAAAACATTTCAAAACATGTGGTACATTTAACTGAAAACAACACGAAGAAAGAAATATCATTGTGCATTTATATCCATTTCCTATCTAATTTTATCATTTATATCTAAGTTAACATATAAAAATCAAAAATCTGTTTTACTTGAACTTGAAGGAAATCCTACTGAGCAACACATTTGATTATGCCACAGGGAAATGTTTTCAGAATACCTAGAAAATTATGGCAATTAAAGAAATGCCAATAAAATATATGGAATGTAGCCAAAGCATCCCTAAGAATCAATAGCACAATACTGAATACATAAGTCAGTACAAATCTCGTATGTAAGGGTGCTATTTTGCTCTAATGTTTGCTTATCAGTAAAGATAATTCTAATTGGCCCAATGCAATACCCTAGTGGCAAAAGTCCTCACTTGCACACCCGGGATCCCATGTGGGCTCCAGTCCATACCCTGGCTGCTCTGCTTCCCTTCTAGCTCATTGCTTGTGGCCTGGGAACACAGTAGAGGACGGTCCTGCACGCACACAGAAGACAGAGGATGCTCCTGGCTCCTGGCTCCTGGTTTGGCTTAGCTCCAGCCCTTGTGCCAACTCGCAGAGTCAATCAGGGGACACATCTTTTACTATGTATCCCCTTCTTTTTACACATCTGCCTTTCAATAAAAATAAGTAAATTTTTAACACCTATCCACATCAGAATGCCTGCATGCAATTCCTCCCTCCAGCTCCCAAGTATCCATAACAGATCTCATCTTAGAAGTGACAGGATAGAATGGAACAATGGGCATCCCATATTTTTGTAAAAGGCTAGAAATTACTTCCAAAAATGAATTACAGCTCAATTAGAAAAAGCATAGGGAAAATATTCACAGGTCTTAAACAAGCAATATCAAATTAACTTATGCATAAAACCATTAAAAATAGGAATAGCTGCTCAAATTCATTAATCATCAGCAATATACTACTTAAAAATTTAACAAGATACCAACAGACATAATCAAAAAGCTAAATTTTAGAAATGAACAGTAACACCAAGAGTTGGCAAAGATGTGGAGCAGAAATGCACACCAGAAATGCAGAGTGCCCAGTCTGGAATATTACCCGAGTGTTTGGCAGTATCTACCAGGGTTGGACCAATATACACGTCACGACCACGTTTCCTCTCTCAGAAATGGATCCAAATGATTATCTACATTTAACTACCGAAGTCAAATCATACGTATTCATTGCCTGATTATTAATAAAGGAAATTGGTTCTAAGCTAAAATCTCATTAACAATAGAATGGGTAATTCTATCTTGGAATGTTTATGCAATGGAATGTTATACCATAGCTGGCAATAATAATGTAGAATACTGTTATATGCCACAGAATGAAAAAGTACCACATTGGCAATACTGAAGAACCAGAAAAAGTGCTTTCTGTATATTGCTACTTATCTGGAACTTGAAGCCACATCTATTTAAAATTGGTCCCAATGGTTACCGCTGGAAATGTATCAAGAGCTAGTAAAAACTGGTTTCTGGGGGTGGTAGATATCACTGTTCATTCTGTAAAATCCAATTGTTTTTGATTACCTGATGACTACTGTACTTTTCCGTGTGTCTTCTAGTTTATTACAGTTTTTAAAAGCTGACCTTCATTCACAGGCACCATTAATGATTTTAATGGAAAAGCAAAGTTCTTTCAACTCTGAGTAGATTAAGTAGTCTCAACTCTCCCATTGATAAATTTGTTCCAAGAAGTTAGAAAAATCTACATTCATTTTATTCCTTCGTGGAAGAAAATACAGAAATGACCCATGAAATGCCTTAATTTTGAGATAGCTAAAACATTGTCAGCTACCAGCCACTCAGTTATTGGCACGATTTACTTTTAGCCTAAGTATCCAAACAGAGATGCTTTGTAGTTCTAAATTAGCAAATAAATGCTATTTTTAATAAACGCTAATTTTATGAAATATTTCTCAGCAAATACAAATATATCACTTCAATAGCTATTGAAATTAAAGCACACATTGACACTTGCCATGTTACTACTTTTGTAAGTCTGCCTATACTGTTTATTTCTTTCAGTCTACCCAAGCTTTCAGTTCTAGCCTTCACTAACTCCCATTATTGGCAAATGCTAGAGTCAGCAGATGTTTCTTGCTTTAAGCTTCAACAATGACATTACTCCCTGGAAGCCTCCATTATAGCTTCTTCCATTCACCCGGGTCTGCAGGGAGCTATTCATACGGTCCAGTGTCACCATCTTATATCAACACAATTCCGTTTTCACAGTCATAGTTGTTCATTAAGTAAGGCTACGTTAAAATGCAAGCCTTCAATACAAATGGATTTATGTAAGGGGAAAAAAAGTAGCAAGAAGTTGGAACAGTACAAAGAATAAAACAACACATTGCACTTGGCCCCAGTCTAACACAGGATACTGTGTGCACTATGGTTCCATCACAATGGGGCTTTCCATGGCTAGTATGACTTCTTCATGCCAAAAAGAAAAATTGTGCCAGAGCCAGAAACATCCATCATTGTAAGAAACTGCTGTTTTCAGACCATCTAACAGCCATGAAATAATATTCTTAGTAGAACACTTTGTTTCCATTTACTTAAAAAGATGGGAATCAAATTTAACTGAAAGTGGCAATCATAGTTACCACACTTGGGGGATGCAACCACACCTAGGATGTGAGGGGCATTCTCTCTCTTGATCCAGAGGCCTTAGAAACTGACAACTTTCCATTTATCTTTCTTCATGAAGTGAAATGTCAGTGCTTACAACCACTATCCAGGCCTCTGCTTTCCTACAAACCTGAACCTCAAAACTAACGGTGTTTTGCTTCTTTACAGCATGCTGCTTTCCTTCCACAGTGTTCGTTAATGAAGTAGATCTGAAAACATTTTGTTTGCCTACAGGAAAAGAAAATAAATTAAAATCTTAACTGACTGTTCGACCCAAGGCAAAATAAGATTCTCCAAATTGATATTTTTCTTCAAAATTGAATATTAAAATCAAACAGCTCCAGGCAAAGATGTTGATGATCAAAGGCAATGATTATGAAAACCAAAGATTTGTTTACAAGGGAAAAAGAAACACTTTGCCTTATTGCAAACATGAAGAAGACGCTAAAACCTTTTCAATGGAGACCGACAGACATGGCAACGGTCACCTATTCTGGTGGGCAAATGTTTGACAAAAACCACTAGAATATTTTACAGGCGATAAAAGATGCACAGCGAGTATCAGCAAACTACGCTCATGATTGTCTCTTCACATCTTACTCCCACCGACCATGTACTTGTCATTACGATTGCAAAGGAAGATTTGTTCTTTCATTATTTATTCACTGTTACTGTTTTTAGTATGGGTCTTCGGGTCAATTGTATTAAACTGGAAGAGCTGCCAGAAATGTCTCAATTGTAAAACTTCAAGTGTCTTTCAGAGTAAATAGAAGTTTAACTCCAACATGTCATGCAAAAGACATGATATATCTTGCCCAAGAGCTTGTGTTCCGCTGTTCCAAGACGCAATACACTTACGAGTTTCAAAGAGTGATCTTAATGTTCAATAAGCTTAAAAACTACTAAAAGAAAAAAATGGCTTTTTATGTAAAGATCATTTGAAAACAAAGTCAACAGTTTATAATTTATAGGGATAAATGAGTATAAAGAAGATAGCTAATAAAAACAACATAATGTCCATGGTATCAATTCAATTGCTATGGAGGTTGAACCTAAGAATATCAATCAAGTCATAAGTTCAGTTGGTTAATAGATGCTCAGGCACCCTAGCTATTATAGAAATACAAATAAAAACTACATTCTCTATTTCTAACTTTTTTATTTTGGTGGGCGGAAGCTGCCTCTACTGCACTGGCAGATAGTTATGGGTCTTCGGCCACAATTAATCTACATTCTGTCCACCCGCCATGTCTGGGTGGATTTCAGTTTATCTTTAAAATACGTTCCCTTGTTCTTCATATGATTTTTACTGTGTATTGAGCATTTTGTGTACTGCCGTAGAAATCTGTTTCCTCAATACTTGTTTCATTTCAACAGACAATATGTTTAGGTTCAGGACACATACCCTGACTTGCTTTTGTGTGGCTGTGGTTAGAATGCTGATTTAAAATAAAAGGTTTCATAGTAATGTTTTGATTTCTGCTGTTTATGTACTTTCTAAAATTGAAGCACACCTAAGTATTGAAAAAAATTTAGTTAAAGTTTTCCAAAAAAATAATTTCCCAACCACAGATGATTTCACTGTTTAGTTCTATTAGTGATTTAAATAAAATGAGAAATAACACAAATTCTTCATTTCCATTAGATACAAAAAGGAAACATCTACTTTGTCTCACAGAATTATATTAATGCCAGAGAGGATACATCAAAATGACCGAAAAAAAAATGTTTCATGGACATTAGCTAACACTCAGAAACATCTTCAAAGAACACATACAAATATACCTTCAAAAAATCTAGCCGCTAGTATCATGCAACCTATCAAAAAGGTATCACATCACAGCCTAGAAGGTTTATTTCAGAAAGATAAAATGAATTGGAAGATATAATATGAAAACATTCATACTGCCCACAAGAAGTCCATGCAGTTAGTGTCAGCAGTACCAAAACCTCACTGGCACTCTTCAAATAAAGTTAAAATTTCTTACATTTCATTTGTCTGTAAAACACATGAAAAATCTATTTACTTACTATTTATTTAAGTAATTATTTATTTAGTTATTTTAATTCAAAGGCAGAGCAAGGGAGATGAATATAAAGGCAGAGGGAGACCTTGTGCCCAATAGTTTCATCATTAAATAACTCTGCCATCCAAAACTGAGTCAGGCTCACTTTGGCAGCCAGAAATTCCAGCAAGGTCTCTCACATGGGTGGCTGGGACCCAAGACCTCGGATCATCATCTGTGCGTTTGCAAGGCACTTAATCAGCAAGTGCTGCAAAGCAGCAAAGACGGGAACCATTACTGTGAGACAGGATGCCAGCATTCCAAACAAGAGCTTAATAAACTAACATCTTAACAGACCACAGGTTTGTTCTTAACAAAAAAATGCATATTTTCATGGGAATGATGCTATAGGCAGTCATCTTTAATGTTTCAAGATAGCACATTATTTGTAGCTACATCTTCAACGAGAAGGGAGTCAGATCCAGAATCATGGGACAGGTGTAGAAATATACGCAGTGATTAGAGTGTGTCCATATGTTTTTTGATGACATCCTCTCTTTGAACCAGAAACAGTGTAATACGCTAAGTCAAAGACAGGGAAGGAATGATTAAAGGTCTCCGAGAATAGAGGGAAACTTCACACATATACCATGTACGGCTGTGCATGTATGTGTGTGTGCATCTGTGTGTGTTTCCTTCTTCAGAAAAGTGGGAGTGGGAAAAGTCAGACTGTCTTCTGGGATTGAACAAAAGCATTAAGTTCTCACATGAAATAGGTGATTATGAAGTTTTGCATGAACATCAGACAAAAGAGTGGCCACAATAGCAGGGCCTGTTTTTCAGAGTACATGTAACGATGGTTGTTGAAGTCCAAGACAGAAACAAAAAGGCTTTTGGAAAGTGTTTGCTGGTAAGCAAGTTTTGTGACACTGCTTGCACTGCAGTTGCTCTGAGTGCGTTTCAGAGTCCCAACAGGGTCCTGCCTGTAGAACCACAAAGGATTACTCAGGTTCTTTTGTTTTCGTTTGGTTTTGATTTCAGTATTCGTGAAGTCAGGAAATCATGACGCATTTTAAAAAATTAATAGATTACATTTTAAATTCTATATTGAAAAATAACCTGTTAAAATGCTGAGTTTACTCCTGGGCCCGGCAGCGTGGCCTAGTGGCTAAAGTCCTCGCCTTGAAAGCCCCGGGATCCCATATGGGCGCCGGTTCTAATCCCGGCCGCTCCACTTCCCATCCAGCTCCCTGCTTGTGGCCTGGGAAGGCAGTTAAGGACGGCCCAATGCATTGGGACCCTGCACCCGCATGGGAGACCTGGAAGAGGTTCCAGGTTCCTGGCTTCGGATCGGCACGTACCGGCCCGTTGTGCCTCACTTGGGGAGTGAATCATCGGACGGAAGATCTTCCTCTCTGTCTCTCCTCCTCTGTGTATATCTGGCTGTAATAAAATGAATAAATCTTTAAAAAAAATGCTGAGTTTTGCACTAAAACATCTACATATATTTGGATGGTATCTGAACATTTTGTTATTTATGCAAATTCATAGTCTTAGGAACAATGGTTTACACTATATCCATAGTGTATGGCATTTTCTAGTGGTGGAGAAATCAAATTATACCTTAATATCTATTCATCTCCTGCAAAAGAACCATTGTTCATGGCTGCCAAATCCGCTGCCTTCTGGGGCATGCCCCCCATAGAGACGCCAGTTCATGTCCCAGCTGCTCTGCTTCCAAACCAGCTCCCTGCTTACGGCCTGAAACAGCAGAGGATGGCCCAAGTCCTCTTGCCCCTGCACTCAGGTGGACAACCTGGAAGGAGCTGCTGACACCCAGGTTTAGATCAGCTCAGCTCTGGCTGTTAATGCCACCTGGGGAGGGAACCAGAGGATGGAAGATCTGTCTCCCTCTCTCTCTGTATAATCTGCTGTTCACATAAAAATTAGTGTTTAAAAAGTCATCATTAAGCACATGTCAGAAATATTAAACTATTTATTATTGCTTAAACATATTTTTCTCATATTAGAAGTACATCCTTAATACTTTGGTTCCTCTCTTTTAATTTCCAAAACTTCTTGTCATGCTTTTATTAATCAGGCAGTACTCATTTTTTGTATTACTGGGTGGCCCAGCATCATGCTCTCTTGTTCAACAGGACATCTGTGGTACATTATTAATCACAAGTCGAATGGAATACATTTAGATCATGGACATTGATTTCTTCCTTGTAATTAGAGTGGGTTTTCAAGAGCTGGAGCTTTGTCAGTATGTGCTGATCGGCCAAGCGAAGCGCCAGGCAAAGAGCACAGCTGCACTTTCTGTGGTGCCTCGGTACACACCTTTCCTTTGCTTCAGTGCTGCCGTAGTGTTTGCCACATGGTCATAAAGAATCTAAACACAGGCATCAGGCTTGTGCTGGCGCAGCATGCATGCTTGCAAATTCCATATATAAGCTGTGGATATTTGGGGCTGATGTGGTAATTGCTACCTCACCAGAATCCAAAAAGATTTCCTTATCTGAAAAGCACAGTAAATCACATTTTAATATAAGTAGTTCTTAATACAGTCAGATCTCTAATGACTGCCTGCCTGTCTGCCTAGCCAAGGATAAGAATTTTATTTAGGTCAGTGAGAATTATTAGTAGAAGCAGAGAAATTACAACTCAACAAACTCCACCACAAAACAAAACAAAACAAAAATGGAAAAGCAGCCACAGAAGAAAAATAGCTTACATCTCAGAATTCAAGATTAGGTATATATAAAGTTTATTTTTAAAAGAAGAAATCTCTCTAACTCAGGCATCCCAAGAAACTGCTCACAACTACAACATGTGGCTTGATAATGGCATGCTTCCGATACAAGAAAACTGGTTTATATGGATGGATTTCCTGAAGTTAACACCAAGCAACCTCATCTCACACTGCATTCCTGGGAACACTGACTACAGATTCTGAGAGCACAGAGAACTTGGCCTCTCAAGCGAAAGCCATCAGCTCTGAGCCCTGAGGCCGGCTCGGACATGCCAGCCAATGCCTGTGTACTAACAGCTCCTCACTTCATCTCCCTGAACTTGATATGACCTTGAGTGCATTAACTCCGTCAGACAGTTGATCAAGATCAAACGAAAAGGATCATAACCACCTTCACTTAGCAAAATGCTTGCTGTGTGTACTCCAAAGTATTCCAACACTTTACATGTGTTAGTTTATATCATCTTTACCATAACTATGTAAATTATGTATCTGTATGAAGTCCAGTTTTCAGATGAGAGGAAAAAGGGAAAGTACCCTGTTACAAGGCATGCGAATATTAAGCATCCGACCTAAAGTCAGACTGTATCTGATCTTACAGTTATAGAAACCGATTTATAAATTGCAATGTTCTATGCAAAGCCCAACATCTTCCTTCCTACATTAGATCATAGTAATTGTGCTACCAACCAGAATGACATCAACCACTCAACATTCCTTCCTCTCATAATTAAAGAAACATTAGAGACATGCAACTTGGTTGCAGATACTGCTCCAGTACTCTTGAGGTGCCAGCTAAGGGACAGGAGTGAAGAAAAACTTCTGTTCTAGGACATCCAGTACCTCCAACTATTTTACAGACTCTGAAAATATGATAAAGCCAAACCCCCAAATTGCCCCAGAAATTTCAACACACTTATTCTTTCAAATGTGTGTACTTCTATGGAACTGAAATCTTCACTTGTCTACGTCAACTTATCAAAATGTTTCTAAGGGCTATGATTCTCTGAGGAAGTGTAACTATTGGCTGTTAAGAACTGAAATAACAGAAAAAAAATGTTGTAGATGTCCATCTACTAATCTGTATGCCTGCAAATTGATCTCTCATAGCAAACTCGTGTTATTTCACTTACAAAGTTGTAATTAAGCTCAATAATGACTATTATTAACTGACGATTTGTCAAGACATCTCATCAGTAATTGTAAGATTCTTAAGGTCCATCAAATCCCCTTTTATTTGGATTATGGTAGCATCTAAACTTTCCTATGAAAATCCCAACAAAATTTAGAGTAACAAGTGCAGGGGAACAATTACTTACAAATTAAGCTATTATGATAGCAAAAGGAAAAAAAATTCAAGCTCTTAATACTTTAATTAAACATATTAACAAAAAAGTAATTTAGGCTTGTTTCTTTCCATAATAGTCAGTATGGTACTATGAAAAAAATACTCTTTCCAAGAAGAACTTGGTTAATCGTTCCTTTTTCAGTTACCACATGTCCGGGCTAACAGGACACAGTTGTGGCATATGATTACGTAGGTTTCTATGTCTTCAAAGTCCCAGTCTTCAAATACAAAATACGTGGTTTAAATATGTATTAATTTATATATTCGGTTATGAACTTACTTTATCAATAACAACTGCTATTTACAAGCACTGTACTGAACTCTCGAGTGGCATCAGAGGCTTATAAGAAATGTACTTACAGGAAATCTTACAAGAGATTTACCATGTCCTGAAAAAGTAAATAATATGGAAGTAAACAATGATGGAAATTCCATTTATCAGCACGAGTAGTGGCATGAGCAAGGAATGGGACTGCAGCCTTCATCAGCATATTGTAGCAGCGGAGTTCCAGGCATGAAGTTACTCCTGCTTCCCACCCACTCACCATAGCCCTGTGGGTGGTACATGAACATGTTTAGACATACACTGCATGCGATCCCCTCCCTTTCTATCTGGAACGACCCTGTAACTAAGTTTTAGTCAATCCAACATAAAGTAAGTGACACTGTGTGACTTTAAGTATGAAGACTAATAAACAGTGTTATTTGGGAGTCTCTTGAAACACTTGTATTTGAACCATTTCTGCTGTAACAACCTCAAGCCACACAGTACTCAATTAGAATATCCACTTGGTCTCACAAACCCAAGGAATGATTTCTAACCACCTGAGTCCACCATCCTGGATGTCCAAGGTTAAGGCAAATGCCCAGAGAACTGAAGTGAGACCCAGCCAGGTGACAGTGTCATGGAACTGTTCCCTGGGTCACAGGGTTGCATGTTCCTATCTACCTTCCACCTCAGTACCCTTGGAGTGCCCTGTTGTTCCCATGTACACAACTTTTCCATAATTTATTAGCTAAGAATCTTCCAGAAATGAGTGTGCAGAATAAAATGCAAATTTGTATTAACTTAAAAGAACTGAACGGCTCCTGTGACTGGAAAGGTCAACTATATATCAAACCCAGTCAGCTCTGGGGATCACAAGCATTTCTGAAGGACGTAGTCTTGTCTTTCCCTCTCTCACATATTGGCTAGGATTTTTCTCCTCTGGAAACTTCCTAGTTACAGTCTAAGAAATCTTTAACACCAAGAGCTTGAAGAGGCACAATTTTCCTTTCCAGATCCTTGTAAACATCCCAATTATTGCGACGTGGCTTGACATTTAGCATTGTATCTCATCCTGTATCTTCCAGGTGAGACTATTTCATAACTCAATCTTAAAGTGTTCTAAGGCATAATATTTAGCTCACATATACAACTGTGCCTCAAGCATGAGTAATGAAAAATAATCTGGGGCTTTGTTGGAACTGTAAGAAACCGCTGGACTATTTTATGTGTGCGTGAAATACACAACATGCTTTCACTATTAATTTGAAGTTCAAATTTTACTGTATGCCTTGTATTTTTATTGGCTAATTTTGGCAACTGGGGCATTATTTACCTACATGATGAACTAAATTTCTCAGGCATGTTAATATGCTTGCTCTAAAGGGATATTCACAAGGCAAATTATAATAAATTAATAATGAATCACAGAATGCATAGCATCAATGGTATTTCCACATGCCAATGTATTTAACACATTTAATATGTGTCATATAAGTCATTAATACATTTTCAGCTGAATTTATAGGAAAATCAGGTGTGAGACAAGGGTCTAAAACATTTGCATGTGTAACCCTAAAAACACAAAGAACTTTCTCCTTGAACGAGAGCAGAATGGCTGTCACCAACATCAGTTATATTTCCAGACACTGGAAGTAAATGATGTAGACTGGTCTTCCCTGCCTGCTTTAACCTTATGGTGAAAAATACTGACAGCTCTCTGGATTTATACAGGAATAAAGAGAAGAAAACTAAACCCATTTCTGGCAGTCTTTTTTTTTTTTTTTTTGGTTTCATATTCCATTACATGTTAGATTTTGGCCCATTACCATTCAAAATCGAAGCGCTCTACAAATGTTGCAAATGAGAATTTTTTAAAGCAAATTTCATTATAACGAGTCAGTTCTAATTCTGGGTTCACAGAGAAACATTTTTTTAGGAAAGTTGCTACTGCAGATTAGTGGCCAACAGAATTATGATGCTAGGTTTCACACAAGATTGATAAAGATATTTTGAGATCTACCAAATAGAAGCTGACATTTCTTTGGCTGCTTAAATAACATCAAATTATGCATAACTTCCTGGTTGATTTCCAATGTATGTACTGAAAGGTAAGATCCTCATGTAAGTACATTATAGGTAAAAGGATCTGATTAAAACACATACAGTACAAGCAGCCTTGTATAAGCAAAAGCCCCATACATAATCACAAGTAAGAAAAAGACAAAATTTTTACCTTTCATAAAAGCAAATTCTCAATACTCTTAGAAAAACAATTTGGAGGAAAAAACTCATTTATTGCCATGGGTTATGTATGCTTCATTTGTTGATTCTCCTCCAATCCTAATATTATTCTTCCAGTGCAGATAGTCACCCTACCTTTATGGAAAATAAGTTCCAAAGATGCTCCCAGGGTAAGCAGAAGGCACCTTTGCTTGCCAATGAAGGCAAGGTTTGAAAATACATTTGCAACCAGTCACTTGTCACTGAACTTGCCAGAGGAGTAAGACACGGGTCTCTCACTGCCAATCATTGCTATCCATCCTCAGTGCCAAGTCACCTGCCAGGTAAGGTGATCTGAGTCTCGGGACCTAACAGCTTTTTCTTGGAAAAGACAAGGCAGGAGCAGTTAGAGTCAGATGGGAAACAATCCTGTTAGGGCAGATGCAGTGATGAACATGACCCCTGCATGACAAGTGCCGGGATTCTGTCACACTGATTCAGTTTCCCAACTCCTGCTAGACATAGCAGAGGAAGCAACAATTCAAATAGCAAAGTTTGATGTCTAAAAAGCATGGAGTACATTTTGTGTTTTGAATTGTATTCCAAAAGGAGGTGACAAATGTGGTGGATCAGCCTGAAGGTAACAGGTGTCAGGACCAGCCTGTGCAGTCAGATAGGTCTGGTTTGCAACCTGCCAAGTCATTTATACTGTGTTTATTCATTAACCTCTTTGAGCATCAGTTCCCTGAACTGGGAACACAGAAGGAGATAATGCATATAAATCATCTACATGGTATCTGCCACACACTAAACAATGAAAACTATTATTAGGAGAAATTCCATCAACTAAGCAGAAGTGGGATCCAGAAGAAGCATGGAACATGTTATTGGAAGCGATCCTTCCTGACTGAGCCTCCGTCTGCTCTGCCTACATTCACACTTCCTTGAAAACTCTTTAAAGCTCTGATCTAAGGAAGAAAGCCTCTTTCTAGTCTTTCTTTTAAACCAGCAGCATTGGCTAGTCCAAGTTCTGTGATAATCAATGATTACTATTATCTAGTCCTTTCTTTGACTAAAGGCTCACGACTGACTGGGCTGCAGAAGATAACAAAAGCTAACCAAACACATGATATCAGACTACAACCTTGAATGCCCAATCTTTGCTTTTTAAGCAAAAAAGAAACGAGAAGACAAAACTAAAGCTCAAAGGGATTGTAAACACTTGAAATGGCATAGTGAACATATTTTATACTGGTTAAGCCATAAAGAATGAAAATAAAAGGCAATAATTTTGTTTAAAATAAAAATACTCATAGAACAAAAAAATCAAGTTCAAGCAGTCATGTCTATTCTGTGATTTAAATCAATACACAGGAATCAGGAGGTCATTTAGAAGGAGAATTGACTGCAAACAGAAGGACTTCACAGCCAAAACCTTGGTGACAATAGGGATAGTATCCTTTGCCAAGGGATCTGGAATGAGTACAAGCTGCTGCCAGCCAGCCCCACAGCCAGCTCCACTAGGGATTCAGCTTTGTCATCCCCAGTGGCAAGCGTGAAAGCCAGCAGCTAACACACACATGCTTCCTTCGGACAGCCAAGACAGCCTCACCTCCAAAGCTGTCCTCTTCCTTAACGTCTTTACTTCTTTTCAAGACAACAAAAGATTCTCTGCCTGACTAACAAAGATACTTTTAGATAACTTAATAAGCCACAAGTTAACATAGTTAACAGTTAACATTATAGGTTAAAATGACAACTTGCTGCTTCAACTGGAAAACAAAACACAGATCCCTCTTCCTTTCTCCCTCTCTCTCCTTCCATCCACCTACCCTGCAAGCCATCCTTCCCCTGAAAATTTAACAAAAGGTATTGGCTTTTCTTAGTTTGTGTAGGTGCACCTAGGCCCAGTATGATGGCTTAGTGGTCACATTCTCACCTTGTATCTGCCGGGATTCCATATGGGCGGCAGTTCCTATCCTAGCTGCTAAACTTCCCATCCAGCTCCCTGCTTGTAGCCTGGGAAAGCAGTAGGGGATGGCCCAAAGTATTGGGACCCTGCACCCACATAGGAGACCCAGAAGAAAATCTTGGCTCTTGGCTTTAAATTGGTTCAACTCCAGCCATTGTGGCCTTTCTGGGAGTGAATCAGCTGATGGAAGTTCTTTACACCTTCTCTGTAAATCTGATCTGTCTTTCCAGTAAAAACAAATATTAAAAAAAGAGTGGTTGCATCTTGTTTTAGCGTTAAAGAAAGCCTTCCGTGAAAATGCCAGTGCTGTACCCATAGCTTCCAGGATGTTTGCTCACTAGGGTTTCACGTGCTGATTGTGAGCTCTACGGCTAAACTTAACCCAACCTTGTCATATGCATTTGTGTTCCAAATACTTGTTTTACTAAAATCAAATGAGTATTAACTGAATGTTAGCTACAGTTACATAATAATTATGGAAACAGTGGCCAATGTTTTGGCAAACTGAGAAAAGCCAATGCCTGTTAAATTGGCATCTCATAGCACCAGGGTTTGGGTGTTCTGCACACATCATGTGAGGTGGATTCATGCAACTTTCCACTTTCAGTTTCAACAAATACTAGTTCCATAACGGTATGTGTTCAGCATCTGTTGGGCATCTGTCACCTTATCTGACAGGAGTAAGATGTTCTAGACCTAGTCTGCAGCCTTGAGTAGTTTCTGGTTAGAAAGTGCTCAGTCATGGGAACAATATGCTTCAACATAACATGCATTGTGACCAACACATGCTGTAGGATTCTTAAATTCCAGTTTGAATTTGAGCTCCTCCACTTCACAGGTATGAAACATTGTAGAATCAATGTTTGTTGTTAAATAAAAATGACATTCTCACCCATATTATTGGGTGAAACAAAATATTATACATTTAATTCTTGACAGGCTACATAGTACATATACCTCATTATTTGGACACACCGTTAGCTCTTTTTTTTTTTTTTTTGCCAGTGCACTTAATTTAACATGGTAGCAGAGTCACAGAATAATACACTATTTAATATTGTGCACTTGGGATCAATTTCAGTTTAAACATGAGATAAAGAGACACAGGCAACTTAACTACTCTATAGCACCCAAATTGTACTAAAATATTCAAGAATGTAAAAATATGCATGTATGATTATATACATATATGTACATGTTACTAATATTTGCCATATGATAATCTGTCAACATGTTCCATCTTATCCTCCCACAATCTCAGTGCAATGCCAATATTGTATACAGGAGGCAGGGGTGTTAGCTGAGAAAGGTCGCTGTGACCTGACTAGCAATATCAAGATCACATACAGGTAGGTTAGAAATATCTTCTGGGCTCTTCCTTTGACTACTCAAGCAAGTGTCTGTCAACACTTCCTGGATATTTATTAAAAAAAAAACGGATTTTTTCTGCACACCTGTGGGTGAGAAGCCCTGGCCCAGGGGAACATCAGTTCAGAACAAACTGTCCTGGGTGAGTGTTGTGACACACAGGGGGAAGGTGCTACTCACAATGCCTTCATCCCGTACAGTAGAGCTGGTTCAAGCCTAGGTCACTCCGCTTCTGATCCAGCTTCCTGCAAATGCATCCTGCAAAGCAGCAGTTGAAAGAGCAAGTACTGGTTCTCTACTGCTCACATGGTGACAAGGAAGCAGTTCCAGGATCCTGGTTCTGACCGGACATGACTGTTGTGGGTGTTTGGAGAATCAAACCGTGGATGAAAGGGAGAGAGCAATCTCCTCTGCCTCTCAGGCTCATGGTGCTGACTCTATGATCAAAGCTCCTTATCCAATCTCTGCCCTAAGACATGTGGAAATGGGTCATACTCCAAGTGTTTCAACTCGTTCTGTCTCACCCACAGAAGAGAGAGGACTTTGAAGATTCAAAGCCAGAATCACCAGTCCACTGAACAATTTATAAGTATCTGTAAGGTTATAGAATGCTCTTCTATCCCAATCTCTAATGCTATACCCCAACACCCTGGGATAGCAACAGTCAGCTAATGAATGACAGGACCCAAGCATCAAATCAAATGCTTAGGGATGTACCAACACATGAGGGACACAGAAACAAGGACGGGGAATAAAGCCCACCTTCTTACCATATAAACATCATCCTCCCATTAAAGTCCTAGTTATCTCGCTTTCTATCACTCGTACAAGCTGAGTACATGGTGAGGGCAGAAAGGCTTGGCCCTTGGGATGGCATGAGTGCCCTTACGAAAAGGGGAGAGCCTGCTCAAAGACGCCATGTGCACAGAGTAAGGTGCAAACCACAGGAGGAGCAGACAGCAGGAACCCTGGTCTTGACTGCGCCAACCTCAAGAAACATCAAAGCACCGACATTCCTCAAATAAATATCAGCCTACAGAATCCACTACAGCAGCAGCAAAATCACACACAGGCCATTAAAACTGCAGGGGAACAACTTTTGAAAGAAACTGGAAGAGAGTAGAAGGCAACATATTTAGAGGTGAGGGAATTCACTGCACAGCCATTTCCTGTCCCTGGCCGAAAAATTTATACATTTAAAAAATCTGAAGGAAAACAAATATGTCTACCTTATTTTTTAAGAATTAGCATTTAATGTTAAGCCTTCCATAATTATTGATATAATGGGTGACAAATCTTCACTAAATACAAATATTTTCTGCATGCATGTTTTCACATTTACAGATCATTTTAATGGATAGCAAGACCACTGAATTAAGACATGTCTCACTGTAATTTCAATAACCAACATCTTTTTGTATTTTGAATGGCTGTGTACCTCTGCATGGCCGTAGAGTATCTGTTACACGCACTATTTCCTGCCTTCTCAGTCCCTACAAATGCTGTTTTGTCAAGCTGCTAATATGAAACATCATTTTAATACACAAAAACCCCATTACTCTCGGCCAGTCTTTTAACAGATAGCTATGCCACTCGGAACAGGATACTTTCCAAAGCTGTCATCTAGAGACTGAGCAGTTAGAAGCTAACTTCCGAAAGTCCTCACTGATACAGCCTCACAGTTCACTAGGAGAAGGAGGGAGATTTTTCAGTAAATATGCAATGTTTCAGTGGATTGTTAGAATCCCTGCACTGAAAAAAAAATGCACAGGGATGGAGAACAGTAAAAAGAGTTTAATTTAGGAAGTGTAATACTTCTTTGAACACATGAAAATTTTTAGACATCTGAGTTAAGTTAGAGAGAAAATCATTCATGCAACTGAAAAGTTGTGAATTCCATACAGCTTGGGTGATGGCAATGCTTAAAATAGCTTTACAGATGAGTTCAATTTCCATGTAAGTTCTTAAATTCAGTATCACATTGACTCCACATTTGATGAAATTTTTGAAGGTTAGCATTGAGGTACTGCATAAACCTTCTTGTATTAATCACTAATTATGGATTTTGATAGTCATTAGTGAAGTTATTTTTAATTTTATATGCTATAAAATTCACCTAAAATTGTTCATGTTTCTTCTTCAAATATGAAACCTTTAGAATAAAAAAATTAAAATACTGTCGCCACAGGGCTCAATGACTAAATCCTTACCCTGCAAGTGCCAGAATCCCAAATGGGCACTGGTTCATGTCCCAGCAGCTCCACTTCCCATCTAGTTCCCTGATCGTGGCCTGAGAAAGCCCAAAGCCTTGGGAACCAGAGCCCATGTGGGAAAGCCAGAAGAAGCTCCTGGCTCCTGACTTGGGATTGGCTCAGCTCTGGCCGTTATGGTCTTACGGGAGTGAATCAGTGGATGAAAGATTTTTCCATCTCTCCTTCTCTTCATAAAATCTCATCTGCCTCCCCAATAAAAATAAACTTTTTTTAAACAGAGTCAACATATGTGTTTCTTACAAGATCATATAATCTACAGATTAAGATGGCTTACTAGTTCTTTTTTAATCAGATGAACATCTTATTTTCCTTCCTTGCCGGTTGATCAAGACAGAACCATGAGAACACTGTTATAATGGAACTGTCACGAGTAAATAAACACGCTAAGGGAAAGTGTTTCACCTATTTCCAATAAGCAGCAGCTAGCCACGCCCTTTCCACAGGAATCCTTTGTCAGTGTGTGCAGGTTCTCTTCAGACTTCATCTTACTAGATCTTGTTAAATATTTTTTTTCTCCAAGTACAAAATGATTATGTAAGCTTTTCCTTCACTACATTATTATGACCTATTAAGTTCCTTTTGAATGTATACCCAGATTCATTCCTGGAATAAATTCTTACTGCCCGTATTTACCTTTCTTGTGTATCACAGAATTAACTGATAACATGAAGGAATTTCATATTTTCAGGCTTCCGCTGCCTGCTAGTGACTACTTTAGCTTTAATGCCAAGGTAATATCAAGCTCGATTTGGAACATGCACTCTTGTTTTATTTCCCTTTCAAAGAATGTGCAGGAATTTATACCACTTATTCATTGAAAATTTGGAATAATTTTAAGTAAAGTCCTTTGAGCCTATTTTGCTTTTGGAAAGATATTATTAATTTGAACTCTTGATAAAGATTTGGATTTTCTATTTCTTTTGTATCAGTTTCCATAGTTTGTTCTTTCATAGTTTATAAATTTAACTTTTCTAATAACCAGAAAAAAAGAGAATGTCCTTGAATGAAGATGATTCATAATCACCACCATTTCTAGAGAGCAGTGCATTTTAAATGCATTTACTGATTTGAAAGGCAGAGTGACAGGAAAGGGGACACACACAGGAAGGATAGACAGAGAGAAAGGGAGGCAGACACAGAATAACAACATCTGATCTGCTGGTTCACTCCCCAAACCAAGATGCATCGCCTGTAACGCCAAGGCCTGGGCCAAGCTGAAGCCAGAAGCCAGAAATGTTACCAGATCTCCCAGGTGAATGGGAGTAGTCAGGACTCCAATGTCACCCATATGGTATGCTGCACAGCAGGCAGTTGCTTAACCCACTGAGCCACAGAGCACACCCCAAAAGGGGTCATTGTCAACCTTCAGATGAATCTGTTAATTTACAGAATTCTCATGATGGGAGCATAGCCTGCACTGGAATCATTTAGAAACACTGTTTTTGCTGGATTGGAGATGCCACGCTGCGTAAGTTATCAGGAAACAACAAAAATCACATATACACAAAAAATAACCCGAGTAGCCTCCTTACTAGAAATTATTATTATAAAAAGGGGAATTAGGCACGTAGGAACTTTTGTATTTAATGTATGCTTAAAACAAATGCAGTATATATAAAACATTGTATATATAAAACATGAGCATAAACACACATGTGTACATGCAAGTATATAAATGCTTATGAAGATCTATATGTACACATATGCATAAGTTAATGTATGTGAATATTTGTGTGCATTTCTTACATAATAATCCCGAGTTGCTCAAAGTCCTCAGAAAAAGAACCCTATGATTTCATACTTTGCAGCACAGTAGACGCTTTACCTAAATATTGAACACAGGATAATCAGTTCTCCCATAAAGTCACAAAGTGATTAACACGTTTTGTTAATCATCAAAATAAACCTTCAATTTTAGCCACTTGTTTTACAGATTTGCAGAATCTGGGAAGGCTCTGATATGCAACTAAATGCACAAAGCAAACATCCAGGGCATGTGGGTTGAGGGCATTCCCACATTCGCTCTGAGAAAACCTCCACAGCCCAACACACACTCAGCTCTGTGCCTCAGGAACCAGGGTAATGAGTTAAAAATAATTAAAAAAAAAGCCATGGCTCCTCGCATTTCTAAGTTCATGACTGGTTATGCAAACCAGCTAGGTTGTTTGTGGATGTCAACGTTTGTAATCCTAGGAAATTCTTTTGACCTGAATCTCATTGCCACTGAACAAATCCTCTTCTCAACAATTGCCTTATTCAAATTTTGCAGAATTTGCATTAGAAAGTGTATTTCTCAATTTCATCGACAATTTTCCAGTTAATTTTGGAGCACTTACAGGAGTTGACCAGGTACGGAAAGTGAAGCAAAACTTTGGCCACTTTGGATTCTTGGTCCTTGACCCTCCACAAATAGTTTGGAAGGGACAAGCACTTCTGTCCATTGGTGTTATTAGACTATTTTCCATCAAAGTTGCCTCTGTGGGTCTGGCACAGAAACCTAGTGGCTAAAGTCCTTGTCTTGCATGTGCCTGGATCCCATATGAGCACCTGTCCAAGTCCCGGCCGCTCCACTTCCCTTCTGCCTCCTTGCCTTTGGCCTGTGAGAGCAGTTAAGGACAGCCCAAAGGCTTGGGACCCTACGTCCACATGGTAGACCCAGAGGAGGATCAGCTCAGCTCTAGCCTTTTTGGCCCCTTGGGGAGTGAACCAACAGAGGTAAGATATTCCTCTCTGTGGATCTGTCCATCCAATAAAAATAAATAAAACTAACAAAAAAGCTGCCTCTGTGCCTTGCTGTAAGGGACCTGGCTAATTCAACACTGACATTTAATCCTTGAACTGTGTGAACATACAACACAACTGATCAGTTGCACAAAAGCAAAATAAACATCACAAGCCAAACATCAGGGATCTGTTTTGGGAGTGAACATGTTCCATTTAGAAATGAACAGGTGAGTACCATTGTCTTACAATACTTGTTTTTAACATTGTAATGGAAAATACTATGTATTTTAAGTAAACACAATGCAGTTGTTATGTAGAGCAGGTGACTTCATCCTCTAAAAATTAAATTCTCTTGTTAGTCATCAAAAGAAACCTTCAGTTGTCAGGGAAGTTTTCACCTTTTCCACACAACACTTGGAAATAAAGGCAGGGCTTCACAGACAACAAAAAGAGCATTTTTTTTTTCGTTTTGCTTAAAAATGTTCTTTTTGTAATTTGCAAATGCCTGAAAGGTTTATTTTTCAAAACCATTCCCAAGAAAAATAATTGTTACTCTGTGATTGGCCTTAGCCAGCATGTCTCAAGAAATGATCAAAACAGATCAAGAGTTTCAGTTCCTCAGGTTTACTGAGTGTTAGAATGCATACTTCACTTGCTGACTTGACACTTTCTGTCAAGCTGTAGTGCAAAAGGTAGGTAAAGAAGTTGCTATGCTTTATTTTTTTAAGATAGGGTTGGCAAGATAATGTCTGAATGTGTTTTACTGGGAATGAAACACAACACAAAGTAGCAAAAGTGTTGAAGAAATATGAAAAACAACCAGCCTACCAACAGGCTTATCATGAGGATAAAACAACATGTGAACTCTGGTTCATTCTTTTTTAAACATTCTTTTTTAAACTACCTCCTTGGAGCATTTGAGGCAGAGTGTCAGAGGAGAGTGCAGACAGTGGGGACACAGCAGACACTATCTAGGAACACAGGGTGACCTTACATACAGTAAGAAGGGCATCCAAACATAGAGTGTCCTCCATTTCATTGCTCAAGAGCAACCTTGCAACAGCAGGGACTTCACCCAGCAAGGGGGGCTAAGCAGGAGGCTCCCGGCAGACTCATCTCCTGCCACAGGCACCTGCGGCGTTACTGCTGAGAGGATGGTGGCCCTTAGATTCTCAGTGCAGCTTGGAGAACTGCCAGGTACTTGACCACTTTGCTGTCCTGGAGAAGCAGACCAGCTCACATAGAGCTCTTCCTAAGCACGGACTTTGCTCTGTGAGGCCATCTTATGACCTCATCAGCCACTGTCCTGTAAAGCAGCTGTCATTTGCCTCAACAAACTTCAGTGACCCAATCTTTTGAATCATCCAGGAGGCCTTTTTTCATCTGCTGCAGCCCCAAGAAGCACCTAAAAACCCTTCCCTGAACGGCTCAGCTTGCAGTGGGCCCCATCGTGCAAACAGACCATGTATTCTCTTCCATCATCTGTTGACAGGTATCTACACTGATCCCACTGAGCTGCTAGTGTGATTTCAGCTACTACAAACAGATGTACATATATGCCCTTATATGCTGACTCAGTATTTCAGATTTACTTTCAGAGTAAGTCTAGCTGGATTGCATACCAGATCTATTTGTAGTAGCTGGGTCATACGAAGAATCACCATGCTGTCTTTCACAATGCAAATACCTGTTTGAATGCCACTGACAGGGTATGAGGATACTGTTGCCTCGATATCTACGTCAGTTACTTTAGGATGGAGAGCAATTCTCACAGGGGTAAGTGACACCTTGGTATGGTTTATATTTGATCTTTCTAAGCAATTTCTCATGTGTCTAACAGCATTTCAATTTTATCCTTTGAAAAAAGCTGGTGGAATATTAGACTTACTTGCATGTGGATAAGTTTCTTGAGCTTCTTCTGTATTCTGAATAGTCATCATTTATCAGATGCACAGTTTGCAAATATTCTTCTTTTGTTTGACTCTGCATTTTGCTGAATTTATTTTATCTGATATATGTTCAGCTACTCCTGCTCAAATTAGATTGCTATTTGCATGCAGTATCTTATGCCTTTTTTTCATTTTCACTGTGTATATCATTATTGGTAAAGTTTATTTCTGGTAGCCAGCATATAGACACATCCTGTGTTCTGTATCACATTAGCCAGTCTGCATGTTTTAATTGCAGAATTTAGTCCATTTACATTTGAAGCAATAGATAATGAAAGACTTGGTCCTGACATTCTTCTAGAAGCATCCCTATTTCTTCGAGTCTCCTTTGCTCTGCCAAGAGGTCTTCTGTCTTTACATTCTTTCATGACGATGATGATTTTTATATTTCTCTGTGTAGTAAATTCTTAAGTATCATTGCTAAGGATGAGCAAGTGGAAACAATTTGCTAATTTTCCTTATCTTGGAAGGCCTTTACTTTTTTAAAGATTCATTTATTTTTATTGGAAAGTAAGATATACAGAGAGGAGGAGAGTCAGATAGGAAGATGGAAATCCGCTGGTTCACTCCCCAAATAGCCACAGTGGCTGGAGCTGAGTGGATAAGAAGCCAGGAGTTTTCTCCAGGTCTCCCACACGAGTGCAGGGTCCCAAGGCTTCGGCTCATCCTCTACTGCTTTCCCAGGCCACAAGCAGGGAGCTGGATGAGAATCTGGTTGCCAGGACATGAATCAGCCCCCATATGGGATCCCAGCGCCTGCAAGGTGAGGACTTCAGCTACTAGGTTATCATGCTGGGCGGGAAACCCTTTATTTATGAATGAGAGCTTTGCTGTATTAAATATTCTGGGTCTGCAGCCCTTTTTTAAGATGGATCTATTTGAAATCCATAATTGCTGAGACAGGGAAAGACACACACACATGCACAAAGACAGAGTCAATCTGCCACCTGCTGCTTCCTTTCCCAGATGCCTGCAACAGCCAGCAGGGTCATGCTGAAGGCCAGAGCTCCGTCCTGTACCCCAAGGTGTCTGGTTTGGAGATGTAGCACTTAGGATTCCAATTAGCACCAATATGAGATGTCATTGTCACAGGTGGTAACTGTGCTAACTGTGCCACAGCCTAAGACCTGCAAGTTTTGTTGTTGTTGTGTTTTTGGACTTGTACTGCATCCTCCTTTCTCTGGACCTTTTTGGCTTTCTGTTGAGAAATCTGCAGTCAGTGTGAAAACACTGTCTTTAAAGATGATGTGCAATTTTTCCTGAAAATTTTAAAGTATTCTCTTTGTTTTATTTTTGAAAGATCGACTACTGCTATGTGTCCATGCTGAAGGTCCCTTTGATCATGTGTATCTGGTCTCTATGTGCTTCCTGTACTTGGATGTCGATATTTCTACATTGTGAAATCTTTTAGCCTTTCTGCTGTATAGAGTTCACTGAGTAGACTCACTAATCTATTCTTTTCTGCCCAATCTTCAGCACCTCGCAGGACATCTATTTGCTCATCTGATGGTAGCTCATTGTCAGATATTTTTTGTCAGATATTTCAATTTGGTGTGTCTTCTTTTTTATTAGATAAGCCATATTCTGCCTCATAAAGTATATGTTTAAAGCTTTCCATTGTATCTGACTTGCGAAATACTTCACTTCTAACAGATTTTAAAGCATCTCTATTTCTCTCTAGATATCCAATCCATAATACATATGAATTTTCTTATTTAATGGTTTCTCTGTGTTTTGGGGGAGTCTTACAATCTCTGATTTTCAGGCATTTCATCGACCTCTCCTTCACAGATAAGTATTAATAGATTATTGTGTTCCTTTGAGGAGACATTGCTTCATTTGTCATGTTTTTTGTTACTATAACTTTTGCCCACTTTTTAATTTTTACTGAAGGTTTATTTCTACAAATTTGCCTGTAGGGTTTGGTGAAGTACCTAATGATTACATGTGAGCTCCAAAGGTGTGTGCTGGGTAGGGTAAGGGAGTTCTAACGGCCAGAGAACAGGGTGACACCCAAGGCAGCATGGTAGGGCACTTCTTGAGATAGTCGGCAGGGCTGGGGGAGGGGAAGGGATGCCAAAACCCACTAATGTGTTCAAAGCCCTAGTTCTTTTCTTGGCCACAATCAACCAGCCAATTCTCAGCCTGGAGAGCTCATAGTGCTAGCTTCCCCTCCTGCCCCCACACAGGCAGCTGCATGACTCCAACCAATAATCCACTCTATAGGTATCTCACAATACTTGCACTTTTCCATGAACTGCTTTTGATAATTCATCACACACACAGATTAACAACTTTCGCACTCAACCTTAAATTTGAATTCCACGTCCACTATTTTTTGCAAGTACTTGCTTTATCAGCTGCCAGTAAGTTAAACATTATATGTTCTATGTGAAGAGACAAACCAAATTGCAGTAATAGTTAAGGATTGCAACACCCAACTTTTGTCAGATACATTGTCCAATCAAGTAAAAATTAACAAAGAAAACTTCAGAGTTAAGTAATACTATAGCCAAAATGGATCTGACATTTATACATTTATGTGGTGGTTTAGAACCAAGGATGTGGCGGGGATTGGGGGGAGTCCCATGTCCAAAATTGCCATCACTGGGCCAATACCAAGGAGTCACAGCCGCTTTGGGTACACCAGTTCGTATGATTTTGGCAGTTTCTTCTGCCAGTGCAATCTAGCTACCTTTGCTTGGATTTAGAGATGATGTATCTGCCATACTGACTTGAACAGATTTTGCACCTCGGTGTTTTACTCTTTAAAATGGGGGCTAATTAGGATATTTTTGACAACTGAATAAATGAAAATCTAGCCAAGTGCTAATGTGAGGGAAACTCAATGAACTTTGAAATTTACATTTATATTAAACTGAAAGTAGATGACAAAACTTTTTGAGCGTTTATATAACTACACTCTTTCAAGAGAAAGTATTGTTTTCAAAAAAATGATTTTCCTGGTCATTTTATGATTTCAAGTACTTGCTATTTGTTACTTTTCTGATTTTCTTCCAGCTTTATATTTCAAGTTATTGAAAGTTTTAGGATATCAAGAAAGATAACCAAGTCCTTGATTTCTTAGTATCACAAGGGCAAAAGCCAAAATGGTGATTTAATTTTTCAAAAATTCAGTTTGAGTAAGTTTCTGAGGATTCTTTGACCTTTGAATTAGCGTATCTCTGCTCAAGATTGAATTTATTAGGGAAGCTATCACTCCCATTACATGCAGTCAGGTTCAATGGCAATCATTCCGACAGAATAAGTTTTAGAGAAGTCTCTCCTAAAAAGCAGTCTAAATTGCGTATCTCGAGGTAGCAAGCTTTTGACAGCAAAGGAACTTTCAGAACATTCGAAGCAATAAAATGTCAAACTGGCACAAAAATTTTTGGCAAGCATGCATCTCTAAGAACCCAGAAGATACTGGTTATTGCACATAATTTTAGTTTGATCAGAGACCTAAACCGGGATTTGGAAAAATAGATTCACATCACAATGACAGCTGAGGAAATAGCATTGCTTCGTATTACTGTGTATTTCAATTATTTCATTGCAACATTATATTTAAAAGAGCCTAAATGTTGGAATTTTTTTAAAGATTTACTTTTTCCTAACACTGTTTTCATATGGACAATGTCAATGAATGAATAGAAGTTGGGCAATAATTTTATATTCCCAAATCCCTGGGCATGATGCTTATTTATCATGAATATTATAAACATTTATTTAGATATTTAATTCCCAGACTCTACATAGGTGACTAGTTCTCATTATTTAAGTTCTGGCTGTGATGTCAGATACCACGAGAAGCATTTTATGAATACATATTTCATTTGAGTGCTTCTTACCTAGTTACCCCTTGTAACTTCACTACACTGACTGCATAGCATGTCTTTCTGAAATTATATATAAATAGCCATGAAAACAGGCACCTTCACTCCTCAAATGCCCATAAAAATAACAGCCACTTTAAGCACTGAATAAATAGTTCATTAAGCCACAGAATAAAAATATTTTCACTGAAACAAAAACAGTTTTTGAATCCTGTATT
Source organism: Ochotona princeps (assembly GCF_030435755.1). Classification (NCBI taxonomy): domain Eukaryota; kingdom Metazoa; phylum Chordata; class Mammalia; order Lagomorpha; family Ochotonidae; genus Ochotona; species Ochotona princeps. Next base: position 5,829,804 of record NC_080851.1, read on the forward strand.
TTTCTCATGTCATATTAATAGACTTTGTCATGTCTTTAGGATTGGCAAACACTCCAATGATTTTCACAACAGAAGAAATAAACTGGGGCTTGTCAATTTCAGACAGCATTAAAAATCTCTGTTCTCAAAGGATTCTGAAATGCACTTGAAATGAAGTGTCTTGACGTTTGACCTTTCAATAGACAGAACCAACAAGAATCCTATCTTAAACAAATGTTCTTTAGGGCCCAATGCGATGGCTCAACTTGCTAATCCTCCACCTGCTGCAGCCGGCATCCCATGTGAGCTGGCTCCTGCCCCAGGTGCTCTATTTCTCATCCAGCTCTATCCTTATGGCTTGGGACAGTGAATGAGGAAGACCCAAGCCCTTGGGCCCCTTTGCCCACATGGGAGACTCAGAACAACCTCCTGCCTCCTGGCTTTGGATTGGCTCAATCCCACCTGTTGTGGCCATTTTGTGAGCAACTCAGCAGTTGAAAGATCTTTGTGTTTCCTTCTTTCTGTAAATCTGCCTTTCCAATAAAAAATAAATGAATCTTTTAAAAAAAGTTACTTAACTTTTGTGCTCAGACAAGTTCAAAGGAAAACATTATCAAGTTTTATTTTAAATGTTTCCCTTAATAGAAAAGCCATTAGCTGCCTGAGACATCTACTGGAAGGTAACTAGACTGAACAAGACTTTGATTCTTTAGTTGTAATGCTGTGTTTTGCCTCATTCTAAAAAATACCAGGGAACATTGCTAACAGTTTTCTAGAACATAAGCCAGTAGGAAGATATGGCACTGTAACCTAAATCAGTATCTCACACTCCCTTCAGTGCCAAATGAGCTGTGTGCTGACAGAGGACTGGCCAGTGTCAAACAGGATGGATAGTAGAAACCATGATCTCCATTCATGAGCTGTGCATACACGTGTGTGGACTGAACTACCAGCACTACCAACATCAACAACCCAAAAAAACCACTCTGGTAGCTGCATTCAATCATGTTCAGGATGGCACTCATTACCCTGTTAATATGGCTGTTATTCCACTGATAAACAAGTAGAAAATCTAGAGAAAGCTGCCACACAGTACAGAAATCAGGCATCATTTTACTGCTAGTGTCTAAGATTCACCTTTTCCTTACTAATAACTGAGGAACCACTTGTCTCCTAATTTCCTTTCATAGGGCATTGAGGTTTAGTCCATTCTCCGATTCACAAAAAGGCCTTGATAACTCAAACTTATAACCAAATTACACCCTGTTCAAAATTAGCACAATAAAGATGACAGAAATGTAACTTGGACCTTAAATCAAGCTTCATCTGAAACTACTCTCAGCCCCAGATCTCCTTTATATTAGTCAATGGCTGTCTTTAATTGAGCAGTGACGGATGCGTTTTGTTCTACATTCAACTAAAGCACTATTTTAAAAGAAATTACATGCACTCACAAAGAAATGCAAATCAATTTTGTAAACAGACAGACGGTAATAAGATACACACATAGATGCACAGATATATAACCTGCACAAAGGAAAGAATAAAGAAAGCTGCAAGTTGAAGCAAATATTAGGCAAAGCTATTGCACACGTATTCTTGACTGTATCAGTTTCAGGACTTTGCACATCTAAGTAACAGAATTTTGTCCTACTGAGGATGTAAGCTGTTTAATCATTCAAAAGCATGCTTTGGATATCATGAGACAATGATCTTTTAGCTTGAGGTCTCTCAGATGAGGCCACCATGATTCAGTGTGGAAGCAATGGAACTAAGAATTCCTGGCATGTAGATGTCTGCCTTCTCCAACATCCCTGCTTGGAGTCAGGACAGACTCAGGCGTCTTGGGATGCTAATCATCTTTCTCAGGAAATGGCCCAAGACAGACTCAGAGTAAAATGCAGGCGGCCTATTGCATGCATACATGGGTAAAAGCATGAATGAAATGGCTACTGAGCTCCTGCCAAATTTAGCAGACTGTCCCCTTGAGCTCAAAGTGTCCTTACAGCTTTAGTTTCAGGTCACCGCAATGTGTTTCAGATACCCACTTGAAAAATTCAGATTAAACTGTCAAGCTGCATATTTTACCCCTTAAGAAAATCTTCATTGTTCTCTAGAGCATGCCCATTTAAGACAACTCTACTAGCTGAACCTCATCTCAGAAACTGTATATCTTACCATTAATATAATCATCTAATCTGCATCTAACCTTCCTGAAGGATAATAAATGAAAAGTCTTGTGACTTCAACACACAAAACTCACTTTGATCTTGAATGGACTAGCAACCAAGCATCCTCAGCACTGCACATACACACACACACATCCAGTGATATATATTATTTTCTCATGCAACTTAATTTTATTCCATTTGGAAAATGTCTAAACCATGTGTATTTTGTAAAAAATTTATAATGTATTCTTAGAGGCAAGTGTTTTTTTTTAAGAAGTAGTTAGCTTTTTCTTTTTTACAACTCTTTTTGGGAAATGACATAAACAGAGAGTGCATTACTGAAATATGTAAAGGAGCCATGCCATGATTGTGAATATTTTTAAGACAAAAGAGGGAAGTTGCTTGGAATTCAGAAGGCAGGATTAAATTGGGCAGAGCAGAATTCAGAGCATCGTTTGAACTTCATGATTTTTATCCTCAGGATCTAACCAAGACAGTGTATAAAAGTTACAAAAGAATAATTTCCCTTAAAACGAAAAAGCAAACTCTTTTGTGCCTGCCTCTGAACAAACCAAGAGTCTCGACACAAACTGTAAAGTCTCTCAAGTTTTGACTTTTCAAGGGACAGAGTAAAAACTAAAATTAGTTGATAATTCTATGAATTTTAATAAAAACTTGTATTTCAAGTTTGAATTCATACATGGCTCCCTCACCTCATTCAATTTTAAATCTGAGACCAAGACATTTTTAGCCATGAAACAGTACCTGGAGTTCCATTCTCAAGCCTTTCCTTTCCCGCAGATGCCAACCCACTCATCTGGTGGCACTGGTGGCCAACATGAACCTTGTTCCCCACTTCCTCATGCAGGATACCTTCCTCACACCAGCAAAGCTTCTGCCACCTTAGACTGCCACAAGCCATGGGTCCAATTTATAAGTTTTAACCACTCCTCCAAATTCAAGTTTCTATCCATCACCAGAAACTTCAGATGATGGAATCAATATTTTCTCAGCTTTATCCAAGGAAAGATTTCTTTAGTGGCTTCCTCTGACACTGACTTTTTGAAATGTGCAAACCTTTGTCTACCATGATGTCTCACTCGATTTTACTGGTTGTTCATCTGTGGTGTTTGTTTCTTTGTTGTTGGGTACAGGTTCTTGTTACAAAAATTCCAGTGCCACAATATTCCAGAATAAGACAAAAGGAAAGGTGAATAGAGAATAAGACTTGCTATTAGGTAGGTCGAACACACACACAGATATTTGTGTCCCAGAGCAAGCTGTGCCAGTGATGTTTGGGATTTTCGGTTTTACATGATCCAGAACGTGATGACAGAGTAGTCACATCAGGTGCTGTTCGCACTGGATTTTCTGGTAATACAGGTACAGTTCTAACAATCTCAGTACAATTTGTCCCTCACCTTTTAGGAAGAGTAAGAAGTGGCACGCCATCAGGTGTATAATGACAGTGCCAGCCATGCTCATTTTATTTAATATCATGGGCTGTTGGTTACCACTGGGTCATGGTCACCAGCTAGGCTGGACATTTGGAGCCAGTACCCAATCATTATGTACAGTCCTCAGCTCTCTCCTTGCTTGCACTGTATCCTTTGTGGCTTGTTTAGCGTGGATACATTTTTAGAGATTTATTAAACTCCTTTTGATAAAAGTAATTCTCATTGTGTTATATGCTTTTTTTTGTTTTTGTTTTTTTTTTTTTTGTGCAAAACTAAAGCTATTACCTTTATTGACACATATAGGGACACAATGGACAAAAACACAGGACAGAACAGTAGAGCAACCAGCGGTTGCGGGCAGGCTAGTACTCCTCATCCTCATCCTCTCCCTCACCATAGTCTGCTGCCACCTCCTCGTAATCCTTCTCCAAGGCAGCCATGTCCTCGCGAGCCTCAGTAAACTCTCCCTCCTCCATGCCCTCACCCACGTACCAGTGAACAAATGCACGCTTGGCGTACATGAGGTCAAACTTGTGGTTCAGACGAGCCCAGGCCTGGGCAATGGCTGTGTTGTTGCTGAGCATGCACGCAGCTCGCGGGACCCTGGCCAGGTCTCCCCCAGGCACCACAGTGGGAGGCTGGTAGTTAATGCCCACCTTAAAGCCAGTGGGGCACCAGTCCACAAACTGGATGCTCCGCTTGGTGTTGATGGTAGCAATGGCCGCGTTGACATCTTTGGGAACTACATCCCCACGGTACAACAGGCAGCAAGCCATGTATTTCCCGTGGCGAGGGTCACATTTGACCATCTGGTTAGCTGGCTCAAAGCAAGCATTGGTAAGCTCTGCTACAGAAAGCTGCTCGTGGTAGGCTTTCTCAACGGAGATCACTGGGGCATAAGTGGCCAGAGGGAAGTGGATGCGGGGATAGGGGACCAAATTGGTCTGGAACTCCTTCAGGTCAACATTCAGGGCTCCTTGAAACCGCAACGAGGCTGTCATGGAGGACACCACCTGGCTCATAAGGCGGTTCAGGTTAGTGTAACGGGGGCGCCCAATATCGAGGTTTCTCCGACAGATGTCATAGATGGCCTCGTTGTCCACCATGAAGGCACAGTCGGAGTGCTCCAGGGTGGTGTGCGTGGTGAGGATGGCGTTGTAGGGCTCCACCACAGCTGTGGAGACCTGAGGGGCCGGGTAGATGGAGAACTCCAGCTTGGACTTCTTGCCATGATCGACAGAGAGGCGTTCCATCAGGAGCGAGGTGAAGCCCGAACCGGTACCCCCACCAAAGCTGCGGAACACCAGGAAACCCTGCAGGCCCGAGCACTGCTCAGCCAGCTTGCGCTCTTACACAGGTTCAATGATCTCTCTGCCAACAGTGTAGTAGCCACGGGCATAGTTATTGGCGGCATCTTCCTTGCCAGTGATGAGCTGCTCGGGGTGGAACAGCTGGCGGTAGGTGCCAGTGCGAACTTCATCAATGTCCTATGGTGAGTAACATCAGGAATCTCTCTAAGTGAGGCTACACTGATTAAGGCCATTACCACCAGCTCTTCTCACAGGAAAGACATCATTTTCTCTTTGCAAAAAGTAATTTACAGTGATGCTCTTGTACTCTATAAAATATGTGACTTCTGTAACATTTATCAGAAAATCATTGCCTACATTCATTATTACAGTGGGAATTTCCAAATGGTGATTTTTCCTAATCGTGTTACTTCTGTATTTGTTGATGTTAACTGAAATATATTGTGATTTATTCAAAATGTGACAACTAGCTAGTTACTGGTTAGAAATCCTCAAAAGAACAGGATGAAGAGGTTTCCACTGCAAAAGCTGCCGAGGGCACTGGAAATGGATCCAAGCATTCTTCCAGCAAGTGTCCAGTGCTGACCCTTAGCACAGACCTAACACAGAAACTGACGGTTTTGAAGACAAAAACCTAACCTGGACATCAGAGAAATCACTTGCCAGCTGTGCAAGCAGCCAATGCTGGCCTGCATCCACATGCGTATACCTACAATTTTAAGAAAATCTGAAGCCATCTACATGAAAAATTCTACCACCACTAAATACTTATAAAATGTAAAATGAGTGTGTTCTTTCACTTTGTCTTTCTTGTTCATGTAGAAAACCAAATGTGAGCTTTGAAATGAGAAGCTGAATTAACATTATTAATGATAAATTAAATTACTCATTCAAAACACAGTAATGTCCCTCACCTAGTGTTAGTCTGTCACCTCCAGCAGCCCCTTGCTCCTTGTTGAATGCATTTTCCTTCAGTGACTTAGTGACAGCTCCAGGTTGACTATTACAAATGTGCCTTTTCATTTTCTTGAGAAGGCTTTTACTTAAATAAAGGAGAATGGTTTAGATAAAGGAAAGCAACATGAAAGGTAACTGGAGACAGGAGCTATTTTCTTTCTGTAGTCTGAAAAGAGCTCTAACAAGTCCTTAACTTATGAAAGATACTTGTGGTGTTGACAGGTCCCAGCAAGAGTTGACTGATCCTGGCATTGTGTTATCTGGTGCGAGAGACACCAACAGAAGCAGGGTGGTCCGCACTGCGGAGGCTCTTCCACCTACGTGTGTCCAGCACAGACATGCTGATTCCTCCCTCAGACCACAGAGCAAGCGACTGTCCTTGCTTCTGGTTTCAGGCCTCCTTCTCCTGAATGCTGACAGGCTCCGAATGCCTCTGCTCCCTTTCCAAACGCAGAGACCATCACAGCTGTCAGCAGGAAACAGACTTCCAGAAGCTCACTTCAAGAAGCTGCAGTGTGATTACAGTGTGTCTGGAAGCACTAGTGCTAGCGAGTGTGTTTTTTCTTAGTTTTAAATCACTGAGGTAAAAGATTCAAAAACTTGTGACTTGGACACACTGATTTGAAGCTGTCTTATTTCTTTAAATCCCCAGTGACAGGGAGGTATCTGGCCCACAGAGATAGAGCCCACACAAGTATGCTCACGTCAAGCACATTCTTTGTCTTCACAGAAATGAAACGTCACAGCATCCTTGCCTAATCTTTCATTACTGTTGCCTTGCTGTGAGCATTTCAGTTGGGAAAGGCAGCATTATCAATAGCTATATATTTTCCATTTGAATATCCAAGTGCTAAGTTCATAATGCCTTTTTTTATATAGTAAAGCAATGTACTGGCCTAATGTGTTCAACAAGGATATTTCCCAATTGTGATTCATTTCTAAATAGGAAGACCCCATTGTTGAGGGAAATGAATGTTAATTCATCATTTCCTAACAAGTTTGTTTTGTTATTATTATACAGCTAGCTCAATTTCATCTGAAAAGCACGCATGGGTTGAGACAGGGCAAGAGAGGATGTTGCTAACAAAGCTAACTGTCTATGACATTATTGAATACTTGGGCAAAATCCTGTGAAGGTTTCATTTTGTTTTCTGCTGGCAGCATATTCTGGTTTATTAAAACAGTTAGAACAACAGTCACATGAGGGAGATCCCTTAGCAATGGGAAGACATGTGCAGCCAACCAAGACTCGGCATGGTACAGAGACAACACTAATTGTTAAGTCCTTCCTGAAGCCTCACAACGCTGTCAATATTCAGTGAATATTTGTGTTATTTTAACCATGGGAATTATAATATTAGAGTTCTAAATTAGCCTTTAGATTTTGGTCAAAGAATCCAGCACAAAGAGAATTATTTTTTACCTACTTATCTGTAGATTATAAAAATGGCAACAATATAAATGGTTATGATACTTTTAAATTTCATTCAAGTTCTCAAATCATATTCAATATTATGAAATATGCATAAATACATGTATTTTATTTTCTCTTGAAAACTAAGTGAATCTCAATGGAAGATATCCATGGGATCTTCCTACAAAAACTGAGTCCACACTAAAAATTTTAATTCTTCAACTCAGATATTTAAATATTACATAAAATTATACAGGCTTATAGGTAGAAAGTCCTATTTTTTAAAACAACACACACACTAGTACGTAAAGATGTTCAATGTTTGTGTAAAATTAGGGTAGGCTCATGAATTCCACAGAGTAACAGATTGTGACTAACACAAGGAAGCCGAACTGTCTAAATGAGACACAACACCCCTAGGACCTCAATGTCTTTGGGAAAAGTCAGCCACAGACCTTGTAAAATATATACTGCATGACTTATCTAGTTGAGTTTAAGAGTCTTTTTTTTTTAGATAAAGACAAACATACACATAAAGTCAACAAATTGCCTAAACTAATTCTATCATTTACTTCTCCACATGCCATTTCTTTTCTACTCATGAGTCAGCCTCAGGGAGAGGAAAGACACAGACAGTTCTCCTGTCGACTGGCTCACTCCCTGCAAGTCCACCACAGGCATGTCTGGGAATGGCTAAAGCCAGGACTCGGGGACTCCATCTCGGTTTCCCACAGATGGAGCAGCAGAGCCACATCATCCTGCCTTCCCACGCACCGGATCAAACTGAGCAGACGGGTCTCAAACTGGCACTCCCATATGGATTGCCGGTATTACAGGGAAGTTAGCCAGTTATGCCGCAGTACCAGTCCCCAATCTGCCACAGGCTGATCTACTTCTAATCCAGTTCCCTGCTGGAGAACGCAACAAAGGATGACCTAAGCCTTTGGGTACCTGCAACCTGTGAAGTCTTAGATGAACTTCCTGACTATTTGCTTCAGACTGGCCCAGTTCTGGCTGTTGTAGCCACCTGGGAAGAGAACCAGTGATGTAAGACCTGTCTCTCCTCTCTTTCTCTCAACTCTGCCTTTCAAGTAAGTGAATTTTCACATGCATTTTTTAAAACTGAATCTGAATACATTCCCTCCCCCATGCCTTTTACCCTTTAGTTAGAGGTATTTATAATATCTGTTTCCTTGATAAATACCCGTAAGAGGTTTAATCCCATGAATAGCATCGTATTCGCTGGCTTTATTGGAAACACAAAAAGTTTACAGGAAACACATTATGGAAAATATGCATAGGCTTCCATTTTTGTGCCCAGATAAACTTTTGCTAACATTATGTCTGAACAGCATATAGCTCAGGGTTCCATCAGCGGCAAAATGTGTATTTGAAAAGAGGCCCTTATCAAAGAAGCACATGTTCTGTTAAGGTGGAAGAAAACTGAACACTAGATTGTGAGGTTGCCTAAAAAGAAGTGCAGTGCAGTCAATGATGCTTTATGAAAAGTTCATGGGAACACTATCTCAAAGAAATTTGCAGTATAAAAATGGGCAGTTCATTTTAAGAATGGTTAACACCACAATGTTAAAAGTGAAAGCAGGAACAGGAGATGAGCCACCAGTCTGAGAAAGGAGCTTGTATTACTCTACCCTGAGAATGAGGATTAACACCATAAAGGATCAGCAACAGGATGCGCATCTTGGTTCCAGCACTGCTTTCTTGAGTAGAAATCAAAGAGGAGCTTGCCTCTCAACAGGTGTCCAAACTGTCACCACCAGTTCAGTCACAGACAATGACCAGGCGCACGGAGGGCATTTTAAGCAAGTAGGGTCCAGATCATGAATATAAAGAATTAGACAAGAAGATGGAAACTGTTTTGCCAGTATGTTCCTGGAGATATCAAGATGACTACTGAGAAGGGAATATACTTCGCCTAATGCAAAATTCAAAATAGGATTGTGTTTTTATACTGAAATATTTATGTGTCAATTCCATCTTACCACAAATACATTCAATGTCTTCCACACTCCCTCTCAAAGTTTTAAATCAAATTGTTTTTCAAAAGTGACTATCCTTAAACACTCACACTCTACACTGTGCTTTAAATGTTAAAGACAACCCTAGCCTTACAGGTAAGTGTGGATGACAAGAAAAAGCCACAAAGACATTCAATCAACAGTGACATTGCTTCCAAAATCACTGTAAATGTTGCAGAATAACTGATAAATCTTGAATAGATCACTGAGCCAAATACTGCCATTTTCATGGAGTATACAGTGGAGTTTGGGTATCATCACCATACCTGTCTTGTTGGCAACAAATTCTGGATAAAATTTCTATCAAATATTGCTTAATGTCATTAAGTATTACACAAAACATCATTCTGAATGTTGAGCAGCAGATCGTTATGTAAAAAGTCCACTACACAGAAGTTCTAAGGGATACTCCACAGTTCAAAGCCTCTGTAAGAGAGCTAAGAGGAGCAAAACCTATGCAGCAATAGTCCAGGGCTATGGTCAACACATGGGAACTTGAAACTGACCCAGGCCCAGATTTTGTTTCACACGTTGGATCTCAAGTAGGTGCAAAATTCCTATTTGGCTCACATCAATTTAGTAAGTCCTCTTGATTTTTATTATAGATTTTTAAATGGCTCTCCATCTATGCTTAAAATGTCACTCTGTTATTTGAAGAAATGGAAATTTAAACATCACTATTTTTTTTTTTACTGAAAAGTGATGTTTAAATATGGACTAAGTTTTGTCTTAGCTTTTACATTCAATCATCTAGTCAATGAGAGGACACTCAAAGAGCTGTGTGCCATTTTGTTATGTACATTTCTCTACTCTATCAACATTAACACCAAGAGTAGGTGCTACATTTTTTGTCATTATTCACATTACAAAATTTAAAAAATGGAAAATGTGTATAATGCAGCTCTCTAATTCAAACTGTAATTTATATTGGGCAATGTTTTCCATGAATTTTTTGTGTTTCTTATTTTTACGAAACATTCTACTTCTCTGGAAGATCTCTTCATAGACAGGGTCACTAGTGTAGTTATACCTACGCTAACCATGGTTTTAGCTTACCCTCTCTTCTGTAGATCTCATCATGAATCATTTAATTCTGACATTAGCCATCTCTCCTGCAGATTCTTTTTAGCCAAGATCCAAATGTTTCCTCAACATTTGTAGTTCCTTTTATTCCTGAGCTCTCAACTCTTTAGAGGTGGTTATGAAAACTAGAAGAGGACTTATGCAAGAAAGAGGAACCCAAACAGACTGTTATAGTATGAGTGTTTGTCCCCTAAACCCATGTACCAAGAGGGTAAGAACTCGATCCAATGATACTTGGAGATGGCACCATTCGGAGGCAAGTGGATATTGAATCATTAGGTAAGGACCCCATTGCTGAATCCTGATGCTTCTCTAGAGAGTTCATACAGACACATCTAGACATGCACCTTGCTCACAGGATGCTATACAACCATGGGGATGATCACCACATACTGTGAATGCTGAGCATCAAGATAAAGCTGTTTTCTCTGCAGCATCCCTCTGCTTTGTGCACTATAACAACAGCAACACTTGTTACACTTACCACAATATTTCTGGATCTATTAACCTATGAGACATGTATACAGTATATACCAGAGAACTGTAGCTGATATTCTGATGTATAATGATATGCTTCTGAAAAATGTACAAAGGAGCAAAATTTATTTTTTACTGCAATCAAAAAATATAATGAAAGCCTGGCACTGTGTTGTAGTAGGTTATGTCTCCAACTCCAACTCTGGCAACCCATATAGGTACCAGTTCCTGCCCTAGCTGTCTGACTTCTGTGAAGGGAGTCACGCACAGTAGCACTGGCCCAGGAGAACAGCATTTGTTCCTGGGTCAGTGTTGGGACACATTCACCCATAACAAAATGAATCATGGATATTTGTCATCATGCTTATGCTCTGTCTTCAAGAAGCATTTTGGATAGAACGCCCCAAGATCAACCTCTGCTGTGCTGGCATTTGATGACTCAGAATTACCACCAGACAATCTTGGATGAACTTCTGACAGATTCTCAGATGTGTGATACAAATTATGCTACTTAAGACATTCAAAATTTAGGGCCACCACATAGCACAAAAGGTTGGTAAGAAATAATGAATTATCAACTAAAAACTTGATTTTGAATGTCAGTCCTTCGCTGAACTTAAATGTTGTACCCAGCCCAAATTAGAAGTTCCAAAAGTTCTACCACCCAAAAAGGCAACATCAGTCAGAAACTCAAATTATGTCAACAAAACTGCATCTTATACATCTTATAGATCATATATTTCAATGGAGCTTATATTCAATTTTTAAAAGCATTCAAGAGACAGAACTGGCTGTGGTGCAAGTTGATCCAAATAACTCAAAGTTTATAGTCACTGGCTTGAATAACAGATAAGACTAAAACAACACATAAAAAAGTCAAATTGTAAGATGGGTAATTAACAGAACTGATCATGTGATGAAACAACAAAATTTACATTCTAGAGCTAATAAAAAATAAAAATAGGACAAGAGAAGAATTTAAAAGCAACTAGACTGAGTCAGAAGATATTCAAGCAATACAGATGGGACGCAAGAAAAAAGGTCTATCAGGTAAGAGCACGTGACATACAGATCTGGTGAGAAGTCCAAGTCTGTTAGTGAAGGGCGCGAAGCAGAGGAACAATGACAAAGCAGAAAGAGTTCTTTGTAAGGTAAGATGCTTCAGACTCTGCGACTTAGTGTTAATGGCAGTCTAGGGCCATTGAGCATGAATTTTTCGTATACAACTGCACCGTAAGCATTGCAACAAAATCATAACAACCTCTAACATAATTTTATATGGGTCAGCGTATTCTCCTCTGCATGTAAATGTTAATAGTCTTCCTAGATTTGCCAACAGTATTTTAGATAACATCAAAAGTTAGTATGATTAACATAACCCAGTATGAAATGCCACTATCTTCATCTTACATCTTTCTACTCTGTGCCTGCTTCTTCAAAATGCCCTGCAATCCCTAAGATGAATCCACGCGTTCCACCTCCCAACTCCACTCTACCAGGCTCCCTCATATTCCTTCTTCTGTAAGTTGCTAAACTTCTGTAAGTTGATAAAAATTCTTGTATCAAAAAATAGATGCCAGTATTTCAAATCAAAAAAATAGAAATGTTTAGGGCCAGAGAGGAAAGGTTCATATTATTGAAACTCAATTATTCCAACTGGATAATGAATGCAAAATGTAATATCTTTGTAAATATCCACTAATCTTTGTACCTAAGGGGCTATATACTTTTTGTAACATCATTCAACCATAAGTTTTTTAAGACTTATTTTTATTGTAAAGTCAGATATACAGAGAGAAGAGACAGAGGAAGTTCTTTTGTTCATTGATTTACTCCCCAAGTGGCTGCAATGGCCAGAGCTGCACAGATCCAAATCCAGGACCCAGGAGCTTCTTCTGGGTCTCCCATGCGGGTGCAGGGTCCCAAGGCTTTGGGCAGTCTTCAACTACTGTCTTGGGCCACAAGCAGGGAGCTGGATAGGAAGTGGGGCGCCGGGATTAGAGCCAGCACCAATATGGGATCCTGGCACGTGTAGCATGCAAGGCAAGGATTTTAGCCACTAGGATCTTGCACCAGGCCTTCAATGATAAGCTTAAAAAATATGAACAAATATTTACGGCATAACTCTTTAAAAACCATGAAAATTAAGAAAATAAAAACAGATTATATATATGTATGTATATTATATATATATACATATATATATATACACACATAATGAATATAAGCAAGCATGAAAATGAGACGAAAATTCCAGAACGCATTCCACAGCAGAGAATTAACAGGCAAGGCGAATGTTTCAAATTAAATCAGGATTTATGAAGGAGAGAGAAGCACATGGATTAATTAAGAATAGAAACACAAACAGGGATGGTAGGCAAGGTAGCCAACTTTGGCAGACACGAGCAGTTCTACAATGACATCAGTTTCCTTCAAGTCGCAAGGATCATGAAAGTACTCTAACACTCTCTGAAGAGACTTGGAGAGTTCAAAGTGATATTGTGGCGTTAATAATTGAGTCTCAAGATAATGAACTGAGAGTTTTCAAGTTTTAGTTGGATCATTTTGCCCAAAATATTGGTGTAACAGAGACCGTTCTGGGTTTTAAAACCAAACCCTGGAGTTACAAGATCAATCGCCTAAAAGAAAAAAGATCCAACTGAAGGAAGTAACAATAAAATGAGGCAGAAAAAGAATCAGGAAAGTCAGTCATGATATTAATAAAAATAGCTTCAGACAACGGAGAAAACACGTGCTTAAAGGGACACTGAGCTCTACTCCTCCCACAGGGCACCCACTAAAAACATAAACGAGAAAAGAGCACTGATTCATACCACAATGATGTTGAACACACATTTAAGTCGAATTCTGATATTAAAGTGTAGGAGGTAAACTTGCAAAGAAATTTAACAGGAATTATTAAAATTAGCCTGTTGTATATGGAAAATTTTGTTGAAGAAACTATGTACTATTTCATGACAGAGAACAAACACTAAGAAATTAACGCAGGAAGAGTGTGAAAACCAATGGATTCTAGAACACTGCTGGACTACACGACACACGCCTGCAGCATGTAACATGCAATACCTTCATATGCTATGCAATTTACTAATATTTGCTTGTGAATGATTTTAACAAAATCAAACCAAACAGAATTCCAGGCATATAAGAAAGGTGATATACAGTAACTTTTAGGCAAAATGATTTCTAAAATGGCACAGAATTATACCCAATATCCAGAGATTTCCAACTTTTCAATGAAAACTTCATGATTTCTGAAACCACTTGATTTAAACTGCTTTCACAGCTTCAAGGACCAGCAAACTTATCTCCAGGAAATTTAAGTATGTCATACTTTTCTATTATGAATTATAAAGTTTAAATTTCCAGTGTCCTGAAATTCTTAGTGCTGTGTGTTGTGTATTTCATCTTCTATTTTTCTAAAGTAGTTTCCATATTTTCTAGTCAGTTTGGTTTTTAAGTGTTAATCATTTGGCATATCACAGAGCTCATAAAAGCCTGGGTTATCTCCCCAAAATATAGATTGATCGAAAGAACTGAAAGCAAAGTGAAGTGACAGTAAATCATTCTAACCAAGTTGCATTGAAATTCAGGAGTGTACACCTTCCCTCAGAAGCGCTCAAATTCTCGGCAGAAAGAACACAGAAGCTATAGGATTCAGCAACCATCTCAAGGAAAAATTACAAATCAGAAGTCAATCTCCTTTGCCTTCATACTTCCAAGATCACAGTTACATCTACATGTCTTTTCCAAATAAACTTAATTTTTTTAAGATTTTTATTTATTTTCATTGGAAAAGTCAGATTTACAGAGGGAAGAGACAAAGACCTTTCATCTGTTGTTTCACTCCCCAAGTGTCCACAACCGTCACAGCTGAACTGATCTGAAGCCTGCAGCTTCTGGGTCTCACGCATGACAGCACGCTCCCGAGGCACACCATGCCGGGCCCCGCAAAGTTCGTTGTTGTTGTTGTTGCTAAATATAACATTAAACTAATTCTCACTATCCAGAAATAATTGCCATTTACGTTTTTATTATTCCCATTCTTCCATTAATATATCATTTTTCTTAGTTTTCTCTATGACACTGAATATGCCTTTAAGGTTCATGTTTTTCAGAATAATTCTATAGTTTGGGATTTGCCAAAATGTCTATTCACTTCTGGACATTTTTATAATTTCTAAATTTTACTCACATAAACGTTTCTACAATGTCCAAAGATAAAACTAACAATAGCTCTAATCAATGTATTTGTTGAAACCTCCTAAAACCAGAATTATAGGTCAGTAAATGAGAGCACTGGAAATGCTCATTATAAATACGCTCTTAGAAATGTCATATCATTTTTCTTTTTCCTACTCATTATGTAAAGGTTCATTTCACTATGTCTTTGCCAAAATGGAGTGCTTTCCTTAAAATCCCCTTATACTATCATTAGCAAAACTACAACATTAACATTTTGTTTTTGTATGATTCTAAGAAAAAATATTTGCAATAATTCTTAATTTTTTCATCTTGTGAATTTTTAGGACAAGTATGTAGCAGAACGAGTTAACAGGAAAAAGAAAATGAATTTTCTAAGATGAGTACATGAAACACTGGATGCACACGGCAGAAGCCCCTTGCCAGGTGTCTTTAGAAGTAGGAAATGTCACACTTTTCTGTCAGGGAATGGAATAAGCATTCAGGTGTTTTATTTCCGATGATATCATTCCATGCCATTATGAAATAACTGGGCATAGTTCCCAGTGATGTAAATGGCATAAAACAGAACCTTAAGAAAACTGGTATTCCTTTAGTAAGACGGTAGATAATATAAGCATAAGACGTTTAATCACAGGAGCGAAATTTAGTTGGACACTTCTATCTTCTTTCACTCTCTTGGATTGATCAGAACTTGAACATATTACACTTTGTAGCAAATCCTATTTAATAATCTAGTTGAAAGGCATAATAGAAAGAAAGGGAGGGAGGAGAAGAGAGATGAGGCAGAGGAACATTCCAGGTGGCCAGATCAGAAGTGGAGCCACCAGGACTTGAAATGGCACTCACAGGATTCCAGCACAGCACACAGAGGCTTAAAGTGCTATGTGCCATGATGTGAGCCCTACCATGACCTTTCTGAGGACCCATCACAGTGTATGTAAATGCAGCCAACACCATTAATACCCTGCAGTGAAATTCATCTAAGCTGTGATCATGAGCTCCTCGTGAGAGCACTCAATTATTCTAAACAAAGCTCTACTACAGATATCCCAACCATTTGCAGTTTAATATTCTCAATGCAAATATATTCAAGAAGCCCACTTCCAGGAGATGAGCGAGCATAATTCTCTTCATGATCTCAGCCCAGAGACTCAGAGGCAAAGTACAATATTGCTACAATTTTCTTGGACTTGGGGCCATGGACTAGAAAAAAGGTTCTGAAGGTTCTGATCATAAAAGATTCAATGTTTGAGGAGTTACATCTATGTTCACGCTAACAGGACATGAGCCAGGATAAATGCAGGCAGGTTGGGCTTTGTCTCAGCATCAGCTGAAAATGTTGGGACTAGGGTCAATTCGCGTTAGGCAAGATTGTACCATGTGATGAATGCAAGATCCAGGGCTAGGAGTGGGCCTGTTAGGGAAATTGTGGGCACCTCTCTTGTGGGTTGCAACCCCCACTGGCGATCATGAGAATCGGGGCTGGAGGGGAGCAGGCCTGGCCAGAGGGGCAGTGGCACCCACCAGCACAAGTGTGGGCTAGATTGTGGGATTCAGTTGAGCTAGGTTTCACACCCATGGATGCATTTGAAAGCTGAATGGAATGTGGGATAGACTGTGCCAGTCTGCCTACATACTGGCAAGCTGCAGAGATTGGTAATTGGGGATATCTACCCCCGAACCAAACCACCAAATGCCCAAAAGACCCCAAATCTCAGACATTCTAGGCAGACTTAGAATTATCCAGAAAGCAGAATTTCTGCTGAGATCATGGCCACCTTGTTGACAAGGCCTGACTGGATATGTGTGAGGCATCTTCACTATCATTTCCTTTTAGTGATTGTGTCCTGAATGTATCTGAGTACAAAGTTCTGTTAGATCCCTTTTCTAGTTAGATCTGTTTGTTTACCAGTACTGGTTCCTGTAACTCATGTTTACTTAGCATGTTGCTTGAGACCTGGTGCTTGTTTTCCAAATTCCTTGTGATCTATTGTTTTGTTAGCTAGTAACTTCTGTGTCTGCTTGCTTTGCCAAAATCATAGTATAAATTGCCCAGTATAATTCAAATAAAGTGGTTCATCTTGCCTTTGCATTCCCTGCGTCCCAAATTCTCGGCACAGAAGTTATACCTAGAGTGTCTATCCCTATTAAAAGGACCCCTGAGAGCAAGCAATAGGAACCAGGGCTGGAAATGGGCTGGTGGGGATTACTGAGAGTCATCCCAACTAGGCTGCAGTTCCTGCTGGTGAACATGAGGGCTAAGTGTGTGGTGGGCAGGGTTGGGCTCGACCACAGCATCCATCAGTTTATTTAAGCGAGGGGTTGGAGATAGAACTGACCCAGCAATTCCAACTACCAGTGTGTGTGTGGGCTGATATGGGTGACAGACTGAGCTGGATCCTGTACTGGCAAACACACGCAAGGGTCAGATTTGGGGGTGCCGCTAATGAGGTTTCTGCGGGTATGCCCCCAACTCAACGGCTGTGCTCACAACTGCAACCATAGGATCTGTGGCCTGATTGTGGAGTGCTCGTGTCAAAACAAACTCCTCAGTGGCTAAGACAGAACAGTATATGGCATTCCCAGATACACATGGAGGATGTAGGAGTCCACTAGGGCCTGCAGAGGACATCTGAAACCACAGCAGAGGAAGGAGGGCAGAAAAAATTGCTCAACTGCCACAGCCAAGCATTGACAGTAAATATCTGGGCGAATGGAAACTCTGGGGTGGACTGTGTCAACACCAGAAGGATTTCCTCATCCTTGGATTGGCGAGATTGACAGCATTTAGAACTACTGAAGCCACCTGATTGGAACGCTTGTAGCAGGCCCCATATCGGGGATCTGGGATGGCACTGGGTGTCCATCCCCATCCCCGGGCACTGGAGTGGTGGGTAGGCTGGGTGCAACTTCTCTCCTAATTTCCTCCTCCCCCCAGATACAGGAGGAAGAGAGGAAAGATTCGGAAACAATGGTCTCACCCACATTCCCCTAGTTCTTGACCCTCCCCACCCTGGTCAACTATGGAAACATCATCATCAAAAATTAAAAATTAAATTAAAAAAGGAAAAAAGACTATCAAATGTTTGGTAGTTGACAAAAATATTCAAATGACATCACAAATGATATTCAAAATAATGTATGAGCAAAATTTTGTTGCTGCTTTAATATATCTCTAAGACTGAGACAAGAATTATGAAAAGAATAAAACAAAGCCTTTTAAATATCCTAGTTATATTCACTGTGCAACTATCATGCCATTATGTATCTAATATCTTTGTAAACTGAAATAGCAGTTGGATATAATTTTCTTGACATGATTAGTTTTAAAGCACCACAAGTGAATCAAGAATCTGGAAATTAAAACAAAATTTTTTTTTTCTCCTCCAGAGAGCTAGCCACTTAATTTCTTGTATTTTCAAATGGTTCTTTAAATAGAATTCTTATAAACATGAAAATTTTCCAAATATTGAAACAATTCACTAGTAGCATCTTAATGACTCGTGTATATAAACAACAGATTTTCTAAGTGTTATAATCTATATATCCATCCGTATTAAATTATTCAGAACATGTAATATTACTATTGACCACACAATTTGGGGCTTATTAAATCATTATTTCCAGCATACTTTTCAGACCAAAATAATGAGTTCACTCCATTTCAGCTTAGAAATAAAATTACGTTGTCATTGTGCTCAACTTATTATCAGAAAGAATACAGAATAAAGTACATTGGCAATAGTATTAATTTGCAGCATAATTTCTTATAGAATTGAGACTGAAAGGAATTACACCATTGAAATTTACATATTTAAGTGGTAATATCTATTACTCATGAGAATGAATTATTTTTACAGCTGTTTGAGATAAATTAAAGCAGAAAATGTCTATTTGAAGAAAATAGCATACATTTGATATGACTAAATGTCAACGCCTCTTTCAGTAAAAACAACATTCAAATTTTGTAAAGAAATTAAATGGAGCCATGCTTTCTGAGGTAAACACTAATATTCACCTTAGATTTATTTAAAAAATGGACTCCACTGTTCAAAGCAGAATACCAAAGTAGGTTCCTCTTCCCAGTTTCCATGCATCTCAAGTGCCCATGGGATATGAAGGCATTAAGAGCGCATCATTTCAAATCAAGTTTTACCTCTGCAAGTCAGGATAGGTTTTTAATTGTCACTGCCTTGCTCTTTTCCCTGCTTCCCCCGTCCAGATGGAAACACAACACCTGGTGGTGCAACAGTCCTATCACCTGCTGAAGCCCAAAGCTGCAGCTGCACACAGAGCTTCTGAAAAACCAGGAGAGGGCTCAGTCCCAGACAGGGCTCGTGGGTTACACCCTGCGCCTCAGCATCTCCATCACTTACACCTGAATGTTTGTTCAATGATACACAGTCCAGTGCCAGCAAGCTTTATGATTTCTGCAAGAATTATTCATGGAGGGAGGTTAGAGAAAGCTTCTTAATTGTGAATGTTCTTTCTAAATTATTAATGACACCCCCTGATGACTAGATTCACGTTAGCTCCAGAAGAGCTATAAAAATAGAATCAAAATAAGACAAAATTAGTGCAATCTTTCTAAGTTGAAAATAGGGTTCATAGAAATTATAAAGGATGTGCTTCTTATCCCTAAACCTAGAGTAATAAACCTAGAGTAAATAAGATGGCCCGACCACCTGAAGTCTGTTAAGAAAGGATGCGGGAGGAGGCAGAACGTCGGCAAGCAGTTGGTGGATAAAGAAAGAGGCAGAGAGAGAGACGCAATCTGCCCAATGTCAGCCATAGCTGTGAAGAACAGGGACCAACTGTCAGTGCTTCCTAGTTATTATTTGGGTTATATCTGAAATATGCGACTCTTTCATGCTCCATGATATTCCGATTCTGTGGCTACTTCATCTCGACAAACAGAACAGCTGATACTGAATAGGGACATGGCTGACATCCACTGTTGAGTCTAACGCCTGTGATCTACTGACTCTGTATTTTATCTACAAGAATTTAAGATTCTAGAATTTTAATTACCCAATTATATGCAGCCTCACTCAAAGTCCCAGGGACCTACAGATAAAGCCCTCACAATGATTAATCTACCCCAAATATCTGCAAGGCCTCTAGTTGGGAACCCTGATTTAGGGCAAAGGAAACCTAAAGCATCAATAGCAGAGAATGCAAAATGGAAGACACACATGGGGAACATACTGCAGTGTCTCTCACAGAGCTGCACTAATATGGACTGTATGAGCCAGCAACCCTGAGTAAATCCAAAATATTCACTCAAGAAAAAAAAATGAGCAAACCATGTTCCCAAGAAGACATACAGGGATATTAATATCAGATAGTATTTGATGCCATTTATAGGAAATTCTAGCAAGAACAAACTAAGATGACAGAAGGAAAATCAATTGGTTCCTGGAGCTTGGGTCAGGGAAGTGAATCAAATATCAGGACAGGAACTTAACAGGCTCATGGAACTATTTTAGACCATAATTGCAATGAGATGTAATTATTAAAGTAATTAAGCAATACACATAAAACTAGTGAATATTATTCTATTGAAATTTGAAATTCACATCTACAAGTGTACTAACTTCTAACTTCAAAAGGAAATAGAAAGTATCCATTTAGGAATCACTAAATAATTGCTTTGCACTCTGACGCAGAAAGGCCATAAAAGCAAAAGTACCAGGGGAGGCCACTGACAATCTTACCTTATATTTGAGCTGCTAACATATTAAAACATTGGTAAGAATATGTTATGATTTTGACACTTTCAGGAAACTGACCGAGAAATCTTCAAAAGTTAGATTTCCCCTTTCTATATTCACCTTTCAGCATTATACATGAGCAATGCACAGTTCAGTTGTGTGACTAAGCTAATAAACAAGTATGTGCATGTGTTGGCATTTACATGAGCATGCCTCATTTACACAAAAGGAAAAGCATAGAAAATGCTGTGGGAAATGCAGTTGAGAACACTGTTTCTCAGTCTCTGGGGGTGGGGGCCTTTATTTTTGTGATGTATTTCCTTTCAAACCAGCTATGCTCCATGGTACCGAAACTCCCCACCTCAAAGGTCATTCACAAGAGTGTATTGATTATTTTAGAAAATAAGTAGTTTTTAAAAATCCTGCACATCTATAAGCTAGGTTAAGTGCCACTTTTGAAAGCAAGGTGAAAAGCCTTTGTCCAGACTATAAAACCTTCGTTTAGATAAGAACCCAGCAATAGAACTCAAAGACAGAAGGGATAAAAAGGACAGGGTATTATTCGTGCTTATCACGCCTTGGGTCCATGCAGTTCAATGAAAGGCTCAAAGTGATGTGCCGATAAAGGATCTGCCCGCAGTCCTGACACCACGTGCAAGGGTTCCAGGAAACCTCTTGTGGAACAAAGAAGCTAAGGCACTCTGGAGTCTGAAGGGATGAGTGACAGCCCCGAACCTTGGCCTGCTGTTATGCGTATTTATTTACAGTGCTAGTGTTAACGGACAGCCTGTAACCCGAATCACTGCTTCCTTTGCCGCTAGTTTATATGAGAGGATGTAGTACAACCTAGTAACTTTCAGAAACTCATTTTTAAAACATTACAGGTCTTAACATCACAAAATCTTACTGAACATTTGACACTATATTGGCAGATAAATATGCCAAAAAGTGTGGAAAGCATATATAATACAGTCTCCCAAATCAAACACCTATACAATTTTAAAAATAGAAGCCAAGCACAGAAGCCTAGCAGCTAAAGTACTTACACCCACTGGGATCCCATATGGGTGCCAGTTCATACCCTGGCTGCTCCACTTCCCTTCCAGTTCCCTGTCTGTGGCCTGGGAAAGTGAAGGATGGTCCAAAGCCTTGGGACCCTGTATCCATGTGTGAGATTCAGAAAAATTTCCCAGCTCCTGGCTTCAGATTGGCTCAGTTTTGGCCACTGCAGCCACTTGGCGAGTGAGCCAGCAGCTGGAAGAGCTTTCTCTCCGTCTCTGCTTCTCTTTGTATATCTGACTTTCCAATATAAATAAATAAAACTCAACAAAAAAGTTTAGAGGATAAATTCAGATAAATGTCAGACTTGAATATTTAAATTCTAATCGACAAAAATGCCAGAAAACAGCTTAACCTTAAACTTAAATGAATATTTTACTTATGGTTTACCTGATAACCAACTTACTGATGTAGTTAATGCCAAATATCCTTTATTTGGGCCTTAACCTGTGCATCACAGAATAAAGGTTCTGCAAATTTACTAGTTCATTAATCTTTTTTTTTTTTTAAGATTTTATTATTATTGGAAAGCGGGATATACAGAGAGGAGGAGAGACAGAGAGGAAGATCTTCCATCCGATGTTTCACTCCAAGTGTGCCGCAACGGGACAGTACGCGCCAATCCGAAGCCGGGACCAGGAACCTCTTCCAGGTCTCCCACGCGGGTGCAGGGTCCCAAAGCTTTGGGCCGTCCTCGACTGCTTTCCCCGGTCACAATCAGGGAGCTGGATGGGAAGTGGAGCTTCCGGGATTAGAACCGGCGCCCATATGGGAACCCGGGGCTTTCAAGGTGAGGACTTTAGCCGCTAGGCCATGCCGCCAGGCCCAAGTTCCTTAATCTTAAAAAAAAAAAAAAAATTCCAGAGCATTTTGCATCTCAAAAAAAAGATAACTGTTGTTTACTTCCTTTTTATAATCTGGAAAATATTAAAGGTATAAATCATCTAATAAAAAAACACTGATTTTTTTTCTTATAGATCAAAGTTGAAACCGTTCATGGTGTGTATTCTGTGACTTTTTCATTCACGTTTTTATCAGCATGAGTCAAGAACTCATGAAACTACGTCCAAGTAAAAAAAGATACATTTTTCATTGAAAACTGTAATTGAGCTGTGCAAAACCTGCAGGATTGGGACCACCAGAGTACTTCTAAACTATGTTTACATTTTAAAATAGAAATGAAGCAGCAGCTATGGCATGCATGTGCGTTAAGAGTACAGAGGTTGGTGACAAGCATTTGGTGCTTTGGCCACACATCTGGGGTCAAGCCCCTGCTCTGCTCTTGCTCTAGCTTCCTGCTGATGCACTTCACAGCTCAGGCACTTAAACCCTTGCCACCGACGTGGAGGCCTGCAGTGAGTTCAGACATCCTGGCTTCAGCTTGGCCTGCCCAGGCTCTGATAGACATCTGGGAAATGAACAAGCATTCAGAAAACCCTGATTTCTCTTTACTGCCTTCCCATAAAATTCATAAATTTGTTTCAAGAATAGGCATGATAAAAATTCAAATGTTTTTCCTATCCCCCAAACCAGTTATCCATCCAAAAGATGAGAGGTGATTGGTTCATTCCGTCTCCTTCAGGCAATTCTGTCTCTTTAGGGCACAACGTGTCTTTTTCCCACTCCTTTCCCTCATTGCAAATTTGAGCATAAGTTTCTACATCTATCTATACTCAATGTACCGTGGAGAAAATTTCTACATCTATACATATGTATCTAAGTGTATTCATTCTAATAATTTCAAAAGGATCTATGATATTTACCTAAATTTTAAGTTTTTGTCTTTTGTTGCTGTTTTTAGACATTTGCAACAAAGATATAGCAGCCAGCATGGTGGTGTAGCACGTTAAGCTACCACCTGCAACCCCAGCACCCCATAGGGGCAGTGGTTCAACTCTCGGCTGCTTCACTCTTTACTTGTATCCAGCTCCCTACCAAAGCGCCTGGAAAACAAGAGTTGCTCCAAGTAATTGGATCACTGTACTGTATGGGCAACCCAGGAGGCATTCCAGGCTCCCAGATTCAGCCTGACCCAGCCATTTGAGAGTGAATCAGCAGATGGAAGAGCTTTCTGCATCACTATCTTTCAAATAAATGAGTTTTTATTATTATTATTTCAGTTGTAATAAGGCATGTAGGGCATTCCAGAAGGATCTGAGTCTATCTGCAGCAACTAATACCAGTAATGCCTGATGACCTAATTTTTGTCCCTGTCTACATAGGATACTACCAAAATGTTTGTTGTCAAGACAGTAAGTGAAAACCAATGAGGCAACAGTGGTTCATTCTGCATTACCTAATCAGAGCGTACTCTCCTTTTTACATTTTATTCCGTTTTAAGCAAAAAGCTTCAGTTTGAACTTAGTCATATTGATTTATATGTAAGCATATATAAGCATATTACTCTTGGGGCTGACGCTGTAAAGTAGACTAAGCTACCATCTGCAATGCTGGGATCTATTTGTACATGGGTTTTAGGCTCTTTGGCTCCACTACAGATACAGCTCACTGCTAACGCTCCTAGGAAAGGAATCAAAGATGGGCTGCATGGTTAGGTCCCTGAACCTATGTAGGAGACCTGGAAGAAGCTTCTGGCTCCAGCATAGCCCTAACTATTGCAGCACTTTGAGGAATAGACCGGTCATTTCAGATTCCTCTGTGTGTGTGTGTGTGTGTGTGTGTGTGTGTGTGTGTGTCTCCCTCTTTGTAATTTTGCATTTCAAAAAAGTAAATTTTTCAAAAAGTATATGACTCTGAGTTGTACAGTATAGTAAGATGCCACCAGTTTACCCCAGCTGAAGGAAACCTGCCCAGCAGCAGAACCCTGGTTTTTTCCTCTCAGAAACCATTATTCCTTCTCATTCTCTACTAGGAGCCACAGCCCTGGATTCTAGCAGAACACAAGTTTCACCAGTTATTGAAATTTTAAAATCAAGAAACCATGTTGTACAAACTGTATCTGGGTTCTGTATGTCGAAGTTAGGCTAGGAAAAGCTATCCTTGTTGTGTAATGGTTTTGACTTCTTTCTTAGTTGCTATAATTGCATTTATCTATTTATACAGTTGTTTTGGAACCTTTGGAATGTTTCTAAAATGTGACTGTTCTTATATTTTCAACAACTGCATTGGCTGTGTTTAGTTTCGGGCATGTGTGTAAGGATCCTGCATTCTAATGAATATGCAAAATTCCTTTCCATGAGCTGCGTATCTGTGGGGCTCAAAGGGCGAATAAGGTCAGTAATTCAACAAGATGGTGACTAACAGTCAAGGTCACTGTGGCGAATAAGATGGCGGCCAAGGGCAGAGCCAGGCATGAACCAGGCATGAACCAGGGCAGGGAGGTCAAGTTGTTTCAAAGGAAGACTGATTGGCCAGGGCCATTCACTCACCTCTCCCTGGCCAATGGGCGGTGGCTTCTGCAGTTGTGCTGATGACAATTGGCTCCTAGTTGCCCCACCACCACCCGAATTCCTGGAATTCCTGTCCTGAGGCTGGTTTCTGCTCTGCAAAAGAATTCCTTATTCCCAAATAAACCTGAGCTGCTTAGAAGGAACCCCTATTGCATCTGTGTGTCTCTGGCGTGCCAGGAGGCTGGACGGTGGGCAGCAGGCTCACCCCCTCTGGCAAAGGGGTCCTAGAGGAATCTGTCGGGGAGACCCCACACATACCAGCCATTCTGTGACTTGGATGTGTTACTATTATGCTCTTTCTTATGAGTCTAACATTTAAGATTTTAAAGAGCTTTTCACAAACAGAAATGCTCAACTTCAATTTCTCAGTCTTCTTTGTATAAAGCTTTCTATGTCAAAATTAGGAAGTCTCTCCTTACACCAAGTTCATAATTTTCCCCCTTATATTCTAAAGATTATTTTCATCTTTCATATTCAAATTAGTCACTTGAATTTAAAATGTCTATGAATAAAAGGACACAGTTTATCTTGATTTTCTCACAAGTCCTCATAAAAAAAGTTCATGGAAAATGAAAATTATCAAAAAATTACACATGGATTTCAAAAACTTTTACACCAATATAGATTTGTCTGTCAATTTCACCTTTCCAAATATTTTCTGAAGCCATTTTGTATAGATCCTATTGTATAAATCCAATTTCAGATTCTCTTTCCCTATTCGTAACAATCTTTCATCTTTAATATAAGTTGAATGCTCTGGTATGTGCAGGTCTCCTGAACACACACACACACATTACATACATATGTGTACTTGTGTGTGCCTGATCTCATATCAAGGGTGTATCATTTAGCTACCATGGCATCATGCTAATTTTCTATATCCACTAAAATAACACCTTCCATTCTCTTCAAGATTGTTTTAGTTACGTATCCAGCCTTTTCTTACATTGCTTTATAGAATTCATTATTTAATTTCCAAATGTAAAAGTGCATTTCAGTTACCTTTTGTTTCTTTGTGACTAGAGATATAACCTGGATGAATCTATCTTTAAATTTCATTATTATAGAAAGATGATTTTGGCTTGTAAATCAGTAAGAACACCTTCCAAATAGTAACTTTTTCACAGTTGAATGTAGCTGCTGCTATTGGGTTTTTGACTTAACATGTCTTTTCCTTTATGTCTAAATTATCTTAATGATCTGTCGCCACACTTTTGCCATTTTAAGTGGTTTTTGCCTCCTCCTCCTCCTCCTCCTCAGGGCTGGCACAATGGCTCAACAGGCTAACTCAGTGCCCATGCACTGGCATCTTCTGTGGGTGCCAGTTGTTGTTTTGGATGTTCCAATTCCAATCCAGTTCCCTTTCATGGTCTGGGAAAGCAGAGGGTGATGGCTCAAGTCCTTGCAACCCTAGATCCCAGCGACTTAGAGCCATTTGAGTGGTAAATCAGTGGATGAAAGACCTTCCCTCTTGGTCTCTCAAATAAGCCCTTCCAGTAAAAATAAATAAATCTTACACACATACACACACTTCCAGGGTTTTATCCTCTCCTCCTCACTTGATCAATTTTCTTACATATATCACACACTTTAGGCTATGTGACTTTTAAAATAGTCTCAATATTCTGCAATGCAACTCTTTCAGAAAATCAATTTAAAGTCTGGGTGGAAAGTCAGACACCCTCCACCTAAGCGGATGTTGATAATGTTTGTTATTCTCCAATCCTAGCACTTTGCCCAGAGGTCTGCTCCACTCTTAGTTTAAGTT
This sequence comes from Ochotona princeps, assembly GCF_030435755.1. Classification (NCBI taxonomy): domain Eukaryota; kingdom Metazoa; phylum Chordata; class Mammalia; order Lagomorpha; family Ochotonidae; genus Ochotona; species Ochotona princeps. Next base: position 5,856,869 of record NC_080851.1, read on the forward strand.
CTCTGGAACCAGGTGCCCCACAGTACATATAGCATTAAATGCATTAAACCCATACTGCATAAAGGGGTTTTAATTAATACAGTTCCTTTTATCTAAATTTAAGCTACAGAGGAATTCTTTTACGCTGTCATGCTTTATAATAATTGCTCTTTTATGTGTCTCTACTATTGCTTTCTTCTAAACACTTGCCACTCACTCATTCCAGTACATATGCGTGAAATAGTTGCACATACTTTGAATGTCATTTTAGACATTTTTTCAGTAAAAATAACTCCCAGGCTCTCTATTTTGACATCAGCTACTTTGTCAATCTTTACTAAAAGAATTTCAATTAATTTCATCTGTTGAATTTCTATTTCTTATCAAATTTTAACAAAAGCACTTTATGTTGAAGAATCCCATCTCATTTTAAAGTACTTTGGTTATTTCTCTTCACCAAAGAGAATGCATTATTGAATTTAATAAGATTGGAGTGTGATTTGAAGCTGGAAAAAAATGGATAAAAGAACTTTAAAGTAGGAAAAATTAAAGCGAGGCTGGTGAAAATGAAATGAAACGAGAAGGAAAAGGCCTTGCAGAAAGACCCTGCATTTGAGAGTAAAGGGACTGTCACGCAGCCCGAATGTGGAAAAGACTGCTTACTGCTGGTTACTTCATAGACTAACCCTAAATCAGAGCAGCCCCAGAGTTTACTCACGACAGACACAGGACAAAGCCACATTCCAAAGAACGTCCGTCTCACTGTAGATTATAATTAGTGTATAGTGATGGATGCATAGACACAAGTATTTCTCAATTAAATGTCTTTGGACTAAACTACATTATCAAAAATCAGAAGCACATTTCTTTCTCCAATTTCCTCCAGCTGGCAGTTTAAATAGATTTAGCTGATTTCCATAAACTGCAGTCATAAATCAGTCTCATTGCTTCAGCGTAATCATGCTGTATAAAATGTTGAAATTAGGGGTTTACATAAATGTGCAATGAAATACATTTCAGCAGACACAATTGAAAAGAGCTTACTTTTCTCCATACGCATGCAGTATATTGCAAATAGTCTCCTCTCTCAGCCTCAGTTTCTCTATGGATCTAGGGTGCTAGCTAGTAGTGTTACACATAGATACTGAACAGATTATTCCAGATTATGCAGAATGCTCACTAAAGCGGCTGTCTCATTGCTACCACTCAATGTTATTTGAATCTACGTCTAATCAGAGTGCACAATTTAAAAGCTCTTTGTTCCATCACATGCCGCTTGCAGTAAAATGTGAGGCTGTATCATACAGCTACAGAAATTTTTATTTTTGTTTCAAAGTAACAAACGTGAGAGTGCACGCAGGCTGTCCTCTGTTATCTAAGACAGCAAGTAAAGGGTAAGAATGATCCAAAAGCAATCTCAGCATGGGGCGATTTTCTTCAGGCATGCCACAGACACTGCTAACCATGACAGCATTTTTTTGGTGTGTGACAGACACAAATTTAACTATCCAACAAAGCTTAAGGGCCATTGAGTTTATATAAGGCTCTAAATGGCTTTCCAGAATAGCAAAAGAACATTCTAGAATAATATGTATTCCTAGTATGATTTTTACAGTGTCTGCAGAAGCTAATAAAATTGGACTTAGTTTCTTGTCTATATTTCTGTCACTGACAGAGCATGGCAGGGGAATTGATCGTATTGATTTGAAAATTATAACCCGGTCAATCTCCTCAAAAACAGGTAGGAATTATATAAATTAATAATTATGTTTTGTTCGTTAGGGTTGAAATTCTAATGTAATTTAAAGGATAATTGGTATACGTTATACTAATATTAACTTTGAAATTTCACAACCAGTTCATTCTTGAAAAGGTTTCATGTTTCTTCATTTTAGGAAGACTGATACATTACACTGTCACATTTTATTCCAAGAAGAAAAGCAAGCCTGAAATCTTAATTAAAATATTTAGTTTGCTAAGATTTTGCCAGCTGTCATGTAAATATAAAAATCCTCCTTTCGAAATAAATGCTTAATGCAGGCTTGGCTAATCTTTGGATTATAATTGTTTCTTCAAATATAGACTTCTGCATAGGCTGCAAACATTACACAATTAGGGTGCAGTGGAATTTAAATAGCAAAAAGGCTGTGCAATTGATTTCATTGCTCCAGACAAGATCATGCTCTGAATGCTGTATAGATCCAATGAGAACAGAGGTCACACTCCATCCCTTCTGAGTACCTTTCTGGTGACTAGGAAAAATCACTACTGGTGACCACTTGAGTCCTACCTGTTTAAGTGCTATTGTCATTAAACATTCCTTCAATAGCTTTGCATAGAAGTTAATAAGCAGAAAATTCACATATGAGTGAAAACTTCATTTGAAAGGTAAAGTTGACCATGCAACAGGAGACAGTATTGCTTAAGGGAGGCACTTCACTATCATGTCTTTCATGGTCATTGCTCTAATTACTTTCCCCAGTGCATCTTTGGGATTCTTTGTGTTCCTAGAATGAACTTCTGCAAGTGCTTGATCTCTTTTAGCTTTTAAAAGTCCAAACTGGAAATGGTTAGTTCTCATGAAGTGACTAGTGTTTCTCTAGCATGCATTCTGGAATCTTTTTTTTTTTTTTTTAAGATTTATTTATTTCATTGGAAAGGCTGGTTTACATAGAGAAGGGGAGACAAAGAATTTCCATCTCGCCAAGTGGCCACTACTGCTGGAGCTAAGCTGATCTGAAGCCAGAAGCCAGGAACTTCTTCTGGGTTGCCCATGTGGGTACAGGGCCCCAAGGCTTTGGGTCATCCTTGGGTCATACAGATACCTGTGTTGTGAGGCAGGCAGTGTTCCTGTGTAACGAAAGCTCAAATATATGACAGTAGCACAGAGCCATCTTTGGCAAAGTTTTCTTCACAAAGCCCAGTATAAGAATGGCAGATCTAGAGGACTGAATGACCTCTGTCAATAATCCACTCTCCTGTGTTCAGTGATTGGACACAAATAAGTACATAAAGTGTGTTCTGATAATTAACTCTGTATTTACAAATTCAGGCAAGGGCTGGATCTTGCCAGTAAGTGCCCGATTGCTAAACCATGGTCCCACAGAATGTCAAAAATTATGAAGGATAAACCTGCTGCAATTCATGTTGTGCAATTGACAAACATTTGACAAAGTTGATGCTACCATGCAATGGAAGACCAATCATGCAACCATTTGCCTAGAGACTTAGGAGAGAGCAAAAGTGAAAACAGTTGAACAACTCCCCCCCAAAAATCAGTAAACCAATAGGAATAAAAATATAAGAAATTGAAGAACTGGAGAGGCTGAATATTTTTAGTTCACAGCAAGAGATAAAAGTTTTTCAGCAACAGAAGGTTACAAAAGTAACTCCAGGGTCACAAAATCAGATTCCAAGAAGGATCTTCACCTTTACATCTTTAGCACCACTATTTGGCTGAGGGACTGACAAGTGAACCAGAAGGCACAGCCCAGGTATGGGCACTAAAACATCTCGGGACATCCTCACCAGCAAAGAACCAAATACTTCAGAAAGGCTCTTCAAAGTCAGGAAGCTTCAGGGAGAACCTTCTGCAGACAATGGAGAGTGTAATAAAAATCTCTGCCCTCTTCTCAGAACACACTGTAGCGCACATGTAGGAGACATCTAAATAAAGTCACACCCTCAGCAGTAGCAAAAGGGAGAGGAGAACATTTACTGTGAAGAAAGAGATATACAGAGGGTACCAGCACGGCAGCGCCACATGTTCCTGTTCAAAGCTCTGTGGCAAGCATCAGCAGAAAAACAATCTCCTGCAAAAATATCCAGGGATGCTAGCTAGCTAAGGAGCCTGAGGGTGAGTTGGAGCAGCCAGTGGAAAGATTAAATCCACACTAAATTTGAAGAGACTAGCAGTTTAAAAAAGAATAAAGCAAACTATAGGAAGTGATTTAAAAAGTGCATGGTGTTAAAGAGCCCGACACCTTAATTAGGGACAGGTGCAGCATTTTAAGAGACAAGAACACATTTCAGACATCGATCTTCCAGAGGCCAATTACTTGATAGGGAAAGCATATTGAAGACAAAATCTAAACAATCAAAGAAAAAAATCTTTCAAGCACACACATTCCAGAAAGGAAAATGGTCAAGGAAGAGAACTACCCTCTGGTGATTAGATGCTGAAAAGGATCATGAAAAAAAGTGGAAAATGTATGTGTCTACAAGAACAAGAAAGTGCGAAAACCGAGAACTAACAAGCCCTCAGCCACCATTAAACCAAACAAAAATATACCACTAGTCACTTGCTCAATGCTACATCAACAGAAAAGCTGCCATTACAGCAAGAATCCGGCAAGACACTTGACCAACATCCAGGAAACAGATAATGCCAGACACTGGTGAGGACATGAAGCACAGGGCCTCACAGCCCCTGCTGCAGAGAATATGAAATAACGCAGTCACTTGGGAAGACAGCTCTTTTAAAATTAGACTTAAATAAACTACACCCACATCTTGCAAATACTTACTCAAGTAAATAGATAAGGGATGCCCACATGAAAACTTGCTACCAGCAAAAATGTTCTTATCAGTTTGGTCTCAAAACTTCTAAGGAACCCGACAAGTTTCAAGGTGTCTGTATCAGGGAAATGAAGAGACTGTAGTGCATGCAGTGGAACAGTATTCACTGATAGAAAAGCATGGGCTACCAAGTCTTGAACGTACACTAAGAAACGTTAGGTGCACTTCTCCAGGAGAAACGAGCCAATCTGAAAAGGCCACACGCTGTATGATTCTAACAACACAGCATTCTAAAATAAGCAGAGTTATCAAGGAGTGAAATATCAGTTGCTGCCAAGATCTGCAAGGAAGAAAAATGCACACACAGAGCACAGTGGATGTTCCGGGTGGAGGCATGACATTATGCATTCATGAAGTCTCATATAACTGCACAATGCAGAGACGAACTTGGAACACATGAGCTTCATGAATCGTGATGTGTGACAGTGGCTCTTCATGCAACAGATGTATGGCACTGAGGGAAGGTATCCAGGAGCATGGACATTCACCATACCGTCTTCTCAATTGATGTGTAAGACTAAAACTGCCCTAAAACATAAAATCTAATCATGCATGCAACATGGTATGTGTTTAATTACGATCATTGCTGCATCACTAATGAACAACATTTTCAATCATATCATCAAACCTCAGGATGTCACAGAATAAGCTTTGAAATCCCTTATGCTTTTCCTATCCTTAATTCTGGTCACAGAAGTTGCAATTACCAGTCTAAAAATACACTTTCTGAAAACTTTGTGCTGTTAATATCTCATTTTTCAAAGGGCAAAGGAACCCAAGCTCCCCTTAAAATACCAAAATGGCACACTTGAAACCAACTAATGTTGTCTCAGTTTGCAGACAGCAATTCAATTATCCACATGCAAAGTGAGCAAAATGCCAGAACCCATTTTCAAGACCTTCTGTAAGCATTTGCAGGATCATCTGCTGTTTCAACACTGTGACTCAGCCAAACATCTAATACACTTGCAAACTGTCTTATTTTCAACATGAACATCCTCTGGCTATGATCAGAGCTTTTCACAATGTCTAAATTTTCAACCGTGAAGTGAATGCATTCCTCATCCTCACTTTTGGGAGAGGAAACAAGCAGGTGGGTAAACAAGGGCAAATAGACTCTTCCTTTGCAAGTGTACTTTCCTTTGAGAACATGAACAGAGAAACGGTATGATGAAGGGCTTGGAATTGACCACCTTGCCAGTGCCACACAAGCCATCTGCCAAATTTTTAGGTGGATCACCTATGTTAGTAAGCAAGACAGGAGGATACCCAGGGGTGCTATGTTCCATAAACCAAAGGATTCCTACCAACTTCCCTTTTAAAGAGCATATCCTTCTGAAATCCCAAGCTCTTTGACGCCAGTCTTGGGAGAGGCTCCAAGAATAAGCACATCTGGTATGTGGAGCTGGATGGTGGCCTGTCTTCCAAAGGCAGCCCAACCTCACCACCTTCATCACAAAGCAAGGAGACCTCCAGGCACTCGGACAGTTAGAGCTTTCACTGCTGTGCTTCGGTCCTGGGCCATTAGGCACACACCTAGGGTTAGGTCATGAGGTAGACTAATCGGGGACTCAAAGAACACCAAAGAAGGATGAGAGGTTCTAGATCCCAGAACAGCCACAAGACCCCTCAGGCACGTGCCTACAAGTGAAGGAACATGTGCTGCGATGGATTCCAGGCACCCCGTTTTAGAAATCCAGAACAGCAACAACACATGGATAAGGAACAATTTACATATTTGGAAGCACTTTCTAGAGACACAAGACTTTTATTAAGCAAAGGAGTTAGCAGTTCACAGCATGACAAAAATGTAGAGCAGCCGCATGCGGGGGGGAAGTTGAATTGTGCCACGACAAAGAGTAGAATTAACAATTGACTCAGGTCCAGAGCATTCTTGAAAGTTGCCAGCAGATGATCTGATTCTACAGAAAGACACGGGGTCATAAGGAATGCTCCTGGGGAGAAGGGTGCAAATGGGGAGTTAGTTAGATGGTTCTCTGTAACAGATCACTAGAGATGTGTTTTCTCGACAGCCACAGGACCATTGAAGTTACAGTTACAGCCAAAAAGCACTGACTTACAGGAAGTTATCAATGGGCTGACGGGAGCTTAACTATCCTGAATGAGAAGTAGATGAGCATCCCTGAGAAAACCAAACTATGGCTCTACAGAAATGATGCATGATGATGCATTCTCAGTTCCTACTGAAGATTCATACAGCCATTTGCTCAGGTACCTAAAGGCAGGAAAACGTAAACATCTATCTCAAGATATGTTCAAATCAATATGAGTTGATACTGATATCTACAAAAGCAAACAGTCGTGCGCACCCTGCTGACACAGTGGGGAATTACAGACTTCTGGTCATGGCTAGAGGCTTGAATGAGGCCTGCAGTAAATGGGTTCCCTGGGCCTCCATACATCTCGCATTTCTGACTACACAACCGAAGTCAACAATCTTGGCAGCTGATGCAACCTCCATGTTGAATCTTTGACCCCTGGGCTCTGACCCGCTGTAGTGGAAGACAGAAATGGAAGCTTGTGATTGACCCCCACTGAGTCAAAACAGTAAATCCAGAACCATGTCACATTCCAGATAGAACTGGATCTTCAAGGTCTTGATAAAATTATTCTCTACTTCTGCTTATTACTCATCTTATTTTGTATGGCCATTTCTTTGATTTTCTTGTACTTTTTTTGCCTCTAGGAAGAAAAAACATTTTCTAAACCTGCAGCTTTTTAAAATTCATTTCTAATGTTGTAACTCTGATCTTTTTTTATTTTAACACATTTGCTATTTCTTGAGCTTTGCAGTCAGCTAGCCATCCTCTTCCTCAGATAGAGATGTTTGCATTTTCAGCACATCTCCAGAATATCCCTACTACCTTATTATCTTCCTTAGCTTTACATTCACAACTTCCTAGGAAACATAATTTATAATTATCAAGAGTCAATGGGGCCTGGCATGGTGGCCTAGCAGCTGAAGTCCTCGCCTTGAACGCACTGGGATCCCATAAGGGTGCCAGTTCCAATCCCGGCAGCTCCACTTCCCATCCGCTCCCTCCTTGTGGCCTGGGAAAGCAGTGGAAGACGGCCCAAAGCCTTGGGACCCTGCACCCATATGGGAGACCTGGAGGAAGTTCCTGGCTCCCGGCTTCAGATCGGTGCAGCTCTGGCTATTGCGATCACTTGGGAGTGAATCATCAGATGGAAGATCCTCTTCTCTATCTCTCCTCCTCTCTGTATATCTGACTTTGCAATAAAAATAAAAAATCTTTTAAAAAAAAAAGTCAGTGAGTATCAAGAGTGAACTGACCAGTAGTCAAGGCCATGGCGCTATGGGAGCCCATATGCTGTATCTTCATTCCTCCTTCCTTCTTCCTGAAGCAGGGGTAGCAGCTTCATAAGATGGCACATGTAGGTGTAGCCCCCCAGAGCAGGCTCTCAGTGACGTCACAGCCCAAGTGGTTGTGCTCCACAATGCTGATACCATGACTGTTTAAGATTTAGTAGCTGTTTCACAAGGTTCTTCGGTTATTCGTGTGCCACAGTATATGTATGTCTCAGTGTTCAATTCACTATTACTCTTGAATGACAATGTATCTGGACATGTGTTTCTAAGTTGACAGTTATTTTTCCTCAAAAAACTGTACGCAATGTTTCCTTGGGTTCCAGCATCTGTTGCTGAGAGATGTTTGTCGTCTGTTCACATTCTCCTAATGTTGTCAGTCATCTCTCTGCATTTGGAATGTTCTCTTTCATCTTGATAGTTCACAGATGAATTAGGATATGTTGAGCTATTTACATATGTTTGTTTATCTCACTCAGAACTCAAGCAGATATATGAAACTAAGTACTTAACATTTGATTCAATATTTGAAAGCTTCAATTATTTCTACTTTTTTTATTTATCAGTTTTTATTTCTGGAATAATAGTCTATTTCCAATATATGTTTTGGTACTTTTATACATATTTTTCTCTTACTACATTGCTGCCCATTAAAAAATTTCAGTTTGCCAATACTGAAAGGCAGAGGGAAAAATCTTGTATTTACTGGTTCATTACCAAAATGTATCCACAATGGTTAGAGCTGGGCCAGGTGACAGCTGGAAACCAGGAATTCAATCCAGGTCTGTAGCAGATGGCAAGGCCCAACTTGCTGGCTCCAGCGCTTGCTGTTTTCCAGGAGCTTCATCACAGGCAGCCGGAATCAGGAGTGAGCCACCCCAGTGCCATGTGAGCTCTGTGTAAGAGCCACGTTTCACTGTCTTTCTGATATATGATTTCTTCATCTTTATCTTTCAAAATAACTAGAAGACTTTAAATATTAATCACATCTTTGAGAAATGTTGAAAGACATGAGTGTACTAGCTACTCTGAACGTTGAACAAGCTAGACATCTCCATGGAGGTTTCATTTTTCTTCACAGAGTTGGTTCATGAAGGAGAAACTATTCTGTCTACTAAGCTTTCCTTTGTAAGTTACTGTTCATATTCTGTTTGTAGCAATTTTTACCAAATTCCTAATTTAGTATGATTATATCCTTGGTCTTATTAATTTACTACTTTATTTTTTATTTTTAATTGACATATTGTGTATTTTCAGGGCTACAGCACATTTCAACATGTATATGCAATGTTCCATAATCAAAGTATATAACCGTAACCTAAACCAGCTATCATTTGTCAGAAATATCACAAAACATAATTTCTATTCTGAAATATGCAATAATTAGCTAGCCACAATCACCTTACTGTAAGCTCTAACACATCAACCTTCTCTACCACCCCTCTTTGCAATTCCCTGCCACTCTGTATTCTGTACTCCACTTTGCTTTTCAGCACCCCCTCAGAAGGAACACATACACCCCCTAGTCTATTTCATCTCATATCATGACATCCCAACTCGCTCATAATGCACAAATGACAAAGTTTTTTTCTCTCTGTAATTCCACCTAATTTTCTGTATATTTCAGGAGGCTGAGGCTCAATGCAGTTCTGCCATGTTTGTGGGAGAGTCACAACTGCTTCATCCATCACCTGCTGCCTCCTCCCAGGCTCAGGAAGCTAGTGGAGCCAGAGCCTGGACTCAAACACACACACACCCAACGCTGGGTGTGACTGTCACTAAATTAGAGAGTCACCCCTGCTTCCCTTTGACAGGAATGAGCTGTGATTAACTGATGCAGCCTATTTCCTTAACTCTGGCATTACATGTCTAGCTTACATTTCAGCAGACTGTGGATTCTTAGTGTGTCTGCCTACTTACAGACTTAGAACTCAACAGGTCATGGTTTCAAACTCACCACTTTGCTTAATTCAAAGTTCAATTTACAAAAATGTTGAACATTCAAATTCTCATTTCAATAGTATTTGCATAGAAATGTTCATATATTGAATAACTAGTTTCTGCAGCCCAGCTTGTAGGAGGAAGCAAAGAGCACACAGCTGTTGTTCTGTGAACACCAACTGAATTTCTCCTGGTGTAGTAGGTCCAATGCCTCATAGCTAAGTGAAGAAAGAAAGATGATTTAGGATTGCACCCAAAAGCAGACATGGAAAGAGTAACCTTATGAGGAAAACCTGAGACAATTCCCTTAGCCCTCGGAGAAACTGATGATAAAGACAAATCCCATACAGGATGCATTAATTTGGAGTAAATGCAGCAAATGACATGGAGGATGGGAGGGAGAAAGGGAATAAGAGGAGAGCAGACAAAGAAGGGAGTCAGTGGGACGAGAAAATGTCCTGATTCTAAAAATTGAGAGGTGTTATCATGAAATTGAACTAAGGATTATTTAGTAAAAACAGCTCCCTTTTTGAGCCAGTTTAGACGTACTTAAATAGTATCCTCAACTAAGAAGCTAAGATTCTGAAGTCTCTTCTAGCTTAGTAATTCTCAACTATGTATTTGAGCCAACCATTTTGCCTCATACAAGTTCCTTCAACTTCTGCATATTCTAGGCATGAGAGTTTGAGCTAGGTTTGCTGAGATTCAGACTTCAGTATCACTCATGTAAGATGTTTATAGGCACACACAAACCTTTGGATGCTGATTTAAACAACACCCAAGGGCCTTGAGGATTGTCTGCTACTTAATTAGACCTTCCACATAGGAAAAGAACAATGTGCTCATGCCCCACCTCCAACAGATGCCTGTGCCAGATGCTCAAAGAAACGCATACCCCATTTCCCATAATGTCATCTATTGCTCATTTTTATACTTTGTCCAGAAAGCCATTCAGAGAATATTTCAAAAACTTATAGTGAAAACAGATTATGAACAATACTTTTGTTATGAATGTTTTTCTGTGAAGATATTCTCTTTTCTGTTAGTCCAATGCTCACACTTTCGTCTCCTACTTAGTTCTTCTAGGTGACTGTACTTTGCATTTACAGTGCAGCACAAAGGTCCTTGGTTGTGGACAATATCCCAAATCCTCTAGGTCAGACAGGAATCTGTCCACTTCAGGGAGTTCTGGATAAAATGTGGACATGAGGATGTTGGTACCTGATATGGCACAGAAAGAGGAAGAGAAGAAACCCATTCTTTGGGGGAATGTGGCGATTATCAATTATATAACGACACTAAGGGCTAATTACATCACTATATGATGTCAAGGAGTTGCAGTCCCATTCTTACTTGATATTTTCATGAAAAAAAAAAATGGGGAGAGGTAGAGAAAGACAAAGTACCTGAAAACTCAGGTTTTTATCATCTGCAGTTTGTTACCAGGCAGTTCTCACAGCCTTATGTGTTAGGCACCTAGACAATACAATAGTCACCATACAGTATCAGGGTTTAGTTCATTTGACAGACACTATGAGAAGCATATAGCACCGTAACTGGCACACAGGCAGTCTCCCAAGTTTCAGTTGATGGTCTACTGTTTTGGATAATTCACCTCCACAATCTTCTCTCTCCTGTTTTACATGAAACCTAAGGTCCTCTGAAGTCTCAACAAATTCCCCAAAACGGGAGCTCACGTTTGTCCAGTCCCAGTTTATGGCCCGTGGACTCTGATGTTTTCATGCACCTCACCATCTGCTGTCATTCATCTGCCTACTCCATGTTGATCCATGCATTCAATCAATTCCCACTCTGTTTCCATCAATCAAGGAGAACCTAAGCCACACGCATGCACGTTACAGACATGGAGGAATTTGAAATTGACTAATAGATGGCCTTGTGTGAAAACTATGTCAACGTTATCACATCACAGAATGGATGCCCAGATGTCTAGTTAAGCGTTGCTTCTGACTGTCTAAGAGCTTTTTTCTAAATGAAACTAGCACACTGTTCTTCCCCACAAGGGCCTAAACAGAACACAAGGCGGAGAAGGTGGGATTTTCCCCTTCTTGTTTTCACTTACACTTGCACGTTGACCTCAGCTCTCAGTTCTTCAGAGTGGACTGCACTCCACCACAGATTTTTCTGTCTCCAGCTTACACACTGTAGATAAGATCATTCAACCTTCATGACTGTACAAGACAATTTCTCTCAAACTACTAGACATACCTGCAATGCTTACATTTGAGTCCCCCATCTACTTCCACTTCTGCTTCCTGCTAATGTACACCCTAGCAAGAATCAGATGGTATCTCAAATGCCTGAGTCCCTGCCAACCACACAGGAAACTTGGAACGAGTTTACGGCTCATGGCTTGCAGGTGACACAGACCGACTCTTACATGAATTGGAAAAGATAAACAGTGAATGAAAAACTGATTTCTCTTACTTTCTCCATGTCTTTTTGCCACTGTTTCAAATAAAGAAATAATCTTTTTTCTAGTAAAAACATCTTATCTATGGACAGTAAAGAAAGCTGAACAATGTAAAAAGATGAGTTCCTCATTTTCAGAATAATCTAGACTATATTGGATCTGTTTTATGTGCATGGCCTTTTTTCCTAGGAAGCTTAATAGTAGAGCATGATTTCTTCATAAATCAAAAATTGTCTATGAACTTTTTCTATATTTTGAATAAATAATGTTATAAAGCGACAATGACATTATAGAAGTCGATAAAATTAAACAGAATAATTTGGCTGAACACATTACACTTTACATAGTTCGTTAGTCAAAATTTTATGATATATAATAAAAACCATGCCACATATTAATGCAATTTATGCATTATTTTTAAGTTTTTCATTCTTTCCTGTCAGTAAACCATTTTGCTAAATTGATAGTTTAAGACCTATGAAGCAAATTGTCATTCTGAATTTCATGTTTTCAGTGATTTCATGCTGTCATTTGCCCCTCTTAGGAATCCAGTATGATTTGAATCATATTGTAGATCAGTCTTGACTTCCAATTCCAACCAGATATGCTGAAAAGGAAATAATGTGATCATGAACCCTCATCAAGTCTCTCTGATTTGTCTGTTTCAGACATTTTTATTTTGGAAAAGCAGATCAAGCATTTGCAATGTCCTGTGAAGGAGGCTCAAATGAAAATGTGAACTTGCATTTTAAAACAACCAAAAAAGGGCATATCTTGGCCAACAGCCTTATATTTTTTAACCTTCCTCTCCAATTCTCTTTAGAGACTAAGAAATGGAATGAGGCCCATAATTATTATTTTAGAATTCATAATCATGTAAATGGGGTACAAGATCTCAAGTTTTGCATGCATTTCTTGGCTTGCCTTTAATTGGTTAGCAATATGGTGGTGAGGAAGGTCATTTATATATATTTCCAATTAAACTATTTCTCCCCTAAGCAACCAGAAGTGTGACATCATCTTTCAACATATTTGCAAATAATTAAAACCTATATCATTGGGAGAGGTGACTAGGTAACACTTAGTCTAACCTGAAAATGTTAGAATTAGACAAACTTTCCTATGATTCCAGAAGAAAACTTATATTCTGGAAATTAAAATCAGCACTCAGAATAACTGCAAACTTTTTAATGACTCTTAAAGTGAATTCATAATTTTCCACACACACAATAATCAGAGGAGCTCTAATAATACCAAGCACCTTCTAAAGAGAAATTCTAAAATGTGGAATAAAATTTCAGGCTCCCTTTGTTCTACGCTGACTTGAGTATGACAACTTCTAAGCTACATCCAAGTCATCCTTGAATCCTTCCCTATGAATTAATACTAAAACAGTAACTGATGTTGACTAATACAGAATTTAATAAAAACAAATGCCTGCTGATGGGGATGAGAATGCCAAAGGAGAAGGAGCTTAACTGCAAGTGTGCTAAAATATCACAACAAGTACTATATGTGGAAATGCTATCCCTCTCTTTAGGAAGCTGGGGAGGAAGTGTAATTTAGTAGAGGAAAAAGCAGTCAGACTGCTCTATTAGCAGTCAAAGGGAATCAATTCGGAACCACCCACTTAGGAATAATGAGTGTCTTTCATTGTAAGTTGAATGCAGAGGAGAAAATGACAGGATAGACAGGATAACGAGAGGAGATTCTGTTAGCACATCATCCTTCAATTTGTGCTTGCCAGACAGCAGCCTGAAGTACACTATCCAGGGGGGGGCCACATCAGGCTGGTGTCATATTTGCATGCCGCTGGACTATTAGCTTATTTAGTTTATTTTGGTTTGGGGATGCTTTGTTCTCTACAGTGTGCTTAGTATACTGGGTGATGAGATGTTGCCTTAGAAAAGTGAGCTGCATTTCTATTCAATTGCACCTATCCTCACAACCTCCCCTAAAGTTTGTTTTCCAATGTTAAGATGATATTTAAAGTAACACTTAAAGAACATTTTGCAAATGTTTCTTACTCCATGATAAATCTTCAAACCAATTAAAGTGTTTTCGCTTTATGTAGTACAAAATCCTCGTACACATTTTTAAAGGAATTAAATTTGTAAACCAAAAAGCAATACTGATAGAATCAAATAGTATTTGCATGAAAAACATTAGCTGATTAGTTTCAGAAATGTACACAGAAAAATATTTGAAGAACACTCTTGCCCACTATTCAAATAAATCTCATGATTATTCTTAATTATTCATATACATTTGATTTGGGGTCAAGTACCACCTTATTCTTAATGGTCTTCATGTAAAAATCACAAACATTGATTCATCTAAATTTATGAAGCAAAGGAGTTAAAATATAAATAGTTCAAGCCTTGTTTCATGAATCTGAACTACTATCATATCTTCAGTCTGCAAAATATACAGCATTATGTTAATATTTTGCATTAATTTAATAGAAGATTTCAATTCTTAACTTGGCAAAAATATAGCTGAATGGTAAGAAAAAGATTTGCTGCAAGGTGTATACTTTAGATTCCCTGATATACAAACTCATCCATTAATATTAACTAAGGTAGTAACTGTAACATAGCTTTAGGGATATTAACCTAATATGTGAGGGATAATTGGTACATTCAACAATTAAATTATATTAGTCAAAGTAAACCAGACTTAAAACTTCATAAACCAGGAACCAATGGGGTGGCTTGGCAAGCTAATCCCCCAGCATTTCATATGGGCATCAGCTTTGCTCCCAGTTGCTCCATTTCTGATCCAGTTCCCTGTTTGTCCCATGGGAAAACAATAGAGGATGGCCCAAGTTCTTGGATCCCTGAACCATGGGGAGACCTGAAAGAATCTCTTGGCTTCCAGCTTCAGACCAGCCCAAATCTGGCCATATTAGACCCTATGGTTGGAAAGATCTGTTTCTCTCTCTCAGGATGGCCCAAGACCTTGGAACTCTGCACCCAGGTGGAAGAACTGGAGGAAGCCTGTGGCTCCTGGCTTCAAATCAGCTCAACTACAGACAAAGCAGTCACCTGGGGAATGAATAAATGGATCGAAGATCCTGGTGTCTCTCCTCCTCTCTACGAATCTGCCTTTTCAATAAAAATAAACAAAAGCCTGTGCAAATCATTCTTGCTACAAATATTGCTTTGTTAATCTTTGTTTTAATTTTGTCAAACTTTGGCAATCAAATGGTTAAGAATGCTATTCTGCTATAATCTTCATTAGCTGTGATTTTCTTGAAATTTGCTGTATGTGGATCAAATTATCTTTCCATTTGACTGCTATTTATAGCCTTAGCATATATTTATGTTAAACTAGGATCATTGGGCTTTTTCTGTGTGGAAATCTTCATTAAGTGGAGCATCAAGACCTTGACCATAACATTAGTTTAAAATTTGCTACATCAAAAAAGAAAAAGGGGGAGGAGGAAGAAAGAAAAGGAGGGAGATGAAGAAAAGACGAACAAAGGAAAGAATGTAAGGACTGAAGGAGGAAGCCGGCTGGGGAGCGGGCCGGGGAGGGAGCGGGCCGGGGAGGGAGAGAGCGGGCCGGGGAGGGAGGGAGCCGGCCAGCGGGGGAGCGGGCCAGCGAGGGAGCCGGCCAGCGAGGGAAGAGAGTACCTCTGTCCTGCTAGTATTATATCCATGAACTACACTGACTGCTAAAACCTAAACACTAAAAAAAAAAAAAAGTTAAATTAAAAAAAAAAAATTTAGTTCACAGGCATCCTAATCTGTAGACCATCTGATACTTGCTCTAGCTGAGTTGTACAGTGAGGAACTCACAGATGTGAACCATGACATAGTGTATTCTGAGATCATCCAGTGCACAACAGAACCACGGAGTGCCAAAGCAACTCATTTTCTAAAAGAAAGATACCAAGTGCAATTGCATGGTACTGGGTGAAACAGCTCAGTACACCAAAGGTCAAGCAAGTCAAGTATCCAGTAACACGTGTTCAATGAATCAATACTTGTCAGTAAATGATTCCCTGAACTATACCACCAAATGTTTTAAAGATTTTTAGAAACCTAATTTCAACCTTCAACTCTGTTAAATTTGCAAAGCATGGTTTGTCGTAGTAGAGAAAAGTAAAAAACACAACATTATCGGCTACAAAGTCAATAGAAATAGGAAATACCTATGTTTGCTTTCATTCCAATCAAGCACCAAACTGTTCTTATTCTAGATGCTAGGCCTTAATAGAAACGTCATGAGAATACTCCTAAAATGTCAGGGAGAGGCAATAAAGCAGCCTAAGCTGGCTTGGAAGGACACAAATCTCAACAGTGAATCAGTAGATAAATGCATGAAGTACAGCACCTCTAGGAACAGGAATAAATAAATGTGGCAGCACCTAAATGCATTTCAGACAAGCTAATCTTTTTCCTTTTAACAAACAGATCTGTAGTTAATGCCAGGGTTTGTACTAACTCTAAAGCTCTGGATCTAGATCTTCCAAATGATAAAAGAAAAAAGCAAATTTCTTCTGAACAACAGTCCACCTGTGATTATTAACAGACAGACTTGGAACCCAGCACAGTAACCTCGTGGCTAAAGCTCTCACCTTGCAGGAAATGAGATCCCATATAGGCACCGGTTCTAATCCCGATGGCCCTGCTTCCCATCCAGCTCCCTGCTTGTGGCCTGGGAAAGCAGTGGAGGACAGTCCAAAGCCTTGGGACCCTGCACCCACATGGGAGACCCAGAAGAGGCTCCTGGCTCCTGGCTTTGGATTGGCTCAGCTCCAGTCATTGCAGTCGCTTGGGGAGTAAATCGACAGACATAAGATTTTTCTCTGTCTCTCTTCCTCTCTGTGTATCTAACTTTCCAATGAAAATAAATCTTAAAAAGACAGACTTACCTGCTCTATAATGAGTTTTCGCTTTGCTAACCACAAATTAGTTCAGTCCAGAATTTCAAATGTAGTTTCTTGGCCTTTCACTTCTTCCTACACTATTCTAGCCATCTTTGTCTTACTCTGTCAATGTCTTTTGTCCGTCTGTTTTAACAACATATGTGCTCCAATAAGTCCAACAGTGCTGCTCTTGCCTGGGGCAATGCAGAGTACAATGCAGTATCTAATTTTAGCATAGCAACATTAACAAGCGGCACGCCCGACTCTCCTCCCCTACACTTCTGCTCTTCCTGGGTGCTATCTAGATTCCTTGGCTTCGTTTGCTCTTCCACAACACCTCCTGTCTGGCATCGCTACTCTCACACTTTTTCACCTCTACTGAAAATAATAATTGTGCTGAGTAATTTACTCTTGTTCTCTTGCTTAAACATATGAATTCCAAAAACATCTGAGCAGAATTCCATTTCCATAACACCATCTTATTGGATCTCCATGCATTAAACCCTGTCTCTCCTATTTTAGCACTCACCATCAAATACTGATATACCTTCACTGAGCCATTTCTCACCTTTCATATACACCAGGATATTTCCAGTTATTCTTATTGCACCCATTTGTCCAATTATCTCTTAAGGTGCCACCATGGAGTGCGTACTATGCTGCCCTTCAGGCTGCTGCTTGTCCTGTCTATCCCACATCAGAATGCCTGATTCAAGTCCTGGCTCTTCCATTTCCCATTCGGCTTTCTGCTAACATACACTCGGGGAGACAGCATGCAACAGCCCGAGGACTTGAGTCATTACCGCCCACATGGGAGGTAAGCATGGAGATCCTAGCACTGGGCTTTACCCTGGCCCAGATATGGCTGTCAATCATCCAGGGAGTGAACCAGCAGACGGAAGCTTTCTGTATGTGTGCATCTGTCTTTACGAGTGTAAATGTGTGTGTGTATTTGTGTCCCAGCTTCTCTCTCTCCCTTCCTTTCTTAATTTCAAATAAATAAAACAAAAATTTTAAAGAAACACATTCAGGTGTCATCTACAACAAAACCACAGCCTTTTCTAATTCCTGTTCCTCACTTATCTGACTGAAATAAAATTATATTAATAGTTTTATTTTTGCATTTTCCATTTGTCTTTAAAATTATCCTTACTTGTGTCCACATTCTTTTTCTAGGGTTTTCTCATTTGACTACTAACCATCTAATGAAGAGTTTAATGCAAGTCTGAAGCAAGAATGAGTAAATGGCAGCTGAGCTTGGTCTTAGGCAACAGACCAAATAGTGACTTGCAAAACTGGCAGAAAAGCTGTTCCAGACTATGGCAGATCCTCAACAGAGGAACAGCGAGACAATTCAAAGGGAACAGTGCAAGGCAAGGGAAGCCAGTCAGCGGGAGGACTGGCAGTTTGCCCAGTGCCCACGGTCACAGCGCCCACGGTCACTGCGGGCCTGCTTCTGTCCTGAGTCCTTACCACTGGCTGCACAGCCAGTCCAGTCTCGGCATTCTGCTTGTCTCAGCATTTTCCAAAGATAGCCAGTGGATCTGTGGCAGGATGCCATTCCTGTCATAGACTTAGTTCCAGGTAAATAAAAGCATAATTTCATCATTGGGGTATTAGATATTATGTATTATTATATATTACAATGTATACTATACATCATGTAAACTGAGATATGCATAGTTCCACTTTGCGCTTGAGGAGGAGTTGATGACATCTTAGGGAGCACCACCTGTGCTCTGAGCTCTAGCCCTTTCTCCTACTGTCCTCAAGCCACAACACCTCCTGCTGGAAGGCTTCATTTTGACATGATAGTATTTCTTCGGTTTGTTTCAATGTCGCCTTGGATAGTTTGATGTACATTAAAATAATTATGAAGCTAGTGTTTCCTCCCTATTACATCCTATAAACTGTTAGGATGTTTTACTCAACATCATAGGCTGATTTCTTTCTGTTCAAGGGGATCTGCATTTTCCTGATCTTAAGACATGAAGTCCTTGAGCCACCATTTTCTGGGCTCTGCCTACATACACAACAGTGAAATGTTTTAAGTCCTGTTCCTTTTGCTGGAAAAAAAACAGCTTCCAAGCCAGCCATCACCAAGGAGAACTCCTGCCCCACTGGAACAGTTGGAACTCCTGCTGCACAGGCATATGGAGGTTGTGGCCCCGTTACCTGCAGTACAGTATCTCAAGTTTATCCCCACTGGATGACTTCATACTCACTGCCACGAAACTTACAGGCAGCACTTCATGGTAGGAAGAAAAAAATGTGGCTACTACATTTGAAAAACTACAAGGAAAAAAAATCATGGAATGTCTCAAAATGAAAGGTTGAATAAAGCCTGAATGGAAGAGGAATAAATAAAGGTAATTCCATGAGAATAGCACCATCAAAATGGCAATGCTCCTCATAGTAAATCGTGAAATAAATCTTGCTTTCACTTTCTACATTTAGACTCCTAAGTGGGATTCAGCATGCATTCTCAGTAAATATACTGAGAATAAACATATCGCATGCTTTCAAATTATAAAACAGGCTGACTTAGCACTTGCTAGAAATCTCCACCAAAAGATGTGACTTTTTTCATAACAAGCAACAGAACTATTTTTTCAGGTAGTTTAATACTACAAACACATTCTCCTGAGCACTCATCCAGTTACACAAGAGTGGTATCCACAGTTATTGCTGAGCAGGAACCATACCTGCTGAAAGCTTAAAAATTAGGCTCTATTTATCCTTGAAAATAGAAAGCTCCTACTGGCATGTGTTATGCTTGATAACAAATGTTCCTTGGCAGGACAAAGTAGTGACTTTCAATCAACATAAAAAGTCACATTGTTGCACATTAGAGATAACATTATTTTGCCACATTGAAAATGTACACATAAAAAAGATGCATTTGCATTTATTTAAATTAACTATTCAAAACTTAGCTTAGAGATTTGCACATTTACATCTTTATGTAGGATATTTATCGGTTATTGAATGAAACACGCTGGCTATCAACGACATAGTTTGGGTTATAACTAGGTTCAGAACCCCTTCATCTCCAAAGCAAAGGAAAGTGGCAAAGTATCGAATAAGTTACATAAATTAGACTAATCAGTTACTTTCACATTTTTCTCCTTGCTCACATGGGACATTCTGTCATTAGCATTTCTTGTCTCTAAACACAGTAGAGAAGGTTCTCACAAATGCCTAAATTACTATATATGAGTATCTCATCATCATTATTTCCCTGATATTTTCAAGTGCATACAATTTTGTTACATCAACACCTCAACTTGTAGAAACTAAATCCTCAGGGGAGGTTTGAAACATATACAAGAAAGATTTTTACAGTCATTTTCCATTGAAAATCACCAACTGTAGAAATATAGGTTACAAAATTTGGTTATGAAACTTGTAGGGTCCATAAAGGAATATTTCCTCTATGACTTATTAACAAACAGAACATCGCCATTGCAATCAAAATTCCCATGAGTGCAATTTCTGATACCGTCCATGGTAGACTCTTGTGTGCTACCCAGTTTCCCACCAGGGATCAAGCACACTTTCTCCACACCAGGGTTTCTGTTTTCTATCCATTACAGAGGAAGCCCTGTGAGGGATGGTTTTCTGAAACAAAAGAGATGCCTCACCGAAGAGTACATGCTTTCTGCAGGGAGAGCCAATGTCCAACATACACGATGGAGAGAGCCTAACATCCCATCTTCCTGTCGGAAGTGTGACTGCATCTGAAGGAAGTGTCATGCTCCTAACACCCCTACAGACAGGTTTCCTCCTCTGCAAGCACAAGTTTGTTTCAGATTCTCCTCTGCTCTGCCTCTTAACCTCCTAAAAGAATTTTCCCCCTAAATCACACCTCAGAGTGGAAAGCATGAAAATGTCTATTTCCTGAGAAAAATCACCTACAAAAACTGATGTTAGAGTGGTACCAGGACACTAGCACTAAACAGACTTTTTTTTTACAAGTTGAATTTTTATTTTATTTTTTTATTGGAAACACAGGGCAAAAGAGACAGAGGGAAATATCTTCCATCCACTGATTCACCCCCCAGTGCCTACAGCAGTCCAGGCTGGGGAGGCCAGTCTCAGCCACTGTGAGCCTAACCCCCTGCAGTGACACTAGATGAAGCAATCAGGCACTGGTATGTGAGTTTCCTGTCTCATCAACTGGGACAGTCAGTGGAAAGGAACATTCTGGTGATTACATTATCTCAGATGTTGGAGAGTGGCCATGTTAACGACCATGCAATCACACAACTTTCGCTGGGAGCTACTGATGCATGAGAGAACATAATAAGGTGGATCATGATTATTTACTATTCTGATGCCAAGCGTGAAAACCGAAAGACTCTTGGATGATGAATAAAGACAACCTTCGCTATGGTATGATGAAAATCAGACCCAGAACTTAAAAGGTTGAGTAGTTCCCAAGAAAAATTAAGTTCTCAACTCAAGCAAATTCACTTTGGCAAGTTCAGTTTCATGACTTGGACAAAGTGAGAATCCACAATTAAATTTAGACAATCTGTCTACAGACTAAAGCAGATTAAACTCCTTCATGCCCCAAATCCCTGTGTCCCTGCAAACACAGCTCACTGTTCTTTGTTGCTCACCAGTGTCCTTCGACTTGCTTGAAAGTAAGATTAGAATGTATTGATATGGCAGCATTCCTTGCAGAGCAGTATTAAAATCCTAGCAAGGACCAAAGGAAACAGATAATAACATTTTATAACAATGGATCTCAGCATTACAGATAAAGCAATCAGCCACAGTAAATGAAGTAAAAATAACACAGAAAGTAAGACACAGGAGTTACAGAGGGAGAATTTAAAAGGCTGAGATAAGTGGACACCACAGGATAGACATGCCAAAAAAGCTTTGGAAAATACTCTTTCACAGTGGGCCGGGAAGATCCTATTTTCTAAAGATGTAACAACTTCGTAATAAAATTCCCAACATTATTAACAAGTGCCCTACTGGCTGTCCTTTGTAGGGCAGGGATAACAGGAGATGCTGTCACAGAAATGGGTTCACTGGTAGCAGTGAGGAGGGAATAATCCCAAATAACAGGAGCCACAGGGTGCTGCTTAAGCAACAGAGGCAAAATTGGAACAATTATCCTAATGAGAGAAAGACTGAATGGGCAACAAGCGTAGCCTGACTTATAGAAAAGTGTGAAAATGGTTAAAAGAACAGAGTCCCCAGAGTACATTAAATAGTGCAATCAAACCAGAAATCAAGGCTGACTATCTGAAGGCTGAAGGTGGCTGCCCCTATCAACCTGCCATACCTTCCAGACCAGAATGCAGACTTAAGTCAGTTTCCACATGCAAAACTCCTTTCCTGAAGACACACCGGACATCCGGGAGAAGGGATCTGACTTACGACAGCAAGAACTTCTGTAAATCTCCCTGATGCACACTCCTCATGTGGTCCATGGTCAGTTGCCCAAGCATCTTTGGTTGAGGAAAGAAGGGGCCAACCTGTTGTGACTCTTAGGCCCTAAGTCAGAGATGACAGTGGAGCACCAGTATCTGCACTCCCCTCAGCAACTCCTACTTAAATAGGGCAACTGAAAGTTGAAAGCCAAACAAGGTTCTACATCCTGGCCCAATCCTCAGAGAAGCCTCAGAACTCAGATGCTTTTCAGGGTAACTGTGCTGGGCTCTGGATAAATCACGGATCCATGATGTGGTTGTCACAGTTCCCATGTTGGCTCCTTAAAAGTCTAGTCATGGTGGGGAAAACCACACGCAGCTCTGCAGCTCTCTGAAACAATCCTCACTGCCAATCAAGACACTAAACTTGAAAACAATAAAGTATCTTAAACAGGATCATGTGCTCATAGCAACAATTAAGGGTTGATGGAATCCCACCTCATTGTACACTAGAACTCATGCAAATCATATTCCAAAAGACAGCAGACCACTGAACATTCTATCAAATAATGACCCTAGATGCAATGACTAAGCTAAGTGTAGCACTTCTGCTGCAGGAGATAAACAGACTAGTTTACTAGTTTTAACTTGAGGAAGGCACATTTAAAATACTCATCAGCATTCCACTGTCTACACATTCTCAACAGTTTCACTGGGATGCTGGACTGTCTGACATTGTACCAGCAATGTCAGGGCACACTTAAAAAGCAGACTGATGGAACCATGACTCCTTATGAAGGATTATACTATTGTAGCAACATGGGGAAAATATGTCGGGGGTGGGAGTTTGGGGGGAAATCCCAGTCTCTAAGAAATTGTACCATAAAACTCAAAAATTCAAAATAAAAACTTAACAAAATAACTAAGTAAAATATTCATCAAGAACCCCCCCACACACACATTGACATGGGAATGATGGCAATAGATGTGTAAAGCTTATGCCAGCCTACGTTTACCCACATATATTCCATTCTCACAGTGCCTGAGGCAATCTACAACATCTAGGTGTAGAATGTCAAACTGGTCCATATATTTCAACATGTTTATCAAACCAAATAACTTGTCCATTGTTTGGGTTGAACAAAGCATGACTGCCTGTTTGTTCAGCTGAAAACACTCTGTGCCAAGTAAGTTAGAAGTCTTTTTAAATGACATTCCCTTGAAGAAAAAAAAGGTGCAGATTGACTGTATCCCATAATCCTTGGCAGGTCAAGAACTTTTTCAAGAATAAATTAATGTTTCACATCTCCCTCTGCTAAGCAAGTAAAACATTAGCTGGATGGACTCTCGGTGTCTGAAGACAGCCTACCAACACAGTCCCTGGGTTAAACAAAAGGCTCGTGAGAGATCATGCTTGCACAGAGGCTCTATTTAAAAAAATCCGTGTTTCCTGGTCCTGAAATTCTCAGTTACACAGTAGTGGATGTCTTATTTTCTCAAACAACCACACCATCAGGGACACAGCTCAAGTCCCACTGAATCACACATTCTCCTTCTGCAGTGGCAGTGACCACTGCTTGCTGGGAGCTCCTAGACAAAATGCCCTGGACAGCTTTAACCTCACACCCTCCCCCAGGGGTGCTTCTGCAGGGCCTTCCCAGATCCAAAGCTGCACTGAGTTAGAAGAGTCCTCTGCTACCATGGTTACATGGTTCAACCTCTCCCCAGGCCAAACCTGTTCTTCTCATAGATGCTGGTCCTGCGAATCCATCTCATCCAACTACTAGTCTCAGCAAAGCTACTTTAGCATCTCATCCAGGGAAACCCAAACTTAGACACACACGCTTTCAATCTCATTTTCAGCAGCTTGTTCCAAACCTCCTCCCTTAATATCCCCGTGTGCTGCATACCGAATGTTTAAGACTGTTTTCTCATCCTTGCTCACTGTTACATTTTGGTATACAGACAAGAAACAATGTCCATGCAATCTGGCATTCAATTTCCAGGCTACATTTTAAGTGCTAAAAATGACCATTTTATCAGAAACAAATATCCAACTCTGGATTGAATCACCCAATTCTCCTTCTACCTAACTGCAAACAGAACAGAGTTTGACCTCCTTACAGACCAAAACATTACAGAAGGGAAAGTTTTAGAAACAGCCATAAAACTGCAGTTCAATTTACAACAAAACTTCTGTTTCAAATGTGGCAGCTTTTAGCCACATCACACTTATCCCACAGTCTATAATTGCACATAATACTATAAATATCAGTTTCCTTCTTTTTTTCCTTCCAAAATAACTAAAAGTGAATGTGTGGGTTTTTGTGTCATTTTAACTATTGGGTGTGTGGTGAAGACTTCCTCCCTTATCAACTATCCAAAATGTTTTTCTGGGTGATAGGCCTATTTGGGTTTTCATCACTGAGGCATCTGCTTGTGTTGAACATGTCATTAAATCTTTATGTATTTTCAGATTTTTCTGCAAAATCTACTTATTTTCCAAAGCTATGCAGAATATAAGGGCTACTAAAATAAGCAGCGTAGTTAACATAAAACTAAGTAGGTCAGGAACAGGTGAGATCAACAGTGCTATACTGCAAGCAGAAATTTTTCTTGTTGAAATGGCATTCACTCCTCCAAAGCTCTTGCTCTTCCATTATAAAGTTGTCTGGCTGCATGAGAATCCACAGATCTTTAGTGTTAGCCAGGTTAGTTTCCCCTATTAATTTTTTCCTGTTTTCAAAATAATAACTCCAGAGCAAAGAAGCAATGTGCTAGGTGCCTTCCAAACACTCTGGTTTAAAGAAGTTTAAAACAGAGGTAACAGATATGCAGAAAATCTCTACAACTATTGATTTCACTGGATAAGAGACTACAAAGAATCTAAGATTTTCAAACTTGACACAGAGATGTGTAATATATAAGCAACACAATACCAAAAATCAATTCCACCGCAAATATTGCATCACAATATCCCTTTTTCCCATCAGACTCTAGCCTGTGACTTGACTTTGCTTCTCATCTTGTCCATCAAGTCAATTGATGTTTGTGAGCAAATCCTGTAGTCAGATAAATTAAGGAAATTCACCTCTGACTTCTCTAATATCCTAGACAGTAATCCCATACAGATACAGATAAAATTTCCATGCATTTTCAAATACTTTATGGTAATCATATTTTAACTGACCTTAAGATGAAATATAGAACTGAAATATACAGAATTAAAGACAGACAGCATTCTTTACAGTGTTTGAAAAACTTGTACTTTTCAATTAATGACATTGAATTACAGGTATCATTTAATGTATACTTTAAACTTAAGGCATACTCTACCTCTTTCAACGCCTCTTCTTTCCTCCGATGAAGGCAGCATTTCTTTTAGAACCTCTAATATGTGCAATTGCACAATTCTTGCAGAAGTCTTGCAACAGGAAATCAATAATTGATTGAATTTAAAATAAGTTACAATACGTTTGCATCAGCAGGAAATCAAATCCATTTCTCAAAAAATATCATATTAGCACATGCAGTGCCTTACGGTGCTGCTTTGGAAATGGAGGTACTTAAGACATTTACATAGTCATATGTAAAATAATCTTCATAATAACCTTTGTAAAATTACGTTGGTAATTCAGATTCAATAAAGTAAGTTGACTTTGAAGGGAAAATATATATTTTCGCACTTATGATTACAAACTCAAATCAAATGTTAATCACTCTTTAGACAAATAGGATTTCTTGTGTTTGAAAACTTAACTGGCACTTCCAGAAATAGAACTCAAAATATGTAACCCTTGACATCAGAACTGGAAAACTCATCAAATGTAGAGTATCTGCCTGCTTGGAAAGCACTGTCCATGGTCCCTGAAATCTACAGTGGGGTGAGTGGAGCTAGTGAAGTAATACATGAGCAACCTGGGCAAGCATTTGAAAGTGAAAGCTCTGAGCTACACAAAACTGAGCACTGTAATAGGTTTCTTCTAGTGCATGACAGTGCAAAGTGTCTTTCATTTTGGAAGCAATATGGTTGACTGGGAATTTTAAGACATGGTATGATGTTATGAGATTAAGAAATTCAATGAGGTACTAAGCAAGTAACTTCTGTGTTGCTAAGGATACATTTAAATGTTGCTACCAAGTTCATCTTCCCTTTGTGCATCTCAAAGAATGGCATGGAGATTAACATGGGGATTAGGGAAAGAAGTATCTACAGATTACAAAATGGTGCCATTCTTCTGTGGGGAATTTGGCATTTTTCCCCACATCATTGTGATTGACTGACAAACTACCAAGAAAATTGTTATGATTTTTAATGTTTTTTAATCTTCATAGTTGATGAGAATTCTATGTTTGGAGAGAATCCTAATATCCAGTTTGTCTTCTTCCTTGGCACCTTATGAGGAAGACAGACACTATTAAGTCCTTATAACTACAAGAACAATTGATTGATTCATTTTCTATCTACTAGACATTCACTTAATATCCATCATGCCTCAAGCCCTGTTTCTGACCCTGGGAACACAGAGATGAGATTCCACCATGCTGCACCTAGAGGTTCCCATGGGTCTCAACTCCACAGACTTCCACAGAATCGTCACCAACAACCTGTCTCTCAGGATCTCTCACTTCGGGAAGCAACAGGATTAACAACAGACCTAGTACTATATGGAGACACCTACTTGCTTTGCATGAAAGTAGCATGTCCAACATCCAAAACCCCCTACTTGGCTGCTGCCTTTCTCCAATCCCATTCATTCAGTCTCCGCAGACTAGTATTCACTGAAGTCACACCACTCAGATATTTCTTCTTTTACTTCCTCATGGTGTCTAATACTTCGGGAAGTGTTAAAGATACCAAATTCCTCATCTATAAAATCAAGAAAGTAACACCTGGAATTTGGGCAGAGACAAATTAATACACAGAATCCACCTAGAATGGTGCAGGGACATAGCAAGAACTCCACCAGCATTACACAGAAACATCACCAGCCACTGCAGGTTATGCATACATTAATTGGTGATGTGCAGCTGACATCTTAATACCTAAACTGACAGTCAATGTGAAGAGTCTCCCAACATCCTGAGTGCATCAAAATAGGCCAAGAATGGCTACAGAGATTACAGAAGGAAGACTCTTAGTAAACCACTCAGTTTTCCTCAACATTCACCAAATTTAATTCGGGGACAGCAGAGGGGTGGTCTCTAACCCCACCACTGAGCTGCATGGCATCTGTGCTCATCCAAAGCCAACATTTCAATAGGAGCGCTTTCTCCTGCTGACTACAGAGAGTCAAAAACCTGCTCAGAATTCTTACCCAAGCAGCAAAAGGACACACTAAATCACACACACATGAACCCACTTCCTTTCACATCTACCTAGTCCTTCCAGTGTTCTGTGCCTTTCTAGAAACTCCACCTTTCCTTTTTCATTGTGAACCACCACACTCCCTTGCCTAAAACAGTTAGCTTCACCACCATGACCATTCCTGCCCACTTTTTAATCCAGTATCTTCACAGCCCAACAAAATACTCTGCTAAACACACAAATGCGAACATGTGTCTGCCGTGTTTTTTAAGATGATCTGCAGTTGCTGGGTTGACCTCCAAAATCACAAGCATGAGCTACAAGGTCATCTGGGATGTGGTGCTACCAAAGCAGGTTTTATTTTGGCTACTGAACATCTCCGACAGCTCTCTCATAAATGGACCTTTGTTCAAACTCTTCAGGCCATTACACTAGCCTCACTTCTGTAACTACTACTGCGTCAGCATGAACAGCTTGCAAACATACATTCTGCCTCCCTTCCTTTTCAACCTGCTAATGCAGACTTATCAACTGTCTGCTTTAGATCTTTCTCATAGAAACCACCACTACTCTATCAAAAACTGTACTCCTTTCTGACACACAAGAATGAAATAGTTCTATTATTAATTGTACAACTCATTATTTTCACATTGTAATGCAAATGCAATAAGCAAACAGGCCTCACACCTGTTGCTCACAGTAAATTCCCATGGAGTCTTGACAGTCTTTGATGCACAGTAAACTCATGAATCCGTTTAATGTTAAGGTTCAACATCTTGGTAAGTGAAATCCTGATAAGGGTCTCACTCATATGTTTCATCTAACAAAAAGGAGGTGATTACAAAGTATTCAGTGAAATCAATTTTAGCACAAGTAGAAGCAGGGAGGAAACAGGATGCTGCTCAAAGAACAAAGACTTATCCCTATGCAGGATCAATAATTCCTCAGAATTCACATATAGCCAGAGCTCTGCAGCTAATAAAAATGTTTAGTGTATTGGAAATTTATCCAGATCAATTTTTGTGCTGAAATCTTATCACTCAATAGAGGAAATAAGATAATTCATAATTGATACACTACTTTGTTTCCTTGTAATCATTACCCTATTTGTACATCAAAGTAGCATGTTGCCCATCTCAAATACGAACATAAAGAGACTTACGATAAAGAATCAATTTTCAAAAACCTTAAATCTTGATTCTCGATTCTATTTTTAAATTCAGGTTGAGATTGAACCATTTCTTCCTATTAATTCTTAGTCTTTCAGGTTTTTTAATGAAAGAATTCAGAAATTCAGGTGTAAATTCTCCAAGTTTCCCCCAGCTCTCCACAGTGGAAAAATGATGAGGGATTTTTTAACCTGCTAAAGAAATTCACATCCAATTTTACATGAAATACACAGACAGTTAACTTCATTTGTGGAAGCTGCTCAATCATCTAGCCCCAAATCACAAAGGTAAACAACAAAACCTAACCCCAAGGCTTTCTGCACAAAGATGGAGTAAGAGAAATAAAAAATGAGCTTTCAATTGGAAAACACCTGTCACAGTTGAAGGGAGTGGACTGTCCCCTTCATCGGGCAGGGGATACAGCCCTGGATATGCATACTGTCCTCACACTTGTACTGAACCTCAAGTCTGGCCAATCATGAAAACGAATTAAGTACAGTCTTTAAGGAACTAATCACAAGGTTACAGTAGATAGCATAGTTCTCAGCACAAAATGTTCTGATAACATATTTGTTACTTAGCCAGTTTTAACCATTAATAATGTACACAAAAGTGCATTTTAAGAAGTTCATGGACAATGGATCAAAAAGATAAGTTTATTGTGGCACAAAAAAAAATTTGAAATCCAGGTACAGTTTTGTCTTAATGTGCAATTTCCAGAAACTCCATGAAATTCATGAGTTCATTTGTACTGAACCTGTAATTTAATATCTCAAATTAATATAAACTAATAAACTTTAAAAACAACCTTAGCTTCACCATTTAAAATCAGTACTAGAGTAGAAAGACTCAGTTGAATACAAAGTTTTACATTAAATTTAACTAACAATGGGTGCAGAAGCCAGTTCCCAGTAGATACAAGTTGTAGGAAGGAAGTCCTGGAGAAATAAAATAGACAACTCTCCTGGCCCAAGGAGATGCATGAGGATGGGGAGAGAGTGAAGCAGCCTCAGGAAAGCTGAAGGAGGGGCTTTCTCACAACAGAATGTCAGATGGGAAGAACTCCTATAGGTCCATTACCATCAAAGGGCTGATTAAGCAGCCAGAGCTCTGAGACAGTAGAACAGCAATAAGAAATGGAGTATGGAGAAGCAGAGACTAGGAGAGGAGGTATACAGGAGAGGGGTTTGAGGACACTCATACTGTGAAGGGAGAATAGGATGAGGACACAGAGTACCCAACAGATTTTCGACTACTGGTGCTATTGTAGACGAAGGGTCACAGCCGACCTTTCTTAAGTCACTTACACTGATCTCCTAGGGAAACAAGGCAGAAATGAACAAACTGTTCTCAAAGGGATGAAACAGTTACAATGATCACGTTCAAAACTATTTTTCAAACCAGCACTTTTAATGTAATTTTATTAGTATCCTTGACAAAAACATTTGACTTCCTGAAATGAATTTTCTACCTTTCAAAACAGTGACTGATATACAAAACGATATTTGAGGGCTGTGTGGGGAGCTGAACAATGCATTAGCCATGCGAACATAAATCAAGAAGTAACAACCCACAGAAAATCCTTGAATAGAGGGATGGGGGTTGAGTCTGTTAGGGAGGGGGTGAGGGGGAGAGAAGGAGCAAACAAAACAAGGTCTCTTGCCACATATGCGACTACAAGCACAAAACCATCTTTCCTTACTCAGGTCACCCAATTCCGCTGAAATTAATCTTCCTTTGGCTAAACTGACCTAGCCCTTTTGGACCGTGCCCAATTTGTGTGGATGTTTAGAAAATCAATTATATCTTACCTATAAAATGTTGTGTCAGCAAAATTAATTTTCCATGTATACGTTTGGAATCTATGTTCAGACACAAAAATCAAGCTACCTATAGCATGTTACCTTTGGGAGAATTATTCCTAAGAGTTCAATAGTTTTTCTGATTTATCTAAAAAAACACAAATATTTAGAGGCTCATAAGGTTCTATGGCTCAGGAAAACTTCAAAACTGTGTGTCATTTGCAAAATTTCATCCACTTTAGCTTGTAGACTGCAGCGAGCTTTTATTAGGTGTACCGAAGTTTGGTGTTACATAACAGCTTTGAACTACTTTATTACATTTTCTGTAAAACAGACATTTTAAATTAGAGATGTAACAAAAATGGATGTCAATGCCTAGCCTATTGTTGTAGCAGCATCTCTACATACGTAATCATATTAATGTGCATAATGTGTTTACAATATCAAGACTCTTTTTGATATATGGCTGTTCAAAGGATTTCCACAGCAGGTGACAAGATGAAAACCTTTTCCCTTTTGCTCCAACTCACTAATTTATATTAAAAAGTGTATGGCATTCCAGACATAAGGGAAACAAAATCAAAGCAACTTTTCTTGGTTGCTGAGATAACATTAAGACATCACAAGCAGGCAGTGCATTTGGGGCCCGGACTTCTCATTTGTAGTGCACTCTGCAAGCTGCATTTTTGCCATTATTCATGCTGTCCTTGCTTTAATTTCTCCTGGTTATACTTCTCAGAAACAGACACAACAACTTCAGACTTGCTGAAACTGTGTGACTGATTATTAGACAGCAGATAGGGACGCCTTGGAGCTCGGCTCTCCGGTGACTCCTGGGGGACGCACCGGGAGACTCCATCTAAGCCAGTGGTGACAGCTAACAGCCATAGAACACACTGCTGCAACTGGTCCTAATGATACCCTGAAGAACGGCACCTGCAGGAGGAAGCTCTACTCCACTGTCTTCCGCCACTTAATGCCAAATGTCTTCTTAACTATCTTCAATTACCCCACCACAGTGATGTTTCATCTTTGGTGAACATTATCACCTAGTTCTTACAATGACTAATATGGATAAAACAATTTTAAAGATGAGATCAGCTGGACAACATATCAAAGATCAAGATCACTATTTTGGAAAGTGAATAAGAGAAATGAATGTTGAGTACAGAACAGTGATGGGACAGGGGAAAAATAAAAACAGGATATGAAAGCAAATAGGACTGACCTAAAAACCATCCCGGCTGCAGATGCTACTCACTAATGTTGTGAGGACACTAGTCTCTCGCATTTTATATTCTTCTATCCAATTAAAATCCAGGAGCAGCTTGTAGACCTCTAGGAAGGTACAGAACCTTCAATGCCAAGCGTTGACCACTGGAACTGATAAAAAGCTCAGAGCTACAGTATTTTCTGCAGTACTTCATGTTATTTTCCAGGGATGTGAATACCTACAATAATCCACTGGTCTGCAACTCACATGTATGAAGGGAGGCAAATGAGTGTTAGTGAAAGCTCATCCATTTACCTTCTTGGAAGTCACATGATTCTATATGGAGCTCACCACAGTGGCTATCTTGACTGCACAGGAAATTGAATGTCCTACAGTGCTCAAAGCTGTGTCAAGCACACAACTGAGGTCATTGATATTCATCTGAAAATTTTTCAAAATATTTGTCAGTATGTCGTATGTCAGTATGCTATAATACAATCAGATTCTTACCATCAAGGAAGCATCTGAAAAGACCTTGATTTTCCTACCTTCCAAGGAGGGGGAAAAATGAAAACACTGGAGAGGCAAGGGAAGGTAGAAACGGTGGCAACTATGTAGTCTGCTCTTTGGCAGCACTGTGAGGCAAGTGCCATGAGAATGATGGCTGGCTCTGTGAGAGTGTTCCCATCACCTCAAGTGTTCTGTATGCACTGAAAATATAATTTCCACATCTCTGGTCCTTTTGCAGAATAAAAATTCACCTGGATGTACTATGCTCTTAATTTGACTAATCAGCCTGATTTACAGAAGAAATAATACAAGAAAAATTGTGAAGTACTGACTTAAAAAACAGGTACCACTGGATTTGCAAGACCAATTCATATCCAGCATCTTATTTTATGTTTAGTCAACTATATCCTTGCTGTTTCCTTCCTCTGAATTCACACAATGAAAGTGCTTGGGAAGCTGGCTGTATAGTCACTCCTCTTGTGTTACTCTATGTGAGCTTTAATAAGTGATGGATTACAGGAGAGACCCCAGAAAGATTAAAAATCAGGCTTAATCACAACTGCCAAGAAGTCAAAGTAAGGTCTCCCCAATTTCTAGCATTTTTTTCAAGATTTATTAATTTTTACTTGAAAGGCAGAATTAGAGAGGAGACACAGAGAAAGAGAGAGATTTTCCATTTGCTGGTTCAATGCGCAAATGGCCACAACATCCAGTACTGAGCTGGTCCAAAACTGGGAGCCAAGAGATTTTTCCCAGTCTCCCATGTGGATATAGAGGCCCAAGGACTTGGGTCATCCTATGTTGCTTTCCTGGGTACATGAGCAGGGAGCTAGATGGGAAGCAGAGCGGTCAGAACAAGAAATGGTGCCCAAGTGAGATGCCAGCACTGCAGGCCAACAATTAGCTCACTACGCTGCTGTGGTGGCCCTTCACGCTCTCTCGTTCTGTTGCTCCTACTGCCTTCCCCTTTCCTCTTCAAAGCACTCATCTGTGGGGAAAACCGCCTTCACTAACTTGTACAATTCCTTTCCTGGGAAGTTTAGGAAAGTAATAACATTTATTATATACCATAAGTAATAACATTTATTATAGATTATATATTAACATTACACATTAAAACAAGAAACTCAAGTCAAATTCCAGCATACCATTTCCCAGGTAAGGAAATTGTTCCTGACGTCACTGCTTGTGATCACTCGAGACCACTGGGTGACTTTACAGTCTGCATCTTTGTGAAGCACTGCACTGCCTCTCTGCTTTCTGTGCATTCTTAATCTGGTCAACAACTGCCGAACTGCACTGAAGAGATTTTACTGGAACTGGAGTAATACAACAGAAACCCTATCCTCTCTCTCCACGAAGGGTACACATTTACATGGAAGAAAACATCCCTGACTACAGACAGATTTCCCAAGGCTACACATTGCTGCTCCTGTGCCACAAGTCTGAGGCTAACTAACCCATGGCTCCCAAATGATCAGACACATTTAGTCCGAACAGATAGTAAAACACCACACAATGCAGTACTCCATTCTTGGTGATTGTTCCTGGCAGGCTTTGAAGCTCAAGCATTTGGGAGAAGAGTTTGTTGGGAGAATTCATTTTCACTAGCAAATGTATTTGTCTTGTTTCTAATTTTCTTTGTTCCTCAAATGCTGTTGCTTCCCAAGGCATACATTGAGATAATCACAATTTCTTGTTTTGTACAGGATATTTGGAGACTGGAAAAGCCATATGGCTATTTGGGAATTAAAGGCTTTTCCAACTGGATTGCTTGGTCATGGGATAACAAGTGATAAATCAATCATTATAGTTAGTTTCTCACATGTAAATGGATTTAATACTATCATGTCACTGGGCACTTTGTCTACAGAAAACTACTGCAAATACATCCTACAGTGTAATCATGAGTCAAATTCTGTATTCAAACCTGCTAAATTACTTTAGATTTTATTTGAAGCAGAGAAGACAGTTCTTTCTTCATTGGGCCCCACCCCTAAGTGCTCACAACAGCTGGTGCGAGCCAGTCTGAATACAAGAGCTCGGCACCGAATCCAGATCTCCACACGCCGTGACAGGGACCCAATACTGGCTGCCTTCCAGAGTGTGCAACACAACTAGCACTAAGGAAACACAGCCAGGAAGTGACTCCAGGCACTCCTATAGGAACTTGTGGGCATCCCAAGCTAACCATTGTGCCAAAATCTCACCGTTCCTGAAACACCATGCCACGCTACCAACTAGTAGTTTACATTAACTAATTTAGGTTTGCATTGTACACCAAAGAAATGACTACAGCACCTATCATTACACATGCCATTCATTGAGCCAGATGAGTATTAAATATCTAAAACCTCAGTCATCACTGTATGTAAAGTTCCCTCACTGATCACATCCACTCCTGGAAAGCTGATATTCTGTCACATGTGGTAAGAAAAGACATTACTGCTTTTTGCAGGATACGGACAAAATTCCAGGATTCATGGGAGATCAGTAGCCCT
Organism: Ochotona princeps; assembly: GCF_030435755.1. Classification (NCBI taxonomy): domain Eukaryota; kingdom Metazoa; phylum Chordata; class Mammalia; order Lagomorpha; family Ochotonidae; genus Ochotona; species Ochotona princeps. The sequence goes on from NC_080851.1 coordinate 5,891,919, forward strand.
GTCTTTGACAGCACACTCAATCCCTGGAAGAAGAGCGTCACTGCTCACAAGAGACGCATTCATTCCATGACTGTGCCTGAAGGGCACCAGGAAAAGGGAGCCCAGCTCCTGCAGGTAGTGTGAAAATTCAACGTGCATGCTCAGAAGCAGAGAGGATGTAAATCCACCAGAATTTAGAGAACAAAATGAAGCTTCAACTGCTGAATTGGTCAACAGAAATGATGAATGAGATCGAGAAAATATGACAAAAAGCCATCCCAAGAGCCCAAGTGACTCAGGAGCTATTATGGAAAAAGGGAAAAATAAGTGAGCACACAACTCCATTTGAATGCAACTGAATTGTGTGCTATAGTGGTGAAAGTAAAAACATAAAATAGCAAAGAAAACTGATGATAAACCTTTCTCCAGATGTGTGGATAAATGCCAAAAGTCAAAGTAGTAGCATTTTTCACTCCCAGTTTCGGGGGTAAGCGGCGGGGCTGGAGTTTGAGCAAGCAGAACAGGATGCAGCGCAGATCCCTGGGAAGAGTCCATCTACATACACAAGTCTTTGTTATCACAGCTGCCACCTGCAAGGCACTGCCTGCACACCCCAAAGGGCACTGTGAGCCGCTGCCACTAGTATTGCAGATCAGCACAGAAGCTCCTAGCAAACTTCCAGATATTTTCTATTTTTAATTACCCACTTTAATTGACACAGAGGAAGACAGAGAGGAATCTTCCACCCACTGTCCCTCAATGGCCAGGAGCAAGTCAGGCCAAAGCCAGTAGCGAGGGGCCAGGAACTCAATCCTGGTTTCCCGTGGGAATGGCAGGATCTGAGCACTTGAGCCATTGCCTGTTCCCTCTCTTGGTGTGCATTAGCAGAAAGCTGCAATTCAAGTGCCAGGACTGGGCTTCCCAATTGGTACCTTCTCTACTGCTCCAAATATCTACTTGCATTTGCTCCAAACACCTGCTCCAAATATCTATTTATAGTACAGAAGTAGCTAAAAAAAGTCAGGCACTTCAGGAGAGCTGACCTTTTGCAGGAATCTCCTCCACTCAATAGCTGTGTCTAAATTTACCCCCGAGTCCCAAAATGTCCCACGTGAATGGCACAATATATTTTAGCATCATCTAACCATTTTTCCTTGAAATGCCTTGAACGTTTGATACATTAAACATCTCCTTCTAAAAATAAAAATGATTCTAGACATCTGAAGAAATCCAGCTGCTAAACATTTAAGCAGAGATAACCTGAGCTAGAAAGCTGGATTTTTATCAAGGTGGGGAAGGGGAGTAGGGCGATACTAAACATTCCAGGAGGTCAGCCACATCTGTCTGTGGGATTTCAGTGAGAACTAAGGGCAGCTCTCCAGCATCTGCCGAACGCCTGGGGAAGGAAAAACAAGCACAAAGGGAAATAGGGAAGCACTGTAATCGTATTTTACCAAAACTTAAATCTCTGCTTTGGATCATTTCAAGAATCACGAATTTGCTTTTTTGTTCCTGGTTGCATGATCCTTAGTACTTAGACTGAACTTTAAAGCCATTACTTTATTTGGGTTAAATACAAATTAAGAGTTTTTTAAAGTTTTCTTTCATTTTTCACGATACAGCTCCGCATGCACAGGGATTTCCTCTCTCCCTCCCCAACTGTTTTCCTCCATGTTCCTGCAATAGTACAGTCCTTCAGCAACAGTCCCAAGTCCACCATTCTGCTATTTAAGTGTACCATGACACTGTAGGTATAGACAAGACAAGGGCAGACAGTCTAGCATCCTAGTATCAAGATAACTAATTATGGAATTTGGTGGGAATATGTCACTAATATCCCAAGTCATTCCTGTACCATGAAAATCAACGTATCGAGAAGGCATTGTATTCATAAATACAGGATTAAGATACATTAGTATTTTTAGAAATGGCCAAGCACTGCACTCATATTGAGAGGTACGGAGCAATCATAGAAGGTACTGATGACAAGAGAAACTGGAAATTTCCAGTCAAGGTGGTGGAGTCAAGTGACCACACAAAACTGTACCAGATATTAGTTAATGAATCTCAAAACAATGTGAAAGAAAAATTTACATGTAGAATGTCTAACAAACTTTCAGACTCTAAACTCAGAAAGAAAAAATCATGGATTCATATGAAGATACATAATCAAATGCTAATAGTAACCTAAGCATGATGGATCCAATCGGATGTCCACAAACATCTAAAAGCAGAACAAAATCAGATGTTTTTCATATAATGACATACCACTAAGCAATGCAAAATAATTGAGTATGGCTGCATTTCAAAATCATTAACATGAGCTAAAGAATACAGATACCAATTATCTTACTCTATTTGTGTGTAATTCTAGAAAACACAGATTCTTCTGTAGTAACAGCAGATGAATTGTTTCCCAGGACAGATGGGCACAGGTGGATTCCAGCTGCACATAAGTCAACTTGTGGGGGATAAAATGGACCCATGTTTTCAATGGGTGAGTGTTACAAAGAGATGCAAAGTTCTTCAAACGACAGACCTAAAATGGGGAGATTATACATACATATATGTAGTTTATATATATAGTTTATATATATACACACACATGCACATACATATATACATACATACAATCTATATAATAAGCAAATAGTGTAACTGTGTACAGGCTATACCTCAATAAGGAAAAGTTTTAAAGTAGTTAATAACTTGTGTGTATAGCTATGAATCTAGTCTTGTTCTTTCTTCAAAAAGCAAGCTCATCGATACTGCTGACTGGGAGGAGAAATATCCTTTCTGCTTGTTTGAGATTGGAAGGCCCCTTGCTTCCCACTGCGCCTTCATTTGTGTGCCCAGCTGTCTTCCTCCCCAACTCCTTGCATCCCACTTCACCCACTTCTGACATTTAAACACACTTACCACTGGAATATCATCTCAACGGTTTTAAAAAATCAACTACCGGGCTTGGCAGCGTGGCCTAGTGGCTAAGGTCCTCGCCTTGATCCCATATGGCCGCTGGTTCTAATCCCGGCAGCTCCACTTCCTCTCTATCTCTCCTCCTCTCAGTATATCTGACTTTGTAATAAAAATAAAATAAATCTTTAAAAAAAAAAATCAACTACCTTTAGGCTTTGACTCTTTACAGGAAAGATGTTTGAGAATCAAACAACCAGACACTGGAGAGCATCGCAGTAAGTTTTTATTTTGATATACACACAAGGGACTTTACTCTAAAGGTACAGTATGGTCAGCTGTTGGATGAGAAGGACTCACTATGGTCAACTACTGGATCCGCTTTCCCTGTTCTTTATTCAGAGTGGCAGTTCTGCTTGCAATTGCACTGTTCTCAGAGAAAATCCAACAAATAAACAAACCATAATCCCACTTGTTGTCTTGCCTCTCTCGAACAGGCAGGAACCATATGGCACAAGTCCCTGAGCTGTGAACAGAAAGGCTGGGTAAAAGTTCTCAGGGAAACTGTCAGAAGATACAGCTTGGATATGGGTTTTAGTCTATACTCTTCCCCTACTTTCCTAAAATACAGAAATACTGCTGAGTAAGAGATGCCATCTTGCTGCTAATATTTTTTAAGAAAACGTGCAACAGGTCAAGGATGGCAGTAAAGTCAAGTCAGAGGATCCTGAGACTTCCTGGCCTTCCAAGCTGGCCTCATGTTTCCTGAACTGTTTTTATGTGAAAAACAGACCAATAGTGTTATTTGATTAAGTCTCCATCTATCACTGCCCATCGCACTGGATTTCTGCCAAATGATACCTACATCCCCTTCATGGCACCTCTTCTGTGTCTTTACAGAAAGAGAAGCAAGGGAAAAGACGATGGGCAACTTCCTTTGCTCCATACTCACAAGTAGTGATCCAGTTGTGCAATTCAGGTCTCGATTTTATAATAGATTTTCCAAGATGTTAAAAAGCCTATAGGGAGGAAGCCTGTCAAATTTGCTTCTTCAAACACACTAATATAGAAGAGCTAAGAGAAGTGGAAGTAGAATCAAGACACTAACATTTAAAGGGCTATTTATATGTTACTAATAAAAAATTTTCAGTACAAAACACATACTGTGCAGTTAAAGCACTTAATTTTTAAGCATGCAGCTTCTTGAGAAAATTGAAGAAATGGATTTGAAAATACCATGATGCTAGATAAAAGAATCAGCAGTTGAAATATCTATTCACCTTGAGTTAATTGTGATGAAATGAAAATAACTAACCAAGAACATGATAGGACTATTACTGAATAAATATAGCAAAGAATTAAGTGAAAACCCCTAGGAAAAATCTGATTCCTACTGATGAAGTAATTATGAAGGAAAAATTTCCCTGCACATTAATACAGAACACAAGTGTGCCAAAACAAAATGCATTAGCACATAAACATAATTAAACATAATTCCAGAAAACAAAACTTAGAAATTGATCTAGTTTTATAAATAAGTGTGTAACACAAAGCTATAATATTAGTCATAAAAAGTTACTCCTTATATTCCTTGTATCATAAAGAAATAAACATTTTAAATATTAAAAATGATATGTCAACATTACTCAAAAACATGATTGAATTCCTGTTAACCTTAATTTGGGTAATATTTGCATAACTATGATTTATTCATGTATAATGGAAAGTATATAGACAAACTTGACAAACTATATGAAACAAAACATTTCATAGAAAAAAATGTACTGTACTGTTGTTTGACATGAAATCCTATGAACTGGTTTTACGATGTGACGTGTTAAGCTGCTGCCTGAAACAGCAGCGTCTCATACCGAGGGTGTCTGAGACCCAGGTGCTCCACATCAAACCCAGCTGCCCTCCAACAAGCCTGGGAGACCACAAAAAAACTGCCCAAGACATTGGATCTCTGCACCCACAGCAGAGGCTCGACGCTGCTCGCACAGCCATGGTCATTACAGACGACCATTTGGGGAATGAAGCAACAAATAGCGATCGGTCTCTCTCTCGGTGCCTTTTCAATCAAAGTGGCATATGTTAGAGAATGGTAACTCAAATATATATAAACTATTGTCACATATAAAAGTATTTTAAAAATTATAAGCAGTAACTTTAGTGGGAAGTTATGTCCAAAGATGTGGGAAGGTCATAACTGGATGTCAGAGGTTAAGGAAAAGGAAAACGAGAGGAAAGCAAAAGGGAAAGACTTCATGAGGGCAGGGATGGCAAGCACAGCAGGCAGGAGGGACAACACGCTGGCCCAGAGCTCTACTGACCATCCTCGAGTAACATGTTGGTGGGGAAAGAAACCTAAATCTCATCATTTCCAACAGGAGGTCATAAACTCCTGAAAAACAGGGACTCACCACAATGGGACAGAACAAAGGAACAGCAAGTTTTTGACAGGAACAATTTCAGGTGTTTTTTGGTAATGTGTAATATGCAGGTCCTCCACATTGCTAGCTGTGTGTCAAAGCTGTCAATGAGATGTGTAAAATGGGTGGACTGTGGTGTGTGTGTGTGTACTCATGCCTTGAAGAGAAGATAAAAGTCTCTTCATCCATCAAAGTATAAATGAAGAACAATTCTACTGAATTATGATGTATAAATCAAAATCAGAATATTAAAATTTTTCTAACTTATGAAAGTTTGAAGTTCTCTTTACCTGTATATTTTTTTACAAATGCAAATCATAATCTCATTTACTTAATCCCTTTCCAGAGATGGAAAGGCCTTTAATAAAGTCATATAGTTTAGATCTAAAATTATTTTGAATGTTACCTTGGGCAGCAAGATGTTAATTGCCTCTTTATGGTATTAATTACCTCCTCTGAGCAGTTTAATAAAATCAGGCTAAGTTAATCATATCAAAGGAAGGTGCTCAGGCACAAAAAAATCAAATTAAAAACTTGATTAATAGATTCTGTCAATTGATTACATCAATCAATGAACAGCTGAGTTGAGCTCAAAAGCAAGAAGCTATTCACTAACAAAACAAAGACGCATAGATGTGAATATTCTTAAATTATACTGAGTAGAAACTTTGAAACATTTAGTATCATTTACATTTTCTCAACACTTCCTCATTTCCAATTGGCCAACCTGAAGACACCTTACATTTCACCTTTGATTTCATGACTCTTCAAAATAGGAGCAACAAAATGGCAGTGAACACACCTAAGTCAGGATAACCAACAACACACAGAAGCCGCCATCTGGAAGCCTAAAAAAAATAACCCAATTACAACAATTCGTTAACAAACACCATTAAAACTCCATGATTTCTGCTTCATCAATGTGCCATATGGCTAAGAAACTGGAAAATTCTACAAAAATTATAAAGTACATTGATATTTTGTTGAAAGTTGCTTTCGTTATGAACTAACTATATAAAAACTATGGTGTTCTGTCTCTTGATGAACCAGCCTTGATATTTGCTGTCACCCAAGGATGAATCTGAGATACCTTTTCCTCCTGCATGCATACAGTACACTACATCCTCTGCCCATCATTCTGCAGCACAGCTTCCGGCCAATCCCAGCCGCCTACCTTCCCTCAACTGGCTCTTAGTAATAGGATAATAGCATCAAGGGAGCCACTGTGGGTCCCGGCCATGGAACGTGGTGAAGTACTGCCACCTTGTGGTTGCCCTCACACACGTGACTTGGATTCCAGCTGCACGTGCAGAGAAAATTGGGACCCTGGGAACAGTCAGAAAGTCTCACAACTTCCCATCGTGTGAGTAGAAAATGGTGTGCAGTTTAAGTGGGAAACACATAGCTTCTCCTATTGTTAACACACAAGACACGTGAGGCCCTCTCTGATACGGTCTCCCGCTATCCCACTAACAGATCAGCTGCTTTCTGCCTGTATCAGCAACAACATGCTGCTACTCAAAGACACCATCATCTTTCACAAACGCCTTTTCTCACCTGGATTCCTAAACATCCTCATATTCTGATGCGAGAACCGTCTCCGAGGACTACACGGACTCCTACAAACCTGGGCCCCTGCTCACACTGACCCACTCCCAGTGTCGCCCAAGTCTCTACCTAGGTTTCTAGAAGGCAAGTCCTAGCAACATGAGGGCTCGGTCTGTCCATCTTTGAATTGCCTTGGCGCCTGACACTGTGGCCGTGCCCATCAACATGTGACCTGTGTGTTGATGGATGAGACCTTTTGGGAGAGACGCTTCAATCCTAAGGCAGCCAAGGTACTGTAGCACTGAACTAAAGCAAACATTTGTTGAGAACACTACTTCTCAGGTATGGTCTTCTGATGTTCCCTAAACTGTCTCCCAGGGCGTACACATGATTATCAAGTTCATGACAAATTCAAGTCTGCAGGTAGGAGTACTGAGGAGCAGTACACATGTGTATGTTAAGTTGGATCATAGAGGAAATTATGGAAAAAACCTGCTATCTGCATGTGTAAAGTGAGGAATAAAACTACAAAGTTATTTGACAAATAATATTCCCTAGATTCATCTTTGTTTCATGCAAAAGCTTTCATCTCTAAATGTACAATACAAATGATCATGTCAGTTTATAAGGTAGTTATATAAACACACCATCCTTTAATTTGCTTCATCCAGTCCTAGCTTCAAGTCACACCCGCATGCTTTATTCACCAAAATAAACATTCACTAATTTCTGTGTTATGTTACCTCAAACAGTTACAGAAGAACTAGCTCAGACTTCTCTTTCATTATCTGCTGTGTTTACAGCTAAATCCTAGTTGAGAATTTTTATTGTTCCAAGATAAACTAGAGAAGAAAAATTTGTGGCTGGATGTTGCCATGTAGAGTTTACAAAGCTATTGTTCATGGAACTAAATCATCTTTGCATGTAGATGTGACATTTGAAATGGAAGCAAATACACAGCCAAGGGTTAGAGGCCACAGTACATATTTAAGTCCAACAGTCTTCAGCATACAACTCCTTGCGATTCATCTTCAACGTGCTCTCATCTCAGATTCACCTGCCTCATTTCTCATGTTTTAAATGACTATTTTGCAGATAATCTTTGATAAATTTGTAACAGACAAAAAACTTTGTGATAATTTTGGTTAATATCTGAAAGAGATGAATAACAGAGTCATAATATCAAATACATGTTTATAATGAGATAAAGAATCCCAGAATAATGTCTGCAAAACATACAGTACCCAAAGCAGCGTCATCTTCACTCAAGACAAAACATGTTAACCATAAATGTCAAAGTGTCTGAAATATAACTGAAATCAATTAAAGCAATTTTTCTAAATCAGAGTTAACTATCACTCTCTTTACAACATGAAAGTGCATAAGTTTATTCTACATTTTCATTCTGATTAAAAAAAAAAAAACCCTTAGTGACTTAACCTTACAAGCACAGCAGGCATTCAGCATAATCCAGAGGAACAATTTCCAGCCCAGCTTGTGAGTACATTCTGGCAGCTGTCAATATACATGGAGGCCTTGGCCAGACCTACAGCAGCCAAACCTCAGAGAAGCAGGCCTGCATCTGTATTTTATCACAATTTTCCAAATGGCCCCGTTGTGTCACATATTAGACTAGTGAACAATCAGTCTGATTCTCTGCACACATTCATTTTTCTACATGTGGGAGCAACTGTTTCTGCAAAGTGTGGTCTTCCTGACCGCAGTGCTAACTCGTTATAAGCCCAAGCCCCCAAACCTCACTGTGGACCAACGATGCGGCAGTGTGACTGAGTCACCTGCTTTTAACAAACCCTCCAGGGGAATGCTGGAGATCATCTTACACAACCACTGGTTCAGAAACATGCAGTTCCACTTGATAATTGCTTAATCCAGTAAAATCAATCAAATGGTCTCTCAAGACAACAGAAGGCCCTCAACTTTATACGTGGTACAGCATGTTTAGTGCTAGAGCTTCTGTATGAGCTATCTGTGTGATTTTCAAACAGGTTATAAACTTGTTACCATCTCCATTTATTTCCATGGTTTGTTTTCTCTATTTATTCAAGTTTCCTTGTGAAATGAATTAAACTTAACTACTTAACTACTACTGAAAAGGATTTTATCTCCTAAATAAATTGTTCTCAGAAATACATATCCCATGAGTTTTGAAGTCTGTTCTTTTGAGGGGATCACAGAATTACAGGGACTGATACGGATAATAATTTTGCCTCATTTTGCAGACTAAACAAAATTTCACCTTAAAACCAGCAGAAAATCTTTCATATAACAGGTTTCTAGATACTTAGATATTGTTCCCAGGTATTGTTCCTGTATGCCATAACTTGGGAGCTAGACGTTTCTGTACCAACATAAATGCGGGAAATCAGATCAATCTTCTCATAGACACTCATGTGGCAAGAAAAAAACTCAAGCTCATTTTATAAAACCACATGAGTAAATTCCAGTGCTACATATTTTAGACCCCAGTGCTAAAATACTGAATGCACTCAGCAGTCCTCAACACTCATTTCGCATAATTTTCACTGTGAGGGGAAAACTAGTCTTTGACTTTCTGTTTTAGCTCCCATCAGAAAAAAGAAAAAAAAAACATAACAGCACTTAAATCTCCAAATACAGGCATAAATAAGAAAACCAATTTATCTGCATTGTGGTTACTGATGTATGTAGGCACACAGAACAAAATTGGAAAATTCCTATTTGGTGCCGGGACAACATCCAGGGTTGTTCTCTGGCATCAGCCAACATGAATACACGATTTCTCCAGTTATCAAACACCAAAATCTCCACAACTTATGTTTTCACATACCCCATCAACATTTGAAAAGAGTGTTGTTTCCTCACATCTGGTTTCAATTGATCCCACTGATCCCAACAAATTTACTGTGTTATGAGTAGGAATTGTTCCATAATATTCAGGATGCTGAATACATCATTATTTACTATCTTCAATCATATCAAACCAGATTCTAGCTGCCAATAATCCTCATTGGCAAATCGAATTATCAACATATGTTCAAGATCTACTCACCGCTACTGGTTACAGAAGAGCATGGAAACTTACATCATCCAGAAAAAAATGGAAACCTATCCCTGGATGCTTCTTTGAGCTGGGCACTATGGAGCCACTCGTCTTTTTGCCTGAGCCCAAACAATAGTTAGAAGACTGGCTGTGCACTTCTCAAAGTTCCAGATGAACCCAGGTTTCTGAACTGCAAAGATTCCTGAGTTTGGCTTTTCGCATGCAGTGCTCTTACAGACCCACACAACAGTCACCACAGAAATACTACAAGCAGTTCTCAAAGCCTCAAAATATGCTGTTTCGGCCTGTCTCTCTAGTCCCAGGAGTTCATTTTTTTAAAGAGGTATATCCCTCTTCCCTCTTTGGCTCCCACACCTTTTCCTTTGAACCTCCAACCAATTTGTTCAATATCAACACTTTGCTGCCTTTTAAGCAAGGAATGTGCCAATAAACTACCCAAAATTATGCCTGATTTTTCCTCTTACATTTCATGAAAAGTGTTTCTCTCTCCCTCAAATGTTAGAAGAGACTTTTATTATTTTATACTTTTCCTACAGCAAGGGATGACTCATATTTTAAATATAGAACCCTATACTCCCTGTTGAGCCTACCACAAACATCATTGTTAATAATCATTAATTAAACATGAGAAGCATGATATAGTATTTTAATGTATCGCTGCTGTATACAAATCACTTTGTCTCTCAGAAAATCTTTAGTTTAGAAATATGAAAGTACCTAAAAGCTGGCTTTTAACTTATCACGAATTAACCTTAAGGATCACCACAACTCCTTCCCACAGACATGCTCAGAGAACAATGCCGATTTGTAGGTGACCTATTTTCCTTTGAACAGTGACATTTCCTCTTGAGTAAGGCTGAAAAAAAATACGAGCGGATCCACCATGCACATCACACACACTTTACTCCTGCTTGTGCACAGCTCACGTGGCAGGCATGCCTGAGCTGGGGACAGAGGGCAGGCTGGGGGGCTGGTGCACACTGATCTGCTGAAACTAGAAGGAACCTAAAGCTGCAGAGTTTAAAGGAAATGAAGCAAGAGTAAGGAAATAGCAACAAATTTAAACAAGACTAATTCAAAACTGAAGTTATTGACCAGTTCTTGGCTGTTTCATGTCAGCCCCTTAGCAGAAAGCAGATAATACAGCTGAATTTAACCTTTGTTTGACAAACTGGCACAATCCAATAAGTATGTATAAATTTTTCATTTTGCAGTCCTTTTACAGTCATTGCTCATTTTATAGCCAATTCAACATCTATCTATAGATTGCTCATTTACAGTGGAGTCATTTACCCCACTGGAGAGTACAGAGAGGAATAGAAACCAATCTCCCTTTGGGGCTCTGATTAACTAGCCTGAAGGTCATGGATATGAGACCCAAAGGCAGGAGATGGTTTGCAAAGTGTGCCACATGCTTTGTGGTGTGAGACCACTAAAAAGGCAGCATGCCACTCAAGATATCAAAGGAAAACTCACCAAAAGAGATCTTGAGTTGCACACTTACATTAGGATGAAAACCCTCATTACTCACAGAGAGTCACGTTTGAAACAAGGTCTGAGAATCAGAAAGCTGGTCATTTGGAAGCAGCTTTTTAGATGATCCTCAATGATCTCTACCACCTCACGCCCATCCGCCGTGTACTGTCCCCTCCTCTTCGCCGGGGGGACCCAAGTGGTGATCCAAGTGACCAGCTTGCTTCTACCAAATACAACACCAAGATCCCGAGTGTGGGATGTCATTTCCTTGGATGCAGTACAAAGGACTTCGGTTTCTTGCCTTGTCAACTTTGGTAACGTTGCCGTGTTGGAAGACTCCTGTGTACCAAGGGGCTGTAGGCATCCTCTGGTGAACAGGTGAGAAGCTACCACATAACCACTGAGAACTATAGGGCAGTGACAACACTGAGAAAGGAGTTTGGAACCTGGACCTTGCCAAGCTCAGTCTTGAGATAATGGTTGTCGCGAAAGACATGTTCATTGCAGTCTGTGAATGACTCCGAGCCACGCGGAGATTCCCAATCTAAGAAGCTTCAAAATAATGGTTGCTGTGGAGTCATTTGTAATGCAAGTATAGGTCATTCCTGTTGCCAAGGATATTACAAGGAATAATTTTTACATGGTATTTTTGCTATTTTTCAAAACATTTTCCAATACACTGTCACATAATTTTTCAAAATTCTGTAGGACAGAAAAAGCAGGTGCAGCCCTCATTTACAGACCAGAATAAACTGCTTGGGTTTTACGGTTTAAACCTCAGTATTTTGACTTTATTTTTGTGCTCTTCTCATTACAACACTCCGGGGAATGGAAGGCTGTAGTTTTGAAAGATTTAGTGTACATTAGGATTATAGCTTTTAATGTGGATGAGCATAAATGGCCAGTACCTGGACACAAGGGAATTGGATTGGCTTTTTATCTTTGCTTTCCTAACTCTTAAAATCAGAATGTTTAATAAATAAATCTTCCACGGGTTTTATAACTTTGTTTTGATGTCTTTGTGCTCTCTTAAATATGTCACCAAAATGTCAAAGCGTGTTGACATTTCAGTTGGTTTAGAACAGTCTTTGATAAAAGAAAAAGTTCTAACAGGCAAACAGGCAGGTTTTCCACATGGTACATAACATACTCACACACTATAATGCATTTTATCTGATACATCATGGCACTTCCATCGATCACTCAAGCCCATCACAATTAGTATTTAAATGAATGACTGAAAACACTAAACATACTTCCTCTCATTAAGTTACAGAAAACTATTCTTGAGAAACAGAGTTAATATGAATTCAATTATACCCAAATACATGAATATTCCCAATGACACTATTCCTGAATTTAGTAGTAATATCAACAGAACACCTCAGATGTTCAAGATTTTTAAACTTGACAAGACTTAACAGTTTTCCTTCTCAGACCTTACAATCAATTTCCCAACCATTAAGTTTGCTGTCGTAAACATTTGTGTTTATTCTGGAACCTTTCATTTCTGTTTATTGTTTTTCCTATAAAAGAGGGACTCAGAAAATAACCAGTAATTGCAATGATTTTTGAAGTAGAGCTAAGCAGTCTCCACACAAAATTTCAGGAAACCTAATCAAAGTCTAAGGAAGTCCATTTGTATACATTGAGAGATGACCATATGGGATCCTGGCACGTGCGAGATAAGGAACCCAACCACTGCACCATCATGCCGGCCCAATAAATCCTCTTTTAAAAATTAGTTCCCCATTGACCCTTTATCAGAGATAAGAACAGAGAATATTTGTAACTTGGAATTTAGAGTGAAATAATGCATTTTACTATTTTGACACATTTTTGTAGAAATAAATTTGCAATCTAATTTATACACAAAGTCATCACATGTACTCAAAGGAAATGGGGTTCAATGATTTCAAAGTTCAATGGTTGAGATCCAAAAATACTTCACCTAGGCTGGCATTCAAAAAATTAGTATAAAGCTTGGGAATTTTATGAAGATAATAACCAGACATCTATAGTGTGGCTGTTGTGAGCAGTTGTTTATACTTTCTATGACAAAGACACAGCATGCCAAGCTCCAGGCCTCAATCATCTGGACAAAGTAAATTTCAAGATTCACTCCTTGTAAATAACCATGCATCACCTGGAGAAATACAGGATTTGTATAATTATTAGTAAAACAAAACTTGGTCTGCTGTAGAAGAGGAGATAAGCAGCAGCATGACCTAGTGCTGTGGCTTCACGAGTGTCAAGTTCTGCGGGAGTAAAGATGGGTCCAAGAAATGGAACAGCCTCATGCTTCACGCAGATACATTTTGTATTTGTATAGAACCAGTGAGTTTAAACATTGGTAGAAAGATGACACAGTATTTACATTCATGAAAGCTGAACATGTTCTCAAAAATATCCAAGAATTGCCTTGGATATTGCTACCACTGGAAATGGTGCAATAGGAAAAGAAATACACAGTGAAACGAAAGGTCACCAACAGTATGATTCAAAGGAAACTCACTAAAGCTGTCATTTTTATCACCAGTTTCCACTGAACATGCCTTTAAAAAAATCACAGCTTGGAATAAAAAAAATATGCTGTTTGCAAAAATATAATCTTTTCTATGAATAGGAATTTGTCAGTGAACTTTCACATCTCTAGGGTTTTACATCATGGAAGTTTATATTTTGCTCTTGGGAAATCCAAGAACTATATCCATGAATGGAGCCCAAATTATGTGACTTCTACTTCCAGAATTTAATCAACAAACTGGTAGAGAGAATTATAGTTACTTTTAGGTCACTGGACATAGTATGTGTCACTTCTTTTAGCTGCAGTAAAGTCACGTGTGCTAATTTAACTGCACCTGTACTTGAGAACAATCATCTACAGGCAATCCAATTTGTTGGACAGCTAACTGATCTTTATCCTCCTCAGGTCTGGGAAGTAGCAGGTTAATCAACATACTGATGAAGAAAGAAAAAGCACATAAAATTGCAACAGTTATGTGGTTTTATGCTTTTCATGATTTGGAATTACATCTTCCTTCATCTGTCACTGAAATGTTTATCATTTGAGAAAAGACTTGCAGGAAATTCTAGCACATGCATCTCTCAAGAAGACATGAAATAATTATGGGAAGAATATTCATTATAAGGAGTAACAATTGATTTTGCATTCTCTCAATTCTGGGCTCTGAACACATTAATTGTGTCTCCCATAAGTTTTCCTGAAACTAGTAGGAAAATGTCAAAAGGCTCTATGTTCACACTGTCTGAAGCTCATCCTCCCACTCCTTGTTGTGTGGAAGGGTCTGGCCTGAAATTTCATCAGTCTTGTAGATCAGTATGATTTGGTTAGGGATTATGGCAACCAATGGTTCAGCAACTTACCTACATGTTGAAATCTCCCATGAATTTTAAAACACTTCTGGCTGACTCCAATTCCTAGTAATTAATTTCCTGGATGAAGGATACAGCCCAGACATGTGCATATTTCAAAAAGCTCCCTGAATGGTTCTCACGTACATCTAACATTGGGAACCACTGTTTCTCCCTAGTGCCCTCTCTGTTGCCAAATGCAAGAGAGGAGTGGGTAATTAGGAAAGTCAGAAGTCAACAGTGATAATCACCCAGTTATTAACTGGGTCTCCTTATGATTACAGAACATGTCCAGTTGTCTCTACAACATGCTAAGCATGCTCTAGGGCCTTGAAATATATCAGCAGACGAGGGATATGATCTGTCCCATTATGAAGCTCCCGTTATCCAAGAGCAAAACACCTAACAGAAGCAGCATCCTCCACAGGACAAGATGCTGAAGCATCACATAAACATAGAAAAGGTAGGACAGGCAGAAACAATCCAGGTTTGCCACGAGGGATGGAGGCTGCTAAGGACAGCTGTCTCCTACCCTCTGCCAAAAATTTCTTTACATTCCTTTTTTCCCCTGCTATTTAGACACCATCACATAAACAACTGGAGTTCAGAAAGATAAGACAAACTACTCAAAATTACACAGAAATTATGGTTTGGTGGCAGAGCTAGGAAACAATCTCAGATTTGCTCCAGTTCAGTCAATGCTCTGATCAGTATCAGTTTTTTTTTTTTAGAATCATTTATCAAACTGATACAACACATTTTTTATTTTCAATCTGAGATATTTTCTCAAAGAGATCACCCAAGTGTAATACAAGGGTACTTCAAAATGTTTGTGGGGGAAACAGAAATAAAACTGTTTATTATGATGTAAATGAATTTGGAAGCCATGCATATACTTTTCATGATACACATTTTGGATGAATTTTTCAAAGACCACTCACACACATCTGATTCCAGCCCTGGGCAGTAACAGCATGCTAATTAAAATGTCTACTAGACTGGTCTTTAGTGAGTTCTCAAACACCTGTGATTTTCTTTCACACTTGTGTATTAGCTTAGTTATGTGCTATCACCAGTGACTGTCAAAAATCGTTCCACAATGTTTAACTTGCTGATGTTTAAAAACAATGCAAACTTTTCAACACTCAAAGATGCACTGAGACCGATCTTCGCTGAGAATAAGGAAGTTTACTGCCTGATTTCCCACTGCATGCCATTTTCCTCTCTATTATGCAGCTACTCAAAGTAGAAGTAACACTTGGTGACAATGGGCCAACCTTCCCTCGGAAATGCACCGATCTCTCTGAACATGGAAGCTAATACAGTATTTTCTGAAACTGCCACGGTGCCAGACGGTGAGGCTTCCATATTCAGAGATGCAGCGGATATAAAAATCAAGTGTGCAGAAACTGCTTATATCCTGCTGCAACATTTCAGTCCTGACAAAAGACTCTAATCTTACTATGTGTGTGATGAAAAAACCTAGTGTAAAACTGTAATATTGTTGTTGATTTACCACTATCCTTAACTGGCTTTACTGAAAAAAATGCCTAAGATTAATTTTTGCTCTAATGCAATACCTTAGACATCCAAACATCATTTTGCTATGTTCAAAATATCCTAACATGGTAAAGTAAATCAACATAGAAACTATGAGAGATCAATCTTGCTCTACTTTGAGAGTATCTCTGCTGTATTGATTCCATGTATTTCCTGTCCAAGCCTTTATCTTTCAGCACTGAGGAACAGATTAGATGGGATCCTTCAAATATTCATCAGATGGTTGCTAGTATTCTGTTTGGCGCACACACCACCAACCACACTCTCAGCATCATCTCGTATCACTTCCTATTCTGTCAGCAGTGAAACAGCCTTCTTGGTTTTCCTTTAAGACTCCCACCCTTCTCGTCTTCAGCAGCTGTTTATCTTGCTTCTTCTGCTAGGTCTTTCCCCACACTGGATCACTCTCCTAACTTAGAAATCATTAAAAATAAACTGCCATGTGATACTCATTTATGTGTCTGTTTATATAAAGCAACATTCACACTCTATTGCGTTCTTCCATTTTTTATTATATTACTTGCGTTTATTTGGTAATTTTTTTCCTTACTTCCTAGAAAGTAAGATTTGTTCGTAAGTCATCTCTCTATTCATAGTCCTTTTTTTCTCCTAAGGTAACAAGAATTTGCCTTAAGTATTTGTTTAATTATGGGGAATGGCATAGTGGTACAGAGGGTGAGGCTGACACCTAAGATGCCAGAATCCCATTTGGAAGTCGGCTCAAGTCCCGGCTGCTCTGTACTGGTGACCTAGAAAGGCAGTGGTGGTGGCCCAAGTGGGGGATGTGGAAGCAGCACCTGGCTCCTGGGCGAGCCTGGCCCAGCCTGGGCGGCCGCAGCTTCCTTCTCCCCAACCTCGTCCCACTCCCTCCCTCCCTTTCTTCGGGTAATTCTTTCAAAGAAATAACTTTGAAATGCTTTTAAAAAGTAACTGAACAGGTCCGGGGTGGTAGCCTAGTGGCTAAATTCCTGGCCTTGTGCATGCCAGGATCCCATACGGGCACTGGTTCTAATCCTGATAGCCCTACTTCCCATCCAGCTGCCTACTTGTGGCCTGGGAAAGCAATCAGGGACACCCCAAAACCTTGGGACTCTGCACCCATGTGGTACATAAGCTCTGGGCTCCTGCCTTTGGATTGGCTCATCTGGCTGTTGCAGCCACTTGGGGTATCAACCAGAAGATGGGAGATCATCTTCTCTGTCTCCCCTCCTCTCCGTATATCTGATTTTCCCATGAAAATAATTTTTAAAGTAACTGAGCATCTCCAGTATGTATGACAAATATTAAGACCTGATATATTTCATTTACAATGCATATTGAAGAAAGTGAGAGAGAAAATGTATTTGGTGTTCCTATTGTGGTCTTTCATGTGTGCCAAGTATGCGATTTGGTCCATGCAAGATAGCGTGAATCGGTAACATAAATGACAACTTAATATGGTTGTTAGAACATTCCATTAACACTAGTGCCAGCTCTATGATGATGCTATTTTTATTAAGTAAATTTCTGCTAGCTTCACTGCTGCCATTCATGAGCACATTTGGTCTCTTCTGTAACTCAGAGGCCGCTCACAAATGGTTACCGGCAAGTGCCAGGCAGTAACAAAACATTATTTCAAGAGAGTCAAATGCACAAAGGAGGAAATGCATTTGACAGTTTCATGCTTATTGTTGGAGAACTTAAACTCAAAACTGGATTATTTGGTATTAAGCAAAATGTCTTAGATCTGTTGAGAGGAAATGTGGAAAGAACAAAAAATGACTCCAGTTTTGCTAAAGTGGGCCCCAATAGAAAAATAACAATGAGAGAAATCGGACATTAAAGGGAAAAGCAGGGTCTCTCCTGGAGGATGGTACCATTCAGCAAAGGCTTTGTTTACCTCCCCAGCCAGGGTGTGGATTTATCTTGGAATAAAATCTATATGGAAGGAAAATTAAGAAAGCATACTGCTTTGTTGAACAAGAGAGAAACTGTTCATTTAAAATGCCAGACAGCTTTTGATGCGCCTCTGCAAAACTCTGCAAGGCTTTGATCAAATGTAGCAGCAACACACGGGGACACACACTGGAGGTATCAAGACAAAACTTGATGCATTTACAGTGTCTCCATTTCAAGCGCTTCTTGTTTCTGGAGTCCTTTGTCAGCAAACTGGATGAAATCCTATGGCATATGAAAGTTTCCTTTTAAAATATTATTATCCTTGCTTTTGCAGATTATTTTTTCTCTGGTCCTCAGCCAAGATACTAATATTATTCAGCTGCTTCGAAGATAGATTGCTTGCACATTTCAGACAGTATCAGCTAGTGCCACTGGTTAAGCCATTCTGAAAAAGGCCGATTTACTATAAAGGTGGAAACTCGTGTAGCAGGACAACAAAAGACTTTCACGCTGCATTCTTAAGTCTCATTGAACCAGGATTGATTAAACACTCAAACTAGAATTTGCATACTGCTCAAACTCAGCCTTGCAGCAATGTCCTTGAGCCCTCATATAAACCACTTTCTCTTATGCATTATTTTTCTCAGATAAACAGAGAAAAACAAGAATCTACTTATTAACTTTGGAATTTTGCCAAAGAAAATGGGACTTTAGAACAAATGGTGATATAATTTTGTATATGGAAATATTTTAAGATTCCTTTTTTATTAGGCATCCGGACAAATCTGCCTTATTACAAATATCAGCTTTATTTCAAATTTTTTGCAAATGTCAAAATAATTTCCAGACATGGCCAACAGAATCAAGCGCACAACAGAAGCAGACACATTTTCCAAAATATCTCCACAGAAATATAAGAAAATATTTAGAGTCAACAGATTGAATGTCCACTACAGATTATAAAATGTTTGGGATCACGTAGGTTTAAATGTTTTTATTATTATTATTATTTTGGATTCTTTGTAGCTACATAATGGCTATCATGGGAATGGGGATGAAGTCTAAAGGAGAAATTCCTTACAATTCACACATACCTAATTCTCACAGCCTGAAGATAAAGGCACATCATATTTTAAGTAACTTTGGGGTATGAAGCCAAGTTTCACATAGAATTTTCTATTTGTAGTGCTGTCAGTACTCAAGTTTCATATTTTGAAGTACTTTGAGGTTTTTAAATTTACATGCTCAACTTGCGTTTTAAAATCATGTGTCTGAATTTTATTGAATACTAATGATTAGTGAACAGACTTCTGATAGTATGGGAAAATTATGTCTATCCCACCTGCATTAATTTCCACTTAACTAGCTGGCTTCCATCATTTAAAATGATCAGTCCACTATCAGCAAAATCACTGTAAACAAACAAACAAACAAACAAACCAAATCTCATTGACTTTGAAGTGCTCCTAAGTAGCAGTGACTTGATATTCTGCTCAGAGAAAATTTAGCTTAAGCAGAAGGTCATAAAAGGGACAAGGGTTTAATCCAGAGGCATCATTTTCAAACTCTGGAACTTCAGGCATTCTTGCTTCTGAATACGAAACATGAGCCTCTATGATTAGCATCACCAAAGAAACCACTGGTTCTGCCTGTGGAAGATAAGGGTCTTCTAATCCCCAGCTCACTGCCAAGCATCTGAGCCACATCCTCTCAGAAAAGCAGGATTTAAACACCCCAGGTGCAGAACATAACGGGGAGAAAGGAGGCGGTGATTTGCTCCGTGTTCATTTCCTCTAAGAGAACAGCCTGACTGTATCTCGTGCGCACTATTTTAAGGCCACGGTAATACTTTACGCCCACTTTCCCTCCGTCTTTCTTGCCTTCGTTTTCCATTTAATTTTACTGATATCATACTTTTCATTCACTTAATAGTCACGTGCTTATATTTCAATAGACCAAGATTTCAACAGAAAACAAAAGCCCGTTGTGCTGCAGCAATACAGCCAAGAACTGGAAGCAACAAGCTCAGGATATCCATTTCACAGTAATTTTCTTCTCTCTG
The DNA here is from genome assembly GCF_030435755.1 of Ochotona princeps. Classification (NCBI taxonomy): domain Eukaryota; kingdom Metazoa; phylum Chordata; class Mammalia; order Lagomorpha; family Ochotonidae; genus Ochotona; species Ochotona princeps. Next base: position 5,912,203 of record NC_080851.1, read on the forward strand.
AATTAACCAAGACAAATCAGCCACGTAATCTTTGTCTCCTGGGGGGCTGGCTTATTTCACGGAGCCCAACAGTTTTCAACCGCACAAGACAGGATTTCCATCTTTTTAAGGTTGTGTATTATTCCATTTTGTACTTATACCACTTTTTTTTTTTCAAATCCAGTCATCAGTTAGTAGACAAGTAAATTATTCCATATCTGAGCTATTGTGCAAGGAGCCAGTCTCTTGGTTTTAGCTTGCAGCATTTTGGGGAGTAAACCAGTGGGTGGAAGATCCCTCTGTCTCTTTTCTCTTTTTTCTGTAAGTCATTCAAAGTTTAAAAAGAAATAGTTGCTATTATAAATTAAAAAGTATGGCATTAGAGAAAATTAAAAGGAAAAATTAAAAAGGGAAGAGGAGAAAAAGTGATAAGCACCATTAAACTATTGAAACCATATGTATGCATGTATATATAAATGTAATGTGTATATATATAATACATATAACATAAAGTATATGTTATCTATTATGTCTAAAAAATTATATATATAATGTATTTATATACAGATATTAAAATACAAGAAATTTAGGCATGTTACATAAGTTTTTAAAATATGATTTTTTAAAATCCCATTCTATCTTCACTGCAAAAAGTTATATGGTGTACATAGCAGGAAATCAGTAGGAAAAATCAGTGACTAAATAATTACATGAATTAAATTGTGACTTGTAAGAGCCCACAGGATCTTCTTTGTGTTAACACAGAGGCCTACAAGGACTCAAAAAGTAAGTTTTGATTGAAGAATCCCTGAGATGAGTAATACTATATTTCGTCCAAATTTTAAACCAGATGTTTCATAACTTAATATTAACCAAATATTACTATGTCAAAATGAAGCACACACTTCATTCTATTACATTTTCCCCATAAGCCACCTTGAAACATGACTACATTTGAGCACTGATTTGATTTTATGCTGAATTTTCTTTGCAAAAAAATGATTCCATAACTTACTTGGCACCAAATGATTCTGTACTAACTGAAAGAAAATTTATCTTTTGGAACTTGTCAACCACACAGAATAATCCACACATTCCACATTGAAATGTAAACTTCTTATCTGACATTTCACATCGAGATATCCTGACAAACTCTTGCATTCTTTCACTGTGACCAATTCTCAAATTGATACCGCAGACAGAACAAAATGATATTCTGACACTCTAGTTTTAAAGATAATTAAGTTAGACTTTGTAAACACTCATTCCTTGAAGTCCATTATATTCAAATTCTGTGGAACATGATTCCGATGAATTGAACACTATCAAGTGACCCCAACACAAGGATAGTACGCAGACTGTACAGTGAACCTAGTCATGCCACCCCTTGATGCTCCTATGTAACCTCCTCTTCTTGCCTACGGGGAAACCTATTAATTTATAATAGCAACCTATCAATATAGAAAACCATACGTGTATGTAGGAAGAGGGAGAGTCATCCATATGCACACATGAAAGCGACGACAGGCTGTCACCTGCAGGAACTGGGCATCACTGCTGGGCCATTCCTATTGGGCACACTTTAGCTCCACATCACTTTGGAGTGAACAGTTACCATGTGGTGGGAACACTTGGGTAGCCACTGTGGAAGCCCTACCGTGGTGGTACAGCTTGCCAGCCTAACAGGAGGCAAACAGAAGGGTTCTTGATAAATGTCAGAGTTTCATCCCAGAGTCCTCCCAAAGAGCAGCCTACATAGACTCCAACACAGCACATTCATCTGGAAACCCCTTCATCTAGGAGCAGGCCGTGGTTCAAGCAAAGACATTCTTGTAGCAACAATGCAAACAACTTGGAAATCTTACCTACTTCTATGCTCTAACATATTCATTTGGATGCACATGGATTTGGAGATCATAAAAAAAAATCCAAGAATTTTTCTAACCAGTAAGCTATTAGTATGCTGAAAATCCATTTGTGTATTCATTCACTGTCAATACACAATGAGCATCTCTTTGGAGACCAAGAAGAACAGCCACTGCCTTCAAACATCTCACTTCAAGGAAAGACTATTTGGCCTAACAGCTACAATGCCCACGTCCTTGGCTCTATCTCCTGAACGCAGTCTACTGCTAATGAAAACCCTGCATGGAGGCTGCAATGGCTCAGGGGACTGGGTTCCTTCCATCTGCGTGGGAAACCTCAGTTGAGTTCCTGGCTGTTGGTTCTGACCTGGACTGGCAAAAACCATGTGGGCATTTGGGAAGTAAATCAAGGGACAGGAGCACACGGTCTCTGAAATGATGTGTGTGTACGTGTGTGTGCATGTGCACATAAGAATCAAGTGGCCCTAAAAGCAGATTGTGCTGTAAGCTCTGATGAAGACTTCAAGCACACATGATAATGCAGTAAATAAAGAAATATTACCAACGGCATAACACAAGCTTCTCAAAGGAAATAAAAACTAGGTTACAGTGCCAGCTGCAATCAAGCAATATTGCACACCAAGCAATCAGACTGCAAAAAGCATGAGTAGGCACATGAATAAGGTATGTTTCAGAAGCTGAAGCTGAGAATTGATGTTTGAGGAATGCAAAATGGAAATCGTGAGAAACAGCCCACAGACCTGGGGAGTGGGGAGCATCTTGTATGCCCCAGTAAGAAATGTATAGTTCTTCTAGGCCCAGAAGTCCTTCACAAAGTTGGACTGCTGCTCAAATGCTGAACAGCACAGCCTCCTGGGGAGCACAATACATATAGAGGCTCCAAGAACTCACAAAGAAAAGGAACTGTTTTCCAGGCTAATTCAAATGGAATTCTATTTTCTGGTAATGTGTCCCCAGGAACACAGTTCAGAGAATACCATTACAGGCGAGGACAGGGGTTACTTTGCTTTTGCTATGGAAGGCAGCTTCCTGGAGAAAGGAAATAACTGGACCGCAAAGTAAGGAAATGGTAGAAGGGTGTCAATAACAATCCTCAGGAGGCAGAAAGTGGAGTAATGGGCAGACAACACAGTTTAAAGGGACCTGGAGGCTCTGTCAGTACGGCTGACAGGTGCATCCAACAGGTGCTTGTCAGCCCTTTCTTTATGCATCAAATGCAAAAGGGCTCAGGAAACCCCAAAGACAAACAGGAGAAACATTGTCCTCCAGGGCCATGCAGGAAGATGGAGCTGCTAAGGCAAAAACAGAGGCACAGCATCAAAAAGCATGTGGGCGTCAGAATGTGGGGAGTACTTCCTGAGACACTGCCAAGATACCCTCCCTGCCTCATTCACTCCTGTATGCACTTTTTAAAAGATTTATTTATCTTTATTGCAAAGTCAGATACACAGAGCCAGAGAGAGGAGGATCTTCCAGTGGCCACAATGGCTGGAGCTGAGCCTATCCGAAGCCAGGAGCCTCTTCTGGGTCTCCCATGTGGGTGCAGGGTCCCAAGGCTCTGGGTCGTTCTCAGGTTGCTTTCCCAGGCTGCAAGCCGGGAGCTGGATGGGAAGCGGGGCTGCCGGGTTATAAACTGGCACCCATATGGGATCCCAGTGCATTCAAGGCGGGAACTTTAGCCGCAGAGCCAGGCCCTCCTGTATGGACTTCTAACCACAGCACTTCTTTCCAGGAAAGATCCCATGCATGTTCACGTCAGCGTGAATTTAAAGAGATGCATTTTTCTCACGGGTATTTCTAACTTAAACCTCAAGCGTTGCTGCATAGTCGGATATGAAATAGTCTAGCCAAGGAAGGACAGGGCAGTGCCTGAGGGGAAGGACAATGGGTACGTTTCCTACAAGTCCCTGTTCCTCCTTAAGGATAGCTTTGCATCTGCAGGTGGAACTCAAAGCCAATGGGCCTGGACACAAACACCCACAAAGTGTCCTTCCCTTTCCTGTCTTCCCACCACAACTGGGACCAGGACAGCGACATGACTGCCTGTGATTTAGTCAGCCAGATGCAGAGGCGGGGCCAGACAGGCAGATCCTGAGGTCCTCCAGAATCGCTCGCTTTCAGCCAAGGAGCCTGAACCATCTTCACCAGCAGCCCGCATCACTCTAGGGACGCTCGTCCGAAGGGCTAGGGACCAACTAAAACATGGAATTGTATCAAGTGAAAGCTTATTGTGAAACAGACAACATGGGTAGCCAGCTTCGGGGCAATTTTGGGGGCAGCAGTAAAAAAAAGTCGGAAAATAAATTTCATTTTCAACTTCACTTTACAGAAGTTAATTATAAAGGGATTTACCAGTATTTCTCAGAACGGATTTAGACCCAGGTTGGAACATTTTTATTATCTTGATTTTTAAAGAGGGTTTAATTTAAATAAACCCAATTTCAAATAGGTACCAATTTTTATCACATTGTATCCATCAAAAAATGTTTAATTATTTCACATTACCTCTCCTGTTCATGATTTAGGAATAGATGAAGATCTTTTTTGTGCAAGAAATTAAATTTAAAAATTGAAATAATTATTTTGAAATGCTTTACAATACCAAGAAACTGAATGATTATTTTGTTTTGCACAAATAGGAGATCCTGTCCTCAATCTCCACCACAAATGTATAGATTAACCTACCAAGCAAATCACTTGAAGTGTTTTACAAGTAAATAGGTAGTAGCAAATAATGTAATACTGTCTTTATAACGCATGTAATCTAAACCTTTCTAGTGATAAATGCTACTCGTTATTATGAATGTCTTAGTGTGTCTATCTAAATGAACGTGAGAAAAGAATTACGCTTTACTCTGTGTTGCCTCTATTTTGTTTCCCAATTAGAGAAACAAAATTAGATTTTGCTCACTCAAACTTCAATTGTGCAATTAAACATTTTTAAGCAGTGTTTACGATTCCTGGCATAGGAAAATAAGCAGGGACCCTTTAAGACTGCCTTGGTCAGGGACCAACGCAGGAACAGCATGGGACTGCTGTTGGTCCTGGAGACTCCCTGGGAGACGCCTGTGCCAGGCCAAGCCTGGCTGAGGGTTCACAGGAAAGTGGCCACCAGTTCTGCACACACAGAAGACCTTTTAATGAAGTCCAGTCAACAGTGTAAGTGGCTCAGAGTGCAAGATTTACAAAGAATGCAAGTGAGACATTTTCTATCCACTGCCTCGGATGGCTATAATGGCCAGGGCTAAACCAGGCCTAAGGCGGGAGCTCCTGCAGGTCTGCTATGCGAGCAGCAGGGGCCCACGCTACCTTCTGCTTTTACCAGCTCATCAGCAGGAAGCTGGCTTGCAAGTGGAGCAGCTGGGACACATACTGGCCCAAGAGGGATGCCAGCAGAGCAGGCAGCAACTCAAACCTCTAACCAGTCTCATTTCTTATTAAAAGCTACAGAGATTTGTTGTCCAATAATTACATTTAATGTAGAACCTTGTGTAAACAGAATTACTTAGTAATCTAAGAACAAAGCATAATACAGGAAGGTGAAATGTGGGAGAGAGAAAAGTTATCTGTTTTGAATGAATTGGAAGAAATGAGCAGATTTTGGACATTTCAGATTTCTTCATGAATCAAACCTAAAGAACTGTCTAAATTTCTTTGATTTTGTCCTTCCAGGTGCATTTCAGTGGTGATTACTCAGCAGCCACTCACTATCCATTTTGTTGACAGAATACTAATACAGCAACTTCAAAAGGTCCTTAAAACTGTGCATCAATAGTCAGAATAATTTTTAATTTAACATTTATGTTAAAATGCACATAAAATACTGGCAACTGAAATTGCTCTTCTATAAATACAGTGAGAGCAACAATCTAAAAATAAACCTATTTACCTAGGGAAAGAAGGTGGAATAGCATACCAAACTGAGTGGATGTTGACAAGCGTATGAGTAGAAGGATGCAAAATGGTTTTAAATTATTCCTCATTATTTCCTATTTTCAAAACATATCACAAAAGCCACTCATGTAAACACTATCAAAAACATGTATCATTAGGTATATAATAAATAGCTAAAATTAATTTTGATCAAAATTGTCTTCAAACATGGTGACCTTAAGATGTAGAATCAAGGGGCCAAGGTATGGTAGCCTAGTGGCCGAAGTCCTCATCTTGCTTGTTCTGGGATCCCATATGGGCAACAGTTCATGCCCCGGCTGCTCCACTTCCCATCCAGCTCCCTGCCTGTGGCCTGGGAAGGCAGTCAAGGACAGCCCAAAGCCTTGGGACCCTGCACCCACATGGGAGACCTCGAAGAGGCTCCAGGCTCCTGGCTTCGGATAGGCTCAGCTCCAGCCGCTGCGGCCACTAGGGAGTGAATCAACAGATGAAGATCTTCCTCTGTCTCTCTGCCTCTGTGTATCCGTCTTTGCAATAAAAATAAGTAAATCTAAGAAAAAAGGATCCTCAATCATTGTCAAATCTCTTACCTACACAACTAGCTGCTACTAGAAACAAAGCTTAACCCATCTTCGCAGGCTCCTGTTTTCTCCTCATGCTTTGGCTCACTGATTTATTTCTTAATATTTGGCGTGCACACACACACAACCCGAGACATAGCAATCTTACAAAAATGAGTTTCAAAGGCTATTTTTCCTAGATGCCCAGTAAGATCCAAAGTCACAAATTTCACTATCACATAAAACCAGGTCACCAAAAGTTCCTGCACCATGGGCTACACACATATACAGTGCAAAATAAAGAAACTAAGGTGACTTCTTGAAATAAAACATTTTGGAATTACTTGCGGGAAGGCTTTCAGAAGAGAAGGGTAGCTATATGGAATAGAAGCAGATCTTAAAAGGCCCCAGTGGCCAGCCCCAGGGTTCCCGACTTGCAGAAGTTACAAAGAAAAACAAATTACAAATGATGCTGTCAGGATAAAATTGATGTATACAAGAATCACTGGCAGCTACCAAAAAATATAGAGTTAGAATGTGCCAGATCAAAGACAGGACACTTTATCAGGAGATTGCAGCACTTGTGTGTCTAAAAAAGTCCTGACATGCTAAATTAATAAACTTACAGGAAAAAAAAGATTACCTGCTAGCTCTGTCTTCAGACCAGAGAGGGTATACCTAAGAAGCCGTTGAATTTGACTGGACAATAAGATGCTGGACTCTATGTTTGGTGTATGCTTGCAATGGGGGAATCTCAACTGAACTTGAGCTGTGGTTATGCAACAAGGTGGAGGAATCCACCATGGTGGGAGGGTTTGGGGAGGGGTGGGAGAACCCAAGTATCTATGTAACTGTGTCACATAATACAATGTAATTAATGAAGTTAAAAAAAAAATTCTTTCATGATAAAAAAATAAATAAATAAATAAATAAATAAAACAAACTGTGTCATGGGAGGGGCGTGGGGAGGGGTGGGGGGATTCCCAGAGCCTATGAAACTGTCACATAATGCATAATAATTAATAAAAAAAACCTGTGTCACATGATGCAATGTAATCAATTTTTAAAAAAATAAAGATTTGGCTCTGAAAAAAAAAAAAAAAAAAGAAATGATAGAATTAATTAGAATCAGATTTGATGGGTGGGTAGGACTGATAGCTGAGACACCTGTGAAGACTTCCCCAACCAACACTGACAGGTATGGGCTTAATATGCAACCTTGGCTCCTGCTTCCAGGTTCCAGCTCATGCAGACTGTGGGGGCAGCAGTGTCGGCTTGAATAGTCGGTAGCCACCCACATGGAAAGCATGAACGGGGTTCCTGTCTCCATGAATGGGGTTCCTGCCTTCAATCTCATCATGGAGGCCCTGTGGGGGTGAACCAGCAGAGAAAGGAGCACTCACTTGGCTCTCTCATCTCTCTACCACTCTGCCACTCTTATCAATTAAATACAAAGTTTGTGAGGAAAGTGGCAAGGGTTACAACCAGGATTCATCCCATCTTGTCTTCTTTCAAGAGTGGCAAGTGATGCCTTAATAAACTTAAGCCTGAATTAATCAGCATAGGTAATAAATTTTAGTAGTTCACAGAAATAATCCTATCAATCCACTGGTAATTAATATGCTAAGCAGACTTGAAAGCATTTCATTGCAAGAAAAAAACGGCTTAGTGAAAAGATACTTACACAAAAGTGTAACAAGCTTGCAATCAGAATATACACATTTATTAAAAAACCACTCGAATCTATGCAGCCCATTGGTCTTCAAAAGCAGCCTACATACTATGTGTGAACACCTCACAGGCACCTGCATGCAAAGGCCAGCCAATCAAGTCTTGGCCAAAATGTTATGTTCAGTTGCCAAAATTACATAAGTTGGCAGTTGAAGCGACATGATCTTGTAGAACCTGAAGACCAAATGCATCCTGCGAATGACATCCAATGTCAGCCTTCTCAGCCTCAACTTTATGTTATGTGAAGCATCCACGCCACATCATGACCACTTCAATGCAAACACCACTCACACATGAGCAGTCCAAGACGCATCTCCTCTGTCCTTTCTAACTTTGAATATGGCTCCCTTTGTTCAAGACTTCCGTTCACTGCCACATCACGAAACTTCTCAAGTGTCGAAGTGAACGATGGAGTAGCATTTTATCGGCCCTTGCTGCTTCTCCATGCAAGAAAACTGCAATGTCAATTTCTTCCTTGTGGTTCAAAAACACCAAGAGTCCTACTAACTTCCTATAATTTGTTCGAAATGCCACTTGTTTATGCAACATAAATCATCCAAAGTGATTTTTTTAAGACTGAAAAACTAGTTCTAAGAATTCTTAGAGTTAATATCATCTGAGAATCTCCACGTATGCAGCATCTGTCCTCCTCAGCTACTGAGGCCAGCCAACAGCCATCCACATAACTGCATGTGATGTTTTAATAAGCTAAGCCTTTTTGTTTGTGATAACGTATGGTCTCTAAGCATAAATCCTATGGAGCCTTCGACACTTCACAATGAAAGTTCTTGTATCAGTTCCAAAACAGACTACCCTATCCAGGTGTCTACTTCCAGTGACACATAGCAAGGACAAGCCAAGTGTGTACTTTGTTATCCAGTTGAAATTCCCTCAGTTCTGGGATGACACCCCTTGGGTCCAAATCCCACCTCTGACAGCATCAAATTTCTTGACCCTAAGCAACTGACTGACATGACTTTGTGTCTTAACTTTTCCAAATGTTGAGATTTTAATGATATCTACCACTAAAATTGTCTTAAATACATGACTGAATATTCGCACAAAAGATGACCCAATATGCCTAGCTCATGGTGTCACATACACGGTGCTCTAACTTTGCTATTATTGGCATTATTTCCTAAGAAATACTTTGTGTGATTCTAGACATGATATGCTATCAAATAAAAAGGTATTTTTAGCTTCCTGTAGTGAAAAAAAATGTGGATGAAGCTTTTCTACTTGGTTCTGGTCTACTAATACTGGGAAAAACTGCTAAATCTTTGTTCTAATATGATACCTCTACATTTGTAATATCAATCAATAATTTATACATAATGAATATTTGATGAGTTATAACTGTGGTCAAGCGCTAATTCCCAGCTCTGTGTAACTTCAATAAATATTTAACATCATCAGCCTAAGATGACGAGGATGAAAAAAATAACACTGTAAAGGAGAATGCAGTTTCTTCTGAAGGTGAAAAACACTCCGTGTTACTGGTAGAGTTGAGCATTGAACAGGTAAACAGCTTTCCACCACAGAGCCATGCCTGAGGGAAGGTTTGTCCATCTTGTGATTCCCATGTGCTTACAGAGTGGTGTACCCTGGCAGAGCAGCACCCACAGCTCCTAACACATGGTCCCCTTACGGTTCTTACAGTACCTTAAAGTACCTTGCCTACTGAACAGGGTAAGGACGTATCAAGTAACAAACTGCAGCTCACACACTCTTATTCCTGCTTTGGTTCTTGTGGCCGAAATGCACATGCAGGACTGTCTTCACGTGTGACTGGTCACTCCCAAAGCTCCATTTCTCTTCCATAACCTTTGCCCCAGCATCACCTATGTACACTTAGTTTTCAACCTGGTGTTCATCAGGGCAACAAGCCAGCTTAAAAAAGCATCATATCCTATCACCATGAAAGTACATCTTCTAAAACACAGATCATTTCTCTTCCTCAACCACAGCTTTAAAGCACTAAGATTTATTCGGGCTCAACTTAGGATACGTGTTGCACTTGGCCAGTGACTCAGCAGAAGGGATCTGACAGTAGCTGAGCAGCCGTGAGTGTGCCACAGCAGAGTGAAGGAAGAATGCATGATAAGCATGCCCCATGCATGAGCATTGAAATCATTTGTTTCAGCTTTTGCATGAATGATGTTATTTCTGCAATTTAATAGAATTTACAGTCTTATGCTTGGTATTATTAACCATACAAACATTTTAAGTCAAGAGTGAATTTAATTCCAGTACGTGACTGCAAATTAAACATTAATACACAGAAAGTGCTTTCCTTTCTTTTCACTCATCAATGTAGATTATTCGACACTGCCTTTTAACTTGTCAACATCAGTTGCCATCTTAATTCTTATAACTGCCAATAGAGTACTCCAACACTTCAACTTACATATTTCTCACCTATATTGACCAAATGCTAAAGCAGGAACTTGAATCCATAATGACACATCATAGAAGTTGTTAATAAATCCTGATGATTCATTAGGAATGGATTCTCCCTTTGAATATCTTCCCAAACTGGAACAACATTGCTTACACCTTTTAGAGATCTGCTAGATCTCATTGCTGATCTCAGAATCAAGAAAGTCACACTGAATAGAATATTCCAGAATCTATTCATGTTGTTTAAGTCACACTAGACTGCTAAAAATAAGATTTATGCTATTAAAGCTCCAGGATTTATTACCTAAAAGAAACAGCAATTTCGTGTGTGTTGCATTGTTGCCAAAGATGGCTGTGATTTATCCTTCTGATTTCTGATTCTAGACACGACACACTCGGATTTCAGGCCATGATTTTCATAAGTGCCACTTTCTCCTTGAGATGGAGACAATCTAAATGGTTGACACTGAAGAAAACGTAAAGGCACTGATGAATCTGGAGGATCTTAAGTGAAAGATAAATTGTACCTATCCTTATTCATATGTGGAAGTTATAATAGTTGATCTCACTTATGTAAATAGTTGCAGTGGTCACCAGAGAACGGTAAGTTTTTGTGGTATAGGAGTGGAAAGGGAGAGGGCAGAAAAGTACATGTAGGTAGGAATAACACCAACCGAACAACAGGCAACTACAGTTAGCAAAATACACTATGCATTTCAAAATAGACAAGGGAATTTCAAAGTATGCCAAGGTAGTTAAAGGATAAATGAGGACAGGAGTATGCTAATTACTCTGATCACACCCTGTACACACGTGGCATTTCACCCTGTACCTGGATAGCTAGAGAACGTCATAACAATTTGATTTTTCAGGGTATCTTAATTACACACAGGGTCCTTCCACTATCTTTCTGCTCAAGGAAGCGACTAGGGCCAGCCTTTACTAGGTTACAAAACCAGCTGCAGCCAACCTAGAACCACTGATCAAGGAGGACCATCTTGGAGCCAGGTCAACGTGCCATGCTTTCACAGGGCACTTTTCAAAAAGGACCTATTTTGGGTAAGAAATGGAAAGCACCGGCTGTCTGCTAGTCCTGCTTACCTGCACAGCTGTCACCCAGGAACAGAAAGTGACACAATTTGCCTGCAGGAACACATTGCAGACCTCTGGATCCCCGGCGATTCTCAAAATCAGTGGCTTGTGATGCTGCCTGCGACAGCCTGGCCAAAGGTGCTCGCTCTACTCTCTCTCCTCACCAATCTGCAGGGTTGTCAGGGGAATGCCCATGTTCCTAGGCCTCATCACTCAGAAAACACTACAATGACAAAACTGCTTTATTTTTTCCTGACTCTTGAAGGAAAGCGTTTTTCTTCTGTGTTCTGTTTTTTAATAGTTAAGTCTTTCTTGAAAATAATGTGTTCTGTCAGGCAAAACTCAAGTTCAACCCAAGGAGACTTTTAAGGATTTCATTACTTTCACCTAGAGCAAAACCCAGGGAGAATTTACAAAGCCTTTCAGAGTGAATATTTAGCTTGTGGTCTGAACAGAAGGCCTCCTTCCACATTTATTTAAGGCAATCTTGAAAGAAGAGAGGCAACTACCCATAGATACGCTTGGCAGAAAGAACATGGCAGGTGGAGGTCCTGGGGCAGTAATCTGACTAGTATGTACCAGAAAGATCCAGAAGGTCCCTGAGGCTGGAGCACAGTGGTCACTAACAGGGAGATGAACCCAGCTGGGAACTGGGAACTGAACTATAGCTCCCTGTGAAGGCAACTTTTACGTTCAACCAATGCAGAATGAGCAAAAAGACTGAAAAGAGCCCTCTTCACTTCTCAAGTCATTCTCTTGAAAATCAGCAGTGAGTACAAGAGGTTATTTCAGTAATCAAGGGAAGTGGAATCTGGGCTCAATCCAAGGTGATTGTGCCATCTTACTGGAGGTGATGAGAACTGGGGACAAAATGTGGCATGGAATCCCAGGACAAAAAAAAAAAAACCACCAAAACCATGCTTTAACTAAAATGGACACAAGGAAAACAATCAAGGTTTTGGATGTGTTAAATCATGGATTGTGTTTATCCAGAAGCACCACAGTACACAGAGAGACAGAGGAAAAAATAGCAAGGATAAAGGAAAAATAAGTGTATGTGTTACTAAATTGAGGTAATACAAGTAGGGAAAAAAAAGTTTAAACACCAGGACTTCCATCTATTATTAAATTATTCTATCATAGTGCTTTACTCGAATGTCTCTAAAAGTATACATCACCCCTGACAACCTCTTAACAGGAGGTCATGTGCGTGGAGCAGGGGGGCACTCCAGGGTGGAGCAGGTGGCAAGGAGAAAGCCTGGATCCCAACCATGAAGACTCCCAGACCTTCACCACAAACTATTAATACGAGCAACAAGGACTATATCCCAACTGCCAAGGAGGCCATAGGGAATTGGATGCCCTCGGAGGCCGAGTACTCTGAGGTCACCCACCCCCAACCGGAGCTTTCGCTGGGGATGGAAGAAGTCCAAACACTACCGTACAGAAACCAACATCATCGGAAAGACAACCAGAAGCCCTGAGCGGTCCGCAGACACAGAAGAACAATAAATGTCCTTCGGGACCAGGGAGGAGAGCTTTCTCTGGTCCGAGCCTGGCTCCACCTCTGGACCCCCACCCTCCCTTGCAATGACCATCAGGATCGCTTCGAAAACCCCTCATAGCAAACAAACAATCATACAAACTAAAAAAACCCTAAAACAAATAGACAAACAACAAAAAGTAGAGCTTGGAATCTGACAGGAAAGAGCTGGCATGGATTTGCTCATGCCTCGCTGGGTGGGACACAAAGATTAGTCACTCTTCACCGTGGTGTTGGGGACTTTCCTGCACACCCCCCCAAAAAAAACATGTTCTGCACCTTAATTGTTGACAAATGTCTCGTTAGAGTTACAAGCCAGTCTAGATTATCCTAAAATCTGCCAAGATCAGTAAAATTATACTTCAACACAACAAATGGCTAAATACTAAAATGAAATAGACACGAGACAGCTGAATGGTACCTTATAGCCATTTTAAGGTATATAGCAGCCGGTCCTGTATACAAACTAAAATTGAAATGTCAATGAGCAAATCATAGGTTGTGGTTAAGAACTTGTTTTTTGTTGTTTTTTTTTTTTTAACATACTGGTTACGCAAAACCATGTCAATTCCATAATGTTACAAATTGCTGTTAATGTTATATTGGGACTCTTAATTGACTGGGATGATATTCTACCAGCTCTAACTTTGGACCAGGAATGGTCTCCCCAAGAAACTGTTCAATCCATCTGGACAATAAGTAGCTGGACTCTATGCTTGGTATATGTTTGCAAGGAAAGAATCTTGATTGAATTTGAACTGTAATACTGCACCAAGGTGGAGGAATCCATCAGGGGGGAGGGGCGTGGGGAGGGGTGGGGGGATTCCCAGACCCTATGAAACTGTCACATAATGCATAATAATTAATAAAAAAAAGTAAAAAAAAAAAAAGTATACATCACCTATATACTTTAATAGTTGAAATTATTTAACAAGACATAAAATGCCTAGCATATCTTTCTTTTTCTTAATTGCTAGATGCTACTGCACCAATAAAAGAAACTACTTTTGTTTATAGAATAAGAAAGGCACAAGCCCGGCAGGATTGCTCAATGGCTAAAATCCTCGCCTTGCAAGAGTCAGGACCCAAACGGGCGCTGGTTTGTGTCCTGGCTGCTCCGCTTCCCAGCCAGCTCCCTACTTATGGCCTGGGAAAGCAGTGGAGGTTGGCCTAGGGTCTTGGGACCCTGCACTCGAGTGAGAGACCAAAAAGAGGTTCCTGACTCCTGGCTTCAGATTGTCTCAGCTTCAGCTGCTGCAGACACTTGAGGAGTAAACCAGCACATGAAAGATTTCTCTCTGTAAATCTGCCTTTGCAATAAAAACAAATCTTTTTTTAAAGAAAGAACAAATACATATGTGCAAACCCCCTCAACAAATCAGCCCATAAATTGTTAAATATATTTTGAACTGTATTAAATATTTTTCAGTTTTATCTACAAAATACTATAATCTCACCATTTTTTCTTCCTATAAAAAAGTTGGCCCCGAGTTCAGAGTTTTTCTATTCCCTGAGCACAGAAGCCAATTTATATCTGTATGTTCCTACTGAGAACTGAACCCCTCATGAATTTTTCAAACTTGAAACCAAAGGAGACCTACAGCACCGACTCTCAAACCAACAGAGCACGTTGGTGCAGCCAGTTCATGAACTGGCAGTAAACCTCAACAATAGCTAGAAGTTTATCATATCACCAAACAGGGAAGAAAAAAAAACCTCTTCAGTGTAGGCATTTCAGGGAGGGGTTCTTTTTCTTTTTTTCTAAAAACAAACCTGCGGATTATAACATTTTTCAACGTAAAGCAAGTGCAATAGAAGTTTAGTTTTCCTTGAAATGTTTCTTGTGAAATATACCACATGGGGAAAGGATCGCTAACTCACACACGCAGAAATACGTCATCTGCCACTCATATCGCTCTCAAGCTGTAAACCAGCTTCATGCACAAAATGCTGCTGCACTAGAACTATGAAGCTGCTACCAAACGCTTGTAGACACATCTGTGTGTACTGTACAGTTTCGTCTGTCAAGTAATGTATCACTTTGTGCTCAATGAAGTCTGGAAAAAACAAAGGGGGTGCAAATGGGAGTTCTCCGACAAAGGGAAAAATATGTCAGTTGGACACATAGCGCCCAGTCAGGAACAGAAAGCAACACATGTTGTGAAGGTCCTCATTTCTTTATATTTCTTACAAGATACTTTTAGCAAGCAAATCCCAACAGTGTATTTTGTAACTTATTACTTCTGTACAACTAAAATTGTGACAGCAACAGCTCAAAACCAGGATGGAAAAATCAAAATACGTTTTCTAACATTCTTGCATTGTGCATGAAGTGGTATGATGTTACTAAAAACTTGGAACTACTAAGTTCAAGGCCTAAATAGTAAAACTTATTACCACGAGGACCTTGTCTTACATACATAAAATTAGCTCTGTAAAAACAATGAAACACTGAAAGCACATTCAAATGTGTAACAAGAACAACTTGTAAGAATGTAGAAATGAACAATCATATCAATAGTGACACTGAATGTTTACATTCTATTTCCAATAAAAAGGCAGATGTGTCTATATTGGTTAAAAATCAGCTAACATGCAAAAGCATGTTAAAATAATGGAAAAGGACCCAGCTTAATGGAAATCAGTAAATCAGAAATGTTTCATATTGATAGAATAAATTCAAGATTACAAAAATTCTAAATCTAAGCCACCAAAAGTTTTACAATGTGGGAATAGTTCAAAATGTTCATAGAAAATGGACTACAGGCTACTGCTGATACAAAACAAACTGAAAATCATGCACAGCTTTTTCATAGTATACCTTTTCCATGATGTTTTAGCTATCCTTTTTAGAGCCAAGAGCTGCAAAAAAACAGGTGGAATGAAAACCAACAAATCCAAAATTTTAAGTTCAAGATTTCAGTGCTACATACTCAGTAACTAGTAATACAAGCAGATATGAAGTTAGCCAAGATCTGGACGATTTGAGCCAAACTGACAAAAATTTGATGTGCTTAACATTGCTAGAACGTGCCATCAAGCCACAGCAGAGTACACACATTAGCCTTCAACAGATCTCTTCTATGAGCCACAAAATAAACCTCAACACATTTAAATGAACTGATTTAGCAATGATAGAAATAAAGTCAAAAATCAATGACATTTATAGAAACCCTCCAATGGTTGAAAGCCAAATGCTTGCAAACAATACCACTGAATCTAAGATCTGACCAACAGAAATCAGTCAACGATGGAACTGATCCTGATAAAAACCCTCACGGGCAGCTGCCAGAGCAGTACTTACAGGTCTGCGTGAAGAATTCTTTTACACCTTCCAGGAAGAAATATTTTCAAATGGTCAGCAAATACTGGAGCAGAAAGAACTTTGCAAACCATGATGTCAGCATTATCCTGAAATCGAAAAAATAAAATGTGTTAAGAGGAAGTAAATTATGGACAAGATACATTCCTAGCAACTCGAAGCAGGAGGAAATATTCGGGTCTCTGCAATGGAACAGAATGAAGGTAGATTCCAGGAATATAAAGAAACCTCTGATAAAGCTTACCTATAAAAGTAACTATATAAGGGCTATATATAACTATATATGCTCCGGGATCCCATATGAGCACCAGTTCTAATCCCAGCAGTCCCATTTCCCACCCAGCACCCTGCTTGTGGTCTGGGAAAGCAGTCAAGGACGGCCCACATGGGACACTCAGAAGAGGCTCCAGGCTCCTGGTTTTGGATTGGTTCAGCTCCAGCCATTGTGGCCACTTGGAGAGTGAATCAGCAGACAGAGGATCTTTATCTCCGTCTCTTCTCCTCTCTGTATATCTGACTATCCAATAAAAAATTAAATCTTTTGAAAAGATGGCTATAGAAGACAATATCCTCCCCTACTAGGTATTACTAGGTATTGGGGAAAAGAATGCTCACTCTTCCAACTTCATTCCTCCTTGCAGAGGAAGTTCTATCCAGTGCACAACAGCACTGAAAAAACATTAGGCATAAAGATTGAAACCTAGGTGTGAAACTGTCTTCAGAATATTAAAAAAAATTACTACAACAAAATAACTTTCATCATGTTACAGAACTATAAAGTAAGCCATCTAAAAGCTGAATGTATTTCAATGCCCATGCAACAGACATCAGAAACTGCAAAACATCCTAAAATTCAGATTCACCAATGAGGTCTGAAAATAACTTTCAGGTAATTAATCTGCAAATCCCCAGGAGGGCTTTCTGAAGACGTGACCAGCCAATTTTACAATAACCTAGACACGACCGAGGGCAGTATAGGTGAGAGCAGACCAATCAATGCAATAGGACACTGAATCCAAAAATTGAACTACAGATATAGAATGGATTTTCAAGCAGTTTTTAAGAGTAACCATTGGTGAACAACTCATCTTTTGAACAAGTCATGTTGTGAAAACTGAAAATTTACCTTATGAAATAACCCTTGACTCTTATCTACATTTTTTAAAATGAAGTTTAAATGGGTCACAACCCTGCAAAACTTTAGAGAAAAATAAACCCCACCTGACTCAGAACAAAAATGCACTGTTTGACAGAAAAAGGCATAATCAAATACTGAAAAGTTAATTATCAAAACTAAAACTTGTTTAAAAAGCACCATCATTAAAATAAATGAAAACAAATGTCAACTATAGACTGCAGGGAAACTCCCATGTACTCTAGACCAGTAATTAACAAAGAATTTCCACCAAAACGTATTAAAAAGTTCTTCTAAACCATTAATAAGAGTAACACAATAGAGCTTGTAAAGTTTGAATGAACATGTCACAACAATAGACAAATAACAACTATATGGAAATATGTTTAGTAATATTAGATCTGACAAAAGCAACTTAATTAAACGAGGCCCAAGCTTTAAATGACTCCAAGTTTGATGAGGATTTGGAGCAGCCTGAATCCCCACACTCTGCTGCTAGAGATGCCACTCGGGAAACCTCCTTTGGACAACAAACATTCACACAAACATGGGTGTGCCAATATCCACAGTGACTTCATTCTTACAGCCAACTCTGAGACATCGACTGAAAGACTATCAACAGACA
Source organism: Ochotona princeps (assembly GCF_030435755.1). Lineage (NCBI taxonomy): Eukaryota > Metazoa > Chordata > Mammalia > Lagomorpha > Ochotonidae > Ochotona > Ochotona princeps. The sequence goes on from NC_080851.1 coordinate 5,930,370, forward strand.
AGTGGATGAAGAAGGTGTGCTGTACTCCTTTAATGGAATGAAACACACATAAAGGAATCAAAATAGTATGCTGAGAGGAAAGCCGGTCAAGAAAGAATGGATACTGTATGATTTAACTAAAGTTGAGAAACAGGCTAAACAAAAATATACTTTCTCATGGTTTAGTTCCTCCAGCAAACTCAAACTGTAATCAGTGCTTGCTTGCACCTAGAATGAGAGGGATGCTTTCTGCAAAGGAGTGTGAGGCACTCTGCAGATGATGTCGAGTTTCCTAATGTTGACTGTGGTGACCACATGCATGTGCATGTTGAACACGGGTGCAATGCCTGCTGCTAAAACAGCACATACCTAACGAAGTATACTCAAAGTAGCCTTTGTTCTGGGAGCACCTTTCAAGGCAGCTCTGCATGATTCATGAGATCACATTCCTAACAGAGCAGCTACCCAAAAAATATTAATTGCATTCTACCCAGGAACATAAAAGCAGTTATTTTTACACCTGGAATACACTCTTATTGTTGATGCATAGTCAGAAACTGCTTATTAGACGCAAACTACAAAGGAAGTTACACTACCTTTAAACTTTCTTTGAGCCTAGAGGGATTTCTTCAACCTCCTAAGTAAATGCCCTGAAGGTTTAATTTTCCAGTTTAATTAAGCAACGCAGTGATGTGGATCACAGTGGCATGCCCTTCCATAGCAGCTGCAGCATGGAGAACAAGTGATCCATTACGGAAAGTCAACAAAACTGGAGGCACACTGAAGTGCTCATTTAAGATGCAGAGTTTGTACTTTCTAAGAAACAAAGACACAGAACTAAAAACACACGTTTAAAATTTACAAATAGGCTCCCAAAAATCAGTTACAATAGCAAAATATGATAACTTGTTGCTGAGTTTGTAACATTCAACTAATCCTTATTTTCAGTACAATGTGTGTGTCTCCCTGTACTGTTCACTTCACTCACATTAAGGGCACCTTACATTATGGTGAATTCTCAAGGCATTACTTACCCAACAATTTCAGACATATCAATACAATACCAAAGGATTCAAATAAGACTGAGAGGACTGAAACCTGCTCAAAGAATTTAGACTTCCAGCTTGTTATACAGGTCTTAACATCAATGTATCTCCACAATTAATAATCCAAGAAAGAAAAAGAACACACAAATTGACTGAGTAAATACAGCTAATAGATGCTTCTGGATCCTTTATCCCAATTTTAGGTGAGGTCTATAATCATTCTTTCCATGTGGATGATACCTGTCCACGGGCAGAAGGTTCTAAGCCTGTTGAAGTATTGTTCCTATCACCAGGCTACTCAGTCTGGTACAAGAGCTGTTGATCATATATGGTGAATTTCACTGACAGGTAAGGTGGGCCTGTCCCTCCCCGCCACACCTCGCGTAGCCTGGCATAGCAGGAGGAAGGATCAAGACATCACTGAATGGGTGTTATAGCCGGTATTTCTTCAGCAATCCCTTTGTCTCAAAGGCTCTCCTTTCCTCCACACCTTGTCTTCCATTCACAGAAAAACTTCTTAAATTTTCCCATATTAGCATTCTCCTAGAAAGACTCTCTTGATATGCATCATCTGAACTAAGAGGTTACCATTTTTCTATAAAAAAGAAACTAAGCAGAAATCACTCTTTTCCCAGTGTGACAGTACAAGAGCAAGCGTCTGGGGCCTGGCTTGTGGCACAGTGAGTTAAGCTGCTGCTCGTGAGGGTGGCAACCCATGCGGGTGCCAGGCCAAATCCCAATCGCTCTACCTAAGACACAGCTCCCATCCCAGCTAATGCAACCAGTAACGCTCAGAAAACAGTCCCATTTCTTGGGTTCTACCACCTCTGGGAGACCTGGATGAAGCTGCTGACTGTAGATGTCAGCCTGGCCCAACCTTGGTACCATGTGATGAGTGAATTCGCAGATGGAAGATTTCTTTCTCTGTCTCATTTGCCTTGAACTTTGCTTTTCAAGTCAATCTTTTGTAAAAATTTAAGTTTCTCTCATTAGCTTTCTCTAAAGATTACAGTCCAGTACTACAAACATAGATGGTATAACAAACACTTTCTTAGCTCACCTCACCAATGTACTAAAACCTCCTTGGAACAATCTGGCTAAAATAAATTACAGCATCTTGAAGTAAGAAAAATTCCTATTTGCATCATAGATTGCAAGTATATAATCAATACTCCTTGGCTTGTACATGGGTAATATACCAAGACCTAGTATTAGAAATAATTTTATGATTTGGTACATTTTTAAGTATTACTTCATCATAAATCTTATCTTAATTTCCAGCCATTTCATGGGAAATATGATACCTTAAGATAAATATTTTACACAGCAATATTTTCAGCTTGCCTTTTTTTTTTTTAACTTTAAAAATAGCTTTCCTGGCACCAAGATTTAATCATGTGAGTGGCTATTCAGTTGAGGCTTGGCCTATCAGGCAATGCAGTCACAGTAAATGCCATCTGGGCAGGGAAATCAATAACTGCAGATTCTAGCATCAGATCTTGCATCTCACTTTCCTCTTTCATAGAAGTGAAGGTAAGGTCACTGCCCCAACCAGTGTAAAGAACAAAGTGGGAACTCACAGGAATGTCTTTTGGTGGTGTGGGTGTTCTGGGAAAGATGCCATGTGAACAGTGCTTGCCATGCAATGTCATCTCCAATTTTCAGTGCAAAATAATGAGTCGTCAATCATGTCGTTCTCAAAGATGCATAATGGGCAAGACAGCACAGGTATTTTGCCAAAGTAAGAGTGGAAACAATTTAAATGTTGGATGCTTCTGAAATAGCATCAGGCACTTCAGTTCCTGATTTCTCATTCATGAGTCCTCCCCACCCCCCCGGCTTTTAAGATTCATTTTTATTGCAAAGTCAGATATACAGAGAGAAGAGAAAGAGAGGAAGATCTTCTGTCCACTGATTCACTCCCCAAGCAGCTGCAATGACCAGAACCAAGCTGATCCAAAGCCAGGAGCCAGGAGCCAGGACCCTCCTCCAGGTCTCCCATGTAGGTGCACGGTCCCAAGGCTTCGGACTGTCCTCGACCTCTTTCCCAGGCCACAAGCAGGGAGCTGGATGGGAAGTGGGGTCGCCGGGATTAGAACAGATGCCCACATGGGATCCCAGAGTGTGAGGACTCCAGCCACTATGTACTATGCCAGAGATCCACCTTTTTTTTTTTTAACATATCCACTCTTGATACTCATTCTTGATGGAAAATTTTGTTACACAAAATTAAACAGAGGCAGCATCTGTCATATGTCACTAGATTCTATATTTTGCTACATTTTGGAAACACTTGATAATCATTAAAATGTTGTGTGTAAGTAGCACCCCCAGCTATGCTAATTAATAAGGGATTAAAGTTGTAAATTTAAGTTTAAAGCAGCCCAGGAGATTCCTATGTGTAGTCAACTTAGAGGACTGCATTCATAAACACTTGACTAATCCTTTTTCAATTTCTTTTTCAATTCCCCCTTTGATACTGAAAACGTCCATTCGTCTTAATCAAGATTTTAAGTTTGTGAATACTTGTTTAGAAATTGCAGGTTATCTGTCATATGCACATTGCTATGACATGGTAAAGCTTTAACACTTAATTATCCTTAAAAAGACAACTCATTACAGGGAAATTTATAAAACTAGAATTTCTATATTTTCAGGTTCAGAAACTTGCTCTCTGGTTTTCAGGCTCACCTAGAATCCTTTTGTGCACTGACAGCTCTCCTTGTGCAGACAGAGTCTGACACACTCCCACTGGGAACCAGCACCTGGTTCTGATCACACCACGCTGTGCTCTACAAAGCACCTACACCAACTCTGAAGTTTCACTTCCACGGGGCATCAATGCTATTGCGTTGAATTAATGCATGAAGGTTTATCTGGTGGGAAACTCATCTGTACCTCTACTGAAACTGGGCACTTCCCTTGGAATAAACTCTCTCTCTCCTGTCCTCTGGTTTCTGACTGTTTCATGCAGGCTTACGTCCCAGGGCTCAACTCAGACATACATTACATGCACAAATGAGGTGTGCTCTGATTCTGCATTTCCGAAACAGGCATGATAGCACCTGCTTCGGTCACTCACTGCACTGCTGGTGCACATACATCTTAGGGCTTTCTCACAAAGTTTACCATCTGTATCTTCTCAGAATGCTATACATCACTCCAAGTTAGGAAGCAAACTTCACTCATCTGCATGTTCCAAGAGCCCATCACTGCATTTGACACGGCAGGAGCATGGCAGGCATTAGTCTAACCAAATACTTCATGTTAAAACATGTGGGCGGAATCAGATAAGAGGGCAAATTCCAGTTCTTGTCTACTTGCTTATTTTAGCACATTTTGTGCATTTTCTAAGCCCAAATGACTTACTTGTGAAATAAGTAAAAGCTATGAGGATCATGTAAGAAGATACATGCATTTTGTTGTTCAAGCCACACATGAGTGAGGCAATTCAGTGGAATTCAGTATCAATGCCTTTTCTCTTTTCTAAAACCCTTCTCTGCATAATGGCTTATCAGTACTTTAACCAAACATTGACCCTCGTAAACATCTTCAGTGACAGTCCAACACTTTCATATTCTGTGATGTTATTAAATGATGTTGAGTCCTTTTTAATAGACTATAAATCCCAACACTTATCAAAGTGTACATAAGGCAAGAAAAAAACAAGCATGCTGCTTAGATTATGCCACTGAATCACAAAGCTGATGCAATATTGGACACATTTGTCAAGGAGCTGTTGCTTGAAGCAGGAGCAAACAACTTCATGGCACCTAGAGGCCTACATAGCTTATTCCTACTTTCTGGGTTTTTCCATTTTAATTTATAAAATCTGATACCCTATTGATAAGAAGATACTGGGCCTAGAAGGAAAAAAAGGAAACAAGATCTTCTCTCTACTTTTATGTCCCCCATATCATGTTCCTGAAATATATCATTAATAATTAGTTCAAAGTCAGTTGGTGACATCATTCATCAGTATGTTTTGATGACTGCAAAACCCCTCTAGTTGGCCACAATTTAAAGCACCCAATGCACTGGAAGAGTACGTGCTAAGTGTGGAAAACTGCACTTACGTGGCTTGCGTCTTTGCTGTAAAGCACAACACATGAAAGATTTCTGCAATAGCAACTAAATGACCAAGAAGCTAGTCAGCTCTAAATCTGATTTACATTAAATCCTCTTTCCAGTTCTCCAGAAAATAAACATACTAATTTTGTGGCTGATTATATTAAAAAGTTGCGTCATTCACTGAGGGCTGCCCGTCTTTACTCAACAAGCTTGTCATCAACATTTGGTTCCAACTCATGTCACACACTCTCTCTTAAAAGGCCTTCTTTGACAGTTTACTCACAATGGGAATGGGTAAAGCATATATCCACAACGTCATCACAACTAGTGAGAGATGGAAATTTAGATACAAACAATTAAGTACATAAGAAAAAATTAAGTATAAAAACGTTTTAATTCCTTTAAGGGATAATTGTCAAAAATTGTAATGATAGCTCATAGGTTCTGTAAGATATGAATGTGTATAATGTACAAACAGTAATATCACAAAGGATATGAAGTCAAGAAACAGAAAGATCCATACTGTTAGAGTTCTTTGATGTCTACTATTTGAAAGGCATAGTTACAGAAATAGAGAGATTATTTACTGATCCATCGATTGATTATCTATCCACTGGTTGACTGCCCAAATGGCTCCAGTTGCCAGGGCGGCCCAGGACAAAGTCAAGGGTTTCGCCCAGGTTTCTCACATGGGTGGCAAGAGAACAATTACTTGGGCCTTCCTGTGCTGCTTTTCCAGGTCATTATCAGGGAACCGGGTGGGAAGTGAGGACCCCAGGACTTGAACCAGCATACATCTGGGATGACAGTGGTTTAATACAATGGTATTGTATTTTCAGCTACACTGTAGTAAGCTAAAAGCATGTATTGTAAGGGAATGCAACAGCACAGCTGGTGAAGCCACTACCTGGATTGGATCCCATATGGGTGCTGGTTCATGTTCCAGCTGTTCTACTTTCAATCGAGCTTCCTGCTAATGGCCTGGGAAAGCACAAGAAGATTCCCTAAGCGTTTGGGTCCCTGACACCTACATGGTAAAGCAAGCTTAGTCTTCCTTTCACCTGGCCCAGCCCTGGATATTGCAGTCATTTAGGTAGTGAGCCAACAGACTGAACATTTCTGTCTCTCCCTCTCTGTTTAGCTCTTTCAAATAAGTAAACCTTTCAAAAATATATATGTAAATGTCAAAAAAGGGAGCATATTGAATCAACAGTGGAAATAAGACCAATTACAAAACATACAATACAGGGGTTAGTGCAGTGACTTAGTGGGCTGATCCTCTGCCTGCAGCAGCAGCATCCCATTTGGGCACTGGTTCTAGCCCCAGTCACTCCAGGTCCTGTTCCAGCTCTTTGCTAATGGCTTGGGAATATAGCTGACGGCATCCCAGGGCCATGGGAGCCTGGACCCATGTGGGATAACTGAAAGAAACTCCTGGCTCCTGCTTCGATCACCCTAGCTGTTACTGCTGCAATCATTTGGGGAGCAAACCAATGGACAGAAGGTCTCCATCACCATCTCTCCTTCCCTGTAATTTTGACTTTCAAGTTAAATAAATAAATCATATAAAACAAACAAGAACACTAAAATACAGACAAATCAGAACTAATAAGATGGCTAAGGTGAAGGCAAATACACACATCTATGCAAATGATCTAAAATTGTTAAAATAATGCTCTCATGTACACTATCTTATACGAAATATGACAATACTGCCTCAGAAAATTTGTCTTAAAAAGGAATACATGCATTATAAGTAGAAAGAAACCTGTATGAAACATATTATACAGACCTTTAGTGACTAAAGACAAATTAGATTTCAAAATGGGAAATGTCAGTGATTTCCATACTATCAAATCAATTAGCTCATCATGATAAAAATCAAATCTTGAACATGCTGGAAATTAAATGGATAAAATATACAGTAGCAACACTAAGCCAAAGGAAACTTGCAAACTCATAACACCCCAACTCTCCCTTCTAATAGTTAATACAAAATATCTCAAAAATCTGATCATTTTAAGGTAGAAATGCCACAAAATTTGATGAAAACTATGAATTAAACTAAAAATTGCAAAGAGAAAGAAAACTAGAAAATACACAAGTATTTGGAAACTAAACAATGATTTTAAGTAATTCTTATGAGAGGTCTTAAGAAATTTGGAATATTGTAAATTGAACACAAACATTAGATGCTAAAGCAGAGTTTGTGAAGTCCAGTTGAAGTGATCATTATGAAGTCATTCATAACATTAATTGTTTACATTGGGAAGCAGTGAAGATCCAAATGTTTTAATATATTCAAAACAAAGAAATTAAATCAATGAGATTGTAATGACTAAATCAAGACAAATTAGTAAGGTTATGATTTGATTATCCTAATTTCTGATTTCTTAACACAAAAGGATTATACAAATTTACTAGAGATCATGTAATGATACATATGTGTGTTTGTAATGCCTAGTCAGAGTACTTCCTCAATCATTTACTTAGAGTGAAAATACTGAAAATCCTTCCTTCTGGCAAGTTTAAAAAATATAAAGATTGCATGACCATCTCAAGAATGGCATTTAATAAAATGCAATCATTGGTGAAGACAAAATTCTCAGACACTGAGAACAATTGTTTCTCAACATCCTAAGTGTCATAGTTTGTGATGCATCTTATCCTAGTAACGTAAAGAGAGTCATGGATATTGGCTCCCATCATCACTATTCATTTCAGGGAAGGTTCTAGTCAGTTCATTGAGAAATGTAAAAACAACCATATTAGAAACAAAGCAATGAAACAATTAGGATTTGTAGACAACATGATTGTCTGAATAGGTCATCCCACAGAATCCGTAACAGGCAACCACAGCTACTGAATGGGGGCAATCAAAGTTCACAGGCTTCAAGACCAAAACACAAACTCAACTGTATGACTTTGTACCAGAAGCAGACAATATGAAATTAATTTTAAGATATGCCTCTTACAATATCATGAGAAATGGGGCCAGCACAGTGATGCTCACAACTCATACAGATGCTGATTTGCAGCCTGGCTGCTTCCCTTGAGATCCAGCTCTCTATCTACGGCCTGAGAATGCAGCAGAGAATGGCCCAAGTACTGGGGCCACTATATGCCTGTGCAAGACCTGGCAGAAGCTCCGGGCTCCCAGTTGTAAGTCAGCTCAGCTCTGGCTTTGGTGGCCATCTGGGGTGTAAAACAGCAGATGAATGACCTACTTTCTATCTCCTCTCCTCTCTGTAAAAATCTGATTTTAAAATAAAAACTCCCAAATAAAAAAAAACCTGGTATGAGCATTATAAACTCTGCATGAAACAGAACATGAGCAATATTTGTCAACTAAACCATGGCTGAGATAAAACCAGAAAAATCTAGGCAACACAGACAGTAGTTCTCACAAGTTACAATTCCACATGGCTGCTGTCTTCCCCAAATTAATTTTAAAATTTAACACGGTAACAATCAAATTTCTAGCAGTAGTTTCTTTAGACACTGATGAGCTAATTTAATATTTGTAAGTAATATCAAATGACCTAACTCGATCTAAAGGAAAAAAATGAGTGGACTAATATTGATGTTACTTTATTTCAAATCATTCTATTAGAGTACACACTAATCAATATCATGTGGCATTTGCATAAGGACATAGCACACTAAAATAGTCCAGAAATACCCCAACACATAAAAGGTCATTTTCATTTCAACAGAGGTCTCAAAATATTCCAATTGAAAGCAAAAAAAAAAAAAAAAAAAAAAAAAAAAAAAAACCTCAAGTGATTCTGGCATATCTGCACAAGGATATGCAAAACTAAACAAAAAAATGAACCTCAATCTTGAAAAATTAAATTTAAACAAGCCACAGAATGCAATGTTAGCCTTAAATCAGAAAACTTCTAGAATTTAAAAAAAAATTCAATCTAGCACTAAGAATTTTTAACTTCAGACACGAGGAAGAAAAATGAGCCAAGTACTAGTCTTATCTACAGTCACTAGTTTTAACTGCTCAGTAACTAGTCTTATCTACAGAGTAACTAGTTTTAACTGCACAGTTTTATTTACAGGGTTTGCCTGCACTTACATTTCACTAAGTAAAAGAAGCTACCCTTAACAAGATAGACATTGTAGGATTCATGTATGTGATATTACATGGTAGACAATCATAGGAGCTTAATTAAGATCTCCAGTTACTAAGAGCTGTAAGAGAAGTTAACAAGGTACCAGTATTGAGTTAATTGTTCAATATCTTCATTACAGTAGTGTCAAAATGAGTATACACATTTATTATGCTTATCTAACTGCATGCTTTTAAAGGGTCAATTTTACAATACATAAATGATATCTTCATAAATCTGACTTTGAAAAAGTGTATTAGACATTAAAGGCCTGTTAGGAACCTGGTCAAATATTTTTCTTCTCCTAATGCACATTAAAAGGAGATATAAATGTTCCTGTGGGAACCTATGTCAAGAGGCTCTGCATTTCAGAGCTAGCATCAAAGCCTGGGCATCTAACACTATTAATTTTCTCTGCTTCGGCTTGCAGCACCCTGGAGGGCACTAAATAAGCAGGCCTTGAGGAATGATGCTGCTTCATAGACCCTGTAGCATCAAGTTTAGAAACCACTGACTGCGAAGTGGAAAAGCGGGGATGCAGACCGCAATTTCAGCATGTCCGACGCGAGGGCCCTGAACACCGTCCCTCCCCAGCACTGTGTCCCTTAGAAACAAAGCAAAGCACACAGCTGCTGTGTGCTATTCTCATTCTTCCTGTTCTGTTCTGAAGTCTTATACTTACACTAATCCTAATTCTGCATCAGCTGCAACTGAATACTCTCTCTTCTCACAAATACCTTAGAACAGTCGTTCTCGCATCTTGAAAGAATCAATGGGTTCAATGTAGCTGTAAGTAAAATTAAATCACGGTGGAAAGTGTTTGAACTCCAAATCACATCGATGAGGGACCACGGCCCTAGCCACAGGCCAGCTAGTTTCTCATGTGGCTGCACGATTATCCCGAATGCTCAACCTGGGGACTAGGTACAGCGCTGCCTGGACATGAAAGAGCTCACAAAGCGATTTTACAGAGCTGTGATTCCAAAGGGCCCCATGGTGCAATGCCTCCGCCTTAAAGCCAATTACTGACCTCTGCCCTCCAAGGCCAAAAGAAAACCATCCAGGCTTTCACTTGGCCAAAGCTTGTTATCCTTTGGAATTAAGACTACAAAAATAATCATTTCAGATGATCCATTCACTGTGAAATAAACTGCCACATTATCAGCCAAGCATAAGTCAACTGTGAACAGTGCAGCTTATGAAATCAGATGGAGGACAGATACTACTCTGCTCCAGCTCTGCGTCAGCTCCCCCTTCCTTGCTGTGTGGAGGGTGTAAGTGTAAGCAGGGTACACGAGCATCTAGAGAACCAGGCTCATCATGGAACTACCTGAGATGGGGAGCATCCTGAAAATGAGCCAGTGTGAGGGTGAATACTAAATGCCTGTTTCTTTGATGACCCAGCAAGATCCTGCTTCATTGGGCTGGGGAGAAGTCGGCTATTTGGTCCCGGATTCCTTCATATGATTCTAATTATCATTTTGATCATGAACCTAATTCGGGTGATGCTGCTGTAATTCATTACCTTTTCTCTTCACTTCAACTTGGGGGAGAAGGACCAAATGACCAACAGTAATCAGAGGTCATGTGCAGGTTGTCACACATTCTGAAAGCCTCCCTGCATTTGGTTTTCTGGCGCACAGGACCTAACACTTCTATTGTCTTAGAACTTGTCTTAGTTCTATGAGTTAAGAGAATTAGCCTTAAACTATCACCTATGTAACTCTCCGCAGTCACTAAGCGTGATTCAATTCTCCCAATACACCCACTGTTCAAATTTAAACTTCTGATCTTTGGGGGAAAACTCATCTATGAAAATTCCCAAGCTTTTGGAGGGAAAGACCGAAGATGGCCGACCTGGGAGGACGGGCATAGAAAGGGAGGCACTGAAGGAGAGACAGGGCGCGGCTGGAGAGAGATCTGCGGACTGAGGAACCACAGGAAGGAGTGTCAGAGGCTCCCTGGACATCGAGCATCCAAGAAGAAACACATGGTTCGGAAGAAATCCAGAGAAGGAACGCAGGAAACACAAAGACCCGGTTAAAACGTGGTGAGTCATCCCGGGAAGGGGGCGCAACAGCGGGAAGCCCAGAGGACCCAGGGCAGCTGGAGACAGCAACACGGGCCCCTGGAGGCACCTAGCTTGGCGACTTTGTGGCGCTGGGACGCACAGGAACCCAGAGAGGTGGAGTGCGCCAGAGGTGAAAAAAAAAAAAAAAAGATTTTCGGGCTTTTCGCTCCCTGAGAGAACTATACTGAGACTGTCCCTGCTCAGTGCCCCCTGTCCCCCAGAATTCTCCCAGTCTGAGGCTGTGCGAGAATTGAACGTTCCAACTTGTGTGGGAGCCAGGGCGGAGAGCTCCTACAGGTTCCCCAGTGGTAAGGTGCAGGAGACTTGCGCAGCTTAACTCTCTCTACTGGACATAGTTGGGCAGACCACATAGTACAACAACTTCTGGGGTGCGCCAGCACAGCCTCTCACTGCTGAAAGCCCGTGGCCTCACAAAGGCGGGCACCAGCGGCGGGCGCCAGCAGCGAGTGCCTGCAACGGGGAGTGCTGCTTCAGTTCCTCTGAGGGATCTGCCTCGGTAAAACCCCTCAGGGCAGCAGCAACTTCTGGTGTGCGCGCCTGCAGCTTCTTACTGCTGAATGCCTGAGGCCCCACAGAGGAGGCCGCCAGCAGTGTGCGCCTGCAGCAGGGAGTGCTGCTTCGGTTCCTCTGAGGAATCCCCCTAGGAAAACTACCCCAGCACAACAACAGCAACTGGGGTGCAAGCCAGCACAGCTTCTCACTGCTGAATGCCTGTGGCCCCACAGAGGCTGACACCGGCGGCGGGCGCCAGCAGCGAGCACTTGCGGCAGGGAGTGCTGCTTCAGTTCCTCTGAGGGATCTGCCTCGGTAAAACCCCTCGGTGCAGCAACAACTTCTGGGGTGCGCCAGCACAGCTTCTCACTGCTGAATGCCTGTGGCCTCACAAAGGCGGGCACCAGCGGCGGGCGCCAGCAGCGAGCGCCTGCAACGGGGAGTGCTGCTTCAGTTCCTCTGAGGGAGCTGCCTCAGTAAAACCACTCAGTGCAACAGCAACTTCTGGTGTGCGCGCCTGCAGCTTCTCACTGCTGAATGCCTGAGGTCCCACAGAGGAGGTCGCCAGCAGTGCGCGCCTGCGGCGGGAGTGCTGCTTCGGTTCCTCTGAGGGATCCCCCTAGGAAAACTGCCCCAGCACAACAACAGCAGTCCTCTGAGGAATCCCTCTGGGCAAACCCCTCAGCACACCAGCATCTGAGTTTCACATCAGGCCAGGGTTGGGCAGCTCCACAACTGCAGGCCCTGAAACAGTGGCCCAGATACACATAGCTAGAGCTACCGACGGCCTGACACATACTCCCCCACAGGCCTGAGGGGCGCTAGGGGTCTTCCAAATCCACCCCAAAACTATAGACAAGGAGCCCTGAAGCTACAAAATACTGCTACTAAGCCCTACCCCTGAAAACGCACACAGGACGAAAGGTCTAACCAACAGACCTTACAGAAACCAAGCTGCAGAGGGTTATAGACATTCAGGGGTTGATACAGCTATCCCCCCCGCACCAAACATCTCCAATAGAACTCAAAGAAATTCTCCTTCAAAAGTAAACCTAAAGGAAGCAGCAAACTCACACCTACTCCAAACTACTGCACAAAGACCAGAAACTGTAGATAAACAAATCAGAGAATACATCCCTGAAATCAACAAGAAACAATAACGCAATGAGAAGAAACTTCAGAAAAGGCAATGATACAGACGAGAGAGCCAGTACCTCACCAAAAAAAGACCAAAAGCCAATATCTATTTCGGAGACACGAGAAGAAGACATGGAAGCTCTACCAGACAAGGAATTTAAAAAAATAATGTTAAAAGCTGTCAGAGACAATGAGAAGAACTGGGAAGACTTCAAGGAATTCAAGAACCACATAGTCACAGAAATTCAGCAAGTCAAAAACAAAATCCTTGACTTAGAGCACAAACTTGAGAGCCTAACTAACAGAATAAATACAGCAGAAGAGAGGATCTCTGAAACCGAAGACACACAAAATGAACACACCCAGCTCATTAAACAGCTAGAAACAAGCCTGAACAAAGCCAATAAGACCATTCAGGAGATGAAAGACAACCTAAGAAAATCTAATATCAGAATTATGGGACTGCCCGAAGGAGCAGAAAAAGAATCAGGAATGCAAACGGTGCTCAACGAAATTATACAGGAAAACTTCCAAAACACTTGGAACATGAACCCAGCCCAAATCCAGGATGGTCAGAGGACTCCCAGCAGATATGACCCAAAGCGATCTTCACCCAGACATATGGTGCTCAAGTTCCACTCCAACGAAGACAAAGAAAGAATCCTAAGACAAGTACGAAGCAGAGAAAAGATCACATTCCGGGGAAAACCAATCAGGATCACTGCTGACTTCTCTGAAGAGACCCTACAAGCAAGGAGAGAATGGACAAAGATCTTCCAAATCCTGAAACAGAACAACTGTCAACCAAGAGTAATGTACCCAGCAAAGATCTCATTTATATTCGAGAACGAAATCAGATACTTCCATAGCAAAGAGAAACTTGAAGAATATGCCAGCACAAAACCAACTCTTCAAAATCTCCTTAGAAATGTGCTAAACACAGAAAAAACAGGGGCAAACCACAAGCAAAGATGGCAAACAGGAAGATCTCCCCACTAAAGCCCACACAAGGAGGGGTAATTACACAGTTACCAACACCCACAAAGACACATATGTATGGCAGGGCAAAATCGCAGCATCTCAATATTGACTCTTAACACAAATGGCCTGAACTCACCAATCAAAAGGCACAGATTAACGGAATGGATCATCAAACAAGATCCAACTATCTGTTGCCTACAAGAGACACATCTAACCAGAAAAGCCTCTAAGAAATTTAAAGTGAAGGGATGGAAACAGATATTTCACGCCAATGGACGAGAAAAAAGGGCTGGGGTAGCTGTCCTAATTTCAGATGATATAGACTTCAAGCTTACACACATCAAAAAGGACAGAGAAGGACATTATATATTGGTGAAAGGATTGATCCATCAGGAAGCAATTACCATCGTGAACATATATGCACCAAATCCCAATGTGCCTAGTACGTGAAGCAATTACTTACAGACTTAAGGGGAGACATAGATATGCACACAATAGTAGTGGGTGACCTTAACACCCCACTAACAACAATAGACAGATCAACAAAACAAAAACTCAACAAAGAAACAACAGAGCTCATACAAACAATAGAACAACTGGACTTGGTTGACATTTATAGAACTTTTTATCCTAAGGCCACAGATTATACATTTTTTTCAGCAGTACACGGCACCTTCTCCAGGATCGACCACATGATAGGACACAAAGCAAATCTAAGTAACTTCAAAAAGATAGGAATCATACAATATACCCTCTCAGACCACCACGGAATGAAACTGGAAATCAGCAATTCAAAATGCCCAAGGAAATACAGAAATTCTTGGAGGTTGAACAATATGCTATTGAACGAACAATGGGTCAGAGAAGAAATTAAAGATGAGATCAAAAAATTTATGGAAACCAATGAAAACTCTGACACAACATTCCAAAACTTGTGGGACACAGCCAAAGCAGTGCTACGGGGTAAATTCATCGCAATTGGAGCTCATGTCAAGGCCCAAGAGAGACGCCAAATACAGGAACTAAACACACACCTCCAGGAATTGGAGAAGCAACAGCAGATGAGCCCCACACACAACAAGAAACAAGAAATCATCAAAACAAGGGAGGAAATCAACCATATAGAAATAAAAAAAACCATACACAAAATCAATGAATCAAAAAGCTGGTTTTTTGAAAAGATAAACAAAATAGACACCCCGTTGGCCCGACTGACAAAGAAAAAACAAGAGAAAGCAAGAATTAACAGCATCAAAGATGACAAAGGCAACATAACAACAGACATTGCAACCATTAAGAACATAATTAGAAATTACTACAAAGCACTGTACTCCAACAAATCAGATGACCATCAAGAAATGGAAAAGTTCTTAGATTTATACAACCTGCCAAAACTTAGCCCAGAGGCAACAAATGACCTGAACAAGCCCATAACTAAAGCAGAGATTGAATCAGTGATTAAAGAACTCCCAACAAAGAAAAGCCCAGGTCCAGACGGCTTCACTACAGAATTCTACAAAACATTCCGAACAGAACTAACCCCAATCCTCTACAAACTCTTCAATATAATAGAAAAGGAAGCGACCCTTCCAAACTCATTCTATGAAGCCAACATTACCTTAATCCCAAAACCAGACAGAGATCCTACAGAGAAAGAAAACTACAGACCTATCTCTCTGATGAACATTGATGCTAAGATACTCAACAAAATCCTAGCCAATAGAATTCAAAAAATCATCCGACAGATCATTCATCCGGATCAAGTAGGATTCATCCCTGGAATGCAGGGATGGTTCAACATAAGGAAATCCATAAATGTGATACACCACATCCAAAAACTGAAAAACAAGAATCACATGATAGTATCAATAGACGCTGAAAAAGCTTTTGACAAAATCCAACACCACTTCCTGCTAAAAACCCTAACCAAAGTAGGCATAGATGGAAAAATCCACAACATAATCAAAGCAATATATGAAAAACCCAACGCCAGCATCATACTGAATGGAGAAAAACTGGAACCCTTCCCACTAAGAACTGGAACAAGACAGGGATGTCCACTTTCTCCACTGCTATTCAACATAGTCCTAGAGGTACTTGCTGAGGCCATAAGACAAGAAAAAGAAATCAAAGGAATCCAAATTGGAAATGAAGAAGTCAAACTTTCACTATACGCAGATGACATGATTCTTTACATAGAAGAGCCAAGAAGCTCAACACAGAGACTCCTAGAACTTATACGAGAGTTTGGTAGTGTGGCAGGGTACAAAATTAATGAACAGAAATCAACAGCCATAGTGTATGCAAACAACCCCAAGTTGGAAAAAGATCTAAGCAGCAAAATACCATTCAAAATAACAGAGAAAAGTATGAAGTATCTGGGAATTAACCTAACCAAAAATGTAGGAGACCTATTTGAGGAAAACTACAAACCACTTAAAAAAGAAATTGAAGAAGACCTCAAAAGATGGAGTAACATCCCATGCTCCTGGATAGGTAAAATCAATATCATTAAAATGTCTATATTGCCAAAGGCGATATATACATTCAACGCAATTCCAATCAAACTGCCCAAAACATTCTTCATGGAACTGGAAACAATGATCCAAAAGTTCATCTGGAAGCACAAAAAACCACGAATAGCCAGAACCATCCTGAAGAACAGGAAGTTAGCAGGGGGAATCACAGTTCCAGACCTCTGGACATACTATAGGGCAGTGGTTATCAAAACAGCGTGGTACTGGCACAAAGATAGAGAGGAAGATCAATGGAGCAGAATAGAATCACCAGACAGTAATCCACATAGATACAGTCAATTAATCTTTGACAAAAAGACAGACAACAATCCAAGCAAATGGGAAGGTCTGTTCAATAAATGCTGTTGGGACAACTGGTTGATAGCCTGCAGAAACAAAAAGATAGACCCACATCTCTCACCATACACTAAGATCAAATCCAAATGGATAAAAGACCTAAACCTACATCCAGAAACCTTGAAACTGTTGGAAGAAAATGTTGGAAACACACTGCAACACTTAGGAGTAGGCCCTCACTTCCTAAAAAAGTCTCCAAATGCAGTAGAAATCGAGACCAAAATAAACAATTGGGACCTCATCAAACTAAGAAGCTTCTGTACAGCTAGAGAAACAATCAACAAAGTAAAAAAGCAACCCACAGAATGGGAGAAGATCTTTGCGCACGACATAGGTGACAGAGGGCTAATTTCCAGAATATACAAAGAACTACAAAACAACCAAAATGTCAAAACAAACAAGCCACTCAAGAAATGGGCACAGGAAATGGGCAGACATTTCACAAAGGAACAAACCCAAATGGCAAACAAGCATATGAAAAAATGCTCAAGCTCCCTGGCAATAAGGGAAATCCAAATGAAGACAACCTTGAGGTACCACCTAACTCCAGTAAGGATGGCACACATACGTAATACCACCAACACTTGTTGGCGAGGATGTGGGGAAAAGGGAACCCTTCTCCACTGCTGGTGGGACTGCAGATTGGTACAGCCTCTATGGGAATCAGTTTGGCGAATACTCAAACAACTGAAAATCAACATGCCATATGATCCAGCAATAGCACTCCTAGGGATATATCCAAAACATCTCCTACTCAAGAAACCAACATGCACGTCAATGTTCATAGCAGCACAATCTACAATCGCAAAAACCTGGAAGCAGCCAAAATGCCCATCAATAGAGGACTGGATAAGGAAGCTATGGTTCATCTACTCTATGGAATACTACTCAGCTATTAAAAAAAACGAAATGCAGTTCTTTGTGGACAAATGGGCCCGACTGGAATCCATCATGCTAAGAGAAATGAACCAATCCCAAAAGGTTAAATACCACATGTTTGCCTTAATCTGAGATGAAAAGATGACAACCTGATAGTACCTGTATATTGTAATATTATTGCAATCTCTAACAACCTGTATCCAATGCAATAAGATAAGGTGATATAATCTATAAACCAACAATTAATGTCAGAATACTTAAGATATACATCGAAAAACTGTAAAACCTACTATACCATCAATACGTTATGTTAATCCGTAATGGGGGGGAGTGCAGGGAAATCTTTCAGGACCATAAAAAGAGTGAGGAAAAAGTATAATATAGCCTATCATGATCAAATCTGGTAATTCATAGACAACAGACTCAAAGCAGCACTAAACAATAGTAAAACTACTATACCAATGCATGAGGGGGGAATCGGGTGCGATCCTGACAACCTCTTAACAGGAGGTCATGTGCGTGGAGCAGGGGGGCACTCCAGGGTAGAGCAGATGGCAAGGAGAAAGCCTGGATCCCAACCATGAAGACTCCCAGACCTTCACCACAAACTGTTAATACGAGCAACAAGGACTATATCCCAACTGCCAAGGAGGCCACAGGGAATTGGATGCCCTCGGAGGCCGAGTACTCTGAGGTCACCCACCCCTAACCGGAGCTCCCGCAGGGGATGGAAGAAGTCCAAACACTACCGCGCAGAAACCAACGTCATCGGAAAGACAACCAGAAGCCCTGAGCGGTCCGCAGAAACAGAAGAACAATAAACGTCCTTCTGGACCAGGGAGGAGAGCTTTCTCTGGTTCGAGCCTGGCTCCACCTCTGGACCCCCACCCTCCCTCGCAATGACCATTGGGATCGCTCTGAAAACCCCTCATAGCAAACAATCATACAAACTAAAAAAAACCTAAAATAAATAGACAAACAACAAAAAGTAGAGCTTGAAATCTGACAGGAAAGAGCTGGCATGGATTGGCTAATGCCTCGCTGGGTAGGACACAAAGATTAGTCACTCCTTACCATGGTGTTGGGGACTTTCCTGCACACCCCCCCCCCCCAAAAAAAAATGTTCTGCACCTTAACTGCTGACAAATGTCTTGTTAGAGTTACAAGCCAGTCTAGATTATCCTAAAATCTGCCAAGATCAGCAAAATTATACTTCAACACAACAAATGGCTAAATACTAAAATGAAATAGACACGAGACAGCTGAATGGTACCTTATAGCCATTTTAAGGTATATAGCAGCTGGTCCTGTGTATGAACTAAAATTGAAATGTCAATGAGATAATCATAGGTTGTGGTTAAGAACTTGCTTCTTTTTTTTTTTTTTTTTTTTTGTTTTATTTTGTTTTTTTTTAACATACTGGTTACGCAAAACCTTGTCAATTCCATAATGTTACAAATTGCTGTTAATGTTATATTGAGAGTCTTAATTGACTGGGATGATATGCTACCAGCTCTGACTTTGGACCAGAAATGGTCTCCCCAACAAACTGTTCAACCCATCTGGACAATGAGTAGCTGGACTCTATGCTGGGTATATGTTTGCAAGGAAAGAATCTTGATGGAATTTGAACTGTAATACTGCATCAAGGTGGAGGAATCCACCAGGGGGGAGGGGTGTGGGGAGGGGTGGGGGGATTCCCAGAGCATATGAAACTGTCACATAATGCATAATAATTAATAAAAAAAATTAAAAAAAAATAATAATAATAAAAAAAGAAAATTCCCAAGCTTTTCCAAGAGCAGATCTGAATGTTGTTACACTTAAACTAAATCAAAACTCCTAACAAATGCCTTTACAATCTGTCCTCTGGCCAGGCAATGTTTGTGTACTGATCCAGCCCAAGTGGCTGGCAGTGCTCTCCTTGTCCAACACTCCTCACGTCTCCATCAAAGGACAAAGTAACCTCAGCCTCTCCAGTTGCAACTGGTCAAATCTCTAATTACACCAAAATATAATTCCTAGGGATTTGATTTTTTTCTTTCAAGAAATGGTCTTTGAAAAATTAACACAAAACTGTTCTCCGTGCCCCGAGTCATTCTCTCCAACACTGTGTGTTACCTCTGAGCAGTGCTCTAACAGAAGCAGATGTCTGCTTCCCATGTGCTGGGAAGAAGGAGCTTGGACTTGAACACGAGGAGCCAACTGAGTTTAAATGCTGCCTCTCCTGCTACCTGGATGTATTATTTGGGGCAAAACACACAATGTGTCTGTGCAGGGTGTTTCATGCTTGAAGCTACTCTGTTAACCTTGCCAATCTGACCTCATCAACCTCAACCTGTGCCTTCACCATTTAAGTACCACTAACAGGTAATGATCTCATCGTGGGTTTCTAAATGGGCCAGGAACTCAGTAGGCTCTGGCCTTCTGAAACATGCTGGTGTTTCCTGGACGGCAACACTGCCACCACCTCCATGTAACTGACTTCTACTACAAAATAAGGCCCAGCAGGGATTTTTACCATGCAATGAATAGAAAAACATTTAAACAAAGACCGCACACAGGAAATTAATCTCAAAAAATGGGTAGATCTTATGGGCCAACTGAGAAAGCAAATCAGCCCAAGCAAAGAAATGATGAGAGGAGAAAAAAGAAAATTTAAGAAAAATTGAGAGAGATCCATTAGTATAGTGTGACTTAAATGATGGCTGTGTTACTATCCAGGCAGGATGAGTCATGCACAATACAGCAATTCTGCTAGCCACAGCAAAGTGACACTTTGAGGACAAGATACATTGCCAACTAGGTTCAGTCATTCAAAAGATTTCCAACACAAATGCACCCCTCTTTTTCTGCCTCTTCTCAGCTCTTCTCTGCGTTCTACAGTTCGTGGGATTCATGACCCTGAAGGTGGGCCTGCTTTGGGAGTGCAGGTTTGGTATACAGACACGTCCTACAGCTCAACCTCAGTACTATTCACTGCTGCCTCTTGGACTTCCTCAAACTTGAAATCGGATACACTACACCCTAGCCCATGCACTAGACTCCCTCCTGTAAGGAACACAGATGACATGACAGAGATGAGCTATTTATGCATGAACTCAGCAATCAAGTCTACATTGCAAAATTACCCTGAGAGCTTCATTTTTCCATCAATTAAAACATTACTACAATTATTTACTTTCAACATGCATGTTTAATTACCACTGGAATTTTCTGGAATTTGAAAGTCTTACGGATAAATTTGGCCCTGATCAAATGAAGAATCTTAATGCCAGGTTTCCACCAAGTGTTTCATGTTGTCACTATTCTGCAACTGACTTTTTAAGTTCATTTACATGTTTTACAGCCAAATATGAAGCATAGCCAACAATGGATGGCTTCCACTTTCCAAACGAACTGTTAGCCCTGCATCCTAATACACCCCAATTGTGCAAATTCACATAGTATCTTAGAGCCCTACATCAAGAATCTTTACACACACACACAGACACACAAACTCCAAAGATGGACCAGACAACGCACAAAATGGCAAGGGTGAGTTGAGTAGCTTTCCATTGCTTACAGCACCAACCTATGGAGTTTTTGGTTTCCTCTCTAGAGGAATTCAAATACCTTGTCCCTATGAAAAGAATCACCAAAACAGCTGGAGGCCCGAGATTGCTGTCAGAACCCCAGCTGAACAATTAAATACTCATGAGATCGTGTTTCAAAGGCTTGTGACGGTATTTGAATTTTCATTCTCATGACTGTTCCCAGGCTGCATCTTTCATCTAATACTTTGTACATTTCAGAGTCTGAAACAGCCAAAAGCCACAGTGAAAAAGAGCACCAAATCATGACAATTTTCCAATTTGTAGATATCACCCGTTACAAATCTACATGGCCCATCATTTCACAAATTTCATAAGAAACTCCTTTCCTGCAAAGTTAGTTACTACTCTCAAAATAGTCCTGCAGCACTTAAGACTTGATCCTAAAGAAAACTAGGAAACAAATAGGATTTTCAGAAAAATTTTCAGCAGCTAACTCCTTTAATGTTGTATTTTTTTTACAAGCAACATGTGGTCATTATACATAAACTAATGAAAAAACTCACCTACCAGTCAAAAATAACTGTTGTTGACACTTTGTTATGTAGATAACTGTTACTGTAACATATCTATAATAAATCTGTACTATAAATTGGATCATATAGTATACATCATTTTTAATCTGCTATATTTACTAAACATATCATGCACAGTTTCCTCTGTTAGCAAATATAAATCTGAAACAGGTGAGGGTCTTCTTAGAACTGGCAAGGGTGAATATTATGCATTGGAATTGATGTGTCAATTCCTTATCTTTGGACATTTCAATCACTTCCAAGGTTTCCTGCTCTATACCAGGGAAACTGGTGAATATTACTACACAGCTACCATTACATTCACTGACTGGACTGAAGCATACCTGATCAACAATATTTCATCTAGCTAAATATCACTTCAATCAACGCAGACATTGGGGGACACATAAGGCAAGTCTTTTCTTAAAGAAAATGTTCAGTGGGCATGAAAAATCTTCACTCCTTTGCTCAGAAGCACACAATTTTTTTTCAAAACACAAAGAACCAGTTTTCTATGTATAAAAAAATCAATACAAGGAAAAGCAGAGGTGTCACAAGAAGTGACTGAAGACAAAGGCATTTTGCCTGAGAGTTAAGAAAACATGCATGACTATTAATTAAAACATGCTAGAGATCACTGGTTACTTTTCCTGTGTCAGATGGGATTCTGCATGGTTTATACTGGCCAAACAACTTTCCCCCATGAAATAACCATTATCAGATGACAGCCTTCATGAGGAAAGTGGATGGCCACCTTCGTTTTCAGTAAAACATACATACATTTGGTAAATAATTTACAAGGGGATATGTATCCAATTTAAATATACTGTTTACAAACAGTGCTATGATTTACATGCATTTATTAATGTATTAAAACTGAACATTATTATTTTAGCAGGACTCCATTTCCTTTTAACACTTGGATGAAATTAGGTATAACTGTATTGCAGTTCATGTGTTGGAAATAAACACTGCACATCTTACACATGAACACAACACCAATCGAGGTAGTGCCAATTAATTTAATTTGAATATTTTTCTCTTCACAGCAATGACACATTGTTTATAGAAATATTGTATGCTATCCAAATAAAGTGGCATGCAAAGTCAGCTATATGTGGTGATTACATTTACGATTATTTTAGTTGGATAAAAGTTCGCATTTTATAAAAACACTGCCAAAGTTTAAAATACATACTTATGAATGTATGACGCAGAACTAAATGAAGAAGCTGGCACAATAGCAAGCAAAACAAAAAGACTGGACAGAAGTATGTCATAGGTTTAATGACAATTGTCAAATTCAACACAGAATAAAAGTCGTTTACTGCTTAAGAGTAAAAACAGATGGTGCTACAAAACAAAGGAAAGGAATTTGATATGATTTCCTATTTGTCTTCTTTTTTTTTTACATTTCCTCCCAACAATAAAAGAATTAAATGACTAACTGTATGCAGATTTAAATATCTAAGTTCTATAAGAGAATTTTTTCAAAGGCATTATGACTACAAAGGACATTTCATAAAAGCAAAGATCTTCAAATAGATTATCCAACTGTAACATACAAGATTTTTGACCTAAAATTTTGAAAAACTTTAGCTTAGGTGAATCATGCAAAACTCTAAGACACATGGATTGATTAATGTCTTAAGTACTTTTCTTTCCATTAGTGTACAATTTCAAAAAATTGCAAACAATTCTGAATTCTCAGCCTAAAAACCTGAACCGGTGATAGATAATTGAGTCATTTACATCTGCCAAAGACAACCCATAGCTAAATGTGAAAAGTTTATTTCTATCATGACAGATGGTGTTCTAGCTACATTAGTTCAAAATCTGTATTTATTATAATTTTACAAGAGACTGATGTTTTCTGTTCTGCTTTGCTCAAATATGAATATTGAACATATTAGTGTTCCATTTTCTAAAGGAGACCATACAAAAACGTCTGGATTCACAGAAGACATCCATGAGTATGTGTAGATGCCTTTAAGATTTCCCAGTGCATACTAACATAAAGGCAATTTTTAGTTCTGAATGAGGCTTATGAAGATTTCATTGTTTTACTGAAACAAATGTTCACCTACTATTCAATAAAGGTACAAAATAACCGCAATGTTATTTTGTTTTCTCATCAATATCACAATCTACATGAATCAATGACATTTGAAGTTCCAAGAAAAGACTTTATTTACCGCCTAGCTAGACAACTACTTAAATTTTTGGTAAAAAAATTTTTTGCAAATAATGTTTTATACATTTTTGCAACATAAGCCAACATGCAATTTTTACAGTAATTGAAGCTATGTAAATTAGCTACCAAAATTGCAAGAAAAAAATTTGTATCTGCTTTCTTAACATTGATACACTTTTAATTTATGAAGTAATTTGTTGAATTAGTTAGCCCAAATTAGCCTTTGCATGGAAATAACGAGTTCAGCTAAACATGCCTCCAGTGAGCTATAACATACACAACAAAATAAGGCTTATCCATAAGAAAGAATACAACCTGTCACTGTGTCTCGGCCAGTGCTAAGGCTAACAGCTCGCAAACTATGCCTTCCTGTGTGCAACACAAGATTCACCACTCAGGTGATCTCTGTGCATCGCTTCCTGTCCTGCCTGCGAGAAAAGGGACTTCCTTGCCATCTTTGCAGCAGAATGCTTCTTATTCTATACACTTTCTTGCTGCAGTCTACCTTGTTGAACTGATTTAGTCTCAAGTTTTTCTCTCCCCCCCCCCCCCACCCACGGGTGCATGTAGCCAGGCCTCGTGGCTGACTTGGGACAGGGGCGTTCACAGCGGGCCTTTAGGATCCCCAGCTTGGCGGCTTTTCTAACTAGCACAGGTACACACAGTCGAGCACACTGGCTCCCTGGAGGAGGGGATGCTAAGCAGGCTTCCAGGACTGCTCCATCATAGTTTTTTTTTCTTTTCTTTCTTTTTTTTTTTTTTTTGGTGGTTGTTTGGCCCACATGGGTGCATGTAGCCAGGTAGCGTGGCTCCTCCCAGAAGGGCCTGGGTGGCCCTGGGCATCAAAGATGCTGGGCAAAGTCCCTCAGCCTGCCCAGCGATGCACCCTCATGGTTTGAGGGGTCTTTATTTACAGGGGATGATGGGATCACACAGGTGGCAGTGAGTGATGATCTGTGGGTTTATGCCCAGGTTAGGAATTATAGCTAAGGGTCCTCCATAGGTCCCACATGGATACAGGGGCCCAAGGTCCTGATCCATCATCTACTGCTTTTCCAAGCCACAAGCAGGAAGCTGGATTGAAAGTGGAGAAACTGGGACACAAACAGGTACCCAAATAGGATGGTGACACTGCAGGCTAAGGATTAGCTTGCTATACCACACCAACCCCAGAACATTCACATATATTCAGTATCAGCTTCACTAACCACCTCTTTCTCCCCTGTTCTTCAGCATCATCCAGAGAATTAAAAGTATACTTTTAAATTCAGACACTGAAAATCAACCAAATTTCTGTAGCCAAGAAAGAATGAATGATTCTGTGCCTTTTTACCAAAAGCAAAATAGTTCATTTCAGTTCATTGCTATCAATAATATGAAAAGAAAAGCCGCAAACTGGGGAAAAAACTATCTACAAAAGACACATCTGATCCAGTCAAGTATTCTCATCCAAAATGTACAAAGAGGTCTTGAAACTCCACAATCTGAAAACAAGCCAATTAAAAGTAAGCCAGAGAAGTTAGCAGATGCCTTATTTAACATGATATGCCATTGAAAAGCATGTAAATAACTGTCTCCATTTTCTGTCATCAAGATATGCAAAATAAATCAACTACGAAATATCACGATGTACCTACCTGAAGGCTCACAGTTCACACACGGATGAAGCCAAACCCATTGAAGGCACACAACAGGAAGGATTTTGTTCAGGGCTTGTGAGAATGCAGACGGCTTAGCCCCTCCAGAAGGCAGCACTCAGACGTTTACCATATGGTCCAGGAGAAACATTGCTTTCTCTTTACCTCACAGAGTTGAAAACTGACCTACCCACTAAAACCTCCCCTCCGTGGTTTACAACAGATTTAATCGTAATTGATAAAATGTGGAAGCAAAAGAGATGTTTTGCAGCAGGTGAATTAACTGCTGCTGACTCAGATAATACATTATTAATCATCGCTAGCAAGAAATGAGCTGTAAGTCATGAAAAGACTCACAGGAAACTTACTAAATGCTCACTTAAATACTATCAGGTAGATGAAGTCAACCTGCTCAGACTGAATGCTAACTATTACATTCTGATAAAAGCAGAACTACGGAGGCAATTAGAAACAAACTAGAATTGTTGCTTGGCAGGAGCTGTACAGGAAGCAAGGCTGAGTATGGTACAGCACAATCTACTTTAGGAAAGTGACTTTCTCTGGCTCACACTAATGGATACACGTCACTATGTATCTACCCCAGTCTGCAGGGGTCTCCAACCCAAGAGTAAACTAACCTAGTGTGCACTCCAACAGATAACAATGTGTCTATGTACTTTCATCAACTGTAATAACTTGCAATGAGGGAGAAATTATAAGTATGTAAAAGCATATATGTGTTGGGGCGTGGGGATACACTACCCATCGTTCTGCCTTCTGCTCCATTCATGTCCGAATCTCAACCTGTTCTTTTCAGGTTTTTTGAGTTGTTTTTGAATCAAGATATTCCCTCTGTCTTAAGGCTTTCATTTTCTTCTAATTTGCCTCTGGACTTGCCAGGTGAACTAGCATACCTTGGAAGTTGTAAAATATTCTATCTAAGTCTGATTGTAAGCCCTTCGTGGAAATGACTAAAGTTAAGTAATTTATACTTTCCTAATGTTACCTCCTTGCAATAAGCAGTGCCTTCAAATTAAGTGAATCATAAGAAGTTGAAATGCATACAACATGCTTGCACAAGTGATCATTCACAGACAATCCTTAGCATCATCACTACCACTAGCATCGGAAAGACTATAAATAATACATTTTTCTATTCTTGGAGCTAGTGTTGTAGGTTCAACAATTTAAGCACCAGCTGGGATGCCCATATACCACATCTGAGTGCCAGCCTGAGTCTTAGTTACCCTGCTTTAGACCCAGCTTCCTGCTAACACACCCAGGAAGACAACAGATGATCCAAGTACTTTTGTTTCTGCCACACACTTGAGACTGAAATGGACTTCCTGACTCCCAGCTTCAGCCTGGCAAGCCCTGGTTGTTGTCGATGTTTGGAAAGGAAACAAATGGACTTATTTTCCCTCTCCTCGCCTCAACAAATAGAATGCATTTTTTGTAATAAATTTTATTTCTCCGCACGTTGCCATAAAGAATAAGGCAGAGTTCGAAATACCTGAAACTCCTCAACTTTGATAGAATCAGATCTGGATTCTGATGTTTATCATCTTTTTCTTGGGTCTTTGCAACTGCAACACAAGTAGTTACAAGCTGCTGAGACAAGACTGTGATTATTTTAGGAGTGTTTTTGTAGCACTGTAAGACATACAGAAGTTTTTCTCAAAGTTTCCTTGTTTTGTTGTTTCAAAATGATTAATTTCATGCATTCTGCCTGCATGTCTTGGTGTCAAAAGATAATTTTGCATTATATTGAATTAAAAGTTTGTCTGTGGCCTTTTTTCTCTATGTATTACTTGGCTTTTTGCATCAACAAGGTGTGATGAGGTTTAATTACTTTCATGAATATCAACTTTAAAGTATTATTTCACAAAAGTTCCAGTGGCAAAATCTGTTAGAATGAATAAAAAAGGCTTCATGAGCCATAATACACGGTGCAAAGAAATAAAATGCTATTATTTACTAGAAAAACATGAACCTTTCATGGCAGAGAAAATTGATTATCATTCCTGATTTGTTTGTCCCCCATCCCACTCTCTCTGGAGTCATCATTCCACTTCTGTTTAAGTCTCCAACTTCTTTCCCAGTCACAATGCTGCATTTACTTTCTTAGAGAATGCATTATGGTGGCCTAAGATGTCATAAAATGAAGCTCCTGGAATATATGATTTTTCATATAATGAAAAACATACGCAAAATGTGAAATACAGGAAAAGCAGGTTCCTCTGCTTAATTTGGGTGCAGTTGTTTCAGGAGATTGGGGAAGAAGCCAGGTGGGGAGGAAACTGAACAATTTTTTCATGACTTCAAATAGTGGTTTTCTTCCTTTCTCAGCAATTCATATGTTTATTATCAAAATAATTAAAGGGAGAAAATATATCTTGTTGCACTCAGGGGTGTGTGTATGTGTGTGTATATATATATATACATATATGCACATACATATGTTACAGAAGAGAAAAATGCTCAGTAACAACTTTTGAACAAATACTGAGGAACTGAGAAATTTGGTCTTTGGAATGACACAGATATTAAATTTATCTCAAATATTTATCTGTTTGTGGCTTCAGACAACCTACTCAACTGAATCAGGATTTCTCTTAAAATTCCATAGAATTTTAGCAACCTAGTATAAAACCTGCTTAGTAGTAGATATTAAGTCCCTATTTCATCATTATTGTAACTTAGTAATAAATGATAGTAGCCATTCAGATGTTGTTTATCTTTAGTGCTGCTACTATTCTTTTATCATTATCGTGTCTTCCTCTTACAGTACAAAAGCAGAGTCAATTCTGTCCCAGCCACTAATATTCTTCCCAAGAGGATATTTACACTCTAGATTTTTAACTTTCCAGACTTTTTCAATCTTTGATAGTCTCAGTAAAGATGTGAAGATGTGTTAAACTACCATTTACTTGTGATGGTTTTAAAGAGGTTGCATTTAACAGCCAGTGTGGTGACTAAATAAAGTGGAATTTTTGTACTAGTGATGTCTTCAAAAAAATCAAAGGCAAACACCTTCTGGACCATGCCCAATGTCTGGCTCTATAATCTCACTGAAATCTCACTTTCCCTAAACCTTAAGAATAATTACATTTCAAACATGACAGAACTGATATTTAATGAAGGGAAATAACTTCTTTGATAGTCTTTCTAACTCCTGCAGCATTTTTGATATGACTTCCCAACGTACTGTGTGCCACATAAAGATACACATGCGCAACAAACTAGGACTGAGGGCAGGAAAAGGGAATGCGTCACAAGTAGCCGCCACCAGAAGCCACTGCTTTACTGAAAATCAGAGCATCGTTTATATGACATAGTATACATCAAAGAAACAAGCAATTTCTTAGCAACTTTCCTTTATGTAACCTCATGAAACAATCACACTCAAGGTGCTTCAATGAAACTTATGCCCCAAGTTTTAATTTTGTTGTCCTGGAACAAAGAAAATAGTTTGCCCCCAACCTATTGATTGGTGAATCAAAGGCTGGCTTCTATTTAGAATATTACACACCCACTACGGTGCTGCTCTAGAAAAAATACTACCATGTGTGAGTAATATTGATTTAAACAAATATACATTAATAGTCACTCATTTTTAAATTTTTCCACTAAATTCCTTTTCAGATTTGAAGTTCCAATATGATCCTAATAGGAACAGAAATATCACTAACTTGTAATTAGATCATACCTCTTTGCCACAACAGCCATCAAGTGTCCAGAAACATTGATAATGTCACAGAATATCAACAGATTAATGTGATTAAGATTATATGTTCATGCCGTTCTAAATGTGTGTCTTCTGAACTTTCTATTTCACTACGAAAATGGAGTTGAGGATTAATATACCAGCATATCTAAATCCCAATTCATTACAACACCTTATGACCTTAAAATGTGTGGCAGCACTTTCCTTCTAAAGGCAAAGCATGCATGCTTGGATAAAAATAGAAACTTAAGTGTTTTATGGAACACACCCCTCTTCCATTCATTACCATCTTCCCGACAGGTCAAGTAGCCTCAGGCACAAATAATTCATTTTAGGTCACCCAGCTAGTAATTCCCAGTTCCTATTTTCTGTTAGAAAGAATCATTACACATTGCAGAACACGTAAAATACTGCATGCCAACATTTGCAATCTGACAAAGTTACAAACCAACCTTTTCATTAGTGCTGTTCAATTTAATGACAGCCACACTTGTCCTCTCGCATCCAGGATTACCTGATGCAGTTCCTACGTTTTTCTCAACTTTCATCCCTTTATCACAGCTTATTACAGAAGAGAGAAAAGAGCAAACATAAGTTAAGCCATTCTATTGTTGGTCCTTCAAGCAAAATACATATCCATGCCCCCTGGAGAATTATCTAGACTCCAAATGTCAGTAGTTCTTTCTCTCTTGCATTCTATTCTACTGTATTTACCATTTCCTACTGTTCTTGGACATTCTTTATTATAGGACTTCCATCTTTTTACATACTCAGAAGAAAAGTTGCCAGAAGCACACAGACTACTACTGCAAAACTTGAGTATATGTATTTCTTTCCAAACTGGTAGGTAAACATGTATATTTTTATTTTTTATTTCTTTTTTTTAAAGATTTATTTATTTTATTACAGCCAGATATACACAGAGGAGGAGAGACAGAGAGGAAGATCTTCCGTCCGATGATTCACTCCCCAAGTGAGCCGCAACGGGCCGATGCGCGCTGATCCGAAGCCGGGAACCTGGAACATCTTCTGGGTCTCCCACGCAGATGCAGGGTCCCAATGCATTGGGCCGTCCTCAACTGCTTTCCCAGGCCACAAGCAAGGAGCTGGATGGGAAGTGGAGCTGCCGGGATCAGAACCGGCGCCCATATGGGATCCCGGGGCTTTCAAGGCGAGGACTTTAGCTGCTAGACCACGCCGTCGGGCCCAACATGTATATTTAAAGCTACTTTGCATCATACAAAGCAGCATCATTAGCAGTTTGTCAGTGTTAGCACTATAGTCTGCAACATTAATTTTAATAGCTAAAATTATTTTACTACATGGCTCTATTGTCATCTAACAAATGACACTGATAAAAAAAAAAAAAAAACAGAAAAGCCCTCAAAAAATACAATGTATTATTGTGCTGCTTTCTGTCCCTTGCAAAGTGTGGAAGTGCTCATTTCCAAGCAGTCCATCAAACAGTGGAATTTTCTGTCAATTCACTAGTTAAAACTTACACCTCCTGAAGTCATTTTATAAGGAAGATTCTCCACTGCAGAAACTAAAAAATCTGACAGGCAAAGGAAAATCATTAAACAGAAACCTAACTTTATACAAAGGCAAAACAATCTCAAAAAAAAAAAAAAAAAAAGCCCAGTTGTTTACTCAACAATAGGAGCCTCTGAAATCATTCTAGTGGGGTGACGCCCACGGGGATGCAGAACAGAGGCAGATCAGACCAAGCCTCTGCCTGTGCCACTGGCATCCCATAGAGGCCCTGGCTCCTGTCCCAGCTGCCCCACTTCCCGTCCAGCTCCCTGCTAACAGCCTGTGAGCACAGCCCAGTGCACTGGGCCCCGTACCCACATGAGAGAACCAGAAGCAGCCCCTGGTTCTCAGCTTCAGCCCACCTCAGCTAGTGGTCATTGTGGTCATTTGGAGGAGTCTATCGGCAGATGGGCCATCTCTTTCTCTGTCCCCCTCAAGGAACTCTTTCAGATAAAATAAATACTTTTTTTAAAAAGCACATGGCAAACATTTGGTGTCTGTGTACTGGTTTTGTAACGCTTTCTTGCTTTAGGATTATGAGAGAAAAAAGTGACTATTGTACTACAGTAATTCCTAAAGTTCAACTTTTAATTTTTTCAAGATCTATAGGGGAGTTTTAAAAAATTATCTATGCATAAAGTATTTTCATTGTTTGCTGCTTTTAATTCATGTTTTTTAAAGGCAGTGAGAGAGATTTCCATCCCCTGGTTCACCCTCCAAATGCCTGCGATAGACAGGGCTGGGCCAGGCCAAAGTTCTCACTTCAACTCAACCTGGGTCTCCTGTGGAAGTGACAGAACTCAAGTGTGGGAGCCACCATTTGCGACCTGATACGGAATGCGGATATCCCAAGCTATGTTTTAACCCCTGTGGCTTAAATCCTGTTATTGCCCATTTTATTAGTTTGTGAAAAGTAGAAATAATTCCATCATACTATGAGGCATTAGGTACATAGATGGCTAGACCCCACTCTTGTTGGAATGATCAAGAGCTTCCTCCAGGAACCTGACGGGGGGGGGGGGAGGGGCAGTGAGGAAGCACTTGAAAGGTACCCAGGACACAGCTAGGAGCTCACACCCAACTAGGAATAACCTCTGTTCCCCAAAGTTACAAGGAACAAGCTCCCAACTCATAGGTCAAGGGGATCATTTTTGGAGTGTGCAAATATTAAAGCTAGACTAACAGAATCATGTTCTAATGGTTACAGCTAACAAAACATAAAGCAGTATCCCCCTCGGAGCATCATCATTACCAGTAATGGTATCCCAGAATAAAGTTCAGCAATATTTTCAGAAGTAGATTCCTCAAAAGGTAAAGTTCACAAGTCTTGGCCTCGTCTCCAATGATAAGCCATGGGGAATGAAACCAATAATGAGGCAAGTAATCAATCACTTTAAAGTTACCCAGAAATAACACAGATAAAATCGGCGGACAGAGACATAATAGCTGTTATTATAACTCCACTCCTTATGTTCGGGGAGCCTGAGAAAAGATGGCCTATCTTTCCTAAAATAAAGACTTGGGAGATAAAAAACAGAAAGAACCAAACTTAATTCCTGTAGTTAAAAATGAAAATGTCCTGAGATGAAAAAATTATTAGATCAAGCATTACAGCAAATACTAAACCAAATGAGCTACAAAACCAAACTGAACTACAAAGCAGAAAAGCAAAAAAGTCTTGGAAAGAATGAATACTCAGAGACCTCTAAGTAATCAAAATATGTCTTAATTTAAGAACTCTCTAGCAGGAGGGGATCAAAATATTTCTCAAGAAATAATGGCCAGATTGCTCCAGATGAGAAAAGCTGATGACACAAATGGAAGAACCTCAACAACTACAAAGTACCATACAAGTGACTCAACTGAGGAAAGAACACACCATAAAGCCATCAACACAAACCAGGAACA
Organism: Ochotona princeps; assembly: GCF_030435755.1. Classification (NCBI taxonomy): domain Eukaryota; kingdom Metazoa; phylum Chordata; class Mammalia; order Lagomorpha; family Ochotonidae; genus Ochotona; species Ochotona princeps. The sequence goes on from NC_080851.1 coordinate 5,963,148, forward strand.
GGACAGTTTGAAAAGGAGTCAGAAAGAAAGTCAAAGAACAAAGGTGAAAAAATTCAGGCTTGAGAAGGGATAACTCTAGAATCAGCAAAACCACTTTAAACAAAGCCAAGAACACCTTGCACACACAAAAAAACTGAAAGAATTCATCACCAGCAAATCTACATCACTAAAACCCCAAGAATTGAGTCAAAATTCCAAGCAGGAAAAAACAGTGGCATTTTTTAAAGTGTCAATCACTACAAATAAGTGGAAAATGGCAATTACAGTGCACATCTAATTAAATATCTTATCTATAGTTACCAGTAACAATGTTTACTTACATCGATACTACATAATGATAAAAGCATCAATTCACCAAGGGGACTAAACCATCCCTAACATTCATGCAGTTAGAGCTTCATAGTACGAGAAGTATTCAGCTCAGATACTGACAAAACATCAGGCATGGGCAGCCTTGTAACCCATCTTTCTAAGTAACACCACTGAAATACTCCACATAACAGGAAGTAGCATTTTCCTAGTGTAACAAAGACAAAAATACATCAAGAATCATTTTGAAAAGTCTTAGTAAATGCAACAGGACACTGTGGGAGTGGGGTGCTAAAGCCGCTGCTGGGACTGGGAGGGGCCGTTGCAAGATGGCGGCTGACCCAGAGCCAGGAGGCGGAGCTGGTCTCGCCAGCAGGCAAACAGGATAGGCTAGTTCCCCCCCCACCGCGGTGATTACTGGCCTATCACGTGGCACCAAGTGGACCCACGGGGAGAAGTGATTGGTGGAGAACTATATAAAAGCAGCAGGTAAAAGCTAGTGGGAGGACAGATGGACAAAGATGGACAGAGGACTGATGGAACAGACGACGACAGGACAAATCAAGACTGAGGGGCAACGCGGAGACAGACTGGAGGGCGACGAGGAGAAAGACTGGGGAATAAAGCAGAGAGTAAGGGAAGAAATGTGGGAAGAAGGGTGGCGGAAAACGGGAGGAAGGGTGGCAGAAGAAGTGGGTGGGAAAGCTTAGACCAAGGGGTACAGGCACAGTGGAGAGGTTTTAAATGCAGCCGCTTTTGGCAGTCAGAGGTCCGGTTGCCAGCTTTTCCTGGACCCCCAAGAGTTTGCCTCGTTGTTTTGGTGTAGCCGCTGCTAGGTGGCAGCGACAGGATATAACATGTAATGTTCTGAAACAGAAATTTTTAAGTTAGTAATGGAAAGTACTCTCAGAAATCTGCAAATTCTGGGGTTTGGAATAGAGTATGGACAATTTATAATTCACTGGTCCAGTAGGAAATCAAAAGGGATATGAGAAAGCCTTTTGAGCTGAATAAAAATGAAAATTGATCTAGAATGTTGTGTGTTGCTAAAGAGAATTGCAACAAAAAAAAAAACCTTAATGGCCTAAGACACTGAGAAAATCAAGCAAATAAAGCCAAAGTATGAAGAACACAAAACCAGGATCAGAATGGCAATGGACAGCAGACCAGAGAAACTAACTAAGTCAAAGGGTTGTTCCTTGGGAACAGTATCACAAACATCTCCCGGGCTACTTAGACAAAGTAACAAGGTGAGAAAGCAGAGCCCTGGCATCACTGAGTATTTACAAGGTAATCAGTTTGTATCAATAAATTGAAGAACTTTGTGGAAATAGTCCAGTTCCTTGGATGACACAAATATCCCAAGTATGCTCAAAAATAGGTAACCTTAGGGCCCAGCATGATAGCTTAGTGGCTAAAGCTCTCACCTTGCCAGGATCCCTCAGGGCACCGGTTCATATCCCACCTGTACCACTTCCCTTCCAGCTCCCTGCTTGTGGCCTGGGAAGGCAGTGAAGGAGAGCCCAAAGCGTTGGGACCCTACACTTGCGTGAGACCTGGAAGAAGCTCCTGGTCCCTTTCTTCAGATTGGCTCAGCTCTGCCCATTGCAGCCACTTGGGACCAATAGATGGAAGATATTCCTCTTTGTTTCTCCTTCTCTTTGTAAATCTGACTTTCCAATAAAAGTAAATAAATCTTAAAAAAAAAATAGGTAAGTTTAAAAACTTGTATCAGTTAAAGTTCAGATTTGTAGTTCAGTTTTTTAAACAAGATCTGAAATGTTTCAATGATAAAGCCTCATCTAAAAAATTATGGAAAGATAGTATCAATCCTAAGACAAAATTCAAGAAAAAAGGAAAGTTTTCAAACTCATTTTGTGATCCAGGAATTCTCATTTCAAAACACAAGCTCATGCCAATGCCCTTCATGATCCTTGGGACAACGTCTTAACAGAAAGCCAGTATTATTGGGGCTGATGCTGGGGCCCAGGAGACACACACACCCCTTGCAGCACCAGCTTCTCACATGGGGGTGCCGTTTCCAACTCTGGCCACTTCATTGGATTCAGTTCCCTGTGGATGCACGGGGGAGGCAAAAAAAGGTGTTCCCAGTACTTGGACCCCTGGACCACTAAGACCCAGACACAAGACCCGGATAGAGTTCTGGATCTCTGGCTTCAGCCTTTCACAAGAAAATTATTAACTAGGCAATGAACTCACATAAATAAAGGGTCTTGACGGGTTAAGTGTATCTTATACTCACGTTCTAACTCCTTTCCGATTTGCATTTCAGGAAGTGTAATTCTAACTTTCATTCCATAATTTCTAGCACTAAAGGGGACTTTTTGCCTCTGCTAAGGATTTTAGTTTTTGTGTATCAGTCTCAGTCTTGGCTACTCAAATATGTTGATATAGATGCTGATACACCATACATCTTTAAACTAAAAACAAAAAAACTACAAGGCAAATTAAACAAAGGAAAACAATGGTGAGCTAAATATATGTAACATTATATATTTAAATATTTAACTTCAACTAGATATAAGTTAAAATGCTGCTGAAACATTTAGGCCCTGCAATACATACAGATGGTTGCTCTGCAGGAGTAAAACCTGAAATAAACAGAACAAAGTAGCTAAAATAAACAAAATGACCAATTTAAGACTGAGAAAGCTGGCTGCTGTGAGGGTACAATTGTATTTCTTTCCAGAGAACCTCACGCTTTGAATTAATGGGAACATTTGTATATCATTTTTTAACTTAATCTCCATTTTATGTTTAGCATATTAAAACAGAAGTAACCAAAAAAACTGGCTCCATTTTTCCCAATATAAATCCCAGGTCAAATTTTTTTAGGACACAGGTCAGTTTACAGATTGAAGTCTATATCTGAACAGTCAACATTTCAAATGGGTTAAGTAAGACTTCACAATGTCACAGATGTTTTATGAATAATATATTTAGAATGACACAACACACTACAATAATTCTATTTTTATTACCTAGAAAGGCTGCTACAGAAATAATTTTTTAGCCTAATAGAATCAATTGCCATCCTAACCAATGGGTTGTAACAAATATTTTGAACTCTAACTATTTACAAATCTACTGGTTGAAAATTGGAATAAACTGTTGTGTCTTTCTTAAAAAGCAATGTCAGATACACTTTCTGGCGTCTAAGTTAATGATCATGGCATATTCTAAGATTACTAAGAAGCAGAAATACTGTTTTAGATATTGATTTAAATAAGTGCCCATGAGTTGCAACTGGGGACCCAAGAATTCCATCATCACCTGAGAAAACGGCGGCTAGGCCTTTGCATTTCTGACATATTCCTGCCCTTAATACCATGAAGAATCAACTAAAGTATCCAATGCATTGGGAAGAAAACATACTTCCTATTCAAGGAGGAAAACAACATATTCGTTTATTTCACCTGCATTCTTAAAGTGCTAGTAAATACAGCATCCCAGTAACATTCTGAAAAACGCTGAGGTTGGAAAGGCGTCAAGCAGAGCAGCGCAGGCATGCAGGCCGGAAGGAGCATCTAGGGACCCTGCTTGAAGGAGTCAGACTGCCAGCTAACCCCTGGGGGAGTCCTAGACTCAGAGATGGGCGGGTCACCCCAGGGTTGGATCTAGCTTTTTTCAAATTCTATCTGGCAGTGGTACCCTACACAGAAATATCCCACAATCGAGCATTTAAGTCCAACTGCAGGGGGTTCCCTGTCATGTAAATATACCGAATTGCAGATAGAGGAGAACATTTAGTAATCTACAATGCCCACCAGTAAGGTAGGAAGGACTTAGAAGCAATTGCTGCTTAGTTCCCTTGAAGACAAGACATACTGCACATCTTAGACATTCATAATGTGATGGAGCATGTACTGTGTAAGCCAAACAAGACAGGAGAAACATGCTTAGAAAGCTCAGACATCTGCAGACTCATCTGCACTTCATCTTTTATTCTTTACTTCATTATTTCTGTGAAAACCTGACCTGAATATATGCTCTGATGCAACTAGCATCTCAAAGTGTTTTTGTACTTTTAGCACTTCAGAGACTGATAAATAACTGGACACTAAAATAAAATCATTCAAAAAAAATCTTTCCCATTTGTGCGAACATCATAATTCTCACTGCTAAATGTGTGGGCCAAACTATCTCTAAATATTAGAAATAGAAATTAGCCTACATGAAAGATGCATAACAGCATGAACAAGTAGGGAAACTGAACAGGCTGAACACACATAATCCAGGGAAATGAGAAAAAACGTCTACCATTGTTAGTCTCAAAGAAATAAGGTAATTAAAGCCATGACAGTATAGTGAACTCAAAATTATGACTGAAAGGGTTGGTGCAAAGGCTTAAGTCCTCATCTTGCATGTGCTGGGATCTCATATGCATGTCTCATATCTCATGTCCCAGCTGAACTTACTTTTATGAAATTGAGTCATTACTAGCTGCTCCATATTCTCTGGGTTTTTGTTATCTTTTAATATGTACATATTAAATATATAAGAAAGGCAGTGAGGAAAGGAAATGGGAGAGGATGGAAGGGATGGGGAGATCTTCCATGTCAGTGCTACAGGCGGCAGCTTTACGCACTCTGCCACAGCACCAGTCCCTGGTCTATCTTCTCCTGCGTTATCTCCCTCCCATTTGTACCCTTACGTTGGTACTATGTTATGGAGATGGCCAATATGGTTCTCATGAGAGTCCAGTCAATACCAGTAAGATGTCCATGAATGTCCCAAACTGTGAACTGAATAAGGTTTTCCTTAAAAGCACTCCATCTAGGGTATTTTGTCATAGCAAAGGAAATTAGCTAATGTAATAATAAATTGGAAAAACTATCAGACAGACAAGATGGTAGAGCATACAATCTACCAGGACTAAATTACCAAAAACCAACTCAGAACAGACCTAAATCTAGCACAGAAATTTAATCAGTAATGGAAAACATCCCAACAAGGAAAACCTTAGACCACATGATTTCACTGGCGAAATCTAGAACACATTTCAAGAAGAATTAGCACCAATTATTCTAAGGCTTTAAAATATTTAAGAGGGAATACTTCCAAATCATTTTATGAAGTTTAGCATGACGCTGGTATCAAGAGACAAAGAGTACACAAGAGAAAGACACAGACCAATATCCCTGATGAATATACCACAAAGGCAGAAATGTTCAGCTAACTCCTGAAAAGTTGAATCCAATAGCTCTTTAGAACCTGCATATACAATGACCAAGAAGGTTAATCATAGGAGGCAATGATCATGTAACAATGTGATATAGTATCTCAGTAAGACAAAACTATGTCCTTTTCTCAGCAGATGTGAAAAAAAAATCACTTGACAAACCCAGAAAAACAGGCACCTTAGAATAATGAACTCCAGGTGTACAACTCCCACACTCAGCTCCATACTGCACTCGTGAACACTGAAGAGAGGAACAACGCAAGCGTACTCATTTCAAACACCTCCATTCCCACACTAGTGGAAGGCCAAGCCAGAATAGTAAGAAAATAAAAGCTATTTGTATCAGCAAAGAATTGCTCTTGACTGCAGGTAATCTTACAGGTACATGAAATCCGAACTGACTCCATGAAACAGATGTTAGACATATTGAAGTCTGAAAGCTAGCAAGACACAAAAATCACACAAAAGCCACATAAATTTGCATGTACCATCAAAATATGAAGGGAAATTAGGAAAATCGTGTCATTTAAAACATAAAAAGATACTAGTAGTTTTAACTAAGGAAGTAAAAATTTGTATACTAAACACTATGCAATAGTGATCACAGAAATTAAGAAAAGTACAGTAAAAAATAGTGTATTAAAGGGTTAGTTCACAAAAAATATGGTAGAAAAAGGTGTAACTATAGAATCAATGCTATTGACAATTTGAGTGAAAATGATATTAACTAAATTAAGAAACTAAATGAAAATTAGAAACATCAAAAAATAAACTGTACAGAAGCCATATTCCAACATGAGCCAACAGTTTCAAATTTATTCAGCTGACTTTAAGAAAAATACAATGTTCTCCAGTATATAGAGAAGTATGACTAAGCTTTAAGATAACAAGCATATGGTAGCAGTGTTAAATATGTTTATTCTTCCAAAAAGAAAATAGACAATAAGAAACTAAGACAAGATGCAAATGTAATGTTGGTGTTCAGTCACTGGAGGAACTCCATAAAGAACCACAGATTTGAATCTGTTCTCAAATAGAAGCTTCTTCCAAGTACTGAAAATCTAAGAATGCAGGATAGTTATTGAATCTGCTGTTCTCTAAACAATGTGCATCGTGCCTTGCAAGTCATTTTATTGGTTTTTAGCTTTTATAGATAACTGATACCTCAAAACCTCCGTTTATAAAAATCAACAATGGTGAAACTTTTGTCTTTGCAGTTAAGATGTCCACATGCGCTAGCAGAGACCACACCTCCAACTTGCTGGTGATGGAACCCTGGCTGGCAGCTGAGAGACTTTAGTCATCAGGCTCCTGCCATTCACAGTAGAGACAAAGTGGTTCTTGCTCCCTGCTTCACCCCAGCTGTCTGGTTATGAGCCAGCTGATTGGTGCTGCATCTCTCTTCAAGAAGTGTGCATTATCACTTTAAAATACATAAGTGGAAGCTGCAAGTTAATAAATGTTGACATTTGGAAAATAAACGTAACAGACAGAATTTACAAGACACAAATGGGAAAAATGTGGCCTACAGACCATAAATACTGTCAGTCCTATAAGGAAAAGTATTACACAGATGTCTACATCCAAAAACAGGGTATCTATATTATAGATGCTCTTACACCATGCATCTGAAAATGTAATCAAGAAAGGAACTACAAAAGGACAGTACAAGTATGTTAGGGAGTCTAAATTTCTTCTTTCGTAACAGGAAACTAAACAATCCAGGAGTAACAGCATTGATAGTTTGTAGATATCAGAAGATCCCCAGCATGGGAACTATTAGGCATTGCTCTGCTTCGTGTGAAGAATGAAGCTTCTGGGTTTTTGTATTATTATTATTATTATCATCATTACTATAGGTGTCTGTGCCATCTGTTTGTCTATTTGCATGAAGTAATTTGATATCAAAAATACTGTGATGTTAAGGCCAGGTAGATAGAACACATGTATTCGCAACATGTGGGAAGCCACAGAACAAGCAGGCCCTATACCATACTGAGCAGGACAGTGCCAGTGAAAACAAGGCTGGGAATTCCAGGAAATTATAGTTCCTAAGGCTCAACAAGCCGTGCAGACAGGGCAAGTGAAAACTTCCTTGCCTTTTGAAAGATGCATTGATTTATCTGAAAGTCAAGAGAGAAGGAAGAGGAGAGATCTTCCACGCAACGGTTCACTCCCCAGATGGCTACAAAAGCCAAAAGCAAGACCAAAGCCAGGAATTTCACCTGGGCCTGCCACGTGAGTGCAGACACCCTAATCCTTAGACCTTCTCTGCTGCTTTCCCCTATACAACAGCAGAGAAAGGCAGGGTCACAGTGCCAGCCCACTTCTCACTTTTTCTGTCCCATCACACTCAAGGCTTCCACTCTACCACTGAGCTTAATCCCTTTGAAGTGTTTACATGCCAGCTATGGGATAGACACAAACTTCAAAGTCAACAACAGTTGGTCAAACCTTTTTTTAGAACATCTTCTTCCAGCCTCTCACTGGTAAGTCATTTATGTCAGATAATCTGAGGAATCTCTAGGCACTTTCATCTAGGAAAATCAATACTACTTCAGAAATGAAATTAACATCCATTGTCTAGTTTCTCTAAAATTAGTCCACTTCTGACTCTAAAAAAATCCTTTTTAAAAATCTGATTCAGACAAAAGGATCAAAAATCGGAATAACCACTCCCTATTTTATATGTAAATTGTGCCACTGTTAACCTAAGACATGTCTTATTCTTTGGAGCACTTGGTTCTTTCCAAAAACCTCATGAGGTGCTGCCAGAGCCACGTTGGGCCAGAAGATGCACTGTGGTGTTACCCATTTATACACATACATACATAGCAGGATCCTTCAACACTCACATTTTTAAAAATGGTGGAAAACATAAGGGAAACACAAGTCATCTTTTCTGTGTTTTGAGTTTTCAGTAAGCAGAATTTATAGGGTAACGCCAGTATCAGAAGGACTACAACATTGAGTTTTTTAAAGAGCTCATCACTTGAGACAATTATAATATCCCATGATTTCACTAAAAATTTAAGTAGTTTTAATCTAAACTTATCTCTATAAAATTAAAAATCCATCCATTAGGGACTGGCACGGTGGCATATCATGCTAATCCACCGACTGAGGCACTGGCATTCCATGTGAATGCTGGTTCTAGTCCCAGCTGCTCTACTTCCAGTCTAGCTCCCTGCTATGGCCTGGCCAAGGATCAGTGAATCACTCCTGCACCCAGGAGAGACACCCCAGAGAAGCTCCTGGCTCCAGATTGGCTCCACTCTGGCCAGTGCGGCCATTTGGGCATTAAGCCAGAGGATAAAGGGACTGTCTAATGTTCGACACACGAGCTAAAATCATTTCATAGAGAAAGCATGGTATGTTCAATCAACATTCCAGAGAAAACTGGGTCTCCTCATATGGAAGTATCAAGTATTCTACCTCACATCCTGTACAAATAGGAACTCACAGTGGATCAACAATTTTATCTCAAGACCAGAGGGAATCAAGAAATTGGAAACACTGACCTAGGCAAAGTCTTCTTGGGTAAGACCAGAAAAGCACAACCAATAAGCAAAGATAGGCAAACTGAATTACATCAAGAAGTCTGTGCACAGTGAACACTCACCAAAATGAAGAGGCAACTGACACGATGGTAGAAATTTTGCAAACAATGCTTGGAAAAAAGAGTTAACATCCAAAATAGAGAAGGTGATCAAGAAACTCAAAACAACCCAGGTTAGAAATGGACAAAAAATATGAACAGGTATTTGTTAAATAATGAAATATAAATGGCCAAAAGATACATGAAAAAGTGCTCAGGACTGCTAGTCAAGAGGAAAAAGCATATAAAACCCCAATGAGGTACTGTCGCACCCCAAGTTCATGGATACAAAGCACCCTAGTACACTATTGGTGAGAATGCAGACTGGTACAGCCGACATGGAAAATGCAGGTTCCCTATGCAACTGAAAGCAGACCTACCATGCAACCCAGCTATCCCACTCCTGGAAATGCATCCGAAAACAATGGAATCAGCATGTAAAAAAAAAAACCACCTATAATGTCTGTAGCAGTTCAATTCATAGTAGCTAAGACAAGCAATCCACCAATATATTCAACTGATAAGTAAATACAGGATATGTGTGTATATGATGAAATACTGCTGAAGCATGTATGTTACAGTATGAAATCCTGACGTGCAAAATATATGGTTGCAACCAGAGATTATACTAGGTTAAAAAAGGAAAATTTTCTTATTGAAGTTGGCATATAGATGGAATATAAAGAGATTGTAGCTGTCCCAAGAGTATTTCTTCACTGATTCATACCATGTCGCTGACAATACATCCTTTTCCATGCTGGAATCACGGTCATGAATCTCTGCACTGTGATATCAATATTTCCATTTTCTAGGAAAATAGTATATATATATAATCTCTACATTTCAAGTCAATGTTGCAAAATTTTGGGAACAATTCAGCTTTAAAACTAACACTTCTAGTTAAAATAAATTCAGATATACGGTATTCAGACTAGAATAAAGAGGTCATATCCATATTTTCACTACAGTAAATATCTGATATCATCTGATTGTTCTATTTTAGGAGGGTAAAAATGACCATTTTACTAATTCTGAAACTGCCCAGAGCATCAGTTTCCACTGTGGTTTTCTAGGCCCCTATCCATCCCTCTTCTGTGCCAAATAGGAACTACATGGGCATCTACCTGTAAGGCACTAATTAAACATGCAAATAAGCAGCTCATTTATTTGGTCCTGGGAAAATACCATTAATCAAATTTATGAATGCAATTAAATCACTTCTATGTTTATTAAAAAAGTCATTATGATAATGTTATTTCTGGACTCAGCAGACAGTTGTAAACTTAATGCGACTTTTAATCAACAGCAACAAAATAAGTTACATCACTACTGGGCATCTTAAGGAAGGTAAATTACTACCAATCAAGGAATCTTTCTCCCTGAATTTACATCTTCATAGATTATACACCCCACATTGTTTTAACGGCTAGACATCTGGGGCCTGCACCCCATACTCAAATGTTGGGGTTCCCACTTCCATCTCCAATTCCACCCTGGAGTGCAACAGGGAATGGCGCCAACAGTGGGCTGAGTTTTTGTCACTCATACAGAGTACCTGATTGGATTCTTATCTCCTAGCTCATTCCTGGCCTAGCCCTGTCCATCACCAGCATCTGGGAAGTGAGCCAATGGACAGGAGCTTTGTAAGTCTGTCTCTAAAATACGTAAAAATTAATGTTCAAAAAGAAACAGAAATCAACTAGAATTGTGCTTGCCATAGTTGTAGTGCTGTGAAGTGCAAAGTGCTGATGGAGAAAAAGCAGCCTTGGATCTATGGCTCCAGAAGTACTAACTACAGCATCTCAGAAAGTCACCTGACTATTTTGGGTTACAGATTCTGCTCTGCAAAATACCCTCCCTAGAGCAAAACTGCACTGTGAACATTATAGATTACAGCAAGATAGTTTTACAAATATGAAAGATACCTTGCATTTTTATCACATAGATGCATTGCTCATCTAGTTTCCAGCTCAAACATCTGTTTTATGCTTAGTTCCAATCACTTGCTTGGGAATGATAAGATTTGAGTTTAAAGCAGGTGAGCAATGGGTAGATGGGCAATTAAGGAAATCAACCAATGGCTTTATCAAATGTCAAGTGTTGAGGCAACTTTATAAAACGTGAAGTGTTATTCCAATGTTCATTTTGGACATTAATGTTAAGTATTCACCTGCTTTCATTATATATGCTCTTCCATAATAAGTCTGAAGAACAGATTTTATATTTTAAATGTGTATTGATAATGCACTGATTAAATTAACATCAAGCCACGCTGCCACCCAACTAGAGAACTGGAACTCTTTTCCTATCCCCCGTGCAGGATGATATCCACCTGTAGTGCTTACTATGGATCATAAACCAAGGACAGGCATTTGATGCAGCAATTACATGCCACTTGGCACACTTTATCCCTATTACTGTGCTAGAGTTCTAGCGCTGGCTTTCATTCTATCTTCCTGTAGTGAATATCCCAGAAAGCCATGGTGATGACTTACATATGTGGGTCTGTATCCCCCATGTGGCCGACTCTGTCGGAGTTGTGAGCTCTTAGCTTCAGTCTGAACCAACCGCAGCAGTCACTGATGCATGGGGAGCAAACCAAATGATGAGAGATCTGTCTCCTGCTAACTCTGCCTTCGAAACAAATGTCTAAAACTTAAGATATACAATGACTGAATTATATGAATGTTCTACAGCTCTAACTTATTTATTTGGAAAGTAGCGTGACAGAGAAAGACATCCTTCTTCACCTGCTGGTTCATTCCTCCAAATCCCACAAAACACAGGACTTGTTCATGCTAAAGGCAAAAGTCATGCATTCTATCCAGGTCTCCTGTACAGGTGGCAGGGACTGAAGTACCTGAGCCATCAAGTCCCCCACATGCATTAGCAGGAAGCAGGAGGGGTGGAACTCTCACCAGCACTCATATATGCAAGCAAGAATTTCAAGTGGCAGTTTAACTCACTGTGCCACAAATGCCTAACCCACTTCAACCATAAACTGGAAATATAGGTATGTTCCAAACTAAATTCAACTCTCATTATATTTTCTTAGGAAGAAATTTGATTTGACATAAAAATATTTTTGTAATTAAAAGTTGAAAACTAAATAGTATTTTTTCATGAGTTAAAATATCCAGCAAACGGGCCTAGTGTGGTAACCCAGCAGCTGGATTCCTTACCTTACATGTACTAGTATCCCACCCATGTGTGTACTTGTTCGTGTCTCGGTGGCCCTGCTTCCCATCCAGCTCCCTGCCTGTGGCCTGGGAGGGCAGTCCAGGACAGCCCATGGCCTTGGGACCCTGCACCCACATGGGAGACCCAGAAGAAGCTCCTGGCGCCAGATTGGCTCAGCTCCAGCTGTTATGGCTACTTGGGGAGAGAATCAGCAGATGGAAGATCTCCATATCTCTCTTTTTCTCTGTATATCTGACTTTCCAATAAAAATAAATAAAAAATCAAAGAAATTAGAAGCCTGCAGGCATCCTCGACTTCTATTCTATTTTTGTTCATCAATGCTGGGGCCAGGCACCAGTGGTTAGGATGCAATTCTCTTTGCAACCCAAGACTGAATACTTACTAACACGTATTTTAGGAGCTTCCCTGTTTACATTAGCCGTCTAAAAAGTTAGGACACACAATGTTATCTTCGTACTTGCCCTGCATCTAAGTAAATTATGAGAGGTTGCAGTGCCGGGAACCCATATGGGTGCCAGTTCATGTCTCAGCAGCCCTGCTTCCCATCCAGTTCCTTGCTTGTGACTTGGAAAAGCAGTTGAGGACATCCCAAAACCTTGGGACCCTGCACCCACTTAGGAGACCCAGAAGAGCCTCCTGGCTGTAATCGGCTCAGCTCCAGCTGCTGAAGTCACTTGGAGAGTCAATCAGTGGACAAAAGATCTTCCTCTCCGCCTCTTTCTCTGTATATTTGACTTTCTAATGAAAATAAAAATCTTAATAATCAGGAAAAAAACCATTACCAAGCCCTTGTAAGTTATTAAATATAATTTTTTCCAATGTTAGTACTTCCTTCATTGTCACATTATGATCTTGGTAGTATCAGATGTGGTGGGGAGTTTGTCAGGCTGCCACTCAGCCAATGTAAGGGACTCAGAATATGTAAACTGAGATTATAGCCATTTCACCAAAGGCATTATCACAGAGATCTGTTCACCCAGTTACACCAGTTCTTTCCTCGTTTCCTTTCTCTGTGTGTGTTTCTCTAACACTTGGAAAACTGCAACATTGGCTGGCTCAGTCATCATCAGTGTTTTCTTAACCATTCAGCATATTTGAACTTTCTTAATTTTGTTTTCTCCTTTGAGCCCTGTGTTTCTGGGCACCTCAGTATGGAACTGTCAGCACTGTTTAATGACACAACCTCCATAATGCCTGGCGATGCATATTTTCAGTCCTGTGTCTCAGTAGCTATTGCTATTGCTTGTGCTTACAGAGTACTTTAAAAACTGCCTCAGTGGATTCTTCAACGACCTCATCATGCTTGGAGTGGCGAAACTGGCAGCGATTCAGAACTGGTGAACTATCGAAACCACTTGACCAAGTATCTCAGAGCATGCCCCACATCCAGGACCTGGGGTGGGTGGGAAACTGGGTGGGGCTTCTCCCTCAATATCCCCCTTTCCCTCAGATACATGAAGGAAACAATATGGAAATAGTCTTACCCACTTTCCTATAGCCCTTGAACCTCTTTACCCTAATTAACTACATAAAGCTTGTCAAAAATATAATAAAAAATGAAAAAAAGAAATTTAACAAAGAAAAAAAACTGCCTCTGAAGAGTATGATTCTCTCCCAGAATTACTTAAGATCAACATCATCAATGGACTTCCATATTAAGATTGTTTTTAATACTCATGCCCTTTCCTGCTAAGACCAACAGTGTTTGAACACCATCATTCCTCCCCATTCTCTTCAAAATTGCCCAAAGCCTCATCTGACTTCCTAACATCTCAACTTTAAACTCTTTGCAGAGAACTTGCAAAAGTAGGGCAGATTCAGATACATTCATAGAAGCTCTCCATAACAAACCACCACTTATCTATTACTACATTATGCTGTCTGCAGAGCTCCACAGTTCTTACCAATTTTCACCAAGCACAGACCATGACCTTTGGTTATTGATTATTCTGTTTCCAGGTATTCCTCATAGCTCTGACAGTTTCTCACATCCTACCCCCCTTTTTTTGCAACTTGCCATCGCTGTTTTGAAAAATTCTGGTAACAATTTCATCTTTCCTTACCTGCCTCCCAAAGGCTTGTACTTCCTGCTGTGTGTTTCACTGAATTCCGATTTTTTTCATGTTTGTCTAGCCAATATTATTTTTCTAAGTTATCCCTACAGATATCATTGGAGCCTCCCATGGAGAGAGATTTATCAGTGGGACTGTCCATAGCATCTTACGTATTTTCACTATGCTCTGTTGGATAATCCCAACCTGCACAATATCTGTCTTGAGAAAGACGTGTAGAAAAGCCCAGTCAACTGCTGTTCTATCTGCTTTATTTCATATCTTTATTAAGCATCACCTGCTCACCCCCATCCCCTCTGGACAAAGGCAGCATCTAAACACCATCCTGTGGTATCTGTCACTTTCAAACTCATCCAGTATTTGATACTATTTTTCATTTTCTCCTTTCAAATGTGTCCAAATGACAGTTATTGCTGTAGTCAGCCTAATCTTCCAGACAGACCTATCCAATTCTATCTACTCAGAGTCTTCATACTCCGCTTTGATACTCTCCACGGCCGTGGGAGCTTGGCCCTTCCAGCAGTCCCTCAGTTCTCTCTCCTTCACAGCTCTTTGTGCTGCAGTTCCAGTTGCACCAGCATCTCTAACTTTTCACAGCACTGAGATCTAGTCCAACTTCTTTCCTCCTGTATATGCCTAGCATTAACAGATCATAAAGAAAAATATTCATGTGCTAGACTATGGGTCCCTAGGTGGACTGAGAGCCAGAATTTACTCAACTTTTGAGGCATCAAGCCAACCCAAGGCCACAGGGATTATTCCTTCCACACCTTTCACCCTTGGCTTTGAAGGTAAGCAATATGACTTCAAGATAAGGGAACTAAAGGCAGCGGTCCAGCACTACCCTCACAGCCCTAGCACAAGCAGGGCATGGCCAGAACCTCACTCACATTCTGTTCAGAAGCAGAACTCGGCAGCCCAGCTTAAGAGTCAACGTCATTACTCCAGGCAGGATTCAAAATGACTCAGTTTCACCTAAATCACCAAGTCTCACTGCCTGTGAATCTTCAAGGTCTTACAGCTACAATCTCATGCAAGGCATCTATATCCAGGAAAGCTGAGGTCCCCTATGGGATTACACTTTTTCCAAGACACAGGTGCTCATTGTCTTGCCTGAACAAAAACTGTCAGTTTCCTAGGACAAAGTTAATACGCTTCAGTGACCCATCAAAGTCAAAATTCCACCTGGCCAATTTACTGAATCCTGAGGCTATGCCACCCATCCAAGGTGCAGGAGCTACAAACCAATAATGAAATTGCACAGAACAGCCATATGGCATGCTATACAAAGTTACCACCTACCAACCCAGGGCATAAGCTCAGAACTGACTCCTACTTCTCCTCCTGCTTACTGAACCAAAACCCAAACTAACCCCCTCTCACAGGATGATGGAAGGTCTTGCTTCAGCTAGATATCTCCATCTCCACAATTTTCTCCTGTACTTCTACCTCTTACTAATGGTAAGATGTCTGGTCTAACATGTAAGATTTGGAGGTTTTAAGTTTGTTAACAATACCTTTCCTCTCTCCTGCCTCTCTAAGTTTCAGAACCAATTCAGAGTTCACCAAAGGAGTCATGAAATAAACAGGCGTGTAGCCTAGCAGTTAAGAAATCAGCATTACAGCACTAGGGTTTGATTCCTAGTTCCTGATTGCAGCTTCCTGTTCACACTGACACTGGAAGGCAACAGAGATGGCTCAGTTAACCGCATGCCCAAACCATGCACTCATGTGAAAGACCTGGTGGAGTCTCTGCTCTCGGCGCTGGTCCAACCTCGGCTACTGTAATCACTTTTTCTCCTCACTCTGCCTAAAGTAAATGAACACACTGGATTAAAAGAATGGAGTAAAACAAAAATGAGTTGGAGACAGCTCAGCTTTATCAGGAAGAAATTGTTGGGGGTCAGACCTTATGCCCACACCCACAACACATTCATTGCTAATCATGAAACTCAAACCCGTGGTCAGGCCATCTACTGTATGTTAAGAAACAGGGTAGGTCACATTTAATATAATCTCAATGAAAGGTCTGCAAAGCATGCCATCGTTTTGATAAAACTTCCTTGTCTTTTAAATTAGGACCTGCTATCAATCATAAGACAAATACTTACTCAGAGGTGTCACAACGTGTTTTTAAAATGCCTTTGCATGGAAGAAATATGAAACAGGATCTTCACAGGCAGGCAGGTCCCCAACCAGGGGAGCGATTAAGCTGAACCAGTGCTGTTCCTCGGTGTGTCAGTTGTTTGATAATTGATGCCTTCCCCACTCAGGGCGCAGGGACAGGCAGCAGAAAGGACAGGTGGCGCTACACTCACCTCTCAGTGTCTGCAAACATTCAATAAGGACTCCAGGGACTCTCTCTCCCAGACAAGACATAATGCTATTGAAAAATATATATATCCAACAGAAAATGACACCTAAAGTGATTTAGCCTTTGATACAAGGGGAAAAGCAGTCTTGAAAATTTCACAGAAAGAACTTCTCAACATGAAGTAACATTCGTAAGAAACACAAACTATGAGTGCACTGAAACTTCCGTCTTGGAGAATCAATCCAAGTGTAAATATTTGCAGTTCAACAGAAATAGGAACTCAAACTTGACCTTGTTCGCACAGCACCACATCAGGTGCACAGCCTCACGATAACTTTTCTTTTAGACCTAAACTATTATAGGCTTGGCCTCCGCAGCCAAAGTAGAATGAACCTTTTCTACTTTGCTTTGATTTTAAGAATTATTTATTTTTATTGGAAAGCCAGATATATTGAGAGGAAAACAGACAGCAAGATTTTCTGTTAATTAACTAAGCCAGAGTTGAGCTGATCTGAAGCCAGGAGCTTCTTTCCACGTGGGTACAAGGTCCCAAGGCCTTGGCCATCCTTGACTGCTTTCCCAGGCTACGTGGAGGGAGCTGGATGGGGAGCAGGGTCACTAGGACTCAAACCAGGTCCCGTACCGGATCCCAGCATGTGTAAGGAGAGGACTTTTAGTCACTAGACTACCACACCAGACTTGCTTTGACTTTTAACAGCAGGCTTTCTTAGTATCTTGGAGAAAAGGACACTCAGGGATTCAGTGTAAATGTCCTGCTAAAGGAGACTGGCAACGGAACCATGAAGTTGACTTGCACGCAGACCATCTTACCAAGGCTGCACCACACAATCACGAGAAGCCTCAGTGCTGGCACCAGGCATGCCTAGGCCCTCACCACAGCCCTCACCGTGACCCTCACATTCAGTGCTGGCACCAGGAACGCCTAGGCCCTCACCACAGCCCTCACCGTGACCCTAACCTTCAGTGCTGGCACCAGGAACGCCTAGGCCCTCACCACAGCCCTTACCGCGACCCTAACCTTCAGTGCCAGCATGAGGCACACCTGGGTCCTCACCACGACCCTAACCTTCAGTGCCAGCACCAGGCACGCCTGGGCCCTCACCACGACCCTAACCTTCAGTGCCGGCACCAGGCACGCCTGGGCCCTCACCATGACCCTTACTACTTAGATTTCCAAGTCTTCATCAGCGAATGAACAGGTGTCTTCCAAGTTTTGTGTGAATGAGACAACCGTCCAAAGTGTGAGTGCAGTGCATAACCCACAGACCCTGTTCAAAACAGAAATTCTTATTTTTCGTATCACACGATGAATAGTGTTTTACAAGTAAGATAGTCCTTAGTGCTGTCCAAAATTCTTTGCAGCTCTCTGCAGTCTGGGCTCAGATAGGATGGCATCTCTGGCCCCCTTGTGGATACCAGGAGAAGTTCTCCCACTGAGTAGCTTCTAGAATGGATGCATGCATGGGCAGTTTCAGGTATTCATAGAAAACCCTGAAGAACATAAGGTTTGCAATCTTACTGTTTTCCACATACCTAAAATTCTCAGAAATGATACCAATGCTTTAAGTCAAAACCTCCCTTGAAGTAGTAACTATCACCAGGGTTAAATCCTCCTTTGAGAGAAATTTAATAAATATCTTCTTCGACCACACAAATGTGTTGACAATTATAAAATGTGAATTTTTTTCCATGCTTTTAAGAATTCAGTATCAAAATCAACTGATGTGGTGTATTATTTGTACTGAAAAGTAACTTGAGCCACAACACTATTTGTTCACGATACTTTGATACCTAGAAGTTGAAATATTTCTGCAATAACTGAAGGCAAACATCATAAATATGTTAAAATGTTCTCAGATACTCTATCTTTCATGTCCAAAAAATCTGAAGATTAATACAAACTGCCATGTTTTAAATTTAGAATATTCAAGAAAAAAAACAATTGCTTTGGGACCAATGTTTCAAATGTCATGAAGATTTTAGTAGAGTAATAGTACATATGATATGTGTTGAAAAACTTTCGAAGTTTTTTTCTACCAAATATAAAATTCTCAGAATCCAAATGCAGCTGAGGCATGAGAGACCAGCGTCCAACATTGGATGTTTTATGTTTCACATTATGTTCAAATCCAATTATAAGTTACTAAGCATCAATTCACTTTTGTAAAAGTAAATCCTAAATTAGTAATCTTTGTTTATATGTCCTCGTATTGTTTAAAAAAATAACTATACTGAGTTCATTGTAAGTTTAAAATCCCGTTATTTTAAAATGAAGCCCTTAGGAAAGGCTATAGTCAAAATGGAGAGCATGCAATGGTTGGGCTGCAGGCACAGCCTGAATGCTGAGCTCACAAAACTGGTTTCCCATGGAAAGGCTTCATGTGGTGACAGGGGAGCCAAGAGAAGGAGGGTGAGACCGCCACAACGCCCATGAGCCTGGCTCAAGATCTGGCTTTATCATGGATCGGCTATACGACCTTACATTTGCCACTTATCCCTTTTTTAGTTTTAGATTCCTCATTTAGAAAAAAAATGAGATTTTAAAAATTTAAATAAAATGTACAAACGAAAGTTCCAAAGCGCCCAAAGGACAAACATGTATAGTGCCAAGGGGTGCCAGTGATGGACCTCGTGCACTTGACATATTTACCATGGGAAGGAATATTTCCACAAGAAGGAATCAACTGGAAGAAATCATCAGCTTTTATAGTAATACAATGGCAAGGCCTCTGGATGTTTTCCTTTGCTCAGGGCACCCCTCACCTACACACCTAGTCTTCAGAGAATGAAATCAAACTTGCTCTAGCAGCCTCCTTCAGAGCAAGGCCAAGGAACAGTTCAGCTCACACAGAATTTGCAATTACCTTAGAAATGACCAAGAATTTTGAGTGGCTACAGCTTCACCTGCCCTGGGTTCCAGGCCGACCAAGCAGCTGGAGAAACACAAGACTAGCTCACCTCCCTACACACCCTCCACTGTGGCTAGTCAGCAAGGTACTAGCCCACCATGTGCCCAGAACATCAATGAACTCCTACCCTCTCTCACAGTGAGGACGGACAGAGCCATCTCACCGCCGGGACAGTCACTGGGGAACTGGTCTCCATTCAGACACACGCTCCTTTCCCTTCCCAAGACAGAAAAACAAGACATCTCCCAACACTCTGAGCACTGCAACTTTTGATTTTTCAGAATCAAAATGATGATCTGGAAAAAAACATCCAACAAAGCAAGCAATAAAAACTAAATGAAGTTGGTAACACTAACTGTAACCAACATTTCCCAGCAACTGTTATCAAATCCTTCTGAGACATTGTTGTTTGAGCAGCATGGTTATAATTTGGGAAAAGACAGCAAAGCTGTCATGGGTTGTTCAGTTTTGCATGACATGTAACAAAAGACTGGTGTCCACAGTCATGGCTCCCCACTACAAAACTAAACCAGTAATTAGTTAAGGATTTTCACTCAATTGCTAAAATAATCTAAGCCAAGCATGTTTTATCTCAAAAACAAAAAAAAAACTTTGAAATCCTGGATTTATTTTATGGATTTCTACCCTAGAAATGCTAAAGAATCTTAATGTCTTATAGTTACATTTGTTTACTATCTTCACCAGAAGATAATCTAGTAAATCTAAGAGGATCTTGCCCTAGACCATAAAAAAGTGTTTATTTTACTATTCACAGCCCAAATTTTCCTTAGTTTTCCAACTTGGTACATTGCCCTTCACACTATTCAGAAACCTGGAGAACATAGCAGGTATCATTTAAACATGTCAAAGGCCATAGAAATTGAGAGAGCAAAAAGCAGTTTTTCTGCTTTTACAGTAAAGAATATTTCCAATAAAAATTAAAATTAAAAGCAGAATACTGTGAATTAGCGTGCAATCATGTGCAATTCATGCAGAGAGCTTGTGATCTCTCCCTACGACCTGTACCGACAAGGCATTCCCTGGCCCTGCCCTGCACAGAACCAAGAACTGCACTCAACTTCTGCATTTTGCATACCCAGGATACTGCCACACGATGCCTGGTACAGAGAAAGCCCCCTTTGAGAACTTATTAGTGAATGAATTCCCAAGAACAAAACGACAGTATGTAGCATTCATGAGCTAGTCATCACCTAAATTATGCGCTACGAAACAGAATGGAAAGGGTGTAAGACACAGCGATGGTGACGTTATTGCCCGTGTCAGGCCCTCATTGGACTCACTGAAGAGCCAGCCCCATTCACCCGCTTCTTGATGCCTCATCTGAAGTGTTGGCATTGCGGTCACACTTTTCCAATCTCATCTGCATCTAGGGGCAGTTATTTGAACAGGTCTGGCCAGTGAAATGCTAACAGCACTACGCTTTATGGTTTTGAGCCTGAGCATACGTCATTGCCACAGGCAAATACAACATAACCTACTGGTCCTGTTTCTTTCTGCTGATGTTATAGCTTGAGCTTGGGCAGCAATACTGCAACGTGATGAACCAGACAATTCTACAGTTGGTAGGTGACAGTAACCAAGTGATATTGGCACTATGTGTTTAAACCACTGCCAGGGGTGTTATGTGTTACAGGCATCCGATAAACATTTCCAACTGAACTGTCCCCCTTTCTTTACACACGTTTCCAGCACGAATCTGGCCATGTAAAGCAGAAACAAAGACCGCTGGAGCCCACCACTATCATCTGAAATAACATTTGGTGGTCCTTTCAGTAGGACACTTCTTCCTGATGGGTCTTGTTCGTGTTCTATCTTGTTGTGATTTTAACAAATTACAGACATTCCTGCCCATCATCACAAGGCAAATCTTCAGGGGAGATTTATTTTTCCCTTTGGTATCCAATACTTGACAATGTTTGGTTTCTGGAAGTTTCCAGTGACTGTGGGTTGAACACACTCATATGTAACTCGTCAGACCTTGCTTTGAAAAGAATGTCCAGTTTCCTTCCTGGTGATGTACCACCATCGTCAGGTGTGAGAGACTTTAGCTGCCAGAAGGGGACTAGGAAGGCCAAAGTCAACAGCCCCGACTCATCAGGGAGTTTAAAAATTTCATGGACAATACGTCCTACAAAAAATAAATACAAATTCATTTTTGAAAGCATTTTCACCAAAATACACTCATTTTTAAATCTACATTCCAGATTCGTGTGAAGTCCCCTCCTATATCTGAAACATGCCCTATAATACTATTTTAAAATCTCAGATCAAATGTATAGGTGGAAAAAGCAAACCCAGCTGACAGGTTTCATGTCTTCTGAGTTTCTTTCGTGTTTGCTCTGCATCATTTATTTAGATGGAAGCCACAAGCCTAGGTACCAGCCACAATTCCAGCACACATTATCCCTATGAATTAACCCCTCAGAGCAATGGCTGCTGCAAGGAGCTGATTCTGCTACCATGCTTATGGTACCTGTTAGATCCTATTATGCACAACTGCCACTGCCAGAAAGATTGCTGAAAAGTTATAAAATTAAAAGCAGTCTGCAGAATATGAAGAAACAAAACTGGGACAAAATTCCCAGCAAGGTCTTGAGACATTGCATTGGATTCCCCAGGTGCTCCTGAGCTTCCAGACGGTCTCAGGCACGGAGGACGGCTAGGTGAGCAGCAGTAATAACCGCTTGCCTGGTGCAGCTTACTGTTTCACCAGGCAAATCAACACTTGACAAACTCCTCCTGCATGCAAGTTCAGGAACTGTCTAGGACTCAGCTTACTCACCTTTTAACCTTTACAGGTTAACTCACTCAAATAACATCTGAGCAAGACCTCCCGCTACAACTACTCCTAAAGGCATATACACACACAGACACGCCATTTCCACAGCACCCTGAATGTAACCACACAAAGCCTGTAGCTTCCACCATCATGAAGCACCCTGGATGTAATCGCACACAAGGCCTATAGTTTCCACCATCCCAGTCCTCAGCACCCTGAATGTAACCACACATAAAGCCTGTAGCTTCCACCATCATGAAGCACCCAGTTCTTTAGTGGAAGACAAACATTTCACCTGCTGAGAATTAGCACTACAAGGCACATACTCATTGATGTCAATACACATTTAACTCATGTTCATTTTAGTGACAGATAGCCAAGACACACCAAGGCAGTCGTTTAGGGACAGTAGGCATTGTCAACTTTGAACGTGCAGATTGAGCACTGATGATGCAGGTGTTAACTGCAAAATACACAGGACAAAAATTAAACCACAGCCATCGTCAATAGCTAGGGGCTATTCTTTTCTTCACCCTTGGTAAGAATCAGGGGAAATGTTGCCAAAGACTGCGAAGTACTGACCAGAACATTTATACATCTAACAAGTGAAGCTCATAAAGGGCCATGAAAATGAGTTCACTCTTACCACTGTCCCTGCATATCTTGCCTACTGGGCTTGCTCTTCCCCATCCACTGCAACATAATTAAGGCCAGGGCTCTGACTTCTAGAATGCCGTAAGACAGAAATTCTCCCCTTTGGTGGGACTTGAAATATAAAATGTACAGACTCCAGTGGAATGCAGTCTAATGCTAATTACTTATCTCCAGCATCCCTCTGCATTTCAGCTTCTCTGCTTATTCGGCCCTGGGAGGCAGGAGGAAAGCCTGCCGAAGGTTCTGGCAGGTGCTTCCTTCTACCCAGGCAGCAGACCTCATCCGCAGCATCCCTCTGCCTCCAGCAGCAGCTGCAGCTTTTGATCTCTGAGCTGAAGATCAGAGATGGAAAGTATGAGCAGACCAGAAAGATCCTACTTGTCCAGATCTGTTCTAGCATTGATTTTCTTCCTGCGTTTAGCAGGTGTTCAAAGCTGACTTTCTTGATCACAGTTTTTTTAGTTCTTTGAAGATTGCTGGGCTCTGGGGCTCTCACTACAGAGCCTGACCTAATGTCTGCTCATTCAGTACCATACCTGAATTGTTTGGTCATCTGCACTCCAGCTTCAGCCTGCTCACCATCCTACAAGAGAGACAATGTTTTCCTGATAGGAACTGCAACAGGTGTTCTGGCACTGGGCTGATGCACCTGGACAAGCAACACCTTACCCTTTAGTGAGGAGCCCTGGTGCAGAGCACAGCCCGCACGGTCACATGGCCACAGCCCTGTGCCCTCCACGGTTCATTGGGTTGCACCTTGCCTGCCAATCCCTTCTGGGTAGGAGCAAAGAAAATATCTCATGCTATGTAAGAAACCTACCCACCCACTCTGTGATGGTGGGAACATGCGTACTGAAAGGCACAATTAGACAGTGGTTTCTGTTTTTTGCTGTGATTTTATAAACAGTCATCAGCCTCACACTTACTCCAGGGAAACCCAGTCATGATATACCTGCATTAGCAGCATCCCAAGCTAAAAGCAAAGTGAGGGGACAGTGGGCTTCCCAGGCCTTACACCGACACATACAGAGACATTAAAACCCTTCATACTCTAATCTCCTACTTCTCTTCTTCTTAGTCTTGAACTCTGCTATTCCATTGGGTTCCAGGATTCCTCCAAGTACATCCTGTGTGAAGGTCAGACATTCACTTTGGGATACAGCAGTAGAAACGCCTTAGAACTTGGCTCAAGACCAAGATAGTACTTTCAATTACACAACATATACAAAACAATAATTAAAATCAGGATATACAAGGGACTTCAAGGGAAGCATGTTCTGAAAGCTAGCAAGTGAAAATGGAGGAATGTCTATGCACAAGTCTAATTTTGGCATGTAATACTGATTTCAGACACTTAAAAACACTTGCATATGTGACTACTCGAAAAGCTCAGGGAAATAGAACGAAACGACTTTAGTAAAAAATACTTCAAAATTCATGCATGATTCTTGAGGAGTTCAAGAAATGTATATTTAAAAAAGAAACACATGGATTTTAAAATATCTCAAAGCCAAATTAAATTAATCTTATCTTTTAATTCCGCTTTCTAAAAACTTTTTGATGTGCCCTCATTTTATTTCTCCAGAATTTACTGGTGATTTCCAATATATGGAGTCACACTGACAGCTTGCAACAATCACAGGAGAGCTGAGGCAAATGAATACTTCGGCAAAAATAATGACCAACTGACAGGATCCACCAAGCCTGTAAGGCAAAGCACCTGACAGTTCTGAGAACTAAAGCGAGCAGCACAGTAAATACATGCAAACAATAGACAAAGTCAGAAATACCACACAGAAATCCAGTATCTGCTCACCCTCTGACAGGAACTGGGAAGACCTGACAATAGAAACAAGCCAACAAACTCATTTCTGGATGACTCAATACAGATTTGTTGCAAAGGGAACTGTAATGAGGACAAACTATGGAATAGAATCTGGACATAGAGCGTGTTTAACTTGTAATCACTGCTATCAGGTCTTAACATTATTTGTGCATGAAAGATGAGAATTCTATGGGCCATACTTTAAAGTTTTACATGGGAAGTCAGAATGTTGACTATCAAGGGCCAGAAGAAATGTCACGATGTATTAAATGGAAGATACATCAGTGTAGCTTATACAAACTCAAAAATACAAAAGACAAGGTACGTATGTCCAGACTTGTTATCCAGAAGTACATTAAAAAGGAAAAAAGACTTGCTTAAAAAATAAGACCCAACAAGAATATTTGAAAAGCATCATGAAGAATGCCATTCTTAATTACCATGCTCTTTACTTGGACATGATTACATGTCATACCCCATAAACCTTTGTAAAGCAACTTAAGGACACAAAAAAATGTTAAAAATCAAGCTAGACTCTCAATGATGAATTTAAGTGGTGAAAGAATTAAAATTAGGACTAATTACTTCTAATATTCTCTGCTCATTAAAACATTATCAGTTAACTAGAAATCAGAGGTGCATAATTATAATACTTATACACTGCCCAGATGAACTTACCAATCCCTTAATAGTTCATAAATCTAAGGCATGAGCAGCAATCATTTTCATTTTAGCAGGGATGAATCTGAGGTAGAGCGGGGTTAGGACACTTGCTCAAGCTCACACAGCTATGAAGTGATGGAAGCTCAAGACTTTCAGTTAATGAGCTTTCCCAGGCTCACCAGCCCTGGGATTCCTCGTATATTGGTGTGTAAGGGAGAATGAGGAGGGCAAGAAGTGCCCCATGAGGCCAGATCAGGCCACAGATTGTTTCAGATACTGAAAAGCTGAAGAGAATTTACACTGGTGGGTATGCTAAGCATCCTAACAGACTACAGAGATGCAGTCAACCACCACGTCAGCACTTTCTTTGTGCAAACAGCCCCTGCTCTAAGAAGCAATCACCACATTGCCTGTATTTCTCTCAATCCTGATTCTTTCAAGACCTTGGAAATGCACAATGCTATCTTCTGGAACATTCTACAGCAGAACCAGAACTGTCCACATGCTTTCACAAGCAACTGATGAGGTCCTTGCAGCAGACACCTCTTCCCCTTCTCCACAGCTTGTGCCACTGTCCCTAAGCTCACACTGTCAGGATTCTCTTCCATGTGTCTGTGGAGACCATCACGGTAGGCAATAGTACCATAATACAAGCAGGATTTTGCTTTTGTGTCGGCCTCGCTATGGCATTCCAGAAAGCAGTGCTACAAACAGCGCTTCTAGCACTTCTGGGTTTTACTGCTTAATGGAATTTCACTTTAATATACCCAAATTTTTGGGTTAAGCGCCACTCATGGCAAGACATATGCCTTTTAAGTATCACCAGTCCTTGAATAGAATCAGTGGTAAATTATCTCTGCCACTTTTACTCTGCTGGCTGGCTTACAAAAGACAGCAGTTGTTAAACAACTCAGCATTAAATATTAAAGAATAAACGTGGCATTTGGAAACAGTAAGCTTTAATTGCACCTGACTTTCTACAACTTGCTCCTCGGTTAATTCCAAGTAAGTATGTCTAGGAGAGAAAATCAACCAAATTTTAAGAAATTTTAAAATCCCAGCATTTCTAAACCTAGAGCAACGCCTTGAGTTTTACCTTTAAGATTCTATCTGTGGCTCGCAGCCCTTATTAAAGCTATTTCCGTGGGCCTTGTTCTCCTTTGTGCCCACGTCACCGACTTGAGGCTTTTATTTATTTCATTTTCAGAAAGAGGTGCTTTAGAAAGAACGGTGTGTGGGCTAACCATGGGAGGACAGACGATGGAATCCAAGGCTTGTGGCCACAAGGAGGCAACGCGGTGGCACAGGGGGCGACAAGGTTAGGGTTGGGCGCGCCCTTTCTCACAGGCTTCCACCCAAGAAATTCCGGAGAAACAGAAAAAGCACCCACAGCCCATCCTTCCAGGGGGTGTGGCCGCCCTCCGGGGCCGCCCAATCGGATTCCTTCGAAGGGAGCCCTCCTTAGAAAATTGATGAGTGTTGCTAGGAGACAGGAGTGTGTCCCTCCTGCTGGATCCAGGGATGGCTTTGCCAAACCCTCTCCCGGGGCTCCAGGCGCGTACTTGAGCTGCGCATGGGGCAGCGCTGCATGTGCTCTGTCTCCCAGTGCCCTCACTCTTCGTGCTGAGCCCCTCTCCCTCCAGCACCGCACACAGCCTGCCATTCACCGGGAGGGTTGGGGGGGCGGCCACTGCATGCTTCTCCCCAGGGATGACGTGGGTGCCCGCTCATCTGCAGAGCTTCAAAGTTGGAGCCGCCAACCCCCTGCCCACCCCAGACCCCTCCGTCCCGTTGCCTGAAACCCGCTGACCTTTGCATGCACTGCCCCGTGACTAGTCAGAGAAAAAGCAGAACAGGCAACCAAACCCTGGTTTTACATGGAGCCACACTCTGTGCTAGGTACCTCAGCGTGCTGAGGACTGCAGATACACCTCCGTTACAGCCGGGAGGAGGAGGCGGAGAAACGAAGGAAAGGGGAACGCCTGGGGTTGGCGGTGGGTGGGAGGCAGTGTCACAGGGTCCCAAGTCCAGGGCACATGTCAGCCTGGCCGCGGGGACGGAAAGTTGCACCCGCGCTGGGACACATATCCCTGTTACCAGGAGAAGAGGAGAGGAGCAGAGCTCTGAAGGACCCCCTCCTCCGCATTAGACCCCGGGCACCCACCTCCCCAGCCTCTCTGTCTCCTCCCCCGCGCCCTCCCTCTTCCCGCCCCGCTCTGCTCCTGACTTGCAGGCCCGGACGCCGCCACCACCACCGGGGCCACGGTCCAGTGCGCAGCCCCAGGCGGGCGGGGGCTGTGGTGACGGGAAGCAGCGCGCACAAGTTGGCCACCTCATGGGCTACCCAAGTTCTCTCTTGGATCCGCAAAGGACAAAGCCTGCAAGCTCCCTCTTTTGTGTGGGATGAAGAGAACCAACCATGAGGCAGAGCTGGGGTGCAGGTTCCCCGTTGCCACCACCACTGCCACCGCAGGCTCGGCGAACAGCGCCAGCGCCTACCCGGAGTTGCTGGTGCGAGGTAAGGGGCGCAGGGCAGGGTGCAGAGGCTCCGGGGTGTGTGTGGGGCGGGCGCAGTCTGGAAAGTTGAGGTCGAGGATGGACCCGTCCCTGTGGCTGTGCCGGAGCGGGGGAGGCGGGGTGGCTGGGGGCAGAGATGAGGTGGGTGTGTGCCAGGCAGTTAGTGCGCGCGCGTCCAGGGCTCCAGGTTGGCTTTGGGAGCAGTAATCTATGGCCTGGGCGTGAAAGGCAGGGGGACACAGCTGATGTTGGTTCGTGAACCCCCAGACAATCCAGCCTCGTGAGGCAGCCACGTTCCCGGACTCTGGTTCAGGCTGCATGTCCCTGTCTGGGGGAGTGGGGGTGGGCTTGTAAGGCTTTGTGCACCAGAATCTAGGCGATGTCGGGTGGGTCCTGGCAGTGCCGCGCTGATGCGCAGGTGAGCAGATGAGGTGGGCAGCGGTGGGCGCACTGCAAAGGCACCCAGCGCAGCCGGGACACAGCTTTGCACGCGCAGTGACCAGCAGTTGGCCCTGCTGCGAGCGCGCTAATAAAGGAGCTGTACTCGCTGCCCTGTGCGCCTTCTGGGTTGAATCAAGAATGGAAAAGCCAAATCCGGAGCATCTCTTACCCCCCGATTCTGCTCCACAGCCGTATCTGGCAGAAGTAACTCGGAGTGCAGGAGGTTGGATACCCAGAAACAGAGTGGACCTTCCCCAGTGAATCTGGTTCTTAGGAATTTGGTTCCAATTCCTTTCCGATTTCCCCCATGGGTAACGAATGTGACAGATATTCCACGGCACATCTCTCAGAACTATATTAAGGGCAGGTGGGGACAAGCTTTAAGTATTTGACAGTAAGGAAAATGTTGTAAACTGCACTTTCAAAGACCTGAGGTCAACTATACCCATTTGATTTGCTTGTAAAATATTTTGTTACCATAGAAGTACATGTGTTGGGAGTATGAGCAATTGCTACATGCATATTAAAAGTTGAGACTGAGTTGAGCCTACTGTCAGTAGAACAACTCAAAAATAGCTCAATTCTTGGAATTTCTTTGTGTCATCAGCTTGTGCAATGGTTCAATAGAACTATGCCCTGTTTCATTGGGGGAAAAAATAGAAAACCTATGGGAAGGTGCTCGTTTACCTAAGCCTATTGTTTTATTGGATCATAATCTCAAGGCTGCTACCTGAACTCTGCAGACATGTATTTAACATACTCATTACTAGAAACATGTATATTGCCGTTGTATTAGATGTCTAGGGAACAGTGCCTACCAGTGACGTTCAGGATACTCTACTTGCTGTTCCATTTTGCTGCATGCTGTATCTAAAAATAGCGCAATAGATTTTGAGTCCGTTTGGAAACTACTGCACACCAGGTGTTAATAAGGTGGCATTTCCCCTTCCATAATGGCAGTGCTTTACATTTGCATAGATGTACCTGCAGGGTTTAGCAATCCAACCCCTTTGGGTTCTGACCACCCACCAAGACTACGTAGACAGTCAGAATAAACATGCCCTAAGGCTCTCTTAATTGATGTTCAGAGTAACACATGCTCAGGATGCTAAATGAGAGGAATTCTTTAACCTTAAACTTTCACAAATAAGGTAATAAAGAATCAAGAATCTATCATATTAAAATGGATATACACTTTTTAGCATTGCTAAGGCTCCCAAACCCTCCCCCCAAAAAATGTCTTGGCAAAAACCCTCTAATTTTGTGAGCCTCATTGTTAGTATTGAAATATGAGCCCTAAATGTCAGAAAATTTTTCTCACACATACATACACACACACACACACACATGCCCTAATTAAACTTCAGGGCTTTATATTTACACTGAATGATACAATTCACACTTCTGAAATACATGACCAGGTCAACACACTGCATGAAAGCTACACAAAGACATAATATTACATGTAAAGTCAATCTACTTTGTCATTTGTTCATTTATGTATTATCTAAAGTTGTATACATAAGAAATTGATATTACCTCATAAATGATACCAAATGAGTGCAAAATGATTTTATGTTGCTGCAACTAAAATAGGGATGCTGAACTAATGTGAATGAGAATGAATGGTATTTATTTGTATTTAAATTGAAATCAATATTTATTAGATGAAACCAGAATTGTCCCAAGGTCACTTTCCTCACTTTGTGACAGATGATCAGCTGAACCTACACACAACTCAGGACTACCTCAATTTCATTTCAAAAAAACCTCCCTGGGGACATTTTCATCTTTCTTTTGCCACATGATACCTACTTCCTCTCCAAATCAAAACATCTCCTCTTTCTTATCCAATCTTCTAACAGTAAGGAAACACAAGATAAAGTATTATCTTTTCCCTGGTCCTGGCAATCTCCTGCCAAAATGTAGTCCATTGGCTTGGGGATGAAACATCGCAATTCATTTCCCTGCATTCAGGATCACCCCAAGACACTGTTACCCAAAATAAGGTTAATCTACAACCTGTACTGAGAGTCTAAGAGTGCATTTAGTGCATGGACATGGTCAGAGTTCCTCTCCAAGGAAATTCCAAAGATGAAGCATGTGTTCACTCAGCTGCTTCACTTTCCTGTCTTTGCCATTTTATACCAAGTTTGTTGAATCAACTTGCCTCGAGACTAATCCATGCATTCAGTTTTACATTAATCTGGTGAAACTGCTCCCAACAGTAGTATTGAATGGCAAACGATTGTGTATCAAAACTGAATACATGGAACGAGTACTATCTTGTTTGTCACTGGCAGGGCTGGCACTATGAGGTCATTCCCTCCCCTGTACTTTAAATGTATGCTTGGTTCCCCAAAGCATGCTGTATCTTGGAGCACTTTGGTCCTGCCTGATTTTAAACAGCTTGCATAATGACTTCTACCAGAGGCTTTTCACCATCTAATGGTTCTCCTTGTTAAGAACATTGTTGTGTTATTTGGTCTGATTTCGCCCTATTTTATCTTGCTACTCATTCAGCACTAGTCTACCTCTTAACTGGTTTATTTTTTCTCCAACTTTTATACACAATGCCTATACAACACAAAAGGTTTATGGCCACTGAAGAAAACCCCAGGGTGACAGTCTTACATCCACAGATTTTGACTAGATATTCAAAATATATTCTAGTTCATTTTTATGTACCAGGCTATATAATCCTAACAATTTACGTTACTAATGCAAAAGCAAGGAAACGGCCTTCTCTGACAATAACCCTCAGAGCTTTGTGATGGCCCCTTTTAAGTAATGCTGAAAGTGATGCATGTTTACTTGACTTTTTCATTGCAAACTTGATGCCAACAGGACCCTATCAATGCCCTCCTACAAGGGAATACTCTGAGATGCTAGTCTGATGCTCCAAGCAACCTCAGAAGCTGTTGTCATGTAAATTCTGCTATTGGAATAGATATGATTTCCATAATTAACAGGATGTTTTTGGGATGTGACAGTGGGTAAAGTTTAGATCTATGTGTGAACACACAGTAATTCTCGTTGGCAATAGTCCCTTTACATCGAAACAATCAGAAAATTGGTGGAATTTAGGCCAAATTTTACTGTGCTGTCTCATGAAAAGCTTGCATCATGCATGCATCCATGTGGAGTGTATATAAGTTTATTTAAGATACCATATGTGAAGGTTATTTTAAAAATAGAGAAGCTTGAAATAACCAGAAGGGATAAACAGGTTTTCACTTTGTTCACTTAAAATCTGGTTCCAAGACATCCACATGTAGGCTTAAGATTGTTAAGTAAGTATCTTGGTAGACGCAGCATCCCACTCAATTGTTTCTCTAAAACCCAGGCATTGAAATCTACCTTCTGCTAGACAGCAGAGCAATTACTAATTTAAGTCAGGAAATAAGTACCTAGGTTACCCGTG
Organism: Ochotona princeps; assembly: GCF_030435755.1. Taxonomy (NCBI): domain Eukaryota; kingdom Metazoa; phylum Chordata; class Mammalia; order Lagomorpha; family Ochotonidae; genus Ochotona; species Ochotona princeps. The sequence continues at coordinate 5,995,099 of NC_080851.1, forward strand.
GTAAGTGCAGAAAATACAGCACTCACAGGAAGGTTAATTAACAGCTAGAAACACAACTTAGTTCCATCATATTCACTGTTGAGCATTGGATGGTATATGTGTACAGTCAGGTGGAGAGGTTAAGCAAAGCAGGAGACATACGAACCCCAAGCTGAATGCATACTCAGGATTATTGGACTGCAAGGAATGAATCACTTAAACCAGCTTTCTCCCTCCAGAAGGCCAGTATTTCTAGAGGGCTATTCAGCACCTAGTGGCAAATACCCTCAAAATGATTTTCCTTAGAAACCAAGTGCAAATCAATTTTCTTGGGACAGGAAAAGTGGGCCATTAGTGGACTTGCAACTTTGCCCTGGACCAGAGAGGTATTCTAAGAAATCCGAGTTGACAAAATATGGTAATTCTTCATCAAATGAATTATCTTTTGAAGCAGAATTAGGGACCATAAAGGTAAACTTGTAAACTATTAAAATGTCAAATATAGAAGTATAGACTGCAGCACTGTAAAGATAGTCACATATAAACAATCTCCACCGTACTTGTCACATTTAATTCCTTGTCAGGCTTTGCTTTATATTATCTTCTGTATCACACACACACACACACACACTTACTTGAGTAATAACGTTGGTTCAAAGGTATGTATTGCAAATAAGAATTCCCAAAACCACAGTACTAGACATTTAAGTTGGCAAAATAAATTAAAACCATTATTGGTAGCATGATAATTAAGAACCTAATTTTCAGATTAGGTATGTAGTATATACATAGGATTTTGGTAAATCCTTAAGAAAAAGAATAACAATCAAAAATAAGGCAAGTAAGAGGGGGGACAGTAAATATTTACAAAACATCTGCTATGACAAGATTTAGAGCATGCAGTGGAGATACACAGAATGTTACAAAATTCCTTAAACATATGTAAGGTTGAAAAGGCTTCAAAAGATTAAACCTTAAATTCCCAGACAGGAAAAAAAAAAAGGTTGTCAGAATCATCAGATGAATAGATTAGTCTGTTCTGTGACTGAACCAACTTAGATTGAAGATTTCAGACACACAAGATAGATGCTCCATGGACACACTGAAGCCTACGATATGGCAAAAGCTAAGGATGTGTCACAGTAACAGTCAGTATGGATCAGCTTCACAGGGCTAACAAGCCAGTTATAGCTTTACATGGAATATATCATTTACAAGAGATATTGGTGGTTGTACTATGATCCCCTTTTACTAAAGAGGAAATGGAGACCCAGGTTGGTGAAGTTGCTCACCAAAGAATAGTTAGATGATGAACAGAGCAAGAACCAGAATCTTATTTGCAAAGTCCCTTTTCTTTTTCACTCTGCTATATTCTCTTGCAAGTTAGACTTTATTTTTCTTTGTCTTACCAGACTCCTTTTCATTCAACAAATAGCTTCTCAGCTCCAATTAAAAGGATGTGCTTTGGTAGAGGAGAGGAACGGTGTTCAATCAAAACACAGTCAGACAAAGAATTCCTCAAGTTTCATCCCCAAACACAGCGATTTCTCAGAGCCAAAGGAATGCCCAAAGAAACAATTTACTATGTTGTTTACAATTAACATGGACTGAGGGAAAAGAAATTGGCAATCAGAAAAATCTACGAAGGTGATAGATTTGATAACAAGCTCAGAAACACACACCAGCTCCGATAGCATGAAGAGACTCCACTTGCCGAAGTCCAATTTCAACAAACATCACAATCTTGAAGAACTAAGCATGGGGGCAGGTGAATGGTCCAGCACTCAGGACACCTGCATCCCGTTTAGAAGAGCCCAGGTTCAAGTCCCGATTCTACTTCTTCTAGTTTCTGAGTAAAGCACAGTCAAGGAGGCAGTGGGTCACAACTGAATAGCTAGATCCCTGCTATTAGAGTAGGAGACTGGAATGGGTTCCCTGCCTCTGACTTTTTTTTTTTTTTTGAGGGATAAACAAGCTGATGGTAGCCCTGTAACTACCTCTCAAATACAGCTTTCAAAAGTTCAGTTCCCTAAATATAGTAGCTAAAGTGTAAGTCACCAACAGGCAACATGGAGGTGGAAAGCACCTCTGATTAAGATTAAAATGTTGCTGCTGTAGTATTCTATGGAATCTAATTACTTCCTACAAAAATAAGCTGGTAAAATGTCTTTGTAGACTCGTAAAAATCTGGAATTTCTGCATCTAGCATTAATAGTGTTGGATAATCACCATCTGCCTTACACAATACAGCATTTGTCCATAATATATAAAGGAATATCAAACTTGAGGGGATGGTGATTGCAAATTTTAAATGCCCCAAGTACATGACAGAAACGGGACCAGTTAGTGATTCCAAAGATTTGAATGATAGCAGGTAGAACTGCCCTGGGAAAACCTGCAGCATTTCAGGATTCTCTGACCTGGGTGCTTTGCTGCAGGCATGCAATTCACCTGACTTCATGGCTTGAATTTCTATTTCTTTTCACACACCTGAAGAGATAAAGTAAAAGCCTGTACCTCTGGGTCCTCAGTTTGATCTGTGCTAGAGTATGTCATGTCCATCCAAGAGCAACAGGATGCCACAGACCCATGTCTCCACGTGGCAGGGACACTTCATTTGATCATTAATACATAGAAAATAAATCATCAGCAATATTTTGTATTTTGCCTCACAGTTTCAACTACCATGTGTTGGTGAATTCCACACAATGCAAACTGCTTTCACAAAATATGTCAGAATGCGTGCCAATTGCAGAGATGGCACTACCAGGTCAGGAACAGTTGGAGTCTGAATCTGGCTCAAGGAGAGAATAAGATCTGAAGAATAAAATTAGCTGTTTCTATTTTGAAACATCCAACTTCTCCTAAAGCCAAGACCCTCCAACGTGCTGATGGGCTAATCCCAGTGATTTTTGTCAATTCCAGATTGTCAGTGATCAGATCACACCTCACTTTCAAAATGACATGGACACAGATTCCTAACACATCTTCTCCCTCGACATTGCCACAGGAGACATGTTGCCAAGAATGCGCTAGTCCCTGCTTCTACCCTCACATCCCCAACTCTCTTCCATTTCCTATCTTGTTCATTAAATATTCCAGATTCTGCAGAGAAATTAGTCTTCCAGCAAGTACAAATCATATTTCTAAGTCCATGTGATGGACTAACCTTTCCCCCACACCCCACTCAGAATTCACAGGCTTATGATTCACAAAAGCTAACTTCTTCCAGCTTGGTGGGCAATGGGTAATTAATAATTTACAAATTCCTCCCTACTTCACAATTTTGTCAAATACAATTTCTCTCTGGCTGCAATTTCCTGAACGCCCCTAATGCAGAAATTTCAGAGGAAATAGACCTTATCAGCAGTGATTGGAGAAAAAATGCGCTCAGGTCAGAGAGGATTGAGGTTAGAGAATGCTCATACTGCCTACTTTCTAAGATCCTAAATCTGCAGCTAGGTAACATTAGAGCAAAGCTGGTAGTTTGCAGATGGAAAAGCTTCCATGTTTCAAGTGCAGACCTGGGTAGATGAAGGACAAAGTCAGAGCCACCTCTCTGTTTGGGCCGCCCACTGCTTGCCTCCTCAACAGCAGCACTTCATGTGCTCACATTTGTTGTATACAGAGTTTGTCAGATTACTGACCGACAGAACCTGTATCAGCGTCATTCTTAAAATGAAAAATTCTGGTACAAATGCTTCCAAAATTAGTTACAACAAATAATGTTTAGGTTATAGTTTAGGTCCATCATTAAACAAACTTTAGAGCGTTCTTATATGCATCCAAATGTGGAAAACACTTGCTGTCTTAGGCTGTGTAAGCTGTCGCGACAAAATGGCACAGTCTGTGTGGCTGAAGTAACCAATGTGTGCAGATATGGATAATTCTAAGATGAATGTGCCCCTGGATCTGGTTCCAGGTGAGGGACCGTTTCCCAGCAGGCCAGTTTTCTGAATACTGCCCCCACACTATCAAGGAGAAATAGCATATTCTTTCATCCTTTCTTAGAAGTACAATGCATGGCATCTTGAGGACCCATCCTAGCACCCACACATCATCTTCATCACACTCTCCACAAAGGATCCACCTCATATCCCATCCCATTAGGGGTTAAAGTTTTCTAAGGATACAAGTTTTTGGTTCCTAACAAGCAAAGAACAGTCTCAGAGTAGATCAGTGAATGTCTTGTACCCCGCTATTGCCTGCAGCAAGACTAGTCTAACTAGCATAACAAGCTATCTAATCTCAATCCCACGGGGCTGTATTTACCAATTGAGCACAGCTAATAGATCATGGCATCTGAGTTGCAAAAATAGATTTGTTACAGACTTCACATTCTTATTGCACATGACTTTTTCTCCTACATATAGTATATGCCCACAAGAACACTATTAGCCTATATTTTATCATCATTTTAAATTCATTTTAAAGGCAGACAATGCAACAACATCTTTCATCTACTGGTTCATTCCCCTCTGATACATGAAACAGGCAGAGCTGTGCCAAACTAAAGCCAGAAAATTCTATCCAAGTCTCCCATGTGGGATGCAGATCTGCCAGAGCATTTTCTCTGCCTCCCACAAGGCGCACCTGCAGGAAGCTTCATCAGAAACCCAAGTGGGACTCCAAACCAGGAAATGTGATGTGGCATCAAGGGGACCCATGCTGCTGCTTCACTTCTGTGCCAGTTGCTGGCTCCTCATCGAGTTTTTGAGATAACAGAAGGTAGTTATTGGTGCTTGAAGAGTATTAATGAAATTCCTAAGAACAGTGGATCTCAATTTGGGTAACTGCACAGTTAAAATTCAAATTGTCTTTAAAGCCACATCCTTGCGCTTTGTCTCAGTTCTCCCCACTTCTCTCTGCATCTGCAGAGCATGCTGTAAGTGTGTGTGTGCGCGTCTGTTGGGGGCAGGGGACATGAAAGGGAACTTCATTTGGCACCTGACAAATTTATCACTCAAGTTCTACTTCATAAAAGTGAACTGGTGCTTAGCTTAAGCTGGCATTCCTCACCAACACTGCTGAAGACATTTCCCTAAACGGCAATCAGAGCCACAAGGGGAAAATGCTGAACAAAATGAGGGACCAGTAACTGGGCATCAGCAGGCTCAAACCAGACCATTGGACTCACATCCTAGGATTCTCTGCCTACTTCTCTCCTTCAGCTGATGTCCACATAGAACAATTATTCTCATAAATAGAAAAGCAATAAAGAACAGCCACCCTTCCAAACATTCAGAGTCTGAATTCTTGAAGCATTTATCTCAGGCACAGAAGAGGACAGACTGTCTGCAGAACAGCCTGGTCTTCTTGACATGGGGTAATGGTTGCAATGGACTCTGCACTCATACAGCAGGCCCTCTGCCTGAAGCCGAGAATCCACCACAGCCCAAACATGCTTCCACCTCATCTGCAGAATTAGGAGAGCCGCGTTCATTTTCCCTACACAGTAACTCAGAATCTTTACATTGGGATGCTATTTCCTTCCTATCTTGTACTGTAACAGCTCCTGTTTACGCTTAAATAGTAGGTATCTTTCAGCACTGGCAACTTGGCCCACTCCTACAACTATCTTCTAGCCATCTTTACTCTTCCCTCATTCACGGTTCACAGCTCATCTCCAACTCCCCTTATTCATCAGTTACCAGAAATTAAGCAAGTGTTTACCATGCGTGCAGTCTTCCAGAGGTGCTAAAACATGACCAGCAAGGAAAAGAATTTGGAAGTACTTTTCCTCTCATTCACTGTGTTCTAAATACTGACAGGTATGTGATCAATGTCAACTAGGGTGAAGACTATATAACCATGTGTTGTAAAACATCCAGAGGATAGAAAAGGCAGCATCACTACAAGATTATTTGTGATGATTCACTCTTTTTCCATTGCATTGTTGGGTTTAAAGGCTTTAAATCCAAGCTCACTACTTTAAAAAGAGTGTTCTAGCTTGGCTGCCAAGGTCTTTTATAACCAAGTCTCAGGATTTACCTGTCCAACATGAGCATGTGTGCTACGTGTTTGCACCCAAAACAGACCCTGAACACTTGGCAGATTTAGGATGAATCTTCTCTCCCCTTTCAAACCTATACTTGACTCACAATTCAAAACTGTACTTCAACTCAGCCCATATGATACTTTCATCTCTCCCACCTCTACACCAGAGCAATTCATGAACAAAATCTCTGTAGTCCACATCCTAAGTAGGCCTTAGTGGTCAGGAAGTGTTGGCTTTGAAAACACATGAATCCACATTAATGAATCAATTTTTAAAAGACCAAAGGCAAATGTGTTATCTCTATTCCTTTAAAATGTAAAGATACAATACAGCTGTACAATAAAATGGCCCACAAGTTGCAAACAGCCTGCAATCAAGATTTGTATGCTTAGACAATACTATGACAACTAATACCGTACGTTAAGTTGCGATCTCACTCCCCAGCAGGAGCCTCATTTGCACTCAGAGCTCCTATTACCCACCCTTCCTCACTGGTGGTCTTGCTAACTTGTGACTCCTCCAAAGCTCCTTGTACAAGCTGGACACTGGCAGAAAGGTTGTGGGAAAGAAGTTCTTCAGTGGCCAGCTTCCTCATTTTCCGGGTCCCAGGTTTCTCAGACCAACTTTCTCTGCTTTGGTTGCTATTAGGGTGTTTGAGAACTCTGCTCTGCCAGTGTTCACTAATCTCATTTTCTTTAACTTGAATTCTCTTTGGTCTGACTCTACTCCTCAGCCGTGAGCCTGAGTTTTCCACAACCGTCTGTCTTTTGGAGTCCCTTGCTTCTCAAAAGTGATAATTTTAGATGAAATCTTATGGGTCTAAGTCACAGGGTGTGCAGCTAAGTGGCACTTTGTTTTATCCAAATGCTTACTCATGGGCTGGATTCCTTGCACCCATAGTCAACCTGCATCGCACAACAAATATGTATTCTTGCAGTAACATCTTAGGAATGTAGGCCAATTTGTTTATATGTTCTCTTTTCTGTTCTACTTCAAAACAATTAAGCAACTGGTTCTCCTCTCATTCAGGCCTACACTCAGATGTAACCCAGCTGTTGATACCATGTTCTTTGTTTTGCATAGCATCTCGTGGCACTTGCAACCTTAGGACATACTGGAATGTAGTTCTCTAACTTGCCTAGATGTCTGTTGCTTTCCACCTGATGCTGAAGGTCGAAATGCAACAAAGCACCCATCTTCTCTATCCATACAGATGATAATTGAACATAGCCATAAAGTAGAACATTGACATTTGTTAATCTGAAAAGTTTTTATATGGGACTAACTGTATAAATACTTAAAATAAATCAAGTCTATAAAGTAATTGAAGTTGTGGCTAAAACATTTTTCTCTCCCACTACACCTAGATCCAAAGCACATGATATCTTACTTGTCCTTTTTAGTAGATTCTACTTTTGCTCATCTGCAAGAAAGACACATGGGAATCTCCTATCAATGGATTCAGTCCCCCCAAATGTACATACACAAAGGACTGCATCAGGCTAATAGGACCTAAGAAATCCGTCCAGTTTTCATACAGGGGGCAAAGTTCCAACTACTAGAGCCATCACCATTGTCTTCCCAGGGAAACCATTAGCTAGAAGCTAAAGTTTCGAAGAATCAGGACTCAGACCCAGGCACTGTGATTCTTGAGGCTTGCATCTCAAACAGCCACTGACTCATTGGCCAAATACCTACGCCCAGCAGTGTCTGTTTTAACACAGGGAACACAATACTTAATTCATTTGGTGAATGAAGTCATTTTAATTGCAAATTTGTTCAGTGGGTACTTTCCATGCTCAAATATTGGTGTAATTTCTCCCCTTCATATTCTGTACTTAAAAACATTCTTATGTTTCTAACTTTAATCCTTAAATTATTTCACTGTACACACTGGAGACCAGACAAGATCAGTCTATAAAATGTGGTTAATTGTGACATTAGGAGTGACATCTGCTCAATGAAAAATCCTGGGAGTCTGCTAAGCGCCAGGAATGATACTGGGGACGAAGACACAGGGAAGATGTTGACACTGTGCCTACCCTATCGACTCACACTGACATAGGAGGGCAAGATGCAGCTGTTGATAAATACATACTCAGGAACTCCCCACAAGACCCCTCCAAGGACAGTCATTCTGCCGTAAGATATACATGCAGCAGATACCCGGCCTGGACCCTGAGATATTGTCAAGATTTTGAGAAGTATAAATGTGACCAGAGACCAATACAAAGGCCAAGACAGGGTGTAATCTATTGATGTGAACTAGCTGAATTTTAAGAGTGGAGTATATAGAGGGTTAGAGTAGAAAATAAGGCTCTAAGGAGTAGACAGAGGAATGGCTCATCCTTCCCCTATAGGAAGAGCAAGGTATATGAAGGAATTTGTGCCAAGGAGCCTGAAAGCACAATATAAAATATCAGGATATGAAGGCTTGGGAGGCAGGGAGTTGAGTTGGCAGTTCATGGCAACAGTCCAGGTGAGAGGTAATGATGGCCTGAAGTAGGGCAGTGGCAATGGGAATAGAAAACAGGGAGTGAATCTAATAGACATGAAGATAAATGGTGCCTAGTAGGTAGGAGTTGGCTGTTGAGTGAAAAACATCAGCTGAAACAATTAAGCTAATCATTTTCTATCTGCAGCATAACAGTACAAGCTATATCAATTTTTTAATATAAGGAAAGGGGTATTTAAAAGCTGCTTTTCAGGACCCAGCACAATGGCTCAATTGGCTAATCCTCCCCCTGCAAGTGCCAGATTCCATATGGGTGCCATTCAGTGGCCCAGCTACTCCACTTTTAATCCAGCTTTCTGCTTACAGCATGGTAAAGCAGGAGGAGGACGGCCCAAAGCCTTGGGACCCAGCACACATGTGGAGACCTGGCAGAAGCTCCTGCCTCTGAATTGGCTTAGCTCTGGCCGTTCTGGCCACCCAGGGAGTAAACCTATGGATGCAAGATCTTAATCTCTCTCTCCTTCTCTCTGTAAATCTGCCTTCCCAATAAAAATTAGTCAACCTTCCAAAAAAAAAAAAAAAGCTGTTTTACAGAAAACTTGAGTCAAAGAAAACCTTAACAATCAAAATGCTAACTCTTTGAAAATGAGATCTAGGAATGAAATCTATTCTATTCTATTCTATTCTACTGGAGTTATTTGGTAACATGGGGTTCACATGGAATAGGTTGCACTGCTCTCTCTCCAGGTTCTCCACGAATCATACAATGGCCTTCTCTCTTGTCTTAACCCCTCAATGGTCAACCATCAGTCTGCAGCCATAATTACCTTGAAAATAACAAACCCAGAAGTCGGCACAGTGGCATAGCAAACCAAGCCTCAACCTGCAGTGCTGGCATCCTATGGACACCAATTCAGACCTGGATGTTCTGCCTTACACAGCTCCTTACACAGGCTAATGGCCTGGGGAAAGCAATGGAGGCTGGCCCAAGTCTTTGGAACCCTACACCCACACGGGTTGTTCAGTGGAGGCTTCTGCCTCCTGGCTTTGGATTGATTTAGCTCTAGAATCTGCGGCCATTTGGGGAGTGAACCAGCATACAGAGGATCTCTGTCTCTTTAGCTCTTTTCTCTGTAACTCTTTCCAATAAAAATGAATCTTTAAAGAAAATGCTAACTTGGAAACAGATATTTGAAACAGCATTTAAGACATTGCTTGAGATGCTAGTCTTCACTTAAAGAATTATTTTTATTGGGAAAAGATCAAATTTACAAAGAGGAGAGACAAAAGATTTCCCAACCGCTGGCTCACTCCCCAGATGATCACAATAGCTGTAGATGAGCTGATCCAAAACCAGAAACCAGGAGCTTCTTCCTGCAGTTGCAGGGGTCCAAGGCTTTAGACCACCCTCTGCTGCATTCCTAGGACATAAACAGGGAGTTGGAGCAGCCAGGACATGAACTGGCACCCATATGGGATCCCAGTGCTTGCAAGGTGAGGATTCAGCCACAAACCAATCTCACCGGGCCCCTGTCTTTGCTTCTGATCAGCTTCTACTAATGTATAACCTGGAGTCGGGTGATAGCTCAAGCATTTGGGTTCCTACCACCCATTTGGAAGATCCAGATTGATTTTCAACGTCCTCGATTCAGCCTCAATCAGTCCTAGTTGATCTACTCCCTCAAATGCCTGCAACAACAGTTGAAATTTCTTTCACCGGCTCCATCTCACAGCCTTTTCAATCAAATAATACTTTGTTTCAAGAAACAACAACTTGAGCATATTGCTTCCTGCTTAAAATTCCTCTAAAATTTTTCATTGCTATTTGAGTAACTGCAATGTGGTTTATGTGGCTGGCACCCTGAGTTCTGCATTTGCATCCAGCTTGACATCTTTCCTTTGCTCCTCACTTCTTGTTCCACCCAAGCCAGTCAACTTGGGTGTTATGTACCTCTTCTCACCCCCTGAAGGCCCTGTAGTCTGAAGTTCGCTGCTGTGCAGCTGGATCCTCCACCTCCTGCAGGGCACCACTTCCGCCTTCCTAGGGCAGGTGATGAGCTCTTGCAGCCAAGTGCTCTCCCAGCCCTCTATGCTTTTGCTCATCATACTTCCTTCAAACTTTTTATCTCCCCAGAGTGTTCTGTAAGTGTCACAAAGTCAGACCATGCCTGCTTACTTGCCAACTGTGCCCGATACTCAGAACAGAGAGGTGGGGGGAGCACAAAACAAATGATCAATGAAGACACACTGCCCAGGGGGAGCAGCACTTAGTTCTCACTGGTTACAACTGGAGCAGTGAACATTCTTTGTAGTCATATGGTTTTTATCAGTAAACTTAAATAAAGATGAGCGAATTCAGCATTCTCTGTTTGGATCAGCACTGTATTTGAGAAAGTAATGGGGCTGTATTTATGAATCTACATTTTAACTGCTGCTGATGTGGAGAAGTCACTAACAATGCTAGTACTGTGTCTAAATCCCTCATCCTGTCATTATGCTACCATTTCACCTGTGCTCAGACTCCAGTAGAGAGGTAGTAGAGGCAGACATAGGTAACTGTAATATCTGAGAATTGCGAGAACTCCCAAGAACACCTGTTTCCAGGCCAATTTCCTGCTCCTCAGAACTCTCATCAACAAAACTCAGCTGAGACATTTTCATAGAATAAAATTTCAAAGTTTTCTTTGATTAATTTTCATGAATACCAGTGAACACCTCAACAACATGCCCCACTCAAATGTCAACTGTATCACAGTATCTGTCAAAATACAATTATTTTGGTTCACACACACATTTCTCTGGAGCATTTTTATAAGAGAAGTGGTATGTTTATGCCAATTACTTTCTCCTATTTGCTTTCTTTATAGTAGCTCATTTAAACTTCATAATAGCCTTATAAACTAGGTACTATTATGAAGTTTACATGGAAAGGCTATTAATGGAATTTATACCTGGCTTTTGGCTCCAGTGCTCATGAACTTGACTAGTTCACTACATTCTCTAGGGGAAAATATCCTGAAGCTATAAGGTACAGTGTACACAAGATAAAGCTGGAGTAGCTCTATTCCTAGACTAACAAATTAACAATCCAAAGTCTAGTGAGCTTCTAAGCTCTCTAAGAAAGGGATACTCATAAAGTCACCCATTGAAGGCCACTGGCCAGTGTTCAAGAACAATACACTCAACTGCTTATATTTCTTAATGTCACACAAAATCTTCATTTCAGTAGTTTGAAAGTTAATGGCAGCTAACAGAGCTACCTCTTACGGCTCTATTTCTTTACCAACTCTTCATTATTTAAGTCTCCAGAATTTATCCATTGCTTGAAGATAATGCTTTTAACCTTTGTATTTAACAAGTGTAAGGGAGAAATAAAGCAATGAATGTGGGAAATTCACTCAAGTTCCTGGAAGAAAATTCCTTCGTGCACACTGGTGCAGCAGGTAGGGAGAGCAACAGCCCTAACTCATCTTGCACCTATCCACACACAGGTGTACTTACATGTGGCTAATCCTTGAACTGATTTATTTACCCAAGTTTACAAGTTAACAATGAAGGGTCCTGAGCAGATAATTACAAGAATACAAATCAAGGGAGACAACTCTGAAGGTATAGTAATTCTACTTCTTGAAACTGACCTTAAATCCCTAAGAAGAGCACAGAACAGCTTAAAGCAACCTTTTCTCTCTACTCGGAAATGACTGTGAATTAATTGTGTAGTTTAGCTAACTTTGCTTTTGTATCCTAGGAGCAGGTCTCTCACGGACTGGGAATTTTTTCCTTGTTTGCAATGTAAACTTACTATCCAGAGATGGTTCTTATTACCACATGCATTAATTGGAAAACCTAGTACCTAGAATTGGCAACAAGAAAAAGGTAGACAAAATAATAAGCAAAGGAGAGAAAATATTACGCAAATCTTTATATTGATCCTTTTTAAAATAATCAAGTGTTAACAAAACCCAAAACTACTCATCAATGCAGACACATGCATTGGGCTTTACATTATCTCACTTGTTGAGTTTAACTAATTCACTGGATATTCTATGTTTAATATCAGTCACACTGTGGCAAAAAGGCTTGAAAATTTGCTGATGAAATTAACGTTGAACAGTATTTTTTTAACAGTAACAATCAAAACATTAGAATTACGACTTAAACTTTTCCCATGCACACATGTACCATTTTAGTTTGGTTACCATTGACCTTGTGATGTTAATTCTGAGACTTCATATAACCATGCCATTTCTGATTCATCCTTTCAAACTGCATTAACTGAGGATGTATCAACTTTAGTACCATTCCAAGCTCCTAGCAAGTGAAAGTAAGCAAAGCGCTAACAACAAAAACCTAAGAACTTAAGCCCACAAATGCTTATTTACAACTTTGAATCTTAAGTGACATCATGTTCCATCATCTTACCCATCAAACAAAACTGTCCATCTCTACCGTGGACTGGAGTTCTTTGGGTTTCCCTGAAACCATGAACAGTCACCCTCAAGCAAAGTGTCTTGCCTCTCAGTAACTCCATATGTTTACAACTGATAAATGTGACAGAATGCTCTGAGCTGAAGCCTTACAATCTCAGCACATGTAAAACTTGTCTGATGGCTTTAACTGAGCGTATCTGGGTATATCCACCTATTCTTCCATAACTAGTTTCCAAATCACCTTTTCTACATGTTAGGCCCTGTGATACATCCTGGAAACCTGTACATTTTATCTAACATACAGTATAGTCTGAAGCACATAACTTACTCTAAACTTTAGTAGTGTTTAATTTCTTAGAGACCATGAGTTAAAGAGATTAAAGAACATCAAGAATTGCTCACTATAATGTCAGAGAAACATTTTCTGATGTTCTTTAAGTTAAAAAAGAAGTTGTCTCATTATGGAAATAAAGTATAATTTGACAATTTTAAAGGGAATACTCCAAATCAAATGGTGCTGGAAAATGTAAATGGGACAAATCAGAATTTTACAGAAAAGTTTTTCTGCCAGTGTTCTGAAAGTAATTTGAGAATGTATTTTAAAATAATTAGCCAAGAAACCTGAAGCCAATGCAGAAGTCAAACAAGGGTAAAAACCACCATTCCTAGCGAAGCAATTCATGGCTGTTGTAATTTCTCCATCAAGCCAAACAGGCACCTCCCTTTACCAGTTTCATGTCTCTGTAATTAAGATGTCAATTCAATTGATTTGCACATGTGGAATATATTCATTTTCCACAAAGTTGTTTTTATACGCTTGGTACATCTTGAAAGCACCAATATTAAAGTTAATATATTAGCTGCAAACACTCTTAACTGCCTATGTTAGTAATTCTATGTTCTAAAAATAACTACAAATATCTCAACCAAATTTACTCATAAATGCTTCACATTTTGCTATTAATAGAAATAAATTTTCCTCCATGTAAGATTTCCAAAATCTAAGATTATATACCTTGGCCATACTTCATGACCCAAATCAGAAGCTATTTCTTAGTATCTTTTTTCCCTCCTGCTTGAAAACAAGAATGCTGTCTTATTAATCTCTGCATATACCCTAATCACTTCTCTAATTCTGTCATCTGTATGATCATCATTTACTACTCTAAAGTGTATTGTGAAGTGAATACATGAAATATTGGAGGAAGGATTAGAGGAATAAAGACCTCAGACACAAACCTTCAGTAAATATCTGTTGAATTATATTGAGCTGCTCCATTGACTGACAGTATATTATAGTTGTGATAAAATTAATATCTTTCTGTAGGGTTTTTCTTTTTCCCAAGAGAAAACTAATAAATTTTAAAAGTTTAACGTATGACTTCATGTTTTTCTACAGTCAGTGTACTTCTTTACTTGTATTGCATCAGTCATTGTCTCATTTCTCATGTTCATCCCAATATAATAAAATTTCTAAGTCTTCTGTTTAATCCCCATGAGTACCAGTGAACACCTCAACATGCCCCATTCAATGTCAACGCTGTCAGTTTGTCAAAATACAATTAATTTGGTTCTCACATCTTACATGCTTTTAAGATAAGTCCTTTATAACATTGAGTAACTTTTGTTGTTAGTTTACAATTTGAAAAATTTAAGAATTCTAAATGTTTTCACTCAATTCATAGGTAGATGTAACATATCAGCATTGACATGAAAGCAGGTCACATCACAAAGTAAGGGTTTCATGGCAATGCTTATGATCAAGTGTTTTTTAATGTCATAGGTATTTGTTTTAAAGATTTATTTTCTCTTTATTGGAAAGGCAGATTCACAGGGACAGATCTTTTTCGGAGGTAGGAACTTCTAGGTCTCTCACGTGGGTACAGGGTCCCAGGGCTTTGAGCCATCCTCCACTGCCTTTCCACAGCACAAGCAGGTAGCCGGATGGGAAGTGGAGCAGCCACGACAAGAACCAGTGCCCATATAGGATCCCATCCAATGTAAGTCAAGTATTTAGCCAGTGGCCACCACTACAGCCCCAGATCAACTTTTTCAAAGAGAAATTTTGCAGCTAGAAAAATGCCATTTTCAGTTATTATTTTCTAAGATATTCTAGTATTATTCATTTATTGGAAGATGTACAGAAAGAATGAGAGACAGAGAGGTTCTCCATCCTCTGATTTACTCCTCAAATGACCACAATAGCCAGAGCTGAACCGATCCCAAGCCAGGAGCCAAGACCTTCTTCCAGGTCTCCCATGTGGGACCAGGGTTCAAGAACTTCAGCCATCCTCTGTTACCTTCCTAGGTCATATACAGGAAGCTGGATAGGACATGGAATAGCCAGGACTGAAACTTACCACCATATGGGATGTTAGCACTGCAGGGTGGAGGATTATCCTGTTGAGTCACCACGTCAATCCCAAACATTGCTATTTTATCTATCCTTGCCTTTATATTTTTGATAGTAGGGTTTGTTGATGCCATCTGTAAGAATCGATTAACCTCATCTGTTTTGCCAGTGAACTTACCTATTCAGATTTTCCTAATTTCTGGGTGTTTTTAGGGAGGCGGGGGGAGGGTTGCAGCATACTAAGGTAAAACAGCTTATTAAACTTGAAGGCTGCCAGGAAATTTGAGATCAGTATCAACAGAATTTTTTTTCAAATGTTCAGTGACCTATAACCAAAAATTCCTAATGTATTCATAAGCTATTGTCAAGTCACAATGGTCATTTGATCAGTAATATCACGTGGAAGAATAAAAGATCTCAAAGGACTTCCTGGAGCACTACTGTTTACAGTATGCAAAGAAAATGAAATCGTAAGATACAGACAAGTCATAGTTGATGTTAAGAGAAATCAAGACAAAGTGACACCATGAAAATCAAAGAATAACGTCTTCTTTGCACACATTAGGTAGTGCACAATTCTGATGCTGTTCAGATGACAAGTCAGAGAAATGATACACTAATGTGTTAGCATCTTGAAAGACATTCAGACTTACTGGGGAGTAGAAACACAGCAAACTACGGAGAGGTAAGTTGCATTTGGGGCAACAAATATTATCCTATTTTGTAGTTTGGCATTATAATGGGCAGCTAGAAAACGCAAGCTTACCTGTAAGAGAGCACAGGTCCAAACAGCACCAATAACTATTTCCTGAGTTATGCCTCCCTTGGCACTGAGACCAAAGAAACAGTACTGATACCAAACCACAAGTCCTTTCAACTAGAGTTCAGAAGTTTGTTTCTAACTCTTTTAGGCTTAATGGTAACCCATCTAAGTCTCTGATCATACTTTAAATGGCAAACCATTTAAGCCCTAGAATTTTTTTATTTAGTGGGGGTAGGCACAGACTCACTTTTTAAAGAATTACGATTATGATACATCCTCAAAGACATACAGTGCTGTGGCAACACAAAAAAAGGCTTCATGAGGTAACAGCAAAGATGCAAACAGAAAAGCAACAAGAAAGCGAGTAGAAGTTTGTTGAGAAGGGAGGAAATCATGTTGGATTCAGTGAGCATAGTGACACGTGAGGAACCTGTGAGGAACTGAAGTCTGTGTCGCCAGACCTTGAGGGCGGGCAACATCAGTGCCCATGCTGAAGGTGGCCCTCGCCCTGTGAGCAGTGGGAACTCGTTCAGGCAAGTATTTCAAGCAAGAGTTGGATAACTCACACATTTAAACAAAACAATAGACCCCCACAGGAATATGGAAAGTGCTTTGGGGCTCCAGGGTCAAAGTGGAATAAGGTGAACCGAAGGCAGCACTTGTGCAGGTGTGCAGACAAGGAAGACCTCAGCCTGGAGGAGGAGGCAGGCGCTGAGGTGCAGACAAATGAGCAACTGGGCAGTTTTCAAAGTAGCTGATAATGGATGCCTTATGGACATCAGACTCCATCTTGCTGTTTGCACAGTTGTTTAGGACATACACCACAAAAATCAATCAACAAACACGTACTCAGTGCTATGATGACATTGATACATGTCTTTTATGGAAAGCTCAAAGTTATTCATACAAGTAGAAATCGGACTAGAGACGCTGTTTATCTCAATTGTTTCTGACATACTAGAGAGAAACAGGCCATTGATGGATGTCTGTTTTGTCCTTGTGGTTTGGGGACAACAAGTGCATTCAGAGGTTGCATGGTTTTCATCCAAAAGAGATGACAACATCATCTCTGCCCAGCACAGCCTGCACCACACTGGTGCAAGCAGATGAAGATTACATTCGGCTGGGAAGCTCATGGCAGGTGATTCACCAACTCAACTGCAAAATTCAACTACATGCTTCTCTCCACGTGAAAGGCATGCTATGAAACCCAGTCACCCTGGGGAGTAATTTTGCTCCCAACTGAATCTCTTAGGCCAGAGAACTGGTGACAGCTTGGCCTTGGGAAGTCAGGCCAGCATCACTCAAACACCAACAAAAAGGCTATTTTCAAAAATATTGTAAAAATGAGCTTTGTTTCTTTTTCTCAGCATTCAGAGAAAGACAGCTTAGACAAATGTAATTTCTGTGATACAAGAGCTTCATTCTACGTATATTACTGATCGTGGCAGCTGTGAAAGTCTAATTAGCAATATATCTTTCTACGGAGAGTATTACCTGCTACATGAGGCTATGTAGTTTAGTTTTGTTTCCTTCCACTCTTGGGTAAAACACATGGGAGAGGAGGTGAAGATAACACTTAGTATTGGAGGACACGATCCCAATCCCATCCGTCTCCTAGAAGCTAAGCTCTGCACAAAGCTTTATTAGATTTTTCCAATCTTCAATAAACCACAGTGTTGCTCAGATCAAGGGAAGGACAAAATATGAAAACACTTTCTTAGTAGGTGCTCAAACGCTAGCCAACTAGCAGGTGTCTGGTAGAGCAACTCATCTATCACTTAGGAAATCTGCATCCCTTATGAGTACCTGGATTTGAGTCCCAACTCAATTCTGATCCAGCTTTTGTTTAATGGATACCCCTAGTGGACAACAGAAGACAACTCGAGTTCTCAGGTTCCTGCCACATACCTGGGACACCTGGATGGACCTCCCGATTCCAGGATTTGGTCTGGGCCAGCTTGATTTTCGCTCTTCTGCTTTCAAATACAAAGGAGTTGTGTAATAGAGACTAACATGCTGCCAAGTAAAGATACGTTGAGGTACACATCCCTACTGTTGAATAACAGCATTCCCAATGAACAGTTAAACAATCCTTAAAAATATGATACTAGATTATCTACCTTTGCCTATACCGATAATGCCATCGTGTACTTAAATAGCAGAATGTTAAACTTGTAACTGTCAGTAAAGCACTATACTATTGTAATAATGTAGGGGAAAATGGTCAGAGGAGGGGACGGTGGAGGAGACAATGTAGAAAACGAAGAAAGGGGGAAGTCCCTATGAAACTGTATCATAGAAAATTTAAAAATTTAAAGAGAAATCTTCACAAGTCTGCACTTGACCAACACCTACCGATGTCAATGTCCAGTTAGCACTTTACTATCACATGTGGGTCTTTAAACATACCCATAACAGGTGTTTTCTATTTATATTTCTTTCGTACGTCTCATGCTGCATTCCAGAATCATTGATATAAAGCACAATCTTCTGTGTATGATCGTGCGACGTAAAATTTAAAAAATAAGCTATCATTTGATAAAAGTAAATAATGCACATGATTTCCTGGCTTCTTTTATGTTGAGCTACTGTAGCTTTAATAACTTCTGCACTGCAGCAATTATGAAACTAACGCATTTTTAAACATTAACTCAGAGTGTCAGACACTTGTATTTGGCAAAATCTTGGGAAGAATAAGTTTGAGGACTACACAACAATGTAGGCTGTTAGACATATTTTCTGTCATTCACATTTTGTAAATACTCTTACCCTCTCATCATTTTTATCTAGATTGTATTGTGATGTTAGCTTTCTGAAAGCCTTGAAGTTACAAGTAAGAACTTGATGTTAATGTAAATTTCAAGAGCAGATTGAAATGTATTTTAACCAAACCATAAGGTATTCAGAGTCAAAGAATTCCTTAGAGGCTTGAAGCAGATGAAGGTTTGGGAGTAAGTCATGTTATCAAGAGAATGCATCTAATATCATACCACAGCAAATCATCTGATCAGCTTCCCTCTGTCAGCTCCGGGAATGGCTCACTCACAGACCAAGTGCGGAGATACGTGAACAACTAGTACTTTTGTTCCACAGCCAAAAGCATGGCCCCCTTCACAAAACATCACCTCCTTCAAGCTAGACATAGTTACAGTGAAGAAATTGTCACAGATCTCTTCAGAATCAGTATGTGAAACCATGGCTCTTTACCCCAGCTTTGATGAATGAAGGGTTTCCATTTTGCAGTGTGTTTCTGCTGAGAACCACAATGTAGGAAAAAATTTGGCTTCAAATAACTTTTTAGCCCCCACCACCCCATCCCATCCCCATCAATTAGGGTAGCCAAACCAGCCCCCAGATTGCCTTGCTGGCAAAGCTTGTTGTGTTAAAGATGCATCAAGTCACTTACAAATCTAAGGATGTTTTATTAGGGCAAATTAGGAAGCTGATTCAGAAGCACAGCCCTGCGTGACCATATTTTCACATGTTTCCATGAGTTCTGTTTATTTCACATCATACCTGTTCCAAGCAAATTTCCCCAGTTGGTGATTTTCTTGCCAAATTGACTTCAGATATTTTGTTGTATAACTTAACTACCCAGAATTTATCTTTAACGCTAAGGTTGTCAAAGGAGACGATGACATAATGTGAGTGGGAACATTTATATAAAGCATTTTTTCCCCAGAAGTTTTATCTCATTTTCAACCTCAGTACCTCTGACAGGAAGGAGGCAGCAGGAAGTAACTTATCAAATCAAGGACTTGTGGATTTTTATTGCAAATGTCAAGATCCCTTCCAGCTCTTTCTGGAAAATGACTGATGTTGTACATTTACCAGCTAACTATCGTTGCTGTGTTTGCACATTTCACCCAAACAGTTGAGATATCTGACTGTCCCACAGTGTCACAAGATTAAGGGCATTGAACAGTGAATGATTCGAGTCAGTCCCTAAAGCAAGGAAGGGGGAAACCTTGTGGTTTCAGACATACAATATCAACTACAGATTGCGTTGCTTGCAGTTCAGTGATGCCAGTGCATATCACACCCAGAATCTCAACTGTGCCTTAGGGTTTACCTTGGCCTTACTGTTTACCAAGTAGGCACATTCATAACAGACAGCACCAACCACAGCATTAGCCCCATCTACATCTCACTGCATGGCCTAGCTTTCAGTGTAGCCTCAACTCAACACTTGAGTCACTTGGAGAGGGTGAAAGCTTACATTGCTCTGTTCTGCTCTCTGAAGAAGGCCTCAGAAGAGGTAGAGACAACTGAAGTAAAGCTAAGGATGCAGAAGCAATGGGCTACGTCTCAATCACCTTGGCCCCAGCCATTTCTGTTATGCATCTCTGCTGCAGCCCAAACCTCTAGGAAACTTCAAAGAATTTTCAGACTCCCCAAATGCTCTGTTCTCTAGTACAAAGGCATGGAGTTCCCTAACACCAAGTAACATTTCTTTTGAGTTGCAAACTATTACAATTACCAGCCAAGCCTTCTACTCACTTCCAACCCATTAAAAGACAAGAGACTCTTTAAGCAGACACTGGAGGGAGCCAAACTGTTGACCTGAAGTGAAATCTTGGTAGCTAATCAGAGCACTTCATTTCCTGCCTCACCTCCTTTCCACCTCCCCTTTCTACCATTCCCTCCATAATCCTCCCATTCTGCTCCTGCTTGATGGCAAACTTTCTACAGGTTAAGCAAACAAATTTGATATCAAAGATTTCCTTAAATTCCTAAACCAGACTGCCAAACTCCCAGCACTGCTGCTGTGTTGTCACGTCCACTATCATGCTGGTAAGCCGCGTGGTACCACCTGCTGCTACTGACAGTCTTAGCCCTCTGCGATTCTTTTACTTTTCTCAGGACAAAACACACATGTCAAAATGTTTTCACTTTTCTTTCCGTTTTTATTACATAAAGCACCAGTTATCAACAAATTTAGGTAATCGGCAAGTCCGAATTCACAGGAAAATATGCCCAGGGTCACTCACTGGCAGGCTAAATAGCTGTTAGAGAAATAGTGCACCCTTCATTCTTGGTGGCTTTAAAGTGATTTAAATTAATTCTAAGCACCCCATCTCCACCCCATTGGATTGGTTTAGCACCCTTTGATGGTGTTGTTTGGGCTTTTCTCTCACATGCTAATGAGGCATTCACTTTCACTGCCACAACTTCATATAATCCTCTTGCAATTCTCACCCTTTCTAATGACCCCTTCTTTAGAGAGCCGGGAATCTTGGAGAGCAGAGTAAGAGGAGTGGAGAGAGAAAGGTTTAGTATACACTTATCCTGAAAATAGCATTGTATGGCTACCCTGCAAAAGTAACCCGTCACGCAAGAGACAGCCTCCTCGCCAAGACAGGCTATGCTGTCCACTCCACTAGCTGACTAGCCAGGGTCGATTTCCTGTTCCTCCATCTTCCCTGTGCACAGATTTTACAAGCATCCCAATGTGAGATGCTGCTAGTCTGGGCTACAGATAGAAAGACTAGATTAAGCTGGAGAGAAGGAAAAATGCATCCCACGGGAATGAATCCTTCTAAGATTCTCAAGAATCTGGCTACTGACTCTCTTTATAAAGCAAGTTTTGGAAACCACCTGTAGAAACTGAAACCCAAAGTGGATATGCTGAAACAGGGATTCTTTTGTTGGCTGCACACAAGCCATACTTCACAGACATTCCCACAGATACATTCTATCCCTAATACATCAGTCACTTGGGTGGGGTCAGTCAGAGCTGTATGTTAACTGTCCTCATGTAATTTCAGGGGACATCCAGTGTTGAGAAAGAAACATGTATGTTAAGAACCAGGGAGAAAACAAAGAACTGAGACACAGTAACACTCAACACTCTCCCTCACTGATCTTCATGTCTGCAATTTCAACTTCCTCTCAAAGGCCCAGGATTCCTTTTCTGGTGAATCTTCGCTATCAGTATCTAAAATGGGATCCAAATTCTTTTCCCAAAGCATCTGTTGGCATCGCTGTGCCCTTGCTTGCCCAACCTGGATTCTTCCACCCATCACCATATTCAACCATTCCTTAAGTACAACATATATGCCACATCCGTGATAGAGTCCTCAGGCAGCTGTCATCAGGCATCAGTCCCTTGTCAACAGAGCTCTCAAGCAGGCTTGTGTTAGAGCCTCGCAGCTCAGCCAATGACTTCCTCATTCATGAATCCAAGAGAAAGGGAGCGGTGTCACGCCACCTTTCCATTGTCTTCTTTGTGAAAAGGGACTTGCATCATTCCATCTGCCTACATCCAAGGGGTGTGATGTTAGGCTCTACTGTCTGAAAGGTAGTAGTGAAGAACTTGCAAATATCTTTAGAATCACCACAACCAGAATCCTTACTATTTTCAGGAAAATCTTCTGAAAGCACCATGCATTGATTTCACCATCCTCTGCTGATAACTGAAACCTGGGCATGTCTGCAGCTCACATGCGCATGTCAGCTTCTTAAATGAAGTTGCAAGAACACTGAATCAGTCATCATTCATTAACCACCATGCCATTTCTTAACCTCCAGACTTCAGATTTCATTTCCACACAGAGATTTCTGCATGTAGTGACTACATGATACTCATTTTTCAAGTTTCAATGCACTCATTACCCTCCCTTAGGAAGCCTTCTGATCAATGCATCCCACCCCTATCCCAGGGACTCGCTGCTTGTCTGCTCCCTCACAGTAGTTACTATTCTCTATTACCACCGTTTGTGTGAATGCTCTCCATACAAATCAACTGTAAGCTCACAAATGCTTCACTTACAAGTATAACTGTCATTGTTTCCCTATGTAAGTTAGGACAACACTATCTGCCCCAAATTTCAATTCCCATCTACATTTGGATGCCATAATTCATCCTCGGAGTTTCTCAGGGAAACGGGAGTACTACCAAGATATCCCAGAAGTTACTGAATAGATGCTGCTGAGTCTTCAGAAAAGATACCAACTTATTCACGTACACTGATGGACCCCGACCACCCTCTGAGGCACGGAAGTGGTAAACCATGCTCTTAGCCATTTGACAGGAATATACCACAGCTCTGGAAGCAGCTTCCAGAACATTCTGTGTCTTTCTAAATAGTAAGCCTCAAAACACCAATAAATTAGTAGTTAAGTAATCCTAGATTGGGAATGAGCAAATTAAATGCAAGTGCACCAAGCTGATCCCCCTCCAATACTCCCAGGAAAGTAACAGAGACTACGGGGCCCCCAGGTCTGCAGCCTGCAAACAGGATCAAGCATGAAGGTCAGCTGCTACAAGCACAGTGCTAAAACTGCTGCCTTAAAGAATTGCATTGGAAGCACAATAATGGTTATTGATTTCAGGTCAGTTTTTGTTTCCTCACGTTCTGGTAGTTTTAAATTCAAAGAAAAATGAGGTAGTCAAGATCCTTCTTACTAAAAAAAGTGAGAAAATTTCAATACAACCAAATGTTTCAGATTCTCTTGGAATCATGTTCAAAAAATAAAATTCCCAAAATAATTCACTTTAGATTTTAAAATATTTAAATTATCTGTACTTTTAAGACTATGCTTACGCTGCTAATTCTTTCACGAACATGAAATAGAAGAGGTAAGTTTTAAGGAATGGGATGCGAAAGCAATGACTATTGTCTGAACTAGCAGAGGAAGGACATGACCACACTCAGCAGGGCACCGTTTTAGGGGGAAAATAAAAGAGAACTCTGGAGCCTTGGATTTTTTTTTCCCAAGCTAAAGCTCTCAGCAGAAGCTCCCTGATTCCATCAATATGTTTGTGTGATTCCAAGCCAAGAAATTCTGTAAAGATTACCGAAGTATCTGATGTAGCTTCTGGCAGGGAATCAAGTGAATCTTAAAAGGACCTGGGGAAAAGTTTGTTCAAGGTTTTTCTGATTTGTTCAAGTAGTTTTTACATTGAAATCTGTAGAAAAAAGTCCAAGGAAAATAATTAATACATTAACACTAAAAAAGCAACACTTGAAAATGTCAAGAAATTCTCTGTAGGAAAGCAGGACGATGTGGGAATGTGAAAAACATTCTTCTGTCAGATCAGGGCACAGACTAAATCTAACCAACAGAATGGATCTTATTGAAAACAGATCTAATCTTCTATATTAAGTATGTATTCTTGGGCCAGCGCTGTGATGTAGTGGGTATAGCTGCCATCCCATTTGGGTGCTAGATCAGAACCTGACTGCTCTGCTTCCAACCCAGCTCCCAATGTGCTTGGGAGAGCAGAGGATGGTCCAGCACAAGGGCCGCTGCACCATGCAGGACCCTTGGGGGAGGCTCCTGGCTGTGGCTTAGCTCAGCCCGAGCAGGCAGCAGGTGAAGACTCTCCATCTGCCTCTCCCTCTCACTCTGCCTTGCAAGTAAGTTAACAAATTGCTGTTGAAATTGATGAATTCCAACTTTAATGATGTAAGTAACGACTAAAATGTAAATTGAGATACAGCTGGTTGAAAAATGGAAATGGGTCAGAGATTAGGGTTTTTCTTTTACAAAGATGCAGTGGTTCACTGAAGATCATAGATGTAATTAAGCAAATTTACTGGATGGAGAAATAGCAAAATGGGGCCTGGCGGCGTGGCCTAGCGGCTAAAGTCCTTGCCTTGAAAGCCCCGGGATCCCATATGGGCACCGGTTCTAATCCCGGCAGCTCCACTTCCCATCCAGCTCCCTGCTTGTGGCCTGGGAAAGCAGTTGAGGACGGCCCAGAGAATTGGGACCCTGCACCCGCGTGCGAGACCCGGAAGAGGTTCCTGGTTCCCGGATTCGGATCGGCGCAGCACCGGCCATTGGGGCTCACTTGGGGAGTGAGACATCGGACGGAAGATCTTCCTCTCTGTCTCTCCTCCTCTCTGTATATCTGACTTTGTAATAAAATAAATCTTAAAAAAAAAAAAAAAGAAATAGCAAAATGTATTGGGATAAGCACAAAAGCAAAGCTACTGGGAGTTGGACAATAATGTAGGCCATATATTTACAGGAAGTGTATTAGTTAACTTTTTCTAATAGATCCTTATACGGAGCTAATGGGAAGTAATAAGGAGACAGTACTTAACTGTTTATTTTCATCTCCTGGAAATTTTTCCAGCCCAAATCAGAGCACCTAATACAGCCACTGTTGTTCTGAGTCTTTCCTGCCTCTATCCTAATGGGCCTTTAGAACAAAGGGAGCAGGCAATACTTTGAACGTACATTCCCAGCTTCATGCTGTCCTTGTGCCCATCTGCATTGGAACAGATCACACACATTCCGCTCACAGCCACGAGCAACCCATAGCCCAGAGCTGATGCAACCAAGCCTGGGCATCATCAGCTTCCACACCAGTTTCACTTACCATTCGAGGTCTTAATGTGAACAACATTGCTAGCTGAATCACTACACCTACTTGGCTCCATCTGACAGCTCCAAGTTACAACTTCCAGTAGCTGGTGGCTGTTCCTCTTCAGTCTGATGAACCCATTAAAACGTTCTTCTCCTTAATCTGGTGAGTCTGTGCTCATTCCATGAACAGTTTTCTAGACCCAGGTGTCACTGGCCTTCAGCTGAGATCAAGCTAGTTTTGTTACCAAACCTTTATATGATTTGTCACTCTGCAATTAATTTGCTCCTTCAAGAGATCAGAGAAAAATCTTGTATTTATCTGAAGATAAAGGTAGCCTACAAGAAAATCACTAAGATCTTTTTCAATTCTGAAACTATCATTGTGTTTATCACAATCTGCTCAAACAGGGAACACTGACTGGGTGCCTGATGGGTAGATCAAGAAAAGCTCCGCGTGCCACTCTCGTGGTTCCAGAAATTCATAGGGAAATTGTTGAGTTGGAGAACAAGGTTATACTGATGCTCAAAATGAAATATATTCTTAGATTTTTCAAACTTTCCACGAACTTTTTGAAGAGCCTTCATTTACTCTAGGAAAGAATATTTCCATAATTTCAAAGAACCAGCATGAAGACTTTAAGATGAATGAAACCACTCACAAACAGAACACTCTGAAAATGGTGATTAAGGGATGCGTTTTAACAGTATATGACAAAAATTTAAAGCCATGTAAATGAGTTATTGTTACCGAGTAGAGAACTATCTGCTATGGTGACATTTTTCTAATCCACAAAATATTCAACAGAATTTTTGGGTGATAGCCTAACTTTGGAAGAGCTTATGTTTCCAAAAGAGAAGACTGGTGAGTGAATTTTAGGGTAAGTAACAAAATGATGAAACTTTTTTTTAGTTTTTTCATATAGTAATAGCACGTAATAGGAAAAAATAAATCACAAGCTAAAAATCCAGGAAAGGGTCTGGGTGAGATGGCTTAGTTGGCTAATCTTCCACGTGCAAGTGCTAGGATCCCTCATTAGCACCAGTTCAGGTCCCAGCTGCTCCACTTCCCATCCAGCTCCCTGCTTGTGGCCTGGGAAAGCAGTAGAGGATGGCCCAAAGCCTTAAGACCCTGCAACTGCATGCAAGACCTAGAAGAAGCTCCTGGCTCCTGGTTTTGGTTCAGCTCAACTCCAACCATCATGGCTATTTAGGGAGTGAACCAGTGGATAGAAGCTATTTCTCAATAAATCTGCCTTTCCAATGAAAATAATTTGATTTTGTTCTTTATACTGTATTTTAATTATTCACTATTTATTCAGAAACAGCAAGAAATATAAAACTGTACACAAAGTGAAAGAGATACATATAGTATGAATGCAATACAAAACAATGGCACAAACCTTCAAGAACAATGTCAGTAATGTATTAGACAAGAACTTGGGCTGAAGCATAACGCTAAGGAAAATGAAAATATGTATGCTTAGAACAAGAATGGGCTCAACCCATTGTTCCAAGCAGAAGATAGCATGTAAACACTGTTTCTCTTTATGTCCAAGTGAACCAGCACACACTGAAGGCAATTCCATAGTTAAGATAATGGTATAGTTAAGCATAATATATAGTGAACTATATAACATAATATATAGTTAACTATTTGTAACATAACATATATAACATGTGTTACAGCATAACATATATAACACACATATATACAACATAACATAGTTGAGCATAATTAAGATGATGGCAGGTTAGTACATCATGTAAAATGATTATGTCTACAGGCTTAAGGTATTTATAGCCCAGGGTCTGCAAAGAGTTTAAAGACATGACCATGATATTCCAGATTTCATCTCTGAAAAATCAAGCAATTTAAAGAAGGGAGAAAAATGTGGAATACACACATATCCACCCACTTATCCATCAAGAACAGAGATGTATTTTGAAAACTGTTATTTACTGATCTTAACATTTCCCAAATAGATCTTTTAAGGAGTTGGAAGGCACTTGAGTCAGCAATTTGCAGTGTAAGCCAGTTCTGTTTTTGTGATAAGGTCAGTCTGTAGTATTTTCTGCAAGGTGAAAAGGCTACATAGTGCATGATTTCTAAGTCCAGTTTGAATTCTTAAAACCTGTGATCTGTTCGCTTTTTTTGGTTTCTTGTGGCTTTTGGACAGGTGTCTTGCTATCCATGAGAACAAAATAAAGTATGTAGAATAGAGAATAAGCCATGCACATGTATCAATGGCTAGGTAAATGGCTCACATCCTGCTAATTATTTCAATATGTATCCCTGCCTCCAAATCCTCAAGTCAGTTTACACATGCCTGTAACATCTTATCTACTATTTCATCAGCTATCAAGATAATGAATACATACATGACAGGCATCTCTAGATGGTAGCAATTTGTGAAAAGAAATATATTCTAATGAGTAAACTGGCATTCCAAAAGGATTGATCCGTCATTATTTGGTGTGTTACAAATACTTCATTTAAATGTGAAGCACTAAAACTTCGGGGAAAAAAAACGGAAACTACAGGCTGAAGAATTGCCATTGGAGCCTTTCTTGTGAGAAAGCACTAGAAAGTTTTGTTATCTTCAAGTCCAGCAGAGTTGAATGTTTTCTGGGTGATGACACTAAGCCATTTGGAGGAATTGGGGATGAAGAAGCATTAAACATTTAGCCTAATCCTACATCACCCCCACAGGCCAATAAAATTAGACAAACCACTTAGTATTTTCAAAGACAAGTGATCATGGCTGTGTCAGCCAGAGTAGGAAGAAAACGGAGCGAAGTACCCTTGCGGACGACAGATGTCGGCACTCCAACCCTGGGCCTTTCCTCCTCCACGTCCCCTCACCTGACACCTGGGCTGTCAGAGATGGAGTCTTTTCACCAGGCCCCCTTTTCCATGTTTCATTCCATTAATTAGTCAGAAGACCTACCCAGAGAAGCTCCAATCTAATCATTCAACTTACATTTTGCCAGTATTAGTAAAGTTACCCCAAAGTAGTTATCCAACTATTTTGGTTGCTAGATCAGGTCAAGCAGTACCGATTTATCTCTACTCACTCAGCACAATGCATTTAAAGCAAAAATACTTTTATTTTGCTCAGAAATAAAGATATTCACAATACTGTTTAAGGAAATTCTGCACACTTCAACTGAAGAAAAGACAAAACAGAGACTTAATCTTTACCAATAGAAATCTAGTTCACAGCACAACACTGACAACACAATATCAGGCATCTCAGAGCCAGCTAGAGTATTCTGAACAGTTCTCTCACATTTTGAAAGGCACCTAAAGTTCCAGAAGTGAGCTTTCATGTTGGTAAGACACTTAGGAACTACAAAGCATTAGGACTCCTGAAGGAACTATGGTCCTATTGAAAGGAAAGAGGACTGTCACAACTGAAGCAGCAGTCCTAAGTCTCATCACAGGATATTCCATTGATTTCCTTCATAGTATATCCAAATGGAAGAGTCAGTGTCAATGAAGAAGTGTGCTGGAATACCATGGAGAATAATACCAACACAATATGCACTACCTAACATTTAACTAGAGGCTGACATTGTAGAGCAGATTTCAGGCATGGTGCCAGCATCCCACATCTAAGTGCTAGGGTCAGTTTCAGGAGTTTCATTTCTGATCCAGATCCCTGCTAATTGCACCTGGATACACAGCCAAAGATGGCCCAGATATCGGGTTCTTGCCACTACCAATGTAGCAGAGCAGGATGAAGCTCCTGGTATCTGGCTTCATGCTATCCTAGACCTGGCTAGTGTGGCTATCCAGGGAAGCAACCGGCAGGTGGAAGATCTTTCTCTGTCTTTTCAACCCCCTCCTTTCCCGTTATTCTTTCAAATAAGAAAGTACTTTCAAAAAATGTGAAACTCAAACCTTCTAGATTTGGTCTTGAAGGTTAAGTTTATGAATGGTGAAATGACTAGTAGCCCTGCATCCTAGTTTCACCTTTTACTAAAATTTCAATTCCAGTAGTTTGTTAATATATTTTTATATACTCCACAACCTAACACTGAACAGAAATATTTTTCTTAGTACCCTATAGGGTAATTTAGATAATGTTTTCACTAAGTCTTTACTGAACACCAAATCATGACAGAGGAAGAATGCTCAGATAGGACACAGAATCGAACAAACAAGAAATCGTAAGATGTGGGATAAAGAAACTTATTTGTTTTGCAGGCTAGTAGTGCTGTGCATTCTCCAAGAATGAGAAGCTAGCTCAACCTCAACCTCTCTGGGCAAACTCCATTTCATAGGTCTTTGCCTTTCAGCCATAATCTTTCCTAAACCCTGGCCTGCTTCTATAAGATGGATTGTCCTGCTTGGCATTCTAAAACAAGATAATCTCAATTTTCTCTCCTTTCTACCTAGCTTCTGTTTCTTTCTATCCCAATCCACCCTAGGGCTCAACATTCTACTATGCCCTGAGGCAGCACAATTATCCTAACATTTGTATACCAACAATATATACCACACAGTTCACAGGATGATTTCCCCCTTGCTATATTTTCAAACACTTGAAGCAGTAACAAAAACTGACACATCTGTGCCAGAATGGTGGCACAGGAAGTTAAGCCAGAACTTTTGAAGCCAGCCTCCCATATCAAAGAATCCACTGGAGTTCTGGCTGTTGAGCTTGCACTCCAGCTTCCTGCTAGCGGGCCTGTTAAAGCATGATGGCCCAGGTATCCGGAGACTTGCCATCCCTGTGGGAAACTTGAATAGTTCTTTACTTCAACCTGGTCCAGCCCTGGCTGTTGCAGCCATCCGGAGAGACAACCAGTAAAGGCAAAACGTCTATTCCTCCATCACTACGCCTTTCAAAGAAATCATTAAAATGCATAAATAGGCTGATATGTCAACTCTACTAATTCACAAAGTTTCCTACCAGACATTACAGGACAGAGTTCAGAGTATCAGTAAAAAATCTTTCTAGTCATCAAGATTTGAGTCACCTGGGCTAAGGTTCATCTATTAGTTTCATTAAATGACTATCTCATTTACATTTCCCATTGTCTCTTGATATTTTCTATAATGTATTACTGTAGTTAAGTTGAAAAAATTGGACATGAATGTCCAGCATCAATAAGAAGTGTACATACATTCTATTTCCAGTGAGTATGCATCATGTATTATCAATGGCTCCATTTTATTTCAGCAAAGTTTCTGGTAACCCAGAGGTGAGGGGGATGGGCAACACCACCATGAGCAAAAGGAGTGATGGCCCTAACATCCAGTACAGGCCTGAGGAACGACATGGCCTCTAATGTGCATTTGCATGCCAGAGCAATACCGTGTTGGGATTTTCCTAGTGTGATTGTATCTTTTCTTCCTGCTCTTGTGTTTCACCTCCATGATTTCAGCAAGGCCAAAAGCTCTTACAGAGATCAACTCAGCACAGCCCTAGCTCTCCATTTCAGAGCAACAGTAACCCATCTGTAAGCATGAACTCAGGTTGCACTCCCGACAACACAGTCCTTTTGGCAAGTGGGTGGTGTATCACTTCACAGCCTGTGTCAGAAGTGAAGCACATATCTGCTTACCAATGTCACTGCCTCAAGTTTACACCCCTCACTGTTCTGGCTGTCTAGTTCTCACATAAAAGTTCAGTATTTACTGAGGGAGAAAACCTACAAGTTTCAGTTAGCACGTTAAGTTACAAAATCTCATCCTTAATAAGCCCTTTTGTAAGCCAGAGGCCTACTTTAGACATAGGCACAGATATCACACTAATTTTTTTTTTAAAGATTTATTCATTTTATTACAGCCAGATATATACAGAGGAGAGACAGAGAGGAAGATCTTCCGTCCGATGATTCATTCCCCAAGTGAGCCGCAATGGGCCGGTACGCGCCAATCCGAAGCCGGGAACCTGGAACCTCTTCCGGGTCTCCCACGCGGGTGCAGGGTCCCAATGCATTGGGCTGTCCTCGACTGCCTTCCCAGGCCACAAGCAGGGAGCTGGATGGGAAGTGGAGCTGCCGGGGCCCATATGGGATCCCGGGGCTTCCAAGGCGAGGACTTTAGCCGCTAGGCCACGCCGCCGGGCCCTATCACACTAATTTTTTTAACAGGTTCAGAGACAATGTCACTACTCATAATACTTGCTAAAGTTAAGGAGATTCAACTCCAGTGGGCAGAACTATAGTAAGGCCAGATCACAGTTAAAGTGTACATTGTCCCCAGGCTTTCAGTTTAATAGCCCATTTCTTTTCCAGCACTTTAGTCATCACAGTTGGAAATAATCTCTCCCTCCAAAGATGCAAAAATTCCGCCTCAATTGTGATATGCATCACATTATTGTTATTTTTTTTCCTTATCTTTCCCAGGAGGACTTTTCGCAG
This sequence comes from Ochotona princeps, assembly GCF_030435755.1. Classification (NCBI taxonomy): domain Eukaryota; kingdom Metazoa; phylum Chordata; class Mammalia; order Lagomorpha; family Ochotonidae; genus Ochotona; species Ochotona princeps. The sequence continues at coordinate 6,026,776 of NC_080851.1, forward strand.
GCCCCAGCTGTGTCAAGTCCCTGTGGGGGTAGCTACTCCCTCAATCCTGGAGGAGCCCTCCAACAGGGCAGTTTTGCTCTTGGACTCATTTGGGGCTGGGCTCTCAGCCCATCTCCACCACTTGGAGAACTTCATCTCTGACAGTAAACAAGTTATTAATGCCCACTAGGCCCCAGTTTCCTCAATGGAAGACAGGAGTGACACATTCCACGGAGGACTGATGTACTTCATACAATCTTTATAAAGCTACCAAATAATTTATCTGGCACATAGTAAATATTCAAGGACAACTGGTTTTCTTTTTATGAAGAATGGTTAGTAGATAACATGTGCAGAATAAGCGAATTAAGCAATGTTCCAATGGCAGCTACTTTCACACAGTGCTGTTCAGATTTCTTCACGATTCCTGAAACTTCTACAACTTACGTGGCCTTTTGTCTCAAAACGCATATTCCTAGAACACTTGCCTTCAGTTATTGTCTCTCCTAGCAGTATCTGAAGTGACAACTCTGGTTAGGATATTGAAGAATAAACCAGAACATACAATCACGAGGATTAGCCTGGTCACAAAAAGATGTGCTATCCCATAGGTTCACCACGAAAGCTTCAGCGCATGAAGTACTTACGGTACCTAGCGCTAACAAGCATGGTGCAGCTTCATTACTTACTATTCCCTATGCATTTATTCAAACTTGGTACTTAGTGTTTTATATTCAAATGTTATTAATTCAATTTCTTACTGAAAATGTCTTCATTTGCTTATGCTTGGAGCATGTCTTCTAACCTCCATTAATGAACTGCATGAGACAAAATGGAAAACATTTTAAGACTTGCTGAATTATCTGATTATCTTTTTCAAGTACCAATTAAAAGCAGCAAAGAGAAGAAATGTTCCCTCAGACATGTCCTTAAAGCTTTGAGAACACAGCCTTTTTTTCTTGTTTTCCTGCTACTATGGCATATTCCCCAGGAAGCTCACCAAGATTGGTTTCTAAACAAAAGCAAGGCACCATCAGACAGAGGAGCCAGCCCCAGGGTCCCCGCAAGAGGCAGGGCTCTGACCCCTTCCCTCTGGCCCCTTCTCCCTTAAAGGCTACTACCTTCAACAGCATCAACCAGGTACCGCCATGTCTCACAGATCTAGATAAGCAGCTGGTATCACCTGGACCAGTTCCTTGTCCCTCTAGGTCTCCCTTTCCTTATCTGTGGAAAAGAGTCACTACTTCAAAGCCCTCTGCGGGGATTACATGAGCTATTAGTACAATTAACAGCCAGAGCAGCTCAACTAGCAAGCAAAGAATACTAAATGTGCTCATCTTTAAAATAGCCTTAGTTTTAGGGCCCGGTGGTGTGGCCTAGCGGCTAAAGTCCTCGCATTGAAAGCCCCGGGATCCCATATGGGCACCGGTTCTAGTCCCGGCAGCTCCACTTCCCATCCAGCTCCCTGCTTGTGGCCTGGAAAGGCAGTCGAGGACGGCCCAATGCATTGGGACCCTGCACCCGCGTGTGAGACCTGGAAGAGGTTCCTGGTTCCCGGCTTCGGATCGGCGCACCGGCCCGTTGCGGCTCACTTGGGGAGTGAGACATCGGACGGAAGATCTTCCTCTCTGTATATCTGACTTTGTAACAAAAATAAGTCTTTAAAAAAAAATCGCCTTAGTTTCAACAAGCAAGGTAGGTTAGTTATGCTAGACAAGCCCTAACACTATCCACAGTAAAAACCCTGAACACAAATATGCCAACACAGCGCTTTGACATCCATGAAGGGCGGTGGTAGCCGACTACAGATTGAGGGGCTGTAGTCCTGCATGCCAGTGAGGAAGTACACACTTACGACGACGTGACTGAGCAGTATTTCAGCTTGGTTGTTTCAACCGCGACACGCACTGAGGAGCAGCCCCACCTCTCACTCTGTGCGCTCATCATCTCCCAGGCCAGTGGTGTGTTAGGATCCTGCCACAACAAGTGGTACTGGCACCCAGTCTCAGCTCTCAGCCTGCCCCAAGAGCAGGGGGATGCCAACACTCCAGAGAACCATCAATTGCCAGGATTTTTTGGGTGTTGCCACCATTGATCTTTAAAGATTGATTTTTTAATTGGAAAGGCAAATATACAGAGAAGAGATAGAGAAAGTTCTTCCATCTGATAGCTTAATCTCCACGTAGCCATGATGGCCAGAGTAAGCCTCTTCCTGGTCTCCTAGGCGGGCATGGGGTCCCAAGGCTTTGGGCCATTCTCTATTGCTTTCCTAGGCCACAAGCAAGGAGCTGGACAGGAAGTGGAGCAGTCAAGACACATACTGGCACCCATATGGGATCCCAGTGGTTGCAAGACGAGGATTTAGCTACTACGCTATCATACCAGGCCCATGTCCCTGCATTTTTACATCTCATCACAGCTACAAATTTTAAGGAATTGTTTTACATTTTCATTTCCTCTCCCTTCTGAAAGCAGTGGAACAGAAGTTGGCAAAGCAGTAAAAAGGGAAAATGGAAAGTTAAGAAATTTTTCAAACAATACAAAATCTCTCTAAAATTCTTTAATCAAGAATTTATTAGCCAGAACTCATGAAGAAACTAAAATGCTTGTCCATGCCTACATGTTTGCAGACTTTCTCAGGTACACAAATTTCAGTATGTTTGAGTCAACTAAAATCATGTATGTAACTGTCATGTATTGGCACATGAGAACTTTGAGAAGTCACCATTATCATTCATCTCATTTTTCAGGTGGAAATAGATGGGCCAAGGCTGCCCCAGTGACTTAACGTACAAAACCATCAGGAGGTTCTCCAGCACGCATGCTCTCCACGCAGACATTAGGACTGTTTACTCACATTTGGGCCATTACACATCTAGTACACTAGTATCACCTGAACCCTGGACTTGCCAACATTTGTTGTGTACACAAGCACTGTAGACGTGGGTAGTGTGTATTCAATTTCAAGTGTCTTTCTGGCAAAACAGTCTCTAATTACACAGTAGTGTATTTCATTTAGTCACCAAATTGTTCAATGTTACTCTGGGTGTGTAGCATACTTCAACTGAGACAGATTCCTAGTGCCTTGTAGCTTACATTCTAGGAGACTAAGTATTTCACGTAATACCCAATAAACCAAAGTAATAAAGTGGTAAGTGTCAAAATAAAGCAACGGAAGCAGTACTGCTAAGGTGTGGAGTATTGTGATAAACTGTTTCAAGTTGGATTATAATTTATGGCAGCAGTCAGTGTAGGTTTCACTGAGAAGCTCAGTGAAATTCCCACATAGTATTATGTAATAATCTGTATGTAATGAGTGCTTTCTGGTTTTAATGTTTCTTTCTACTTAAATACCTGCATTAGTGAAATGCAAGAGGCCAAACTGTTTTACACACTTTTCAGTAACATTTTGGAATTTGGTATTTTCTCTCTGAAGCACTAATTAGCTCTTAATACTCTACTGGCGAAAAATATCAGTAATTTTTAAACTGTTAGTCTCTCTAAAGTTGGTAGTATAATTTGATGTAACTAATCTTGGACATGAACTTATAATCTTTTTAAGGTTTGTTTTTATTGCAAAGGCAGGTTTACAGAGCAGAGGAACAGAAAAACTCGTAATTTTAATGAATACAGAAGTTTTCACAAACTCCATGAAAAACTACACAATACTAAATGTGTGTCTATATGCATAGTTGATCTAATGTTTAGTTTATCAATATATACAACAATACATCCAGAACTGTAAACATTTGTTGAAATCTAAAACCTAAATCCAGAGTATTGCTAAGTAAGACAATTCAACCATAAGGTCATCCTCTACAATAATTCTGTCCAAGCATAAATCCTGCACTGCATCTGTGACTCACATTCCACAGCTTGTTTGCACCATGTTTCCACAAACAGAAAATGTAATCAATGCTCCTAGCTTCCTCCATGACCACCACAGCAGCTTAACCCACTGCACCAAATCAGGCATCTCCCTACAGAGCTGCACTCGGCCATACAGCTGCTTCTGTGAGGGAGTCTCTATCTTGCTAATTTGGTACATGACACTCAACTAAGATCATGTATAAATGAGATGGTAACCTACAGAGGCCTGCATGAATATTTTTAGAATTCTAAGATCCAAATCATACAAACACATCCTGTGATTTACAGTTAAATTAGAACTCATCCATGACAGAAATACTGGAGCAAAGTCATTGGACCAGTCCAGTAAATTAGCCTTATCACCACAGCCCACTAATTTGGAGGAACTGAAATCAGCCGCAGATCAGCTTCTTTAACAGGATAAATTTTCTCTCAATTCCATGAAGGTTAATGCCAGCTTACATTAGAGACAACACCTATTGGTCTGAAAAATGCAATTCTCCACCCACTGTTCATCTTTATAAATCCACCATGAAGCAAGCTCTTGATATGTTTTCTACTGGTCTAACAGCCTAGCAACTAGTTCACTGAACAGCTCTTCCAAAAACAACCATCTTGACCCTAACCCTCATTGTGTCCGCAGAAGAACAAGCACATTGACAAGAGGTATCAAATTTAACAGCACATCAAGAAGGTAAAACGCAATTGCCTACAGACAGTAGGGTAACATAGGCATTCTTTCAATATTCCTTTGTTCCCCAATTTTAACAGGATTTTCTTGTCCAAAGATAAACAGTGTTTCTCAGCCAGTATTTACATTGCACATTTGATCACATACTCAAATTGAAAACCAACTCATCAATATATCCAAGTCATTAACAATGCTTTTGGACAGTTTTGTGAATATAGAATTTCAGCATAGAATCGGAAGAGACTCGGCCTTTCCCCAAGAGTAGGTATGGAGGCCAATAGTGTCATCCTCAACCCTGTTCAAGGGTAGGGAGGGCTTGAGCTGTATCCACACTCATTGATAAACTTTCAAACAACCCATCAAATGGATGTTCTAGAAAACACTGTGGTAAAGGGCCAGTTAGGATGGCAGGGACAAGCCTCCTGACATTCAATGAACTTGGTGAATTTGCCACAGCAAAAGCTGGTCTCGCTCTACAAAAACACCACATTGAGAACAAATTTGTCTTAATGGCACTTGTGAAATTGGTATTGAATCAGATTGTCGTGCTCGCTTCGGCAGCACATATACTAAAATTGGAACGAATCAGAATGTCATTCATCTGCAGTGAAGACTAAGTCTTTGAGGAAGGCATTTTGTCCAGCCACCAAGACAGCACTTGGGATGCACACAATCATCAAGGAGTTCTTGGGTTCAGTCTAGGGTATGCTATCTACTTCAGCTTTATGGAGGTAGCAGGTAACAGCTCAAGTGCTTGGTCCCTGCCACTCATGTGGGACACATGGGTGAAACTTCCTTTGGGGAATGAACAAATGAATACCAGTTTCTCTCTGCCTTTCACATAAAATTAAGATAAATAGGAATTTAAAGACAAAGGATATCCTTGGAGACGGGAACACGAAGTTTACATAACTGACCCAAACAGGAAGCCCATTCAGAATTGGAAAATAGTCTCAGAAGCATGAAATTAGACCCAAATCAATTAAAACCAAGAGAACTCATTAAAAGGCTGTATTCCAACTGCTCTCCCAGTCTTGGTTTCTGATGAAATGTTTAATATGGCAGATGTACTGTCCAATATTAAATTCTGAAGTCAAATCAGAGTGCACAATCTCACCAACAAATCCTTGGGATGTCTCACATCAGCCCTCAGCTAAGAGACATGACCCTAACTTCCCACCCTAACTCTGCACTGTTTTAATTAACAACCCCACACCTACCTCACAAAGTGTTTTCTACTTTGTCAGGCTCAGCAAACTTTCCCTCATTTAGAGAAGCCAGACAGGAATCTTATTTATGTCCCAGTATCTCAACTAAGACTGATTAAGGAAGCTACCGAGTGGGGTGTTGTGAAATGCCCAGATCCTTTTCCTGATGCTTTAAAAACTACCCTGGACTTAAGAACTCAGTGTTATTGTCACTCAAATGAAATGGTTTCTGCTGGGAAAACACAGATGTTCAGAAATATACAAACTCAGAAGCATTTAGCATATGCCATAGCTTCTTGCTGGTGGGACGTCATTGCCCTAGAGGCCATCAGGGCTGATTTAACTGGATGGGCCATGTCTTAGTGTCCCTGACACAACCTATGGAATGCACTTGTCTGGGGACAGAGTAGCCCACATGCCCTGGTGGACAGGGATTTTTTTCTCAGTCAAGCTTTTGCAGGCAGCTGCATATCCCTGTGGGATGCCCTAACAAGCTTTCCAAGCGTGTTTGGCAACCCAGGAAGCACAGGATTCTTGAGGTGTGCTTGGCAAAAGAAGAAACATGTTTTCAAAATCTGCTTCCAAACTGGCATGTAAGGATTTACAGCTCACTCCTGTGAGGTTCATGACTAGGAGCTGAAGCTTCCATTTCCAAGTTGTTCAAAGGTTCGGTTGTTGTGTTTGACCTGTTTCTACTCTAATTGAGAGGCCAGATAACAATGAACAGAACCACTCTGGTTTGCACCAGCCCCCATCACAGCATTTTGGCCCTTGCTGACATCTGAGTCTTTGGTGGTTCTAGTATGTGAATGTTTGTACTGAACTAAGTGCAGTAACATCATCCAAAGTTCAACACTGAACCGATATTTTAGCAGGCAGCTTGGAGTAGGGATATTCAAGTTATTCTTCAGGAAAAAATAAATAGGCAGAAAAAAACTTAACAGATGAATCAAACTAAAATTGTAATACACAATTTCCCACAAGCTGTAAAAGCTTTTTGAATTGTCCTAGAAATCAGCTTAGGATTCCATATTTTGAGGACACAGTCATGATTACCTGTGGCCTTTCTTTATTGGAAACCTTGACCATTAGATAATTTTTTCATTTTTCTGAGTTAAAGGTCTCAAAAAATTCCTGGATCTGACCCCTTTATCAGAATTTTATACTGTGTAATAAAATCTCTAATTCTAAGATCTCCAGTTCCATCAAAAGCACAAATCCTTCATTGCTTACTTCTCCACATTCCACTTTCTGGCACACTCTGTCCAGTGGGAGGTTATAACTGGGAAGGCTCATGATTCCTGAGAATTTCCTCCAAAGTAACACTTCAAATTCCATCTCTGAACAGTTAACACAAAGATTATACAGATGGAAAAGACTGCATCTAGTGTCCTCAAAATCAGTTGTAGTTGTAGAACATGAACGCATATAAGGATAGCTCTGTACTGAAGTAAGACCTTGTCCTTACCTGCCTGAGGATATGCAACTGCAAGGTCCCAGTTCCTCAGCCGCAGTTTACTGTTTTGCTCCCTCATCATCCCATTCAGTTCACAGGTGCCACTACTTCCAAGTATCACTTCTGCACACATCTGTCACCTGTCTCCATGAACTTGTCTCCTCTTACACCCCATCGAAGTAATCTCATCCAGACTTCGTCTTATGTGTAACAAGCAGTCTTTAACAAAGAATGGTCTCAAAAAAACCTCACTCAAAATTAAGTTAAACTTCGCCCTGTTCATACTTCTGCACTGAAGGAAGCTTTACAGAGCACTCGAAGGGGATCGCTTCTCAGCCTTTGGCTTGGATCACGTGTAGAAGAAGGGAGGTTTTCACCTTGTTTTCTAGTAACACATATATTCATCTGTTCGGCTCATTCTACCATTGACTAAACCAAGCCTTGGCTAAGAGAAACCATTTGTCAGGAAACTTGGAACGTTGATGGCACAGTCAGGAAAACATAGTTGGATCAACTCCATTAAAGCACACAAACAGGATGGTGTTCAGCTTAGCAGTTAGCATGCCCATGTCCAAATACCAGGGTGGACTCCCCAGTTCAGCTCCTGATTCCATCCTCTTCACACACACCCTTGGCCGGCACCAGGTGATGGCTCAGTTTGGTTCCTGACACCCACAGTGGTGACCTGCTTTGAGCCCCCGTCTCTCTACTTCTGTCCTGGCTGCTGCTGGAATTTGTATGATGAACCAACAAATGGCAAGTCAGAGTTGTGTCTTTATGTTTCTCAAATATATACATTTGTTTTACAAGCAAATATGTCCAATTATAAGCTGTGTTTTACACATGGGGAATATTCTTTTAAGCATTAACCTTTCCTGAAGATACAATATACATTGAGAGATCTTAAAAAGAGATTTTATACTCTCATAAAATATCACCTGGTAAAATTTCAACGTTTACCCAATCTGTCTCTATGTAGAGTTATTGAATGGCATTTCCTCCTTTCTATTTGGTATTGAAGCATCTCATTTGTTCCCTTAGGTCATGTCTGCAGTTTGTATTACCCCTCAACCTATCAATGCTGACCCTCCCAAGATTTAACATAGCAGGCTAATTTCAACAATAAAGCCAAACACTGCCCTGTTATATGTTAAGAGTTCAGTGCTTTTCTCATTTCTTCATGGCCACAAAAGCACTTGAACCATGTATTTTTGTAACACATACAGATAAGGAGAATTATCCTTAAATTTGTATTAAGCCATTTTAGGATTAACTTGGTCAGTATTACAATTCATTATCAATAAATTAATAACCAATTATTGTAACACTGATCTTTGTCCCATCATTATCGGGGTAATTTTTTAACAGATTCGTAACATAACACGGGGCCACCAAAAGTCATTCTTCCCAATGCACTCTTTTGTTGTTGTTGTTCTTTTATTAAATTTATTCATTAATTACATTGGGTTGTAATTACATAGAATCTGGGATTCTCCCCCCCACCCTCCCCCCATGGTGGGTTCCTCCACCCCGCTGCATAACCATAGTTCAAGTTTAGTTGAAATTCCCTCCCTGCAAGTATTTGCCAAGCATAGAGTAATGCACTCTTACTGTGGACCAAACTTTAACTTCTTCCCTTGCAATTCCAGACATACACAGCCACCTTTAAATGCTGCTCAAACATACCAAAGGGCAACAAACATGTGGAAGTTTGCAATGCACCAAAGAATGAAGATTGATTCAACTTTAATCACTTGAATATTAATTTCACGAATTTTACACCTAGAGGATTCTGATTGCTATAGCTCTTACTGTGAAGAAATTTTGCTCTTGAAAACTGATAATTAATTCTTACACCTTGCAATACTGAACAGCCTCCACTGCCAAACACATTTACATGAAAATTAACAGTCTTTTCTTCTGTTTGAAATTTCTTTGGTGATCACCTTTCCTCGTTTTAGTTCATACTGTATTAAACATCCATTAATAGTTTCTCTAGATTCTCACAGGCTTAGCATTTAAGAAGCCTTGAACACACACAGAAACATACCAGGAAACTGGACAAATCCAACAGTGTTAGCACTAAGCTGCTGTCTCTAATCTTGAAAATGGTAAGGAGAATGCTGTCAAGTTGAACTGACAGACTTCTACTTTGTAAGAATCCATCGTAGCAAGGATCCAGCATTGTCACCAAATGCACAGGTAGAAAGGGACAATTGTCTGATGCAGATGTGTCATGTGACTGTAGGACCTGGTAGGCAAGGCTAAAACGTCAATGAATGTTACAAAACTATTCCCATCAGACATGCCTAACAATTCCACTTTCCATTCTTTCTTCTTTCCTTTAAATTACTTTGCCTTTTTCTTTCACTGCCATTTATTTTTCAATCTTTGGACCATTTATTTTCCCATTAAACTGAAACCCAAAGAATGGCTTTCATGATATCCAAGAGGTGAAGTGCCGGTTGATTAGCAGCAACATATAGGTTCCCTAAGAGTCATCTCTATTTCTCTTCCTGGAGACCGACTCTTCACAATGCTTGAGTGATGTGAAAATCAAGCAGGCATTCCTGACGAAAGAAGGAGCAAAGGCAAGTGGCAATATGATCAAACCCATTATGATCTATGCACTGAGTTGGGAACAAGTAGACCAAGCTCTCCAAACAAAAACCATACTAACTCCTGTGTGAATGCTCACACTATCAAGTAGGACTGTAGAGGAACACCAGGCAGTGTCCCTTTGTGCTGTATGTGTAATTTGGGGAAATACTTAGACAAACTGTTGTGAACAGAAGAACAATGCAAATATAGTTCAGCGAAGTTTATAACCCCTATTCTTAGACTCTGATATTCTTCTGTCATAGACACTGCATGTCAGATTTCACTAATCTCATAGTCCTTTATAAAAACTTGCCTCTAAGTCATTAATTTCAATAAATTTTAATAAAGCAAGTTTATGCAGATTAAATTTATTAAAGCCTAAATATTTAAAAAAAAAGCCCATGCCTTCTGTGGATACATCAGAAATGCTGCATCTGACCTCATCACATCTGAAGATTGTCTGTCTAGGAAGACCAGATATGTTACAGTTCTATAGATGACCCGAGTCAGATATCTGCACATCATTTTTCTAATTGTAAAAATAAGAGAATATCACTAACAGATCAAATTTACCACCCATACAGTGGGATGTTCAGCCATTTTCAATTCTGACATTCCCATGTTTTGTAATCATCTTGTACTTATAGAAGAATGCAGTGGTGGAAATACTCCTTAGGACTGAAGAAGAAAGGGCTCTGTGTACCTTACTTTAACTCATCAAGATCAACATCTCCAAAGCTATAAAAAGAATTTCTTTAACTTCTGATGTACCATGTGAGATGCAAAAAGTTCCACAGAGACTATAATCTCAAAAGGTCTACAAAGATGGACACTTAACAGACCACAAATGGTTGACAGCTTTGGACAGTTCAGAAGAGAGGAACATCTCCAGCTTGTGCTGATTCAAAGAGACTTTCAGGAATGCAGTGTGCTGATGTGCAAGTTCTTAAACCGAAGGCACCCCAAGATCAAGCAGATGGGCACTGATGAAAATGTGCTCACAGAATGCACGCGCAGTGTAGACAACACCGCAACCAAGTGTTCAGTAGTTGAACAAGGGAGAGACTGGAGATTGTTCTGATGTACAAGGCACATCACTGTTAATGGGCTGATAAGCTTTTCTACAATTATCAAGTAATAACAAAATTAAAACAAAATCATTTTGGAATTTAAAATCCAACCACCCTCAAGCGAGCATTTCCTTTACTTTGTGTGGTCTTCCAGGGATTTGCCCATATGGCTGAATATTTTTACCTAGAAGTTGTCATACAATTTTGCACTCAGATTTCTTTCACTGAAGATTATAACATCGAACATATCTCTGCTGCTTCTTAAAACATTCTTTGAGGAAATACACTTCCCTGGCAGACAGATTTAGATCAAGTGAGAGGAGCTAAAAACAGAAATGATGCCTTGGTGGCTTTTAAGCACACTGCTCAGGAAAGGTCTCACCCTGATCCTACAGCCCACATCTGAGTGGCAGAGCTTCTCTAGTCAGTACTGGCTCTGTTGTCCTTCCCCAATTACCATTGCTCCACTCGGTGATCCTGCTTTCTTGACTGATCGTCATGCTGATCTGTATTTTTAGCATGTTTGTTTCAATCCAAGTATCCCCACGCTGCCGCTCCTCACACTTGCTCGTCTACAACTGAATTTCCTCCTATAGGAAATGGAGGCAATGTTCATTACCTGCCTTGCTGTGAAGGATCAGGAAGGGTCTCTGAGAGGCAGTGTGGATTACTCTAGCAACACGCTGCCTGCATTCCTAATCTTGTTCTACTCCTAGCTTCAAGGACCTGCAGCAAATTATCATCTTGCTTTACATGTACATTAGAATGACAATCACAGCACACATGTAATCTAGGTGTGTGAGGAACTAAGGGGAAAAGTAGGTCAAGTGGCTAGGAATGATAGCTGCAAGTGCTACAAAAGTATTTATCGTGACAAAACTGCACAAAGCATGGGACAGCCAACAAATGGTATTCACAAATACCACTTTTCATGCAAATAAACACTTCTATCACCTCCAGTGACTGATCTGTTTTCACTCCAGTAAACTGGAAAATGTGAGCTTAATTTATTTAACAAAAAATTATATAATATTTACCTAGTGGCGAGCACTCACAGAACACTTTACAAATAGCTTTCCCAAAAATCCCATGGGGGGAGGTGGGAGTAGGGGGTAGGAACTAAACCACTGTTGCAACTAGTAGTTCACGAGTTGAAATTACGATCCACATAGAGATGATGCAATGAGCCCAGTGTCACCTGGAGACTGTCTATGTCAGAGTGGGCAGCGCATAACACGGGGACTCTAACCCGCTATTCGCACTCTTTAGAGCCCAGGTTCCCCACTAGGACTGGGTCTGGTTTCCAGGCAAAAAGCACATTCACCCTGCAGGCATTTTTCTCAGGCAATCTTCTGGGCCACATGCCAGACACTGTAAGCCCCTTCTAAACGCTTCCAGTTCTATGGGAACAAGGTCTATAACCATTCAGGCTCCATGGCCTGTGGCCTCCCCAGCTTCTGTCACCAATCTTCCCACAGCACAGCAGCCATACACAAAAGCCTCATAGTTCAGGAGCTGTCCGGGAGGATCCAAAAACAGAAAGCAGATGCGAAGCCCTTGTGGGGAGCCTCAGCCACGAACGTCTTCACATGAGAATCTAAGTGCTGATGGAGGGCATGTTGCCCTCCATTGGGCAGAGACCAGCCCCTGCTGGCAGGAAGCTGGGTGCTGACAGCAGTCCCTGAAAAGGAGGGGAAGTGCCTTGCCAGCTGGGGACAGACAACTGGCAGAGGATCAGAGAGGCCCCACAGCAGCTAATCCAACCCAGAACTCGAGTTAAGAAACATTTCCCCTTGGTTCTATGCAAAGGCTTACCGAATGCACTGCCGAAATAATAGAAGTAAAGAAATCCACCCGGAAGCCCATCAGTTGGAAGGTAAGGAGGATGTAACTCCTAATTATTTATGCATGATTACAGAGCTCTCTTGGCCAGAGTTAAACTGAGGCTAGCCAGAAATGAGTCTGAGCTCCTCTTCAGAGGATACAACATCCTGAGACCAGGGTGAGTGCAAGATTTTTGTCTCCACCCAAGCCACATGCAGGCCAGTATTCTGACAATTGACTGCATCTCCTTCTCGCCTTCTCTCACCTAGTGAGGACCCCATCTTAAGCTTTTAGCACTAGAAAAAAGGTAGATAACTATTTTCACTCTGACACCTAAATTACAACCTACATACTCAAGGTGTCTTCATTTTAGTCAACAGAATTGCAAGCCTTACATTTCTTCAAAGCGACGGCTGAGTGCAGTTATGCAGCAATGAGGGCTGAGCTTGGCCCTGCATCGGCAATGCCAGACCCTGAGTGCCTACGTGCAATGTCCACTCTCTGGTTTGCCTGCTCCTCCTGTTCTCTGCCTTCCTGCAGTAGCCAAGCCCCTGAGGAACCCCCAGCTCTTCCACAGCCAGCCATAGATGATCTTGGTCTCCCCCACTGAACTTCAATGGCCCCTGCATCAGGTTCCTAAATAGGCTGCCTCTCAGTCCTCAGTCTGGTGATCCTGCCTTACGATCTTCCCTTGTTCCACACATTCCCAATGTTCTGTCCTTACTGTATTTTTATTTACTCAAGGACAAGATCCAAGCCCTCTAGTTACAGTATGTACACCTTGAATCTGACCAAATCCTTAATTTTAGATACACAGTCCCACGTTTCTGGGTGTTGGAATAGCATGTGAGATGAAGCCTATCAAAGTAGAAACTCATTTCTTCTCCTATAATACTTTCTCTACTCTTGAATATTCTATCAATGCCCCCAAAACTTCCAGATCTTTTAGCAAAAACCCTCAGAATCCATCTCAAGTTCTCTTTCTGCCCCCTTAAAGTTTTGCTTCTACCTTTGAACAACCACTTCAATTTATTTTTCCATCCTTACTTCTCCCTGAACTAATGACTTTTAACCTGAAACATCCTACTTGTCTTTGCAAACCTTTCTTCCCACTGTCTGACATCACTGTTCAATATGTTCGAAATTTGCTTCAGAGAACCTATTGCTAAAATACCCCTGTGGTCATGTCACTCATCTACTGAAAAATTCTTAGTACCAGTTCAAATCCTGGCTGCTCTACTCCTGACCCAACTCCCTTCTAATGGCTTGGGCAAAGCACTAGCACATCCTCTGCCCGTGCCCATCATGTGAGACCCAGGCTCTGACCTATCCCATCCCTGGCCATTGGAAGCACCTGAGAGGGTGATGCAGCAGATAGCGAACATCGCTGTTTCTCCCTGACAACCGTGACTTTCAAAGACAGCAGTCTGTCTTCTGTAAAGCAGTAGTATCAGTGATTGTGCTTAATTTGCCTTTGTATTCAAAGGGCTCCAGAATTTATTTCCAGGGTACTGTGATTATATCCAGTTAGCAACCCTGTCCAATAACCACCTTCCTCAACATCTCCAAGTTCCCCGTGTTGCCACGTTTCCCATGTAAAACCCGTTTCCCTTGTCAGGCCTTTGCTCATGTTCCTGTCAGTCTGATACAGCTCCCACCTCCTTCACACTCGCCCATTCTCCCAGGCCAAGCTCCCCATCCTCATGGACACTGCCTATGCTTCATTCACCAGGCAATGAAACTTGCACCTTGTTAAATGTGCTGGGCAGCATCCATGTGTCCTAATCATCTGTCTCCTCCCTCCACCTCCAGCAAAGCTGTTCTCAATAAATGGAAAATGTCAGGATATGTATTGAATGAATTTCTGTACTGACCAGGAGAATGGACTATTTTCAATACATAGAACTGCACTGACAAAGGGTCTGCACTGCTGGGTTCTAAGCTCTTTGCTGCTTTTGTGTCACACCCTTGCCCTGACTCAAGGTGGCATGGAGTATCAGGCAAAGACATTCCTAACTGATACGGAACTTCTGAAACAAAGTCAAGGACGTGTTCACACACATTCCTTCCTGTTTGCCTTCACCACTTAAGTTCACATCAACACCAGGCATGGCTGTCCTGCTCTCTTTGCATTTTTCACTACTATTTCCCCTATTAAAACTGTCACATTTGTTTCAGCAAGATGCCAAGACTGACCCAATTTCTGTATCTGACGTTACTACAAATCTTCCCTTATTTTTTTTTCTATTCCTATGCTATAGACACTTGTCTTGGTCACTACTTTGACAATCAGCTCAAGTAATTATAACAGTTATTTCACTGCAAATGTACTCTCTTGTTTCAGGAAAATTAAAAAAAAAACTTGACTCATTTCCATCTCAGAAGGAGACACCTTTAGAGATGATTGGTAATGTGTCCCAAATCGCCCAGTTAATGAAAGACAGTGCCAGGGCATAAAATCAAAGTCCAGCACAAACCTTGAGCACTATGCTATGCCAAGTAATTAACCTACTAACATAAATATATTGTTCTAAGTTTAACTGTCCATCCATTCAAAAATGTACCCTATTACTTACATAGCAACTTCCAAATTTCTTCCCAATTCCCAAAGACAACAGAACGAGTACTGACATTAAAATATAACT
This sequence comes from Ochotona princeps, assembly GCF_030435755.1. Classification (NCBI taxonomy): domain Eukaryota; kingdom Metazoa; phylum Chordata; class Mammalia; order Lagomorpha; family Ochotonidae; genus Ochotona; species Ochotona princeps. The sequence goes on from NC_080851.1 coordinate 6,042,120, forward strand.
GATTCAACAAATGTCCAATCATTCACTGACCAAATAGGCTGGGAGTTACAACCACATTTCAAACAAATGGTTATGATTAAAACAAAGACTATTCTGTTGGAAGACGTAGAGATTTTCAAAGGGGGAATCCTGTTAAAGCTGCACTTCCACCTCCAAAGACCCCAGTCATGACTGTCTATCATGTGATTGTCACAAAAACCTTTGGGCCAAAATGTCCCCTGCCCATCCATTCCCAGGGTTTCCTTCATTTGGAAGAATTGCCATTATTCAGTTTTCTTCTGTCAGGATCCTGATGGTCGCAGTGACAAGAAAGACTAACTATAAGGAGAAGGATTCAAGCGCCTCCCCTCCTTCTTGCACCTGTCCTGTGTTGGCTGATCACCCATATCAGGAACCACAGAATGACACAGCCATGGCCAACCACAAATGAAAAGCGGCTGTACTGAAGTCTCAGACTTACCACCTCTCAGTTACCTCAGTTGCACTTAGCTGCAAGTCAAGATAGGCTATTAGTATGTGAAGCACTGGAGAATGCTAGAAAGATGAATGTTGGTATCAAACAGATTTGCATTTCTACTTTTACCATTTATTTACTGATTGCAGCCTGACTACAATGGTCCACCTGTCTGAGCCCGCTTCCTGATTTGGTATTTAAAGTGAAGTGCCTGACATTAGGAATGGGTGCTCAGTAACCACATCTTACAGCAATACTAGTCTGTCACCCTTGCGAGGCTGCAGGCTTCTTCCAGACTCTAAGGGTCTAAAACAGCATCTGGCAAGGAACGGATATTTAATACACAGTATGTATTGAAGGAAGGAATTGTGTGTGTCTGAAGAGTGAATTCTGTGAGGGAAAACCTGCACATGTAATCTCCCAGTCCAAATCTACTTTCAGCCATGACACATAAGAGAAATTTAAATAACCCTTGAGCATCATTTCAATATGCTGGTTCATTCTTAAGGGTCAGTTCTCACATAGTTAGAATACAAACAGGACATTGTGACTTGTCAGTTTGCAATGGCGTTTAAATATAAAAAGTGAAAAACAGGATGGCATAATGTTTGATAACAGAAGAGCCAGGTAGATAACAAACATGTGTACATACACAAAAGCTATTGCGATTTAATCTTCAAGACAATTTGGTTGCAGTACACATTTAATAAAATCATGGAAAGCAGGTACATGGCCTTTTTCACTTTCAAAGCCCAAGACCAACTGAAGAGACCCACCTTGCCTCAAAAAGAGCAATGAGGATTGTGTGTGATAGCTGGGGAGTGGCATAGAGACCCTCTAGCACATTCCCAGTGCTGTACCGGAAGCAAGGGCATCGACAGGAGCCAAGAGCTATGCTCCCAACAATAGACCGTCTGTGATCATCAGATGTCAAGAACAAAAACTCAAGGTCTGAGTTTGAGAAATGGGGAGAGGACAAAGAGAGAGAAGGTAAAAAAAGCTTTACCAAGCATTTATATTCATACATATGTACATATATGTGTGTGTGAATTCCTATGTAATATATATTCGATAGGAATGTGTATGACATTATATAGAAAAATATATAAAATTTTACATATTCCTCTAAATCACCTATGATGTGTGAATATTTAAGAAACTCAATCTGAGAAATTACTTTAAAAGATGTGACCAGACCGAGTACTACTGTCAAAGAACCTGGGATTCAAACTAGCTTCTCTCATTCTAGAGCTCAAGCTTTCCCCCACATCTTTATCTCCAAGGAAGAAAGCATGTGCAGAGAGCACGTGTGTAGGGTGCCAGTCGAGGTAGATCACAGCAGGGCAGCTCCCAGCACAGCAGCCCAACTCCCCATGCTGCAAATGGTTTAGGCACATGCAATTTCCGCATGTTCATTAAGGACACATTACTTAAGACAATCCAATTTCTCTGTTGGTTAAGTTTGAACCGTCCCAAACAGGAAAAATGAAACATAGTTCATCTTCCTACCTGCCTTATTGTAGAAACCAGGTTTATTTCAGATTTATGATGAAAGACCAATTTTTCCAATTATAGACAGCTGGGAGAACATAAAACTCTGGAGTTGGACCACCTGGGTCCGAATTTTGCCCCCCACCCTCCATTTATTAAGTTTCCTTGGACTATTTAATACTTTGTGTCAATTCTCTCATCTGTAAAACGAATTATACTACTAATATATCATCAGAAGATGATTATGAAGATTGAGTTCATGTATGTTCCAACACTCAAGGATGAATAAAAACCAATACTCAGGAATAAATAAAAACCAACTCATCACAAAATGTACCACTGGCTCAGTTTCTAAGTGTAGATCCTCCCTGGCAGGTCTGTGCTAACCTTCCACGTAGTCTGGCTACCCACACAAGGCAGGATGCATTTGGGGGTTAAACAAAAAGAGATATCATTGTCAAAAAACTGAGCTTGATGCCTTTTAAATGTCACCTCCCCACAGTGAAATACAACCAACTGCTCCCTCTTACATTCAAGTGTGTGTGAGTGATGACTTCTACGTGAATTTCTAATGGCTTTTACTACCTGCTATCTGTGGATTCAGACAGATAGCAGGGCTATGGCCATCAGCAAGTGCCTCCCATTTGATCCTCTGACATTTCTATCCACTTTTCTTCATCAAGCTCTCCTTAGAAAGAATAATTGTTGCCTTATATTGCAGATATAAATTTATGAGACCATTTAAAAGGTATTTTGAGGCTTTTATTGCTACTTTAAAATCAGGCCAACAATAAAAAGAATCGAGTTCTCTAGAAGAAAATGTAGATCCTTGTCTATGGTTAGCTGTTCTTTAATGTCTCACCATCTAAAAGCTGACCACTCCAGAGAGGAATTCTCCTAGTCAGTTCAAGATGGAGATTGCAAGTGTTTGCCGAGGCTTCCTGGACTCTGGGTTTGCAGAGCTGGGCACCAGAAAAGGGCCTTTGAAATATTAAAAAAAAAAAAAATAAGAACCCTGCTGCACTACTGATTCCAAAGGCACAGGGTAATATTCACAACGGGAAGAAGACATCAAAAAGCCATTGTCAAACTCAGCACACAGCCAGCTCCCCTGTCATCCACTGTAAGAAAAAAAGTGAGATCAGCTTTTTTTTTCTCCTGCTAGAGGGAAAAAAAAAGCCTCACTAAGCGCATGTTATTGCTGAGATTCACTGGCCAGGGTATCTAACTCTCAGGGGGTTCCTGAGACTGTCAGAAACCCTACGAGTGTGAACAGTGTTGTATAAGCAAAATTAATGTCTTCATTGCTGAGCACGATATTTTAGGCTTTAAATGTGCCTTATTAACAGTGTTTTATAAAAATGGAAATGTAAATCTGGTACCATTTCCATACTTCAGCCTACCTGACCTTAAGTCATTATTTCAGTCTGGCATTTCTCCTGGTGTTAGAAAGCCAGCAATTGCACCCATGCATGAATTTCACAGCACTATTTATCTTCACTAACCACTAGCTATTTTTGCATGTGAAGACCTAGTCAATTAAATAAACACTGGAAAACAAATGGAGGCTGTTAGCTTTTCAATTGATTAGCATCAGAGCCTTTAAGAAAGATGCATGGTTTGATATGGGGAGGGTGGAACACAGGACACAAAGGAGGGAGGGAGAGGAGAGCCAAGAATTCAAGGAACACACCAACTTTTCCTTGATAACCCTGACACATCACTGCCACTGGAAATAGCCATCTTGTTTTCAAACACTAGAGACTAATTGCTGGTTTGTTAAGAAACAATGGGGGTTTAATTTCCCATGGTAATGACATTGAGTACAGTCCTCTAACATCTTGTAGTCAGGTCCCAGCTCTGATAGGGCAAATCTGTTGAGAGACAGTGTACACCAGGATTGGAAACTAGGAATCAGCACACCTGGATGCCAGTGGTATTAATACTGTTAATTACTTCATGACCAAGGGCAACCCACTTAACCCCTCAAGGCTTGGCATCCTGTGTTACATATAGACACTTAGAACAGGTATTACTGAAGAAATCTTACAATTCTGCATTTTCTTGGCTTATCAGGATTGTTTGACAGGAAAACTGACTCCCTTGTGGTTTGTACAAAGGAAATCCAAACTGAGCCACCAGCACATTTGAGCTCTGAGCGGCACCAGTTGGCAGGCAAGGCAGAAACAAAAACATTTCTGAATTCATTTGGAAGGGAAACTACATTCATGTGTCAGCTTTGGAACACCTTTAACACCAAACCTGTCCCACTTTAGTTTGACCAAGGGAAAACTTTCCAATCAATTATTCACTTTTATACTTTAGGTTCTGAGCCAAGCAATTCTGAAATTTCATTTTCCTAATTTAACGGTAATTCTATCAGTAGAAACTGACCACATTCTCAAGGTTTAAGAAATAGGGCACAGCCTTCTGTCGTTACAAAAGAAAACTCTAGCTCCTAAGGATTTTGATATCCTAAACAGAACCTGTAGACTATAAATAGATGATACCCCGCTTTTTTCCACTCAAAGGAAATCCCTGCGCATGTCCTCAGGGCATCTGTTACTTCTGACACTCTACTAGGTATACAGGGATAAATATTTGTGTGGGTTTGCTTTGATCAAGGAGAAATGCAGAGAAGCAATGCCATAATCAAAAGGGGGAGAGGAGGAAGATATTATGCAAATATAATTGTTGCAACATAAGTTTATGCAAATGAAATTAAACAGATACAGGTCTAAAGTTCCCTAAAATTTTAAGGTCTTACAAACATGGGGCCAGAGCTAAGCCAATCCAAAGCCAGGACTTCCTGCGGGTCGTCCATGTGAGTGCAGAGTCCCAAGGCCTTGGGCCATCTTCTACTGCTTCCCCAGGCCACAAGCAGGGAGCTGAATCGAAAGCGGAGCAGCCAAGACATGAACTGGTGCCCACAAGGGTTCCCGGCATGTTCAAGGCAAGGATTTAGCCACTAAATCATCACTCCGGGCCCGAATTGGCTATTCTTGATGTAATCCATATAGCCCTAAATGACAGAGCCACTAATAATTATTCACTCTATGAAGCTTATTTTGCCTGAAACAAATTTATTTAGCAAAATTAACTCACTGATCATATAGAAATGGTGTTTGTTAAATTACTCTCAAGGAGATAATACTTCAATTATTTTCCATCTGGGTCAAACCCTGTGTAATTCATTATGAAAAAAGATGAAATCTCATGTAACGATGGCTCATATAGACATGTGGTGAGCCAAAGGAAGGAGCAGGAAACCTAAGAGAAAAGATCAGAGAATTTAGGATTCCATTGTCTGGAGATAAAGGCTGAGGAGGAATCAAGTTCTTCCAATACACAGAATGCAACTGGCTGAGCCTCATTTGAACTGAAAGGAGGAAAATGAAATGGACTTTATACTTACTGCCTTGTTAGAGCTAATCAAATGAGGGGAATTAATTGATGGTTAGAAATCACTGGCAAAATTGAGATCCAATTATCCAACAAGGGGAGGAAGTTACCATTCACTCAAGAATTTTTTTACTGTAGAAGTTAAAAACCCATCACAATGTATTTGCCCATTACTATGATGATTGTAGGTTGTAGGGCTATCCTGTGAGCGAGGACTCATGGGCATGCTTTTGAGGGAGCCCGACTTTGGAGTTGGACTCAGGTCAAGTGATTATTTTATCCAATTGCACACCATTTAAGTTGTCTGGGTATAAACAAGTTGTATCAAGAATAAGTATCAATACAGAAAGTATGCTTCTAGTTCCATCTCCTTCAAAGTAAGTTGCCAGGATGGAATGCTGCTGTTTACAAGCCATACCTATGACTATAAAACTACTTTATTCTTGAGAGGCTGTACTAGCTATGTCTGTGGAAGACTTGGGAAATGATTTTCTAGGCAAGGCACTAATTGTGGAGTTTCCTTCATTAGCACAAAATGTAGCCACAAGGTTTCAGAGCTCATAACATCTACCTGTACAGTTTCCAAACACACTGACATGGAGCCTCAATTTCCTTGGTGCAAAATCATTTTCCTGGGAACTCTTTGTTTCTTCATGGTAACACATTGGAGAACTCAGTAACAAACCAACTCTTTCATCGCTGGAAAGTCTTCCTAAATGAACACATCAGTTCAATCAGGGTTCCTGCTTTTCCAATGTGCATCTGAAGCCTCTGGGGGTATCTTTTTAAAAGTCAGAGTCTGATTCAGTAGGCCCAAGATGAGGCCTAAGACTCTAAGTCTCCAGAAAGATGCTAGTTCATTTCTCTGCTACTGATTGATGAGTCTACTCAACTGGAAAGGACTAGATAATTTGCAAAAAGCCAATTTAACACTCAGTTAATGAACATTCATTCTCTCCCAGACATTGGGTTCGTGTAGTCTTCCAAAAATTGCATCACTCATTACCTGTAATTTTATATAGTTCAGTTCATGTGTAATGGTATAAGAATGTTAACACATCTCCATAGATTTTTTTTTTAAAGATAAAATGATCACCTCTATTTGTAGTGATTAAGGATTAGCTCTCAGCACAGGAATTTGTACAAACACAAACCTTCAGTCCAAAACACTAGAATTTGTGCTGCACTGACACCTGCTATTGTTTCCTGGGACAAATTCCACCTATCCTGGTGCCCCAGAGGTCACTGAACTTCTACCAATTACATCCCTGTCTCCTGGTTGAAGTAAGTGCCTACCACTTCTAGTATATCCAGAAAGATGTTGGCCATAACCTTGCAGAGTGGGCACAGGTTAACTTTCAGCCATGGTAACGTGGAGTAGTTTATGCAGTATTTTAATGGCAGAACTGCCATTATAAGTAAGACCTGTTCCCTTAGTTGCAAAGCTCTGTTGAATAATGTACAAAGTCCCCCAAGTCCCTGGCTCTAGTTCCTGTCCCAGTGCTGCCCTCCCCACCAGCTCTATTCCCTCAGCTCTCTAACACAAGACGGTATTAGCTCCCGGAGCCGTTTCCCCTGCCCATTACTATTGCTCCTGAGACCACCATAGCACACATGAAAACATATTTATCTGCATTTATCCATCTTCAGCCAGCCAGCAACATTCAAGGAAAATATGACCATCTCCCCTCATCATCCTTGCATGTTCAGTTCCACATGTGACACACCACACACAGGGATGAAGCAGAGTCTGCTCTCAGAAGTCAGGAAATACACATTTTCATAAAAAAAAGTTAAGCGGGACCAGACTTTGTCCTAGTCTCCATGTGCAGATAAGCCTAAGTGTAAATGAACTAAACTAGGAAATGGAGAACTTCGCCGATGAACCTAACATGGTCTACCACTTGATTTCAGGCAGAGCATTTACTGGGATACACACATAGATATCCAAAGCAAGGTTGTTTTTAATTGTTGTCAAGACACAGTTGAGTAATTGTGACAAACACTGTAGGACCTGCTGCAGTTAAGATATTGACTAGCTGGCACTTTATAGACCACCTGCCAACATCAAGACGCACGACATTTAGTGTACATTACATCTCCAAAAAGCATCCATATGCTGCAGGTGATTTACATCGGCTCAAAGAGACTTCTGCACAACAACCTTCAATGTACTTTACTGTTTCAAAACCGTATTTCTATCAAGACCCTGGGCACACCTGTCACCCCCATTTAGTCTCCCACAATGGACGCCATAAGCTGGCATGCACAAGGTGCTTTCATTGGGTTTCCAGGAATCTGAGAATTGATCAATATAACTGGCAGGAATACAAACAGCTGCTCTGCCCCCTCAAGAGCAGATTAGCAAGAAAATCACATGACAGAGAAGTGTTTCTAGTGGAAAATGAATAAAATCAATAATCCAAGTCAAGCATGTTTGAACTGATATTTTTACCTTACTATTTTTTTTTAATCTACTGTAAACTGTCTTTGATAAGCCAGAAAACTACAGCATCCTGACACCTCTTTCCAGCAGTGGGGCTATTGAGTCAACCAGAGAACTGAACTGGCTTATCTTATCAGGCCCGAAGACTCCCCAAGGCAGCTTGCCTGCACTGTGCCCCACTACTGGCCTGCAGCCCCTCACATCATCAACTACCCTCTGCTCTGTCGGAATCTGCCTGTCCTGTGACTTTGGAGTACTCAGGTGGGAGTTTGCCCGTATGTTTATTGTCCTTCATTTGCCTCACACGGGGCAGGGCTTCCATGTCCACATCTGTTCTGTTGGATTTTATCACTTAGTTAATGAGTATGCAATTAAACTGGTGAAGTATCTGCAATTAAGCCCAAACCTCCCACTGTGAGATGCAATGGTAGAAACACAATCATTACAGGGTTTGTGGTGATACAGAGTCCAAAGAAACTCAGCTCATCCACTTCCAGTGCAAGTTTTGTTGATACACTGTTTCCTAGTGTAAAAAAAAGGCACTGTGAGAAAAAGAATCAACAGTTGCTATGATTAAAGCACTTTAAAGTATATTGATACTCCTTTGTCCACACCAGTTCCACCTTTATAGAGCAAATCCAAACAGTCTTCCAAAATTACTCCAGTTTTCTGTTATCTGAGAGCCTTTTTAAGTTGGAGAATGCTAGTGACCCTCACAGCGCCATCACAAGTGGTACCACTGAAAAGCAGGATTCCAGAACTGGGTTACTTAGTCAAATGCCAGGTCTACTCACTCTGGCACAGTGCTCTACAAATCTCTGCCATCTGCCAAGCGATGCCAGCGTTTACTGCCTCACTGTGTTGGAAGAAGATATGCACTCACACACCTCATCCATCATTCTTAAAAAAAGATGCTACATCATGTGTCAATAGTTTCCAGACAATGTCCCTGTATTATGTGTTGCCTGGCACAGAAATGACCCTGTCCTGTTAGTGGCAGACAAATTGGGCCTAGAACATTTCCCTCGTGGCTAAATTCTCACCTTGCATACTCCAAGATCCCATACAGATGCCGGTTCATATCCAGGCTGCTCCTCTTCCCATCCAGCTCCCTGCTAGTAGTCTGGGAAAGCAGCAGAGGATGCCCAAAGCCTTGGGACCCTGCATGCAATGTGAGGAACCCAGAAAAAGCTCCTGGCTCCTAGCTTTGGATCGAATCAGTTCCAGCCTCTGTGGTCACGTGGGGAATAAATCAGTGGACAGAAGATCTTCCTCTCTAGTCTCCCTCTCTGTGTATCTGACCTCTCAATAAAAATAAGTAAATCTTTTAAAAAATTGAAATGAGGTTTAAAACTGTAAGGAACCTATAGTTAGCAAAAGAAAAACACAGGCATGTTAGAGTTAAGATGCTGTATTCTTAGTATCTGAAGAACAGAAACAAAGTCCTGTGATGTCAGAAGTCAAGCATCCTGAGGCACAAGGCAGATGTAACAAAGGCAGAGCACCAAGTCTGACAGGTGAGAGCAAGGACATCAGAAGTGACCTTGGCTAGCGGAAGATGTTACTGTCCAAAGAGCACAACAAGTTCAGCTGGGATTCAAGCACAGGAGTCTGCCCACAGTTCCACACACAGGTGCAGTAAGAGTGTCATCAAAGGTAAGGAACAACCAGCAGGTCCAGGCATTTACTGTGCAAAGCCTCTAAGATGAATTCCACACTCACAACCATCCTCTATCAGTATTCTGCCTCTTTCTACATAGGGAGGCTAAGGCTTAATAAGACTCAATCGCTTTCAATAGTGACACAGGCAGCCCCTGCTATCCCATGTGGCAACTGGAAACCAGGAGCCACTTGTAAATACACAGAAGTTCATCCTTGGCAACCATTCATTTCACCAAAGAACAGCAATCCAGCAAGGCAACATCTAGCCCCACTCTGCAAGTTCAGGGCACTGTCATCATCTGCCCCACGTCAGTGGAGTGTAGATAGAGTGTTTGGACTCAAAGTTGGCAGGAAACTCAAATTCTAAACAGTACACCTGAGTCCAGACAGCACTACACAGCAGGAGATTCCACGGAGGGGGACACAGGGCTCAGGACACGGAGGCTCAGTGCTGAGATTTCTGGATTCCCAGTCCTGAGAACAATGACTGAGGCTAATCCTGGAGAATGGTGACTTTAACAGCCCCGTCATTCTTCCACCATGAAAGTACCAGTCACCCAGCACATGAAGAAGCTTCTGTAACTGCAGCAGAGACTAGATGCTCAGGTGGACCAGCAAGAGGTCATATAGAGAGCCCCCTCACAGACAAGGCCAAGGTTGATTTGCATCTAAAAGGAGGACTTCTAAGCACTGGGGGAAAAATGGAGTTTTAAAGCCATTAAGATGAAGCAGAGGAGCCCGGTGGCGTGGCCTAGTGGCTAAGGTCCTCGCTGGGATCCCATATGGTCGCTGGTTCTAATCCCGGCAGCTCTACTTCCTCTCTCTCTCTCCTCCTCTCTGTATATCTGACTTTGTAATAAATCTTTAAAAAAAAAGATGAAGCAGAGAAATGGGCAATCGTCCCATTCTGCTGAGGTAGTTATTCTTTGGGCAGAGCAGCCCCTCAACAGTTGATCTATCGGACTCGAAGCCCCAGAGAACACCCAGCAGAGTTTTCAGAACCACACACCCTGGGGACAGTGAAAGGACATCTTCTCCACACTTTTTAAGAATGAAAAACATTGACAATTAGCTAATGCTCACACAGCATGTGCATCTCCAAGGGCCTCATCCCTTTCATCATTACACACCTGCCTGGTTTTGGCCATTTCATGATCAAACTGACTCCTTTGAACGATCCTGTGATGGGCAGGTAGCAGGAATGCTCAATCTAATAGCTCTGCTACTGACTACCAGCTCTGCGAGGTGAAATTGGGGGTTAAATGGAAATTGAGATTGCTGCTCCATGCTGTTCCCCATGCCTGTTTTTGTACATAAAAAATGTGGAATTAGAGGCTGTTGATCTCGTCACAGACAATGTTGTGGTTAGAGAAGTCCAATATTTACTTGTGAAGAAAAACATTCCCACAAGTGTCACACAGGAAATCTCTCCATGTTCAGTCTATTTTCAGAACAAAGGCTTGTAAGGATACAAATGCCCTTCACACTCAAAGATGCAAGTGCACTCCTTACAAGTTTCAGAGACCAGAAGATACCCATCACATTCCTCTCTGCCGTATCTCGTGCCCACCTGTCATGTTCAGGGCATTCCACTTGCAGAGCTCTCCCTCCCCTCCACATACCCTACTGTCACTTGTACTGGCTCCAATTCTTGTATTTGTTTCTTTTCTCCCACTATCCTCAGTGGAGAGGATTAAAATTGTAAAAGCACTTCAAGTGCTAACCGTGTGAAGGCTCATCATTATTAGTGTCAGTAATGGTTGCACATACTTTATCAAAATGGTTGGAGGGATGAAAATAAATAGAGCAGGGAGGATAGTCTATTTGCATATAAAACTGGATGAAAGTTTAAATGCAGCAGTTAAGCTTAATCTACAAGAGACTGCAGGGATTTGCACAAATCTTAAAATAGCTGGAATGGGAAGGACGAGCCGGCCTCGTTAATGATAACATCTTCCTGCTGAATACCTGCCTCGCTAATCAACAGAAAATATACCTGGCTGTAAATTGCTGCCTTCCTAAGTGCAAGAAATTGTCTTTACACAAAATGCTTATATACAATTTCAACATCATAGAAATGTGAGCTCAAAGAAATCACTGGGTGGCATACTTCTGTCTAATTCCTTTTATTCTTATTTCAAAGGAAGAGACAGTGTTTATACACTCTGCACTCCAAATGCCTGCCATGTCCAGGTCTATGCCGGGCCAAAGCCAGAAGGGCAGAACTCGGCGCAGGTCTCTCGTGTGGGTACTTAGAGTACACAGCTGCAGCCAACTAGATCTGAAGCAGAGCTGGACTACACACTCACACACCGCGATACAGAATGCTGAGGTCCAAAGTGGAATCCTATCCACTTCCCTAAACACCCATCCTATGGCATCACACTTGCTAAGAAACCTTATCTGACTACCGATTGATAGTGGCTTCCAATTCTTCATTACCGTTTACCTGCTTCTCCATATCCGTTGTTAACTGCCAACACACATGCAGCTACAAATCCTGGAGACTGCTCTTCCAGAACAATTCTTTCCAGTTACTCTTTCAGTGCCCAATTTGTCAGTTTTCTTTTGTTTTTCACAACTCAGCAAGGTAGACATCACTATCCAAAATTTACATATAACATCAAGTCTAAGCAATTTGTTCATTGAATTGCTTAAACCATACAGTCTCCAAATAATGGATAAAAGAACAAATTGGTCATCCAACCTGTTTAACATGTCACAGTGTCTTTCACAAAAGGAAACCTTCTGTCATGCAACCTTCTTTACTGCAATGGGCTCCCATGTTTTTTTAATCTACATTATAGTTGGGATGCCATGCATAGCAGTTTCTAATTGCTTAGAAATGTTCTCCACAATTGTAGGTTCGTTCTCAAATGAAAGAAATTACACTGCAATTAACCGCTTTTCACAGGCAAGCAACTAAGAATTGTGGGATTGGCCAAGAGGAAATGGTCAAACAGAACTAAGTCCAGCTTCCTGTTCTCTCCCAGTTTGGAACAGTCAGCTCTGAAGTTGCTGAATCAAACTCACCTGCTAGGAATGAGCTGAACTGAATGGCGATGTCTGAGCTATACAGAAAGCATGCTGATACATGCAGCAATCTTAACAAGGACTGCCAGCAAGTGCCTGCTGGCCACTAGGGAAGTTGTGTGAAGTTCTCATGGAGGACAGGAAAGCAAAGGCAGGCAGGAGTCGTGATCTCTGGGGGCCATGAACCTCAACACAACAAACAGGGAGAGAGGCAACTTTCTTCAACACAAAGTTATCCTGATGACCAGGCCGGCCAAAGTTCATCACATCCGACACACACACAAACACTTCACAAACCTCCCAAAGTGACAACGCCCCAACACAAGGTCACATTTTGTTCGGGTGAACTCTACTGAAGTATTTCTGGAGGACTGATATGATGCTGAGACCCAGGCACACCCCCAGCAGAGGCTCGGCTCTTGTGTGGACAAGCCTTCCTCTGCTCCCAAGTCCACACTCAGCCAGGAAAGAAAGCTAGCATGGAAGCTGCCCCAGGGGAAGGCTTGCACAAGATGTGTCCTGCTTCTGTCTCACGGCAGTGTTCATCACAGTACCACGTGCAACCGCAAAGACAGTAGACACACAGAATCTTACTGTATCTACACCCTGCTATCTGGTGTGCCATTTACGTACGCCCACTTTCTTAAAATAACCTGAACTGACAGAATACTCCAATCAGAAAAATACCAATTACCAAATTACTGTACTATGGTGCACAAAGCAGAGGCCACTCAACTCTGACTCAAAAAAATGAACCTATCTTTGGTTCCTTCACAAACAAAACTCACCTACCAGAAGTGATTTTAATTTAACAGAACATGAAAAAGCATCACACTGGGTGTGAGAATGGACTCAGAGATAGACCCAGGTCTGAATGTTAACTCACAGCTTTTATTGTTAACAGTTCACCTTCAGCAAGCTGTTCTCCAACAGCCAATGCCAGGCCTGATGCTTGGCTTGCACCACTGCTCCAAGTTACGCCTCACAGCAACACTCTTTGATTCTACATGTATGGATGAAGGCGTAGGAAAAGTAGATTTGCTACCCTTGCCCAAGAGCTTGACGGGACAGAAGTGCAGAGCCAGGGTTAAGGTTCCAGGGCTGTGCTGGCTCTGGAGCTTTCTGAGCCTCTCTGAACAAAATTTCCTACATTTTTAAAGCAGGAAAACCACCTACTACCTTTTACATTTGCTGCAAGCAGGAAATGACCACCTGAACCACTTAACACAGTGCCTGGAAATAAAGTGTGCATGCTATTTATCACTGAACACATCAGACACCTGCTTTCTCAATGTGCAATTCAGTCTACCACAGCTCCCTTTGCTCAGTTTCAGAAAGAAAACACATCTGAGAATGATCCAATACAGTCCTGATGATACACCCATTTTGAACGTCCAGAAATCTCCAGAAAGTCACCTAAGGGAGGCTTTGCTTTCGCTAGCAGTTACTCAGAGTTCAGACAGCTTCTGCAGAAGCAGCCATCACAACAAGATAACACAATCTGAAAAAGTAGCTAGAGAGAAAAAGGATGAACTGTAAAGGCAGAAACATGATGTAACAGCTCATCTATCCAGCAATCCTGACACCCTCATGATTTCTGCCTGCTCCACTTTGCACTCATGAAATCTCTGGTGCCCAATCTCCTGGCCATTTAGTCATCCCCATGTGAGATCTGACATGAGAGCATTTCCCAGATTTAGAAGGTTTGCTCTGCTGGGAGTTCTGTGGGCAGTGACATACAGTGCAGTCAGTGTACTGGGTTGAAGGTCAAGGAGAAGGACACACAGCAGCCATGTGCTCATTTCTTCGGGATGCTCCATGCCTGCCACAGGGATGGACACAACAGCTCAGAAACCAGGGACTCAAGAACTAGCAATTCAGGAACTGGTGATTAAGTGATTTCACACTGAGTTCTCATCTACTGTCATTGCCCAGTCATTCAGGAACCAGCGATTAAGTGATTTCACACTGGCTCAATACCCACCCTTGGCTGTTCCCCCTCCGCAGCTGACTCTTCCGCTCCTAGAAAGAACAGTTGGCTCTGTGCTGGGACACGCCAAGGCCACATATTTTGGCTCAGCAATTAAAATGCATGGATGCTTCTGAGCCAAGGAGAACAGAAGGGCATGGTCACAAACCTAGGAGGCAATCAGCCCGGTTCTGGAAGAGGTCATTGTCAAGGACCTGAAGCAAGAAAGGCCAAAAACAAGGCCAGACCCTCTACCTTTTAGTATGTCATCTGGGTACTACAAAATTCCTCTTGGAAAACCTTAAATATACGTTTCTTTTGGTGCAAAAGAAATCCTAAAAATCTGTATTTTTAGAACATACTGTTTTGAACACCACTGCATCTCTCAACTCTATTTACTCTTTGCAACTTTCTGTAAAACTGCACGTTCTTCTCCCCATGTTGTGGATTAGGACACTCACACTCACTGGAAGTGACCTGCCCAAGATCCCCTACCTGATTCACAAGCACAGAATCATCTCAACTGAAACCAGCCTGGACAGGAGACACTGCAGGGCAATGGAAGGGTTCTGAGCTTGATCACAGGACAAACTCATTGCATAAAGGGAACAAAACTTTGAGTTTTAATCCTGGGTGATTTCATGTACAGTTTCCAGCAGCATTTCAACTGTAGACAATTTCAGTAAGTGATTTCTAATGCCAAGTCCAATGTCTTACATGTGCGTGGTGGTGCATAGTGAAAGGTAGCCTAAAGCTTTGTCCACCTCCTCAGAGTTAGCAAGCACAGCTAAAGTCACTCATTGTTCCTCACTCACCAATTATCAGCTGGTAGAGCTGCAGGTGAATCTTTCTTGGGAAGATACACACCTGGGTCTTTTCATTCCTAGATACCTGTTACCAGAACAGCTCAGTGGGTTCTTTCCTCAGCTAGTATGGAGATAAAAGTCAGGAATCAGCAGGAGACAGAGAAGTACTATTTGCCAAGTGACAAGGTGAACGTAGAATAGAGAAGGGGAAAGCACCTCCCAGGAGAGGGCCGGGAAGTGGGGTGCCTGTTCAAAGGAGAGAGACAAAGTTTTGAGGGAAAGTCTCCAGGTTTTAAGTATTCCCTAACCCTTCTTGGTCTAGGCGGAAACCTGCAGGGAAGACATTCCCCATTGGTGATCTCTCAACCAGTCAGAACATGGCTGTGCAATTCTTATGCCATCCACTGGAAAATGTGGCCAAGATTTTAACAGGCATGGATGATCTCACCACCCACACAGCATCTCTGCTTGCCTCTCACACCAATACTGCTCTTCCTAATACATTCCACCTTGTTCCAACTCGCAATCAGCTTCAATTCTCTGGTCCTGTTTTATCTTTTTGAAGCGATTCACCCCCTAAACCATGTAACTAGCATCAAGTCAAGATCTCCAACAGACCCCGTGCAACAGTGAGTCAAGAGTAGCTGGTTTTGGTTAACACTGAGCACACACAGAGAGTATGAGTGAGCTGACAAAGGAGAAGGCATTTGGCCTAGCACTGAAGACACCACCCGAGACACCTGAATCCCATCTCAGTGTCTAATCCCCAGCCCAGTCTCCCACTAACGTGCAACTTAGGAACTGCAAGGAGCTGAATCCACCTGGAAGAGTTTGTGGCTCCTAGCTTCCACTTGGCCCAGCCCTGACTATCACAGAAGTTTAGGAAGGGAAAAGGATGGCAGATCTGTCCTCCTGCTTTTCAAATAAGTCCGTAATCTTAAAGCACACAATGGAAGATGGCCTGCAAATTACCACTCCCTAGTGAAACCACATCCACACTACCCCGTCTTCCACAGCCAAAAGCCACAAGGAAAGAAAAACGGCTGAGCCAGCACAGCAGCCTTTGGTGTCACTGAACCACTCTGACTCGATTTTTGCCTCGAATTACTGTAGCCAAATGCAGACGAGGAAGACCAACGTCCCCAGGTCTATAACAAAGGGTGGCAGTGGCCTCCTCTGCCAAAGGTATCACAAAAGCATGACAAAACCACCTTCACAAACAACTCACATCACAGCAATCTCTAGAAAGCCAAAAGAAATACAAAGCATGCAAAACTCTTTCTAGGAGGCAAATGCATCTCTCTAAGGATTAATATTACATTTCAAGTTGCCAAATGTGAACAGAATTAGTTAGGTAGAAAGGTTTTACCTTTACAGGAACGGAAGAAAGTAAGTTCTTCTCCAAATTGTGCCTGACAAGCAGCAGCTACACCCACCAAGAGCTTGTGAGAAACAGAGCTGTTGCAGACAGACCTGTGCTAGCTAGCGCCTTATCTCTTTTAAGTAGAAACTGAAGGGGTGGAGCCCCAGGCAATTGGTAAAGGCAGTGTCCTCCAGCTGATTCTGATCAAGAGAATTCCAGAACTATGCTAAATTGTTGGCACCTGTGGGAAACTCAGCCAAAGGAAAAGTCAGAGGCAGGAGGAGAGCCAGAAGACAGGGGAAGTAGCTTCTGCCTGGAGCACAAGACATTCAACTCTTGATCAGTTTTCACTGCTGAGCTACTTCATGATCTTTTTCCTGCAATTTCCTCCAAAATGGAATAATGGGCTATCCAGCTCATTAGGATACCACAAGGCTGACACAACAACTATTGTAAGTTTTCCTTCACCCCAAAGGCAAAACAAACCTCAGGGCCCAGTGCGAGAGCATAGTGGTTAAAGTCCTGGCCTTGCGTGTGCCGGGATCCCATATGGGCGCTGGTTCTAATACCAGCGGCCCTGGCGGCCCTGCTTCTACAGAAAGTAGACTCAGGAGTCACACCTGGACACTCCCGAAGAGAGCTGGGCATGCCAAGTAGCTGCTAAACCCCTGTGCTAAATGCCTACACAATCATGGAAATGTTCAGAGCAAAGAATTCTCACTGCATTCTATCTCAATAAGAAATTACATTGTGATTAAGGATGATTTTTACAGAACTCTGTAGGGACAGCATTTGATAGGCCTCTGTGATCAGGCTCCAATCTTCTCATCTCTCCTCGGTCCTATTGCTACAGATTCCAGAAGGACAATGGGAGGAGTGTGAGGTGCAGTGAGTGCAGACATTTCTGATGTAAGGTGAGCGCTAGCTCTAATGAAAGCAATTGGAGAGCACTGCAATTCTCTGCTTTACAGATTTGAAGGCTGTAGCTCAGAAATTCTACAGAAATTAGCCAAAGTCAAAAACCTGTAATCCATGGGAGGATAATTAAAACAAACTTTACCTGACTACAAAGTGAGGACTCTTTTCATTATGTCATGTGACACGGCCCCATCACTGTGAAGGTTAAAACTTTATGACATTATATGCTTCATGCAAAAAAAAATGCATAGTGTAGTAGTCCCGCTCTACATTGATTTTTAATATCAGATAATGGAAAATGAAAGCAAAGAAAGATTCAAGCAAGATTATCTGTTAGAGCTTGGGAAAAGAACTTTTGGGGAGAAATTGGATAGGTAAGAGCTATCCCAGGACACCACTATATGCAATATACCCTTCTATCTCCTCAGCCACACACCGAGACACATAAACCAACTCAGGAAAATGTGTTCTGAAGAACTGGAAGAACCTCACCATGTTCCAGAGAAATTTTGTGCACACTGCATTCCTTCATTATTCCCTAAGAACACTAATCCATTAGGCTTCAAGCCTTGGGTTTATTCTCCCTTGACGCCCCATGTATTATTCTGAGATCCAGTTTGAAACCTTAACCTCACCCCATCCCTGTGAGCAGTGAAACACTAAAAGGTTGCCAACATATGTTTCCAGAATTTCTGTTGCAACTGTTCATTCCTACGCACACATGGAATACCCTCTACAGACTAAAAAATACGTGTTTGCACTAAAAGACCTGCCAAAGGGACGTGCATCCCTTTGAGAGGCTGGGTATAAGTGAGGTGCTGGGGACCAAGACATCAATTGGCTAAAGACAGGGTTGTGTACCTCATCCAAATCCATCACATCCACACTGGTAGCTACTTAATATCAAGTCTGACCCAAACCACTTCTATAGGTGCAATGACTCATCCTATGGGACAAGGATAGTAAGATATTCTACTGACACTGTGAGGTTGTTTTATCATTCATGAAACACATTTATGAATGTTATCTTATAGCCTCACAAATAACATTTTAAGATAAAAAAAATTCCCTGCCCTCATAAGCCCAGATCCTAAGGCACCCCAGCAATAACAGCTCCCATTTCCAGGTCTTCCCCCTGCCAAATCTACTATAAAAAGCAACCCCCTCCTTCCATCAGGGCATTGCCCCATGCCTGGCACTGGGCATACCTCATACATACTGCTAACAGGATGCTGTGGCTGAGGCTGACCCAGGAAAACATTATTATTTTATTGTTTCCATTTAAAATATTTTGCACACTTTAATTAATTTATTTATTTTCATTTTAGTTAAAAGATACAGAGGGTCAGAGCCATGGCATAGCACGTTAGGCCTCCACTTGTGGCACTGGCATTCCATATGGACACCAGTTCAAGTCTCAGCTGTTCCACTTATGATCCAGCTCCCTGCGTATGGTCTGGGAAAGAAGCAGGGGACGGTTCAAGTCTTTGAGACCCTACACCAAATGGGAGATCTGGAAGAAGCTTATGGCTCCAAACAGGCTCAGCTCCAGCCGTTGTAGCCATTTGGAGAGTGAACCAGTGGATCGAAGATGTCTCTCCTCTCTGCAACTCTGCCTTTCAAATAAAAATATAGCTAAACTTTAAAAAAAAAAGAAAGAAAGAGACCAACACAGATAGGGATCGGTCTCCATCCACTAGTTCACTCCACAAGCGCCTGCTACAGCCAAGGCGGAGCCATGCAGAAATTTGGTTCCCCAAACTCAATCAAGATTCCTCATGTAGGTGGCAGGTACCCAAGTATTTGAGTCCTTAGCTGCTGCCACCCATGGGTGCACTGGCAGGAAGGTAGATCAGAAATAGAGGAGGCAGGACTAGAACCACACACTCTGACATGTTACACAGGCAGCCCATGTAACAATGTAACCACTGTGACGAATGCCTGCCCCTAAATATACATGTATTCAAACATAAAAGAAACAGAGAAACAGTTCCTAAGGTGGGCCAGCCAGTGTGTCAACACTCTGGTGCTTGAATAAGGAGCTGAATGCAATATGAAATGATCCACAGAAACCGGAGCACGATGACTCAAACAAGTGTTGAAACTGATTCTCTAACACAAACAATGTGAAGCCCCTAACAATAGATACATGCAAAGGCACTCCTGGAAGTCTGCCAGCGGAAGCACAAATGGGTTTTGCTCTATTCCTCACACTCAACCCTGGGATTCCTAGCTAGCTGCTCAGGTTGTCTCTCCTTAACTGACACAAAACTAGCTATCTTGACTGACCTGGCATTGCATGGTCCAGTGTGGTGAGTGGTTGGTTTATGATAAGAAGGAAAGCCAAGCTTTCTCATTTGCATTTTTTACCTTCTGGAAATTTCCCTTCCATTCTAGGACTCTCCAAGTGCTGGCATGCGGGTCATTTTCTCCTACAGTTGGCTTTGCTAAATGGCAGCAAAATGACTGGGCATTTGGCCACTGCAGAGGGGCAGGCAATGCTTGACCGAGATAAAGTCTATCTGACTTGGCACATGTGCCCAAAGCCCCTGAGGGCAAAGGGAGCTGTGATTTATCTAATTATTCTCAGCTTTGCTGCTGGGTAAACGTGGCATTGGCCAAACAATAAAGGAAAAGGCATTCCCATCTTAGCAGCGGCCTACGTTGGAGAATGGAGGACCAAATTTAGAACACTACTCACTAAACCTGGAAACAGGGACACCATAAAAATCTCAATGCCTGGTCAGCAAGGTGAAAGTAACATCCTAGAATCTTCCTCAGACACATCAGACAGCACGGATCCAGGCCATGGAAAAGCCGCCAATGACCTGTGATAGGAGTGCTCTCCTGCAGTGGGGTCACCAAGAGTTTAGCACACTAAGAAGTTTTTGAGAGTCAGAGCATTTGAGATGCAATATGCTATGCCATCATTAGAGTAAAATGAATAAGCACCAAACTTTTCTGTCATTTATGACAAGAGGACATTTTACAACCTGAGCCACATTTCCAGAAATTGAGGATAATGTTTCTTAATGATCACACAAGCTCCCTGAGAACAAAGACTTCATCTGAACCCTCCACCTCTGCCACCTGAGTGTCTGGCTCTGAAGTGTCCTGCTTAACACCACTTTCAGTCCACGATACAGAGGGCAGAATCAGAACTCGACGGATTTGTTTAGTCCCATGGCTGGAACGAAGCCAACTCTTCATAAATACTTCTTCCTCTCCTGTGTGTGTGTGTGTGTGTGTGTGTGTGTGTGTGTGTGTGTGCTCTGTTCTTTACGGAGGCACTGAGAGGGAAGTGAACCAGTGAGAAAGAGCAGCAGGATTGATGATGTGTTCCTTGAACACAGGGAATGAATTCAGATAGGTGACCAGTAGAGGGTCAATGACACAGCCAGCCAGGCGGACGAAGGGACAGACAGGTAGGACTTGTATACTAGATTTGAGAAGAGAAAGGAGTGCTGTGAGGTTCAGCAGACAGGGTAATTTAATAACAAAATACCAATCCACACTAAATTTAGAATTAAAAAAATAAAAGGTGTAGAGGTTAGAAAGCACCTGGGAGATCATTCAGCTCAGCCTCCTTGTTCTACAAGCCTCAGAGACTTTCCAAGGTCACATGATTCATAAGGGTCCAACCATGGTATTCATCACCTCTGTCTCACCTCCTGAACCAGGATGAATTCCAAGCCTGATACCTTTCATCACGCCAACACTCAGCAGAGCTGACTTCATGGAGCTTACGCGACCTTATTCAGAAGAAATACTGGACAGAGCTCCAGTGGTATCTTAGTGACTCTTGGTTAAAGCGGATCGTTAGTAACCAGCTTCTTTGTGGAGTAAGGTTGATCCACAGCATGCAACTCTGGCCTGATGAAAAGTTGAGAGGGCCCAGTGGTTCACCCCGGCTTCAGATGCTTTTGTATGGCAGGCATCACAGTTAATAGCTCTCAGTGCAAGCCTGCAGGTTAAAGAGGTTTAGAATTCATTCACTGAATTCTAATCCTAGCTCTGATATCAAGCGATTTAACAATGTGGACAATACTACTCCACTCACTGCTCCAGGCCTCCAAAGGAGTTGGAGGAGCTATTTTACAAGTCCCTTTCCACACATAATTGTCCATGATCCCATTACACATCTAATTATTCTGAGAAAAATGTAAGCAGAGAACCCTTGAGCCATGGGGTGACAAGTAAGCTGCCACACTGGCCTAACTAACTTTCCGTATACTCAACAAAGCACAAATGTGCCCTCTGTTACAGCGCCTGTATTTTCATTAACATAACCTGAAACAGAGAGATTAGTAAAAGACCCTCTGATATCTTAGGGGTCAAAAGGATTTCGAAGCCATTATTTTAAGAGAAAATTGACAGGGATTTTTTTTGTCTTTTACATTTTAAAGCTGTAATTTCAATGACCTTACTTCATTTCACATAAAGACTATTGTCTAGACAGAAGTGATCATCATTATTTTTAGTCTTCTTCAAAACTTCAGATCTCAGCTCTCCCTGCAGGGAGGGTCTGTTACCTCAGCTTCTCCATCACCTGGCATTAAGAGTTTTAGCCTAGCCTACCTCACACTGAATCCAGGTGTAATTTTCATTGGAGGCACACAAACAGGTTAAAAAAACAAGACCCCAGGGATCCCTGGCACCATTAGCTTTCATTCGCCAGTTCAACTCCAACCATTCCTGCTTCTGCAACCCACAACGGTAAACACCCTAAATGGTTAAGATCTACAATCCTGACACAGTCAGCATGACGATAATCAACTGTGCTTATTAATGATTTCCCCAAGAACATATCACAGTCCAGTACACACAGAGTTCGGCATGGTTGTTCTAAAAGCAGCTAATGCAGGCTGTAATTGGAAGCAGCCTCAGCTCACTTCCCAACTCTTGCTCTGTTAATTGTGATTTCACACCCCACTAACCAGCACAGCCCAGAGCTGATGTCCATGCAGGGGACAGTCAGTGCTCTGTACTTTGGTGCTCTCTCCCGATGTGTTTCCTGTGTCCCTGTGGTTAACTTCTTTGTCGATTGCTTGGGAGACAAAAGTGGTTGCCTGTCACAAGGCAGCTTCTGTCTCCCCTCACCTGGCAGGAGGCAGCCCACGGACAGAACTGCTATTTTGGTGCTTCCTTTTGTTTCACTCTTTACTTTATCACCATTGTTCTTGGAGCAGCAGCATGTGGCTGCCTGTTCTCGTCCCTGTGACTAAAGGCTAGAACGCCTCCTGGCCTGCCTTGTCAGCCCCTACAAGAGCCCCTGAGTCTTCCTTTAATGACTTGTCCCCTTGCAGAGGATAATACTATCTAACAGAAACAAAACGAGGGCAGGAATTGCAAATCATTTGGACACAACTAATATCTGACAAAGGACAGATTATGCAAGAACCAAGGACAATATGTTATATTCCCAAATACATACCACATGCAGGAACCCTTAAATATGTTTGAGCGAGACCCCAAAACAGGAATACGTTTGGATTATCCCCTTCTCCAGGAAAGCAAATTCTTCTTGACTCTTGAGAGGATCAGGGTTCAGACTGGAGGATTCCTAAACGCTTTCTTACTGACACTTTTAATATCTAAGTGCTCAGAATGTTAACACAGGAACAGGAATTCAGTGCTGGTAGAAGGAACAAAGGGAGAAGAGCTCCTGGAGCCAGGGGAGTAAGGAACGCTGAAGCTACCACAGCTTCCCAGAGTTCGCAGGTGTCGGCGACTGTGCTGTCCACTGACTGCCAAGAAATCAATTAAAAATCCTCAAAAGAATACTTACATGCTTCCTGTGGCTTGGCCAGGCCAAAGACAGTGTCATTGTTCTTGACATCCTGTGTCAAGTGTCCTCAGCTAATAGTGCATTCCAGCAGAGTGACTGAGGACAAATGTTGAACTGTTTGTTTAGATTACCACAAAACGATCACGCAAACAGACTTGCTTGCTAACATTCTAACAGGTCCCATCCATCAGTAACATTTCCAGACACTCTCGGGCTCATCATTTGCGTTTTTGTGCTCTTTGAAAGAAATGATAAGGTGCTACTCCCCATCTAAACAATCAGGTTGTGTTTTCTAATTCTTACCACTACAATGTGTTTTTTGTTTGTTTGTTTGTTTGTTTTACTCAATGAAAAAAAAACAAATGTTTTTAAATACAGATCTTCTTTTCCTTGCCATTCAGAGTTCCTGTAGGCATCCAACGGGGGCCATCTTCTGGGCCCCTCCCCCGGTTCCCCTCACAGGCCCTGGAAAGTGGGTGCCCTCCCACTGCGAAGTGGGTCACTGGAAGCCTGTGGAGAGGGATGCTTGGATAGCTCAGCATCCATTCCGCACAGGAACTGCAGTTCAGGGCTTTCAAACCTCCCCAAGGTTATTACCCCTTATGTATGCAAAACAGCAAGGTGTAAATGTCTTACGCGAAGCCACAAGTTAAAGCGACATCTGGAGAGCGGATGGGGCTCCAAAATGGTGTTCACGAGAAGGCTAATAATGGGCACCAGATGTGGAAGTAAACTTACACTCAAAGCTCTCCTCCCTAGGTAGGGTCATTGCCACCGCCTTGGCCTAGAAGAAAATGTTTTCTTAAACTAAACTGGAACACATACAGGTTTGAGACCAGACAGATTTTTGAGGTCTTAATGCTAGAGTAGCTTAAGTGAAATCAACATAAAAATGGTGAAGGGAAGAGAAGCAGCAGAAAGACAAGCAAGCCACTGGAGGTACCTAGCCTCAAAAGACTCAGCACTTCCAAAGGCCTAAGAATGTTAGGGCCTGACTCAACACTTCCAAAGGCCTAAGAATGTTAGGGCCTGACTCAATGGGACAGAGTTTTACAAGAAAGACAAACAGCTGGGCACCAGGAAGGTCTGGTAGTCTCATCCCAAAGCTGGTTTTACTCATCTGCTCATAGCAGAAATCTCAGAAAAAGTAAATGAACATGTGCGGAGTGATCTGCATAGGAGTTCAATAAAATGTAGTAAGTCATAAAGTATAAAACAAAAAAGAAAATGCTTATTATATACTTAGTCTGTAGATGGTTGCTGTACAGCTGCTTTACACCTAGCCATGTGGTATTTATTTCAAAGAAAGAGCACCTGCAGCTTATAAATTCAGCTGCCACTGATTTGTGAAGAGTCTGCCATGAAATCTGTATCAGAATTGATTTTATGGCCAAGACTATGCCATTGTAATGCAGACTATAACTAAACATGAAGTGCAAGTTCTTTCTAGAATAATGTAACTTGGACAAATCCAATGCTGCAGCCTTTGCTAGTTCCAGCAAAAGCTAACAAGCTGATTTCACCTGTCCAATCTTGGAAAAGCATGTCAAATGAAGAATGAAAAGGAAAAGCATAAGGAGCTATCTTTGTGTTTCTTAGGAGCAAAAGAAAATGGACCACAAAAAAGAAAAGTCGGTGAGTGGATTAAATCATCGCAACAGTGCTGAGGAGGTGAAATTTAGAATGAGAGGAGATATTTAAATCTGTTCAAGGGACCACAGGTAAAGGACACAAGCTTAGAAGACGATTTTGAATAGATGGGAGTAAAGAGAAGAAAGCGTGTGAAGTCCAGGTGAAGGAAGGGCTGGCTGCAACAGTCAGAAACCATAATCAATAAAAGATTGATGCTATCTAACAATAGCAAGCAACACAGAAAAGAACGTCCAATATTCAGCTACTGTGAGCCACAACTAGGAGTGGGCTTAAGCCTGAAAGGCTCTTCTTTAACTGAAGAAAGATTAGGACAGGAGAGGCAATCAACACCAACATGTTCTACCATTATTTGAGAATATTTTAAGCAGGAAAGTCCCCTGTAACCAGAAATGTGGAGCATCAAAGAACATAATCGAAGCAGATGCCTGGGATGTTGTGCCAGCGCTGCTCCCTCCTGACATTCTGATCTTGGGCCAGAGAGTTCGTCTCTGTTGGCATCAGCTTCCCAGCTGTCTGAAACAGCATCAGGCATCACAACGGGCAAGACTGTCAAATCCAAAGGATGGCGGCAGCAGGAAAGAGCCATCAACACCACGCTGAGACAGTCTGCCCATCAACTTGAACGGGGCCTGTATCCCAACCTGCAGGGCAGAAATAGCCAATCACGGCAAAGGGGGAGGCCCTGCTCAGATGTGTCGCATTTCTACTGTACTTCACAGCTCTGCTGTCTGACTCTTCCTTGCCCACTTACGATTTGGCAGTTTCTAGCACTGGATAGATATGATGTGTGAGTTGTTTTTTTTTTTTTTTTAAATAAACTTGATGAACAGAACTCCTTAAACATCTAGACATAATAAAGCCAGAAGTCAGATGATGAAAGCCACAGCTGTGTAAGGGGGAGGTCTCTGCAGGCCCCGCCCTCAATCACAGGGAGCACAGACGCCTCACTGGTCACCAGGGCATCTGGGAGTCTCACCAGTTAATGTCCCTCATAAGTCCACAGCTGCACATTGACCTCAACATCCCTGCGTTGTCTGCAAATCCCATTTTAAAAATACACACTGATGTGCTGGCCATTTGTTTTCAGTTCAGCCTGCTTTTAGTTCCAAGGTTTTCACTGACATGTAACACGACACAGAAAAAAATACACCTATTGCAGTGGTGCAGCTTTGTGAACTATCACAAACTGAAAGCTACCTCCAGGAAACAAAATTCCAGACCACAGAAACCTCACCAGTGCTCAAGACTCCTTGCACCTGCCATTCCCCCATGAGCAGAATCCACCCTGACACCTAACACCACAGATGATTTTTTTCTTGGTTTATGCTTTTATACAGACAGATGCAGACACAATGTACTTTTTCACCGTTTTCACCTAGGGAACACAGGAACACCACAGTTTCACATCATGCTGATATGCTGAGTGTACTGTAAGGAAAGACAGATAAACCTAGGGGTTATGTTGTCTGAGGGCTTTGCATTATCCTTAAGCTTTCAGAAGCACAAGTAAAATGTGAAGCACTTTAAAAGTTCAGTACTACACAAGAGACATGTCACTCTGCTCTTCGAAAATAAGTCTCAAGCTACAGCTTTATGTTGGAGCTTGCCGCACTGAGGCATGTGCTAAGACGGTACGGATCAGCTGTTCCTGAGATGCATCCACTAAGAGAGGGTAGAAGGCAGCCCAGACTTGTCCAGGCAGACACTGTAGTTGCCATGGAATTTAAAGGCTGGCACTTGGAGCAGGTCAGGTTAAGCCAGTTCCTGGAATACCTGCATCCCATGGCACAGTGCTTGACTTGAGTCCCACTCTGCTTCTGATCTGACTTCCTACTAATTATCTCCCTGAGAGGCCCAGGTGATGGCTTGCACACTTTCTGTAGTTTCATGTGTGAGGCCAGAATGGAGTGCTGGATGCCTGGCTTTGGCCTGGCCCTGATGCACTTGTTGAGGGCTTTTAGGCAAAATGAAAGACATCTTTCTCCATCTATCCCTGTCTGTCTATACTTTCTGGAAAATAAAAATAAACTTTTCAAAGGTATATGTATTTATTTGAAAGTCATAGTTACAGAGAGTGTAAAACAGATTGAGAGAGAGAAATCTTTCATCCACTGGTCCGTTCCTAGGTGGCCGCAACAAGTCAGGGTTAGGCAGGTGAAAGTGTGCGATAGGAGGTGCTGCTTGTCTCCCACCACAGGCTCAGAGGCCCAAGCACTTGGACTACTTCCTGCTGCTTTTCCCAAACCAAAAATAGGGAGCTGGATCAGAGGTGGAGCAGCCAGTACTTGAACTGGTGGTTACTTGAGATGCCAGCTTTATCCACTATGTCATAATCACAACACTCCAAAATAAACTTCACAACCTAAGATCTTCACATTCATTGGTTTGCTGCCCGAATGGTCACAATGGTCAAAGTCAGTCCTAAGCCAGGCGTTTAGAGCCTTGTTGGAGACTTCCACGTCGGTGGCAGCGGCCCAACAACTCGGGCCATCATTTCCTCCTTTCCCAAACACATAAGCAGGGACCTGGATTAGAAATGGAGCAGCTGAGACTCAAACCTGTGCCCGTAAGGGATGCTGACACTGCAAGTCAGAGGCTTAACCTACTATGCCAGCCCCCAAAATAAACTTAGAAAAAAAAAACATGTAATTGCTGCAGAGGACTCACATACCCTGTAGGTAAGACTCTTGATGCCTTGTAAACAAAGGTAAGTTCAGAGACAATTTGACTGGCAGAACCTTATGAAGATTTCTGTCCTTGGCCTCAAGAGTCTGCTCATGTCCTAGGCCAGACTGGTTTAGAAAAAGAGGCACCCAATGCCTTTCAAAAAAAGCTCAAACTAACAGAAGGAGCTCAAGATGAAGCAGCAAGAATGACGATAAGCTGCAGCAAAGAAAGTAAATCAAGTTGTTTGAGCACCTTGTAGACCAGAGGGCCAGAGTGATCAGGTTCCATGTTTTGCTATTTTACGGTATTTGCCATAAACCCTGAAAAATCCAGAATTCAGTGGACTCTTTGGAGTTCACATCAGTCCTTGTATCCTTCTGACAGCCCACCCTGTTCCCCAGTTTCTCAAGACGAAACAGCCACTGAAGACGAGTAAATTAGCAGAAAGGCAGGATAGCAGCAGGCTATCACCCGAAGGCCACAGTTACACTTATCTAGACCTGGAGAACAGTGGCCCTGGACCATGGTGATAATGTGCACACCCGGAATACCCACCAGTTTCACCAGGGTCATTGATAAATTGCCCTCACTATGAACGATTTTAGTAATGGTACCATTATTGAACTAATGTACTGTATATTTCATTTAGTCCTGAAAACGACTCCAGGGTAAGTACTACTATTGTCATCGTGCACATAAGCAACATGAGGCGCAGTGAGGTGGCCAAATGCTGGACCTCAGGGTCCACATTCTGAAACAGCGACATTACGAAGTTTTTAGAACTGTGACCCAGTAAGACATCACTTCATACTGCAACACAGAACTTTGATCTAAAATAAAAAAGAAAGGTGATTTTGGGGGGTGGGGTCTAAAGCCAAATATTGAAAAGCCTTTCTCCTTTGGGCAGTCTACACTAGTGCCCCATCTGCCCAATCCCCTATCCCCATTCAAATCATGTCTCCCTCTTTCATGCATCAACGGGACCATTGGGTTTCATGGAACAGAGGCCTAAGAGAGGTGCTCATCAATTAATCCTTACTACTTTTCATTATCTGAAATTATATGTGTGTCATGGGATTTAAATACCCTAAACTCAGGAGATTACGAAGAAAGTAGAACTCTTCTCTCCAACTTCCAATCTTAATACAGTAAGATTAATGTTACTAAGTGCTGGCTCCTAGAATTCTGCCTCATCCCTCATGTGTTTGAAGAACATAACCTATAATTTATGTTCTGTTTTCCACTCCTAAACTCTCTCAGAACAACATGTATTTTGTTTCCAGCTTCTCCAAATGCTCTCAACATTTAATTTATACTTTCCTTCTCATAAAATTCAAACAATAATTCAACTACAAGAATTCTGATCAGGGGCCAGTTTGGTGGTGGAATGAGCTAATCCTGTGGCTACTCTGATTTCGAATCTAGCTCCCTGCTGGTGCCTAGGGAAGCACTGGCAGACAGCCCGAGACTTCCACCCCTGTACCCTGCGAGGGGGGCTCCTGGCTCCTGGATCTGAATCAGCTCGGCGCCTGCCATGCTGCTACTTTGCGGGGTGAACCAGCAGATGAGGAATCTCTTTCTCCATCTCTCCCTCTCTCTTTGTAACTCTGCCTTTCAAGGAAAATAAATAAATCTTAATAAACAAAAACAAAAACCAGGGCCTAGCACAGTAGCCTATCAGCTAAAGTTCTCACCTTGCATGCACCAGGATCCCATATGGGCGCCGGTTCTAATCCCAGCAGCCAAGCTTCCCATCCAGCTCCCTGCTTGTGACCTGGGAAAGCAGTTGAGGATGGTCCAAAACCTTGGGACCCTGTACCCGCGTGGGAGACCCGGAAGAGGCTCCAGGCTCCTGACTTCGGATCAGCTCAGCTCCAGCCATTGCAGCCGCTTGGGGAGTGAATCATTGGTTGGAAGATCTTTCTTTTTCTCTCCTCCTCTCTGTATATCTGACTTTGTAACGAAAATAAATATTTTTTTAAAAAACAAACAGACAACAAAAACAAACAATCAGATCAGAGCTATCTGGATCATTTTTGTCTAAGCTGAATCTTGACCTACTACAACCTCATTGCTTAGATGGCAGGACTTGTTAGTGGCTTGTCTGTTCCAAATGAAATTTCTAAATTAATTTTCATTTTCTCAAAAAACTTACATGCTGTTAGAATTTTATAATTTAACTAATATGTGACAACTTCAAGACACTGTGGAAAATAGAATTTTTAAAGCATTGTCCTTGATATACATTGAGTAAGTTAGAGTCTAATGGGGAAGAAGGAGCAATTTTCAATTTAAAAACTACGCAAATAAATTAATTTTCAAACACACAAATAAAATACAGAACAAAATTTGATCCTTGTGACAAATAGCACAATAGGAGAATTCAGCAGATGGAAGGACATCTTACAACTGGAGCAAGACAGAAGGCTACAAGGAGCAGACATCGTAGATAGACCTGCTGAAATGACTAAGTTTTAAACTGGCAATTGCTCACAACAGCTTCTGAAAGGCTTTTGGGTAATATGCACCCCTTTTTCTGTAATGAGAGGAAAAGCATGGCAAACAGGCAAGAACATACTCTACTACTCAAAATTCACATGTGGCTGCAGCTTCCACGTACCAAGTTGAAAAGCCTCGCAGTCAAGAACAAGCCCTCCAGCATCTTATTGTCTAGTCAAGTTCAACGGCTTCTTAGGTATACCCTCTCTGGTCTGAAGACAGAGCCAGCAGAGTATCATCCCAGTCAATTAAAAGCTCCAACATACCATCAGCAAAAATTTACATCATTATGGAATTAATTGACATAGTAATGAGTAACCAATATGGTAAAAGTAAATGCGATTTCTTATCCACCTTCTGTGACCACCTCATTGACATTTCAATTTTGGTTTATACACAACATATAACATTCATAACATAACTTGTTATACATAACATCATATCAAATTAAGGCAAACATGTGGTATTTAACCTTTTGGGATTGGCTCATTTCCCTTAGCATTATGGTTTCCAGTTTGGCCCATTTGGCCACAAAGAACTGCATTTTGTTTTTTTTAATAGCTGAGTAGTATTCCATGGAGTAGATGAACCATAGCTTTCTTATCCAATCCTCTGTTGATGGGCATTTTGGTTGTTTCCATGTTTTTGCAATTACTGATTGTGCTGCTATGAACATAGGAGTGCATGTTGGTTTCTCATAAAACAAGTGTTCTGGATATATTCCTAGGAGTGCTATTGCTGGGTCATACGGTATGTTGTATTTGAGTTGTTTGAATGTTCTCCATACTGATTTCCATAGAGGCTGTACCAGCCTGCAGCCCCACCAGCAGTGGAGTAGGGTTCCCTTTTCCCCGCAAACTCGCCAACAAGTGTTGTTGGTGCTTTTATTCATGTGGGCCAGTCTTACTGGCGTTAGGTGGTACCTCATTGATGTTTTAATTTGGATTTCCCTTATTGCCAGGGAACTTGAGCATTTTTTCATATGTTTATTTGCCATTTGGGTTTGTTCCTTTGTGAAGTGTTTGCCCATTTCCTATGTTTGGTATATGCTTGCAATGGGGGAATCTCAACTGAACTTGAACTGTGGTTATGCAACAAGGTGGAGGAATCCACCATGGTGGGAGGGTTTGGGGAGGGGTGGGGAGAATCCCAGTACCTATGAAACTGTGTCACACAATACAATGTAATTAATGAATTTAAAATAAAATTTAAAATTTAAAAAAAAAAAAAAAAAAAAAAAAAAAAAGAACAAGCCCTCCGTTGCCTGTAATTCTGGTAGCTGAAAAACATCAAAGAGTCCCAGCCAAACTGCACATAAAGTGACAACTCGAACTTGGCTTCCGCCCAGCTCAGTGTTCAGACTTTGAGCATCCTCAGAAGCCCATCAGCGACTTCAGAGTCAATTTCTGGGAAGGAAGGACCATGGTTTCTGGCACTGTATGTCCCAGTTAGACCCTCCTCTCCCCCCTTGATTCACTACTCAATTATTGAGTCAAAGCAGATTTCATTTCCGACACCAAGTCCCTGGGCAAAGCCAAGAGAAGAAGGCAAACATGTATTAGCATACACGGAATATAAAGACGCTTCCTGCCCTCTATTTTAAATGCTATATTCACAGCAACCTCAGAGATTGTATTAATGCATGGATTAATAAAACGTTGGTGAGCAGGCTGCCCACAGAGAGGACTACACAGTCTTGTTTAGAGTTGACACGCCACTCATCCTCCCTGAACGGAGAAGTAGGACGGTGGGGCAGCAGGCCTCCAGCCGCATGTGAATGTGTCTGTAGGCAGGAGCCTGCTTATCTGGACAATGGGTTCTTGGCTGACTGACAATGAAAGGAACCTGAAAAGAAGTTGTTGGTGCCCTTCCCACAATCCGATAAGCTGTCACCCAGAGATAAACAGTTGTACTGAATTAAACATGTTTGTCTCTTTTTCCATGTTAAACTTTAATTTCCTCTTCTTTTTTGCTTTCTTAAGGCTTCATTTTAAATAGTTCCAACTATGTCTAAATTATGCATGGCCCTACAGTTTTAATCATTATAAATTCTGCTTTAATGAAACAGTAAATAAGAAAATATCAAGATAGTATATTTAACTATTACTCTAATTGAGTATCAATTTACTTATAATTCTTTAAACCAATTTAAAATGTTATCCTGTCAATGGTCTTAAAGAAAAAATATTTTATAAGATATTGCTATCGGTTAAATTTTTATCTAACTTAAATTTATGAAAAAAATTATATAATGTGACCAGATTGTTTTTTTGGGTCAAGCACTCAATAACTCAGTAACAGAGCCCAGTGCGAGAGCATAGTGGTTAAAGTCCTCGCCTTGAACGCACCAGGATCCCATATGGGCGCCGGTTCTAATCCCAGCAGCCCCACTTCCCATTCAGCTCCCTGCTTGTGGCCTGGGAAACAGTCGAGGACAGCCCAAAGCCCTGGGACCCTGCACCCGGTGGGAGACCCAGAAGAAGCTCCTGGCTCCTGGCTTCAGATTGGCTCAGCTCCAGCCATTGTGGCCGCTTGGGGAGTGAACCATCGGACGGGAGATCTTTGTCTCTCCTCCTCTCTGTATATCTGCCTTTCCAATAAAAGTAAATAAATCTTAAAAAAATAACTCAGTAACAATTATGCTAAAGGAAACTCATAGAATGCATATTTTCTGGATTTTCACAAATGATGGAAATCATGGATGAAAGAGATAGAGGCAGGCACTTTTCCATCACTCCCTCTATAAAAATGTCTAAGTATTTACAAAGCTGAGAGCAGGACTAACATTTATTTATTTATAGTTAATATAAATATTCAGCTCATGGCTTGGCACACAATATTTGGTGAGTGAATGTATCTATCAATCGTTTGAAACATATGTACAACCCTTCCTTAGCATTCTCCTGATCAAAACCTAAGTGAATATAGGTCAGTTCATGGCCACATGTATCTTGGCTTTATACTCACCCATGTCTGTTATCATTTCCAAGCAGAAAGACCTCATTATTCTCTTACAGACACACTGGTTGGGCACCCTTGTCTGAAAATACTTGGGACAAAAATGTTTCAGATTTGATGGAGTGGGGTTTGAAAAAAAATTTTTTTTATTAAACTATTCTTCAATTCATGAGTCACTAGGCATGGGACCCAACCCTCAACATGAAATCCCGTGATACTTCTTATAAACCTTAGCCACACATTCTGAAGGAGTTTTATACAGTATAGTAATGCCTGCATTTTGACTTCCATCCTTTATAAAAGGTCAAGTGTGGAGCTGTCGACCTATGGTTCTGTGTTGCTGCTCAAAAGCTGTCGATCTGTGGCTCTGTGTTGGTGCTCAAAAAGTTTTGGATTTGGAGCAAATCTGATTTTGGATTTTCTGATTGAAGATACTTGAACTAAACAAATTGATTCTTATATTTCAACTTGTCTATCTGGTGATTCACCTGGTAATTAAAAGAAAGCCCATTTATCTTCTTTAACTCCCATTTTACATGCCACAAACAAAGTAAGGGCAAAGGACCATTTATAAATATAATCATCGTGGACTTTTATAGTCCTTGGAGATATATTTCCTGAACATCTTCTGAACTGTAGACACTAGATACACAGATAAATAAAACAGCCTCTAACCGTAAAACAGGTAGACATATACCATATTTTAAAATTTTGATATTTAGTAAATGTGCATGTTCAAAAGATACAGTATGATGTTTCAGTACATGTAATCATTGCATAATGATCAAATCAGAATAACTAGCATATCCCTCAATTCAAGCGTGTATGATTTCTTACTGGTGACAACATTCCAGATCCTCTCTTCTGGCTTGGAAGTATACAGTACATTGCTATCAGCTATGGCCATCCTGAGTCTGAATCGCCATAATGGAAAAACACAATCCAGTCCGTCATCTTTCTCCCTTATCCCAATTCTCGAAGGAATTCACTGAAGTGAGAGAGTTGTACAACTGGCCCTACAAGGTTCTAATCACAAGACTTAAGCAGTCCTTTGCTTTTCCAATAGACAAAACATCAATGGTCAACAGTCTCCACGGAGGTTTCCTACGGAGACTTCTAGATTCAGTCAGGGAAATCTCAGGTCTGCAGGAGAAAGTAACTACCACTTACATGTACCCATCTCTCCCAGGCTGATTGGAGCCGGCCCAGCCATCACAGATTCCCTAGCAAGCATGGCATTGCTGTCCAACCAAAAAGGAAGGTCATGTGCATCATTAGCAACCAGCAACTTGCACATCAGCTGAGATTGCACTTCTCTGTGCCAATTTCAATCTGTAAGAACCTTCATTTCTGACCCCTCCTGGGCAGCCA
The DNA here is from genome assembly GCF_030435755.1 of Ochotona princeps. Lineage (NCBI taxonomy): Eukaryota > Metazoa > Chordata > Mammalia > Lagomorpha > Ochotonidae > Ochotona > Ochotona princeps. Next base: position 6,076,600 of record NC_080851.1, read on the forward strand.
AGGACTTGAGCAAGGGCTGCCCAACTCCTTGCAATAAACACCTACTTTTCCCACCACCTCAGTGTCAGTGCTTAGCATTCTGCCCACTGGGCACCTGACCTGGTCAAGGCTTCCACAGAAACATCCCCAACAGGTCTGAGGTGTTTCTTCTGCATCTGTCCTACTCTGTAACAGGACAGCACAGCTTGGTCTTTGCTTCATGGGAAGTCCTCTTGGCTAACAGCACTTTGCCAACAGGAAACTAAGCTTCCTACAAACTGTAAGGTCCTCTTTACTCTGGGTATCCACACTTTAATGCATAGGAATCTCTATCTTTTATATAAAGACACAGGCTAAGCCTTCTTTTGACTAGTCCTCTTTATTATTAGATACTAAAAACAGTTATTTCATAGGGCAGATTCTGCTCTTTGCGTTATAGCGGTTATGATTACAGAGCCTTTTGCCTTTTGTGGAAGTGTCGCTTCAAAAGGAACTGTACCTAAAGATCAAAGAGAGGCCATAAACTGATATGAAGTGAAACTAAAATATTAACTTTAAAAATTTGTTATTATTATTATTAGACTTCCTGGTGTCCTGCAGCTCTCCCAGAACATCTCTGGGAGAACAGTGAGCCCCTGGTGACTGCTGTCGTCATCGGCAAGACTCGCACCTAAACAAATAAGCAAAACCAAACCCAGCTGTCTGTGTGTGTGTGTGTGTGTGTGTGTGTGTGCACGCGCATGCAGGAAGACAATTCATCACTTGCTCCCTGTGAGAAGAACTGAAAGCACGTGGAAAGCTTGGCTTTAAAGGGCACTGTGAACATGAGAAGGGAGAAATGTCAAAAATGTTCAAATAAACACTAGCTCGTCTCTTGATATATTTTTGTTGTTGAGATTTCTTTTTTCCATGGTATCTTAAGAGTCCTAATGCTGTGCTATTTCATTTCTTCCCAATGAGCACACAAGGAGACAAACAGGACTTATAATAACAATAGCAAATCTTTCTTATGCAAGCTATAGCAAGAATATAAAGCAGGAAGTAAATGCTTAACTGGGCCAAGGAAGTACAAAAGGATATTTGGATGTTCCTGGTAAAAACCACTGAGTTTTAAAATGACAATAATAAGAAAGTGTTTCCCAGAGAAATGGGTTCAAAGGACATTCCCCACAAAGGGGAGAGCATAAGTCAAAATGAGGAGTCATTAACACACTGGGCACCTACTCAAGGGCCTGTGCAGTCTGGAGCTCATGTGGGAGGAGTCATTAACACACTGGGCACCTACTCAAGGGCCTGTACAGTCTGGAGCTCATGTGGGAGGCAGATGCAGGATGAGGCTGTTGGGTATGGCAGTGGAGACCTGACAGGCAGTCACTGAAAATATCAGGGAGCACTGAGGAATTGCATTAAGAAATCAATTCTTAACCTGCAAGCAGGAGACAGTATGGAGTGACAGGACACAGGCCCTGCTGAGCAGGAATTAAGATTAGGTTTCATGGTGAGTCCTGCATTGGGACACCCTTCCAATTGTGAACATTTGCTTGTTTATCAGAGAGTGGCTGACATTCTGAGCCTGACAGCAGCGGTCGGAGGCCTCCCTGTGAAACTCATCCACATACTATCAGGTCTAAGCTGTAGAGAACACAGCTAACACAAGGGCATGGAGCTGTCCTGTCAAGAGGAAGAATGCTCCTCTGACAACAACAAACTCAATTCATCTAAGGGAGGTGGAGGCAGGTGAACAGTGAGTGTGCAGACTAAATGTCTGTATGAGTGCTAGGAATCGGTGTTGAAGAACACAACAGTAGGTCCACGTGCAGACAACTGGACTGCTCGGTCCGTGCCAGGATTGGGAGAAGCTTGTGGGGAATATCTCAACCTACTTAAAAAAGAAAAAACATCCTCACTGCAGGGTTTCGTCTCATTCCCCTACTGGAGGAATGTGCTGTGGCCTATAATGTGAAACAAGAGTGGATTTACAGGCCTGCCCTGCGCTGCCGTCTCCCATGCAAACTCCAGCGCTGGAATTCATGGCACTCCTTGGAATGTGAGGGTCATGTGAGCAACACCTGACACTGGGGCTAGAGGAGGCAGACACCAGCAGGTGGTTGTACAGATCACACACACACAAAGTTTTGAAACTTTGTACATGAGAAAGAAGCAGCGTTTCCACGTTCATGACAAGGTGCTTTGGGGAGCTGCGAGCAGCTCCAGGCAGCAAATGCTAGGGTCTTGCCACAGAACCCAAGAGCCCGGCACTGAGGAGCTGAGCGAGGCAGTGCTGTTGAGAACAGCTGACAAGGCGGCCTTCGTGCCAGTTAGTGGAGGGTCACAAGGAGGGTTCTGGAGTGTAGATTTCTGGCTAGAAAGCCAGGATAGAGATCCATCCACAAAGGTAATGAGGGCAGGTGTTCCACAAAGGAATCTGAGATGTAGTCAGAAAGTAAGTGTAAAAACTAAACTGTAGCAAGTTAAAATAGCTAGAGAAAAGCCAAAATTTCAATTAGAGTCAAGTAAAACAAAGACCACAGTGAGTGGATTCAGAAATTATAAGACAGGAAGCATCTTTTTCCAGAATTTTTTTTGTCACAGCAGTGGAGGCAGAATCTGAACTGCAGTAGGGCAAGGCCAGGAACACCTGTCTCAGAGAATTCAGCTATGAAGGGAAGGACAGGGTTTGTGGGGACAGAAAGCCAGAGTGGTGGCAGAGTTCATTGTCCCTTGTATTCAAATAGAAAGGAAGAGAGTAAATACAAATACAGCTGTAGGAGAGTGAATACAGGCTTCTGGTCCAGGGGCCTCTATAACAAAAGCAAAGGCAATGACTGGGTGTGCACAGTAGTGGACTGTGCGCTAGTTAGAACTTTGCCTCCATTGTAAGTACACTTATCAGGGCACTTCAGCTTTTGCAACCTCTATGCCCATCTCCTGGAGATGGGCACACTAAGGGAATACCACAGCATGCTTGAAGGACTGGGTGAGAGAACGGTGAGTGCCTAGTGCAGGAGAGCAGTGTGTATTGGGAAATGGTCATTTGGGTCATTACACCATCCCATGTCTTATCAAAGACCATTGATGTTAATGATATTGCATTCCTTACATTGTAGCTCATACTGATTTTGTCTCTTTAGGAACTCGGTGACAGACTTGGTTAGTCTGTCCCCCACCCATCCCCTTTTGTTTGAAGGACTGGTGGCCAAAGGCTCAGTGTGGAAATGAGAGAGAAGGACTAGTGGGCAACGTTGGTGCCATCCGCTGTACCTCCCAGAGAGCCACAGCAGGACTCACAAAGATGTTGACAAGACTCCAAGTTCTGACCTTAGCTTTCCTCTCAAAGGGATTGTTGCTCTCCTTAGGGGACCATAACTTTATGAGGAGGGAGATTAAAATAGAAGGTGACCTTGTTTTGGGGGGACTGTTTCCTATTAATGAAAAAGGCACCGGGACTGAAGAATGTGGGCGCATCAACGAGGACCGAGGAATCCAACGCCTGGAAGCTATGTTGTTTGCCATCGATGAGATCAACAAAGACAACTACTTGCTCCCAGGGGTGAAGCTGGGTGTTCACATTTTGGATACTTGCTCAAGAGACACCTATGCCCTCGAGCAGTCACTGGAGTTTGTCAGGGCATCCTTGACTAAAGTGGACGAGGCTGAGTATATGTGTCCTGATGGATCCTACGCCATTCAAGAAAACATCCCACTGCTCATTGCTGGAGTCATCGGTGGTTCCTACAGCAGTGTCTCCATACAGGTAAGACTGCCCCATGCAACTGCCAAATGGCTATCTCTGTGTTCTTATGGGTTTTTCTTATGGGGAGCAGCAGGTACAGGAAGCAGAGGAGATTACCTTAAAATCATTGATGGGTGAGGCTAGTAATAGTGATTGAATTCTGTGAATATATAGGTTTTCAGAGAGCACATCTATTTGCCAATGAAAAGTGTGTAGAGGTACATTATGCAGCTATTCCCACATTACAGACTGCTATAAAAACTGTTGGTGTGAAGCAAGTTTACAAGATCAGCTGGACTTCCCTAAGAGTGTCTATGATCTTCCTTTTATCCCCTCCTGGGAAAAATGAGCTAACGTAGGTGTGTTCATTTCAGAAGAATGGCGGGGTGCCAGAGGACACACGCTCAACTGCACGCACTTCTTTCAAAGTTCTTTTTGCCTCACATCTACCACCATCCCATGGGCCAAAGCAACTGGCACAGCTCATTCCAGAGGCAAGGAGCGGAACTGTGCCCTGCCTACCACAGAAGCACTGCCAGGGATACACACAGGAGTGTGCAAAAACAATGAAGTGATTACCTAGAAGTCAATGGTCCAGTAAACCACAAGAAGGTATAATAGCCCTGTTTAATCCTCACTGAACTCAGAAATAAGTATAGAACACCTTCTCAAATCATAAAGTTAAAACTGCATGCACAGAAACCAGATCACTGCATCCCCCTGAAAAAGGGAATGATTCAGCATACACCTTAAGCCAGATAAAATGCCGCTAATCAGCTCTCATCACCTGTACAGTGCCATGGACTTTGGGGGACAGAAAAGGCCTGGGAAACATGCCACCAAGCTCAGCCTCCTCATTTCCCCACTGTCACAAAGCCCCCAAACCCCAGAGCTCAGGCGTGTCTTTCCTCTGCATTCTTTTAGCTGCCCACAGTGAGTCTACTCTGTTCCCTGAAGATAAATACATTTACTTTCCTTTTGAGAACACTAATGTCTTAGAAATAAAAGTGCATGAGTCAAAGAGTCAGACACTTGGCCTTCTGCCAATTATTACACTGAAAGCCCCAAGGAGGAGAGGGAGCCATGTGACCCCATATTGTCTTCACAAGCCACTTAAATGGGCTCTGTCTGCATTGGAGTAGCCTTATTTCTACAACCTACATTTGTGGCACTTAAAATTCTATGTATAATTCTGTGCTGTTCTAAATGAGCTACTTCAGATTTCTTTCCTTCTTCAGAGCACAGAGTCATACTATGAGTAATTAGGATAATTGGTTTTTCATAAACACCTTTGACTTCATTTGATAGAAAATATTCGCCTATCTCAATGCACACCATGCTAACTTTCAACACTAATTCTCTACTTGAATTAGGAGTGGCATAGTTTGCTATTTTAGAAGACAGAACTTAATACAGGTATCTACTATCTGAATACTTCACTAGCAATTCCACCAGATGCATGTCATTTGTTTCAGCAGTACTTACATTATTACACCAATACTACCTCTACTGTGTAATTCCACACATGATTTTTCTGACCTTAGCTTCTCCCTGTGTAGGAGTAAATGGTTCTGCACAGCAGATGTGTAAATATGACGTGCCCACAGTCATTAATACCCCATAATTTGCAGATATATAAAGCCACATGACTGTACTATATATTATGTAATATACATATATTTAAATGTCTGTATCCTTTACCCATGTACACCACAGAAGTCAGACTTGTTAAATGCCCCAAAAAACAACGGTAAGCAACTCTGACCTGGTACTTGCTTTCAAAAGGAGTCAATTCTCACCCACCCAAAGACTTTGACTTATTATTTCAATTATCTGCTCAGTATTACCATATTGTCATAAATGCTGATATGGTTTGTGCCTCCACAGTATAAATAAATCAATCAAAATTATCATGCTACCTAATGGGAAGAGCACTTGTTTCAGCATCAGAAAGACCTGACTTCAAATTCCAACTCCACCCTTCACCGGTATGGCTATAAAATGAAGAAAATGGCATCTACCTCAAAAAGTTGTTGAGGGAAAAAAACGTAGGAACCCCCCCGCAAAAAAAAGCCATACCAAAGAATTAACAGATTTAACTGATGATAACTGTCACGGCCCTAAAATCAGAGGAAAACTCAGTGGAAGAGCCCCAAGTAAGGGCAAACTCTAAGGTCATCCCAGGGACCTGGCAATCCCTTGATATCAACTGCTCATTGCAAATATACGCTCAGCACATTCAGCTGCACTGAACTCCCACTGCATGCTCTGTGCTGGGAAAGCATGGGAAAGAACACTGAGGCCTCATCAACACGGCCTCCCCCTCACAGGACTGAAAATCTGGCAGTGGGTATGAGACTCTGTCAAAGAATAGCCAGTGTAATACAAAAACACATTCACACAGCTCACAAAGGAAGAAATCGCATCTAAAAGGTTTTGTGGGTCACTGATAGGACGGAAGTGGTACTGGAGGGAAGCTAAGAGGACCACAAGGTGAGAGCTTCAGGCTGTGTGGAGCTGGTCACTGCCGGGACAGATGTCCACATGCCGGGGGACAAAGGCCTTCACAGAAGTAGCAGGGTGGGCTGGAGAAAGAGTGCAGAGTGTGTAGTTCCGCTTCCTCTCCTGTGGTTTCCTGGCTGCTCAGCTTGGATGAGACCACACACCGGTCCAGGCCAAAGCAAAGCCAGGAGTTGAAACAACTGGTCTATGTCGACCTCTGAGTGTCCTTTCAGGGAAATGACCCAAGGAGGCTGTTGTTTTGGGCTATGCACGTTAGGAGGCTTGTATACAGCTAACAATGAAAATACCTTCTCCCTTTGAAACACTGAAGAATTCTAAACCATGCAGCCAATGGCCATCCCAAGCAAGGTATCCCTAATGGTGGAATGAAGGTACTTGTGCCCAACAGCAAGAGAAATGTTTCTATAAATCTCATACTCCCCTGCTAGTCCTCCATGACTGACCCTGACCATGTGCCCAGGCGACACTGCCATGCCTTCTTTACTGGTCTGGACATCCCACGTAGGCACTGCAAAGGATCTTTACCTGAACGGTGCAGGCAAAAATGAGCTTTAGGCTGTGAAGACATAAGTGAGTGCAAATCCATTCCATAATTTCAACATCCCTGCCATCCAGCCCTAACAGGTAATCCCAAACCAGAGCCCAGAACTTCGAGTCTCAAAATTCTGTGTAGAGAGAACCTTTGGGAACAAGCATGCTTAAGTCTCTTTCCTTCTTTGGTTGAGTCAATTTTAGACACTAGAAGTCCTTTCTGGACATTCTTTCTTAGCCCAGTATTTGGGGTGCTGGGGGAGGGAGGTATTCTCCCAGCTTCCTCTCCTTCCCTTACAGTCCTCTTAATGGGAGAGGGATCCTGGAAGAACTCATACCTGCTGTGTTAGTTCATAAGACAGCCTGAGTTTGTGCAGTTAAAACTGCATGAGAGGGGAAATGTACTTAAGGACTTGCTGGGTTAAGTTGTGTTGCCATTGATTAAGACCTGGATAATTATTTTCCCAATGCTTTTAGTAAGTACAGCAAATCACTCTGTGGTGGTATCTTGTAAAAGCAAAAGCATTGATTTCTTAATTCAGTAATTGATGAAAGCTAGCTTCAAAACCCTTGTTTTAAGGATTTTTTTAAATTTTTATTAGAAAGGCAGATTTACAGAGAGAAGGAGAGGCAGAGAAAGATCTTCCATCTGCTGTTTCACTCCCCAAATGGCTACAATGGCTGGAGCTGATCTGATCAGAAGCCAGAAGCCAGGAGCCTCCTCCAGGTGTCCTACACGGGTGTGTAGGGTCCCAAGGCTTTGGGCCGTCCTCTGCTGCTTTCCCAGGCCACAAGCAGGGAGCTGGATGGGAAGTGCAGCACCCAAGACGTGCACTGATACTCATGGGTTCCAGCACTAGGGGTGGAGGATCAGCCTGTTGAGCCACAGTGCCAGCCCCCAAAACCCTTCTTATATTAGCAAATATACAAGGGATCTATCTTCACCCCCTCTAAGTATATTTATTTTTAAAGCATTTTTAGAGCTATGTTCTGATCTTCCCTACACACCTGCAAAGCACCCACTTCAGGGAAGACAGTACTCTTTCAAGGAAAGGATCAGGTCAGTTGCCTTTAGCTGTGAAATTATCTACCTGGCACTTACTCTAAAGCAATGTGCATGTGTGTGCTTTTCAGCAAGACTGTGGTTATCCACTGTCACGCAGTCCAAATGTGCCTTGAAAACATGTTCCAAAAACACCCCTCACTATTTTCTGAGGATGCATCATTTCCTCAGTCTCTCTCATCTAATAGAGCAGCTTTTACCTGGAACATGAAAGTAGTAAGCTGACTTGGTTACTGCTTTGCTCCTGAGAGTTTAAGCAACCTCAGCCACAAACGGGGACTGGAGTCAGACAGCATCTAAGCGCTGAGCTTGTAGAAGACGACCTTGACCCAGTCCTGCTTTCTCTTCACCACGTCTGAGACGGTCAGAGCCTTTCTCGGGACGTGCAGTCCCACCCACTCCCATGTGCCTCTCAGCTCTTAGCCACGGTCATCCTGACAGAGTCACGGCAGGCCAGCACACCTAGAGTCCACACAAACAAGAGTTCTCAGGAATGAAATGGTGTGGACGGAGCTGGGTGGAGCCAAATGTGTCTTCTGTCACAGGAGCTAGTCAGGCCAGGCCAGGCTGCATATTACTGGACAGTGAAAACACGGTAGCATTTGAAATACATGCATTCAAAGGAACTTCTCATTTTTGTAAATTCTATGTATATATATATATACATACACACACATACATATATATGCATACACACTTGACGATTGAGTCACTTATTTCCCCCAAATTTATAAAAATCATAAGCAACTGAAATAATTACTGGCTGGACTTTTGTTTCAGAATAATCCTGATAAAAAGTTTATTATTTATTGTAATTCATGTTTTCCATACTTCCTTGGCAATCACTTTGACCATTATTTTAGCGCAATTTAGTTAAGAACGATTTTTCATCAAAAATGTACTGGGCATGTGTATTGTAGATACACTAAAAACACCAATGATGTAGAGCAGAGAAAAGTACACAACCTTTAAAAACAGTAGACATCTTACAAGCCCCTTTGTCATGAATAAGTAAATGAAACAATAACATATCCAAGCATCAAACAGGTGCAAGTGAGGACATGAATATCAACTGACAACGAAAGGACGCACTGGGAGCCCAGAGGAATAACAGAAACAGTGGGTAGGAAGGGACTGGAGCAAGAGAAAGTGTTAGGTTTGTGTAAATACAAGACTTGCCTTTGAAGTCCCTGATTTCCTTCTCGAGCTCCACAAGATGTTGTCTGTACATTCTTTCATAAAAGACAGAACACGGTTTTTCTTCTACCTGGAATGCAGTGTTCTTTTCACTGTTTGTACACCTCACCAAATCCTATTCTTTCAGTCCTCAGCTCAAACCCTGGCCCTTTAGAGAAATCTTTCTTGAAGCCCCACTACATAAACACATAACTCCATTACCTTCCTATTAAATACAACTGTTCATGGGCATATCTAGTTTTCCACAAAGACTCTAAGCTCCACACATCTATGAGCCACGTCATTTTGCTCCTGTGTTACTAGCACCTAGGACAACACTTCCACCATGGAGACACTCAGTATTTGCCAAAGAATTGAAAGAACCAAGAAGTCTTCCTTGCAGAAGCCTGAAACCTCCCTAGGTGAATCCTGGAGCGAGAGTTACAACCATGACTCACCTACTGTACGTCAGTCTGGAGGTTTATAAATGAGAATCAACATTTTCCTTTCTTGGAAAACTGGGCTTGATACAAAGGACAGATGGTGTAGCAAGATGAATGTGTAAGACACAATCGCCCCCACCCTGCCCACCTCCACGGACTACCACGTATGCCACAGGATGCCTTCATTTTGCGAGCAGCTCTAGGAAATCCACTCCTCCATTTGTCCTCAAACCAACTGTGTGGAGAACACCATACAACAAGATACAGCACTGCAGATACCTAGGGTCACTGTGGAAGAGGTTAGGGCCCTATGAAGTCTCTCTCCATAGAAAGAATGAGTAGAATGCTTAGGCATTACCCAAGCTGTGCCTGTAACCCACACAAAGGAGAAGGGAATATTACCTTGCCCTTGACTAAGCCAAAGTGACAGCATTAGAAATACACAAATTAATCACTGGTATCCATGTCTCCAGAAAAACAATGATAGTGCCAAATTAGTAAGTTTACTAGTGCAAATACAATGATTAGAGCAGGGATAAGTTTAACTATGAATATTTAGTGTGCTTTGCTTTTTTAATGAAAGATGTATTTGTTTATTTTTAAAGTCAAAGTTACAGGGAGAGAAGGAGAGATGGAGAGAGAGATATCTCTGCCCACTGATTCAATCCCCAGGTGGCCATAACAGTCAGAGTCGGGGCAGGCTTAAGTCAGGAACTTCATCCAGCTCTCCCACACAGCCTCAAGGGCCCAAGCACCTGGCCAAGTACCTGCTGCTTTCCCAGGTACATTAGTAGAGAGGTGGATCAGAAGTGGAGCAGCCAGGACACAAACTGGAGCCCAGATGAGATACCAACATCAGAGGTAGGGTTTAGGCTGCTATACCAAAATACCAACTTTTTGTGCTTTTTGCAAAAATCTCCAGCATCACTTTCCACATATCTAAGCTGGAGTTAGTACTCGTACTTCCATTACAGCATTATTGAGAGAACTAAATAAGAAAAGCCATGAAGAGCAATGCAAAGTTCGTCACGTAATAAGCATTCGGCATTCTGTAGATATCACTAGCTGTCAGCTGTGCTTTTTCACCTCTAACACCTCGAGTACAAGAGGAATGCTTCCAAGGAAAACGGAAATGAACAAAGGTCAAGTGCCAAATTTAAGTTCCTTTTACTCCACAAGCAGTGAAATCAACATTAGCATCAGACAGCTCACCTCCTTCTCTGCTGTTCTGATTGCCCCTCACAGAGTGCAAGCCTTGGAAAACCTGACTTGAGAGCTGTCTCAGATCGAACCTCTATTCCCTTCCCAGGCCTTTCACTCTGAAGCAGTCTCACAAAGCTGCTTGCTTGGCAGCCTTCCTCCATCGCGTGCATTCCACCTGCCCCAAGCACGGGCACCCAAGGACTTTGTCACAGGGAGGGAGGCACTGGCAACAGCACCTGCAAGAAGCTTGGAGCATGCTGCCTCATTCCCCATATCTCCCAACACAGGTGATTATCTGAAGTACAATACCCCACTCTTCGTCCTTTGATTTGGATTAATTTGTTTCTTCATTAATCCCCCTTCTGACATGTGTTTATTTGGAAAATGTTCTAGTGAAAGACAAGAGGTTGCGAGCAGGACTCCCGTTCTCAGGGCTCCAACTCGCAGAGCTATGGTATGGCTCATGACTGTGAACGAAGCTTGCATCCCATCATTCCATGCCTGCAACAGAGCTCATGAATGAAAGGCAAAAAATACAGGTATCCCTGAGAGAGCAGTGAGTGAGTATAATTACAGACTGAGTAAATGAATCAAGTTTTGACACTTATAGTTAAATGGAAGATAGAATTTTGCTTTTAAGATATAAAGTTCTCTAAATTTCCAATTCATATATGCTTTTTTAATGGATCAACCTGAACACGTCATAGTATTTCAACAAGGGAAGATTCGACTCTTAGCAGATTATAGCAATGAAAGTACACAGGTTTAATGCAATAGTTATGTGTCTACTGATCTATGAAAAATGCAGCTAAAAACTCACAAAGTACTTTTCCATTAGTGGACCTTAGGAGATACAAGGACAGAGTTCCAACGCCACCTGCAGTTAAAATAAACAGTGATGCTCCAGGCAGTTTATCAGTGGACTGTGAACACAAAACGTTGGTGGCTTTGCTATTTTTGATGTCACCACCTGGAATCCTGTGGAGCTCCCTCTGTTGGTAGTGATAAAGCCTTGATTCTCGCCAGCTCTTTCAGTTCCAGCAGAGGACATGGAAACACAGGAGGGAACAAGCAGAAACAACACTGAATTATCAGATCCTAAACATATGTCAGCTTTTCCTGCCAACGGGTCAGAACGGCAAAACATTCTCAGGGATTTGCCATCAATTACTAGGACTGAACTTTCAGGATGTCCATGCCAGGGACTACTTGGTTGTACCTACAGACTGGTTAAATGTCACAAAGTTGACAGGGGGACATCATGCAATACAAATCAGAACCACCAAGCTCTCCCAATGAGAAACACACGTGGATGAACACGTGATCTACATTTTTTTTCTAAATTATTCTGGAAAAAAGTTACCTTTCATTGAAATAAAGAATATACTTATGCATTAATAATGCAACGCCCGTGTTTATAAATTAACTTTAAGGAATTTGATTTATGCAAGATTTAAAGAAACACAATCATAAAATCAGGTTGGTGCCACCCAGAGAATTTCAAATAATACTAACTGTTATTTAACGAACTCTTGGCTCCAATTTCTACTCCTGAAACATCTCTGTGTTATCCTTTCGGAGGCGCTTCCAGGGATTTGACCGTTCTTCACCCTTCCACAGTCCCTAACAACCACTGTTATTTAGGACCCGTTTCCTTCTGACTTGAGCAAAGACTGTATCAGCTTCCAATCCATATTCCTGCCTCCCACAGAGGTAAAAACACGACACAGAAAGAGGTAGTATGTGAAAATAGGAGCAGAATGTGTTTAACAGTGAGAGAAAAAGTCACATATTCATGCACATGAGATACCCAACATGAATAGGCCAGAGAGTTGCCCATAAATGAGAGAGAAGAAGAAGAAGTAGGCTCAATTTTTTTTCTTAAATTTCCAATTTTGCTATTTCTATTAATAACTTCTTCAATGTCACTGAATTATACTGTCACATGTTTGTAAACATGTGGCCTAAGTCAGAACTGTATCCTTACAATGATTCTGTTTCAGCTGATATAACCCATCGTGGTATTTTTAGAAAACAATTTTAGTTATGTCATTCCCTTAATTTAAAAACAGTAACTGATTTTCTTGAAGAATCAGGTTCAAAGTACTTATAATTTCACATAAAGTACTTAGCAGTCTAAACCCAGCCCTCCTATCTCTCCCTTACCCTCTGATAATTCCAACAAGACACCGGGGAGCCTGCTAACTCGGAGCTCTCGGATGCTGTTGGAGTGAGCGGCTACTTTCCCATCTCGGACTTTGTGTCCTCTCTTCCACCTAGGGACTTCTCTTCCCCTTCCTCTGCCTGGAAACATCCACTTCCTCTTGGAGATCAAGCCTAGATGTCACCACATAACTGAATTGGCACTCTTCCCTTCTTTACAGATGCAGAAAGTGAAATTTTAAATGTTAAAACAAACTGCCAGAAGTCATACAGCTAGTAAGAAATGGAGCTAGGATTTCAATGCTGGCCTGTCCAATTCAAACCCTGTGTGCATCGAACCATGTCACTGTGCTTCTCCTGTGACTGGTTGCTATTGACATAAGGAACAGTTAACAGAGAAACCAGGGATAACAGCTCTGTTTGCTACACATACTATGGTGTGTGTCCCCCTGCCCTTAATCATTGTAGAAACTCAGAAGTAAATAATGATCATTTAAAGAAACATGAGGCAATAGCCCTCAGCTTTGCTGAGCATGACCAACAGCTTTTGACTTTTGGCTAACAACCAAGAGGAATTTTGCTAATTGAGGCAGTTGTATTTGTCATAGTAGCACTATGCAAGTGACTGCAGGTGCCACCGAAAAATACAGACTAGTTAACTTGTGACTTGCTATAGACATGGTGTGAAACCAAGGGCTAAGGCCCCAAGGGATGTACGTCAAGTGACCCTGGGAGCTTTGCTTTTTCAGGCAACACTGACGAACACTAATGCACTCTGGACCAGCTACAACACAGACCTTTTGGTTTCCATGTTAGTCACTACAGCCCAACCCAATTCAGTCCAGTGGCTTCTTTTGAAAATGAATTCATAGGGAAACCTGCTACAGAGATACAAAGTAAATCATGGGCTGCTAAAGTACAGACTGATTCACTGGGAAAAGTGCCTTCCAGTTTGCCTTCAACATAGCTCCTAAGGCTGGGTATGGATAAAGCATGCCTGAGAGAGTAATCTCAGATAGTAAGGGAGCAAGTTAGACCCCCACTGAATGAGAAGTGGCACCTGTTGTAGTGAAAAGTCCTGACATGTCTTATAATGTGGGTCTCCTGAAAAAAATCATTCAGCCTCAATATGAGCTATGAGAATATCCAAATAAGTGATCTTAGCATCCATCAACCCCTTCATTTCAAACGAATAAAATGAAAATTCTCTGACAAACTGTGTTGCAAACCACAGGCCCTTAGTGCAGTGACCTGAGGGAGGTGTGAAACAGTAGTCACCCTGCCTGAGGACCGGCTGTGAGGTTCCTTCCATGAGCACAGAGCTCTGGGTCTGGATATCCACCTGAACCCACTGGGACTGAGGCATGCTGTTGAACAGGAAAAGCAATACAGATCTCTGACTCAACTACTGTTTGAGCCCATGGCATATAAGGGTTGGTGGCTTATGCATACCATCCTGAATCAACCGGAATTCATTGTATTTCATCATGCAATTTCCTAAATCAAGAATAATCCATTCATCTATGGGTTCTTGTCAGCTATTTTCAGACAAAAGTTTCCTCCATGTGTTGCAGGTATTGTGGCAAAAAAAAAGAAAGTGATTCATCTTTTCTATGATAACAACATGATTGGCACTCTTTGTGCACAGGTACCTCACATGCATGCGAACAACTTGAATTCTTCAGGGATTTTCTCAATAACATAACCCCCTCCTGCTTCAGCTTAAAACACAAGGGAATGTTGAATTTTTTTATAGCTAATGGTTTAAACCTGACTGATCTCAGCAGGAAGGTCACTGAAGTTTCTCAACACCACAACTTGTAGAATTTGTTCTAATCTAGTAACCTGGCTATAGGTAGCACACAGTTCAAAGTGCAGCAATTGGTGGTACTTTTTCAGACTCATATATAAGCATTTAATGAAAAGGCAGACAAAACATTCGGTGCTGCACATACGACAAAACCATTAGAGCTGGAGGCTTATTCTTAGAAAACAGCTTCAAAGAGAGGCATGAGGGGGGCAGAAGACAAATGCACATCCATAGAGGTTATTATCAAGACCCAGGATAATAGCAACGGTTTATTTTTCAGATGCATATAAATAATCTGTAAATAAAATGTTTCTGGGAACTATTTAACGTCTCTTTGCCATCTGGAATTTCTCGAGTACAGAATCAGTCTACAGAGAGGCAGTTATTGCTGTTTCCCGTGAAGCTAATCACCATGAGACTTCCAGAAAGAATATTCATGATGGAAAACTATCTTGCAGGGAAACACATTTTGACTAAATACTAAACATGAATGGCCCTTTTTGTCTTCTATTGAAAAAGCCCTGCCATTGTACTGCCACAGTAGGCAGAGGGCTCATATTTGAGATGGGTTTATTATGTAATATCTTGAGTGGCAAGAAAGGAAACAGGACCAGTGTAGTAGGGCTCGCAGATGACTCTCAAATTTTCCAGTTGCTATTCTTTTTTTTTTTTTTCACAGCATGAAAAGGTTTGCAGACTGCCTAAGGCCATTCATGTGTTCATACTCTTTGGTTCTTAGGATCAGAACATCATGAAATGAAGCATGACACCTGGGATTCTGAAAATAAGAGATGTTATGACTTGCTTAAAAAAAAAGAAGAGAAATAAATCTCCCAAATAAATTGGCATTTAACTCAGAATGCCCAGAAGTGAATGAGCAGGGTTTGGAGACATGGTCATCAGCCAACTGTGGACTGTCCATGGCTGCTTGTGGAAAAGACCATTTTCTGTAGTCCAGAAAAAGGAGCAGCTGATGTTGCTCGAGTGTTTAGCTGCGCATGCCCCTGGTGACACAGATAAACCTTCCCGCCCAGCCAACTTCAGAGCAGGCTCCATGGTAAAGCCTGTCACACCGACACGTCTACTTGAACCCCACCTCAAGCCGATGTGATCTGAGGACTCAGCCTCAAGGATGAGCCCTTTAGTTTGTCTTCCTTAAAAGAACAGGGTAATTGCTCACCTTAAGAACTTGGTTCACAGGACACAGAACTGACTTCCTTTTGTATACTCCTAGTTTACATCAACTGGAAACATTTTGTTGAGGGTCTGAAAGTCTACAGATCCCTGCCTCATGCCACCTCATTTTGAATGTGATTCCGTTAAAGGCCACGTTGCGTGACACATTGTTTGACAGCAGTGTTTGGGAGTAGCTTTATATCACCTCTGGTGGCCATTCTTTTTTCTTTTCCCACTCACATAAACCAGTGCTGATAATTAGAAGATGTCATACCATAGATCAGCAAACTAGAAGCTCACTCAGCAGTTTACTCAGCTAGCCAACACTGGGGGACACCGCCGAGCTCTGCGAGGCATGGAGGAGAGTACAAAGACTCTGTATCCAGCCAAGTTCCGCTGATCGGGGGGAGTACTGGGGGAATGACGGCGGATGTCCCACCTTGGCTTGTTGGCCAAGGACCACAGATGAAGCCCAACCTAAATTATGCCAACTTGCAGCTCCAAAACCTGAGGGAGAGAGGCAAAACGCCGGACTTCAGACCACTGCATCTACTGCAAATAGTACTATCCGGTCTGGCCGTGTTTAGGTTCCTAAGCATTTCCTCTTGGGTCAAAATATCAAAACATTTGTGACTTGAAAGGTGAAAAAAGAAAATATTGTTATATCTCACCTGAGATAAATTTATGAAAGCGTACACCTCAAAGTATCCTAGCACTGACTTAACATAAAACAATCATACATGCTGCCCCTGGAAAGGGCTCAGGTGAAACCTCTTACCTGCATGTGGCCTCTGGGGCCCCAGCTGTGGGGGCGGGGGGAGAAAATGGGCTCTGCTGAAAGGTCAGTGTGCCTCACACGTCAACCGCAAAGCCCCACTTGGTCAGATAGACAGCTTGTAGCTTTTCTCCTCCCAGTGGAAATTTCCCTGTAGACTCTTAGCCAATCATTGTTATCTCTGTAGATGACCTGTCAGTAAACAAATGTTGATGAAGCCACCACAAGGATAAACTGACAAATGAAAAAGTATGTCCTGATAACAAGGAATGATTGCTCATGGCTCTCAAATAAAAGATTTTATGGCTTCTGAAATCCAATGAGACAGACATGCTGTAACTTGAAATAAATCATCTCAAAATGATAGTGAGGAGAGTCAGCCATGAGCTTAGACAGACCACGCCAACGTGGAAAGAGTGGCTGCACCAGCGGCTGATCTCTGAGTTCCGGGGATCGTGTCCTGTGCCTGCAAGTAAGGTTCTGAGGCCCCTTTTACCTCAGTTTCTCAATCAGCATATATATATATATATATATATATATATATTTTTTTTCAATTAGGGAACTTGGGTTTCCCAAGATATTTTTAAAATTAAGGATCTAGGGTTTCCCAAGAAAGGGCAATCTGGGAACAGAATCTTAGAGTGTAGCAAGACTGGAATTGCCCTTCTCTGCTCACTTCTGAGGACCCAAAGTTGAACTGGGGCCTAAAGAGAACACGTCACTGGATAACCCCTTTCTGCCTTGAGCCATCCTGGGATTTCTGGGACATGCTCATCTGCCATTGTCAGCTCTAAATTATACCTTCATGTTTCCTAGTTTTCCACTTCATATTTCATTATCGTACCCCTTGATTTAAATCAAGGAACTTAGGTGTCTCCTCAGGTAATATCATCTGTTTCCAGACAGGGGCCTGGACTTGGAGGAAACCGAGAGCTTGGGCTCTCAGCTTGGCTTTCCTGCTTACTGATGGTGTAAATCTTGAACTTGCGGTGAGCCTGTGTTGCTTTACCTGTGAAGCAAAGGACTGAGATCCTCCTCATGGTCCTTCCAGTCTGATTACATTTGTATGTTTTTCCAATGGCATCAACACAAAACAGATCCTAACCTGAACATTGTCTATCAATTTTGAGTCTTTTGGCATTTGTACCTTTGCTATTCAGCTCCTTCCCTTTCCCTAAGGCCTGCGGGAGCCATGGTCCTCCAGACTATGAACTTTCCAGGACATGAGAGCCCTCCTCGTGGGGCGGGGTATGCCCTTTACCACCCCCTCGATTCCTAGAGACTGTCGGGCACCTCCCTGGGTGCTTGCATGCTACAGTAAGAAAATGCTGTTCTAGAAAAATCACTGCAGCACATCAGACTTGTTTTTCTATATTCTTGATCTGTGCTTTCTGCATTTGTCTCTCCACTGACTTTAACTTAGGACACTCTTCCCACCGTTGATTGCTCAGATTATTAACACTGATTCTAGCATGCAGTATGCAATTTCTTTCAGAATACACTAGTGAAGGCAAATTCAATTCAGTTTTGTGGTTTCTCCTAATTTGTTCTGAGGTAACTTTTTCATGCTATTTTTGCTACCATTTCCACGTAAGGATACATCCTGGATGGGAATCATGACAAAGCAAGCAGCACATTTCTTTCAGTCGTACGTAACTCACTTCTCTATCCATTGGTTCTTTCTCTTCTGACTACATCTTGTGAAACAGAAATTCACAACACCCAAAATGTCTCCCATTTCCACAGTCTGTCTTCAGTGTCTCTCTTCCATGTCATGTGTGGGAATGCTCCCCAGCACACACCCCTACAGCACCCATCCCTATCACAATTCTTTTTAACCCTTAAACACCCTATGGCAGTGCAGAACCACACTGGATTCTTTGGAGCCCTGTCTTTTCTGTCAAGACTATTCTACATTGCATGAATTAGTTTTAAAGTCCTGTCTCTCCCAAGCTATATGCCTTTATGAAGTATGCTTCTGTGCGAAGCATATCTGTGAAACATGCTTCTAAAACACAAATAGCCACATTCTTATTTTCCCTTCTTCCACTCTTATAAATAACACCATTGCGTAGCTTTCTTCCAAAGTGTCACCTGACTTCTCCATCCTAAAGGACTCTTACCACTCCAAATGATGCTGCATGTAAGTTTGTCTTGCTCCTTCATGCTTTCTCAAAGAAATCCTATGGCCAGTAAAGCAACTCAAGAACATTTCCAGAGTTCTCCTTGTAGACTAACAGGCAACTCAGCTGTCAACAGCATAGACATCCCCCAATCCTACTGATTTTGTTAAAAATGAAGATCTTCCTAATGACAGTTAAGCAATCTATGTCATATCCCACCACCTGGCTCCTGTTCCTCCCGCCCATTCTTCATATCTCTATGCTTTTCTGTGCTTCTCGCCTCAAATTCACAGTGACACAGTAGAGTCACAGATTCACAGTCTCATGGTTCTTCTGACCCTGCATGCCTTTCTGTATTTTTAGCTTTTTGTACTTCTGGACAAATCAAGTGCTGATTTTAGTAAGAGGTTAGATCTGCAGTAGTACATCATGTAGGAAACTTCACCAGCCGCAACGACAACGAATCAGGGCTTACATGGCAACTGCTTTACAAGGTTTGTACTGTTTGCTAATGATTGCCCACTTCAACCTGCAACTCCTGCATGTCACACAGCAGCACAAAGCCACAATACCCAGAAGGCAAACTGCAAATATTCACCCCAGTGTACTTAGCAATATCCAGCATTGATTCTGATTAAAGTGCACTCAGTGGTTATAAGGATTTAATTGAAGTCAGTACAGGGATGCACATTTTCAGAACATGTAAGGTAGCCAAGGAAATTTTTAATAAAAAATATAATCAGAAGAGCACATTTGTGTGCTATCTTTTTCACATAGATCAGGTAGAAACAAGTTTTAAAGATGAAAACGAACTGTTGGTCATGCTTTTCAAGAGTTTAGGAAAGTGTTTGTGTAAAATTTGGGGTACACCAAATACAATTTTTAGCAGAATTGATTTTTTTCTTAGCCCAGATAATAAATGTCTAGTTTGGACTGTCCATGTGCACACAGATCCCAAATTAAATTCTTTCAGAGGCTGCCACGTTTAGCAAAAGAGGGGGAAGTGAGAATGAGACAACACCAGAGCTCTTTCTATACAACTGCAGCCAAGTTGCCTAAAAACTCAGCTTGGCCAATTCTCTGTGGCTAATTGTTTGAGCTGTGGCAGGACCCAGAAGCTTGGCCACAAAGAACACGCTGCAGTGGCCTCCTCTATGCCTAGGGTCTGCACAGCCAAGTGCTGCCAGCTCTGTCTCCATTATGCCCCCTCAAAGCCCACACTACCTGCATGGACATGTTCCTAACAACCAAAACAGGATTCCCCACCCCGGGCGCTCCTTTAAAGCAGTATCCAACCAGAGCACGCATTTGTCTCAGGAGCCAAAGTCCACATCCCACAAGGTGCTTCCCAAGGTCCCGTCCTCCCAGCTCTGTTCTCCAGTGCAGCCTCCTGATGATGTAGTTCCACCCCAACCTTTGACCCCACCTCTCAGGCAGGTCATGGGTCAGACGCTCGGGACCCTGTCCCTCGGCAAGAGTTGGACTGATTCTGGCTTGTTTGGAGCATCTGGTGCGTTGGCCAATGTATGGCAGCTAGCCCGCGCTGTTGCACTCTACCTCTCCATAAGTAAAATAACTCGTCTGTGTATAAAATATAAAGGAACTACATAAACAGTGCCACCACCTGGGCGCGAGATGGGGCCGGGTGAAGTCGCGGGTGGGTCCCTAACACACGACCCTACCCCCTCTCTCCTTACAGGTGGCCAACCTGCTGCGCCTCTTCCAGATCCCCCAAATCAGCTACGCCTCCACCAGCGCCAAACTCAGTGACAAGTCACGCTATGATTACTTCGCCCGGACCGTGCCCCCAGACTTCTACCAGGCCAAGGCCATGGCCGAGATCCTCCGTTTCTTTAACTGGACTTACGTGTCCACCGTGGCCTCCGAGGGTGACTACGGAGAGACTGGCATTGAAGCATTCGAGCAGGAGGCGCGCCTACGCAACATCTGCATCGCCACAGCCGAGAAGGTGGGACGCTCCAACATCCGCAAGTCCTATGACAGCGTGGTGCGGGAGCTGCTGCTCAAGCCCAGCGCTCGTGTGGTAGTCCTCTTCATGCGCAGTGACGACTCGCGGGAGCTCATCGCTGCTGCCAGCCGCGCCAACGCCTCCTTCACCTGGGTGGCCAGCGATGGCTGGGGCGCGCAGGAGAGCATCGTCAAAGGCAGCGAGCACGTGGCCGACGGCGCCATCACGCTGGAGCTGGCCTCGCAGCCTGTGCGCCAGTTCGACCGCTACTTCCAGAGCCTCACGCCCTACAACAACCACCGCAACCCCTGGTTCCGGGACTTCTGGGAGCAGAAGTTCCAGTGCAGCCTCCAGGGCAAGCACAACCACAGGCGCGCCTGCGACAAGCACCTGGCCATCGACAGCAGCAACTACGAGCAGGAATCCAAGATCATGTTTGTAGTGAATGCAGTGTATGCCATGGCGCACGCGCTGCACAAGATGCAGCGCACATTGTGTCCCAACACGACCAAGCTCTGTGACGCCATGAAGATCTTGGACGGGAAGAAGCTGTACAAGGACTACTTGCTGAAAATCAACTTCACAGGTAAGCGTGGGGTCTTGGGGTGGGCGGCACCAACAGGTGCACTCAGACCAGAATCAGGTACTTGTGCCCCTGCCGCAAGTGCTTAAATCAGAACCGAAGAAATGGGGCCGGACAGCTTAGAGGCACTAGGAAGGCCTGTTGGTGTTCTAGCTCATTTCTTAAGGAACAGTAACTTTTGCACTACAGGATAAGGAAGGACCCCAGGCTGGGCTGGTGGCTCCAATGCGGAGGCTGTGAGGTGGAACCAGACCGCATTTGCTTTCTTTCTGTTGTCAGCCACAAGGCAGGGCACAGGAGATGTAGGTATTTACTCTTCAGTGGAAACTGGCAGCTCTGTAAGAAGCTTCCAGGTTTCTTGTGGGTGATCTGAACCAAAGACTTTCATATCAATGAGGACATCCACATCACGGTGACCTCCCACCTCTGAGCTCAGTTGTTTATTTCTTCTGCTAAATAAAAACATTTCCCTATGGGTTTTAAGAATTGTAGGGTTTTGCCAATTATGTTATGCTATGAGCCTGAGTATAAGCAAAATGGAGACAGATTTGAACACTGGTGAATGTGCATGGGTGCGTTCAAAAAGTGGCTGTTTCTGCCTCCTCGTTTGTTTTGAAGTGTGGTCTGAATCTCTAAATACAGTACTTTGTTTTAATGGCACACGTGGTAGCAATGCAGTAGGGTCCTGGTTTGGGACACTCCAGGTTAATCCTCACGCATAACGTGAAAGCAGTGCTACTGGGCACAAGAGATTCTGATTCCAAACAACACACACCGCTAACACTCTTCCATTGGTCTAAATGCTGATCAAGTTCTCATCTGTGGTCGGCTTCAGTGAATGTGTCCCCCAACCTCTGAAAGCGCCTGTGCTTCAACGGGCAGCTCTTGGTCCTCAGCGGAGGCCTTCGAACTGCAAATGCTCCACTGAATCATCAGCGATGGAGATAGGGCCCCACGGCAACAGTTCTTGTCCCAGAATTCTCACCCCTTGAAATAAGTACAGACATTTCCACTATGTATTTTTAGGTATTATTCTTTTTTCTTCTTTGTCCTAAGAGACAATGTAAGTAGTGGAAATCAGTTAAATCAAGATTCCACCATCTCCACCACCACCACCACTTATCTGATGGGGACTCACCTCTGCCGTTAGAATGACTACTTACAATGGTAAACAGTCAACTCTTTCTGTGCCTCACATTCCTAAAGGTGGGTTTCATGTAAAATAAATAAATAAATAAATAAATAAATAAATAAATAAATAAATAAGTAGTTTATTAGCATTTATCTCACAATGCCACATCAGCTCCTACTGACATCTCCAGGAAATAGGAATGGGCCCTCGAGTCCACTAAAAAAGGATATCTTTACTCTAGAAATAAATGAACTCTCAGGCATCCATAAATAGCATCTACAATACAATTAATTCTGGAAGATGAATAAGATACTTCAGCTTGCACTCTCCCCCTCCAGACTACCTTTAGAGTTATCATCAATCTTTATTCACGACATGCATTGATTAGCTTTGTTATTCTGATTTTGTCCTCACTGCTTAGCATGTAAATATACAGATACACAAAATAAGAGGACCCAGATTTCACACAGCCACCATAAAAAAAGGTATTCATATGACCAAAACTTTTGCCTGGTCCCACTGCTTGGGTCCAGGCAAGGACAAGGGCAGAAATAAAGTTCTTATTCAAATAAACAGAACAATAGTGCCTCCTTCTAGTCTGTCCTTGGCAGTCACTGGCTCCGATCCAATGGCTCAGTATATGCAGGTCCTATCTCATAGGACAATTCTCACTTTCTCAATTTGTCAGACATTAGGAAGAAGAGCAGACTTTAGACCACAGAAAGGACAGCAAATGTAGACCAGCCACAAGGCACAGATGCTCAGTAAGGAGAACTGGACAAGAAAACACATTTCTGTGAGAAGATACTAAGAAGCAAATTAGCAAATATTAAATTAAAAATAAATCAAAGAACAAACACAACATCTAGAACTTCACTAAGAGAAACATACAAAATAGAATGTACAGAATGCTGATTTGAGTGTACAATAACCTGCGTCTGACTAAATAAGTGCCTAATTTTAACTTGAAATAGGGAAAGATTATAAGCCTGAGTGTCACGTTACTGCCCTAAGACGAAAAAATAAATACCAAGCATTTCTTTTCCTAATTAGCTACTGCATAGCATGTTTGTTTTATTTTTTCTGAAATAGTATTTCTGCTTTTCTAACTTGAATAGTGAGGCAATGAACTAAACCCAGTAGTTCAATCTGCTCAATTAAGTTGGAAAAAAAAAAAAATCCTCTTCCAGCCAGCTGCTTGTACCAAACGCATTTACTTCAAGATCCTTCTCAAAAGCAAAAGGGGCAGCCAATTCCCTCTGGCCCTTACAGGATGAAAGAGTGGGCCTTCTGAGAATTTTAACTATGTCCATTAAACAATCCCTTGGTGCTTTGTGCATCCCTACCAGCTGATTCCAGCGCTAGCCGACAGGAATCTCATTGGAACCTAATTCATTTTGTT
Source organism: Ochotona princeps (assembly GCF_030435755.1). Lineage (NCBI taxonomy): Eukaryota > Metazoa > Chordata > Mammalia > Lagomorpha > Ochotonidae > Ochotona > Ochotona princeps. The sequence goes on from NC_080851.1 coordinate 6,100,384, forward strand.
AGATGTTTTCAGGACTCTGCCTTGTGAAAATTATTTCAAAGTGGTGAGTTCTTCTGGCACTGGATGTACCCACACACATCTCTAGGACATGAGGACCCACAAGTGAACAAGACTACTCCACAGAGTGTCCACTGGTCTCTAACCACCATATGAGTCTGAGAAGCAGGACCCAGGGGAGCTACAATAGTAAGGTGTTGCTCTGGCATCTTCTATCTTGGCGTTGGTTTGGGCCTGGGAGATTATTCTGCATCATATTTCTGGAACAGATGTAAAGTCCCTGAACAAAATCTTATTCCAGGACTTGCAAGCAGAAAACTCCCTGCCACAGCTGGACAGGTGGCTCCCAGAGTAGCTGACAGCTTTTGTTAGTTTGTTTCCTTGCTTGAGTATGTGCTTCACTTTGCTTCCTTTTTATTCACCTCTTGGTACCAGGTCAGACACCAAGTGCCTGGTGGAGATGGTCCAGCCTGATTCTGGTGTTTCCAATTCTCCACACGTACAAGAAAAGCTGCAGACAGAAGGCAGGCAGTGCAACCTCACCGCCCCACTCACCAGTGCATCAGACTCAAGCAATAGGAACAAGATCTGCCCATGGCTGGGGCTGTCATCACAGAGCCCAGGCCAGAAAGGGCAGATTTTCTGGGACATTGCACTTGCCCCTCTTGAAAAGTACAGGGCCATCCAAGGTACAGCGAGGAAGCCAAAATGGTAATGGCCACATCTTCCCATGAATGGGCTTTGAAGTTCCTGAAAGAGCAAACTGCTCTTGATCTTGCTTCCTCCCCTGGAACACTTGTAGTTCCCACAAATGCTCAGAAACTTGTTCCAGCACCCGCTGATCAAAAGCTTCTCCAGAACATCAAGATAAATATCCTGCTCTCCTTTCTTCCCTATTCTCTCTGGCCAGCTTCCTGGGGTCACAAGAGTAAGATTTCAATCCCCCATGGGCACCGCTAATGTGGCTGCTGCTTTGTGCACCAGGCATCTGCATTTGGTGCCTTGGGACCTTGAGAAACGATTCCCCTTCAAGGGTCACGCAGTGGGGATAGGGAGGCACTAGGAACCTGAGTTCCACCTTGGCCTCTGCTCTCAGCTGCTGCTGTGCTTTGTGGGTATTACGGTTGTCACTGCAGTTTCTATCACCTCGGGATTCTTAATTTATGACAGAGCATGCTGTCTAAAGTAGGAGACATCATCCTCAGTGAAGTGTGGAAGAAATGGATTCTGCCACCTTGCGCAATGAGGAAAGTATCAAAAACACACCATTTATCCTCTGTTTTCAGATGTTAGAGACCGTGTTGTGTTGCTAGGAAGCACACTTGCAACAATACCTGGGTACTGTGCAAAAAAAAGTTGGAGCATCTTTTAGTCATTGGAAATCATTTTGCTCTATGTTCTGACATTTCAGACACTTTTCATTATTCTACAACAAATGGCCTAAAGGTTTCTGATCTCTGGAAACTTCTCCACCTTGAATTGGAAACACAGTATTTCAATTTTAATTTACCTTTGGACTACTGCTCATCTTTAGAAGGACTCTAGAAGCCAACCTAGAGAAGGGAAGGATGTTTAGCAGGTTCAGGAAGACATTCCTGATCTGGGTGTAATCCCATACTGCAATAGAGGACCTTTCTCCAAAAAAAATTCCTAATGTAAAGGATCAGGTTGTCATTCAGTGGGGGCAGGGAAAGGCGTCAGAGCTGAGTGGGAAGCTGGCAAGCCCCACCTGCACATCTGAGCAGTGACTACCACTGCGGACCACTGCGGATGGCTAAGGATGCTGGTGGGACACCCTGAGAGGGCAACTGAGAGGACCAGCTGAGAGCTCAGGTTGGGCCATCCTCTCACCTCCCTCTTACGTGAAACATTCAACAAGTGTCACTCGATGTAACACAGCTGGAGAGGCTACTCAGCCACTTTCCATTCCCTCCCAGATGCATGTCATTGCACCTGGAGCATGGAAGTTTATCACCATGAGAGCAAAAGGTTTCATTTCACTACAAAAAATAAATGACGATTTGTTAAGTTGGCAGAGTATCTAGAAGTTAACAGTACTGCAAAATAGTCCATTATTTACCTCTTAAAAATGCCCACAATTTTATAGTAGAGCTCACCATATCTTTTTAATATTTTTTTTTAATTGGAAAGACAGATATACAAAGAGAAGGAGATACACACAGAGGAAAATCTTCCATCTACTGGACCACTTCCCAAGTGTCCGCAATGGCCAGAGATTAGCCTATCCAAAGCCAGGAGGCAGGAACCTCCTCCAGGTCTCCCTTGAGGGTACAGGAACCCAAGGCCCTGGGCCCTTCTCTACTGCCTTCCCATGCCACAAGTAGGGAGCTGGATGGGAAGCAGAGCACCCACATGGGATTCCGCACAAGGCAAGGAGTTAACCACTAGGCTGTCACGCCGAGCCCCAACCATATATTAAATATGCAAAATAACACCTGAGTTACAACTGATGTAGATATTATTTACTTCTCTTTTATAGATTTATGTGAAATCAAAGGAGTTCAAAGCCTATCTCCAATTTGCAAAGTTTAGTGGCCTATAAAGCCAACGTTAACTCTGTCCCCTAATTTACTTCTTATTTTCCCCTACCACTTCTTAAGGAAAAAACAGTATCAGGAGTGTATAGAACAAAAATGAGTGTGGTCCATTAGTGATCTGACTCTGCTTCTTTGTGCAGTTGCAGTCACCATAAACAAGTGTCCCCAGACGCCCATGGCCCAGATTTCTCAGTTCTTATTCATCATTCTAACAGAGTCTTCAATAAAGGATAACTCATAGCAAAGACGTCCGATGACATATTTCACTTCTTTCTCAGAGAGCTTCAAATTACACTAGATCAATGTCCACAATACCATACTGTGATTTCCAAGAATCAATAGACGGTTGGGGGGAAAAAAAGCCATCAGGCAACACGTCACCATGTCTTGAGTGCTGTTTCAGACCACTTTTTTCTTCCATTACACCCCATCTGAAGCCAAGTTAAGTACAAAACTCAGTTCATAGTACATTAAAGCAAGAAAGGAGTGGTGGGCATTGTCACAGTGGGTAAGACGCCACCCACCTCCCACATCCCATGGGACCGTGTACTTCCAGTGCCAGCTTCCTCCTCATGTGTATCCTGGGCAATCAGAAGTGATGGCTCAGGTACTTAGGCCCCCACCCCCCCATGTGTGAGACCCAGACTGGATTCCTGGCTCCTGGCTTAGGTCTGGCCCATTCTTGGCTATTGTACGCTTTTGGGAACTGAACAAATGGGTGAGAGAGCTCACTTGTGCAGTTTCTATTTCTATAAAACTTAAAAATATCACAAATACCTTCACAGATTAGGACTATGAAAGTATTCTGTATCACAAAGTGTGTCTCATAGGGTTTTCGACCATCGGTCATCACAGGACGGCAAAACCAGGGTTAGTAGTGACATCTCTGTCCCTAAAGTGGTTAGGAGTCTAATAAAATCCTAAACCTTGATTAGCTCGGTTTTAGTAAGAGAAGAGAACCAAGAAAAGCTACCAATTCACAGTCACCAAAGAGCAAGCCTTTGGACAGTGCTGACATTGCATCATCTCCACTTCTACACTGTAGACAGTAAAATATAAATGTAGTATTTGTAAATGCAAAATAAGAACACCGGTGTCCAGGCACGGCTTCCTTCACTGACTCAGCCTACTCAAACTCTCCTCAAGACGCACCCTGAGGCTAACTTCCACTCATTTCAATTTCTCCCTTTCCAGTGGGAAATGTAATGCATTCCTTTTCCTCCTCTTGCTTTGGGAGTATCTTTCGAGACTGCACTGATCCAACACTAGACAGTATGCAAAGGGAAAGAAAAGGACACTTTGTTTCATTTTCCTTGGAAATACTGCATCACCATCCTCTAATATTATAGAAATATTTCTGCTTCCAATGGTCACTGTCCAAAGGGAAGTAGGATTAATTAGTTTGACTACAAAACTGGGAAAAACCAAAGGCTAGGGTTCCAGCCTTCTTCTCTTGACTTGGTCTGTAGTTTACATTTATTCAGCTAGCTACTCAACCAGAGATTGAGTTAATTCATGAGACTCCCCGAGTAGGCCAGCTCATCTCTTCTGATCAAGTCCTGACCCATCGTGTGGCGAGGAGTCTGTTTTCTCGTCTTGTGCTGCATGGCCCTGCACAAGAAAAGCTCGGCCTGTCAGTGGCTCAAATGGAGACACTGCTGGAAGTGCAGACTCCTCAGGTCCCAGTGAGGGCAGTGTCCATGTGTGTGCACCTGGTCACTGACTGCTTGGGAACTCTCCTGTCACTGAGCTCAGGCAAATGCAGTTCCGCACATGAAAACTCAAGGGATGGGAGAGACTAAGGCACTCACCCGAGAGCAACAGGTGTCCCCTCGAGGAACAGAATCCACAGATCATTAGCCCCTGATTTGTCCCCTCAGCATCCAAGGAAGTAGGCAGTATGGCAATTCCTGTCTGACCATCCTACCACATGTGATTGGAGACAGAGCCATCCAACTGAGACTTTAAATCAGTAAAGCTCATATTTGCCCTGATGTCCCTCAGTCTGCATCGCCTGAGGACTGAGGTGGACTCCACAGTCAATCCAGTACCCATCTGCCCATGTTGTAAAACACAGCAGACATGTTGAGTGACAGAGTTTGCAGATCTCACATCCTGTCCTTACCTTGCATACAGTTAATATGCTGCTGTTTCTGGAAGGATCTGAGATGCTAACTGTATAGAGAAGGTTAACATTCATTCCACTCACACAGTGAAGACCTCCTGAAGGGAACAACATTAGAGGTAGGCTGACAGGGGCTGCTGTTGTGGCACGGGGAGCTAATCCACTATCGGAGAGCATCCCTGGCTACTCAGTTTCCCACCCAGTTCCCTCCTAAGTGGCCTGAGAGAGAGGCAGAGAATGGTCCAAGCACCTGGGCCTCTGCCACTCAGAAGGAAGATCCAGGAGAAGTGTTTGCCTCTTGGCTTCAGCCTAACCCAGTCCTGGCCCTTGTGGCCACTTGGGGGAATAAACCAGTGGATGGAAAATGTCTCTCTCTCTCTCTCTCTCTTGCTTTTTCGTTCTCTCACTCTGTGTATATGTGTGTGTAAACTAAATCAACAGATCTTTTTAAAAAAGAGAGGCAGAGATGCTGAAGAACCATGGGAACTGCATGTAGCCATTCAGCACTGACTGAGGCCCTGCCCTCTCCTACAGCAGCCCTGCCACTAGACCCCAGGGATCACACAGTGAAGCCTGACAAAGGGCCCACGCTGCCACTGCCTTATTTTTCGCCAAGAAACATGTTCCACACAGATCCATGCAGGCAAATAAAGCAAGCCAAGTGAGTGCACGTGCATGTCTTATGGCCAACACATGTACATGCATTGCTGTTAGGTGTGAAATGTTCAGAAGAAAACTCGCTGGCAGCTGGGTCCGTGAGCACACGTGAAGCAGGTGAGGGAGGAAGCAAGTGGGAATTCAGAAGGGAGCCTTCTCAACAAGGGAGCAACAAGGCTGCGGCTGGAGGGGAAATGAGAGACCAAGATGGGGTGATGGAGTTAACGTGGGAGGTCAGGAAGACTATGAGCTCCAATCTTGCAGTCTTGGAAGGGTGTTGGCATTCACTCTGAGATGGGAGGACAACAGGAGGCTCTGAGAGGCAGCAGGAACAAATCAAAGGGTTATCCCCAGACACATCATTTGTTTCTGGTTATGCATCCAAAGAGCTAATCAAAAAGCCCAAAGAGCCCTAACAATTGTACCATCCTAATTCATGGCTGCCATGAAGGTTTTTGGCCATTAAACTTCTAGAGAGTCAGCCATTTGTTATGCCTCCTTGATTCCTGCCTAGTGCCAACCCCAGTCCTCTCTGTGCTGAGCTGCCAATGAAGCCCAGGTGAAGTGAACTCATTTAACTCTACCAAAACATCCTCTTTATCCTCATTAAAACACTAGACACAAGTACTTACCAAAATAATGTGTTGATTTTGGACACTCTCCATCCAGACTTTCTACCATACAACTGTTGAATCTTGCCTCAAGAAAAACCAGAAATCACCAAGTGAGGTTTGCGTCTCCCTGCATGTCATGATCCGGGTAGGATCTTCTCTGTGTCTTCCCCACAGCACTCCGTCACCAAGCTAACTGTGTGACTTGAAGCAATCCTTGCTCTGTCTTTTGCACATCCTGTGCATAACAGAAATAGTAAAGTGGCCTACTTCTGTCCCCACAATAATGCATTATTAATGACAGGACCATCGGGGAATATTATGGACTTCAGTGGTCAATGTGTTAAGTCATTCCCACAATAATTATTGAAGCATTTTTCTCATGTCAAACACAAAAAGGGACAGAGAAAACAGTTGCTGAGGAGACAAGCCTCAAACAATCAGACCCCAGGGAAAAGCAAGCACAGTGGCATGCCGGGAGGGTAAGAGTGGCAGGGAACGTCAAAAAGTTCATATAAAAGTGGCACTGACAGATTAGTTTGTTTTAGGGCAGACTCCTGTAAGAGGTCTTCCTTGAACTATCCCTCTTAAGAGGAGCTTGCGGGATAAATCAAGTTAAAATTGGGCTGACATTTACATAAATATAATACACAGAATACTTTCATAAGCCCCACAACTAGCAGTATGGAATTTTTTGTTCATCTCCTACTCTCTGGTTTGTGATATATTTGTGTTTTAAAAATGTGTTTTGGTTTTTGGCTATGTTAGTTTGTTTTTATTTTTGTTTTTTATTTTCATTTCCAAAGAAACCACACAGATTTCTGCCCCAGAAGGTTTATTCAATCTCAGCCCTTGTCAAAAATGTCAAAAAATTATAAAATTCTGCTCAATTTTGCTAAAGACAGAAAATATTGAAAGCTATTATACAATCATACTCATCATTAACATTTAACATTTGGAAACCTGATAAGCACCAACTTTGTTTTCAAGAATAAAAGGCATTAATCAATCTGAAATGGAAAGATGCAACACTGCAGAAATTAATGAGCAGTTATTGATTTATTCTGAACAAAGTAATGTTGATGTATTCTATGTTTTGGGGAGTTTCAGACTTTTCATTTTTGTCACTGAACATGAAAAGATACTTTTCTTGGTTCCTCCAATTATGAAACAGCTCATACAACGTGCTGACTGAAAACATTCCCTCTCTAAGTTTGAGAACATCTTCTTTCCTGGAGTGAGTCTTCGTGTAACGACTTGGTTACAGAAGGTGACTCAAGGTAACTGGCATATAATCCCATGTGGTGATATAAATGAAATAAACTGGACCGAGAACTGGAAAATACAAAGTCTGCCCTAAATGGTGACGTCAACTAGAAACTCACTAAAACCCATGGGCTTCATTTAAGTCATATATCAAATTAGAGAGTATTTCCAGGGAAAAAGGATCCTATGCTTTTCCTCAATTTTATTATTTTCTTGTGATAGGCACACACACAGAGCACATAAGATACACCCATTACAATAGTTCCTTTTTTAAAAATGGAATCATCATGGAATAGTTTCTTCTAACTTTTTATTCATTCTCTTTTCATTTTTAATTGAGATACAGAGAGTCAAAGAGAGCTATTCCATCCTTCAAGCCCCTCAGCAGCCAAGACTAGACCTGCCCTAAGTTAGGTGTCCAGAACTCAAGCCAGGCTTCCCAGGTCCAAGGCCTCCCCCTGAGCCTCCAAAGGCTCAGCTTAGCAGGAGCCTGTTGTGGCAGCAGGGCCAGGACTCAGACCTGCCGTCCAGTACAAGACGCAGACAACCCAACTGCATCAAACACCTGCCCCCTGGTCCATGGAATAGTTTCTGCATTTTATCTTTCAGAGACACTAAAACAATAGATCACTTCCCTCATGTCATTCAATTTTATTTAGTCAATACTGTTGCTTGTCCTGAGGGATCATCTTTAATTGAAATGACCCAGAGTGTCATTTTCCCTTTTCCTTTGGCGTTCAGTAAAATCATCAAAACATCTATTTTCCTGTGAATTTCCCCATAAGGGAGCCATCAGATAAAAAGCAGGGCGGAGGAGGGCAGGAACTAACAGCAACTCATTTCAGACATAAAGCCTCATTTACGGTGCATCAGGTGCCATGCTATTGCTTCACAAGCCAACATTAGAGTACAAGTTCATGATGAGCGACAACAATAAAGGTTTGCTGGAGGACTGGAAAAGAACATTTAGTTTTATGTCTTTCCGAATTTTTTTTCAGATTGCTAATATAAAGAATCAACTTTTGAACTTGAAGTCAGTTTTATCCCAGTCCTAAAAGAAGCTTTATTGTTCAATGACCCCATGACCATTTTTGTTTCTCTGTCCTGTAATGTCTTCTGGTAATGGGTCCACTCACCTGGAATGTCACCTCCGGGGACAGTCAAGGTTGACAGAGATGCAGCAAGCAGTTTGCACAATCCTCACCTCTCAGACACATCCATGATAAGCATCCCCACACCCCAAGCCCTAAACCACACTCTTGACCCTTCCAAAACAACCTGTGTTGGCAGAATCTGAAGGGCCTTCAGAAATTACCCAGAGCGTTCAAGCATTTCTTAAACAGTACTATATTAAGAATGATAGTGTTAAAAACTGGCAAAAGTAGAGTGCCTTTGATTCAATAGGGAGCCCCAACCACCAACCTCCTTCCTATTCCCCCTTTAGAGACCCCTACATGTGCTTGTTCTTTGAGAAAATGGGGCACATTTCTAGCCACCTAAGAGAAAATTCATGTAATACACTAATAATCAATTTATATATAAGTTGTAAGATAGAGAATTCTCAGCTTACATACTTTGAAAGATTTATTTTTTAATTTTTATTGTAAAATCAGATATACAGAGAGGAGGAGAGATGCAAAGCCAGGAGCCTCTTTCGAGTCTCCCACGCAGGTACAGGGACCCAAGGTTTTGGGCCATCCTCTACTGTTTTCCCAGGCCACAAGCAAGGAGCTGGATGGGAAGCAGGGCCACTGGGATTAGAACCAGTGGGCCATATGGGATCCGGGGTGCATGCAAGATGAGGACTTTAACTGCCTTTAAAAAGACTAGCAAAGTTAGAATCTAGAACAAAAAATTTTACCCATTCTACCCCCACTGAATGAAGGTATGAGCAATTGTATGTCGTCATCAGAATCATGCCACTGCAGTATATTATTATTTTTTTCATTTTTTATTATTTCATTTTATGACATAGTTTCATAGGCTCCGGGATTACTGCAGTACATTATTAACTTCAAATGTTGTATTTTAATGATTTGCACCATTTTGATTAGTGAAAAATATTAAAACTGCTAGTAATGTCTATGATCATGAGACAAGAATCCTGGGAATGCTCTTCTGTGTTGAGGAATGTGAGACCCTGAGTTAACTGGATTCTGATGGCACAGACGGACACGGAACAAATCTGTGCACCTGCGCAAAGGGACCATGCATGCAGACAATAAACATCTGCTGGGAGGATGGGGAAGCCTTGCAGTGTGTGGACAGACACATCAGCATTTGCTTCTGATGCTTGTCAACTGTGTGCTAACTCAAAAAGTGAGTTGAGTGCCAGAACTTAACATCTACTCTCCATGGAAAAGTGACTGCGGGAGTTTTCGGGTTCCGAGCACACAGAGCTCAGGGGGTTCAGAACCTACCCGAATCTGATTCTGAAGGAACTCCCAGAGAGGGTGGGGCTGCACAGGAAACGGGGGCTGCCAGGATGCTCCTCAGAGCATCTGCAGGGATAGACAGGGGGCTGCATCTCTGCATGCAAACTCCAGGTGGGAAAAAATGGTATATTCAGGAAGAGAAGACCAGGAGTGAAAATGACAGACTGGTAGGCACAACGCTTGTTAGGGAGCAAAGAGGTTGGGGAACTACTTCTCAACCATTGGGAACCATTGGGAAGCTGTTCAATGGGCACATAAATGTGTTCATAGCAACACAAGCCTCTTCTAAAATGAGCCGATCTACATGGACCGTTGTCTGTACATTTTTATTTTCCTTCGATGGCACCATGTGGAGAAACCAAAATCTAACCCCAGTGCCTCTCATCACTAAAAAGGAGGTCTGGTTACCCCACAATCCCAAGATTGTTTTTATTTCTCTCCTAATTTAAAAGCACAACAGAAAAATAAATTGTATTGTGTTTCAAGTAACAAAATCTGTACTCATTTGCAAAATGTGCAAAAATCTCCTTGAAAACTAATTAGCCAGATAAAAGGTCCGTATCAAGCTTTAAGCAGATATTGTCTCTGAAGACCTCACTTGGTAATTAATGAGTTTTTCTCAGAGTTTCTGAAACACTTTTCCAGCTTCATGGTCTTTAGAAAGGAAATATCTTGGGCATCCTCCAAAATATCTTAATCTCTCAATCTACTTAGAATAGAGTCAAGTACTTCAAGGAAGTGGAGTTGAATGTTTTTACAATGAGGCCTATCTAATTCTCATCACTTAGTTATTGACCTCAAGGCTCAGATAACAAGATGAATTTCTAATCAACCTCATTTTTAAAGCATTGTTAACATTAGAGTGGCCATTTCTTTGGGGTCTGCTTAGCATTTTGGTTTGGTTGAAATCAAAGAAATGAAACAGCTCAAGGCTGGCACTGAATAAAGCCGGACAGTGAACACGTGTTCCTGGTCACAGTGTTAACAGAGGGCTCTTTGGTCTACAGTGAAGTTTAGACGGATTTGTATGGAAATGTCTTGGCAGCCAGAACTCTTAGGTGACATCATCTGTCAAATGATCATGTTAATTTCATTTCTCTGCTAAGAAAAATATTTTGGTAATTCAAGGCCTCCGAAGAGAGTGATATTTTATCAGCTAGAACCCTAGTCAAGCATAACTTGGTGAGATGAGGGTCATGAAGAAATGATCTTCAACAGGACCTAAAGGAATCGACACACAAGATGAGGGAGAGACAGCAGCCTTACCCACTAAACCATTCTCCTTGGCTTTGTAAGTAGGGCTCACCTTCCCCTAATTTTCCAAAATCACATTTTGGTAAAGCTCATAGGAAGGATGACCATACCTTGATCAAAAGATGCATCCAGGAGGCCCAGCCCTAGTGGCTAAAGTCCTCACCTTGCACATGCCGGGATCTGATATGGGCTCCAGTTCATGTCAGGTGGCCCCACTTCCCATCCACTTATGTGTCCTGGGAAAGCAGAGGAGGATGGCCCAAAGTCTTGGGACCCTGCCAAGCTCAACTCTGGCCATTGCGGCCATTTGGGGAGTGAACCAGCAGATGAAAGATCTTTCTCCCCATCTCTCTATAAATCTGCCTCACACACACACACACACACACACACACACACACACTCAGATACACACAGGAATAGACATTTGCCACAGCATTTCCAATGTTACCAGCTTCCTGCTACTGCACTCTACGTAAGAGACCTGGACTGAAGTCCAGCCTCTGGCTTCAGGCTCCTGCGTGGATCATTGCAGAAATTCAAAGAATGAACCAGTGGACAGGGGCTCTGTGTGTGTAGGGGGGAGGTGTGGGTGTGTGTCTGCCTTTCAGATACATTTAATCATATTTTCTAAAAAGATGTGCCTAGATAACACCGATTCCTTCTGAAGCCTATGGCTACCAGCTAACACCCTAAATTGTATGGCCATGTCACTGTCAGTGTCCTTACCTCCTTGGCCATCAGTCTGTACTAGTGACAGCTTTGAAAAGTCTTTTTAAAAAAACCACTCTTTAGAAATAAGTGTCATAGGAATGGCTTTGTGGTATGGCAGGTAAAGCCACTTCCTGTGGTACTGGCATCCCATGTGAGCATTGATTCAACTCCCAGCTGCACTTCCAGACCCCTGTTAATGTGCCTGGAAAAGCTGCATAAGGTGGCTCAATGGCTTGGACCACTCCACCCAAACAGGAGACCTGGCTGAAGCTCCTGACTCCTGCCTTCCGCCTGGCCCAGCCCTGAGTGTTGCAGCAGTCTGGGCATCGAACCAGCAGATAATAGGTCTCTCCCTGTGTCATTCTCTCGGGCTCTCCCTCTCTTTCTGAAGTTCAAAATAAACACAGAAATAATAATAATAAAAAACACATAGTAAGGATAAAGTTTCAAAGTAAAAATAAAGTTCAAGAAAACTACAAGTATATGATAGGGCAAATGCTGTCAGAAGAAATACACCCGAGAGACCTGACACAATGGCCAGGTGGCTAAAGTCCTCACCTTGCACGCGCTGGCATCTCAGATGGGTGCCTATTCATGACCTTGCTGCCACAGTTCCCATCCAGCTCCCTGTCTGTGGCCAAGGAAAGCAGTCGAGGATGGCCCAAAGCCTTGGGACCCTGCACCCATGTGGGAGACCTGGAAGAAGCTCCTGGCTCCTGACTTCAGATCAGTTCAGCTCTATTCATTGCTGCCACTTGGAGAGTGAACCAGCGGATAGACGATCTTTGTGGCTCTCTTTCTGTAAATCTGACTTTCCAATAAAAATAAAATACACTTTAAAGAAGAAAGAAAAGAAACACAGCTGAGGGCTTGGAAGTCGCTCACCCAACACTACTTGAAATGACACTTTCTTCCCCATCCCTTAGCATTTAAGAGTATCACCCTAGCACAGCTGAAGAGGGTCGACATTTTTAATTACAGTTTTCCTTTGAATGTAGGCTCCCTTGCTATGTTTACCAAGCAGCTAGTAGCCCTGAGGGTGGAGTTAGGCTCTTTAAAGTCATGTTTTAATCTCTTCTGTAATTGCGATTTGATTGCTGGTGTAAATTACCTAGTGGGGTTGCCACCTTCAGCGCCAGCCATTTCCCAGAGCGCATAATTCTGAATTAAAAGGCTGATACCCATCCAAAAGTTCCTCAGAATGCTTCATGTGCTTGGTGAATTATGCATTAAACAGAATTCTTTAAAAAGAAGGCAAGAGAATCTTTAGATGTGAGCCAGGATTTTTCATCATATTATGGACTATTAATTTTTAGACCCTTTTAGAGGAGGTTTCTTGAAATTTGTGTTCAATTTAGGACTTATTGCTGATCTTTCTCTAACCTTTATATTTTATTTGAACATCATCATATGTCACCCTGAAGGTGGCAGGTTCTGGCAGAAACCTGGTGGTTAATTTCCTGGGGTGGTAGGAACAGTGGAGAGAACAGCTTGCAGCAAGCACGCCATCTGCTGGATAGCATGTGTATCTGCTTCGGAGCCAGCCTTCCCAGCAAAGTGCCTTAGGAACCTCTGGAAGCCAAAATCCCACTAGGGAGCCCACCATGCCCAAATGCCGCCATCCTGTTTTGATGATTTAGCAACCCCAATAAAAAATAGCCTTTGGTTAGTATGATTAATTTTAAGTCATATTCTATATCAGTGTGAAACACTACAGATCGCTGGGAAAAATAAACATAGTTCTCCCACACCTAAGGCAAAAGGAAGTAGGGGTGGTTAGGTTTCCAGCATCAAATAGACACATGATTTCTGGTGGAAAGTCTTTTCAGTCCATGTAATTGCATGTTAATATGTTCTCCTCTTTTTTCCTGTACATAAAAGCACTTTGAAGTGCAAGCATTCCTGCACCTTATAGATAATCACCTCAGAGATTAGTTGAAAATAGCCTTCTTGGGCCAGGCGCAGTGGCCTAGAGGCTAAAGTCCTTGCCTTGAACACACCAGGATTCCATATGGGCGCCGGTTCTAATCCCGGCAGTTCCACTTCCCATCCAGCTCCCTGCTTGTGGCCTGGGAAAGCAGTCGAGGACGGCCCAAAGCTTTGGGACCCTGCACCCGTGTGGGAGACCCGGAAGAGGTTCCTGGATCCTGACTTTGTATTGACTCAGCACCAGCCATTGCGGACACTTGGGGAGTGAATCATTGGAAGGAAGATCTTCCTCTCTGTCTCTCCTCTTCTATTTATATCTGACTTTGCGATAAAAATAAATAAATCTTTATAAAAAAGAAAAAAGAAAAGAAGCCTTCCAGTCTAATGCTGTGACTTCTGAGTGAGAAGAACCTGCACGACCTGTGTTCCAGAGCACATGTAAACCAGCAGTGTCTCCCAGAAGCCACGATTAAAGTCCCTCTGGAGTTCCAGTTCAGGAAACCTCTTCACAAGCAAACCTACTGCCACCTCACATTATGGGAGGAAACAGTGCCAAGCGAGGCAACGATCCTGTGCAGTGAGTAGAAGGACTCGGTTTCCATCACAGACAGGCCAGCACTAAGGTGATGTGATTCTTTCACATACTGATGTGTGCATGGCCAAGCCCCAAAAGGAGGTCCCATAACCTTCAGCAGTCTGTTGGAAGGGAAGTACTTTCCAGCCCAGAGGACACATTGTGTCACAGAGAGTGTGGCATTTGTGGGGTGAGTGGGCACTCATGGGCCCTTCTATGCGTCAAGCACTGATAAAGAACACAGATGCCCGTCTCAGCTTTTCGGAACGGCCGCCTTTGGGGGCAGGATTTGAGTGCCTGCGTTCCAGCGGCCCCTAAATGAGATACCGTTACAAATCAGCAGCATATTCAGGTCAACGACAAAGATCAACATCACTTAGACAACAAAGGGAAAGAGGTTAACAACAGATCCCTGAGTGGCTCCGATACTTAGGGAGAACATAAAGAAGTTCTTAGCCAAAGACAGTTGCTACGGGAAAACGAAACTAAACAAACAAAAACCCCACATAAACTTATCTTCTTACTTTAGTGTTTTATTCCAATTTGAAACAGTGCCCTGAGGAAATAAAGCTTATTGAAATATAGATTAGATGTAACTTCACGCATCCCAGTCAGCCAGTGACTGCCACGATAGTCTAACAGTCCTGAACAGCTTAGTCCAGGGAACCTAAATGCTTCCTGTGTCTTTCAGGCTCTCTCTCTGGGACTGACATTAAATCAGAAAAGGACACATTAGCAAAAGCTAAGCAAAGCCACCGTCCCCAACACCTATGCTCTATTCTGTTCCGGACTTCGTGGAGGGTGTGTGGTGGGGGAACTCACTGCTCTCTTTTGACTCTCAGAGAAGTGGATCAAACCAATCTTGCTCGCGTATGAGTTGAACTCACACTACAGCTCGAGCGCTCCGCCCAGGTCCCTCCTCCTGTCCATCATATTTCAGTAATGTTCTTCAGTAAGCTACTGTGGGCCACTTTTTCGATTCCCCATTACTTGGGCTGGAGGTCTGTACAAGGAATAGGCAATGCTTCCTGGATTTTCTGAGCCTCATCAGGATTCAACTTCTATCTTATAAGGCTTTTGAATTGAGTTGCGTATCCACTCAGCACAAACTTTCATTAGGCCCTGTGCCTATACCCTGAGGCTAGAATGTGACCAAGTCTACCTTCAGTGAGTCAGAATCTACCAGAGAAAACAGGCAATGATAGAGGGGTGACAAATATGATCCCTTGGCTACAACTCAGCACCCGCTTCCTCATGCCCCTCAGGCATCCACAGCCTCTCTCCTCTTCACACACCCAATCTTCCTCAATCTTACAGTGCCTCACCTGTCCTCCTCCCTCCTCACCGGCTCTTCTCTGACAGCCTGTCCAGTGTCCACCTGGAAGGACACCCCGAGATCTGCTCCAGCCTGCTATGGGCGTGCCTTCCTCCCAGCAGCTGACACAGCGTGCCATCCATACAATAAGCATACCACTCCCTCACTTCCACCCCTAGCCTTTCAGCTGATACCTATATTTGCATTTGTAATGACTTCTGCAATCTCATCTTAGATATTTTAGAAGGACCTGAAGGTTAGCATTCCATCTGGATTCTTATTTCCATCTTTTTAGCTCTCTCTTCACCTGTCTGCCTTCCAAATCTCACCCCCATCCCCACATAAAGAAAACATCAACAGTTCCCCTTCTTGTCTTCCTCATTTGCATTAATGATGTCATCTATAGAAATAAAATCTATGTAAATATAACCCTGAATTTGTCCCTGCTGTTTCTTTGCCATGCCCATTCTGAGCCCTTCAGATCACTCCTCTCCCAACATCCATCCCCATCCCTCCAGTCTTGGAAACACCAGCCTATGCTTTCCCTTGTCTCCATACCTAGGCTCCCAGAGTTCAGGCTCCACAAAGTAATAAGATTGGGCCATTAAGATGCAAATTTATTCATATTCTGCATACTTCTCATTGATAGGAACTAATATTGAAACAGAGATTCCTTAAGACCAGGCATGCTCTACTTTCTTGCCAGCCGCTGCAGTTTCGCCTCTTGCTCCCCCGTCCCCTGATCCCCCATGCATCAGCTACTGCTCAGATACACCAAGCATGTTTCCCTGCTAGAGAGTCTGTATCTGTTGTTCTTCCGCTCTAAACTATTCTTACTCCAGAACGTCGAGTGACTGGTTCTTTCTTAAGCTCAGTGCCAGCATTTTCTCCCTAAACACGCCTCTGTGACCCCCATCAGAAGAAGCCTTCTAATCACTGGCACCCAGCCTTCCCTACACCACTGCCTTCTTTTAGCTTCTGTCGTAGGATTTAGCACAATTTGAACTTGTTTGTCTAGGTTTTTGTTGGTGGTCTAGTAGACTAATCCCTGTGAAGCTAAGGGTAGAGGTGGGTTGTTTACATTTAGTCCTAGTGTCTGCCAAGCACTGGATAAGCAAGTAAATGAACTGAGATTAGAATTGAGGAGTGTGAGGAAACAAAAGAATGTCACTGACCCTAATTTTGGAGGGTCAGCAAAAATAACACACACCTTGAGACATACCTAAGAAGCAGTGGAGAACACAGAGATCCAGGCAAAAGGATTCAGATATGCAAAAGAATAGGAGCAACACAACACATCACTTTGAAGGAATGGGAAACCGTTCAGGTCTCCCAGAGCCCAGGGCTCGGAAGGGTGAACCGGGGTCAGAGTAGTAGGTCCACATTCTGGGGAGAAGGAAGAAAGCCGGGATAGTCAAACCTTTGTGAGAAAACTGAAAGAATCCCCATCCCAAAGATGCCAAGCCTGTTGAGTTTGAGCTCCTTTTGCAGAAGACACAGGCTACTGAAGGGTTTTGATCAAGCAAATGATATCGTAGATGTCATTTTAGGAAAACTGTTCTGACTGCAGTTTGGAGAACAGGTTGGGAGACAAAGTTTTGAGGAAGTTCTCAGGCTTAAAATAGCTCATTGGCTAGAAATCTATAAACACGGTTGTTGTGGCTTGCATTAGTAAAGAGAGTAACAGATCTACCTCAGTGGGTTGCTGCTAACAGTGAAAGAATGAACATGTGTGAATAAGGGAAGATTAACAAAACACAGGCCCTCTAGTTTCCCAACCTCCCCCCTTTATGCTAATTAATAAGATGCAATTCTTTTTAATTGCTCACAATTAAAATTTACAAATATGATCTCAAGAAAAAAGCTCACAAGGATGGTCTAAGAAGTTATCATCTGAGTTGAGAAGCTCAGAGCAATAGTAATGTATCCAGAAGCCATTGAAGCCACAGCCACAGCAACCTGCTGTGCAGGCTAGAGACACAAAGGGAATTCGGATCTACTGAAGTGGAGCATGCAATACAAGCTAAGATAAACTACACACACGCCGAGCCTCCTGCCCTCCACATTGGCCCGGCCACAGACCAGAGCATTTCTTCTGATCTACATCATTGCTTTCCAAGGTGACAGCAGGGAAACAAAGTGCTTCTACAGAAATCCTCAAATCCCATCATGAAGGTGTTCCTGTCTCGCTTGAAAGACATCCTCTGCTTGTCATAATGGTCCATAAGGAACTAATACACTCACTCTGTGTCAACTCTCAATAAGGACACCATTGTCAATAAGAACAGACTTTCACAGGTTACAGCAGAAGAGATGATATACGGCACAGTCTAATCCAGAGCAGCTTGTCAAGTAGATGCATCTACAGCTGCAACCATAAATCCAGCCTATGATTCCTTCCTCATCTGAGTAAGAGAAGGAAGTGTTGAAAAGAAATGAGTGGTGTTTGTTCACTCTTAGCCCTAGCAGGGCTGCTATTTACAAGAAAAGGCACACTTAGACCAGGTGTCTTAATCCAGCATCTGCCTGTTTGGTCATTTCCCAGCAGCATCCAGCATTCCAGAAAGTAAACGCAATAATTAACAATGAAAGAGGAAGATACAGATCAACCCAAGCACACGGAAGATCCAAGCACACGCTGTGGATCACAGGCTTCTCTTCTGGGCCCCCAAATTCCTGCCCTTGCATCAGACCTCCTGTTTGGAACAGGACAAAGAAGCCTTTGAATGTCCCCTAGGCCTCATCCAATAACGCCCTGCCCCACCCCAAGCACCTGTCTCAGGTATCCTGCTAGCTGTGTTTGCTATAAAATGAACCCCCTGGAGCCCATTCCAACAGCTCCAACTACTGAACTTGAAAGAGTGCCTCACTTTACACTGCAATTATCACAGCCAGGGATGCATATACCATTTGCTCAATTCATTGGATGGAAATTTTTTTTAAAGAGAGAAAGAGCGAGTTGTCATTGTTTGTATGTCTTTATACACATGGGGGAATCAGTCAATCTTAGGAAAAATTAGTTTTTCACCTTTCCCCCTTTATTCTGCTGCACAGCTTTCACAAATGCCTCTCTTCTCAAATCACACATTATCAAAGGAAGCTTTGAAAAGAAAGATTTCACATTCATTCCAATTGCTACCTTAAAAACGTTATTGCTCGTGCTTCCAACAAGCTGCCATATAGTGCTTTCAAGAAGAACAATCATACATCCCAAAAGCTACAAAAGAAGTGCTCCAGGGACAATTATGAAACTAAAGAAAATGATTGATAACTGACCACTGTAACCGCAGCAATCAGAGATGGAGAGGCTGCTTGTAGCTAATGCTCTGCTTCCCAGCAGGCCCAGGGGCACAAACACATCACAATGGGCTGAACTCAACAATGCAATTTCTGCAGCCCAGTTACTCGAGGGCATTTGACCCAAGACGTGTATAATGTTCCAGCCCATGAATGCCTGAATCACAAACCATTTCCACCTCTTTCCAAAGTCATTCATTACCAGTTCCAAAATGGAAAGCACTTGCTATAGTGAAAATATGAAGGCACTCCAAAAGGTTTGTGGAAAAAGTGGAATTAAAACAGAAGTTTATTCTGTTGCAAAAAAGTTTTGAAACTCATGCATGCACAGGATCTTCTAGAAAGTTCCAAGAAATAAATTTTACGACACACAAAAAAACCTATATATAAATATCAAAATGTTTTGCAAATGGGCTAGCACTGTGGCACAGCACATAAAGCATTCCATGTGGGTGCCCACTCATGTCTCAGCGGCTCCACTTCTGACCCAGCAATGAAGTGGGGAAAGAGGCATCAGATGGTTCCAGTGTTTGAGCCCCTGCCCTGGCGTTGCAGCCATCGGGGAGAGAAGCAACAGATGGAAGAAGATACTCTCTGTTTCTGTCTCCCATTGTATTTTTGTGTAGTTCTTTCAAATAAATAAACACATTTCTAAAAATTGCACCAAAATAAATTTATTTAATTCTACTTCCCCATCAGTTTTTATATTTAAAAACTCCCAACTCTGCATGTGGTACTGAGAGCATTAGAATCAAATGAGACAATATAGATACACAGGAATGGAATCCAGCAAATTCTAGGTGAGCCCGGAGACGGGAATGATTCCCTGCTGCTCCCATACATATTATTCAAATAAATCAATCTTTTTAGAAAAATATACTCTCCATACCCTTCCAAAAATTACCTATCCCCACATAATTATATTAAATTGTTAAACTTAAAGCCTGAATGTGAGTTGGTGCTATGGCCTTGATCTGTGGTCCATTTGGGTGCTGGTAATCCTGGATGCTCCACTTCCAATCCAGCTACACGCCTGAGAAAGCAGTGGAGGATGCCCCAAGGACTTGAGCCCCTGCACCCACCTGGGGGGACACAGAAGAAGCTCTGGCTTCTGCTCGGATCAGCTCAGTTAGTAAACCAGTGGATTGGGTGAGTTCCCTTTCTGTTTCTCCTTCTCCCTCTGTAACACTGACAGATTTATTTATCTGCTTTGAAAAGCAGTTACAGAAAAAGGGAAAGACGGAGATCTCCCCAGATGGCCGCAACAGCCATTACTGGGCTGTATTGAAGCTCAAAGCTTTATGCAAGGTGGGTGCAGGGCCCCAGATGCTCGTTGTTGCCTTCCATTGCTTTTCCCAGGCCATTAGCAGGGAGGTGGATCAGCAGTGCAACTGCCAGACTATGAGCCGTAACTTACAGGAGATACAGTGACAAATTTACACAATTATGGTCTCTACAACCAATTATCCTTTTCTGCAGGTGAGTCCAAATGTAAGAGAGATTAGACCTATACCACAAGGAGAGGATGTTAGTATTTTGGAAAAGCACACCAGTAGGCAAAACCAAACATGCCATGGTGAGCAGTCATACCATGGGGCAATAGGCCAGAATTGGCCACCACAGAAGGACAGGGCACACCCTGTAATGGGCATGAGGGTCCCACTTCACAGGGTTTAGGGAGTGGACAAGGAGGTGCTGTTGTTACCTCTCAGTCATTATTGTTAAATGGATAGCAGTAATGAACATATTAATGTGGGTTTCTGAAATAAATGCAGCAGGTACTATGAACACAGTTCTTTATACAAACTATTTACTTCCAGATGATTTTCAAATTTTTAGATAGAGGGTTTTAAGTATTAACTCCACATAAACCATGCTCCTTCATAGCTCTATGACCATGGTTTAAAGCACCATGCAGTAACAGAACACTACCTATTATATTCCTAAGAACTATAGCAACTTGTCCTCAGACAAGTCCTCTGGGATCTTTCACATGTCTGTTCTTGAGGAAGGCAATATATGTGGCTCCTAGTGCTTTGGTGAGAGGTGGTTTGTCTGGAGTCTACATCTGGAATGGGTATTAGGAACAGAAAGGTATGCTGAGAAGAGAACGGGAAGGCAGGTGTGTATGGGAAGAAGGAAGAGGAAGAAACACCAGCACGACTGTGTCTACCTCATCGGCACAGCCCTGGTTGGATGATGGTAGGTGAACGCCACACTTCTCATACGCACATCTAAATGCTAACTCACTCCAGCTGGTTCACAGGTGACTGGGAGTGAGGGTCTGGATGTTAACAATGCCACAACCCCTGCTTTATGAGTAAGAAATGCATCTCTAAAGGGCAGTTGTGTGTGTTTGTGTGTGTGTGTACTTCCAAGGATGTCCATGCTATGCTATGCACAGCACACGTGCAGTCTGCCTAAACAAAACCCAGGACACCGAATCCCAAGAGAGCACTTCTGTACTCACCAACATATTGGCACGCCTTTATCTCTGTGCACCAAAATAAACTTGGCTTTTAATTCCATTTTTCCACAAATTTTTTGAAGTACTTTGTGTATAACTGTTCTGCTTAAGAGCCATGTTCAGCACTATAAGCAAGTTAATTAAGTTAACTGAAGCTAGCTTATTAGCTGAACACAACTGGTAAAGGAGTGGAAATAAGTCTCAAATGAGCAAAACTGATTTCTGGAGCTCACCAATTGATAGAATTGAGGAATATTTCTTACAGGGGAAAACTAACCCCTATGGTATCCTCAGCACTATGATTTTTAGAGTAATTCACAGTGGAAATATGGCATAGAGGGGAATATTTCTAAATTACAACCTTAAGAAAGGGATGTTTCTTAATGATTTCTGGTTATATAATAACCCTTTGGGATGATGGGATTTGGAATTTCCTGGCCATGTATGAATATACTTGTGACCTGACAAGCCACTTGAAATCCATGGTTCCTTAACGCAGCTCCTCTCTGAAGACAAAAGACTAACCTATGCTACGGTGGCTTAGGAAACCCTGACAACTTAACAATACAGCACCCGGCTGGCAGGAGAAGTAATTTATTTTCCCTTGTATTCTTTTTACATGACACTACACAGGGAGTCAAATGCAAGTACACGCATGAGTAAGGCAAGAGAATGGAAATTAATTTGTTTAACCTACAGTAATTGCAGATACTGCATGCTCAGCTGTGTGCTTATCTTTAGAAAGTTCATCCTCACAGGCTGAATACAATTTTTGCTAGTTGGCTTTTCACAGAGAGAAGTCTACTGCTTGCTTAAAAAGGGGAAAGCTCATTTCATTAAGCATTCTTATTCCTGTGATTGCATTCTAAGAATGTTAGCCCTGCTACCGAATTTCCAACCCTGGTTTTTTTTTTTATTTAATTTTAATTAATTATTTTTTTTCCTGATTTCAACTGCTGCCTTTACGCTAACATTCCTGAATGGGGTTTTCCCAGACATTTACAGCTCGCTGTCTTCTTGTGCCAGCTCTCAGGCACAGCAGGTGGAGAAGCCGTTTAAAGACAGAGCAACTGGAAGGTGGTGACTGCCTTTTTCAAAAGTCACAGACACATATTCCCAGCCAGCTTTGTTTTAGGGATAGCATTGTTTTTTCCTCTTCTTTCTCTTTTTGAATCTCTGCTCCACTACATAACTCTGTCACATTAAAAACCATGAGGATAAATTACATTTGTCTTCAAAATTCACAATTTCCATCACACAATTAAAAACCTGGGGTGAGTGTGGCAGAGTGACATAGCGTGCCTGGACCCTCAGGGCTGTGCTGGAGATGGTAAGGGAGGAATAAACGTCCTGCAGAGACCCCACTCGACACGGCCTTGCTGAGTGGGCTCCACGAGGTGCCTGTGTGGCTCCTAACCCTGCTGCAGGCGCTACGTGGCTGCTTTCCTTGGAAGTCATTATGGAGGTGATTCCAGCCGGGTGATGAGGTAAAAAAGGAGAAACCCTGCAGAACTGAGGAAAAGGGGAGGTGGTCCTGTGCTGAAGGAGGAGCTAGGAGCCACAGGTCTGGACAGTGCTCTTGGGGAACAGGAAAGCGGAGGGCCTGGAGAAGGGAGAGCTGGACGGAAATGCCCGGAAGAGCCAGTATGCTCAGGAGGGCACAGCCCTCCTTTACCTGGCCCATGGAGTTTCAGCTTAAAGAGCAGTTTAAGATTTCTAAACCATTTCTGAAAATGCAGACGGTGGTTCCCTTGGGCCAGGATTTCTCAGCAGCAGCGCTGCTGACAGCTCAGAAGAGATGCCTGGGCTGCCTTGGAGGCCGACTGGTTGCGAGCAGCACCCCCAGCCCCTCTCTACCCCTGCCGTGACCAGCATGCTCCTGCTACAACCCATGGCTCTCAACCTCAGCTCCCTAGTCACACAGGACAGGGCTGAGATGCGAGTGCTGGGCCTCATTATTAAGATTCCCATTCCACTGGTCTATATCCTGGCTTTGATTCTCCTTTTTATGGGATGAAGGAGTCTGATGAACAGTTTAAGAAGCACTTAGCAAATTCCCACTGCACATCCAGCATTGCTGTAGATGACAAGAGGACAAAGATGAATGACACACTCCCCATTTCTTAAAGAGACAGATCCACAGTGAATTATTTTTCAATATAATGTGGTCATCTCCCTCCTAGGAAATGCATGGCACACCACATCCACAAGTGAAGAGCTTAATGGCACAATGTATGACACTTGATGTCCAGTACTAAAACTCCCACTACACAGAATTATATATTCATGATCTTGGGATAGGTGAGATTTCTTAAACACAGTGCTAAAAGCATTATTCATTAATAATTCACAAATTGGAAACTGGGTATTAAAACTAAGAATGTGCACTAACCCAACAGCTCTTGTTAAGTGGGTTAAAAGGCAAGGCACAGATGGGAAAGGATATTTGCAAAATATACTCTGAAAGGCCTCATATCCAGGCAATCCAATCCAGGCAAGACTAGGAAGGAAATTTTATAACCAAGTAATTCTAAATATCAAATTAGTTTATGGAAAGGTATTCACCAACATTGGGTATCTGAAAAATGGGAATTGAGAAAAGAACCACAATAGGATCTCACTACATTTCTACATCATAATATCCATCAAACCATAACACCTAAAATTAA
Source organism: Ochotona princeps (assembly GCF_030435755.1). Taxonomy (NCBI): domain Eukaryota; kingdom Metazoa; phylum Chordata; class Mammalia; order Lagomorpha; family Ochotonidae; genus Ochotona; species Ochotona princeps. The sequence goes on from NC_080851.1 coordinate 6,124,249, forward strand.
GTGACATCAACATTCAGAATGTGGAACTACTGGGACTCACATACATTATGACTCTATTACTACAGTTGTATACATACATATATACATACATACAGGTTTACCAGCATGCATACTTAGCAGGAATTCATCCAGGCATATGCACTCCAGAAGTGACATGCAAGAGTTCTCACAGTGTTAGCATCTGTGCTCTTACTATGCACTGGTGTCAGCAGTGCCAACGGCTTCCTGACGTAAGCATCTGTGATTCATGTCTGGGCACCCTATCTTGCTTGCTGCATTTACAGCTGGTGTTAGCTTTTTTCACCACAAACCCAAGATGCCATACACAGCAAGTGAGAGAGGTAGTCTGGAGCAGAGCAGAGAGAGACAGAACAAAGGCAAGAGGCATCCATTAAGTGTAGGATATGGAAGGGCGAGGTCAGGGATTGTCCCATGAAGCTAAACACCTCAGGGGATTGGTGGAGTGCACAGTTGAAACCTGAAGGTCACTGAATAATCTTAGGAAAGTGGGCCTTAAGGGTGCCGAGACCTAGATTTACAGGAGTGCTGGGTAAACAGGTATTCAAGGGACTTGGGACCTAGGGGATTTAAGGTAGTACTGGGTAAGCAGGCATTCAAGGTGTTCAAGTGACCCTGAGTCCAGGGTAGTGGGTTCAGCCCCTCCTTACAGCTGGAACAGACCAAATAGGCCATGAAGCTATCACTCCTAGGGCACCCATCAACCAAAGACAAACAAAAGTTGTCCCAACAAAGCTGACAAGTAAGTTGGGGTTTGTACTTTCTCATTCTGCCTTGACCTCCACGAGGCCTCAGGGAAACAGACACATTTGCTGTCAGAATAACTGCTGTGTGCATACACCCTGCATTGGACTCCCTCCAGCTGGAGTGTATTCCTCCGTTGCCCTGTAACCTACCAAGTCACCTACTTGAACTCAAACTTCAGGGATCCCCCAGCTTAAGATACAACAGTCTTACTAAACCAAAATCTGAAAGAAAGCAAATGTCCACCAACAGAAGGATAGTTAAGCAAATCATGGCACTCTCTGTGATTAAATACCATGCAACAAAAAGGGAACAGGCCCTAACTTCTCACTGCTCCAGGGACCAAGCTCACAAAATTCAGCTATCAGCAAAAGTTGGGGGATACACAATAATACATCACTTATGCTTCCACTAACATAAAGTTTACTGTCAAGCACAAACAGCCCACGGTAGGGCTGAGTGGCACTCCACTGCCAGGAGACAAGGAGTAGTCCAAACCCCACCCCCTCAGAATGGAAGCTTCTTTGGAAACGGGGTCTTTACACATATAACCGAGTTCAAATGAGGCTATTCTGGTGGACCACAGTCTAAAATGGCATTGTTCCACAAAGGGGCTGTCTGAGCACACAGAGAAAGCGGCGCAGGGAACGCCAGGTGAAATGTAGACAACCAAATGGATGCTTTTACAAGCCAAGAACTACCAAAGACTGCCAGCAAACCAGCAGCCACCAGGAAAAGGGCCTGGGACAGCTTCTCTCTCACAGCCATTAGGAGAAACCAAGCCTGCTAGCACCCGATTCCACATCTTCAGTGAGACATGACTCGCTGCCATTCAAGTCACCGGGTTTGCAGTACTTCCCACCGCAGGACCAGCTGACCAACACAGCAGGGGGAGGGAGGTTTTAATGGGTGTCATGAAGAGAACATGAGCTGGGGGGAAGAGGGCAGAAAAACACGATAATTAACACTCACACCCATCAAAGAGGACTGGCAACCCAAGACAGTGTGCACCGCCACACTCTGAGCTCAAGTACAGTAAATCCAGCCCTGACTCTGGCCGCAGAATGTGGGGAAGAAGGGGATAACACTGACCCATTCACAGCTCTGTTCTCTAAGCCTTCTTCACACCAGCCTGAGAGCAGACCGGTTGCCTCAAATGCTAAAACCGTTCACTATTAACACAGAGAATGCAAACAGCACCCAGTAAAATCTCCCTTCTGGCTTTTCAGGGAAAAGGAGAGTCCTGTTTCATGGAACCCTTTAAAAATGCACAGTGCTTTCCCATATGTGTTCACAAACACGCGTTTTCACAGTTCAAGACAGAAACTGGCTGCGTGATTTTCATGCACAGACCTGGTGCTTTGAACCCAGATGTTGCTCTCCTCCGCTGCTGTGAGAGACGCCTCAGAGGACTAATCCCTCACACTCACAGGCGCCCCTACCTTCCCGCACAAGGCTTTTGAAGGAGGAGTCTGAATTCTTCGGCTCTTGGCTCCTAACACGGGTCTTCGAGATGTCACGTCTGGGAGCTGTTTTTCCCGCCCAGCACGGGGCTGCATTTCTCCCAGCACGCGAGCCTTTTCCAGGGGCCCCCTTGCAGAGCCACATTAGCATCTCACCTTAACTTCTGTCTGAGAGGGGGAAAAAATGGGTTGCATTTGCTCCTGCCACTGACCTGTGATACCTGTCAAGGCACCGACTCACCTCTTCCTTGGAGAGCTGTCCGCCTCGGTAAGGAACGCGGTCGGTGCTAACCAGAGCAGTTCTCCTGCCCCAAGGCCGCATTCCACGGCTTCCCGACCTGACTCCCAGGCGCCAGGAAAACGCGGGCTGGAGGTGACAGTTCCTAGACAAGGACGGCAGTCTAAGTGTGTGGTGCGTGTTGGCATGTGTGTAGGTCTACGGGTGTGTGTGTGTGTAGATGTACGGGTGTGTATGCGGTGTGTACCTCTGCCGTCTGTCTTCCTGGGTGCCTGTGCGGTTTGTGGGTGTGTGCGCGTGTGTGTTGGGTGTGTCTGTATGTGCTTTGTGTGTTGGGTTCATGGTGTGTGTGTGTGTGTGTGTGTGTGTGTCTGTGTGTGTCTGTGTGTGTGTCTGTGTGTGTGTCTATGTGGTGTCCTCCTCCGCCCGTCTTCCTGGGTCTCGCCTTCCGGTTGAGGTCATCGCGTGCTCCCGGAAGGAGATGGGTCGCTTTCCGCCACTTTGCCAGCGGGGCCCACTGGTGCTAGCGGCCTCGCGCTGCCGGGTGCCTGGGCTCGCACCGCTGTCCCGCTGTCCCGGTACGTCGGTCCCTGGAGGCCCAGGGCGAAGGTGCCGGGGCCTCAGGAGCCTCCTCGGTCTCTCGGGCACCTGCGCCCCAGACAGCCGCTGGGTCGGGGGTGACAGCAGCTGCTCGCACTTGGCACGGTGTGTGACAGAAATGGCCCCCTTCCAGGTTCTCGTGGCGTTCTTGCCCTCTCTCATGCGGACACGACAGCCTTTCGTTTTAAACCAAGGACCCACACAATTCACCCAGGACCTTTACTTCTCTATAAAGGAACTGGACTGGGGGAAGGGCAGTGTTTACTTCCCCAGGGCCTGGAGCAAAAGGAGCCTGGGAGAATGTGGAAGGGTGTTGGGGAGGAGCGCAGCAGGTGCCCCACATCCCGTGCTCAGTCCGCAGCACTAAGCCGCAGAGCGCGAGCTCAGCTACGTAGGACTGTCTCCCTCAATGACATGTGGGCTCAGCTACATGACTGTCTCCCTCAATGACATGTGGGCTCAGCTACATGACTGTCTCCCTCAATGACATGTGGGCTCAGCTACATGACTGTCTCCCTCAATGACACATATAGCACCCCGCCTCGTTTCTGCTGCATGAAATGTGAGTGCAAGATATGTGCCTCCCTCATGCTCTGTCTGCTTCCACTGGCAGTGCTAAGGGGAGCCTAGGAATTGGCACAGCGGCCAAGATGTAAGGAAGCCGGGCTCTTGATTCATCCAGAGGAAGGGAGACAGCTGCTCACCGAGACGGCAGACTGCTCCCTGCAGGAGAAGCAAGCCCTCTTTTTGTCAGATCCAGTGAACAGCTTGGGGCCTGGGAGTTGGGAGGAGGGGTCAATTTACCAAGACAGTCTACATATCACAGAGACAGTAATGTTGTTCTAGGTTTAAGGAAAGAATGAAGACTGGCAGCACAGACTAGTTAGCACGAAATGAGCCGAAGCAGGTGAGATAAAAATAGGTGATCATCGATTCACTAACATGTTCTGGGGCCAAACGCAAATTCAAGCTGCAGCCACATCACATCCTGAAGACAACTGCACACTGGAAACTTGAGGAGGGCAGGCATTGTAGTGGGGCAGTGGGAGCAGTGCGCAGGCCGACTGGAAAGTCATCACAATAATTAAGAAAATAGGAGAGCAAGACTGTCCCTTAGTGAATGGCGCTCTGCTGGTTAGGGTGATAATTCTAAGACATTCAGTAAATACAAACTAAGATACAAAAAGCTGCACTAGAGATTTTTTAAAAAGGAAAAAAAAGTAACCAGAGTGGCAGTGAACATTGGCAAGTGAGTCGTGGTGAACGGTATCTGGAAGAGGAGATGCTCACAGACCTGCTCCTCGCGGGGGCTTGCAGATATACCAGAAAGGGACCGGGTAGAGGTCAGGGTGCTGAGCTGAGGGCTGTTGGCCATGTACAGACTAACTCGATCCTGCATATAGCTGGTCCCTTCAAGGTATCCAGGTTATCTGTGCTTATATCTGCATTTATATATCATGCAGGAGTATGATATATAAAATATATATATGATATATTATAGCTGGATTTCAATTGTTTTCTGATTCATGTGAACTTTATAAGTAGCTTATATTAACTAAGGGAATGTTTTCTTCATTTTAAGAAAAATATTCCTCAGTCATATTTCTATGGAAATATTTAAAATAAGACACATTTTGGTACGTATGTAATAATGAGGAGTTTTTAAAAAGTGGCTGGAGGGGAGGACATTGGTTAAGATACACATCAGGGTTCAAGTCCCTGCTTCCTGTTACCACAAAAGCTTGGTGGTGTCTTCCCTCAGCTAAATATAGAAATGAAAAGCCGGGAACTGGTTGCAGAGATGTTTTATCTGTGAAGGGACCATGTGAGCAGGGAAAGAGAGGGGAAGGGGAACTCCTCCGGAGGGACAGCCGGGAAGTGGGGTGCCTCTTGAAAGGAGAGAGGTGGAGAGACCAAAGATTTGAGGAAGGGTCTTGGGATTTTAAGCATTCCCTGACCCTTCCATGTTGGGTGGGAACCTACAGGTAAAAGGTTTTCCATTGGTGGTCTCTTAACCAGTTTGGAAATGGGTGGGCAGTGCCTGTGCTACAAACTTGAAGGTGTGGCCAAAATTTCAGCAGGTTTGGACTGCCTCACTTGCAGCTCAGCCTCTAGCTTTCTGCTAATGCAGACCCCGGGGGCGGGGGGCGGGGGGGGGGAGTGGTGCAGTGATTGCCCACGTGACCGGGTTCCTGCTACCCATGAGGGACACTTGAGTTGAGTTCTCAACCACCCCACTCCCCAGCTTCAGTTGTTACCTAGCTGGGCTGTTGTGGGTGTCTTGGTAAATAAACGAGCAGAGGGGAGATATTGGTCTCTCTCTGTCTGCCTCTCAAATAAATATATTATTTATTCTGCAAAATAGATATTATAAAAAATTAAAAAGAGCTTCAGTGTTTCTCAATTCCAAAATAGTTATTTTTAAATTTAATTTTCCATTTACCTTTTCAAGTGCCCTCCTATAAATATGTAGTAAGAATGAGACGCAAAGGTTTGCCCAATTCCTGTTGTGAAATCTTGCAAGAGAAGTTTATTTACATATCACAGAAAATAAAGCTGTGTGGGTGCCAATTTCCCCTGTTGCTTACTGAGCTCCTCGGAGGGTACTGCTTACTGTATTCCTGACAATCACTGGTGCCAGCAGACACTCACTGAGGCTTGGCAAATGAATCTGTGAACACTTGAAAAACTTGGAGTTTTCAATGTATATGTTTCCGTGGTGACTGAAAAATTACTTCAGCCTCGGGATCCCGCTCCTTATAGTGTCAATTTTGGTAAGTGTAGCACATAAAGGTAATTATCACCTGCAAGCTACTTACACAAGTGTTCTGTTTTTCACTTGATATATCACAGCTCCATTCAACCCGGATAATGGCGCGGATAGCATTGTCAAGTTTGACACGTTCGGAGATGGAATGGGGCGATACAATGTGTTCAACTTCCAGCACATGGGGGGAAAGTATTCCTACCTGAAGGTTGGTCACTGGGCTGAAACCTTGTCACTAGATGTTGACTCCATCCACTGGTCTCGGAACTCACTCCCCATTTCCCAGTGCAGCGACCCCTGCGCCCCCAATGAAATGAAGAACATGCAGCCGGGGGATGTCTGTTGCTGGATCTGCATCCCCTGTGAGCCCTATGAGTACCTGGCGGACGAGTTCACCTGCGTGGACTGCGGGCCCGGACAGTGGCCCACTGCAGACCTGTCTGGATGCTACGATCTCCCCGAGGACTACATCAGGTGGGAAGATGCCTGGGCCATTGGCCCAGTCACCATTGCCTGCCTGGGTTTTATGTGTACGTGCATGGTTGTAACTGTTTTTGTCAAGCACAACAACACGCCCTTGGTGAAAGCATCAGGCCGCGAGCTGTGCTACATTTTGCTGTTTGGGGTTGGCCTGTCCTATTGCATGACGTTCTTTTTCATTGCCAAGCCGTCACCCGTCATCTGTGCGCTGCGCCGACTGGGGCTGGGCACTTCCTTCGCCATCTGTTACTCAGCCCTGTTGACCAAGACCAACTGCATTGCCCGCATCTTTGATGGTGTCAAGAACGGCGCCCAGCGGCCCAAGTTCATCAGCCCCGGTTCTCAGGTGTTCATCTGCCTCGGTTTGATACTGGTGCAAATCGTGGTGGTATCTGTGTGGCTCATCCTGGAGACTCCAGGCACACGGAGATACACCCTTGCAGAAAAGCGGGAGACGGTCATCTTAAAATGCAACGTCAAAGACTCCAGCATGTTGATCTCTCTGACCTACGATGTGATCCTGGTGATCTTATGCACTGTGTATGCCTTCAAAACGCGGAAGTGCCCGGAAAATTTCAATGAAGCCAAGTTCATAGGTTTCACCATGTACACCACCTGCATCATCTGGTTGGCATTCCTCCCCATATTTTATGTGACGTCGAGTGATTACAGAGTAAGTCTTTGATTTCTTCTTCTTTTCCTTGTTTTTTTTTTTTTTTATCCTACTGATGTTTTATTGTGCAGGATTTCAAGTAGACTTCAGTTATTTTGTTGCAGAAATGTGTTAATCACAGATAACATGATGAATCCCCTTTTTATAAGGACAAATTAACTGAGTACATTTTATAATCAGGCAGTGACTCTCTGTCATGTGCAGGGTCCTGTACTAGACACAAAGAGGAGGACAGAGTGATAGGGTCTGTCCAAACAATTCATCAGCTAGAGGAAGAAGGAATACAATACATACACACACACACACACACACACTGCTTAATTAAATTTAAAAAGTGATTGACAAAAGATGAAGACAAGTCACTAAGAACCTAATGGGAATACTTCAATGAGACACAGGAGGACCTGGCTACACAGATTTTTCTATAGATTTAAATGCAGCTTAAACTTCAAGCAAGAATCCATCTAAAATTATAAAAACTTGACTCACACTTCATTACAACTCTGAAACAAATTAAAATACAATGTTGATTTTCTGTGCCTTTCTACAGATTTCGTTATACACATGAAGATAGTATATTTATAAAGATATACGTATACAGATACAGTCCTTGGAGCTAGTCTGTCCTATTTTGTAACACCCCTAGCCAAAACTTACACAGTCCTTGAACTAATTAAAAATTTTACTGTATAATGCCAATAACCTAATCGTGTCATTACTTGGAGTGTCTTAGTAATATATAAGTAATCTGGACTTCATATGATTTTTATCTCTTCTGAAAGAAACTTCACCATTCCGTCATAATTTCTCAAGTCACTGAAATGACAAGTCATTTTTTCTATTCATAATTTTGCTTAGTTATCTTACAATGTGTGAGTGTAAAAATTTTGATCTCTTCAAATAATTTTATTTTGCTTTGTCTTAAGTTGTCAGAAATTAAGTTTTCCAGAATCATAATAGTTTCCTTTTTATACCACAATTTCCCAGAATGATGTCTGTAGGTTGTAATAATCCCCAAATCTTCTGTTTACCAACACTTCCTACATTGCTAAAATGTGGGAAATTGTAGCCCATAAAGAAAACTAAGCAAAAAGGCAACTGCATCAAGGTTGGAGCAGTCTGCTGAAGTGATCTGCTATCTGACATGGTGACCATCAGATTTCCTGAAAATAACTGAGGGTGTATGTAATGCTTTCATCATATCAAAAATGTCAACTGTGAGGTAATGCGCATGGTGTTAGCTTGATCTAGCTTCACAGATTTCAAGACAGCGTATCAAGAAGAAAAACATTTTTGCCAACAAAATGAAGCACTTTCTTTTTTTTTTAAAGAAGAAGACAGATCTGTTGAAAGCATGAACTCAAGAGACTGATCAAGTTCAATGTATCTCGTTTATTCATATTGTTTACAATCAAGTGACTGAAACCCTAGGGTTGCTTTAAGGAATGACCAGTAAAAATAAAGAATCTAAGTTCCATGTTGGGGTAATGGTCCAGCATTTTACCCATAAAAAAATGGAAAAATTTTAAGAAGAGGTAACATCAGAGGCAGATCAGAAAATAATCAAAAGACGGGGTGTAAGAATCACTGGAAAGTTTGAAATTTTAAGACCTGGCAATTAGAGAACTCTAGCTAATCCAAGTTAATGTCCTTCATCTATCATTTGCGTTTATGTAGACATCACATCCACAGGGTTTTTTGTTTTACTCCCCTTAACTGCTCAGTTTTGGATCTGCAGAATAGTTACAATAGTCCTTCTGCTATGTAGGCATGTAGACAAATGCCTAATGCCTTTCCGTCTCAAGAGAGTGTCCAAAAACCAAATAGGACCTTAGTTTGTTGTTTGTTGTTTTTGTTCTTTAACGTGATACAATAGTAAAAGCACCTGTTTTAGCAGAAGCCACTAGGCCAATGAAACCTGAGGCGATAGGCTGGAGTTTGTTTAAGGTCCATGCTAATTAAGGCATCCAAACAACCAAAAATGAAAGGACTCCTCACACACAAATAAAGCCAATTCTAAATTTACAAAAGAAATGAATTCTGTGGACTGAGACCTCCAACACAATGTGTTTCAAATTTATTTTAAAACAACTGAGCAGCATTATAACACATTGATTTTCTGGGACACAACCCCAGAAATTCTGATCTCATTGTCCTAGTCTGTCTCCTGGGCACGGGGACTTTTGAAAGCTTCCAAGTGACTCTAATTTGGAAAACCAGTTCCCTAGTGGATCTGAAGCTCTTCCTATCACTCAGATGTCAATATCTTGGCCTGCACTCCTCTAAAATACCTACATGTGTCAGCCCAGGATGCTGAGATGTCTCACAGATATGCAGAGTCTTGGCTTCCCCTGGCGAAGTAGATTGCCTGGTGCAGAGTGCTACAAGGCCTCAGTACCGGTTGCCCTGGGAAGGCAGAGTGCACCCACTCCTGCTGCCCACACTCCCACCTATCGCTGAACTCCTGCACCTGGCTCCCTCTCTTACGAACTTTCATGACCCTGTAAACATGTGACCATGACATCCTTGCTCAGGAAATTTCAGAACAAGACTGAGATTAAAGATGTATCTGTAGCATTAGAAAAAATGCCTAGCAATTTAAGAGTAGTTGCCATAAGTTTTGATAATAAGTAAGTTTTGAGCCTTGGCACATTTGCCACGTATTACAAATTACACTTTAATGTAAAGCACTAGCCCCATCTTCACAAGGTTTACAGCCCAGTTTCAGGACAGAGGGCATCATGCATGAAAGAATTAGATTAACACAGAATTATTTGTACTTAGACTGGCAATACAAATTCTGATTATCCGTGGACATCAAAAAGAAATCAGAGCGTGGTTTTTCTAGAAATATCTCTTGAGAACATTTGATTTTACCCTGTATCTTGGTAGCCCATTCCACCAAGACTAAAGAGCATATTCCTAAGATGGGAATGGAGACTTGGTTTTTGTATCCAGTAAGTAGAGTATAGCATCTGAGCTTCTCCCCAGTCTAAGTTCCCAGGGGTCTTGGACTGGTACCTATGGTCTTAGCCAGCACCTTTATAGATGGAGAGGCCTTGCCCACTTTCCTTAAAGCAGAAAATCACGGCAGAGTCTGATGGAATCAGGCAGTGTGGGCCAACAGGACAGTTGCTAGCCATTTGCTTCTGGTTTTAAGCGCTTAGAATCTGCTTGTGGCCCCACTGACTGAGGGTGCAATTTTTGTGTGTCATCTCACACCTGAGCTAGATAACTGCCACTCTTCATTTCTACATTGAGAGCCTAATTCATGACTCAGAAGTCAAGAATATGTAGCTTTGTGGCTGGGATTCAAGGCTTGGAAACTTCAACTGTATCTGCCTTGATTAACACGGCAGAGCTTTTACTAAAGATCACCTTGATCCACGGCACTCACTACCTCATCCTGGCAATATCTTTGGGATCTTGCCTGTTTTTAACACAAGGGCTGGGGGAGTTCTCCAGGGCTGCTGTTGCCAGCAAAGAGATTTCTTTGCATTACTTCCTCATCCTTTAAAAAGCACTTGTCAAAATTTGTAAACCCTGTCTGTAAGAAGCCACGTAGTAGGCACTGCCTCACTGTGTTCTTCCAGAGTTCATGTGTCTCAGGGAAGCATTAGCGCTTATTCTTGGAGCCAGGCCCCAGTGCAAAAGGCTTTGAGTCCATTGGCTGGCATGGTGGAGCGGGTCTGGGCACAAGGCCCACGGAGGTCCCTGCTGTCACTGCTCTTCCTGCACTAGGACTTTGGGCCACCAGCCACATTCAAAGGGACGCCCTGCTCTTCGCCTTTTCTGAGGATTCCACTGTTGAATATTCCATGACAATCTGTCCATCTGCTTTTGAGGCCCTCAGATTCCCTTTTGGAAAAAGCCATTTCTGTGTTGCTGTCCCACCCTTGCCAAAACCGTCAGATTCTGCAGTGTCCGAGGTTCCCACCACCTCCGAGATGACACATTAGCTTGGCATGATTTTATCAATGCTGACAGTAAGAACTTTGGGAGTCACAGCAGCCTAGTAGCTGGAGTGTCAGCATCTGTGATGATCCCTCACGGGGTTATACAAAGAAGGTCAAGTGACCCTGCCCAAGCAGGGGACTGCCTTACAGGAGATGGGCTTGGGGACCACCTTCTGCTTCACAGGCAGGCACTAGTTCTATCTTCTTACACTCTTTGCTCTACCAATATCCCTGATAACAAAAGCCCAAAGCAAAGGCAGTTTGCTTACTCTACTAACTCTGTAAAAACATGGACATCTCCTCTGTAAGAACTATCTCCCAACAAGCTGACAAGTTTGCCATTGGGTTTTCATGTGTGACTACAAGGGTGATTGTGCAATCAAGGATGATGCCCCAAGTTTTGGCTCACACAGCTGGGTTGGGAAAACAGATCAAGGTTTACTTACATCTGAATTCTAACATGCCTATTGCATACCCAAAAGAGGATGGCAAGGTAGAAATAGAATTTGAAAGCCTGGAAGTCCAGAAGCTGCAACTCTGAAATAGCAGTAAGTATTTAGGCATTATCAATAGAGACAGTATGTAAGTTTAGAACCCACTGAGATGATGAAGAGAGTCCAAAACTGAGGTCTGGCACACTCCAGTACTTAAAGTTCAGGTGGAAGAAATAACTGATAAGACACAAGCAGGGAGGGAAGGTTATGTCCAGGAAGCCAAAAAGAAGGACGGGATTAACTGGGTAAATAGAGACATGAATACAGTACAGCAGGCACCCACAGTCAGCAGACAGAACAGAGAATTGTAGATAGACACATTTTTAACAGTGTGACCCATTAAAGTAACTGGACAGTTGAAAACTGAGTTTGACACTTGGGCCTCAAAAATAGAAAGAAAAAAAAAGGCAAAGGGTTTCAAACTGATGATAGGTACAATAAATAGCATGAGGAACTGTGATCACAGTGACACTTTAGTTCTGCTCCGAAGTCCCCTTTAGTGTTCCTTGAGGGTGGCCATCCACCAGCTCTAGACACAAGTTCTAAGAGACGCATTCAAACACTGAAATCGCACTGACTATGAGGCCTCAGTCCTGTGTCACAGACAAAGCAAAGGAGCACCCGGGACTTCAGCAGGCCCTTACACCGTGTGCCCTTAGGCAATGTACGACCCTGCAGTCCTTTCCAGTTGGAATTTGTCTCTATGAAGACTCTGAGAGGTCTAGTTCTATGCTGTGATCAAAACCACTTTTGACAGGAAATCCCAGTTGCTCCTGGGGCTGACAGCCTGCGGAACAGCCTGCCTTCTGCCCCTGGCTTATGCTCCCCAGACTACCAGTTGCTCCAACCGTCTCAACTCTGATCTTCTCGGGCTCCCACACACAGGCGAGAGACAACTCCCAGTGGCTCTTGTGTGGTGCACGACTCCATCTATCCCTTACAGATACCATCGCTGAAGCAGCTAGAACTCTGCCACCTTGTAAAGTGGGAGGGAATCAGGCCCAAGCCCCTAGGGCAAAGCCTCCATTAGCATGTGACCAGCCCCACTTCAAAGCCCCTTACTGGGCATCAGGCCAGGGGGCAGAATGCACAGATCTGCTTTATTTATTTATTTGCTTTTTCTTAAATGCCTCTCCTCTCCTCTTAGAATATCCTAAGGTGTATAAGAAATTTCAGGGCTTACAGAAATATGCTTTGGGAAATATCTCCCCTGAAGTGTGTGCCTTTGGCTTTGTCTCATCCTCATGCTGAAATCAGATGAGGCAGCAGCAGTCCAAATGCAACATCATACGACAAAAATGTGTGAAACACCTGTTACAATTTAGCAAGGCTTCAGTGTCATAGAATTAGCTAAGGGGCCCTTCCCTGAGAAGTTGGGGAAAGGGACAGGAGCCTAAAACTGGAGACTCCAAGTCAGAAGATTCTAGAATAGTTAAGGAAGGCAGTAAGTTTAAAGGGACAAGGATAGAAGATGTGCTCAGCATTTACAGTCTGAATAATTAGTCCACAAGTATAGCCTGAACTATTTTTTAATCAAAATCAGAGTGAAGTCTATTAAACTGATGTTAACTGATCCTAACTTCTCTAGTTTACTGGCCAGTCTTCAGCTCTTCTTGATGAGAAAACAGTTCAGAGACTTAAAGGCATTAGAAATTATGTCATTTTAGGGATTTCATTTGCTTGAAGGAAAAGGCAGGGGGGTGGGGAAAGTTCCAAATTTAGATCCCCAAGGGGCATCTGAGTGTTGATGGTAAATGTTCCAAAAACTGATAGAAGTCATTAATTTCCAACTCTCCATATGGAAAGAGATAAAATATGTAGCCTTGTGTGGAATTTTCCAGAAAGTCAATGGATCGGAAGCCAGGACAAGTGATGAAACCAGAGAAGAAGAAGGAGAGCAAAGAGAATGAGAGAGATGACAAACTTTAGTTACAGGTTATGCTTTCTGGGGAAGGAAAGAGGGACAGAGTAGAACTTTCTTGCCAAGACTGGGTATGAAGAAGCCCAGGAAACACAAGAATTAAACAGTGGGAACAAAGCACATCAAGACTCCAGAGGGATGGAGACACAGTGAGTAAAAGAGAAGGGGCCAAAGAAGAAAATCCACAGTGTCCTCCATGTTGAGTAGGGAAACCAGTGCTTGACTGGCAGCACTCCCAGCAGGCCAGGGATATGGACACCTGGAAAAGGCCCAGATTCATTCATTATATAGTTAACCTCAAAGAAACCAAGTCCATTTACTGGAACCATCAGCAGTCTGGCCACCCCATCACTGAACATTTCTATTCTACTGTTCCAGATTCCAGCCTCAGTGGTTCTGCACAAATATCTTGGTACAAATAAAAAGACAACAAGCAAAACAAGAAAATCCATGCAAAGTCTTGGCAAACATCCAGGAGCATCCCCACACAAATGGTGTTTGCTTGCAAATCCCAAGCAGTGTTTCCATGAACACCCAAAACACAAAAGATCCCAAGTACTGACTGAATTGATCAGGCTAAAGTAAGAGGGGGACAAGAGCAAAGCTGGGTTATTCACCTTGAGCTTGTTCTAGGGCTCTCTTTAGGTGGCTGCCTGATTGACAGCCCAGCACTCACCAAGTAACCTTTTCTTACAGGTGCAGACAACAACCATGTGCATCTCCGTCAGCCTGAGTGGCTTTGTGGTCTTGGGCTGTTTGTTTGCACCCAAGGTGCACATCATCCTGTTTCAGCCCCAGAAGAATGTGGTCACACACAGGCTGCATCTCAACAGGTTCAGTGTCAGCGGGACTGGGACCACCTATTCTCAGTGTAAGTATGGAAGGCAGCTCTGATTCCTCACAAAGGTCTGTCACCAGGGACCAGGGTGGCAGGAGCAGGCCAGGGGTGCATCTGTCCCCAGGAAGAATCTCAAGCCCTGTGTATCAGGTCCTAGGGGCTGGGGACACAGTGGACACCAGTTTCTGTTTGAGCAGTCTATGTTAGTTCCTTGACTACAACTAGGCTTTTCGACCATGCTGTGCTTTTCGACTCTAGTTCAGCAATCAGCTCAACAAGTAATCATGAGCAAGTAGCTACATCTCCCTACCCCAGTTTATTCACTGGATGAGAGGTTTACGTGATACTGGCAATTTACAGACAATATTAAAAAAGTATGAGAAATGCATATTATGAATTTCAAACATTTTTACATCATACCAGACACCTTTAAATTCCATTTCCCATGAATTATTGAAGTTGCCTTTAATAAAGTAGGTTTTGTGCCACACAAATGCTGAAGGTGCTTCATAAAAAGTTAAAGGGGGAAGGTTATCAAGTAAGATGGAAAAACACTGCATCCTAAATGTCCCCTTGGGTGCTGAGAAGGCAGCATAGGATTTCAGGATATGTCCCCAGCCCAAAATTTCTCTCTCTTGCTGACCTGTGAACGTCTGAAACACTATTGAAACACTATCCTAAGAGAACCACTGATTTAATGCCTTAGAATTCTCTAGGCACAGATGTACCTAAAGGGGACAACCTTTTCAGCCAATTCCAGCTAATCTGTAGTAGACAGCAAAAGAAATTTGCTGACAGAGGTGGAGCGGGCAGCAGTGGGTGGAGCCACTGGGTAGCGGGCAGGACTCAAAGTGAGAAACAAATGACTGATTCACAATTTTGCCTCAAGTCGATCAGAAAGATACTTCAAAATAGCTCATCATCCCAGAGTCAGCAATCCTATTAGTGTCCCAATTCCTCCTACAGAGTACAGATTTGCCAGAGGAACTCATTGCCCAGCACAGAGGGAAGACTGGCAGGCTGAGAGTGTGGGTTCAGTGACATGTGACACACACCACTCCTGGCTGTCAGCTGCTGCAGGGGTGGGGTCATCCCCAGGGTATGGTAAGACCTGCAAGAAGCTTTTCTTGGTTCTTAGAGCTCATCCCCAAAGCTAACGGAGCTTTCTTTAGCAGTTCAATCATGACAGCTAGCTTATCTAAGTAAGACGGGACTGGCAGGAAGT
Organism: Ochotona princeps; assembly: GCF_030435755.1. Classification (NCBI taxonomy): domain Eukaryota; kingdom Metazoa; phylum Chordata; class Mammalia; order Lagomorpha; family Ochotonidae; genus Ochotona; species Ochotona princeps. The sequence continues at coordinate 6,139,666 of NC_080851.1, forward strand.
CATGAAAGCAGTAACAATAACAGCTAATGGGAGCCATCATCTACTGAGACATTTCTGTATGTTGGGTGTTGCACCAAGTCCTCTATACATCCGTATGTGTGTGCTTGTGCGTGCACACGGTATCCTACAAAATTCACAACCCTGTGAACTGCAGAATTTCTGAGTGGAAGAATCCCAATTTAGCCACTGCCTCTGATTTCCAGGCCTGTGTTCCTGAGCCTATAGTAGCAGGCTGCTTGCAGGAAGCAAACCGCAAAGGTTCACCTGGTCTCAGGCACTCGGCAGGCTTTACAAGGAGAACAAGAGAAAAGTCATACCACTCATGTATGTATGGAAAATAGTTAGCCCTGGACAAAAAGTCTTCTGTTGGTAGCTGGCAGGAAGCCATCGCGGGCTGTTGCTGGAACCGTTTCACAGAGCCCATCAATCTCCAACAGGTGTTCAAAATCACACACATCCAGGCCTGAGAAATTTATAAATGGCATCATTTTCTATCACAGACACTAAGGTTTAAAAAATGCCTGAGACAAAAGCCAGGTCATTTTGTGCAATCAAGTTTCTGCAGAAATAGCCAGTAAACAAAGACAGTGACCTGTGACTGCTTAAGCCAAAATGCAGTCTGTCATTCTGACAGAAACTTAGTGTTTCAAGAGGCCGAGCCAACCCAACACTTTTGGGATATTATGCTACTCAGTGAAATTTAAAATAAATTGCCCTTGACTTAAAAGGTCTAAACGTAGACCCCCATTGTTTCAGTAATGTTCCGCTAATTAAATCAGACATGGACCAAGATTGTGTATCTTCAGCCAAGTAGAGAATGATATTATTAGACTTTTCAAAATGTGTAACAAATGCATTCACCTGTTATTTACAATTCCATTTTCTTCAACGTAGCTTTGTAGACTCAGTTTATCTTCTTGAATATCAGGCATCACAAGTTCTATTTTGAAGATGAGAAAATTACTTCTCAGAAATATACAACAATGCAACAGTTGAATTTTGACCCTGGATTGCCTTTTCATCAAATCCCTTCCACCTTAATAAATCAGAACTACTGTCATTAAATTCATTCATTCATTCATTCATTCATTCATTCCATCCTTGAGTATTTACACTAGAAATTTCTGAGCACTGTGCCCTCAGGAATGCACAGGACAGAGTCCTTAGCTCCATGAAGCTTTATGTCTAGGGCAGTGTTTTACATGGATACAAGGGGGAAGGGACTGTTTTTCCTGCCATTCGCCATTTGGATATTTATAACATCACTTACAGACCACACAAAAATCAAATAAAAAATGAGCCTGCCATAGTTTTATTGAATTTCTGGTCCCATCTGTAGTTGTCTTAGCAGGGTAACACCAATCAATTTCACAGGCCATAGGTAGCCCCAGGACTGGGGATTCCCTGCCGCTATAAAGGTAACGCACTAATGAGTCATGGATTTACTCTAGTTTATCAGTGTTTTAAAACAAAAGCAAACTGAAGAGAAAATCTTAGTACATACACTACAGGAAATAAAGGTAAGTCACAAAGAGTCACATGGATGTATATACCAAGTCCACATAAAAGCTATCTGTTGCCTTTGGAAGACACAGGTCCATGCAATCTCACACTGGCTCACTGGTGGGGACTTCAGCAATCTGTACAACGTCTCAATGTCTGTGTCCTCCATTATGTGCTCAGCTCAATTTACACCTGATTCTTTCTGAAAAACTAGGCAGTACATTGTTTTCTAAATCAAGGGGGGATCCCTAAGCTACTCTGAGTTCATCAGATAAACAATGTATTTCACTTCTGTGGTACACAACTGATTCTATTGCAATATTATGCCAGCACTTTATGACAGTGGGGGACAAGAAGTTCTTAATGCTACAGAGGGAGTCATTGCAAGGTAGTTTCAGTGACCAGCTTCTCCTCTGCTGGTTTATTCTCCATATGCCTGTATAGTCAGAGCAGGGCAGGGACCAAAGCCAGGAGCCAGGGATGGAATCTGGGTTTCTTTCCCAAATGAACCACAGGGATCCTATTACTTGACCTATCACTGCTGCCATTCAGGATCTGCTCCAGCACAAAGCTAAAATCAGGAGCCCAAAACCCCAGCAAGGAACACAGAGACTTCTGTGACCAGTGCTGCTGCTGGCTTTCAGACTTAGCCTCCAGAATTCAAGTAACAACCACCATGTGTGTAGATGAGGGGAAGCTAGAAGAGCAACACCAAGACGTCTCTCACCTCCACACTTACTTATCTACTCATTCATAACAAGCTTCCCTTTAAACTAGAGGCTTACGACAACTCTTCTATCATCTCTCGTGGTTTTGGGGGATAGGAATTCAGGCAGGGCTTGGCTGGGCTGCTCATGTACCCCAGGAGGAGGCCTTGACTGGATGCTTCTGTGGTTTTCAGCTCAGCTAAGACGAAGCTGAACTGGCACCTGCAGGATGGTTTCACTCTTATTCTTGGCACATTGATAAGAAGCTTCCCCATATACTTCACAAAGGACATGTTCCATGAAAGCGAAGGCAGGCACGGGCCTGGCCAGGTCACTGGCATGTGTAACTAGTATATTTGCTCATCAAAGCTTTGACAGAGCCTGCCCAGACTGAAGGGCAGGGACACATCTCAACCTTGTAAAGAACTTGCATCTATTTTTATTACACCCATGGTCCCCAAATCTAAATTTACCCAGTTCTGCATTCTCATCAGGGATGAAAGCTACACACACTTAACCCCACCTGACACCAAGATGTCATCCAGAGTGGAAGGTACGGCCCACTAATCCCCAGTTAGTTCTCTGGCAAGACGACAGACACATCACTCTGGAGCCTCAATGAGCCTCCTGGCAGTGGCTAAGGTGGCTAATAGCAAAAGGGACATTGGCTTTGAGTTTTCAGAGCTTAATAGCTACTCGAAAAGGATGGAAATGCACAATCAAGCTTAGAAAAAAGAACATTCTCACAGTTTGAGAAATGTTTTACATATTGTTTTGTGCAAAAAAGAACCAGTTGTGGCTCATTAACTATACAGTGGAAGTCAGAATAATGAAAATAAATAAAACTTCAACCATTCTTCATTAAGGTTATCTGTAAATAAATGCTTCCAAAATATTTGTGTACAAAAAAAAAAAAAGATCTCTTTAAAATGGAACTTCTCTGAATGTTCACATTCCTGTGGTCTGGAACAAAGGTCAGAAATCTGATTTGTAACAGACACCCCATCTGGGTCAGCGGAAGCAGTCCAAGTGAAATATTTTGAAAACCTCAGCACAAAACATCCTGGTGAGTTTCATCTGCTGCTATCAGCACAGTGCAGAGAGGCCCCCTCCGGTGGCCATCCAGGAGAAACTGGGCACTGGGTTCAGAAAGGGAGTGATACCCTGAATGCCCATGCTTTGTCTCATGATGCCAGTGGCCACAACTCCCTGCCATCATTAAGAGGCTTCCAAGAATTTGGGGAAAATCAACATTACCTTCTAATTCCATTCCTCCAAGATCTTTCTAAGCTCTGTCCCTGGAACACTCCAAGGAAAGGCACTCCAAGCAGAGTCAGCCAGCCACTTGGAAAGCAACTCCTTTCCTCGGCAGTATAATGCAGAGATCTTGCAGTCCTAAATTCGTGCCATCTGTCATGCAGCTCTCACGCCCACACACATGAACAAGCATCCTTTGTAATGCATGCAGAGGAAGATGTTACTCTTCATTCCACTGTGCTTTAGGAGCACAAAGAGAGGCAATCAAGACTTTGCACCAGCAATACAAATGGTTTAGCACTCAACTGAAGGAGCAAAGCTAGGAATACACATGAGGTTTACAGCATAAACCTCCTAGGAGCCACAGAGATCACAACACTGGCACAATTCCTCTCTGCGGGGAGAGAGGTGAGAAGCTGGGCACACTCATCGTCTTCACAGTTGTCATGTACCTGCGCTGGGAGCTACAGGGTCACATGTTTCTCCTGCTTGTGGTGATCATTCAGGTGGATGCATGTCGTTTTCATTAAGCTCAGCCAAGAGGCTTCTGCTAACTAGCGATGCCAGGACATGGGTCCCTGAGGAGCTACAGGCATATGGAGATTGATTTTCTCTGTAAAACCTTATTTAGAAAGTCACTCATCTAAGTGATAATGTGTGAATTGCTCAATCCACAGAATTATTCTTTGTTACATAGTGCTTTTACATGATAAAAATCATGCAATAATATGAAAGCATCAGGTGAATTGCCTCCTAGAGGCACGGCCTAATTTTCAACAGAAGGCAAGCAGCAGAGGGCCAGACTGCTCACCAGTGGCCAAGCCTCGGTGACTGCCCTAATTAGCAGGGGGCAAGCCACTGCTGAAGTCTGAATGTGACATTATAAAAGACTCCACATAATATCCAAGTTTCTTTCCTACAACACAGCTCTAAAGAACCAGCATGATATGTCAGCATAGTGAGTTCAGTGAATGCCACAATCACACCACACACTGGCCTGGCCAGGGAAACTTAGCAAGTTATTCTGCAGCTCAGACTGCATCAATAGTCTTCCTTGTCATGAGCATAAGAACACAGTGCAGCTAAGATCTTCACTGGATGATGCAGACACCATCTCTGGTATTCATGTGTTTCCAGACAGAAGATACTTCCACTTCAGATGCATTTTCCCCTTGAAGAGCTACCTCAAAGCAAAGCAAACAATGAGTCTAATACCATTTTTGCTTTTCTTCTCCCACTTTTTTCACTTTCAGTGAACCTCTGTGGAGAACATTCCTAAGAGGAGAGACCTGTGTGCATGTAAAACATGACAGTTTCTAGCCATATTACAAAACAGTGGAGGGTTGCGGATAGGCCCCTACCTGCTGTAATCTCAGGTGGTTTAAAAGAACACCACATTACCACGTGAGTGTGGCCAGTGTGATGTTAGCCATCTTCAGTTCACTCATTCACTGGGGTAAGAGGGCTCAGGCTCAGCCCCAAGAACCGGAGTTATGCAGCAGAACAGAACAGATGAATTCTACACTAATGGTGCTTGCATTCTAACTGGGTCAGAGAAGATTACAAACAAAGCAATCCTGGGTGATGTACCCAGTGGAATAAATTATGTGGTGGGAATGGACAAGAAAGGCACACTAGCTAGGGAATTACCATTTTCAACACATATCTAGGGAAAACTTCTCTGACAAAAATGACATCTGAGCAAAGATACAAAGGAAAGAAAGTGAGCTCAGATGAAATTTAAAGGAAAGGCATCCCAGGTAGAGGGGAGAGAAGAAGGTAAAGATTCAGTGTTAGGAGGACATCAAAGAGGCTGATGTGGCGGTGGAAAAGCAAGAGTGTGAGATGAGGATGGAGAGGGAACAGATCCTGGAGTGAGGAGTTTGACTTTCCTGTTGAGAGACATGCGAAAGTACCAGCAATCGCTTCTCGGCCTTTTGGCTAAGGTCAGGTACAGAAAGCACCAGCAGGGTTCAGCAGCAAGCATGGTATGTCCTGACCGCCAAAGCATCCCTGCCCACTGAGGCCCTGTGGACAGGCAGCACATCACTTAGGAAGCGACTGTGTGGTCCAGCTGTTCGTGGCTTAGACCCAGCTGAAGGCAGCACAAGCTAATCCAGTGTGCAGACACTACATTTAATCTGAAATTGCAGTTCACAAGATTAGATCCACTAAAGGAGGACTAGTGTGTGTGCCTCATTTTATCAGTTTGACACTTTGGGCTTTAGCCCTTGGTCCCTGGGCAGTAACGGTACATGCAACTCAAAGCAGCTGTCTGAGTCTTAGAGTGAATCAGTGCCAGATCCTTGTCTAAAATCACCCTGGATAAATAGGAGGGGAAATCAGAGATGTTGGGCAGCCAAATAGTGGAGAAAAGGTGTGCATTTGGTAGAACAAGATAGAAATTATTAATACCTTCCATTTGCTGATTATTTACTGAAAATCCACTTTTGTACTTCTTGAGGGAGGGAGGGAGGGAAGATTTTTTTTAAAAAATACTATATAAAACACCATGTTGTGGTAATAACCAGTAATGTGCTGAGCCAAAGACCAAGTGAAATTTTCACTGACACAAGGTAATCAATTTGTGTCACAGGTCATAAAATTGGCTCCTGGCTTATCTTCTCTTTTCAAGAATCTTGTGTTACAAGAAGGGAATCACAGAATAAAGTTAGTGCTTCCTCATGGTTTTCCCTCCACATTTGGAATCTTGGATTTTCAGCTTTCTGTCCCATAGCTGAACACAGTGTCCTCTGAAAGCCACTGCTTATAACTTAAGACCACTCACTGAGTCAGTAAGAAGTGCTTCCGATGATCCAGCCTGTGTTTCTCATATTGAATTCACTGTGCTCCACTCTCAAGTCCCTGAAGTAGCAGGGCTACTGAACCAGTGGCCATCTTCCAGCAACATATATTAATGAACAGATAAACATCTCCTGGAAGGTGACTCATGCAGCTTAGCACAAGTAAAATGGAGCAAATGACTGAAAAAAAAAATCCCATGACAAAAGGGAAAGGCACCAAACAGCTGGCGGAAACTGAATTCCATGACCATAACATACAAATATCTAAATACACAGATATCCTGGGAAAAAATTATTTGGGGTCACCAAGAGCAAGGAAATGGAACAGCTGGGGGAAAACTGGGATATCTGTTGTGTTGAAATGCTTTTTTGTTTGTTTGTTTTGTATGTGTGTGTGAGTCTTGCTTTCTAAGTATGATGTTTTACAGAGTAATACACTCATTCTCAGGGACCTGTCTCAGCTGCCGAACTAACAAATCTGGCATCCATAAAACATGTATTAAATAAGTATGTTTAGCTTTGGTTGAGTACCAGTTAGCTGAAAAAAAAAGTAGTTTTCTGCAAAGCCCGGCCAGTGTGTGTGCTGCTGCTGGAAGACACAGAGACAAAGGGGCCACTTGGCTGCACACACCTCCTGTGCTTTTCCCAGCTCACCAAGCAAAACTGGCCTGTTGATTGGTGTGAACTGACCTTGTCTGATCAATAGTAGAAGTGAAGAGGCCTTTGGTGTTTATTTTGAATGTCAAAGTCACTTTAGGTAAAGTAACTAACAGCCCCTACTCACCCTGCTCCTAGGAAACCCAAGGCTAAGCTTATGCCTCTCACTTCTGGAAGTCACCATGATTATAGAAATCTACTTATGTACTTAAGAAGGTGGGCAAATCTTCTACCACTAAAAAAGAAATCTAGTGAGAATTTCGTCAGGAAAAAAATTAGCAAAAGCTCATCTCACATATACATTAGCATTTTGTTCTTCCATATATTTTACTACGTTGAAGAATAACAGATGAACTAATATAAAGGCATATGTAAAATATTTATCAAATGCACAGTAATTGAGTCAGTAAACTCACAAATAATTCTACCATACTTAGAGCATGTACAAAATGAAAATATGTTTTTATGTGAAAAAAATAAAATAGATTGGCAAAAGATACAGATGAAATAATAAAAGGGAAGCAGAAAAATTGAAGTTAGAGTTCCCTTCACCACATCAGAAGGTTCTGGGGAAAAAGAGCTGCACAGAGTCCCATGGGTGTTTTTGCTGCTGTTGTGTCTTGTAAGATAATCTTGAATTTGTTTTATCTTCCTCTCAAAGACTTTGGGTGTTCTGGTTCTGACACAGGGCTTTCCGTTTCCTGTCCCTGTGGAGCAAGTGGATGATTCAAAATTATTCCAAAAACTTTCATAATGATGTCCACAGGGTGGATGACAGAATACTGTTTTAAGCTAAGACCTGAGGATTTCCATACAGCTAGCTTTTGCAACCCCCACACTTCTTTATCACACCAGTCAGAACACACTGAAGCTTGAAGAACTTAGAACGTAATGAGCCAGCAGACTGCAAAAGCAAACCTCAAAGAACAGAACTACCTCAGATTGCATAATGGAAACGGGAACATCAGAGTGTGTTTCTGAAACAACCTTGAGAAATGCAGGTAGCAAGGGTGTTTGATCAGACTGGGATCCAGAGAGGGGAAGTTGCATCTGAGTCTTCAGTGCTCCTAGACTTTGCCCTGTGACCCATCATGCCTCTTCCTCAGGCTCTAAAAATGGAAAGCCTTCACCAAAATAATAAAATCTGATCTTGGGACAGATAAAAGGATTGGACAGAATGCCAAAGACAGCATACCTGGCGAGCTCAGGCTAAGCCATCCTCCATGCTGAGATATCTGCCTGTCATTGTCCCAATGTGGCTTGTCCACAGAAATGGCTGCCTACAGCCTGACATTTGTTAGACATTTCCTCAGGTTAAAAAAAACTCTTCATTTCTGGAAACTTCCATTGGTTTCCTCATTCTTTTGCATGCAAATATTCACAAGATCTCTCAGGACGTATTTTACAGAGGGTCTCTTCCGTGAATACCCCTGAAGGATAAACAATGAAACAGGCAGAGCTCCTGTATGTTTTCAAGTTGAGAGTGTAGGATAGAAAACAATCAATCAGGCAGCAACAACTGGGCTGGGCTGAGGTTTAAAGGAGAGCAACGTGACACAGAGCAACCAGCTGGCCACTTGAGTTTGGGTGACCTGGTGACAGCCTTTTTCAGGAAGCGGCTTTTCAGGTGTGTATGACAAGAAGGGGCTAGGCATGTGAAGATGACAGTCCTGCCTGCAGAAGCCACTGCAAAGCTGTAAAGTTGAGACACAAACTTTGGAGGACAAAAGCAAAAAAGGAAGAAAAAAACATGGAAAGAAAGAAACATCAGCACACAGACAAATCCCCCTTGGGATTTATAAGCCAGGGTAAGGTACTGACACACACACACAGAGACTGACGGTGTGTAGACTGGCAACTTCTATTATACTTCCATTCCTGTGCACAAAGTATCCTTCAAGGAGACAGGAGTAGGAACAGCCATGTCAGCACTGCAATAGCACAGCTGTGGCAATGTGCAAGACAAAGATGATGGTAACAGACACGAGGCAGACGGATGCCGAGATCAAAGTGCTTACGATGTGGAAAAATAATTAACTAGACCCGGGTGCAGGTCTGACATGGGTAGAGGGACGAAAATGAAAAAAGAGTGAAGCAGATATTTTGGACTTTTGGTTTGGGCAACTGGCCAGATGGTGAGACCATTTACTGAGGAAATGAATGGAACACAGGTACATGCTAGGGAATGAAGGTCTCTGCTTGGCCACCAATTGTAGAATGCGTGTTCAACGTGGAGGCAGTGGGAGACAAGGGGGCTGCAGGAAGAGCACGTGTGGGTTGCCTACAGTGCTTGCCTGCATTTCCAATGGCCTCCAGGATTGTGAATTTCACCTCATCTTATTCTCTCTCTTACCTCACCTAGCTTTGATGAAGCTGGAATTAGATAAAGTACATGAAAACACTTTGCAAAGAACCTAGTGAAGGCCTCACATTTGGAATTCTTATCCTGACTACTTCCCATCAGGTATTTATCTAGCACACGCTGTGTTAAACATTTCCTCACTGTAGCAGTTGCACAACGCGTAGATTAGGTCACCCTTGACCTCAAACACAGTGTAGCTTTGAGGGAGCCCACAATGTAAAGAAAACCCAAGCTGGTCCTTACGAGAATGAGATGGGGAAAAAAAAACTTCCAAAAGATTTATTAGCCTGTCACCCGACTCCAAGGTGATGTCAGGAAGTCACTGATCTGACCACACAGATATCCTCACATACTATCCACGTCACCAATTCAAAATTGAGGGGCTGCAGCTTCCCTCAGGTAGACCTGCTGGTGAGGACTCATGCCCTCAAATTCTGTCATCAGCTACATCTTCCTGTTTACAGACATTCTTATGAACATTTATGGGGCAGGAATGCATCCATTATCAAGCATAATCATTTTGCCATAACATCAATGTATGTGATTACTAACTGAAGAATATGTCCTTAAAGAAGAGGGCAGAAGACTGGTCCATCTGATTTGTACTAAGTAGCCCAGAAAATCAGCTCTTGTTGGTCAGAGTATATCCAGATAGATGGGCCCAGAGATGGATGCTGAAAAACTTGAAAGGCAGTGTAAGGTCACTCACTTGTACTCCTCACTTGTTCTTGCTAAATAGTTTCCTCTTGAGGAGAATGGGGGAGGGTTGATGAGATTACTCTGAGCCCACACTTCTCGTAAAAACAAAAACTTTATCAATAAGTTAACAGCTAAGAAATGTATTTGGGAAAATGAGGTGTCATAAAATGAATGTGCATACCTGTATTATACACACACACCATAACACTATTGTCCCTATTGCCATTAATCATGACATTTTCCCTCTGGAATAGCCCCCATTTAGAGAGCTCTCAGGCGTCAAAGCTCCCTGCACCCCTCCCTTGCTAGTATCGTCACTGGGATTCCCAACTATGAACAATGAAAATATTGTATACTATTCTCCAAGGCAGCAGAAATCACAGATGATTTGCATAAGAGTCATTCCTGATCAGATCAAACAGAACTAGTTAAGGTGCTGACAGTGGTGAATCATTCAACAATCTACAAGAAAACTGCTGTGAGCTTTCAATGTTGTACATTGTATCTTAACTGATTCATAAATGACAAAAGCTCATTTTTAACCCACAAATGACTTAATAATAAATTTTCTTCTTTCAATGTAAAGTTTCTCTTCAAAGGGTATGAGATTAGCGAAGGGAGGTTTTAGGACAGAAATCAATTTTGAGCAAGATGTATTTAGAAAGTTAACATTCTATAGCACTAGATAATTTATCATCTTTTGAAGACAAATGAAAATTAGTCCTTAATAGACTTTTAACACATTGACTGAGATTATCTGTGCCAATATATGTGTGGCCCGCTTGACTAACTTTGAATTTCTATGCCTCTGTTTTGCAGCCTCTGCAAGCACATATATGCCAACAGTGTGCAATGGACGGGAAGTCCTCGACTCCACCACCTCATCCCTGTGATTGTAAATTGCCGTTCAGTTCTCGTGTTTTTAGACTGTTAGACAGATGTGCTCAAGTGCAGCTCCAGAGTGTGGAAAAAAGAGCAAAAGAACAACCCTAGTACCTTTTTTTTAGAAACAGTACAATAAATTATTTTTGAGGACTGTACAGTATATAGTGATGTGCTAGAACTTTCTAGGCTGTTTCTAGTGTCCCTATTATTAACAATACCCCTCCCCGCCCCGGAAATGGAAATAACCATTGTTTACAGAGCTGAGCATGGATGACAGGGTCTGACAGGGTCAGTCTACTTAAAAATACGGTGGCAATATTAGGTAACTTTTTTTCCTATGAAGTTTTTGTAGTTCCTTGTTGTAACTAATTTAGGATGAGTTTCTATGTTGTATATTACAGTTACATTCTGCGTAACAAATTGTTTTTCTCAGCACAAAATTAAAAGCATCTGTATTAATGTAAAGATGTTGAGAATAAAACCTTCCAGGTTTTTCAGCATGGTGGATGATGGCTTGTTCTTTTTTAATCACTCAAGGTATTCTAAGTGGGCTTCAGATAATGTGTTCTTTTTAATGTTATTTATTGATTGATTTGTGAGACAGCAAAGTTCTTATCCTCTGGTTCACTTTCCAAATGCCTGCAAAACTTGAGATCAGATCAGACCAAAATCAAGATTAAGGAAGCTCCACCCAGGTCTTCCCAAGGATGGCAGAGAGTTGACCACATGAACCATCATCAGCTGCCTTCCAGGGGGTGCACTCACTGAATACTAGAAACAGAACTGCAGCCGGAACCCATATCCAGGTACTTTACTCTAGGACACAGGCATTCCAACTGTACCTGAGCTGCCAGGCCATCTCCATTTCTACTTTCCGAGTTGAAAAATGTTGTCTAACTATGCTTCTTTTCACATCAGGTGAACTTTGAACTCCACTTGTTACAGTCCTGGGGAGTTGTGAATGGATCTAGACTTCTGTACATGTCTCAACAATCAGAAGTTGACTGCCAGCAATATCATAAACAGGCTATATCTCTATGTACAGGTGGGCTGGTTTTAAAGCCACATCCTTCTAACACACCAGAATTGCCTCCAGTAAGGTTCTTCTAAATCTAGGGACTGCAACTTTCCATAGAAGGGCTAATGTTCTCACTTCCAAATCACAGCTTAACCACTAGGAAAGAGACCACAAAGGGTCCTTTTCTCTACATTAGAAAGTTACTCTGTCCGTTCCCCATTGAATACACAGACAGGCCGCTCCCTTCCCAATGCTGTTCTGAAGTTCCGGTAGCGATATTCAACACAGGCTTCTCCTAAACTTGAATATTTTACTAACCTGAATAAAGGGAGTGAGCAAGGGAAGCATGGAGAAGCTAAAACTGGCTTATCCTTACCAAGTGCTGTCCTACTTCTGTCAAGCTTCTAGTTATAAATCATCTATTATTAAACAAGGAAAAGTTAGCTGCCTGCCAAATCCTGCCCCAGGTACCAAGGAGAGAGCTGCTGATGGGAGAGACTACCACAAACTAGGAAACTTGAACAAGTACAGTGTCCTGGCAAGCAGACTAGCCAGGAGTCAGGAACTAAGGTGTCACCAGGGCTACCCTCCCTCTGAGGCTTCATGGAAAACATGTCCTGTGCTGCTTCTGTTTCTAGAAGCTCTCAGCTTTCTTCGATTGTCTCCAGATCACTCCAACATGTGTTTCTTCTTCACATCACTCTCTCCCCCGTGTCTGTCTCATCCTTTCTCTGGTTCTTCCAAGGACACTCATCACTGAATCTGGGGCCCATCTAAATAATCCAGGGAGATCTCATCTCAAGATCCTGAACTTAAATCTGCACAAAACCCTCTTCCATACAAAACCATGTAATCAGGCTCCATGAATTAGATGTGGACATTCTTTTGGGAGATCACTATTCAGTCCTGTGGCAGAAGTAAGTGTGAAACAAAAATACATAGTTCCAGCTTTTAAGAATTAAAAAGACTTGAAAATATTTTCATAGGGAGATGATGACCAAGGAAAATACAGAAAGAAAGTACAGAAAAAGAGGAGAATCAAGGATATGAAGGGACCATGAGCTGAACAGGCAGGACCTGAATATTCAAGATACACTGATGCTATTTTTAAAACATGCAAAAATAATGAGCAGGTGCACAAAAAGCCTGTTGGACTAGACCTGAAGGAAATTAAAAAAACTATTCATTTCCACTTCAGATGCATCTGATTCTGCATCCTCATCCATCAATCCAAACCCCACCACCTGCCTGAAGACACATCACCCTCCAGTCCCTGCATTCTCATATTCAACTAAGAACCTAGTATTTGGGGGGATGGGTGGGTTGGACTGGGTAATCAATTCAACAGCCCTAAATAACAAAAACAAATTCTGCCATGGCTGGAACTGGTCAGTAGGTGTGCTCAAAATGAGCAACTGTTCAGGATGAAAGCTGAAGCAAGGCTCACACAAGGCAAGATTAAACTCAGCCAGTATGAGGAAGGCAGTAGCAGGTAAATTGTGCAGCATGTGGAGTATGACTCGGTCAAAGTGATTGGAGATCTTTGGCAACAAAATGAGGCTTGGTGTATAAAAATCCTGAGAAAACCATTTTTAAAGGCCTGGTTTTGACCCTTATCCATCATGTCCCGTGCCTTGCCAATACACTGAAATGCATTAATCGATAAGTGGGAGGATTCTCTCCTTCCTCATCACAAGCTTTGTCCTAACTGGAAAATACTTTATCTAATATGGAGTCCTGAAAAACACCATTTTTAAAGAAACTGTTCAACACAGATATAGAAAATAGCAGCCATAAAATCATTTGTATTTTTCAGATTTTTTTTTACCTCAGCAACACCATTTTCTCTTTCCAGAATATAAAACCTAGCTGAATCAATTCATAATTGTAAAACCTTTCTGAAATTAAGAAACTCAAATACAATGATAGATCTCATTCATTAAAAAAAAAACACTATATCAGAAATTAACCATACACTTAATCATCCTGCTTGATTTTTTTTTTCTGAGTGTTTTCAGCTTCTGAGCTGCTTCATGGTCTCTCTCATTTAGGCTTTAGTAGATCTTCCCACTACCTTAGGCTTTATTAGGGTAAAACATAAAACGGCTCCAGCTTTTAAAACGCAAGGTAAGCTGGCTTGTGTATTGCCCAGAGAAGTAGCCGAGAGAGGAGGTAATTCAGGCAGTGCACCATCACAGAATTCAATTCCATAAAGATTGACTGACTGACTGATAATGTCAGAATTGAAGAGATAGGATGGGACAGAGAAAAAGGGACATTCTATCTGCTGGTTCATTCCAACATGGCTGCAACAACCAGGTCTCAGTCAGACCTAAGCAAGGAGCCACAAACTCCACTATGGTATCTTGCATACATGGCAGGGGACCAAGTATTTGGGCCATCTTCTGCTGCCTTGCAAGTGCCTTAGGAGGAATGCTGAGTTGGCAGTACAGTATCTAAAACGTGAACCAGCACTCCAATATGGAATGCTGGAGTTGTAAATAGGAGTTTAATCTGCACAACAATCCTGCTTCCTATTCCCTGTTTTATTCACCTAGCCAGCATGATAGTTTTAGGCTCAAGATTTCTTGTGAGCATGGCAATTGCTAGAACAATGAGATGCCAGAAGGACCAAACACTAGTGTGGGTTGTATTCACAGCCCAAAGGTCAAAGCTCCTAACTCAGAGTAAACAGAATTCTGAGCTTGTCCAGTGTCAGAGGTTTTCATTAGTATAGACCCCCTACTACCTTAACTCTTTTTATCTGAAATGCAACCAATATTACCATGAAATCAGTCTTCTGAGGTAAAAGAAATATTTTTCCCATTAAGCTTAACTTCCCAACATTCATAAGCTTCCAGGAATCATTGATATAATGAGGGAAATTTGAGAAAATTAAAATCCTTACTGGGACACTTACTGATGCTGTGTTTCCATGCAGGTCAACTTCATTTTAGTTTTCAAAGAATGGGCCAGGTGTTGTGTTTTTGAGTTTATTCCCTTTGGGATCCCTTTTTTAGGGCAAGTTTAATTTAGGACATTGGGTCTGTAAAGATGAAATAATATTCATAACTAAATAAAACAAGGACAAGAAATTTTAAAAGCACTCTTAAGATCAACTTTGTGTGTTGGAAATGTCAAATGATAATGAGTGACTTTAAATGGGACACAATGTGTCATCTTTCCATGACGACAGGCCCCCTGATGGCTTACTTTCTTGAGAAAGAAGTGATCCATACATTAGTTTTGCACTAGGAATGATCAAGAGTCACAGCAAGTAACACTACTGACAAGATGTTTAATAAAAGTTGGCCAGAAGACTCTTGGAGAAAAACAGTCAACCAAAACCTCCACTTGGGGATCCCTGGGCCCCGAATGGAAAAGGACTGCATATAGTCAGTTCTTTTATAAAAACCAATGACAATCCTTTTTTTATGGAGAAAGAAAATAATGACAAAAGTCTACATAAGAATACTATGAAATATGTTTAATCCTAGGAAAGATTTGATTACTAGTAACCAAAGAGGGGTAAAGTCAATATTAATTAAATTCAGTCTTTTTAATCAAGTAAATATATATCAAGTTGTTCATCATTTTTAAATGACATGATTTAATTTACCCAAAGAAGACATTCTCATCCAGTGGAAAATTCACTTTGACAGAGTGCAAAGAGATGTTACAGGCAGCAGTTAATTTAATGACGTAGTGAAGGCTTCAAAACTGTGCCTTTTAGAAAATTAACAAATAGCCTCTTCTATCACTTGGGGGAAAAAGAAACAACAAATGTCTATTAAAAGTTACGAAAACATAATTGTTTATGTCTTTCAACATTCCATTGAGCTTTGCAAAAATAAGACATAAAACCAAAGCGATTTCTATAGCCAGAATTCATCAGAGTATCATCACTGTAACAGCCTCTCCTCTTCAGTGCTTACACCAAAATGACAGACCACTGGAATCCAAAGCAAAAAGGGAAATGCCTTCCTAAAGATGGGACTGAGCTGACAAAATCGAGTTAATACCTAAAATTAGAAATAAATTCTTCAATATTAACTGCATTTTCAGGGAGCTCATTAAAATTTAAGGCATTTTTGACATGCCAAGAGGTTTTAGTCCACTGACACGGAAAAGACAGAAGCTACCTGGGAACGAATTCCAATTATCTGTACAACTTAGAACACACATGTTGCGCACAGGTGAGGATGGAGAGAGAGGTGTCAGGTTAACTGCAGAAACTGTCCAGTCCGCACACACTTTCAGCATTCTTCTGAAAGGGTGCACTGCAAATGAATTTTCATTCTTCTGTTTAAATTTTAATCAACATGTAGAGAATCTTGTCAGCACTATTACTGGGATAAAAATGAGCAATGCCAAAATAATCTCTTTCTTACCAGAGACTTCAAGAAATTAAAACAATCCCCACTACATTCTGAGCAATATCCTTCCTGAATCCCTGAACAAACAATAAAATAATGGCAATCTGACCAGTACTCATACACATGATAGTAAAGATGTGTGCAAAACAAGTGTTATTCAATAATTACAGATGCTCCAATGTTTTGGCAGACAAATATGTGCAATTATTCATTTTTCTCCCATTTTCCACAAACAATGAAAGAGACTACCTGAAGAATCAAAAGTTACAATTCATTCTTCCATTGAAATGGTTGTAAAAGAACATTCAACAACCCTTATCCATATGTCCTCTCTTAACAGCCACAGTCTTCTTCAAAAATTTGTATCAACAGATACAAGGATTACTATTCATTGGAAATGAAGCAGAGCACCTTAGATTGTCAACAGCCAGGGGACTCCGGCCCTCTATTGTTCTAAAATAAAGTTTACATGGCATTGGTAAAAATCCAATTTCATTTAAAGTCCTCTCAACAAATAATATCCTAGTCACACTAACACTAGTAATGTGTAATAGGAAACAAAACAATTATCTGGATCACGTCTAAGTAAGAACAATACTTATTTTCTAACTCCTTATGAAACATGATTATAAACACAACTACATGTGATTTGTAAAGTTGAATTCCTGCCTTATTCGTTTACAAAAACAAACATACAATTCCTCAAAAACGCATGATCCTCAAAGTCTTAGAGAGAAAAAACAACCACACAGCCTGTGGGGTTTTGGCATGGGACAAATGTCTGACTGACACTTTCTGGTGACCGTGAAACTGTGCTAACACCTTTGTATGGTCATCTGCATTTTCTTCTTGATTTTTCAAAGGATTTGATAAACAACCTCTCTCATTCACTTTGCACCTCAAGCACTACACAAACAATTTTAAGTCAGTTGACTCTGGGGACAGGGCCAGCTTGTTTGTGCTCATGGAAAGTTTAAGATTCCCCTGTCACTTTTTAAAGATTCCTCAGGCTTTCAATGAAGCCCTTCTTACCAGTAAGGATGGAATTTCAAAAGTGATTATAGGTAAAATAACTGAAGCATACTCTTAACTCCTCCTAGAACTTTACTGACTACTTACGCTTCTGAAATCAAGAACAGATACCCTGTGGAAAAAATGAAAAATTTATTGTCTTTCATTGCTCACCATTTTTAATAAAAAAGATAGTCTAAGTTGTCAGCAAAATAAATAATGGGAAAATAATGATACCTTACAAATGTTCTCAAATCTTCCCCAAAACACAGAAAGACAAGACATAACTGGGTTCACAATACATCTGCTCACATCTGCCCTCCAAAGCACAGTTTTCACATAGACATTATAAAGAACAAAAGTGACCCATTAACTCTATGGCATGCATCAGCAGTGCACTGGTGGGCTTAGATTTTCAGATATGTGTATATACAGACAAATCTCTTCCTGAGTTAAGCTTCGTCTTCAGCTGAGACCCATATTATCTGCTTTCCTTTCTCTTTTTCTTTCTTTCTTTATCTCTCTCTCTCTCTTTTTTTTTTTTTTTTTTTTTTGGCAAGGTACATGATCATGTGATAAGGCAATCAAACATTCCAACATCCTTCCCTTTTCAGCAACTTGGCCCTTCTCGGTGAGATTACCAACATGACAGGTGTCAGGACAGGCCCTACAATACGGTCCTGTGAGATCCGGTAGCAGGTTTGTCTGTCCATTAGTCTGAAGGCTACAGCACTGTCTTTTCAGATATTGGGGGACCTTGAGGATTTCAGTTGAACAGATTCAAAATGGTCTTCTTTTTCCTGAGGAAAAAAAATATTTAAAACACCAAGATCATCTTACTGAAATTCCAACAAAATTTCAGGATCTTTACATGTCCAGAAGGAAAAAAGCATTTTGATCTCTGCGCATGCCGCCTGTAATTAGGATTTTATATTTGAAGCATGGTGGCAATGTAATGCAAAAAGCACACTTACCCTGAAGGATGTTTTTGATGTCCAAAAGATAAGACAGACAAATCCAAAATAGAAGTAAACGCATGATCACAACAGATATGAAAAAAGAAAGCTTTGATTCCTGTGAGAAACCATGGAGAGACACTTCCTGAGGGTACCCCTGCCCTTGGTGCTGAAATCAACAACCTTGTCAACAGAACTGACAGCATACGATTGCATGGGTTGAAAAATGAGAAAAATAACAGATCTAAAATCATTCAGATTCACTAGGTATTGTTTTTTTTAACCTTTCAAGTGTGCCCTTACTAAAGATATTTACAAGTAAGATCAGAAGTTTAACTGAAATATATCACTCACGCTTTTTGACAAATATATTTGCAAAGGAGTCAATTAACGTCAAATCTTCAGTGGAGAGAAAGATAAATATGTAATATGAATTTCTCCTAATGATCATTGAAAAAGGTGGAGAAACCACATGACTAAAGACAAGTTTAAAATGAAGAGAACTGGGTCATTAAAAAATAAATAAATGAACAAGAGGAGTTGCCTAGTCCTTGGTGCAGGTAGTTAGTTGTATGTGTAAAGCGGAAGGGTGAAGTGAGAAAAGAATAGCAAGGAGAAGTCGCACGGCTGTCAGGACGGATAAGGCTGCTTTAGAGTTTGCTTTCCTTTGAATGGAGAAGTCAAGAGCTCTAGGGTAGAGTGACACAGTTATAAAAAAATCACATCAAAAACACCGACATATCACTTTTCCCTGCCTTTACTAAGATGACAAGCCCCTGAGAGAACAGACTGCAGACATGCCTAATGTTCCAGCTTACTAGCTCTGTCGGAATTTGCAGAAGTTTCATATTGATCAGCCTTTGGTAGTTCAAATGTTTATCAAGTATCCCTGAACTGCCAGGACAGGACTGGAATGTAGGAATATAACACCATGTATCAAAAAAGTGCCTTCTAGCAGTTCTCAGTATACTGAAAAGCAAGGCTTTCGCCATCAGCCGTGAACTAGCAAGTAAATCTGAAGTTTTTGTGGCCTTTCACCAAGGCCACATGCTCCCAGGGTGATTAGGTGCAAGCCCCGGTTGATTAGCCATAAGGCAATAGCAAACGAAAGGCCAAAATCCCTTTGTAAAATCATGCTGCGGACATAGGGTCCTACCTTCCATGTCCTTTGCATTCGTATCAGGTTTTTCTCCCACTGATAATTATACCTGGATCGTGTGTGTGTGTGTTTGTGTTATGTAGTGCCATTAGCTTATAAGAACTTGATGGCAATAACTACATCTGTCCATGCTTTCTTTAATTCCAAAAATATGACTCAAGGACCAGTACACAGATTATAAAACTATGATTACGGAAACATACTAGAACCAATGTTGTGACACAGATAGTTAAGCCTCCACCTGTAACACTGATAGCCCATATAGAAGCTGGTGTGAATCCTGGTTGTTCCACTTCCAATCCAGCTCCAGGCCAATGCACCTGGAGAAGCAGGGGAAGATGACCCAAGCACTTGACTGCTGCCACCCATGTGGCACATCTGGATGAAACTCCTGGCTAATGGCTTCAGTCTGGCCCAACCCTAGCCATTGCAATTACTTGGTCAGTTAATCAGAGCATGGAAGATGAATATCTGTGTCTCCTCTCTATCTGTAACTTCACCTTTCAAAGAGATGCTGAAACACCAACATGCCGAAGGAAAAACACCAGATTGGAACTCAAGAAATGTGACTTCTATAATCCCTGTATAAATTCCCTTGGGAAAAATATGTGAGGCTCTTGGGAAACCAAGGATACCACAGCAGACATATTTTCTCAGGCTCTAAATTCAATACTTTACTCAAAAGCCAGCTTCTCCATGAAGCTGTTCCTTATCTTATCACTACCTTCCATACTTACACTGCCTCTCTTCTATTGTCCAAGAGCTCTGTTCTCGTTTTTTGCCATACTAGATGATCTCAAATGTGACGTGTCTGAGATAAGGAACTGTGTCTAATTTCACATGTCCTCACAACCTGGTAGAGTGTCTGACCGTGTTTTCCAAATGAAGATAAAATAAGCAAGTAAAGGAAAACAAAAAATCAAATGAGAAATTGCTGAAAAATCAACAAAAAATAAACTATAAATGACAAAAACCTATTGTAGTACAACAGAAATATTAAATAAACCATAGCCTTGAGAACATATTTGACAATACATATGAGACAAAGCAAATCCAACATAATAGTCATTAAAATCATAAAGTAGCTTTTCGCATGAAACCATGTATAACAAGCTTAAATAATTCACACGATGAAATATGTCCAATAAAATTCAAAACAGTTTTAGTCATAATTCAACACTGGAAATAACACAGGTATCCATTTATAGGAAAGCAGATAAACATGTTTTGATCTATCCATGCTGTAAAATATTACTCCTGAGTTAAAAAGGGATATACTACCAATTAACACAAACAACATGACAATCAATCTCAAAGATATCTTTCTGAAGGATAGGAAACTTAATAGGACATACTGTGAGAAAGCAATTATGTGAAATTCTAAAACAGGTAAAAACAATCTATAGTTTAAAAAACCATTGCAGGGTTTCCTTTTGGAGATGATAGACTAGATGCCAAGAGATGAGATTATCTGAGAGGTGAGGCTGGTGTTCTGCTACTTGGCAGGGTTTGGGGCGAGAATGGTGTATGCAGGCCTCAGAATTCATACTGTATACTACGGTGCATCCCATCACTCAAAAATTATTAAAATATCAAATTCTCATCTATCTAAGTGTTCAGAGATAAAGCATAATGAAGTATATGTTACTTTCAAATGTATAATTAAAGAGAGGGATTGATAAATTACTAGAGGGATGGAGAACTAGAGAGATACAGACTACAGAAAATATCGTCAAACTTAAGTTACGGGTATAACATACCAATGAATAGTTCTTCCAGCTTTTGTACTTTTTCAACAACTAACTTTTAAAGTAACACAAACTTATGGTGACTAGAATTACTCTTCAATCAAAATTTGTGACATCAGTCATCTCAGTAAAAAACAAAAACTCTTTGTTTCCTGTGATTTGTTTTCCAAGAATCTTTTGCAAACTTCCATTTCTCTCACTATAATATGACGGAAGGGGTACTGCAAAATGAGGAAACCCAAGTTGACTTCCTAGTTCAGTCTACTCTCTCCCCACTGCAGAATCCCATTCATTCTTTAAATTCAGGTTAGGGATCACATTTTTCAAAACTCTTCCCTGACACCTACACATTCACCTTGTTATAAGAAAATGCCTACTAAATTGGGAATCACAGGGCCACTGCTGGTTGGGCCCAGTGCGATAGCATAATGGTTAAGGTCCTCACCTTGAATGCGCCGGGATCCCATATGGGCGCCGGTTCTAATTCCGGCAGCTCCACTTCCCATCCAGCTCCCTGCTTGTGGCCTGGGAAAGCAGTCAAGGACGGCCCAAAGTCTTTGGACCCTGCACCCGTGTGGGAGAGCCTGAAACAAATTCCTGGCTCCAGCACCGGCCGTTACGGCCACGTGGGGAGTGAATCATTGGACAGAAGATCTTCCTCTCTGTCTCTCCTCCTCTCTGTACATCTGCCTTTCCAATAAAATAAATAAATATTTAAAAAAAGACCACTGCTGGGCAGACCTGCAACTTGGGACTCATGCCAAGAACTGACTGGTTTCCCTCTGGAAACTGATGGTGCAATACCTTGGACCATTTCTATTGGTGACCTCGGACCATTTCTATTGGTGGTTGTGTCATGACTGCCGACACCTGTTCACGTGAAAGTGTTGCTGCTCCAGTATGACCAGCCTATTTTAGTCACCCATTTTGGTTCTTCAAACAAATATGTATTAAGTTTATACTTTTACAGACCATTTGAAATTTCAGAGTAGTAAAACATTTTATCCTGAAAACTACACAGAAATGAACTAAATATGGCTGTTCCTTGAAAAGCATCATCTCTTCTTGGCTATTTCACAGTTAATGATTGAAAAGGGGGAAATTATATATTATAAAATTTATATAACTTATATGTAACACAACGTATGCATACATTAAAAAGGGGTGCTTTTAGTGGAAAATGAAAATAAAATATGTTTGCTTTGCTGCAAAGAAATTTTGAAAGCCATGTTGTCTTTCCATAATAAGCATTTTTGATAAACTTTCTGAATAGCCCCTGTGTGTGAGTGTGTAGATTTATGCACACACACATCTTATATAGGTTGTACACATTTATCTGAAAACCCAGAGCTCTGACTCTTGCTGAGCTTGATATGTCCTGTTTGCTACAACACCAATACGAAAGGTCCCTGGGGACAACCTCTGGTCATAGTTAACCCAGACAAAGGATGAAGAGGTTCAAACACAGCTTTGGTTTACATTTATGGTTATCTAGTCAGCTTGTCATAATCCTAGATAAAAAAATAATCAGTTACTAAGTACAGTGCACACTGAGTCCCACTACTATGGTCAACAAGGATACAGACTGGGTACATGCGGGCTGGTGTTGTGATGTTACAGGTAAAGTAACTGCCCGTGTCACCAGCATCCCACTTGAGTGCCAAGTCAAGTCCTGGCTAGTTTTCTTCTGATCCAGCTCCCTGCCAATAGTCTGGAACAAGCAGCAGAAGATGGTCCAAGTGCTTCAGCCCCTGCCACCCATGTGGAAGACTCCAAAGAAGCTGCCAACACCATCCTTCAGTCTGGCCTAGCTCTGACAACTGTGGCCACCAGAGCAGTGAACCGTTAGATGGAACATATTTCTCGTCTCTCCCTCTCTATCTATAATTCTGCTTTCCAAATACACAAATCTTACAGAGAGAAAAAAAGATGAGTACACAGTGGGTCTCTCTCTAAGATTTTAAGATACCTGTCTCTGTCGGACCAGGGTGAATACAAATCAGGCGAAGTTACAGCTTAGTGAAATAGGATATACTGACACTATGGCTTGGAAGGAGAGAGAAATGTGGTATGATATGGACCAGCTAGGCATGAGGTACCTTAGATCCTAAAAACACAGTGTAAGAAGGGATGTTAACAATCGTTTCTCTCCCAAAGCCACTTACCTATGAAGAAAAACACCCTGGTACTGCTCGCTCACCATCTTTAAGGTAACTGACCAATAGTTAAATCATACCCACCATATGTTCTACATTTGATCTTGGCCAAAAGGCAAGAAGCGATCCCACATGTTCTAATCACAGTTTGTCATTTCCCTTAAACTGACTGAGAAATCTATCCAAAAGAGCAAAGTATGGCCCCAGCTCCTGTTCTAAAAAAATAATCTCAATCACCTCTTCTGTTCTCATGGTCATCCCAAAGCATTCTATCTGGCCAGTACAATAATGACCATAGCTCCCTTCGCATGGAAGGACAACCAAGATTCCTGTCAGTTTTGAAGAATCATGTTCCCAACTTTGGATTCCTTTACAAGGCAATCCAGTGCCATCATTTCCTCTGCACGCAGCCTTGTGGGAACTGGGGCTCTGGAAAATGGAGGCAAATAGGACCTTCCTAATTCTCTGACCAAGACTCTCACATCTTCTGAAGTATCCATGAAACTGTGGCAGACCTTGTTAGTTTGTTAGCAGGGCAAACATCTCAGTTCCGGATAGTCACTACATGTTTAGTATTCCATAGCACCTGGACCCTACATTAATAATTAAAAAATTAGTAGTAATTCTTCTTATTCTTAAATAATCCCCTAAACTTATTTATCAAAATTAATAAAAAAGAAAACGGCTACTAAAATAGCTATAAATGCAATCCTTTCTCTTGTGTATCCCCCTATAAATATTTAAAATGCATTTTATTTCTTCTGTTTCATCTTATTTTTAATCTTTAGTGAGAAAGCAATTATTTTTACAAATTTTAAATCAATGGTGAAGAGTCAATAAAACATATTTTTAAACAATACTTCGGTTTCGTGTTGGATTTGGATATAGTGAGCATGCCAAAGTCAACAAATGTGTTGGTACCTGATGTGTCATCTTATATATCTCAATAGTTGATATAACTTTTGTTTTCATTGTATCAAATAATCTTCTAAAATAAAAAGTACGGATGAGCCTCAGAGTTCTATTGTTTTTCATTTTTAACTTAGACACTACCATACTAATCTTGTGAAAAGGAAACTATTACAAAAATGAATTACTTAAGAGACTATACACTGCCATTAGTTCATTAGTCACCCCAACACAACTGCCGCCACCCATTCTCTACACAAATATGAACATAAATGTACATTTAGTGGAAATATGAGTGTGTCTATTCTTTCTTTATCTTGAGTCTACTGAATTACCAATTACACAGATTTTTAAATGGATTCATGGTTGCACAACCTTCTGCTACTGTGATACAAAAATATCCTCAGGTAACTCCTTATTGAAGGCTGCTGCTGCTTTGCTAACCAACAAAAACAATGCTGTTCTCAGTTCACATCACACACTTCTAATAGTATTTGTTTGATAAACATTCATGGATCTATAACTATTCTGAATGACATAGCTTTCATAAATGTTACCAGTAAGTGAGTATGTTCCATACTTTACGAGTGCTTAGCAATACTATGCTAAAATTCTGTGCTCACCTTTGTGGTCAAGGATTTGAGTTTTCCCAGTAGTGACTGCTTGTTGGAATACACAACTTCCTCTTCATTGTCTTCTCCTTCCATAATAGCACAGCTGTCCGCAGCTGGGAGCTCACACTCTTTTGAGTTAGTCGTCATTACTAATTTGGAATATTTGTACTCCAGTCTAAATAATGGTAAATAAAATAAATCATAAAAGGACCATTTGTTTTTATATAGATTAATGTACATTTTTGGTAGCCAGCTCCTCAAACTGTCATGTGATATAATTGTTCCATAAAAATTTTCCTTTGCAAATGTGTTCACATTTATCAATTAACTACAGATGAATACTTCCCAGGATGGCAGGGAATTAGTGCAATACACTTATGTCTACCACACTTTGTACAGATTGATTGTTCAATAATGAAGAACTGGAAAACTAAAACAAAAATGTTACAACCTGAATGCAATTTTTTAAAAAGTGTATGAATATTTGGAAGTCACTTCACTATCAGGTTTTTCAACTTAGTTCACAAAAACAAAAATAGCCAATAGGAAGGTTATTTAGTCTTTGCTTTCTATATCATTAATTTTTATGCATACTATGATATATACTGTAAACATTGCTACATAATTCAAAACCTATTTTTTCCACAGTTTCACTGAGATATAAATCATTATGAAAGATCTAAGTCATGTAACAAGTCAACATATATTCAAGAGTTAGACTCGGCATTCGAGCCCAGAGCCTTGGAGATGTCAGCAAACAAACGCAAAGGTGGCTGGTGTTTGAGTCTCTTTCTTTGCAACCTGGAAATCACAGGTGGGATAGTAAGACAGCAGGAAGTCATAAAAAAAAGACGGAAAATCTTCCTTCCACCATCAGCTATGCTACCATCTACCTAAGTATGCGAAAGCCTCCCGTGCTCTTTGTTTTATAGGAGATAGGTCTATTTCAGTCAACCCTGATGTTCTATTATCTTTCTAGCATTAGAATAGCATTCATTACTTTTTGCTTTCTGCTTCAGAAATCCCTCCCCAGAAGGAACTGCTTGTTTGCATATGATGATTAGAGCCCTTTTCTCTCTCAAAACAGTCCCTGTAGTTACTCTCTGGTCCTTCCCATGCAGTTACTTACTTTTGATTCTTTTTCCAGAAATAGCAAGTTAGAGCCACCAGCAAAACAGCTGTGAAGGCTCCCACACCTGCACCCACTTTCAGCCAAAAGTCAACTGTTTCACAGGTTGACAATTTTTTCTCCGGCAAAGAAATTCCTTTGATGCACCATTTAGGGTCATTCCATACATATAAGGTTTCCTTTAAAAAAATTTAAAAAACACAGATAACATGAGACTGATACTCAGAGTCAATTATGACAACCAGATTTGCTACTAGATCATGAAGGAAGACATGAATGGTCATATCAGAATTGCTCCCTACACGTTCACATGGCAGAATAAATGACTCCATTTGGACACATCGTTGGAGCTATTTTCCTCATTTTTGTGGATCCGTGATCTCAATAATATTTTCACATGAAGTTTTGGGGTGCTTTAATATAACAAACTGGAACATGTTTCACTCCTGCCGTATTCCTTCTATAGGTTCACTCCCCCAACACACTTCTCTCCTGGTGAAGGCAGATCCATGACTCAGGACACGAGGTGTGCCAAGGCCAGCAGGTCTGGGTTGCTGGCTTAGCAAAGTCACACAGGCTGCACCCTCCTCCCAGAATAAAGGCAGCATTTTCCTGGACTGTCATTACCCGCACCAGTATTCTTGTCACCCCAGAGGGGGTGATTTGATTTCAGGGTTCAGGCAACATTTTCAAAACTCTAAGCAACAACTAACTAGTAAATATTAAAGTCAATATGCTGGATCTCAATCACCAATTTTTTTAAAATAAACAGACCAAATGAGGCAGACCCAAAACAGAAAATCAGAGTGCTGTGTGCATGGTTCCTTATAGAAATGAGCATATACGATGACCAGTAAACACTGGGGAGGGGGTTTCTATGAGATAGATCCGCTGACACTAAATGACATAAAATACTACAATTTGGTTCACTAAGTATCAGCTTTTTCTGCTGCATGATGATCTTTTTCATTTTTACCAACACTGTAACAGAAGCATATATCCTAACATTTAATTTCACATCTTACAAACATAAATTTAAGTCATGAAGTACTATGCTAGAGAAACTCGCTTATTTATTTTTTTCAAAAAGATTTATTTTTTTATTAGAAAGGCAGATTTTACAAAGGGAAGGAGAGACAGAAAAATTTCCATGTACTGGTTCACTCCCCAAATGGCTGCAACATCTAGAGTTGAGCGGATATGAAACCAGGAGCCAGGAGCCTCCTCTGGATTTCCCACACAGGAACACGGTCTCAGGGCTTTGGGCCATCCTCTGCTTTCCCAGGCCACAAGCAGGGAGCTGGATGAGAAGTGGAGCAGCAGGTACACAAACTGGCACCCATATGGGATGCTGACACTTACAAGCAGAGGATTAGCCAGTTGAGCCATTATCCTAGCCCCAAGGATCTTATTTGTTTTGGAAAAAAGTTTCAATCAAGTTTCAGAAAAAGAGCTTTCAGCAAGTTTTCAAAGAGGATATTTGTGATTAAACTTTTGCTAAATGGGTATAAATGCAAATACGACTTCTGTATCTGCAAATGTTAATAATAGTACAGAAAATGCATGCCTTTATTTGAAGCACATTCTAATAAGAAAGATTATGCAAGAGTTTACCTGGTTTTATCAAATGCACCACACACAATGGAAATCAGCAGCTCTAACATATGATCACAAACATACAAACACTGTCTTAATGCTTCAAATTTTATATGAAGCTTGCAAATGCAGGACTCTTACCTTTTTAATAAGTTCCTCAAACATCATCAAAGAAAAAGAGCAAGCTACTGGTGAGATTTGTTTTGTCATTATTTAGTATTTTTAGTTTAAATAGAAAGATACATCCCTTCACTCAGTCACATCATTGAACAACAAGAAAAACGGTGGCCGGGAAGATACTCTGCTGACTCTGCCCTCAGACCAGAGAGGGTCTTCCCAATAAGTAGTTGGACTTGTCTGGACTATGGGATGTTGGACTCTATGCTTGGCAAATTCTTGCAGGGAGGGAATTTCAACTAAACTTGAACTATGGTTATGCAGCGGGGTGGAGGAACCCACCATGGGGGGAGGGTAGGGGGGAGAATCCCAGATTCTATGTAATTACAACACAATGTAATTAATGAATAAATTTAATAAAAAAAAAAAAGAAAAAAAAAGAAAAAAGGTGGCAATGATTCTTTGCAGGTTGAATTAAGGTAAGTCTGATGATAGCTCTTAAAACATTTCTTCTTGGCTTAACTGACTGTCTCTCAAGCTTTGCTGCTGCTTGACAAGGAGAGGCAAGGTTTAGTGCACACTCAGAACCTGCTACGGATTTTTAAGATCCAATTTGGTATAAACAATTTTATCAGAAGCTGTGCAGCTATTATTTTGTGTTCGTTATTTATGGAAGAATTATATTCTGTGAAATTCACTACATACACAGGTCTTTCTGATATTTTTATAGAACTGAGGAAATAAACAAGCAAAGTGAAAATTGTAAAGGATGCAGCAAGAAAGAGGATCAAAATGGAAGAATGGCTAGAAAGCTAAATGATACCCTCTCTCTGTCCACCTCTCTTTCAATCAAATAAGTACAAATTGATTTTAAATGAGTTTTCAAGAAGGCTGTGCATCTGGCATGGCCGCTGAGGTGCCTTGGACGGCTGTATCCCACAGCGAAGTACCTGGCAGCAGGTTCCAGTCCCACTTTCCATTTCAGCTTCCTGCAACAGAGCATCGTGGGGCAGATTCTAGGCTCAACGGGCAAATTCCAGGGGCCTCATCATCCACCCACTTGGGAAACCCACACTGAGTTCCAGGCTCCTGGCTTTAGCCTGTTCCAGTCCAGGTGCCACGAGCATTTAACAAGCGAATCAGCAGATCAATGATCTCACTCTACTTATCTGCCTTCTCTCTCTCTGTCTCTGTCTCTCTCTCTCTCAGAATTGCTCATTCATTAATTTAAAAATGTAAAAGCTCAATCAGATTCACTGCAACATTTTACATTCACTATTTGCCCTTATTATTGGAACATGACAGAAAAGTCAGTAAAAGTTCTCACTTTGAAAGGAAGCTCAAAGAGTTGGAAAGGTTCTATCCAGAGAACATGATTCTAAATGCACATTAGCATCACCCTCGTATGAAGTTAACCAAAATCTTTAGCCATGCTTGTGCCCTGAGCCTCTGTATTACAAGCAATGCAAGACTAAGCGATCATGTGGCACAGTTCTGCTTCGGTGGTCTGGCTCTTACCTGAAAGCCTCTCTTGCAGGCTCCCTCGATCTCATGGTAGTCACGCTCTGTGCACAGGGGGCAAGCCTCAGCACTCTCCCACAGGAAATAGAACGTGCACCCATCACAGGTTCCTGCTGGGCACTTGCTGAAATAAACAGTAACAGCTACATTTACCACACAGTTCATCAGACTCAATGTGTCTGTGCCGATCGGATACTCTGTGGGTGTGGAAGAAACCATACACAGAACAATATCTAAAGGAGACAAAACCTTAATGAAATAACCTTTTGCAGCTACTAGGATGCCCCGAGCCAGAAAAAAAACGGCCAATAGCAAGTTCCGTGAGGAGGAGGAGGGGGTGACCAGAACATTTGGACCCCTCCTCCACTGCCTATGGGGATGTAAGGTGGGGGTGGTGCTCTGGAAGAGGCTGGTAGCCCCTTAACAACTAAATATAGCATCACCATAGAATTTGACAACCCACGGCTACGTACATACCCAAGAGAAGCGAAAACATACGTCCACACAAAAACTGTACATAATGTTCACAGCAACATTATTCACAAAAGCCAAAAGGAGCAAAGAGCTCAAACATTGCATCAGCAGGTGACTGGATAAACAAAAGGCAATGTATCTGAATGCCGGGATTGTCCTTCAGCCAGGGAAGGAATGCATTATTGATACTCGAGACGTCTTAGATATTCCTCAAAAACATGCTAAGTGAATCAAAGCAGCCATGAATCCCACAGACCAGGTTACTCATTCAAAGTCCAGAACCAGAAAATCCCAGAGAGAAAGTGGGTTAATGGATGTTCACGCCTGAGAATACTAGGGCACACAGATGTGACAGCCAAAGGGTCTAGAGTTTCTTTCTGAGGTTTTGAAATATCCTAAAACTGACTACTACAGTGACATTTGTACAAATCTGTGAATATAATAAAAGCACTGAATTGAATACTTTAAGTGAATGAATTGCGTGGTATGTAAATTATATCTCTAAAATTGTTTTTATCTTAAAACACACCGACATTTAAAGTTCAGATGGATTTTTGTAATCTCTCACTCAGGAGAGAGGCCATCCAGCATAGTGCCTTTCTGTGATCTCCGTTCCTTCTGTTGTGGTGCAAATCACAGCACATCTTTCACTTGCACAGCTGAAATATTCCATTGGACATACACAGCAAACGGTCTTCAGCAGGCCATCCACTGATGGACATCTCAGTTGAGAGAGATAAACGAGTGTGAAGGATGCAGGAGATAAAGGTTGGACAACAGGTGTAAAACACAAGGAACAAGTTGTGTTCTTCCACAGCATAGTGGGGTGACTATCCTTCACAATAACATATTTTATTATTATAAAATAATTATATGATTATTATTATAATATAAATATTATTATTGATCCCCTGGTGGGCATCAAACACAAAGAAAAGATAAGGAAATGAAAATGCTAACTGCCCGATTTGTATCAGTGCTGAAATATTTCACCATAGTTTATATAAGCATATAAGTTTACATATCACCAAAAAAATTAGAAAAATAAGTAAGTATGGGCCCAGCATGGTAGCCTAGTGGCTAAGGTCCTCACCTTGCACGTGCTAGGATCCCATATGGGCACCGGTTCTAATCCCAGAGGCCCCACTGCCCATTCAGCTTTCTTCTTGTGGCCTGAGAACGCAGTCAAGGACGGCCCAAAGCTTTGGGACCCTGCACCCATGCGGGAGACCCGGAAGAGACTCCCGGCTCCTGGCTTAGGATCGGCTCAGCTCCAGCCAATGTGGCTGCCTGGGGAGTGAATCAACGGACAGAAGATCTTCCTCTCTGTCTCTCCTCCTCTCTGCATTCCTGACTTTCCATTAAAAAACAAAGTGAATATTTTTAAAAAGTATTAAAATTTTAAAACACAGACATAAATACAGAGAAAAAGAAATTCTTGAAGACTTGTTGATGGCCGTGATGTCTGATACACTGAATGTAGCAGATTCACTGGAGATCCGAACAACAGGAGGAAGCAAAGGAGTGTGTGCAGAGATGAACTGGCATGACGAGCAGGCCATGGCTGGAGCCTGAGCAGGCCATCCCGGGCAGACAGGCTGGAAGCAGCTGGAGGAAGGCCTGAGGTGGTAAGGAGGTGCGATTTCTGACTAAAGGCTTAGACCTTGGCAAGGCACTTCAGGGAACACGGTGATGCACAGGCCGAGTGTCTCCCAGAGGCTGGAGGAAGATGTCTACAGTGAAAACACAGGTCAACACGCAGCTCAGTGAGGTAAAGCATTACAATGCTAGGTTTCCTTGGCCTGAGGATGCTTCCAGAGGTAGTAACCTTCACCACATTGCATTTGATGGACACAGCTTAGAGAAAAGCAGGGTCACATTGAACGAACCCAAAGACAGATTCTGATAGACTTTTTACACAGGTTCTACTTCATTTACTTGAAATACAGAATGACAAAGACAGATAGAAATACATCTTCCATCTGCTGGTTCACTTCCCTCACAGCCAGAGCTGGGCCAAGCCAGAGTCAGAAGCCTGGGACCCCATCCAGGTTCCCCATGTGAGTAGTGCTCAGGTACTCGGGCCATTCAAGGCATATCAGCCATTGAGCTGGATCACAGCAGAACAGCCAGGGCTCAGAACATCACACCAATGTGGGAATGCCATCAGTACAAGTGCAGGCTTAACCCACTGAGCTATGATGCCAGCCTAAGATGGAAACTTCTGAAACTCTGCTTTCTGGAAGGTGAGCACGTTACGTCAATGTGACTCCTTCCTTTTTTAGGAACACATGGACAGAACATGGCTAAAAAATAACCTGCCAATACTGTGAACACAATGATTGCTGACTGAAGCCAAAAGCTATCTATAAAGGGTCCAGTGAATTCATCACAATTAGGGGGAGAATTGTTTCCTTAATTTTTCTGCAATGCTGCCAGTTCCCTTAAATCAAGCCACAGAAGCTCATGTTCTCCCCTGAAGACCTCCTGCAGATTTTAGCTGAAACTGGGCATAAGGGTCCTGAAATATCTAACAGCAAAAAGATAAACACAAATTCATAAAGAACAACCAAAAAATATCTCTTTCAACTCTTTTGTCAAAGTTTTTCATGATACATGGTCCCCATTTTCAGCCTTCCAGTAAATCCTATATTTCTAGTTAAGAAAATTACTGAAAAAATCACTAACAAAAATTATGTTATTAAAAATTGGCTGCATTTTGCCACGTTTGTATTTCCAAAGTGCTTGTGTGCCTTAGACGAAGCAGGCATGAAGAGTTCACAAACAAAAGCAATATTCCATATAACACACTGTAACAGAAGCCCAACAGCATACATCACAGCTAAGCACAATGGTGAATAGTGACTCTTGGGGAAAAAAAATGAGAGGAAGTGGGCAGAGAGGGAAGTACAGTTATCTCCTTAGCACTGTATCTATAAAATACATGAATTCTGATCTCTTAGTAGTAAGAAGGAAAATATTAATCAAATTTGTACACACTTCTGAATACTTCAGCTACAATTCTAAATGGACTCTCTAGTGATTATGTTTTTCTACACATCACCAGGCCTTTCCTTCCCATCTCTCTACTGCCTCACTCTTGCAATTAATCAGACTTGAACGTCTATTATATTTATTGCCTGGTAGGCGGTTACAACAGAAAAAAAATCAGAGAACATACTTAAAAATATTACAAAAAACGCATAAGTGAATATTAATAATGCACACCATATTTTGAAACTAATGGGATTCTATAGAAACCACAATTACAAAAATACCAAGGCAATGATGTGATCTACCCAGCTGCCATTGGGTGTCAACCCACTGCGTTTAGTGCCTTTCCTCGGTAGAATTCACTATTTAGAGATGTTCTTCGGTTGAAAGCCGTTAATTCTTCTACCTCAAGAATTATTTCAAACGTGAAATATAAAATCTGATCCTTTGTTACAAGATGAGTTTCAGTCTGAACTGGACGTCCCCTAAGGCTTGACAAGATCTATGCAGTCAGAACAATTTCAATAGGACTCATTTATAAAATGAAAGCAGAAGAAAAAAGTAGTTTTCCATAGCATGAGAAAAACAAACAAAAAGCAAACAGCAAAATTAGCAAATGGTTTACTGTTAAATATATGAAATACCTTTCCTTTTATTACCTGTGCCGCCACCACATCCTCCTGCTCTAGCCTGTTAAAGCTAGAATGCAGAGGTCTCTGTAACCGCGGGTTTTCTTGTTGCTGTTACAGTTTGGGGGCTCTATGATCACCCCAGAACCTGGTAAATAAATGTCTGAAGTATGGTTTGCCTATTGCTACAAAATGCACAAAATTGGATGGACAGTCAACAACCAAAACAAGTTCTAGAGCCAGGAGGCCCAAGTTCTAGGTGTCAGCACACATGGGTATCTTGTGAGTGGGTGTTCAGATGGCACAGTGCTGCTGTACTCCTCACATGGCCAACGTGCTACCTACAGCTCTTTGGGGTCTCTTTCATATGTAGGTAATCATACTCGTGTGAGCAGAGTCATTAAGTCTCCATCACCCATCCATAGGCGCCACCTTTTAGTGCTCCCACTTCAGTGCTGTCATTAGGGTGGCATCTTGGCATATGGATTCAGGACAGAGACAGACTGCAGCAGCCCAAGCTCAAATGGAAGGCCTCTTTTCCCACTCATGGCCTGCCCATCTAAAATATCTCTTTGTGAAGATTCTATTTTGGCTTCATTATCCAAAGACTGAGTCAAGAGTCAACTAAATTAACTAATACAACCTTCTCTCTCACTTCTTTTACCTATGGACTCTGTTTTCTTCAGTGGAAAATAAAAAAACTTTATCATGCTATTTTAAAACTGACCCCTAAACCAGATGAGCATTTTATAACGCTGTCCTCGAAAAGCCAGGAGATGACCTCTTCACGTCGGAAGCCTGTTCCATATCCTGGCAGTGCCACTTCTTCAGCATGCTGCCCTGTGCCTGTCCTCATCTACACCCTTAACCCTCTCATACGCCACTGAGTTTTCACTGTGTTAAGAATGAACATACTTGATCTATTCTTTTGAGTCTCACTGCCTCCTGAAATTGAACTTGCACAGGTATACACACACATTGTTTCATCCTGAATGGTTCGGAGGAGGAAGAAATCAAGGAACTGACTGAACTTATCATCATTCTCTAGCTCTTACCGTAGACAGACTCTGGTCTTAACTGTCCTTCCCCGAAGACCAAACACTACACTGGCATGCAGGAGACCCCGCGACCAATCCAGAGAGACTAAATCAGAATAACTCCCCCACGCTCTGGTGCTCAGCTGCTGCACGCTTGAGGCTAAAACCTTGCAGCATCCTTTCTGTGACACACAGTTATTTCCTGGGCTATACAGATAGGAAGGCTTTGGAAAAACAATTTGAGGCTTATTCACGAACGGGCCCAACAGTTACACTATGGAAGTAAGCTGGAGGAGAGGTAGAAAAGGGGGAGATGATTTTAACTCATCACATGAAATTCTGACAGCTCCTGTTTGAGTCAAGAAGACTCATCTTGAAAGAATGCTCCATCAGCCTGCAGATCAGTTGAGTTAGCCTCCAGAACAAAAATGACATTTGTCTGTGTGTTTTCATCACCAAACTCCACCAAGGAGGAACTGGAGAGCGGTGGGCGTGCCAGGTGAAGGTGTAATAGCATGAGGAGGAGGGACACAGGTGGGACATCACACCCCTGACTGTGCTGCTGCAGGACTGCCGGGGTCTCAGTGCTCCCACTCGGTGCAGCCCAGGGTGTGGATCCGGAAACCGAAGGAGCTGTGACATCACGACTATCTGGGTAAATCTGGCTCCCTCCGCCTGCTTTCTAGTAATGTCTTATGACCTTTTCACTCTCCAAAATCTCTCAGTGCTCAGCTCTGAATGACTCTCAAGGGAAGGAGATCCATCCGCCCCTCTGACCACCTTAAGGCTGAGACTGCACTTTGTGAAACCTTTCCAAGGCAGACACCAGAGGAACATCTATTTAGGGGGATCAGCAGCCTCCTGTGCCAGCAGCTTATTCCCTTCCCAGGGTACAAACTGCACTGGAAAAGCCTCCACAGTCCACCCCGGCTGTCAGGTTTCATCTGCCACAGACATGATGCTGCGTTGATCTAAAATGCCTCACTTCCTCCAGACACTGCGTGGAATGAGAAACCTATCCTCCAGCCCAGACAGACAGGTTGGGGTTTCCAATGGCAGATGAGTGTGCACCCCAGAGAATATGCTGCTCCATTTAAATGCTGCCTGTGCTTCCGACAGGATACAACCCTGTCCTTTCCTCCTGCTCCACTGACTGTCTCCAATGGCGTGTCCCTCTTCCCCGGGGTGAGGACCACATGACATTGTTTTCCAGGCCACCTAGCTGCAGAGCCCCAAAGTCACTTCTGCCTAGCTGGCCAAGATGCTTGGCCAAGAAAAACAATCCCGGCTGGCATCCCTCCTGCACAACCAGCGTCCCCCTCTGAAACTTCTCGGTCAGCGCAGGCAGCCTCCCCAGGCCGAGCACCTGGTTAGCACCCTTCACTTCCATGGAAATCCTAACAGCTCCCCCACAATTCGAAAAATGAGTCAAAAGCAGCCTGAGAAACCTGGTTCTATTAACATTTTTCTTTCTTCCCAGGAGGAAATCTTCATGCAACCCCAGAGCTTTGAAAAAAAAAATCTTCTAGGACAGGCTGTTCTTTCTCAGGTTCTGATCCCGGAGCTCCCCCTTCTGCCCGGATGGAAGAATGATTCAACAGAGCACTGCAGGGCAGCACGTGGGGGCCGTGAGCTTGGAGGGTGCTCCACCGTGACAGTTCTATCACAAATACAGGCGAATGATTCCCCCATGTCCACCACTGCTCGGGAAACTGAAACACAGACCCACATGGGAAATTCTGTCTCAGGAAAAAATAGGCCAGCTCTCAGAAATGGGAGTTCATATAAATGGTTCTCAATTTTTATTATGCATCACAATTGCTTTCTGTTGTTTTAAAACTATTCCTTTGCTCAACACTTAGAGGTTCTGTAATTTCTAAAAGGGTAGACTCAAAAAATTATATAGAAATTTAAAGAACAAATACCCAACGTATTCTGCTGCAAATGCCTGAGAAACCCTGGCCAAGACAATTCAAGTTTCTAAGCGGTAAAGAGTTCTCGGGCCAAAGGAGAAACCAAAGCATTGCTGGGCTAACGAAGAAGAGCCTGGTTTGCAGCTGTGCCTGTTAGGGTCGGGAGATTATTTCCTTTATTACTGTGAAATATCAGGACATGCCCCAGCCAACTTCCAAACCACGGTGCTAACACGGGCATTTTCTTAGGATGCACTCGTAGGGGAGCAATGTTCAGCCACTAATTTCCAATGTTTACGTGCAGAGGATAGCTCAAAATTTTACAAAGCCTCTTGTGAAATCCTCAAAAACAAAATTAAGACAATCATTTTCTTCTTTACCAAGTTAACGAGGATAAAAATATGTAAATCAAACAATAATCCATGGTCTCTTGACCCTAAAAAGATTACAAATAATTGACATATTAAACAATGAATAACTATTAAAAAAACAGATATTTGTCACTCATGGAAAAAAAACAGAGACCAATAATCTTTCTTGAAGTTGAAATCTGTTCTGAGTCCCAGAAATGGCTTCTTTTCTCCCAGAGTGAACTGTACTCTGCACATTTAGCCTTTGGGTAGCTGCTGCCCCAACATCAACCAGCTAAATGAATGAACCTGTGCATTCTGTAGGTCTCACCTGCTTTGGTGATCATGCCACTGTGAGTCAGAAGCCGAAAGAGTTGGAAATAGATCACATAAACTATCTACTCTAGCCCTTAAAACTTTACTGGGACTCAGACGATTTTTAATATAGATCACCCAACTAGATCTTCACTATTCTAGAACTGCAGCGCAGCAAAGTTCCTAATCCAGCCCTCGAGGAAATTGGGGCTAACCAGTAAGAATTAAAACAAGGATATAACAGTAGAGGTAACTATGTTGTTTAAGTAACTTGCAAGAATATTAGACCCTAGGGGCAAGTAGGACAAGAAACTGTCATGAAGTACAGACATGCACTGTACAGACCATATACAGGATTGTGGTCCCATAAAACTGTAATACAGTCCACATGTTTAGTTGGTTATAACATCCAGGCTTGTGTAAATATACTCTATGGTGTTTACATAAACACACAATTGTCCAGTGATTCATCTGCTGTAATTGTTCTTCATGAAGTGACACGTGACCCTAGTGAGATGGGACAAGGCCAGGTGCCCAGCACAATATTATAACACAAACTCATGGATGTCTCGCTTGTCGTTCTGCTTTAAATTCACAGGGTGATGCTGTGTTACCGTAAATACAAGTGTGGACTGATCATAAATCAAGAAGAATACCTGGGGACTGAGATCACGCCTGCTCCAGGTTTCGTAGGGTTACACCTCATTTTCACAGCAGTGGATCGGCCAGTAATACAAGATGTGGTAGTCGTAGAAGATCTATCGCAAAGCAGATGATATTTTCTTTAAAAAGTTACGATACAGAATAAGAAGTCAAAACAATCATAGATATAATTGGTCTCATGATGTACAAATCAATGAGGCAGAAAATGTATTCATTAATTTGGAATTTTAATGCACATCCAGCTCATTTGCTTTTACAACCTATGGAAAATTGACAAATAAGATGATAGACGTTATTAAGTTGTTTGGCGAAGCTATTATAATTCTGTCTAAAATTGTAATAGAAAGTTCTTAAGGGAACAGAGGTCATACCTAGTTATGCTAATATTTTGATATTATTATTTAAAAATTATTTCTGACTAGACCACGAAGAAGACTCTTCATTGCATTATTTAAAAAAAGGTATATCATCACTTGAGGGAAGTTGTAGGAGGCTTTCAAAATATTCTATATATATTTTGTTTTTACTGAGTTCTTCATTCAATGGGCAATTACTATCCTTTAGGGTAAGTTACCATGCTAAATATCTGGTGACATCATACATCTCCCCTGCCAAGAGGAACTTGTGGTCCAGAATTGAGGAATTTTACAGATGCACACGCAGAGAGATAGAATGCATGTATACACATTACACTGTATTATAAAGCTATACGTTCCTTTAGGTTAAGCAAACAGAAAAGCAGGAGGAGCAGCATCTTCACTTACTTATAAAAGAAATGCACGTCTGGAACCGGGCGTGATGAACCTGGGAACATATCTTCTCTTATGTTGATATTTTGCAATGTTGTCTCGATTGTCACTCCTAGAGATTGAAAATGAAATTCTTAGGCCATATAGGGAAATGGGTTTATCCAGTATTTGAATATTTAATAGAAAATATATTTTCATTGACAATTATTATCCTAGCAGAAATACTGTATTAAACAAATGCATTCAGGATACTATTAAGAAACTTTCCCAAGTCTCCAGATAAAAAGAAAAAAGCTCTACTCCTGAGGATTAAGTCATTTCAATTTCCTGGATCTTATATTTTGAACATGTAAAATGCAGGCAGCAATTTCAGTAATCTATAAAGCTCAGTCTACTTTTAATATTTCAAAAGTCTACTATTGAAATTGTCATTTTCCGGTGACTTTTTTTTACTATTTTTTTTTACTATTACATATTTTATTTTTCATGATACAGTTCCATTTGTTGCATGCATTGGTCTACTTTGCTAATATAATTTTTTACTCACATTAGAGACATATATTTGACAAAGGAATATTTTTGTCCTTGTTATTTGTAGAAAGTAAATCCAAATTTTTGTTAATATGATTAGCAGGAAATCCAGCCACTGTGTCCGTCTCTTCAGGTTCAAAGGCCAGCAGAACCAAACCACAAGCGGTGAGAGCCCCCTTTGCTCCCAAGGGCCCTGATGCGAGAACAGGCCCTGTGAGTGTTCCTGGTGCTGTCACTTGATGTTAATGACCTCTGTCGTCTACAGGAACAGTTCTTGCATCTGGCTGCATCTCATTGTCACCTCCATCCCAGAGGTGTTCATAAACCCGGTCCCTAGAACTGCCTGCTTTAGAGATCTGTACTCTCCTTAAACCTTCTGGATCCTAGTCACAGAAAGGGTGCCCAGGGAATACAACTCCACAGCCCCATCTAGCTAATATCTGAATTCCAAAGCAAGGAAAGCTAAGGAAAGCCAGTGGCGTGCACTCTGATTCAGGTACACAGTACATATGATGCTGTTCCTGGTTTTTTTTTTTTTTTGAAATTTTTTATTCATTAATTACATTGTATTATGTGTCACAGTTTTCATAGGTACTTGGATTCTCCCCACCCCTCCCCAAACCCTCCCACCATGGTGGATTCTTCCACCTTGTTGCATATCCACAGTTCAAGTTCAGTTGAGATTCCCTCATTGCAAGCATATACTAAACATAGAGTCCAGCATCTTATTGTCCAGTCAAGTTCAATGGCTTCTTAGGTATACTCTCTCTGGTCTGAAGACAGAGCCAGCAGAGTATCATCCTGATCAATTAAAAGCTCCAGCATACCATCAGTAAAAATTTACATCATTATGGAATTAATTGACATAGTAATGAGTAGCCAATATGTTCCTGTTTTGTTTTTAGAAGTAGTTAGTCTGTTAAATTCCTAAAGAAGAGGATGGGAAATATAGGCTTCCACAAAACAAAACATCACATGTAAGTTAACACAAACTTACAATCTTCTTGTATTCACTGAAATGGATCAGCAGAAATTCTCTTTTCGGTAGCATTTAGCCACTTCTATTAAGTGATGACTTGGCATTATGTTTGGGCCTTAATCAACCAACGAAAAGCTGTTGGTTCCAACATTTTAGAATAAATTTCTGCACACAACACATAAACCAAAAGGGAACTTACCTAAGAATGTATCTGCCAGAATAATGGACTGTGATGATAAGGCTGCTCGGAAACCCTTGCTTTCAGAAGGAATGATAGTTGACTGGCATACAAACGCTCCCACCAAGTTGGTGTAGTCGTCTGATCCAGCCACCGTCTCCTTCACTGTGAAGTCTGTTATATTGTTAGTACAGAGGGCCATCTTCTTTCCCTGGGAAAAGTCATAAGGGAGAAGGTTGGTGGAAAGCTGGTCTCTACATTGACTCTCAGCTACCCTAGCATTCTAGCAGGAAGGTGGATTTCTCCTCTTCGCA
This sequence comes from Ochotona princeps, assembly GCF_030435755.1. Classification (NCBI taxonomy): domain Eukaryota; kingdom Metazoa; phylum Chordata; class Mammalia; order Lagomorpha; family Ochotonidae; genus Ochotona; species Ochotona princeps. The sequence continues at coordinate 6,179,976 of NC_080851.1, forward strand.
GTGATTCTAACTTAAATGTCTAGCATGAGACCCAGGAGACAGGCTTTTAAAAAGCTCTCCAGGCAATTTCAACGTCCAGCCAGTGTTGAGAGCTGCTACAACCCAAACAATTACAGTCATTTAAAGCTGCACCACTCCTCTCCGCACAAGGTTCATCTAAGCCAGACAAAAACCATCTAACTTAAAGAAACAAAAGTCTTCCATCTAACTTATGGAAAAACACTCAACAATTACACATGCAAACACACCAGGAAACTGTTTTTGAGGCTTTTATTGCACAAAACACTTGCTTTCCCTGTTCTCTGTAGATCTATGTGTAGCACAAAACATGAAACCCTAAAAGTAGATTGCAGCAAAACCCCACAGCACGGGCACTCTACGTAGCTGGTCACCTGAAGCTTTCCCTTTGATTCATAATTGGTTTACTCTTCTAATCAGTTAGAGGTTAGTTGGAAGGCATAAGTTTTAAAAATTGAAAACAGGGTGCTGGAGCTGTGGCACACAGGTTAAGTCAACTCCTGTGATGCTGGCTGGTGGGTGCTAGTTTGTGTCCCCGCAACTCCACTTCCAATCCAGCCCTCTGCTAGGGGGCTGGGAAAGCAGCAGCAGACGGCCACATGGTGGCGCTGCAAAACCCAAGTGGCAGACCCAAAAGAAACTCTAGGCCAAAAGGCCATTTCAAGAGTGAACCATAATTAATCTCTTTTACATCTTCAAACAGTATCAGCTACCAGTTAACATGCATTAATTTATTAAGTGAACTGAGTGATTAACCAACTTAGCAAATGTATTGCATCTCCCTATGTGACGACAAATAGAACAAATGTCACAGCAAGTAAAATTAAATTAATTTTTTTTTAATTTGAAAACTTCTTTGATCAGCAGATCTCTATTTCCTTTGTGCAAGTTTGACACAGCACGTTGTAACAGAGTTACCTAGAGACTGAGGAGTTCACAGGATAAGAGAGGCAAAGGACACACTTAACCGTATTTTCATCTTTGCTAATTTCCAACTCCAACTTTGTGTATTTATAAGGACTCTGGACATTTGGTTCTCTAACTGCCCATCCCTGATATCAATGAATGCTCCGATTTTTCCCACTGAAAATAAAGCCTCTTATTCTTGAGCAGAGGCTCCCTATTAATTAACATCTGTCCCTGCAGAACTTACTTCCATTTTGGATAAACTTCCCTTTCAAAACCTCTTTAGTCTCTTGTTAATGATGGCACAAATGTGATGGTTAACTTTGGGTGTCGACCTGCCTGGATGGAAGGGTCCTAGAGAGGTGTTGAGGACTGATTCCCTCCTGCTGCTGTGTTTCTGCAGGAGAATGGCATGCAGATGGGAGCTGACTGGTGAAGATGCCTCTCCAGTGTGGGTTCCATGGAATCTAGAGGAGCCCAGGCAACACAAACACACTGCAAAGAGTTCTTTCTGCTCCTGGGCTCCAGGACGCCGCCCCAGCAGCAGCAGACAGCAGTTCCCTGGGATCTCTGGCCCTGGGTTCCAAGATTTACAAAGAAGATCCTGGGTCTCTAGATAGATAGATAGATGTGAGAGAGCGAGAGCGAGAGCGAGAGCAAGAAAGAAAGAAAGAAAGAGAGAGAGAAAGAAAGAAAGAGAGAGAAAAGAAAACAAAAGAAAAGGAAAGGAGAAAAAAGAAAAGAAAAGAATAAGAAAGAGTAGAACTTTCTCACGTCATATCCACCTGCATCAAAAAGCCTGGGGAAAGACAGTAAAGTCTGACTAATTTCACAAAAACATGAACTCCTCCAAGCATTTTCACTGCGGCTCCAATCTTGGGGTTCACCTGGTTGGGTAAATGCTCTCATGTCCTGGGAATTGGGCAAGGTGGCCTCTGCTATAAGAAGCTGCGGACGCAAGTCATGAAGATTTGAGAAATCAAAGCCCAGTACCTGACATCGGTTGTTGGAGAATTCAGTGCTCCATCCATACCTTCTGAATCAGGGCCAAACTATCACTACTTCTCACCTCAACCGCCAGGACTCACCTCATGGCCACACAGGCTGATGTTGAAGAAGTGGAAGTACTTCGTGCCTTTGGAGGTGAAGCTGGGACCGTTCATTAATGAGCCTACGCTGCTGAGGTTGCTAAAGTCATAGTGAAAACTCTGATTTTCTTTTTCATGGTAGAAAAAGCAGTCACTGTAGCAAATGGAATGGTCCTTCAATTCAAGATGAAGAGATTTAAAGAAACAAAGTGTTAGTTGTGGCTACAAAAATAAAAATGTTTCTGAAAAACTTCCAAGTATGAAAAAGCATTTCAGTAATTTCAACTTGGTTCCAAAATTATTTTTCCATGCTAATATGAAAAATTCTAAGTAGATTTTTATAGGCAATGAGGATTCAGATTGTTTTCTAAAAAGGTCAAAGTAATTTTCAAATCAGATTCTTTCAGAAGGTATTTTACAAAATAGTGAAAATCCCCTATTACACTATTCTAGGTAGAATTACTTCCTTGTTCACTCATAAATGAACACCTATCTTTGCCTTTAACATGGAAGATACACTTGGCGCCCCATACAGCTGCTATTGTTAGCCTGACTGGGAGTTTACTTGCTATCTACAATACACATCAGTTTTAATATCTTCGGAAAGCATTCTCATCTGAGTGCTTTTCTTAGTATTCCGTAAACCCTGTACCTAGCATACTTAAAGCACATGAATATCAATTGCTTGAGGTAGGTGTTCAACAAATGTTAAGAAAGGAAACAGGAAAATGAAGTAAAACATGTTTTTTCAGGACTGACAGCAACCTCCTGGCTTCTGGAGAAACAGAGGGGAACACTGAGTTCCTCTCCTAACATGTGCTTTCCCAGGGCTGCGTGCAACACACACTCTCCTACCTGTGTGCTTTTGCTCCCAGGCCCACACGGAATACAAGCCTCCTTGCCATAGACCTGATGTACGGACAGGTAGGTGTCAGGCGGGCACTCCTGGCACTGGTTGGTTTCTTTTTCAATGTAGTGGCCTGGGGGGCAGGGGACACACGATGAGCCCGACCGTTCAGAACCGAGGGCACAGGCACGGCACGAGGACGCCACCCCGTCAACTGCATTGGTGGCTGTGATAGAATAGATCTTCACCATGTCATTGATGAACCGCCTATTCTAAAAAGAAAGCAGAGAAAGTAACGGCTTCTGCCTTGGGGTTTGGTGGCACAACCAGATCAATGTTTCATACTGTTATCACCAAAATAACCAGTGTTCCACCCTGATAGCTTGTAACTGGCAATGGATTAATGTCAGTCCTATTTGGTATTTTTTTTTTTAATTCTAAATCTTGACTCCAGAAGCGAATGCCTATTTTATGGAATTACAAGGTTCTGCCACAATTGCAAGGCTTGCCGTAACTGTTGGAAAACTCGGTATCTCTATAGACGTCACATCTAAAGGAACCATCATATTTTAAGAGAGGCAGTTTTTATCTCCCACCATTGTTCATCCACGCGCAAGTCTAAATCCCCTGATTGTCAGAATATTAACAGCCTGGCAGAGTGGAAAGGGCTGGGCACAAGCGTCAGTCCTACAGGACTAGACTGTGTCCTCCCTGTCCTCTAACTGCGTAATCCAGAGGCAGCCACTTCTTTGAGTCTCTTTCCATCTCCTGGTTCTTCTCAAATCGAATGCATCTGATTTCTACCTAAAGGTTCTGGAATCGGGAGTAAGAATTTTCTTGCAATGCGGGGGAAATCTCATCCTGCAGGGGACATCACTGCATCAGAACAGAGCACTACCGCCCCACGCTACTTCACAGTTTCATCACGGCAATGGTAAAAGGCAGGCAAGGGGAAGGTAGGCTTTTATCGCACACCCACCACACACAACGGGAAGAACACCTGGAGTGCCAGTCAAAGCTGGGGACAGGCTCCCCACTCAGCCCCCAAAGAGAAAGGAGAACGAGTCCTGCGTTTTCCACACAACTGTCAAGGCCATTGCTGAGCAAGAGGTCATGACTGGGGAAATCCACCGACAACATCCCTGCTAAGGTTGAAACACTCAGTGGGATTTATTCAGGGGAGGATTTGGTCTATTCCAGCAGAGAAAATTAAAAAAAAAAAAAAAGAGGGAATTATTCTGTGTAGAAAACCCAGTGACGTGCAGATACACCTTTTCCAGGCTGTACAGAAGACATTATTTGAATTACCACAATGAAACATAAATGGTTAGCAGTTCCTAGACAAATGTCAGGTCACTTTGATGGAGAGAAACAAAGTGACCAAACTTAGCAAAGTTTCCAAAAGCTCCGAAGGTAAATCCCCCCGATGATGCTTTCCTTCATGTGTTCAGAGTTCTACATAATGCACATATACACTGTATTACTCCATTTCATGTATTGTTAGTAGCAACAAATTGTACATTATTGTTTTGTGTCCGTCAGGGGAATTTCACATCAACTTAAGCTCTAAGAGAACCGTCACTTTGCAACACCTCCACAAGGGGGCATCACCTCTGTGTTCAAACAAAAAGGGCCTGAAACTTACATCTTGACCCTGGTTGGTTCTCTGGAAGGCCCAGGTGAACGTGAATGTGGCGTTCTTGAAGATGACATGGGTATATGCTTGTTTCTCTTTGGTTCCACCCCATGATTCCACCACATTGGTACTTTTCCTGTTAATATCCTGAAACACAGGAGAAACCCACAAATTAACTCCGCATTCATATGCAGGTGTATGCATCACAAATGCATGTTCAGATTTATAGTAAACCCTTTAAGGCTTGTGACTCTCAATTCTCCTGCCGTACTCAGCAACTACAATATGTCAACCACGCTGCTAGTCTAACTTGAAAGGGATCACACAAGTCACTGTAGGCTTACCTGTTTGGTGTTTGATATGGGTGAGTAATTCTAACTTAGCAAAAAATATGTAGCAGAGGAAACTTCTCACATTGTACTCCTAAGATCCTCATAGAATGGAAACGCTTTCCATTTCTCTCTTTCTTCTCGTGCAATGTTGACAGTCAACAGGAAGCTCTAAGTTCCCCTTGAATGCTCTCAGCCTTTTGGTTAAAATCAACTACAACTTGTTCCCAGAGATATAGCCTCATCTTCCAGGCTTGCCCAAGAACAGATTAATCAGGAAGTTGTCTTGTGTTCATAAAATATTTAACTCCAAAGCTTTGGTTCATATATCTTGTTTCTGATTGCCTTAACTAAATCCAACATTGAGAATAATTATATAAATTTGTGATATTCTAACTAATGTGCTTCATTAACATAGCTAGATGGCACATTTAATAAGTCAGACAAATAAGGCAATACATGTTTAATTTATTTGAAATGAAAACCAAGTTTAACTTTGAATTTGCTAACTAGTCCCCCCTGTGAAATGCTACGACCTTACTTAGGACATTGGACAGGCTTCCACTGGTCACTGGGGATGCTGGCAACTGGGCAGCATGAACCTATAACATGTCTTTCTCTTCCTAAGCTATAAACATAGGAATAAAAATGTTATAAAGTGGTCCAATAGGTTACCCTCTGTCATTCACACCACAAACATGAAAAAGCTGAAAATGCTTGTCACCCATTACAGAAATCCCCCTGTTTCCAAGCTGAATAACCATACTGGCAAAACCCAAACAGGAGTTCATAACCAACAGTTGGCATTTCCCTGAACATCATCGCTCTGGATCACAATAAATGAAACTGAATGGACTGCTAGAAGCAACGCTGTCTGACATTTGCAAAGCACCACCTGATATTCAAATCATTCTCATTTGATATCATTAAGAATAACAATAACAACAATAACCTGTGAGAAAACCAAAGCACAGTCTATGCTGTGAACTAAAAACTCTGGAACTGATTTACCAAGGCCACCGTCAGATGACTGCTGCTCTCGGGAGTGCCTGATGCACAAAAGAGACAAGAACACTAAGGCATTAACAGGAGATACGGGACACTCTAAGAGTTCTGGGACCACGTTGGGGAGAACAGCAGCAAGTGTGAGCTGCCCTTGAGGTATGCACGGGAGTTCATCAGAGGAGAGAACAAAATGAAAAATATTCCAGCCTAGATTACCAAAGCACAGGAAACATGAATAATTCAGGCTGTTTCATGAACTCCATCAGAGGCTAGGGTAAGAATACACCAATACACAGAGAAGCCATGCTAAGGAATTTGAGGATTATCCGTTGTCATTAGTTCTCAAACTTCTGCCTGCATCAGACCCACCCATGAGGTTAGCTAAAACACACAATGTCATGTCACAATCCCAGGGTTTGTCATTCAGCAAGATCAGGATGGGTCCCCAGGTTGGCTTTTCTAACAAGTTTCCAGATGCTGGCAATGCGGCCGGCCAAGGAATCATACTTTAGGAACCTTTACACCAGTGGGTAATAATGAGCCACCGAGCATAAGGTGGTGGGTTTGCTGCTCTGTGCCTCTGCTCCTTTGAAGATACTGAGGAGACATATGAATGAGAGAGAAGATTGGAGAATAGATAGGAGGCTCCTACATAACCTAGTTCAGAGACAACTGGAGTCTGAATTTCAGTGCTGGTGCTAAGTAGGAAGAAAACTAACCGATGAAAGAAAAAAAAAAAGGAACGGGGAAGAGCTGGGAGAATATACTGAACTTCTTCATGATCTTCCACTGCCTCAAAGTGGAAGCAGTGTTTTTCCAGAGCAAAACAATCTTCTTCTATTTAAGATACTGGTAATCAGAAACCAATGTCTACATCCCCACACACATCATAAATCATGGAGGAAACTGTTAATAAACTTTTAGCTAACTACTAATAGATCATTGTGGGAAAAAACCACAGAGCAGGTTTAGGAAGTCACTATTTAACTGTAATGTTAAAATCTCTGTCAGCAACTTTCTAAAGCTCACGTGAACTTAGGAAGCTTTGTATTGCTTCTTTCCTCAAGCTAAAATTTGGGATTTCTGTGACACCTACAAGGACATGAGCAGAACACTGATGTCTGTTTAGTAATGGCCTTATTTTATAAAACAATGCTCTATCAGATTAATACTCCCTGACCTCAGCCAAGTCAAGTGGTCCTGCATTAAGTCCTGCTCAGGAATGAACATGTGTGTGTGTGTGTGTGTGTGTGCGCGCGTGCGTGTGTGTGTGCGCGCGCGTGTGTGTGTGTGCGCGTGTGTGTGCGTGTGTGTGTGCGCGTGTGTGTGCGTGTGTGTGTGCGCATGTGTGTGTGTGTGCGCGTGCGCACGTGTTTCACCGCACAACTCGTAGCGGCTTCTTCACACTTAAAAAAAACATTTTGGGAAGGTTCTAACAACGGCAGGAAAAATCTGTGTGTTGACAAATTATCTCGTGTTCATCAATTCACACTTGCAAAGAGACACTGAACTTTAAGCTGCTCATCCACTCACCACCATGAAATACAGGACACAGTCAGCTGAACAGAGGGTCTCAAAGACAAAGGTTATTCTTCCTAGTTCAGAACCCGACGCTCCAGTCACAGATGTTGGGGGTCTGTTTGACAGAAGAACACAGCATTATTTACAGTATATTCTAAATGCAACTTGAGACGAATTTAAGGTGGTTTTTACTTACACTGAGTGTCATTCTTTGCTTCCTCCCCAACACCCACCGACCCCAATCTACTGCTTCCGTCAAATTCTTCCCCATTCAGTCTCAGTGTGCTTGTTCCTTTGGTTCCAATATGGAGTTTTCACTGTGATGGTCACAAGCTTGGGTCTCCTACTGTACGCTACTGTACACTCACTCATCCTAAAGCCAGAAAAAAACTTCCCACAGGGAAATTCCAGCCTGGGCTAGTAAAGCAAAGCACTCTTTAAAAATTTGTGATGTGCTATATTATAGACAGAACTGGAAAAAACCTAAATTAACCAAAAAGATATTCCCACCAAAAGCTTACTCTAAAACTATTAAGTATCCAAACAGCATGATCACCTTAGCATTCGGCTGCAATACGGTTGAAACTTTCAGCTCCATCTAATACTGAAAGTTTTTCAATCACTGAGCCTACGGATATTCTTAAATATGATATTCCCTGTGATAGTTTATTATTCACTAATAGTCCTTTAAAGACAGCCCCTCTGGCTTCTGGGATTATGGAGAAATAGGTGCCAAGGTTTCCACAGAGAAGGGCCCATCTTGGTTTTGCTCACTTGAATCCTGGGACATGCATGTTCAAGATCAGGTAGTCGTTATCAGAACCTCCGGCTGCACTCTGGACATGATCTCCAGCCACCTCCCAACCTGCAAATGACCAAAGTCACTCTTAGTTGCAAAACTTCCCTTCACGACTTCCCTCTGTCTTTTGAAAGAAGGTACAAAATGAGAAGGAGCATCATTGTTGGTGTCAAAGTAAGAGATACCGGGAATGTAACTCTTTGGTTTTCAATCACAGTGGCAAATTGCCTGTAGAGGTAAAATCTTAGATACCAATAAGGACATTTCAATGATTCTCCAGGAAGAACCAACTAATGTATTATTGTGCAGAGAGGCTATGGGAGAACTAACATGCTCTCTTCAGAAGCACGGTCTTTGCCTACTAAAACAGATGTTTTTTTTAAGATTCATTTTATTTTTATTGGAAAGTCAAATATGTAGAGAGGAGGAGAGACAGAGAGGAAGATCTTCCATCTGATGATTCACTTGCCAAGTGGCCGGAACAGCCAGAGCTGAGCCAATCCAAAGCCAGGAGCCAAGAGCCTCCTCCGGGTCTCCCATGCAGGTGCAGGGTCCCAAGGCTTTGGGTCATCCTCTACTGTCCTCCTTTATCGATCAAAACAGTGAGATAGAAAGCTGTAATTTTGAGGTTTTGCTTTCTCCACCTGGGTTGGAGTCTGAAGGGTTAAACGTGTAGCTGGCCAGGTCACAGAGTGGTCAAGGCACCCGAGTCTCTCAGGGCAGAGAAACTCTTGGGGATAAGGAGGAGATCCTACAGCGGGCAAGCTGGCCCACTGACCAACTTGTACTATGGTACCAGCTACGAACAGGACATTGAGATGTCAAATTTCTTCATGAAGAGCATTTGGGATAAAGAGGTTTGTTTGTTTCTTTCTGTATTGTTGCCCTCTAACAACACGCTCCTGTTCTGCATTCATTGGCTCACTTATTCATTCAACCAGCATTTATTAAGTGCTGAGAACTATAATGCTCACAGAATGGACAGGTGATATAAGATCTGCCAACCAGGTATGTGGCACGTCCTTTATGAGAATGTCTGGGTTCAAGTCCCAGCTCCTCTTCTCATCTAATCTCCTGGGAGCAAACTGGAAGGAAGCAGATGATGGCCCAAGTACTTGGAGTGTGTACTACCATGTGGGAGACACGGGCTGAGTCCCTGGCCCAGCGCAGCCCAGCTGTTGCAGGCATTTGGGCAATCAACTGGCAAGTGGAAGTTCTTCCTGTCTATCTCTCTGTCCCTGCCTTTGAAATAAATTTTAAAAACAACTTTTAACAAAGAGGCATCCCTCAATGAGGAGTGAGCTGACTGATTACTGGAGACAGCTGCTTGCTAACATTTGTCAATAGTGGAGGGTGGTAGGGCCGCACACACAGGATACACGAGTGAGGTCCTCTGCACAGGAACAAGCAACACACCACTTGCGGACCTGAGAGAGAGAGAGGGAACATTCCAGGGAGAAGAATTCTATGCTCAAAAAGGAGGCTTTTGCCAGCGTTTCTCGAAGAAATAGCTAGTTTTTCTTTTTGTTCAGAAATGTCCTTTTAGCAAGGCTGGCCAGCAGGGCAGGCCACAGAAAAAGCAAATAGCACCTGTGTGATAAAAGGAACGGCGGCTAGGAGGCTGAGACCCCACAGGTACGATCCTGTGAACAACTACTTCTCATGCCAGAAGATACCAACTCCTGCACCAACTTGTCCAGTGATGGTCTCCTGCTCCTAGAGTTTCTCTGCTCCGACAGACACAGGACGCCTTGACCGCTCCATGACCTGGCCAGATGCGTGCTCTCCCCTTCTACTCAAACCCAAATGGAGGAAACCAAACCTCAAGATGAAGTAATTTCTATGTCTTAGACACTTTCCAAGCCAAAGGCACAGGTGTTTCAGGTTTACTGGTTTCTTTTCAATCCTCTCCTAGTGTACAAATTTTTACATACGTATCCTAGGTTTATTTATGCAATCTCTGTTTTCCAATGGTTTTCCAATAGCACTGTCTTCTGATTTTATACTGATAATATCAACAAGATTTCTCCATTTAAATATCCCTTCTATATCCAATTCTAGTTAAGATGTTGTATGGTTATATCATAATTTTACTTAGTCACACCCGACACTGTTAAAAACTTCATTTGTTTTCCCATTTCAGCATTAAAAATTAACATCTTTATGCACAGTTTGCTTCTTTGAATCATATTATATCCTTAATACAAACCCCTAGTGGTGGAATTAATGGAATGTGAAGGACAACATTCAAAATTCTTGAAACGCACTGCCAAACTGACTGCCACGTATCTTCCTTATAATGACTGCATAATAGTTCACCCAATTCCTATAACATAACCTCATCAAAGTCCCATTGATGGGTATTTAGATTATTTCAATATTCGCTGGCATAAGTAATGCCCAAAGAGCAATTTCATGAATAAACAGTAACTTGTCACATAAACAGTAACTTGTTATATGGCCTGTAAATGATGTTTTAATATTCAAAAGGCTCTTGGCAGAACAAAAATGTTCCCTAGCTCTGTGATAAATAATACCCAAGGATCAGGCTCATGAACAAACAGTAACTTGGGCCAAACTTTAAAGTCTTCTTAGGCAAAATACACATTGGTTGAAGATTTAAGATTTACTCTGACACATCTGTCCCATAGCCAGGCAGAATCCAAAGAAACCACCAAGCCCAAAGACCCCACATCACACAGTCAAGTGAGTCCACACGTTAACCCTAACTGGCCCCAGAGACAGGCTTCCCCTGCTGGCTAGGTAATAACTTCAAACTATGGCAGACTAAGAGGCCCTGTGTGTCTACGTTTACAATAATCAAACACAGAGAAAGGTATGCTGATGAAAATGCTAATAAGCTGACTGCAGTGAAAGAGACATTTAAATGAAGTTCGTAAGATCTTTCCCTAGCAATGAATTTTACAGTATACATACACAGATACTATCATTCATCCAAAAAACACTGCAAAACAAAACTGCTACAGCTCAAGGCACTTCAACTGTGAAAACAAACACAAGTAGAATTCAACAACTGTCATAGAGAAGCCCACCATGTTTTGAAGTTACAGTAAACGAAATTCACATATACTTGGTAAAAGCTTGCAGACTTCATAGGCAAGAATTGTCAATCATTTAATTGCTCACCATGGCACAGCATCAGGACAGACTACACTAACCAAGACACAAATGCTGTTGAACTACCCTTTATTAAGGTGAGTGTCACATAGTTCAATACTCCCCTTAGCAAATCTACTGTGGCATGTATCTGCTTTAAAACTGAGCCTCAGATAAACAAAAAGCAGTATTTCATGTCCTCACAGGAAAGTCACCTAGCTCTGTTATGTTCAGGAAGGCCTTGGTAAACAGGCAAGCAGTCGAATGCTGGGGCCGTGTGCTGTTGTAGGGAGCTGAGCCTCAGAGCAAACGCCATCCTGGCCGCTACCACACATCAGTAGCCTGGCTCCAGACTCACCATTCATCCCGTCGCACTTTGAATTCCCAACGTTGAAACAGGAGGTTTTCATGTTGCCAGGGAGGACATTCCACCATTTATATTCAAACCCGAGTGCTGGCTCTGTTCCCGCTGGACAGGGCCTGCATTCTGCCGGAGACAAGCGCGGTGAGCAATGGAATTAAACTGCATTAAGACAACTTCCTCTTCCTCCGTCCCAGGTTCTACTCAAATATAATTAGCAGAGAGGGAAGGGGAGAGGAGAAACACTGAACCACCAGCCCACTCAGGCAGTAATTACTTTTTCAAAAGAAATCTGAAAATAGAAACTCTTGATACAGGATGTGCATGTACACTTGGCCAGCAGGAAGAAAAGACAGCTACAGAATCTCAAAATATGTATTTTTCCTCTTAATTTTTCAGGACAACTGCTAACACTGGATTACCCGCGGTAATGACACACTAATTCCAAACAACTTGACAATCTCAGAATGCGGGCCTCAAGATAGTTTCCTTTATCTTATGGATGACAACAGATTTTATATTTTCTACTCATTATTAACCTAAACAAAATGTTATCAGGATTTATATTATCCATTTAAGTATGGACTTATTACTTCAAATTGAAAGCACTAAATAGGCTGGAAGGTGGTGCCCAGACATGAGGCATTTCAAAAGAATTAAGTTGATAAATAAGCCTGATTTAGATTACAAAATGCAACACAAACATAGAAGGGCACTACTGAAGCATTTTTAAACTCAGCCAAGACATTTTACCCCATCACACAAGTAAAAAATAAATAAGTAAATAACAATAATAATAATTAGGCATGGGAGGTATGAATTGGGAAAGAAAATATCTCTCAAATAAAAACCTTCTGGTGCCAAAGTATTATGGGACAATTTTATATAACCTATTTAATGGTCGTAGCCTAGATAAGATACTATTAATACCAAAAAGAAAACTGAAGTAGAAAAAGAGTTGAAATAATTTGGATACATTATATTGTTGGATGTAAATTTAAATCCAACTCAATCTGCTTTCTTTAAAGAGCCTACATATTCTTAAGTAAGACAGTTGCAACTAAAACACTAGAATGCTAAGAGTAGAACAGGTGCTAACCACTTTTGAAATTATTATCTTGCAAGAAAAAGCTTAAATGATAAAATTATAAAGGAATAAAATGCTCTCCACTACACAGTTTTAAACATTCTACCTAGGGACTACTTTAACTGCCCTATGATTAGTATGAATATGGGGTGTTACGTCATAAAGTGTGACTGATTATTCTCCAGCTGAATTCAAAGAAGTGGTATTATTTGGATTTTAGACGTGTAAATTCGGCCATGTGAGTGTTTATTCTCAGCCGTTCACATGGCGGAATTTTCTCCCTGATATTCAAAGACCATCACCTCACTAAGACCACTATACAGAATGCCATTAAAGCATCCATCCTCATATGTGAAATAAGCCGTTTGGGTTCACAGTTTCATTATCGTTTATCTCAGATCTTTTTCAGACTCCTTGAAACAACAAAACTATAAAGAAAAATCTCACAAAACACTTTCAACAGAGACACAGTCATCCAAATTACTCTCCCGGAGGTCTAAAGTCTGGACCAATGGATACCCTACCCTTGGTTCCATCTGAAAACGTCCCAGGAGGGCAGGGGTGGCAAGCCGAGGAGCCATTGTTGTAGAACCCAGGGTTGCAGGGCGGACAATCCTTCTTCTCTCCAGAAGGGGGCAGGCGAATTGCATCTCTGAGGTCTTCCCTGCAGATTTTGGGCTCTATCCACTTGTACATTATTTGTGTCTGTAAAAAAGTTGAGGAAGTCACACAACATGCTTGTCACAAATAAATACACTAACTGAGAGCCTTAAAAATCCAAACAGTGACAGAATAGAAGGACCAACAAAAAGAAATCATCTAAAATGCTAGAAATACAATGAAAGAAAACATTGCTAGAAGAATGACCGTTGCTCCAAATACTGTTATCCTAAGCTACAGGTGCTTTATGTCATTCAGAGCATGGTCCTCATGCTGAAGCCTCTGCGTCACACCTGCCTCCTACCCACTCACCCACAGCGTGCCCATCGCACCTGCTCTCCTACCCACCACCCACAGCACGCCCATCGCACCTGCTCTCCTACCCGCCCACCCACAGCACGCCCATCGCACCTGCTCTCCTACCCGCCCACCCACAGCACGCCCATCGCACCTGCTCTCCTACCCGCCCACCCACAGCACGCCCATCGCACCTTCTCTCCTACCCGCCCACCCACAGCACGCCCATCGCACCTGCTCTCCTATTTACCAACCCACTTTATTCCACGACTGACATCACGCTTGCATACAGCTATTTTTATCTTTTCCTTTGGTGACCCCCACTATTCTGTCTTTAGCCACACAAGTTGTCAGCATGTCGTGCACAGAGCAATCACAACAGAGAAAATGTACTGTTCTAAAAGAATAGTTCAAGCTTCACATTTTAATCCTCTTCATAAGTACTGGCACTTGTGGAGTTTTGCATTTTGTTTGTTTGTTTGTTTGTTTTGATGACCTGGTATTTTTGGCTACAAAGCTGAACTCTTTCTTTGATAGCCTTCTCGGCCCTGCCTCATGCGCTCTGAACTCAAGGATGAAGAGCACTGGCCTTTTAGAACAGTCTTTGTAAAACCTCCTTCCTTCTGTTCTTCTCGGACATGCTTTCACCTCCCACACAAAATGAAATACAAGAAAACAGCTGTTACTCAGGTGGGCCTGGAGAGTGGTTGTCCCCAAGGCAGTCTTCTCGTTTTGAACTATCCAATGGGTAAGCCATTCTAAGTCAGAATTGATACGTGCTGGAGGGGTGTGTGTGTGTGTGTGTGTGTGTGTGTGTGTGTGTGTGTGTGGTGTGCTAGTGTGAATGTGTGTGTATGTGAGTGTGTGTGAGTGTGCACGCGTGCACGTGTGCCTCAGAGGTAGAGCTATAGAGAGGAAGAAACATTTTTGTTGCAAATAGAAAAGCAAATCAACTATTTTCATAAGATAAAAATAGCTTAATTCTTTCACACTTCACTTGATTATTGGTGATATATAAATTTTATCTATTTTTATTTTTTACTTGAAAGGCAGAGAAAGAGAGAGACTCAAGTACTGGAGCATGAGTGCCTGTCAGCAGGAAGTTGCATTAGAAGCAGAGCAGCCAGCCAGACTCGGCCGTGGAACGCCACTGTGAGAAGTCAGCCCCTCACATGGTGATGTTAAATGTCTGTCGCCTAAATCACCTGTCTATGAAGAGGTTACAAGCTGCATTCACCAGAAATGTAATCCACTGCAAGCATCTTCCTCCTTCACAATGACATCTGCAACACACGTCTGCTATTAAGTTGCAGAACCAAAATGAAAGACAATTGTCTATCACTGCTGCTAATGACAGGAAACTATGCATGAGGCCTTGTTGGCATCACACAGATTCCTAGGTTTGCTTATGGAAAAGATCACCCTATCGAAAGCAGCTGCTGCAGAAATGGTGCAAAAGTAGATGTCTCACCAGAAACATAAATAGCATCTCTTCTTTGAACAAGTCTTTTTCCATAAAGCATTTTGTGTCTCATGTCATTATACACTTTAACCACAGAACTTCATCCATCTGCCCGTTACCACATGTAAAGGAATAGCAGATCCAGCCAGGACTAGAAACCCATCCAGATACTGGATAAGAGACTCCAGATTCCCTTCAGGACAGTCAATATAAAACTCAGACAATCTCAGAAATTACAGTTTGATATCTGGAAAGTTACCTTTTAAATTCGTAACTACAGAAAACAAATTTTAAATACAGTTGACTCATCACATTGCTGAGTTTTTTGGACATACCAGGCACTATAAGAGAACTCCACATTCGATCTCTCAACTTGATGAATCACTCTCAATTACAATTGTTTTTTAAAAATGGGGCTAATAGAAGTCAGTTTTTTGATGGTAGCAGGTCTGAAAGTTGGAGACAGGAAGGCGGGGGTCAAACCCTCAACTGTCTTTTTCAAAAAAAAAAAAGCGTTTGTTTTTAATTGAAAATCAGAATTACAGAAAGAGAAAGAGACAGAGAGAGAGAGACCTTTCATCCACTGGTTCACTCCCCAAATGGCTGATAACAGTGGGGATTAGCCCACTCCACGGTGCCGGGCCCCAAACCCCAAACTCGTAAAGAGTCCTCTGTTTGACTTACATACACATGCTAAGATCAGTCTCGCACAAGGTAGCACGGGCAGAGAGGTGGACAGACGTGAGAGAGCATGGGGACGCCGAAGTACCTTGCCTTCCTCGTCGCAGGGTGTGTGGATCTGGAAATAGTCTTTGGTGGTGCAGGGGGGACGCTCCGTGCACATGCTGGACCCTTCCTCTGGAACACAGAAAAGCAGCTTCAGAAGGGGGTCACCTCCTCTGGGACTCGGAGGGGGGGTGGTTAAAACAACAGCAGAAAAGCAAACCCAGTCCTGCCAGATGGATCCAGGAAGATGCAGCTACACCTCAAGCAAGGCCCCATTTCTACCTTCCCTGCAGGGATGAATAATTCTGGGATACAACCAAAGTATGTCAAAGCTTTTTTTTTTTGGAAGACTTTCAGTTTCTGCAATTATCACTGAGCATTGGAAATTCAAAACCAATTCAAAGTTTCTAAATGCAGGTCACTCCAGGGTAAATATTTTTGAATTCATATTAGTTACCTGGGTTGTATGAAACATGCTTATATTCATACAGATATATATATATATGTGCGTGTGTATATGTATGTACATATGTACACGCAGGAGACAGTCATGCAGCCCTTAGCGACTGGCTGACAGCTGCCAGAACACCTCATGTGGGACTTCTGGTTTAGGAACAAAGACCTGGCCAACTACATCTAGACAGAGAGCGAGAGGGGCAGCTGTCCTACCTGAAAACTGGGTGTCCTCTTGGCACCGTGTGCATTCCTTGGCCCCCTTCTCTGAGTAGGTGTTTCTGGGGCACACCTGGCAGTTGAACGACCCTGGTTTGTTGCTGAAGGTCCCCGGCTTGCATGGAAAACATTCGGATGTGTATGCCACCCCTGTGTGGGAGGAGGGACCGAGCATCAACAAGCAAATCAGAACCCACTCGCTGCCTCTACCCAGAAGGGAGAGAGACGTGTAAACAGCAAGCTCAGCCCAAATCCTTCACCGGGCAAAGTCAGCACTGGGAATGCGTTCTTTATGTGCGAGGAACTGGGACGCGTATTGACAAAACACAGCAAGCACCGGAAACACCTCTAGCTGGGACGGACATATAATAGAGACACAGAAATGTATAAACCAAGTCGGCAGAAGACAACTCCACCGACTCAACGCTAGGATAAATTACGGCTCCTCCAGTGCCTGAAACCTGTTCCTCTCTGACCTCTGTCCATTTTCTCATCTGCTGCTCGGGATCCACTAGGACTAACTGCCTCATCAGTCTTCTGGCTTGTAATTCCAAACTTTGCCAGCAGAGGTCATGATGCCCAAGGAGTTAATGGCACAGGAACAAGTACACCAAAATACATTTAAAATACAAACTACATTTTCACAAACCAGAGTCACTGTCTTAATTAGAATGCTCCCTAATGGGGTATGACCTATGCCAGGTCTTGCTGGTTGCTGTCATCCATCTTAAATGACCTGAATAATGAAAGCTTTAGGCAACAGCCAGGTCACAATGTTTATTCTATTGTCACTTTCCTGGCTATCGAAGGAAGCAGCTTACCTGAGTAAGCCCCAGGTCTGGCACGATGGATATTTCCCAACTGAATCACTGATGAGGAAACTCACTTCATTTTTTTTTAAAGATTTATTTATTTTATTACAAAGTCAGATATACAGAGAGGAGGAGAGACAGAGAGCAAAATCTTCCGTCCGATGATTCACTCCCCAAGTGAGCCGCAACGGGCCGGTGCGCGCCGATCCGAAGCCGGGAACCAGGAGCCTCTTCCAGGTCTCCCACGCGGGTGCAGGGTCCCAATGCATTGGGCCGTCCTCGATTGCTTTCCCAGGCCAAAGTGGGGAGCTGGGTGGGAAGTGGAGCTGCCGGGATTAGAACCGGTGCCCACATGGGATCCCGGGGCGTTCAAGGCGAGGACTTTAGCCGCTAGGCCATGCCGCCGGGCCCGACTCACTTCATTTTTAAGACACTTTTTTTTTTCAATTTAAATAGTGCAGCCCAAGAGTACAGGGAAAACAAAGAAACGATCAACTTGCTAGCCATAAAACCAGGGTCTCTCTAGACTCACATGATGCCTAAAAGATCAACTGCCATCCGAGACACCCCTGAGATGGCCAAACCAACACCGGGAAATCATGTCAGTGACTGTAAGACTAGACAGTGGCTCCTAAAACAGATGGCTCTGCAGTACCTTCAATCGTGATGTTTTTCACCAACACTGGCTTCACTGCCTTGGAACCCATGAGAATGCCTGTAGTTCTCCAATAGAGTATGTTTGTGCCTGACTTGAGCATGACCTACAAAAAGAAACACAAGACACTCGCTCGGACAGCCCTGCTACTTCTAATCCCCAGAATGACCTTACACACTGTCAGTGCAGCTCATCAAATGATATCCATTTAGAACCAGGAAACTTCAGTACAATCAATTCAGTTCTCAGCTCTGCTGAAAACATTTTAAAAAAAATAGTCAGCCAATCCACAAAATATAAAAATAAAAGACACAAAATCTTCAAGAGTGAACAAAAAAGATGAAATTGTTTCTAAAACAAACTGCACGAAGTGTTGGTTTATAGTGTAACGGGATTCATTTTAGCGGGTAAAAGTCACTCAGCCCTCCGGCACACTTCTTAATAGGCTGTCGTTTTCATAAACAGATCTTTCAGCTGCAAGAATAGCATGAGTTTTTTCTCTACTAAAAATTAGCTAATAAACAATGCTGTACTACCATTAAGAAAAAAAACAGGACTTCATATATAGGGTAAATTGATTTTTTTAAAGATTTATGTTATTTTAAAGGCAGAGTTAGAGAGATGAAGAGAAAGAGAGAGAGAAGTCTACCACCTGCTGGTTCACTTAATAAATGGCCACTCTGGCTAGAGCTGAGCTGGTCTGAAGCTAGAAGCCAACAGCTTCTTCCAGTCTCCCATATTGGGGAGGACATGCGGCATTCTGAACTGCTGTGCCAGGCACATTAGCAGGGAGCTGAACTGGAAGTGAAGCAGCCAGGACTCAAACTGGTGCTCACATACTGGTAGCTTTATCTGCTGTGCCACAGCACCGGCCCTTTAACGCTGATTCTAGAACTTCAATGATACTATGTCCAGCATTTACTTCCACTGCCACTAGAATATTTGTCTAACAATAAATTAAGCTAATTTTCCGGTCAATTTTATACTGATGGAGGTAAATGTACCAGTTTTAAGAATTCCTTGATTTGGAATTTTTCTGATTCCTTTATGCGGCCATGGGTAATCAGATTCAAGCTGTACATAATTAAAATCCATCAAACTACTTCATTAGGCCAAAGATTCAGAGCAGTTTATAAACAAGCAGTACATAGGCCACACTCTCACTGTACTGAAAGTCTCAAACGTTCCGCATATTACTTTTCAAAGGCCTTTTTTTCCAGTTGTTGCCCTTTAAAAGTGGGAGGGTACTGGTCTGTGGTGGGAAAAGGCAGAAAAAGGAACCTAAGAAGCACAAAAGGTGAAAAATAATCAAAAAGAAAACATAGCAGCAATTTCTTCCCTAACTTCCCTGCTTTCTTTGTAAAGGGTTGGGAGAAGAAAGCTGGAGGAGGAGGTTGGGGAGGCAGAAGGTAACCCCAAGAGCAGCTTACGGAATGGGAGCCCCATTCTCCACTGTCTGTGAGTTTCACCCACTTGTCAGTGCTCGAGTCCATCTCCTGGCACTGATCGTTCTGAATCTGTGGACGAAACACAAAGGCTCAGTCAACATTTTAATTAAATATGTATGCACAATGGGCTGCCAGAGTGCCCTTCAGCACAACAATGGCCATGAGCAAGCCTCAACGAGTGCACAACCAAGGCCTCGGAGGCTAAGTGACAACCGGGCTGAGTGAGTCGTTCTAAGCAAACCATCTATCTCATTACTGTTAACAAAAAGATTGGTCTGGGTAGAGGGGCTGTTGGGGAGCCATTAACACTAACAACGCACAAGAAGCAGAAAATCCATTACAAAAACTACTCAACTTACCAAAATGTTTTAATAGTTTAAATACAGATCCAATGATTTAAAAAAAAAAAACTGAACAAAGTTGATTTTTACAATGTTTTTGGTGTGTCGATTTTTAATTAACAAATTGAGAAAGCCAGATTTGTTCTC